>NC_050598.1:9942500-11179814 GCF_013368585.1 Megalops cyprinoides
AATTAGCATAAGGGATACTGTACCACACCTACCTCCCTCTCAATGAACCTAGCATTGAGACTTTTGGCATGTTATTTTTTTTTGGGGGGGGGGGGTGTGCATAAGTTTTCCCCTACCTCCTCCCTCATTCTCACCCTGAGCCTTGTCTTCAACAGTTGACTCTGGAGTCAAGCGAGGGATGTTTTCCCTCACGGGGGAAGGAGCACAGCTTGTGTCTTTATCGCCGTGGATGCCGCGAGACGCGAGCTTTCGGCCGAATGGGGCCGAGGGTGGAATGTGGAATCCTGGGAGCTGAGAGTTCCCGTGGTTACCGTGGGACTTCCTGTCTTTGGCTCCTTGGCACTGTTCTCAGCCCCTCTGGCTGCCCTTATTCTCCACACATTCCTCAACATCTGGATTTTTGCTCAAAAAAAAAGGAAAAAAAAAAACGGGGAGAGTTAATAAAAGCAACGCAATCTGGGTCATCATGCACCCTTGTTGAATCTTTAATGGCAGCTCTTGGCAGCCGCCCCAAACAGCAGTGTTGGGCCGGTTCCACCCAGAACTCAAACACACACACGCGTACACACGCAAAAAAAAAAAAAAAAAGAGAGGACTTCCTTGAGAAGGGCAGGATAATAAAACAAGGAACGGCGTATGATCGGGATTGTTATCCTAACTGTTATTTATCTCCCGGCTGAGAGCGGCGGCCGGTTGTTATACGTTTGCATTGTCATCTCGGCGAGTGTGAGAATAGGAGTCAGGGAGCAGGCGGGTCGGTGGGCTGTGAGAGCGTGACAGAGTGGCCTGGTCGGCCGGG
This sequence comes from Megalops cyprinoides, assembly GCF_013368585.1. NCBI lineage: Eukaryota > Metazoa > Chordata > Actinopteri > Elopiformes > Megalopidae > Megalops > Megalops cyprinoides. Next base: position 9,943,300 of record NC_050598.1, read on the forward strand.
GCCGTTTGGGGCGCATTAGTGAATTAGCAGGATCACTTCCTCACGGCCATTCACAGCCTCATAGCTCCGCGGGCTTATCTTAACAGGGGTGAAGCACCTATTGTTGGAGCAAGACTACTCAAAATAGGGGCCTATTATGAAGCAATTAAAGAGTTTTAGAGACACCTGGAGGAGAGCAAGAGAGGAGAGAGAGAGAGAGTTGGAAAGAGAAGGAGAGGCCGCAAGAGAGAGAGAGAGAGAGAGGGAGGAAAGAGGACTTGGCTGTGTTGAGCTGTGTTTTATATGGGCCCCAGCCACCAGCCAGCTCTCCAGGCAGGGCTGTCAGAGCCGCTGAGAGGCGAGGCGAGTGCTCCTGTGGTGACAATGTCCTCTCCGGGAGAATGCGTGTGGCCCACTTAAGCCCGGAACGGAAAGGGAATAATAAGAGGGTAGCCTCCAACCTCTACCTCTCCAAGTTAATATAGGGTTAACGATATGCAGCTCACTGTCAACAATCCTATCACGCGCCTGGTTGACTCCAAAAGAGGTGCACGCATTCGCCCGTGTGTGTCCCTCCACCACCCCCCTCCTCCCCTCACTCTATCTCTTGGTCTCCTTGACTCTCTTCTCTTTTTTTTCCGCTACTGCTCAGTTAGGTTTTCTCTCCTATCTTCTCTGTCCCTCTCTTCTTTTCCATCACTGTTTTCTTAGCCCCCCCCCCCTCCCACCCCCTTCCTCAGAGCCTGGGGGTATCTACAGTCCCCCTCTGTCCTCATGACAGATCTGCTCCAGTCCTGGGGGCAGGGAAGGCACTCATGTGCATCCTCTTGAGGTGCGAGCAGCCCCCCCCCGGGCCCCAGTGGCTTTTCGGGAGCCCCCCGGGCCCCAGCTCTTGACAGAAATAAGGGCGCTGTGAGGCGAGCTGGGGGTCCCGCTCATCACAGTGATAGAGGAGCGATGAGAGGAGGAGATAGTAAGGGAGAGAGGTAAGGGAGCACCCATCTGCTCCCTCCCCACATCCTGAGACAGAGAGGAAGAGAGAGGGGGAGAAAGACCCTTCTCCAAATTAATTTGCGCCCACCAAAGTTGTTTTGGGCCGTAACCCGGGGGATCAGTGGGGCGTGTGTCCGTGGCATTGGTTGTCATTATTTCTTCTGATGAAATTGTGCTTGTTGACGTGAGTCACGCAGTTTTCGACAAAATGACACGCCACCCCCCCCCGCCACCCCCCAAGCCGACATGGACATTTTGAGCGGTGACGTTTCTGAGGCGCTGACCGATTTTCTGGAAGAAATGGGTTAATGCTCCTTCCCTGTAAAGTTCATGAAATATTGATGCTCGGCAAACACATTAATTCTCTTTCCCGCTTTCGTAATACAGATTGTCTCCTGGCCTGTTCTGTGGAGGAAACCGTGCGGTTCAGCTTCACTCGGGAGAAATGCAGACGGATAGTTAGTAATAAAGCAACTTATTCAATTACACAGGGCCCAGACGTACTGGGGAGTGAGGAGAATAATTTTGTTGTATTAACCGTACAACTTTCTCCTGGCACCGTCTCATATTAATATGCTGCCTCACATACATGCTAAGCTTTCATTTGTACAGCTCTGAAGTGGTGGAAAAAATCTGGGACCCATGTTTTTAATAAAATGGATAAAACTCACTTGTTTCACGTGTGGACACAGCTACTCTTGACGGACTTGAGATGAGCTGAGGACCTCAGTTGTAAAGTTTGAGTCTGCCAGGACTTTGGCTAATTTAGATAACAGTGGATATCAGGTGAGGGGGTTGTCAGCATGCTTTTGTTGTTTTTAGATGATGGAGTGTATGTGCGTGTGTATTTGTGTGTGTGTGTGTGTGTGAGAGAGAGAGAGAGTGACAGCCAGTAGTGGGATTTAGTTGTTTTGAACACCAGGGTGTGGGTGTGTGTGTGTGAGAGAGAGAGAGAGAGAGAGAGAGAGATGGTGGCAGGCAGCAGTGGGATATAGTTGTTGTTTTGAACCAGGGTGTGTGTGTGTGTGTGCGCGCGCGTGCGCGTGTAGGCACGCCTGTGTGCGAATGCTGCAGGGGTAGTTGATGTGTGCCGTTTCCTGGCGAGCGCGTTTGTGTCTTGAGTGAAGAATGTCAGACAGGAAGTGCTCCTCCCGGGGAGGTGATGTCACCGCGTCAGTGGTGCTTCCTGCTCCGAACCAGCGGCGTGCGGGCTGCTTCAGGACGAGGGGGGGGTCGGACAGGCTCTCATGGCTGTCCAGCTCTGGGATGGGCACACCCTGAAACAGGGGTGCGGGGGGGGGGGCAGTGGGGCAGAAGGGCTTGTTGTGTTGTTGTTGCTGTGATCTGCTCGCTCTACAGAATTCAGCGGGTTTCACATCAAGCGGAGGCAACCACAGTGAATTCTGATCAGTCAACATACAGACTGATGCTATGGATAGATTGTTTACAGTCTCTGTTTCTCTGTGTGTAGCGACGCTACAGTGGGAGCAGCAATGTCTGGAAAACAAGGAACAAAAACTAAATGCTTTTTGTTCAGATGTTGCATTCAGTTCACTGTTTTTTTTTTTTGTTTTTTTAACACAATATATTCAGAGTTGGCTTGGCTTGAGTTTGATCATGGAGCCGTGTCACTCTTTCTAAAAAGCCTCCCTTATCAAAGCAACATTCACATAATGAAAAAGCTTCACTTAACAACCCAGTGGAACTGCTAGCTGCCTCTCTGTGCTCTGCTCCTCTCTCTTTCTCAAAAATACAGATTTGAAAATATACAGATTTGAAAGGCCGGAGTGGTAGTGTTTTTTTCCCCCCACACCCTCTTTCTGCGCTATTTTCTTTCATTTCAGACAGACTCCTCACACCAAAGAGCGTCTCTAATTACCAAGGTGACGGATTTCTCATCCTTATTTTTGTCAGTGTGGACGCGTTTTCAGGAGGATTATTTTCCTTCATTCTTCGGGACAAGGGGGCAGGGGGGGGGTTGAAAACTCGCTCAAATTGAAACCAGCTGGAGCCCAAAAAAGACCCCTGTCCGAGGGAATCAAGCAGATCCCCCCAGTCTTCGGTTAGCTTAAAGACACAGCCTCCCACCACGCCGTAAACAGGAGTGGGCCGACATCAATATTTAAGAGATATGACAACACTGGATCACGTCAGCCAGAGAGCCCTATTGTACCAGTAAATGAACCACTGTTTCAGGTCAAATTGCAAAAAAAGGGACTTTCTCAGGCTAATTGGTTGTGGTTTCTGTGTCAAAATCTGCTCAAATATTCTTTCCTGTTTCCCTGCTTGGATTGCACACTAATTTGTTTTGCATAAATACACGGCGGTAATTAGATGCCGCTAACATTATCATAATGGGGTCTGATTTTTTTTTCTTTCCTTTCTCTGTTGTTTGTGTCTGGGCGTTTTGAGCGTCGGTAATGACGGAGTGATGGAGACCCGGTGTCACTCTGTAGGGCTCCTTTTGTGCATGTCGACTGGTGTCCCCGCTCCAAAGCATACAGCCAGACAGCAGTGTGGAGGAGGGCTTCGTTAAGGGTTTTAGGCCCCTTCAGGACACCGTAGGTTCAAGGCTCAACATCGGAGGTATCTGTTCTGATGGCAGACGCGATAGTGATGTTGTAAACCTGATCCAGTGAAACAAATCCCGGACGTTGAAAAGGAAGAGGCTATTCCCACGCACCACTTTTTATGACCTCCTGGCCAGAGGGTTATTGGTTTGCATCTTGATTTGGTTGGATTTGTTTTCTCGACTTGCTTCTTGGGAAAAGCAGCTTGGAAACAAAAGGGAAAGAAACAGGGAAAGAAACATTCACAAATCAGTCTGATTAGGGCCAACGAATTGTTCAACTAAACAACTTCTCTGGATTTCACTTTCAAATATTCATCAGCTCGTTTCCGTAATACTTTAACGCTGCAATGATTTCAAGTCTCAGTTGAATCTACATTTTCTTTTTCTGTCAGGAAAACCACTATGTCTTCTTAGAGAGCAGTCCTAAATATCCCTCTAAGATTATTACTGATGGTCGGTTTTGTTCCTTTCATTGCTTTCTTTTAGATGAGCACCATTCAATAGTAATCAAGGAAATGTGAATAATAATAACCGCAGCGCGATGACACCAGTAATGACAGTGATAACACTAATGACATTGACAGCTTGTCTTGTAAGGAGCGTCTGATCAGGAAGGTCACTCGCGCCAACTGTCTCTCCTCCCCTCAGCCTGGTCTGCGGAAGGCAATCACCCTCGCCCCTCTTTCTTCACTGATCTCTGGTCCTGGCTCAGCCACACAGCAACCACCCCCCCCCACTCCCCAAATACCCCCCCCCCCCCCCCACCCCTCCCGTGATTCCACCATGCACCTGGGGCTCACTAATCTCATTAGCTCCCATCAGCAGCCCGGAATCACGGAGCTGTACGGCTGCGAGTGGAAGTCGCAGCGGCAAGGACGGCGTCCGCGCTCATAATCCCCCGCGCTCCCTGCATATTCCCGCGCAGTCCGCTCCGCTAATGATTTACAACCGCGGGATCTCTTCTGTACATCGCTGCATGAGCAGCATGTGCGATAAATTAGCAGTGTTGGCTCAGAGATACGTGTGCACATTCATGTGTGCATGTGTGTGTGTGTGTGTGCTTCGTGTGTGCGTACAGTTGTGTGTGTGTGTGTGTGTGTGTGTGTGTGTGTGCGTGTGGCTGCAGCTGTATCTATGTGAGTGTGCAAGCGCACATGCGAAGGGTTGGGTGTCTGTGTGCGTGTGCATGCACACATTTGTGAGTCTGAATGCTTGTGTGTGCATCTGTTAGACTCAGCATGTGCATGAGCCTGCATGTGAGTATGTAGGGTGCATATGTGCATACATGTGTGTGACGACATTCACTTGCATTGCGCACAAGAAAGCTGTGTTTAAATGGGTTTTTTGCACAAGGGCAAACATTACGTTGCATGCATGCATCCTGTATGTATGTAGCGCATGCACACGGTTGCAGGCCATAGGCAGAGAGCCGGAATTGGCCCGGTAATTGATGGAATTCTTTCTTGCGAGTATGGCCCATTATTTATTTATTTATGGGAGTATTTGGGTCTGAACTGTTCCATATGTACGGAGCGGCGGTGAGCCGAGCACGGTGGAACCCCCCTCATTGTTGTGTTTTGATTCCACTTCCTGTGGGGAAAGGTCAGCGGCGCACGCGGGCCTGGCCGGGCTGAATTATTCATGCCATTGACTTTGTGTCAGCTCTCACAGTTGTGCGGAGGGATGTTTTATTCATTTATCTCATTTAGGGTCCCCGGCTGCACCTGTTCTACCATTAAGCGCCCGGGCATTTGCATCTGATGCTAATTTGGTTTACTGGCGGCCCCTGGTCCCCCAACCCCCCCCCCCGGCCTGTTAATTTCATTTTCATAGAGAGGACTTTTCAGAGCCTGATCTCTTCTTATAAAGAAGTAAGACATTTTTTTTCCTATGTCTGGAATGCGTTGTGTTGGGTGTTCGCTGCCAGGCTTTATCTGAGGTGGAATCATTTGCAATAGAGTGTTCTGCACAATCTTGAATGTCTTTTTTCTGTGTCTGAACCTTCTACACCGCTCTTTCTGCTTTCTCTTTTGGGCGGACCATGTGAGCCCAGGAAAGGGGTGTGCCTGTGTTACTGTGTGTGTGTGTGTGTGTGTGTGTGTGTGCGTGTGTGTGTGTGTGCGTGTGTGTGTGTGTGCGTGTGTATCACTGCTGGGGTAAATGGCCTTGCCACAGGGCATGTTTTGGCACAGATGTTCCCTTTTTCTTGTACACCACACTCCCCGAAATCCAACCCCCACCCCCACCCCATCCTTCCTGGGGATCCCCTATAACAACAGAAATCTCCCATCATCCATCTGCAGTCTACAGTCTGCTGCATTATCTGTGTGAAAAAAAAACACTATCATGTGTGCTTCTGAGCTATTCCTCCATGCAGAAGCCATGTGCAAAATAGTGTCCCAAACAATAAATTTATCCAAAGCCCTCTAAATAACCTCGCCCAATACAACCTCATCCGATACAAAAACCCTAGTCATGATCCGGTGTCAGTCATGAGTAAACCGTGACTGTTTGGTTTATTAAGCACAGAGTGTATGACATGTGTGTACCATGTTCCTCAGTGCTCATAGCACACCGCAAGCCTCAGCGCTAATTCCAGGCTTAAGAGGAGCCAACATGGAGCCACAGCTAGGCCAGCGAACAGACCCCAATGATGAACCCCAGCTCCTCTTCTCTGGCCCATTCCCCCTGCTCTGCTCACAGCAGTCAGCTGCTGGTGGTGTGTGGGGTAGCCTCAGGGCTCCCGGTTGGTTGCTGTTGGAGCTGTTGGTTTTTTCGGGGGGTCTGCCCCCATGCAACAGAGGGACTCTCACTCAGTCTGCCATTAGTGCATCGCAGCCCCCCCCCCACCGGCGTTCGACCTCAGAGCGTGCCCCGTCATGAATAGCCCTCTGTGTCACAACCCCCCCCGCCCCTCCTGCCCCCGCCCACCCCCCTCCGTCCAGCGAGTGTGCGTTTCATTAGGGTCGTCATTAAAGGGAAAACGGGGTCTGTTCACAGGAGAAACTGCCACCTTCTTAACAGAGAGATTCAGTTTTAGGTTTTTTCCCACCTTAATGCACTGGTAACATGTACCCTGGCATTTCTTGTATGCGATTGGTGGGAATGAAGGGGTTTGATGAGGTGGTAGGGGAATAAGCCTGCCCTGTTGGCTGTGGGTGCACGAACACTGTGGGAAGTATCAGCTTTCGGGACAGAACTGTAGGATCAGTGGTTCCCTCTGGGACAGAGCTCTGAGCTCTCCCTCTCAGCCTCATATTCCAGTGCAACTGAAAGCTCTTACCCTCAAAGGAAGCTTCTCCAGAGGGGTTTTTACAGCCCCTTTCTATGCACTACTTATATCCACCTCTGCTCCCATGTACTTTTAAACAGGCGTGATTAAGGAGAGGTGGACTGCAGCTAATGATGGTTCTAGATTCAGCACAGCGGACCCTTTGAGGGCTGCACAGGTCATGCGCCGGTACAGTGGTCACAACCACACACCTCTGCCCTGGCCCTGACTGACAGCTTCCCCCCCCCCAGGAGTGGGGGGGTGGTATTGGAGCACCGTTGAGGGGCGGGCAGCCTGTGACAGGGGACGCGAGTGTGGGCCGCAACCGCCTGTCACCCGACACAAAGGGTGGCAGCACTATCACGCTCCCCAAAGAAGAGGAGAAAAAAAAAAAGACTGAAAAAGATAGACAGAAAAAAAAAATCCACGGCCCCCTCCGCTCTCCCACCTTTATGGTTCACGGACGCCCTGGGAAATGAAACACAGGAGAAGGTTGTACTGAATCTGTGAAACCAAGCTGCGTGGCTTTAGCAGAGGTGAAACGTCCTCACACATTCTTATGCAACCCGGTGGGTCCTTTTTTTTTTTTTCCTCGCTCTCTCTCTCTCTCTCTTTCAGTAATGCCATCAATAAGGAGTGCTTCAGAGGACCAGTAAGAGATTGACACAGTGGGGCTTTGCCTAGGTGAGGAATGGGACTGTGTAATCGATGGGGAAGGCAGCCAGAGAGGTGTTTCGCAGCATAGCGAGCGTGGTCTGTGCGTGTGTATGTGTGTGTGTGTGTGTGTGTGTGTGTGTGTGTGTTGGGGAGGAGTAGGGTGTCGGGGGTTGTGGGGGGTAGTGAAGTTGTTATCACGGCCCTATCATTACCATGCAGCCCTCAGGTGCCGGCCACTTCACAACACAGGCCCGGGAGCTCTCAGCGTCTGTTTTGTTCTCGACATTTTTTTTTTTTCTTGGGCCAAGGAGAAGTGCCCTGGGGGACTGTGGGTAACGGTGATTGACAGGCTGAATATTTGGAGGTCGAATCTGTTTTAAAATGGCACTGACTGTCTTCGCACCCCTCCTCCTCCTCCCCTGGACTCCACTCCGTTCCCGTTTCCCATTTTTTAAAGGATTTATATAATATAATATATCTATTAATGGGCCATGGCTGAACTTTTCACGCTCTTGTGCTCGGCGGTTATATAATTTTGCAATTTTTTTTTTGTTTTAAATTCCTATTACCTCCCAATAGACCATACGTAATTATTCACAGCACATCTGTAAAATAGAATGGAATAAAAGGGAACGACAGAGACTAAAGATTAAAGTTGAATATGTTAGCACTCTGCCGGTGAAGGCAATTATGAATGAAATGCACTTGGGTATGCAAATCGCTGGCAAAGCCGCTCGCTGTTGCACCGCAGGTCCGCACCAAAAAGATATCCGCAGGGCGAACGCGCTGGTACCGGGCTTAGTTTTTAATTTTTAGTTAGTGTTATTATTATTTGTTTTTTAATTAGTGTTGTTGACAACATCAGTCAAGTGGTGTCAGTTTGTGACGGAGGCCGCAGTCTGTGGGGGCAGTGGTTGGAGGGGCGGGTGTTGGTGACTGGGATCTCTCAGAGGTGCCATTGTAGGTAACGTTTAATTAGGCCTCAGCACCTGTCCAAAGAGCCCTTGGATGAGAGTGTGGGCCACTGTGTCTCTCTGGACATTGCAGGCTGGATGGAAGGGCGTGTGTGTGTGTGTGTGTGTGTGTGTGTGTGTGTGTGTGCGCGTGTGTGTGTGTGTGTGTGTGCGTGTGTGTGTTTGTGTGTGTGTGGGGTGGGTGTTAGAAGGGGGGCAGGCTAATGTTTGTGTTGTCATTAGCAACACACATCGGCGTTTCTCGCCGAAACGGAAAAGCTCTGGCTCCAGATTGTCGCCAGTGAAAGCAGGGAGACATTCTTCTTCTTCCACGTGTGAAAGGGGAGGAGAGAGGGAGAAAGGGAGGGAGAGAGAGCAGAGAGAAAGAGAGAGAGAGAGAGAGAAACAGAGGGAGAGAGGGATGGGGGGGTGGGAGCAGAATGTGAGGGGTTTTTGTGATGCATTGAGGTAAAAATAGATGAAGAACAATGGCACACTAAACAGGAGTTTGAGGATTTTGAGGGTATTCAGTGTGCATGTCTTAAATTTGGGGAACAGATGGCGGAAAAGAAAGAGATGTATTCTTATCAGATGATGCCATACAGGAAGGCATTAAGATACTTCACTCCATTCCATTAACACAATTTACAAATCATGTTTCTATTCATTACTCTGCCTTTTTTCCTCAAGTGTAAAGGGATTCCTTTGATATACTGCTTGAATTCAACTTGACTGAAGATCAAAGAAACGTTTGAAATGGCTACTCTCTCTATATCATGTCCAGGAACAATATTGTCATTGTTGCGACCCCTCTGTTACCAGTAGTTTTTTTATTGTTGTTATTTATTTGCCTACTTGACAGATGTCCTTATCTGCTGCAACTTAAAGAGCGTCCCTGTAGTTAAAGCCAACACATGGGTCTATTTCTTTCCTGATCCAAAAGGACTGGATGCTTCTCTGGTGGTTTTGCCTCCTCTTTACGACCGAGCTACCAGGAGCCCAATAAAACCGGTTCAGTGGGAGCCAAGCGAAACATCATTTGTCTGTTTTCCTTTCCCCGCATAATTGCATTTGGTGTCTTAATGTTTGACGTGAAGGAATGAAGCCAGGAGTCCGACGCTGGAGAAGACGCCTGCGCCAGAGACCCATTTTCCTCCCCCCGGGCTCTTATCCTTCTGAAGGAGGCGAATCTCTCTCCAGTGAGGCTGATGACCGGATGGGCGGAGCTGGGAGTTTCGGTCTGCCTCAGGATTAAACGCTGTTTTGACAGGAGATATGCTCGCGGCCAGCGCGGCCCTCTCCCTGCCACGGCCGTCCTGGCACAGGTAGTGCGGGGCTCTGGGGGAGAGCGGGACTTTGTTTTGATTTGTCATTAAATTCTAATGGAGTTCCCCCCGCTGACCAATGAGTACTTCAGCGTGCGGCCTGGCCCGGCACGCCTCAGCTCATTGGCTCAGGCGTTGAACGTTCAACGGCACCCCCCTGAGTCCCTCTCAGGGCAGGCAAGCCCTCAAAAAAGCACTCATACACGCACGTAGAAGGGGCGGCCGCCTTTCTTGATGATATTATAGCGCCCTGAGCTTGGCTTTTGAGCCCCCTTTTCCCTGCAGAGACGATGCCAGGTACAGCCGGCTGCCGTGCATCATGGGTGCTCGGCCCACAGGAAGCGCGGGGGGGGGTGAGAGAGACGGGGGAGGGGGGACTCGCAGCCGCACATCACTTCATTATTAATGGCGGCGTCTAAATAAAACGCCAAGCTTGTCAGATTTAACGGATGGCTGCGTGCACGCCGCGCCAGCGCCCGGGAGGGGCTGGAGAGCACGGCGCTGTCTCGCTGCCCTGTCACATGCTGTTACCTCACCAAATAACACCTAATCTGCTGTAAATTAACGTGATATTAATATTGATATAACTGTTTAATATTTGGCCTAACATAGCAATATGGCGGGCAGTTGACGGGTAATTTCTATCTTTGGTGACTCACTCCGAATGCTGTTCTGTGTAAGCGTACGCAGGCCGTCTGGTCCAGTAGCGTGAATTTATGGGTACCATTTAACTGCACTGCGCAAGCCAGGGCTCGGGTTTGACACTGACATTTGGTGTTCTGCTCCAGCTTTATGTGGAGTCCCGCAATGCCCTCTTTCTCCCAGAAATACAGCACATGCCCGTTATCCCTGTGAATGAACTAGGACACAACAGAAAAGGGCACAGTACAGTGCTTTCACCAATGTACAGTGCTGTCGGAAAAGCAGGGAACAATTAAGTAGTAAAAATGCTAGGTGATGCATTAACGTTTCTGGGTGCTGTAAGTGCAAGTTAAAATCATCAGCTTTAATACAGCTGGCATAGCTGGCCAGAGAGAGGTAATCCAACAGTAGTTACGTGACAAGGTGGTGCTATGTGGTGCATTGTGGGTATTCTGAAGGGGAATTCAGTGTTTTACTGCTTGCGCTGTGCACTAGCCGGTGGGAGCTGGACCTGGTTCAGTAATGAAGGCCTGTGTCTGGGTGTGAGGCGCTGGGAGGGCATGGCCGGTCTGGGACGGCTAGCGCAGGGTGATCAGCGGCAGAGAGTGATCAGTGACACGCCACAGCCTCAAGGAATGCTACTCACCTCAACAGATAGATGCTGCTGCGGTCAGTCAAAATCCTGACCATCTCTCCCTCTCCCCTCCTCTCCTCTCCTCTCTTCTCCTCTCCTCTCTCACTGTGTGTTTTAAGCCTGGCCTTCCAGGTCTATCCGTCTCATTAACTCCTCTGCTCCATACAGCTTGGTGCTCTGCCCTTCCTCACAATCGATGTGTCATGGATGTGCTCTGTGGGAAAAAATGTCAGAACAACAGGGTATCCAGGTTGGCAACGTGGTATTCAGAGGCAATGGCGTTTAGATCCTCCCGTGTGTGTGTGTGTTTGTGTGTAAGAGTCACTGTGTGTATATGTGAGAGAGAGCCTGTGTGCGTGTGTGTGTGTGTGTGTGTGTGTGTGTGTGTGTGTGTGTGTTTGTGCGTACAACACAGAAAGTGAGTCAGTGTGTGTAGCTGTATGTGAAGATAGGCATTTTACAAATAGGTGTCACCACTGCTGTTTCATTTAAAAGATTTGACCAGCGAGCAGTAGCTCGACCCACACTGTGGGGATGGAGGTCAGCGATAGGACGCCGATGTCAGAAGCGCTCGGTCATCATCCAGCTACGGGGCGTGCCCCCTCATCTCCCTCGCACCCCCGCAGACTGTGGCAGCCGGTATCCCGTGCCACCCCGTTCCACCGGCAGCTCTTTAACGCCGCTCCGGTACATGAGACACCGAACCCCGCTTCCAGCTGCGCAACAAAGGCCCGTTATGGGAACCCGCTGCGAGCCAGCAAGCTCTCATTCATAAATCCCGGGACACTTTCCTTTCACTCGCCTCCTTTCCCGCTCGTTTTGTTTAGATTGTTTTTTTTCATTTTGTTTTATGGGGCCTCTCTGACCGCAGTCAACAGCGTCACGGTTCTGTGCCTGTTAACGTGTATAGCGTAGGACATTTTCCTGGCTAAACTATGAGGCAAAGGGAGGGTGCAAGTGCCCACCTCATTTGTCATTGAGAGTATCACTGTGGCCCATCCAGACCTATCAGTGTATTAGGCTAGGCATAACATTGTAATTTGTTTTGCGGACGGGCACTTACATGAGGACACAGATAACTTGGCTGGATATTTATTGAAGACATGTGCTCAGAGGGTAACAGCACTGCCACAGCCGAGACTCAGACCTACAACCTGCTGGCTTCCAGATCAGTTCTCTAACCGGTGCACAGCTCTTTATATGGTGAAACAGCAAGAGATCTGGCCAGTTAGATGATTATTAGATTGAAAACTCATTAGTTAAGAATGAATTACTTCACTGGCCTAGAAAACATGGATCAGATCAGGTCAGATCATCCATCTGGGAGCAACTTCTCCTGCCCTGATGAACTCTAGAAAGTGCAACTGATGTTAGGTACTCAGTAGTATCACTGAGATTCTTTAGTACCACTGCCATTCTGAAATACTATGAATATTCTATAGCATTAGCGGCATTCTGTAGCACCATTGATATTTTGTAGAACTACTAACATTCTCTAGCAGTGGTGATATTATGTAGTACCACTGACACTCTTTGTACCAGTGACACCCTGATGCTCTGTAGTAGCAGTGGTCATTGCATGGCTCTGCTGCTTGCAGGTCTTTGTGTGGATCAGTGGGATGTTCCTGCTGGCCTGGCTGTGCGGAGACCAGGTCGTAAAAGCGCTCCGAGGGGCGCAGAGCACACCAGGAAGAGCGTCGCAGCCTCCCGCTGGGCCTCGCATTGTTGTCCCCCCCCTCCCAGGCACCCCTCCACCCCAGCACAGCCGGTCCTCCTCTCACCCCCCGACCGCATGCAACCGCGGTGGAGAAGACAACAAACTGGCCTGTTTGTAGCCTCGACATACACATAATCACACATACAGACACGCACAGAAAAACATACAGCCATAAACACAGACACACATGTGGAAAAGACACACAAATATAGACGCACAAACACACAGGATAACACACACAAACACAACCATACAAACACACAGAGACATACACACACACAGAAATACACACATACACAAACACATGGAGAGAACACATTCACAAACACACATGTGCGCGCACACACACACTGTAATAAAAGCAGGGACATGCGAAAATGTGCAAGCGCTCAAGCTCACCCTGAGAGAGTGAGAGGGAGAGAAAAAAGGGGTTTATTTCATCTCCAGCCTGATTTCCCCAAGCTTTCAACTCAATCATTTTCACTTGCGTCTGTACGTGTTAGACTGTCGTGTAACAATAGCAGGCTTGGACCGCCTCATTGCCTATATTTAGGAAAACAGTGTTACCCCAAACTGCAAGCAGACAAAAATACAGGTTTTCAGAGTTAATTAGAGTCTTGGCAATTGTATTAGTGTGTTTTTTGTGTTAATTGTAAACAAACAGACAGTATGCATATTAATAAGACCGCTGTTAATAAAAGCCCAGCTAAAGCTACTGTAGTTCATTGCCTCCTCCTTTGTGTGGGGGATCCGTGTGTGTATGTGAGAATGCCTGTGTACTTGTGTTTGCCTGTGTGCTGTGTGTGTGTGTGTGTGTGTGTGTACGCGTGTGCACGCGTGCGGTTGCGTGAGCATTCAGGCGGAGGGACTGCTGTTCCTGGCAGAGGCCTCACCCCGGCTCTAACCTGGTTTTAAGAGGAAATTGCGGCGTAACAGAGTTAAGCCGGGCCTTGTGTGAGACTAATACGAGGGGCACAGGAGAGTGTGTCAGCATCAGCCCCTCTGAGCGCACTAAACTCTGGACTCCTCGCTGCGGGGGCGGGGGGGGGGGGGGGGGGGGGGGCGGCCTGCCTCCAATCCAGCCATCAAAGAGGGGCCCATAAATCAGTGCATTAATCCTGATCGAACGTGCCATCGTGATCCATTACTCTATTGATATTTTCGGATTTCCAATCATTTAAATAGCTCACCTAATATGATGCATTTGAGCCTGCGTTTGATAATAAATGCAAAAAATTAATTCAATAGCAGATCGTGTTCTTTCGGTTCTTTCAGTGCTTCATTATTTGCTGAGTGCTTTTACAAATTGCGCTAATTTTGATTGAATCTGAGTGCCGACGAGGGAGCTCTGAGTTTGTCTGTCTCAAACCCGTGTAGCTGTGTCTGTGCCGTCCCTTTGTAATGGCATCAGTGCCATTGCTACGGGCCCCCATTTGTTCTGAATTAAAGATGGTTTGTAAATTAGGTGAGCTTGTCCGTTTGAAGGGCCCCCTGGGGAGGAACCCCTGTGCAGAGCATGAGACAAGGTGACCCCCCCCCCCCCAATCCCTCTCCCCTCTCTCCTCTCCCCATTTCACCCCCCCACCCCCCAAACACATAAACACACACCACCAGGAGCCGCACCAATGTCAAAATAAAGGACCATCACTCACCAGTGACCAGCATCTCACTGTCTTTGAGCACTGTTTTATAAAATGCCTTTCCAATGTGTTTTTGAGCAGATATTGTTTAAATCCGCAAAAGGAGCTTACACCAAAAAATCGTATTGAAGATTAAAGGTTGGGTGCCTGAGAAGTCTTAAAACCATGCTTTAGGGTGCATTTTCCTTATTGTTACTGCTGTTATTGTTCTTACTTCAGTGGAGTTAGAATTATTGTTATAGTGGAGCAGTTGCTAGTTCTGTTGTCCAAGTTGGACTGGTGTCTAAATAGGAATTTATTTTGCAATTTCCCTGCACAAAATGAATAGTAAGACACAATAAATGCTGTGTATCGATATGCCTGTTGCTTTGTCTATATTATTGGTGGATAATTAGTTTGGAAAAATGGATTTATTGGTTAGGCATCGTGTCTTCCACATAGGATCTAATCAATCCGAGCACAGAAGGTCTCCTAAATATTTAGACATTGGAAAACTAACATTAGCAGTGTACGTGGCTGTATTCCCAATGCCTGACAGTGCGGCGTTAGAATTACAAGCGTTACCCCAACGTTAAACTGAGGCATTTTTCTTTTCTCTCTTCCCCCCCACCCCCGTTTGTTGTGAGAAAACGACAAATCGCCCTCCTCTCCGAGGGAGAGAGGCAAACGGCACAATTTTTTCGAATTCAGCCGGATAAAGCGCTCCTTTTGTCAGCTGTCAGACAGGAAGCTCGCAGGCGGGGTCAGGGGTCGCGGCGCTGCTTTCACGAGAGCGCTAATCGATTAGCCGTCAAGGCGCTGCCGCGGCGCTCAAGTGGGGGAGAGGGATGGAGGGACGCCCGGGTTCCATTTCCATAATTGCTCACCGCCTTGAGAGCGGCACCTTTTAGGAACGGGGGAGGGCGGGAGGTAGGAGGGGGAGAGGGGAGAGGGGAGAGGGGAGAGGGGAGAGGGAACAACATAATACGCACGAAATAAATAAATGATAAATAAAGTAGCGGTACACGCATGCGTGCGTTTCCATGCCGGACCGTATCGATTAGCGATTGAGCGCCAGTTATTCTGTCAGAATTTATACCGTGACCCCTGCGAGGTTAAACAAATCTTTTTTGCCTTCCCCTCCGTTTTCCCGAGTGGAGCGATTTATTAATAACCGAGGTCAATACCAGCAATTTAGAGTTGAGTGAGAGCGCTCAATCAAAAATGCTGCATGTGGAAGTCTCTCCAATCACGTCCTGACGTTGGATAAATATTTATTCCATGGTTGCCATGGCCCGGAAAACAAGGTTGAAAGATGAACGTCAGGCATCAGATTTGAAGTCTTCCTGCGTGATCGCGAATTTGATGGTTATTATTTTGTTGTGTTTAGTGTACATCTCTTCGCACGAGCATAATTTCCTGACCGTGATATAATTGTAAGGATTAGCCTGAAAAAAGGAGGTCAGCACTAGATTAAGGTATTAAGTCTTTCAAAGACCTCGGTACGGCAAGTGTGACTTGGATTGTTGTCTGAAACAGATGTGGTGTCAAAGCTTATGAGATGGTATGCAGAATGGCGTGCATAGAGTGCGCTGGTACACCCGCCCCTGAGCGCCGATTGGCTGAGCGCCGCAGAATCAGAGCTTGTCTGTTTATGGTCTGTCTTATCAGTGGCCAGAGGGAAAGGTCAGAGGTCACAGCCAGAGGTTCTGAAAGGTGCCCTGCTTGGCCTGTAGAATGTGCTTTGGCACACGGGGACAGGAAACGGGGAACACTTCTGTCAAGATCTCATAGGACCCACTGACCTCTCAGAAAAAAAACTGCATCGCTGAAAGGAAACAGTGAAAAATATTGTAATAGCTACAATGGTAAAGAAAAAAACAGTATGCTTGCCTGAGGCATGCCTGTAATTTAAATAATGTACTGCCACAATGTAAACTCAAATTGCTTGCTATTGATCCTTTGTACTTCTGCATATCAGCGACCGCCTGTACACGTGTTGTTGTCCTGGACTCTGTATCGCCAAAAAATGACAGATTGGGCTGTCTGGTGGGGAGCGTGGTCAGACAGCGCGATGCCAACCGGCGGAGGGGGACAGAGCCGGATTAGGCGGCGTAATGGCCGTCCCAGGTCGTCCGCGCCGCGCCGAAACGGAGACACTGATTGCAGGTGATTTAGTGACACCCCCCCGTCCGCGTGTTAATGGGCTCGTGAGCCGGAGAGTGGTCCCCCCCGGCTGCGGCGGGGGGAAGCAGGCGCGTGTTTAACTGCGTTATCTCTGTCTGTCCATCATTATTCCCCCCGCTGATGAATGGGAGGGCGTTTGAAGCCGCTGTAATTGATGTGAAGTCCCTGGCTTTTCCCAGAGCCAGCGCGTGCTGTAATTCTACCTTTTTCGGGGCGGCGGATGGAGTGGGGGGTTGGGGTTGGTTTTGGAGGGGGGCTGGGAGGTCAGGCACCGGGAAAGGGAAGCAGAAGGGTAGGGGAGGTGTGCATATTTCTAGAGCATCCTGATGTAAGCTATTCCCCCAACACACACCACCGGCTGCACTGTGTTACTGATGGGCAGAGGGAAAGCAGACCTCTGTGTATGACACTGGATCTCAGATTTAGACGTGTTTAGCTGAAGCCAGGACTCCCTGTGTAGCTCATTGAGTATCTGTTGAATTATTAATCATAAAGCATTAGGAAATACTATTGCGAATGTAAACTGATATGGAAGCGGATATGGAATAAATGGGTTAACAGGATTTTTAACCCCACCCTGCCCCCAATAAGAGGGAGGCGTCACTCACTCATTTTCTTACCAGCTCCCCCACAACAAAGGCCTTTGACTTTTGATGCTCTTTATTGAACCATCAGAGGTCTTCATACATCACTATAAAGGTTCAGAGAAAAAGGTACTTTATCAGACAACTACAGACACAATGTACCAAACATCTTCCACACACAATCATATTACGATCAGACCTCCCACCCAACCCAGAGTCTTTGTCTACAAGATCTCCCATCACACCTCCTCCTGCAAAGGGAGAAGACCGTGGCCTAAAGCTAACGGTGGCCCTACCAGAGGAGGTCCACCATTTCTTTTTCTGTAAGTTGTACAAAAACCCACCAGGGATAAGTGATACCCAATGGGGTGCCACAAAACCTTTAATGATCAGCACCCTCCTTCTCTGTGACTGTAATTTCGTGTACAGAAGGCAACCAATAGGAGTGCTTCCATGTAGAACCATGCGTTTACAAGAGAGGAAATTCAGGCCTGTACAGCCGAATCATCAGGGGTGTATTTGGAAGGTCTGGCTGACCTTTATCACACAGGCCGTGTTTGATGTACCCCTTCCCATGTCATGACACAGACCAGTCTTCTAAGACTCTCTAAGTTTTTGAAAGGTTTTCTAAAAAGCACAGAGAGTAACAAAGAGCTGGAGACAGAACAAGCACTGAGGACATGGTCCCTCAAAAAAGAGGAGGTGATCTGTGACCTTCTCTGGTCCACTGGAAGGCCCTAAGTGATGGCTGTGTGAAATGGGGGGGTCGGCCATGTTTTACCAAAATAAACAGCTGTCGCAAGCCAATGGCCTGGAACTGAAGAATAGATATAGTCTATAAATTATCATGTTTAAGTCAGTCATTTATAATTTGATGATAAAGATGATGACAGTTATTATTATTTTTTTTATTACTATTACTTTATTATTATTATTATTATTAACAAGTAGTGAATATGCCTATGGAAAAACATATGTATGGGAAATGCATGCTGGACATTCTTCTGCTGTTTTTTCCCCTTTTTTTGCAAATGTATCTGGTTTTGTGAGAGGAAATGATTCAGATCTCTTAAATAGTTTCCTCCGAAACACTTCCTCATCCATAATGCGCCTAGTTAGGTTGAATTTACCGGCTTTCGCCTTTTCGGAATTGCAAATGAGAGGTCGTAAATTACCAGTCTTATTTTCCAGTTATGTTTAATGCGCTGTAATTTAGGTGGCCAGGCACACGGAGATGCTAATTAGTTAAATTACTAAAAAAGAAGTGTGCGGGATTTATGCGCACACCGTGGCTTAGAGTTTGCGGGCTCACGCATTTTTTTTTCCCCCACCCGAAATCCGAACCGAAAAGGAAAAAAGAAAAGTAAAATGCAAGCGCACACACAACGCCGGGTAAATAAATAAAGAAATGGAGGGGTGATTTATTACTCTGCTGGTATCCTTGTGTACAAATGCAGGAAATTCTCATGACCTGGATTCTGGAGAAGAATATCATAAATTTGATGTCGTAACCCCCCCACCACCCCCCCACCCCTTGCCTGCCCCACCTCCTTGTACATGATGAGTAGCAAGGTAGTAGGAAGTGGGGTATGGCTTTGAGTCAGATTGGGTTGGGGGGGGGGGGGGTGTTGCAGAGAGAGAGAAAGGTGGGGGGGTGGGGGGTGTTGGGGGGTAGCGGTTTACGCCTCAGGATTCCCTGTGCTTTAAGTTGACCCCGGAAGACGCGTTCAATTTGCTTTTCAAATGAGGCGTAAAAAATCCCTCCATTAGACTCTCCTGTTGCCAGTCACAATGCCGTTTTGTTTTCACACATCTCTGATTTGTTTGGATGTTCTCCTTATGAATATCGCCTCCTAAGTGCTCCGCTGAAAAAAGGATGTAGGCGAAGCGGGTAACCACGCAGACAGCCTGTAATTGAGCAACCTCAAACTATGCGCATTTCAAAATGCCGTGCTGTCTGGCCTCCTGGTTTTCAAAAGGCGAATGGCAGAGCACAGTCACAGACCGGGTGGGTAGAAAAAAAACCCGCTGCAGACAATGGTGGGCCTGTCGATCTGTGTGTGGCGAGAGGCAGCTCTTTAATTCATATGCTCTTCAGAAGCCCGGCCCTAAAAATAATGAAACGGTGAAATAATAATTGCTATGAAACCAAAATAGGAGGCTTTAACAAAGGCCTCGCGGGCTGGTGTCAGGAAACAATGGAGGCGGGACGAAAATAAAATCCCAAAATAGAACGAAGGACGAGGCAGGGGTCCGACCCTCAGCATCACTGCAGATGTGTGGAGAGGAACCCACCCGTCACAGTACCCCCCCCAACTCCTCCCCCCACCACGTCACTACCCCCCCTGAGCCCCCCCACCCTAAAGAAAACAGAAGGTGCAGCAATGCTGTCATCACATGCAGGAAAACTATAGGAGGATCAAAACACACATGCAGTGACAGGGGGCTTCCGGGCTGTGAGCTAACAAAAATAAACTGTGGGAGGATGCAGGCCAGTGGTGGTGCTGGGATATAGGGAGGGGATGGGGGAGGTGGGGGGTTAGTTGTGACTGGGGGCTCCAGACCTGTACTTCACTCTGTGAGACTCAGGCCACATCTGGTTAGACCTCACTAGAGTCTCACAGTGACAGGAAGTCCCTCTGCCGGCAGCTTCCTGAGAAAAACACACACAGACACAACCACACATATACACACACACACACACACACACACACACACACGCATGCACACTCATTCACACACATGAACACACACGCGCCCACACGCGAATGCACACTCCTACACAGACACTCATGCATACATGCTTGAATGCACGCAAGCATATGTGCTCACACCTTTGCACATAACCATGCATCCATGCATACACCCCTGTCCCCCCCACACGCATACAGGTGGACCCACTCACTTCATCTGAAGTTAATCATGCATACACACTCTCTCAAAGGAGGTTCATATTTGTCCCTGTATCTCTCTCATAATCTCCTGCTTGTGGACATTATTATGACTTGAGCCACTTGAATAACTGAGTGGTAATTACCCCCGGTCCACCTGTGACTCACTGCCTGTCCTTTCCAGTCGGGAGATAGAACTAGCCATCTCCCCTACGAGTGCCAGTAATCCCAAACTCCCAGAGTCCCATCCTCTCTCCTCTAGTGTGGATATCCTGCAGAGGCCCAAAGGGCAGGCCCATTGCGAGATAACTCCCCGACGGCCTGTAAGATTCTCTCGCAGGGCCCGGGGGGAGAGGCGGGGTTATGGAGCTGAGGGGATCTCTGGAGCATCAGGAGGAGCGGACGTGTCTCCGGATTGCTTCCTGCGCAAGAGGACCCCGGGCTCGAAGTCAGCCTGCGGGCCGCTCAGCGCGTTCAGGAAGGGGGGCCTCGCTCACCCCTCTGTCCACCAATTGAGCGGAATGTGTGTCTTGGGGGAGAGACTCGGGACTGCTCTTTTCTGGAACACGCTTGTGTTTTTGCTAGGGGGCTGTTTGTGTTTGGGGACCTTTCTGGGAGTGAAGCAAAGAGAATAACACAAACAAATGATCCCAGATAAGGGCATCGGAAACACATTTTTATTGTAGGGCCCTGATGAACACAAACCTGTTATGCTATCAGATTCATTTTTATATATATAACCCGAGTGCGCCTATGTGTTATTGGCAGGAAACTCTGTTCCCAGTTTAACTGCCAAAGCAGTTAAAAATAGTACACATATCTGTAATATCGCTTTGTTGGTGTGATGATGTTTAAGCGGTACACAAAGCATTGTCAATGTGCAAGGATGTAGATGAGAGGGAATGGCCAGCCTCAGATATTCCCATATGTCATTCTTTATTTGGGTGTCAGAGCTAGAACATCATGGAGTATTTTCTACATGTTTCTTTGATCAGCGTTCGATGTGTGTGTGCGGACTGGACACGGGTGGCGTGCAGCGGGCCCGTCAGCTTGCGCAGGAACCCATCAATCGTGCAGCTGTCGGCCCCGAACGGGCCGACCCCGTCAGGTCCGATCGGACCCGCGCTCTTTCACCGTGGCGCCAGGCCAGGCCCACAGCGGTTCCCTGTTTCCTGCTCTCCGCGGGGGAGACCCAGCCTCCACAAACACAGGTCTGTTCAAGGGGGATAAATCAGAGGCCCCGGTGCATTGTGGGCATTGTTCGGACGTGCCGCTGGCTCGCAGCTTGAACACAACGCACGGCGTTGCTGGGTCCCGTAGTGCGCACGCAGCCGTCTGCAGAGAGCTCGTACCTACATGCCACTTTGTCCATACTCCTCTGTGTGCGGGAGCAGCGTGGCTTTTCTCTAGCCGTTCGGCTGGCCTCTCAGAATCCACGCCGGGGTTCCCCCCCAAGGCTCGTTGCCTGCGGGCGCTGGGAGTGGGCCTGCTTCTGATTACAGCTGTCGTTGGGCCCACTGTCAGTCGTGGCAACACCCATACCCTCGCGGGGGCCCCGCTCTGTCCAGAGAGCTGTCAAGGGACTGACATGTGCGGTCGCCCCGTCTCACGCCTCGTTACTGCCAGAGCAGACGCGGATGGGAACGGGACAGCACAGGCTTCCTGCTTCCTCCTCCTCCTCCTCCTCCTCCTCCCGCTCTTACTCCCCATTCGGTTGTTGTTGCTTTGTGTACCGGCGCACTCTCAGCTCCGTCCTCCCTTTTCTTGGATGTTGATTTCCTTGACAACCTGTTGGCCTGCCAGAGAGAAGCAGAGATGGCAGAACAGCTTGGAGCTGATGGATTTAAGGCGACGAGGGGAAAGACAATAGTAGGTGGAAAATGCAAAAAGAAAAGAGGACGTACCACATAAAAAAGGCTACACTCCGTCAAAGGAGCCCGGGCACTACAGAACCTTGTTTTGTTTTGCATGGGCTTTTTTTTTTTCCGACCATGCCGACATTCCTTTCTAAAAACCCCTCAGGTCGATGTGCCCAGCAGCTAAAGGCAGGGCGTGTAGATTTCTTTTGTTTCTTTTTATAATTTGTCCCGGAAACACCGACAATCGGCCCGCGGTAATGAACGGCGTTATCAATCTCGGGGATGACAATAGTAGGAAAGCGTGTGCTGTGCGCCGGGCGGGAGGGACACAGCTTCCCCCAGCCGAGGGACTGACCTTCACTTCGCATGCTCTCCGCCGTGGACACAGAGAGAGAGAGAGCGAGAGAGAGAGAGAGAAACAGAGGGAGAGAGAGAGAGAGAGAGACAGAGAGAGAAGGAGAAAGATGGGGACAGAGAGGGAGAGAGGGAGAAAGGGAGCGAGACAAGGAGAAAGAGAAACAGTGAAAATGAGAGGGAGAGAGAGGGAGAGAGAAGAGGAAAGAGGGGGGTAGAGAGGGAAAGAGAGAGACAGAGAGAGAGAAAGAAGTGGAATGAGGCAGTTGTCAAAGGCCACCCACTTCCCCTTTTCATTCCTCCCTAAGTCAACAGAAAAAGTGAAGGACCAGGCCTCCTATCTGAGTGTGTGTGTGTCGAGAAGTATATGAGTGTGTGTGTGTGTGCAAGTACTGATGTATGTCCATATGTGTGTGTGTTTGTATGCATGTGTGTGTGTGAGTGTGATTGTGAGCATGTATCCATATGTGACCATGTATGTACGGAATGTCTATGTGTTCCATTCCTTTCATAGCACACATGGAGCCCTTCCAAGTCCAAATCTTTTGGATTAGATTACATAGGGAATAAAAAGGAAAACACGTTCTTTAGGAGCTCGCAAATACACAAATAAATAAAGTGATTAAATGGGAAGTGCCTTTTGTGGGAAGCTACGCGCACCAGGGCTGCATGTTTATTTGCGTTCTGGCTCTGGTCAAAAGTCTGCCCCAGAATCTTGCTCCATAACCCACTCGCATCACCACAGAGGAGGAAAACAAAGCACACATCAGTTCACATTTAATCACAGTCTGCTTGATTGAAGGCCTTTCTACATTTGTTTTATTTACTTCATTTGATTTATTTCAAATTATTTCGCAAGATGTTGTGAAATATGTAAACCTGTTGTTTGGACAGTGTTCCCTTTCCTTTTCAGGTTTTTTATTTCTCTCTGTCTCTCTTTCTCTCTCTCTCTCTCTCTCTCTCACACACACACACACACACACACACACACACACACATACACACACACACACTCACTCACTTTCTCTACCACCCTGAGTGACAGGCTACAGGAGAGAGAGGAGGTGTGTGTATGTGTGTGTGTGTGTGTTTGTATGTGTGAGAGAGAGAGCGAGAGAGAGAAAAAAAGAGTAAGAATGGGAGGTTTTGAGAGCAGGGAGAATGCTGTTCTGTGCAAGGGCCACGTCTGGGGAGTAAACCCACGCAGATTTATTGGCCTCTTACTCACTTACTGCTCCTGGTGTATCTCCTCACATAGTCCCGGGCACGCTGTGCCAGTTATTTATGGACACATTTGTAAAGCATTTGAGCTAACCCTTTTAAAGTAAATATGTTTCAGCTCTGTCAGATGTCGCCGTTTTTCCCACACGGGCAAGTCAATCAGCGTTTTAATGAAAGCTGTAAAATATTAAGGGTTTTATGTCTTTAAGCCAAAAGCGAGTACGGAGCAGTCCGACCTATGACCTTCAGCCTACTTCCCAAAC
The DNA here is from genome assembly GCF_013368585.1 of Megalops cyprinoides. NCBI lineage: Eukaryota > Metazoa > Chordata > Actinopteri > Elopiformes > Megalopidae > Megalops > Megalops cyprinoides. Next base: position 9,967,021 of record NC_050598.1, read on the forward strand.
CTCCCACGCGGAGGGCATGGTAGCAGATGGGCAGTTGGAGTTGAGGCCTGCTTTGTTGTCAGAGCCTTGTGTAGTAATACACTCTGGCTCCGCTCTGGCAGCAGGTGTACAAAGGAGAGGGAGACGGTTTAATGTCTCTCCTTACAGCCAAAACCTCATGCCCTGGTTCCTGATGGGAGTCGGATGCGTTTGGCATTCTGAAATAAAACTCATTTATCTAGCATTTGGGTCTGACAGTCAGGGTCAGTAAGTGCACCCATAAATGTACCTTCAAACAAGGATGGTAACACAGGGTAAGTCAACACTGTGCGCCCTCTTTTTTGCCCTGATGGAGACTTCAACGTCCTGAATTTCTAATTAACTCTCAGACACACATGAAACTATTCACAGAAAAAAACCCTTAAAAAGTCCTCTGGTATATGACGTGATCAGTCATTGTTGATTGAGATTGTCCTCAAAACACAACAGTCATGAGCCCTGCTACTTTAAAAAATGACAGTTTTTTTTATTGCCATAAGAATCTGCTGCTAATTTTAAATTTTAGATTTCAGACCAAAGTGTCGCCCCAGGGGAACTGGCAGTGAGGGAAATCATTAAAAAAGCTGTCTATATCAGAAGACAATTACAGTCAAGACAGGTCCATGATCAAAGAACGCAAGAAGCACGCCTTTGCCAGTCGAGGTGATATTTATGTATTCTGTTTACTTTACACCAATTATTTACCCATAAAACTTGAATGCACATCACTTTTTATGTCAAATATTTAAGCTACTATAAAAACACATGTGTTTTTGCAACCGCAGAAGAAAAGCCGAGGAATCATAGCCACCGGACTAAAAACACATTTTGTTTTGCTTGTTAATTTACTTTTGATACGTGCCGTGATGCTCGTAAGTGTGTTTGTTTGTTTGCTGGCTGAATGCGGAGCAGCTGTATGGTTTAACTGGAATGGCTATGAGCAGTGTGTGCAGCGGGGAGAGTGGAAAAGAAGGCCTCTCTCCCTCCTGCTCTCTCTCTCTCTCTCTCTCTCTCTCTGTCTCTCTCTCTCCCTAAAAATTCAGTTCCCCCTGGCCACAACTCTCCCAGCCTGTGTAGTTAACAAGAGATTATTTTCTATGCTTTTTTAAAAGTTGCATCATATCTCCTCCGCTGCCTTATTTTCTAAAGAATAAAAAAATATATCCTGGAGGAGAGCAGATCTGAGAGGTGTATTATCTAACAGTCAACCCCGGCAGGACCCCGCTCAAACTGAACTGCACCTCTGTACCGCAGCCGAATCTCTCTAACGCAGCAGAACCTCTGAAACCGAACAGAACCGCCATAACTCAACCCACCCCCACCCCCCCCACCCCCCCCCCCCAAAAAAAAGGCAGGGAAAGCTCTCAAACTGCTCTATTCTGTTCAGTCCTCTGCCCCCAAAAAACCTCTGTCTCTCTTAGAGTAGAGCAGCAGTATCTGAAACCGTGAGCCTCCTACCTGCTACGAAACTGATTTACATGAGGTGACATTCTGCAAGGGGGGGGCTGCCGGAGTGATATCAAACCATGCCAACTGTGAACAATTAATACCGCTCTCAGCTCTGGGAGCGAATGTCAAACTTGTTAGCAAACTGTTAGCAAACAGTTTTAAAAAAGGGTCGACAGAATATCGGTCCACAAACAGGAGAGAGCAGGCCTGGTCTCAGAGAACCCAGAGCTCATAGGGTGCACGTCTCATCCAGGACTAGCTGTGCCAGGGCTGTTTCAACTGGATGTGAACTGACAGCGAGGCCCCCCTCCCCCTTTTCAGACAGGCTGAACCAGGATCAGTAGAGCTCTGGTAAAACATATTCAGGGATCTTCACATTTGGTTCCTCTTAGTGATGGCTCATAACAGACTGACCTCAGACAGACTGAAGCCAGAATTGCACATCAAGGAAATGAAATAATAAAACAAACACACAAACAACGACAACAGTAAAGAAAGCAAAAAGAAACGTGCGGTAATTAAGCAGCTCTTTCTTCTCCGCCGTGAAGCGCTTTGCCATGACAAGATGTTTACATGCAGAGACATGCTCAGAGCTCAGATCTTGATGGAAAGCAAAGGGAATCTGAAGCAAAAAAAAAAAAAAAAAAAAAGCAGAAACGGTAATCGAGCCGAAGAGCAGATATAAAGTGATCGTGAGCGCTTGGTTTGGTCTGCCTTTGCTGTCTTCATTTGTGGACAGCTTTCAAAGCGCCCCGCGGCGCCTTGAAGTTTGTGGCTGGCAACAGAGGGAGTGAGGGAAAACTGTAAAAACAGAGTAAACAACGCCGCAGCGTAGCGGCCTAGCCTAGCCGACACTTCGTACAGCCGAAATGCCCACCTGAGCGCCCCCTAACCCCTGCATGAGGACCTGTTCTAATAGCTGACATTATGAAAACGATACGAGTTTTCGTAGCTTGTTAAAATTTGACTGTGAAGGAGGAGCCGCGTTTGATGAGAAAGCTTCCCGGCGGCGTTAGCGCTGTTGTTTTCTCATCAAGGTGTTTCATGTGTAGTGAGGGTGTCTGTGCAGCGTGCAAAGTACAAGGCGTCCCCCCCGATTTCCGACCGCGACGCGCCTCACTCCATCGCGAATCTCTTCAGGCGGGAAGAGAGAGATCAGCTTGAATTTCCAAGTTTAAAGAAAGAGAGAGAGAGAAAGAGGGAGAGGGAGAGAGAGGGAGGGAGAGACGGATCAAGTCGTTTCTGTTTTGAGGGGAAAAACGAGCAGCTTGGCTCTGTTTCCTTAATACACATACTTCTCCATTAAAGAGCAAACAACAATGGGCTTATTTACTGGGCCACTTTGTGCCGGGCCTTGGTTTAAATAACAGCCTCTGTCACACACACCGCCCCTCTCTCCGCACTCTGCCTCTCTCTCTCTCTCTCTCTGTCCCTCGGCCATTGCCGAGGGAAGCGCAGCTAAATTGCACATCTGAATTGTTTGTTTTCTTGGCTCCGCAAAAATAGTTTTCAAATGACAAACACGTCAAGCCTCTGCCAAGCATTATCTTCCCTTTGGCCTCCTTGCTTTGTTTAGCCGAGCACCAGCTCTCCCCGCAACAAAGGCTCCTTCGGCCTCCCTCGGTTTTTGCTTTTGATTTATGAACGTCGCGGAGGAAAATGCAAGCTTGTTGTCTAAATTATGGCTATTTTTTTCCATGGTCATAAAGTTGAAAGACTTCAACCCCAAAGGGGCACCAATTAGATCGTTCCCCTCCCGTTCTCTCTCTCTTTATATATATATATATATATATATATATATATATATATATATATATATATATACATATATATCTGTGATTGCTAGGCAATTGACAATTGTGTTTCCCATACCCAAGCAGAGAATTCAGATTTGATGGGGGAAGTACTGCAGGAGAGGAAGGCAGTGGGATAAAATGATCAGCCGCTGGTGTCATCCAGGTCACGATTAATTAACGTGAAGCCCTCATGCCCAAGTCCAGCACATTGTAGCTAATGAAGGTTACTGACATTTTTTCCCTGAGTTTCATCAATTCACCTGTTTCGTTCTCTCTTGTACCCTTCACTACCTCACTGAACAATCCTGGTGTGAATATAGAATTTATTCATCATCTTCTTTTTTTTTCTAGAAATTATTCAGCTCTTAAATGAGGAGAATGAGTAAAAGACACATTGAGAGCTGTTAATAAGATCTGAAGACTGACTGAGACAGCGTTTGTCAAATAGCTGCAAAGAAGATATATGACTCTTTTTTTTTTCACTCCCTGGGAAAAAGCATGCCTTCTACTTATTTGTTTTATTTTTTTTTTCGCCAGACGCCAGTTTGAGAGCGCGCTGATAATGGAGTATGTGAAGGTGCATTCTAATGACCTCATTTGTTGGTTTTCCATCCCACTCTGCCACACGAGTCTAAGATCACAACTGTCCCATTTGCGGTGTTCTGTCCAGGCCCTCCACATGTTGCATGGGGAGGAAGGAGGAGGAGGAGAAGGGAATAGGCTGAGATATCGCCCCGCTGTGTTCCACTGATCGAAAAAGGGAATGCAATATATTTAAGTTTTTTCCGTTTTTTTTTTTTTCTTTTTTTTGTGAAGCACATCTATTGTTAGTCATTGCTGGTCAGGTTAGTGTAAAATCTAAAGGATCCAGCATCATTCTCGTCCCTGTCACCTCTTGGAACAGGTGTATGTTTTCTGTGATGGGGAGGTTAGAATGGCGCGGTGCAACCGTGAGGGTTTTGGAGGGATTTAGAGTGTGAGCGCTTAGCTCAATATCGCCCTTTGCTGTGTTTCTTTGGATCTCCGTTCTTTGGACCATGCCTGCACTTTATTGAAGCTTCTGCATAAAGAAGCGTGGATCAATAAAGCCAAAGCGCAAACCCTGATGGTATACAGCACCATAACATGGACATGGGGCAGCTTAGCATTAGCGTTACAGCATGCCCGAGAGGAGGGGCCCCATACCCCCCACACACACTCACACATACACACATGCACGCACGCACATACGGACACACACACACACACACACACACACATATGCACACACACATCTTCCCCTGCTTCCCTCTCTGCCCTTCTGACTGTCTCACTTTACTTATTTCTCCCTCCCTCCCACTCACTCTCTATTCCCCATCCCTTTCTCTATCACCTTCTCTCTGTCTCTCTCTTTCTCCTTCTCTCTGTCTCTCTCTTCCTATCACTCCATTTCTTTTCACTCCCCCTCCCCCCCTCTCTCTTTCTTTCTCTCTCAGCTTTTCTCTCTCGCTGTCTCCCTATCACTCTCTCTGCCTCCCTCCCTCTCTACCTTTACCTCTCGGATGCTGTGCGTGCTAAATAAGGCCGGAATACTTCCACTCAATATGGGCCGCTGTGTGTTTCCGAGGCCCTGTGCTGTGTACGTTTGCGCATTGTTGTGCCCACATGATAATTAAATGTGCTCCCCAACAGTATCGAAGGCAGCATTCTTCCTGCTCATGGCTTAATTAGTTTAGCTTTGTGTCTGGTTGCAGTCCCATCACCGGCCAATCAATAGCACTCCGGAGAACACTCCGCTCCTATTGGAAACAGATACCGTGGCTTGTAGATGGCCCCCCTCCCCTGCTCTGGAGTTTGAACTGGGGAAATTGTCACAGGGCGAGAGAGAGAGAGAGAGAGAAAAGTAAATAGTTAATTATACTGATCCGAATCCTTGATAAATGAGCTCCGTGAAGCCCAGTCGATGTGTGACCTTGTTTTCTGTGATTCCTTGCGCTTGTGTGTGTGTGTGTATATGAGTGTGTGTTTGTTAAAAATTTACAGTGAATATATTACGGTGAACATATTCAGAACACATTTAATTTTTGTTTTTCCTTTATTTTTTATGTTAGTGACTGTTTTTGAATGAGTTGACACGTGCATTTACAAGGATGGTGCATTACCGTGAAGCTTGAAAATTAGGTGTGTTTCTTAATCGCATAGATTTGGTTCATAAATAATATACGTATTTACATATGTATGATATCACCATTTATGACAGAGGGAAACAAATTACCACCAAAAAACACACTCTCCCATTAATTACACACATACACATTTAAGGTTTGTTATATTTCTACTTTAAAACAAAGTAACAGCAGATAACCACAATCCTTCATTCTATTAGTTAAACATGCATAATGTTACCCCTCAGAACATTAAATGGCAGATGTAATATTTTGTTCCTGTGCTCATTACCTCCATATTTTTTTCTCTCTCTTTTGACCCTCTAGCAGAGGGGCCTAGCTTTTCTAATGAGAAATGTAAATTACTCTTTCAACCGCTTGAAGAAATAAGGCAGAATTTATTTAGAGGCAGTTGAAGTACAAAAACAAGATTATTGTAATCAGGAAATGGCAATGGTAACAGTAAAACTAAGGAAAAAAAGTTTTATATAAACCAATTTTAGGAAGAAAATTGTTTTGCAGGAGGTGCCTCGCTAACAATGTTAGCATTCTGTTTGGTACAAGCCAGAGTAGTTACAATTAATAAGATGCACGGTGTGGGGTGTTTTGAAGAGAGCTGTGTACTCCCAACAGGGACGGCTGGCTGTTTGGCCAAGGAACTCAAAGGCAACACTGGCAATGCACAGTCAGTGACTGCCACAGTCAGTTCTCAACAGGCATTCTTTGAAAATGCCTGCATCTGGCCTCTAGAACACTGATGTTACTGGTTTCATGAGATGTTGGCGTAGTCTCTAATCATAGCCATTCCTGGTCAAAGAAAACACAGGCCATTGCAGGTCTCTAACCGGTTGGTCGGCGAGCTAGGTCCGCCCTGTGGTCTGGAGAGGGGCCGTGCGGGAAAACTCGTTTGCCCAAAATCTGATCCCGGCTTCTTATTTCGTCAGCGTTTTTCGCTCCTCTTTTTTTTTTTTTGCAAAGGCGAAGGACGGAGGGCTCATTCCGAACCCCATTATTAAAAAGCTCGGCTTGGACAATGGAGAAGTGATTTGGAATTTCTTGGAGCCATTAGCATTTCTATAGAGGCATTAAATCGGCGCTGAGAGTTAGGGAGCGAGGACGTTTTACTGTTACTGTAGGATGACTTATCCACTCGGCTTCGGGACCCTTAGCCATTTCAGTCCATTTACGCGCTGCTCTCAGATCCATTTTACAGCTCATAAGAGGGAAAAGCCTGATGCCTCTACAGATAATATGTACTTATTCTTCCATAACAGAGTTTATCAGTCCGGCGATCATAACTGAGCAGTATTTTATTCCCAATGAACATGTTGAGGCCTGGACTTGTTTGGAGTAGTGTGCAGTTAACCCCAGTCTAATTAGCGAACAATGGGGGAGGCATAGTATACTACTTGTCAGTCATTAGCAACCATGAGATAATAACAAAACCTCTGGGAATAAGGTTTCCCGCAATGCATTTCAGAGGACAGCGTTCTCTTAATGAAAGAATAATATTGCTGATCAATGCCAGCCTGATCCTTTAACAAGGGCGATTTGATCATTGTCTCAGGGTACAAACAGGGTAAAGCAACCATATAGTGGGGATTCTGTTGGGTGAAGTGGCTTATGGGTAGTGGAAACTATCAGTACGGTAATCGTAGCTAGTGGGTAGTGGGTAGTGGCTAATGAGATCTGCATAGGTGGTGCATAGATACAGTATGTAGTGATTTTGGGCAGTATGTGGAAACTGGACTGTGACTGCCAGTAGTAATAATACGTAATGAGTTTGGTCAGTAACTGTGGGTTTAGCTTATAGCAACTGTGGGTAGTGGATAATGGCTGTGGCTAGTGATAGCACACAGTGACTGAGTAGGTAATGACTATGGTCAGTAATAGCATGTACTGCAGTGACTGTGGGTCGTGGTTGGTGACTGTGGGTAATGACTGCGGTGGTGGTTGGTGCCTGTGCTCGTGTGACATTCCTCTTCCTATCCAGTATATGGTCTGCGCTTGTGGGTGACAAGGCCCCTCAGTCAGAGTGACACAGTGCTCACTCCATGTGGTGTTCCACGGAGTGCTGGCACCATGTTCTTTAGTAAACAGCTCCAAGGCTGGGTTTGATAGCCGCTAATGAAGCGGCAAGGAACACATGCTACATGAATGAACAGCAAACATAAAGCAGAGAGAAGAAACCGAACGGAAAACACGCCGGTTTACAAAACTGTGTCTTTTTTTTTTTCCTCCCCTTGTTTTCTTCTCTCACTTACTTTCTTCTGTATTCTCAACACCCGCCTTTAATTAAATTCTCGAGGTAATAACGGAGTCCTACAGGGTTACTCAGGCTCTGATGTGCCATTGACAACTCTTTTTCTCTTGTTGTAACAGGATATGGCTGCCTCGTCAGACGGGAGACAGTGTTAGAATAACCGTGAGCTCTTAATGAAGCCGGCTCCACTCTGAGTCTCTGACAGAGCGGGATGATCAGAGCTTGCCGGTTCTGAATCACAAGCCGACGCGGTAACAAGCCGCACCTTCCTGACAGCCACTGCGATCTCCACATTGGGAGATGATTGTGCGTGCTATTGCCGGTAAGAAGGAACCGGACTGAGATATTTCACCTGTGTATCTCCATTATGTGCTTAAGGAGAGGGGCACTGCAGAGGCCCCGGCAGGGTTTAGGCTCACAGGGGTGAGGGTGGCTGTGTGCGCAGGGTGTGACACACCTGGACCCGGGACCACCCGGCGAGTCGCAGACTGTGCCACACGCCCTGTCAGAGAGCCGCTGCGCTCCCCTCCCCAGGCAGGCCGTCCTGCTCAGAGCAGACAATGCGTCTGGGCCCCCGGCCCAGTCTCGCCTCGCCGAGTGGCACTTGAGATTTGTATGTAGGAGGACGGACGTGCCGCTGGAGATGATGGGCTTGACGGAGGGAGGGAGGGAGGGAGGGAGCACCGGGGAAGTGGCGGAGTGTTTACACAAAGAGTCATTACCAAGACTCCGGCGAGTGCTTCAAAACACGGCCGCTTGCGCTGGCCACACAAAGAGGGAGGGGAAACTGCTGCCATTGTCCGGCAGCCGCGCACGCACACACATTCACACACATGCACACACACGCACACGCACGCATGCACACACACATCCACTTCAGACCACTCAAGCAGAGGACTGTGACACAAACAATGCTCCAGCTGTATTTAACATGTCGGGGGGAAAAAAAAACGCCTGGGTTATCCGGACGAAGACAGGGCCCGAATTAGAATGTCACAGGCGAGCCGAGCAGGGAAAGTTTGTTTGAGAGCAGTATTGAATTAAGAGGGCTGGAAAGTGTAAAACGCCCCCTAATAAGAAAGCGAGGAACATGAAAGGCGCTCTCAGCCAAGGTCTTTCATTTTTAAACCCTGTCAGGCCCTTTGAAGAGGGCTTGAGAGAAGAAGGGCTGGAAGAAAGAGGGGAAGATGCAGGCTGGATTTGCTCGGAGAAGTGGGCGTCCCGGGAGACTGACAGGGAGCGCTCGTGTAACACTATCTCGGGCAGACGTTGCAGGAACCCGGTCAGGGGCGCGGGGAGGGGGGGGGGGGGGGGCGGGTGACACGAATTGGGATGGCCCACGGAGGGGCGTGGCATCTGTCCCAGACAGTGACATCACTGGTGCATGGCGCTTCGCGGGGCCACACCTTTTCACCTTATGTGCTTACCGGACACGGTGTGGATCGGCCCCGGGCCCCCATCGGCCCCCGCCGGCCACTTCCAGATCCCCCCCCCCCTGCTGGCTGCACGTTTCTCCTCATGTATATTTGATGGCGGGGCCTGGGCCTAATCGGCCAAAGTGCACTTCGCCAGCGGTGTCTCCCACAATGAGCTCCCACGCGCCCCGTGTGAAGGGGCGAAAAATCAATAGTGATTTATAATTTACAATCGCAAAAACCTATCACTTTTTATGACCCTCCACACTGCCTCATCAATATTGCATTAAGATGCACACCCCTGCGGTGGGGTTGGGGGGGGTGGGGGGGGGCTGAAGGGTGGGGGGTAGGTTGATCAGGGGGAGGCTGTAAAGCACAAGAGCCCCCCTGGGGTAAACCTGCCCGAGCTGAACAAAGGAATGTGGCGGACCGGTATAGCAGGGGTCCCGGCAGGGGATCGCCACGTTTCTGCATTGTGGTTGGGACAGGCACATCTGTGCAGGAGAACAATGTGGCTAGGCCAGCCAGCCTAAATTCCCCCCTCCACACACACACACACACACACACAGGCACACAGTTTTTTTGTTAATGCCTGTAGATTAAACCTGTTTGAATTCAACATTGGGGCTCCTAACTCAGGCCTCCCCTATTCGCACAGTACATATCTGCAGGGCCTGGCATAACCAAACAGAGAGGGCTATTTTCATAAATCATTTAAAAGAAGAGTTAAGGGGCCTTAAAAATACCCTGCTCATTTAAAAGTCGAGATTTGTTCTCTTATTATTCTTTTTCATTCTCAAGTTCAGCGTTACGCTGCAGCTCTTTGAAGCTGTACAGCTCATCTTGTATTTGTTTTTTTTTTTTTTCGTTCTTGAATTATTTACATCTTGGTTTTTTTTTTTTTGGAGCCTGGAGGACAAACCTCGGTAGCCTCCTGCTCAGCAGCAGAGCCTGGGAGGTGTTGCAGCGCTTAATTACCCAGGGTAGAAGCGACTGCGTTCGGTCTTCATTTACGCCACGGCTCCATTATTAATGCATATAAACCCCCTACTCACTGCAGCCTGAGAAAGGCCCTTCCTGGATGGAGAGCAATATTAACATGCGCTCACGCTTTTTCATTACTCTTTTATTGCGTTTCCCGCAAAACGTCATTTAAAAGTAATAACAACAACCAGCTAGTTTGCCTCAATCGCATAATAAGTATAACAAATAGTATATTATTTAAAAAAAAGAGGCCGATGAACGCGGAGTCGACGCGTCCAATTGAAAAAGAACAAATAATTAGGTGTTTGTTCATGATAAAAAGGAGGGGCATTGCATGTAGATGTGCTATAGTATGTACTTGGGAGTGAAACAGGAAGCTGTTTCAGAGAACTTTGGTAATATATGGTTTTGCACAAGAAAACTGAGCTAAGAACTCAGCAGCCAATGAAACAGATTTAAGCGCTCTTATATGGGGCCGGAGCGCTATTTCGGACAGGCGTGTAATGGTCCTCATTTGTACGTTTTACCCAGGGAGCGCAGAGAAAGTTCATGCGTGCGGTGCCGCCTCTGGTGCAGAGAGAGTGCGTTCTCACAGGCCGAAAACCCGAAAGGAGCGCGTGTGTGAAAAGGGGGTGCGTGTACCGCGGTGAGGCTTCCGAGCCCGCGCCCGCGCATCGCGAACCGCGCCCGCGGGGGCCGTGATTGGTGTGCTAAGAGCCCCGCGTGGCTGAGTGACAGGGCCCTATTGATTTTCAGAGGCCCCGGCCGTCATCAGTCTCCAGCCTCCCGGCAGCCCCGCGCGGGGGTCAGGGCACTGCAGGGTTCATCCAGCCAGCCGGCGCTGTCCGCAAGCGAAGGGCTGCTGAAAGAAAATCAATCACGTCATAAGTGGGAGCCATCAAACAGCAGCGTCCCTCTCTCCTTCCTTCCTTTCTGCTCTCCCTATATATATATATATATATATGTACTCACACATATACACCTTCCATTTATTCTTCCAGCACTTCCAGCTATCCTACCTCCCCATCCCCCTGTCCTGTTCTCACAGGGCTTGCTTGTACTATATCTCACGGCCCAAACAAAGAGGCCTCCAAACCCATAATACACATATACATGTGCACACACCACACACACACACAGACACACACACACACACACGCACACACACACACAAAGGAATGGTGTTTCTCAAATTCCTTGATTCTCCACTACATGAGCAGGTTGGGCTGTGAGAGTGTGTGCGTGTGTGTGTGTGTGAGTGTGAGTGTGAGTGAGTGAATGCATACATGTGTATGTATGTATGTGGGTGTCAGCAGAAGCAGGGGGAACTGTAGAGATCAATGTAGGGCATTGTCATGGAAATGCAGAGCTATGTTAGAAGGTAAAAGAGGGATGGTCTCAATCAGTCACATGCCAGTCTTAATTAACTCCAGGGCCAGAGTGCATTGATTGAAGCAAAGGCTTCTTTGTTGCCAAATACAGTACGCAGGACACTAACCGCACCCAGTATAAGTTGTGTATTGAGTTCTTGCAATCACTCAACTCTTATTTGATAGGAAACATGTGAATATCAAATTAGATACACAACTCTGGAATTTTCGAAGCACTAGACAGATAATTTATCATGAACAATGTCATGATTTATTGTGTATCTATTGGAAAATTATGCGTTTGGAGGGACATACATGCACACACCCAGATTTGCACGCAGACTTTCCAACTGTGCCTCCCTCTCTCTCTCACACACACACACACACACACACACACACACGCACACGCACAGGCATGGTGTCTCCTGGGACAGAGCTCATGCAGCTGCTTCTCTCTGCCAGGGAAATATGACAGCACAAACCTGAACACTTTTAATACCGGGGAATTATTAAAAAAACAAAAGCAAAATGGTGGTCCCTGAAGTATGCCATAAGGTGTGGGCTGCGGTGGAAAAATAAGAAAAAAAAAAAAAAGGGGTACGTCAGGAGCCATCGCCCTTTAATCGCCCTGTTTTCGGAGCGACGGCAAACGAGCCCCTTTCGCGCTCACGTCTCCAGATCCCTCCGCAATTCCCCGCGCCTCAGGTGACGAGTGTCGCCATGGTGACTTCCGGCCTTAACGAAGAAGCACCCAATTAGTAGAGAAGCTGTTGATTGGTTTGCGGCAGTAATTAACACAGGTGATGTTAATTAGTTCCCATGAAACCAGCTTTGGAGTGAAAGCGTGTGCGTGCCTGTGTGTGTGTGTGTGTGTGTGTGTGTGCGTATGTGAAGCAGAGAGGAAAAAGAGAGGGGAGAGAGGGATGGGAAAAAAAAAACATTTCAGATTATTATACCATGTTACTTTATTGCTTGTGAAACTTCTGGAAGGTTTTAATATGCATGGCAGGGTCCCTTGTGAGTAGCGCAGTAGATGGAGGATGCAGAGAGGAAAATAATTGAATCAGCCTCATTAAGGAATCGAGGACAACCTGAGCTAGGTGTTCTTCGTGTCAATAAATGAGGGAGAGAGAAGATCTGGGTAGTTTTTTTTTTTTTCTTGTTCTTTTTTTTTTCTTTTTTTCTGCTGGGCGCAGCTGCGGGTGGACCAAAACGCACACAGCTGGGAGAACTCAGAGAGCTGCTGCCCAGTCACACCTGCAGCAGGGGCACCTGGGTAATCCACTGCGCTCCGCTGTGAGACACCTCCGCTGCGTTGCCCCCCTCCCGCATTTGTGGGGTGCTGGGGGTGTCCCTGTAAACCGGGGCCCCTCGCTCCGTCCCAGTCTGTATGACTGTGCCACCTCTCAAGGAAGCCTGGTGACTCATCCCACCGGGCCAAGTAGAGAGAGGTGTGGCTTCATCTTTTGCGTCGTTGAGATGCTGGGGCAAAGCAAGGCTGTGAATTTTCTTGATGGAGACTTTAAGAACAAGGCAGCTAACTTCAAAACACAAGAAAACCCCCTACACAGACTGCTGTAAAGGAGCCTAAGCCTCTTGGTTCATTTCGGCCAGTTCCTACACATCTCTTTTCTCTCTCTGTTTAGCCCCCCAAGTCATCCCCCTTTTCCAGGGACTCATCCCCCTTTTCTGCCTCTCTCCTCCTTCCCCCTCTCTCACCCCTTCACACCCTCCGTGCTGTGGCCACACATTAGTGCCACACATTTGTGTCTTCCTGATTTGGTGCTCTCTCCCTCGTTCCGTCCATTACCCCCTATGATTGCCGGGCCTCTTTGTCTCTGACACCCCTCCCCTCCCTGCGGGATGGTCGCCGCCGATCATCCCATCATTTGTATTAATGGCCACCAATTTTGTAAGTTCAGAGCCTGATTGGTCCGCGGGGGCCGGCATTAGTCGGGCCAAAGTAAAACAAGATAACATAAAGCTGTCGGAGCAGAGGGCAGGCATGAATGATGCATTACCTGCTGATGGAAGTCCTTCCTGTCACGCCACTCACACAAAGTGATGTTAACTGCTGAGCGGCAGTCTGATGGCAGCGGGTCCAGGCAAGTGATCTTCTGCCCAACTCCCCAACCCCTCCCTCCCTCCCCGCCACCCTATCAACACACCATCGCCCATTCCACACACCATCCTTTCAATGCGTCACGTTCTCAATGCACCACCCACTGAACACACTACCCTTTTAATACGTCATATTCCAAATACGCCACCCTACGTGCGCACCATCACCCTTTCTGCACACCACCTTCCCGATACAGCATGTATTTAACACACCTTCGCAAGATATATTTATCAACATACCACTGACTCCGCTCTGCTACTACTTGAATAACCACCATCTTAACACATCATTGTCTCGCATTTTAATGAACCTCATTCATACATTCATTCATTCACCCATTTATAGATTTCAATGAAAACTGCTTCTCTTCCAGGAAGAGATTTTTTTCTGTTTTTTTTTTGTAGTACCACATCGATTACTGTGGTGTCAGTGTTTGAGAAATCTCACCACAGGGTGAACCTGGTTGAAATTAGATGGAAAATATACTTCCCATTCTCTCTCTCTCTCTCTCTCACCCTCTCTCCCTCTCTCCCTCTCTGCAGTATATAGTCTTCAGGGACTGGTGTATGCCATTATAAAACTGTGATGTCAGTGATGGAAAAATCTCTGCTCGCTGGACAGGGGAGTGCAGGGGCTTTAAAATGAGATGGAAAGTATATACGGTCTACCCCTCTCCTTGCCTCCATATATAAATCTATGTATCCTGTAGGGATTGGTGTGTGCCTGGTGTAACAATGGCCGAGGCTGAATAACAATTCGGCGTGGACGGCTGACACGCCATGTCCCGCATCTCATTTCCCATTTACCTTTAAATCTCCATTACCTTTAAGACCTGCCTGCCCGGAGACCAGGGGAGGCCCGGGGGCCGCACTACACCGCGAAAAAAAAAAACACGGCGAGGGCAGTCCCCCCGCCACCCCGGCGCTAACGCTAACCCTCCCCTGGCCGCGTGATGGATCGGGCAGCCTGGCAGCGGGGGACCCGAATTATCATATTTAAAAAGCGGCGATGACACCGTCGCACCAATCGCCTTGATTAATTTGCTCGTTAGAATAGCGCCGATGGGCAGGTCTAATTGAGGCGCGGATCTCCTCGTGGACGGAGTGGGGCCGGGCTTCTCGGAGAACCGTTTGTCGAGAATCATTTTCCTCCGGCCAAGAATGGTCGCGGCAAGTTACGCCGTCCCATAGTTCACGCCGCTTTTCATTCTCTTCTGTTTACGTTAATTGCAGCGTGTTTGTAAATCAAATAAATCTCATCGAAGTGATAATATCTTCACCTTTGTGCCTTAAGTCAACAGCATAGTAATAGCCTCTTAGTTCTGTAAGATTTAGAGAGGAATCATCTGCAAATTGTGGAGCAAAGCTTTTTCTTTGGTCATCATTCAAGATCCTCATGGTTGGGATCAGTTGAGGGAAAAGAACCACGTTTACGTAGTAGCAGCAAATGGCATTCATGTAGTCTATGAGCACGTAATTACAGGTTGATAGTCTCCGAGGCTGACTAAGTGCTGTTCAGACAGCTCTGTACAATGTGTTGTAATGGAATTAATGGACCTGAGCAACGAATGGATTCTCAATCACAGAACAGCATGGGGTCTCCTGTTCCATATTGATACGGCTTCTCTCACTGTAGCGCCTCACCTTTGAGCAATATCGGAAATGTAAAGGAAAGGCGTGTTCTTGAAGACAGCGGTTTCCAGACAGATACAAGAGCTTCTCCCTCTCTTTTGTCTTCGCTTCTAAAGGGTGCTTCATTGGGGTAAACTGATGGCCTGTCACTTCCTGAGCTGGTGACGGCTGCACAGGAAAGCTGTTAAGTAATGGAAGGAGCACGCTCCAAAAATACCTGCACGAGCTAAATAAATAAAAAGTCACCAGAAGCTGGCGTTTTCCTGGAGAGTGTGAGTGCGAGAGTGATGCATTTTTCATGTTCACCATTTAAGAACAGCGCGTCGCGCGTAGTCGCAACATCTGAGAGGCACGGGGAAAAACATCTCAAGAAACTCCAAACGCTGCAGTTTGAGGCGTCTTTGAAAGCCTCAAACATTTGTTTCAGGTGAAGCCGGGCGTTTCCTCCCTCGCTTTTTTCGGGGCGTGGCGTGTGTCGGCGGGAGGCCTGTATCGCTCAGAGCTGAGAGGAGGCCCAGAGACAGGAGGAAACCAAAACGTAAAGCCCACAGGGGCGGCGGCTCCCCAGCCGACCCAAATGACAACGCAGTCAACACACATGCAATGCGATGCAAAGTCACGCCAATGTTACATATTGCCTCCTTGGTGCAAAATGTGATATTGGGATGTCGCAGGTCTGGGCGGATGTTCTTTCATCCAGTCAGAGCAGGAAGCTCGGCAATGAGCCCGAAACAGAGACATTCGCACGACTTGTAAATCCTCACCGTGGTTAACGTGTGGCGATATTGCGCTTAGCCGTTCAGCGTGTTCGCTGTCAGTCACGCGGGATAACAGCCTCTGCCAAGCAGATAAATGGTGAAATAATGACACGGTTGTCTCGCTCCACACTGTTAGCGGACATGAGCAGTTGGCTTCATGTGGGGAGCCCAGCTGAACTCTAAACGCTAACACATGACATATTACTCAGCTGATTCCTGTGCAAATCCGCATCAGATGTGCCCGGCTGTAGAACCGTAAAAGACAATGATGTTCAGGTGTTGCGGGCTGATCAGCAATTTCGGGGCAAGATGAACGTGTTTCAGTTACTACGGGCCACTGCCAAGTCCCACTTTCATGCCTCTGAAATGCCTCTCTCCAGCTTACCGTGAACAGAGAGTCACCGCCTGGCTTTTACATCTCAACAAAAAGGCCCCGGCTCTCTCGTACAATGTGTTGTGCCGCGGTTCCTCGGACGGCGTTTCTCTCTCTCTCGCATTCTGTTTATTTCCTCCCTCCTTGTGTCGTGTTACCATGGGGACGGCGGGGGTCTTTTGGGGGTGCCGGTTGTGAGACAGCGGTGCCAGGATGACAGGACGGGGTGCACGGGGAGTTGAGCAAGGTGTGGCGGTGACGCCGGCGGCGGGGCTGGCAGACTAAACGGGCGTCCCCAACGGTAAACATCTCCGTCAACAACACTTGTCGGTTAAAAACAACCTCCTTCCAGGTGCTCTAATCAGGACTCCCAACCATAATAAAAAACAGCCGCAGCTGATGGGGGGAGAGAGGAATAATTAATGTATAAATATACGGTGGTGTGTTCTGAGCGTGATTCTGCTCACAAGTGCGTCTAAACATTTGTCATTGTGGGGCCGGATGTGATTGCTTTCGAAAGTGTGCACTTTCGAATGAAATAAAAAAGCTATGCGGTTCACAACTGTAATAGCTGTGATTATTTTAGGTGGACACCTTCTTTAGAGTACTCTAAAGAAAGGGTGCACTGCACAATTGGGGAAATCAATCCAGCAGAGAGGAGTTTGTCCAATGCACCGGTCTCATTGTCGCTCTTTAATCAATTCCTCATTATTTGTAGTGGTGTGTGGAAACAAGGAGGGGAGGCCTCAGACCGGCTGAGGAATTCATTTTTGCGTTTTTTCATTTTTGCAAGCATCGTTCCCTGCTTTTTGGAAGCCAAGCACTGCCTTCACTTCCCTGGCAGGGCTTTGATTGGCGGAGTACTGGATTCTACAAGTTTCGGGGATACCAGTCTTGAAATAAGTGGTTTAATGCCCCTTAAAGTCACTGTCCGTTGATCCAGCAGACAGTTTTATTAAGCCACGAGTGTGGCTTCCTGGCACTGTATTATACCAGATGCAAAGAATATCTACTGAGTCTCCACTGTGAAAGTAGAGGGTAGTGGGCAAGAGAACTGTGTGAAGTGGTGATTCTGTTTTTTTCCTGTTGGGAGGATTGTCATGGGATAAAATGACAGCTTTGAATAAGCGTATCCACAGTGCATTTTTCAGAGTTTAAACAGTCTGTATGTATCGTTATCAGATTTTTTGGAGACTGTGTATCACAGCAGGTGTAGCAGATCCTTAATAGGTCCAGTGCGCCGGATGTCGGGGTGAAAGATGCTTGTCTCGCGAGCGAGTGGGGGGGGGGGGGGGTGGACGGCGGTGGGGGAGCGTGTTACCAGCAGCTCCCTGATGCCAATCTGAAGGAGACAGCCTCGCCCATCCTTAAACTGCCGCTGTCGCCACCCGGTTGCTTTCATCCTCTCCCTCTCTCTCCCCCGCTCTCCCTCTCCCCCTCTCTCTCCCGCTCTCTCTCTCTCTCTCTCTCTCTCTCTCTCTCCCCCTCTCCCGCTGAAAGCTTCCCAGAAACGAATCTCAATTAGTGGCCAGGCGCTAGGCCATCCCCCTGCCTCTGCAGAGCGGTGCTGATTTGTAAAACGAGCGCGCCGTAATCGCGGCGGCGATATCTTCCGCAAACATAGCGCGCTCGCCTCTGAACTCGCCCGGCAAGCTGTTGCATGCAACAGTAATAATTAGATCTTTCCTAATGAACCAACGAAAGCATGAGAATGCGCGGCGTCCGGGGAGCCTTGGCCCAGCAGCGCCGTAATGAAGGCAATTGGCCTGCAATTTACTTATTTACTAGAGCATGAGAAGCGCAGATGTAGCCCAGCCTTGATGGTAATCTGCCCAATAACAGGGGGCGAGAGACGGGCACAGGGGAGGCACCTGTGACGGGCAAGGGGCACCCCCCCCCCCCCCCCACCTCCCAATTAGATGACAGAGGGGTTGTAAAAAAAACAAGAGATTTAAAAACATCATCAATAACATCATCAATAATGGAAGTGAGTCTGTCAGCCCTCTCCTCTCACTGATAGTCCAAGGCAGGGATGTAATGTGGAATTAACAAAGAAGCTAGGCTTCAAAGCAGTGTAATTCGGTGTGTAAATCGTCAAAATACATACCGGCCGTGCAGAGCCGTACCAAGAATCCCAGACATCTGTTTGCTCATAGATACAGTATGTTGCTCACGGGTACAACAGTGGTGGTGGCCCTCTTTGATTTGAACCCGCAACCCTCCGGTAAACAGCATTTTTCTCCTAACTGTGACTCCTCGCTGCCGCCCACTTTCTGTCTCCCGTCTGTGGTTGAGATCGGAAGTTCAGGTTTGCCAGTAAACGTGCAGCTTGTTTTGCTCAGTCTTTTGCACGAGAAATACGATTAGAAAAACGAGCCTGAAATTGACCAGTCTGCTGGCTGTTTCATCTGGTCCTCATTACAGGAGAACGCTGCTGGGTCCACTGCATTCAGCTTTAGTTGGCGGTGTCACCTGTACACCTCAGAATGCACTTAATTTAAATCAAGCATACATTTTGCAGGATTTTTTTTTTGTTGTTGTTTATTTTCAAAAACACTGTAACGGCGGGACCCTAACGCCGTAAACCGTGCAGTTGTTTGTCATCAGTTTACCGACGGAAAAGACCTGCATTTGCAAATGAAAGCGATATCTCTCGGTACGAGGCGCTACAAATGTGACTGGAGTCGCCGGAAACAGATACGGACCCATCACGGCGGAGGCATAAATAGCTTCTCTTACAACTACTGAATGCGTAAACAGGAGAGCGGTGACTCTCAGCTGAGCACTGAGTATTTAATCTCGAGTCAAAGCCAATCAGCTGCATTCTCCCAGCCCTTCATAACATTACATGGAGACAAGTAATGGCAATGCATTAAAAGCTTTATAGATCTGATGGATATTAAGTTACTGCTAATAAGTGAATATGGGACAGACGTGTTCTTTCTTCCCCGGCTCCGTAGGGTGAATCAGACGCACACCGCAGAAGTGGGGCAGAGGAAGTGCTTAACGAAGGAGTGTAGAAGTGTTGTGTTTTCATATTTGCAGTTTCAATAATTAAAATGCATAAATTTTGTGGCTGCTTTAGTTGTAATTAATTATTCATTAACGACATGTTAATTGCATCCACACTTTTGAATATTTAACAAAATGAAAAAAAAACAAGGGGAGAGAATGAGCAGCAGGGCAATATTATGAATATTCAAAACCTAAATTAAAAAAGGGGGAGAAAAAGGGAGACAAAAGGGTGGAAGAAGGCAAGGGGGAGAGAGAATTTTACCCGTACAAATTATTACACTGATTATAGAGAATATATGGAGAAGACCAATGAGTGAATGAAGAAATTAAGGAATTAATGAGGTGGTGAGCAAGAGAGTTAATGAGGAAATGAATGAATGAATGAATGTATGAATGAATGAATGAATGAATGTCACCACTGTGAATCTTTCCCTTGTAGGACAACCTGATCTAAACCCTTGATGAGCCCCGCTGGTCTCTCCTCCGCAGTTAATTTAACCCTTGCCAACTTAATCACTGTCAACTGTAGCCCTCTTCAGAAGCGGATAACCCAGAACCCATTGACTTTCTGCTTATTTTGTATTTGAGTGACTGTGAGTGTGACCGCATGTGCCTGTGTGGGTGGGTGTGTATGGTTGTGTCTGGTTGTCTGTCTGTCTGTTCCCCGTCTCAGTCTTTGTGTCTGTGGCCATAGCTCTTTGAAATGCAATAGCTCCGCTGGGGACAGCTCAGAGTAGTGACCCTGAGTCCTGGCTCAGGTGTCAGTGAATATGGGCCCAGTCAGGAGACGTGACCTCCGTACTCTGAGATGGGATCCCCCACTCTGCCTCTCAGCAGAGGAAGACCTGGAGGAGTGTCTTTCTTCCCCTTCAATCTTACATACGCCATCTTCCCCAAGGGCCAGTCTGGAGGCCTCTCACTCATTTTATCCCTGTGAGTGTGGAAGACGGTACCTCTTTGATGTGTTTCTTCATCTTCAAAAGGCATTTCTATTCTGGTGAAGAACAAACATTAGCTTGACAGTTTTTGTGCTTTGTTTTTCCAGGTGGCCATATTGAACCCGATTAATTTAATGAATCAGGATAAGACGGGCCTGTTGTCCGTCTGTACGGAATTTCTATTTGTGCTGTCAGCGCGGTGAAAGCGCAGTTAAAGCTTCCAGGCTGCCTATTGCTAGCATTGTAGTTTCCAGTCCTATTTTTTCCTCCTGGAAAGATGCAGAGGCAGTGGAGAGCATGTAGGGCTGCAGGTGGCAGGGGGGGTTTGTTGCGGGGGGGGGGTCTCTGACAGTCTCCGGACTCTGACATTTCACTGCTTGGATAACCATCGCGCTCTCTGTCTCTCCACCCATGAAGGGGGGTAATGTCAGCTGTCAATCACGCCATTCCCTTCCCCGGCCCCGCCACTCTCCCTCCCGACAGCAGCTCTAGGAGCAGACAAAGAGTCCACCCCTCACCCCTCGACCCCCCGGCTCACCCCTGCAGAGATGCACATGACCACCCCCCCTCCCCTCCCCACCCCCACCGTCACTCTCCCTACCTTTCCTCATAGGCTTTGGTGTCACAGAATGTCAAAAAAGGTAGAAAGTGTGTGTATGCGTTTGTGTGTGTGTGTGTATGTGCAGGTTGGGGGGGTGTGGGGGGTAGGTGTGTTTGTGTGTGTGTCTGTATCCGTGTGTGCGCATGTATGTGTGTGTGTGTGTGTGTGTGTGTGTGTGTGTGCGCGCATGTGTGTATATGTGTGCGTGTGCATGTGTAGGTACTGTTAGACTATAGCCCATAGGCAGTAGAAGAAGTTGACAGTGCTAGTCAATCATGCCTTTGATTTGATCCCTCATTAGCTTTGTGCTGTGCTTCCGCTGCGGTTGCGTGAGTAAGATGGGGATTGGCTTTCACTTTGTCCTGGGGATGACAGCAGGGACGGCTGGCATGACACCTCCGGCCTTTGTTTCCCCCCTGCCCCTCCGACGCCGCTCCTTTGAGGTACGCCTCTGTCCTGGCAGCTCAGAGTCTCTCTGTCACGCCGCCGCGGTAACTCGAAGCCCGCGGAGCGCTAACGGCAGAGACGTGAGACGGGGGGGGGGGGGACGTTTAGGGGTGCGGTTTCGGAGCGCGGTCCCTTAGGTGTGGCTGCAGAGCGGCCCCCGCGGTTGCTGAGTCACCTGGAGTCACCCCCCTGCTTCCACTCCCACTCCCGCTCTCACCCGTACCAGCGCTCCAGGGATGCGGACACACCGAAGCAGGAGGCAGCAGCGTCAGTTAGAGAGGAGATAAAATCCCTCAGCACACGGACACGGTACAGTACAGATGCAGGCATGAGAGAAGGTGACCAGACCTGATCTCATTAAAGGAAACCGCCTTGGATGGAGTTGCATTTATTTTTTCCAGGCCTCTGTTTTTTATTTTTATTTTTATTTTATCTGAAGGGAATCCAAACCCTAAATGTGAGTGTAAATGAAGCGAAAATCTAAGCTTCAAAGATGCCAAGGATGAAGGACATCTGTAATTCTAGGTTGAGACATTTGTCACGTTCAGTGGTTGAGAGCACCCTGTCCCAACTCCCTTCTTCTTAACAAAAATGAGTAAGAGTAGAAGATATTTGAAGAAGACATTTTTACAGAAGGGAGCGCACAGCTTCCTTCCTTCGGCCGCGAGGAGTGGCTGGTGTTTAATTGCATTGGCAGAGTGAAGATAGGGGTGGTGTCTGAGGGACGTGCGGAAGCAGCAGCAGCGTGCGGGGCGATGGGCGGGGGAGATAGAGTGGAAAACACAGGGAGGCCTCGTGTCATCTCCTTTTGCCTCAGAGCTCCGGCAAACAGGAGCGCGACCCGCGGTGAAAGTGAGAAGAGCGGAGCCGTAATGGAGGCCGGGGGAGTGCGCTTTCACCACGCCCCGCTGAGCATTAACTGCACGCATTACCAAGCCACCACTGCTGCGGAGAGAGCGAGAGGGCCCCAGCTCGCCGGGAGGGGCGGAGTGGACGTCGAGGAGCCCTGAGGGGGGACTCCGAGCTGGGGGGGGGGGCGTGAGGGGGTCAGCGGGCTCAAACCTCCCCCTGCTGCGGGCTTTTGAGGGAGGCACACTTACCACCCTAGGCTCCACCTCCGACACACAGGCCCCTCTGTCTTGACTTGCACACGAGTGACAGAAAGCAAGCGGGCGTATGCTGGGGTCTGTGTGTGTGAGTGCTCATGTTTTTGTGTGTGTGTGCATACAGGAGTGTGCTTGGACCCAAGGTACAGAGAGGCTGTTTCCAGTTAGTCACATACTCGGAGAGAACAGAATGTTTTTTAACAGATTAAAATCATGTGTTAAGTGGGACTATCATGAAAGCTTAGCATTAAAATGCCCAGGTGTGTACGCAACCTCTAAAGCCCTGAATTATAAGGCGCTGCATCTGAATCATAGGGGGTGATTTAACAGAGCAGAAAATCCCAGGTTTGTGTGTGTGTGGGGGGGGGGGGGGGGGGGGGGGCTGTCAGAGGCTTCAGCAGAAACCAGGTGAAGGGGGAGCGAGGGAGGGCTGGGTCCTGTCAAAATGTCTACAGAATATTGGTCACATCGGTCATGGGATTAGGTCAACAGCATAAATATTACCTGGAATTATCCCACAAGGCTCTCTGCCGCCTTGAATCAGTGGCTCTTATTATCCTGTGTTATATGTGTGTTACTCCCAGTTAGAGGGAGGACATGCTACGGTCAGCCTTGGAGCAATAACTTCAAATGCACATGTATTGCACTTTGTGTAAGTGCTATTTGTCTGTGGTTACTGTCACACAAGTAAAAGAATTAAGTTGCACTCTTTGCATTGTGCCTCAGAGGGGCTCTTTTAAGGGTCTATTCTTGTTCTG
Organism: Megalops cyprinoides; assembly: GCF_013368585.1. NCBI lineage: Eukaryota > Metazoa > Chordata > Actinopteri > Elopiformes > Megalopidae > Megalops > Megalops cyprinoides. The sequence goes on from NC_050598.1 coordinate 9,990,209, forward strand.
AACACTCGCCATCATGGGCCTTGAGAAAGGGCCTGGTGTTAACGACCACCATGGTCATTAGCCAGAGAACCAGCACAGACCTCTGTAACAGAAGCAAGTGGAAAATACCCGCTTATAACAGCCTGCCAGGCCAAGACTCACCTAACAAGTAGCTTAATCTCTGTACAAGCCTGCGCAGTCTGCCAGGTTGAAAATCCCACACAGCGGACCAGGCTTGGATGGGTTGTGGGGAGAGAAACAGGGACGCTGTAACACTAGCAGGACAGCACAAAAAGCAGACAAGAAAGGGCATTGTGCTCACCAAAGTGAATTTTACAAATCCTTTGGAGAGCCGAGGGGGGGGGAGGGGGGGCAGGAGGGATCTGCCTGTGATGACACTATAGAATAAACACATTTAACGGCACGGCGAATTGCTGAAGTATCAGTTTCAACAACCTCATTAGTGTCACTTAATTAAAACTCCAGCTCTTGACTTTGATGCTGGTGGAGGCAGGAAAAAAAAAGCGGCCATTGGAGAAACGGAAAATGCACACAGAGGAAAGCAGAAACAGGGAGAGGGAGAGAGAGAGAGAGAGAGAGAAAGGGGGAAGGGGGGAGAGAGAGGGGCATTTTTGGTGATGGATTGCAGCGTTCACTAATGGACCCAAATTATACCTGTTTCTTGCAACTCTGATAAAATATTATTAAATACGCAGCAACTTTGCATAAAACAAATTAATCAGCTGCCCCTGCTTGTGTCTGATAATAATTGCCTTTGCTTATTGATCAGATGCAGGAGCGTGTTTTTTTGTGCTCTTTTTTGGGGGCATTTGTTTTCGGGGTGGGGGTGGGGGGGGGGTCTTGTTAATGGTAGCGTGCGTGCAGCACGGATCGGAGTTGGGGGGCGAGAGGCGGGGGCCATAAGAGAGAATATGGAGCTGGCAGCATTGAAATGCATGCTTCGAGTCTTTGCTAATTAAAGCAGCAACTTCTGAAATGCCATAATAACCGTTAATTAGGGGGCTGCTATTTTCAACATAATTTGCTAATTAGTCGGTGAGTTGGTGCGGTGTATCTGGCTAATTATTGAGGGCTAGAGCCACAGACACTTGTGACTTGAGTGTAAATGACACTATTACGAGGTCCAGCAGCACCGCAGACTGGCCAGAAACTGTTAATTAGTCCTGGCCCGATCCAGGAGGGGGAACCTTTTGTTTTACACCCCCCCTCCCCTCCACCACCCCACCCCTCCCCCCCCATCCTCCACTCGTCCATTTGCGTGGACTGGGAGCTGTTAGCTGCAGGAAATTCAGCTTCGGTAGTCAAAGGGAAAGTAGCCGTTGCTGGTTTACAAGCACACTGAGCTGCAGGTGGAAGGAGGTTGCATTGAGTGTGCTGTTTTCAGTGGAAGCACAGCGCTGACCGCTCCCTCAGCTGCTCGTATGGTCCCCTGTGTTTGGTCTGCAGGAGTATGTGTGTGTTTGTCTGTGCTCCTGTGTGCTTGTGTGCGCATGTGTGTGTGTGTGTGTGTGTGTGTGTGTGTGTGATAGTCACTGTTTCGCTCCCTTGAGTCAAGAACACTATCACGCCGACCTCTGACCTCCTCGTCCCTCTGTGATGTCACTCAGACCTTTTTGGAAATGATTCTCACTCCCGAATGTGGCGGACTTCCTCTTGTTGAGTGGTGGAAAGCCTCGACCTTGGCCCAGGGAATCTCAGAGCGCCTTCCTGTGCTCGGGGGAAGACAGCGAGCATGCTTCAGTGTAGCACGCGGTTTCGTGAGGGAGAGCTCAGACTCGCAGTGAGAGTGCGGGTTCTTTTAGCTTTCCTTTCTTTTTGATGGCTTCAAGCTGAACCTCGTTCCTGATGGAACAACAATTTAGATTTTTTTTTTCTCCCTCCAGGCAGCGTACTGTATGTCTGATAAATAGGCTCATTGGTTTCAAAGGCAGCGCTCTGAAACAATAAATATTTCAATAATAATAGTTTTCTCCTTGGTTTCAGTAGTTTTAGTCGTTTCCTACTGCCGTGACCCCGCAGTGTCCGCCTGTTTGTCTTTATGTCTCTCCATCTACAGGGTTTCAGGCCAGAGTAGTCAACAAACCACAGTGGCCATTCTGCAAGCCTTTACAACCAGTTGCAATGTTATTGCTTTTTTACGGAAATTAATTTCCTTTTTTGGCCTAAGGGAGGTTTGTTTAATATTAGCCATGATTAAAGGAAATAAAATACGTTCATTTCCTCTATGCATTACTGTCGTGTATTTTGGACTAAGTTGGGCAATGAAGCGGGGCATGGAAATGTTTTGCAGAATCTCTCCATGAGGTGCAAAGCTGGTTTGGTCAGTTGTATTCTTGGCTGATTTGGTTCCCCAGCACAGTGGGTACGATTCAGGCTAATTTGCATGTTGTGGATCTTCATCATGAGTGACTCTGCCACCCACTCACTGACCGCACTTGACCCCTCACCCCCCGGTAATCTGAACTGGTCTCTTGAAATCGCCAGCAGTTAGCCGTGTGAGCCGCTCACTGATAGGCAGATAAGACACTTTCATCCCCGGCCTTCTGTCTGTGAGGAACCGCTCGTCTGTAAAAAAAAAAAAAAAAAAAAAAAAAAAGAGGAAGTTTTCATTTTTCTGCTCTTTTGTGAATATTAGCTCTGTTGAATGGCACACTGTGACGTGGCAGTCAGCGAATCTGAAGGCTCAAAGGCGGTTGGGGGGGGCCGCGCTTTGATAAGCCGAATTCCACTGAATCATGTTGATGGATGGCTGTCCCGCTCCACTTATCAGCTGGCCGGATGGAGATTAATTGGAGGGCTGCTCGGCGTGGGCGCGAGAGGGATTCGTCTCCTCTCCTCCCCTCCGCCCCGCTCCCTCAGCGACGGAGCCTAACTGCGCTCCTCAGCTCTCGGCGGGAATTCGAGCGCTCGCCGCGCGGGTCTTGGCACGTGTCTCTCCCTTTCTCTCTCCCGCTCTCCGCCGGCACCACGCTCTGGCTCAAGAACCGGTCGCAGCAGAACCGTTTTTCCCCGAGTCCTCTCTTTTCCTGAAAGCATCTGTTGGGCCGGGCCGTGGCGACACGCTCCGTGAGGAAACGCTACAGAAAATAGGCCGCCCTTTTTTTTCTCTCTCTCTCTACCTCTGTCTCTCAGGAGGCCGGGCTTATGGCTCGTTGATTGACAGGGCCTCAGCAGCAGAACTCCTGTCGGCGAGAGGGAGCTGTGTGGTTGCAATGTCCGCCGCTGCCCTCTCGTTGACTAACCGCACTGCCGTGAATAGGCCACCCGCCTGACCTAGCGGGCGGCTGCGGGACCCTGGACAGAGGAGGCGGGGACAGATTAGCGGGGTTTACCATGAGAATGGGCGAAAGAGGGCGGGGGGGCGTGTGAGTGAAGGGTCTGTGAGGGGGCCGCTGTGACCTCTGCGACCCGCCCAGGGGGTGAGCACAAAGAGGCCAGGCGTATGAATACAGATGTGAGAGGTGGTACAGATGGGCATGGGGGCAAGTCCCCTAATCCTGTCTCACGGAGCTCTGGCTGGACAGGGGAGTGACCCTCACAACATGCTGGATCTGTGGTTCGGTGTGTGTGTGTGTGTGTGTCTTAAAAGACTTATTTCTCTGAATGGATACTCAAATACAAATCCATTGTTTTCTGTGCTGCTACTTTGCTGGTTTCTTAAGCCTGACCTGTCCTTTAAAAGTGTTACTACTGCAAAATGGTGCCCCTTGTGTGTATGTTTCATATGTGGTCAATGTTGTCCTGTTTGTTCAACTTCTCATGCCACTCTACTAGATCCACTTTGTATAAGTGTCTGCTAAATGACAATAAAGTGCTCACCCATTCAAATTGATATAAATATCAATATTAAATTATTATTGAACAAAAACCTTCAGAATTCAGAAACTTAACCAATTCTTTTTTCTCTCTCTTTCCGGTACTGTGGACCTGTCTGGATGTCTTTGTGAACAGGTAAGAACACAATGTGTTCATGTGTTTCCTTGTGCTTGTGCTATAGAGCATTGTGAGCCTTTGGCAGGAGTCTTACAGACCATATAAGGGGAACCTGTGGTTCTTCACATGATTCTTAAAGTGCATTGTGATTGTTATTGTAATGTTAGGAGCTGGCTCTGTACGGTCCACTGGTGCTGTCCACTCTCAGGTGGGCCTGCAGGGTGTTCTTACAGGACAATGGTAGCCCAGACGATGGGAGGCGGAGCTTTTCTGCCTCTGGAATTGAGGGTGTGGCTTAGCTCCCGCTGCAGGATTGATTGCAGTCTGCCAATCAATCCAGTATTTCCAGTTGATAGGTTCACCTTGTCCTTCAACACTCCCATCCTGCCTACACTCCCCCCTTCTTCCCCCACCCCCGCCCTCTCTCTCTCTCTCTCTCTCTCTCTCTCTCTCTCTCTCTCTCTCTCTCTCTCTCTCTCTCTCTCTCGCTCTCTCCCCTCTTTCTCACTCTCAAGTGTGCCCCTGCAAGTTGAGGGGACATTAATGATGAATACGTTATTCATCCCATAGACTAATTAATGCAGGGGAGCACATCCTGTTGCAGACTCTCGGGGCGGGGGACGGGGGGAGAGTAGTCCCCATGTTATGTGTACTGGAGCTCTCTCCCTTCCCTCTTTCCTGTCTGTATGAGATTTGCCTCTTTATCCAGCCCCCCCATCCCCCCAATCCCCCTCTCTGTCATCAAGCAAGAGACTGACCTTTTATCAACGTAGTTAATGACCTACAAAGATAATATCAGCAGGTTGTCTTACCCCGGCTTACATCTCCAGACCCCATAACTGGTCCAATTAAGTGCCTTCCCCCCTTCAGCTAATTCCCCCCACCAGACCCCGGGTTGGGATGTTTGACGGTAATGTTACATTGACGACCAAGCAAAGGCTAGCTCTATATACAGAAATGCATGGGAGCTTGATTGTACGGAGAGAGACGTTAGCACGGCAATGCTAAGGCGCGATCAGACCTGACAGATGATGTGGGAATATAGGTCGACCCCGAGCGCAGGTAGACACCTCTCTTTGTGCACCTGGCCCACGTCAGTGCAGAGGAGAGGCAGAGTGCTTATATGAGACAGCACTGAGCCAAGGTCAAGGCAGCGAGTACAGCCACAGGCAGCTCACGTTGAGCACTGCAGCTCACAAGCAAATTCATCCACTATATAATCACTTATCCGCACATTACCAACACACTTACCCAACAGTGTTCGTTCCATAACAATATATCAACCTAATAACAGCATATTAGAGCGACGCTGTATCAAGCCACTTATAACCCCACCCTCATCTGGACCAAAGCAAAAAACCACAACAGCAGCAGAGAAAGCCAATGACGCAGGGAAAAGCCAACCTCTTCTTCAGTCATCACCTACAATGGTCACTTTGTGTTGTTTTCCACCTGCAAACCGCAGAGAAGTGTGCTAATTTATATGCCTTTATCTCTGATTAATTAAAAAACGGACCACAAGGTCTGGGCTGTTAAATAAGGCCGCTCCCGTTGTGTGACTGTCTCCTCAAGTTCATTAACTGCCCGGTATCAATAATTTAATGCAATATCCTGCATTGGTCAGAGAGCTTAAGACAGCCTATATTCTCTCCGAGCTTCGTCGCAACACTAACAGTCCAGTGAACTTGATAAGTGTCCCATCATCCTGTTAATCAAATTACTTATGAACCAAAATTGACAGTTTTCATTAATTATAAAGGATTATTCTAATTGCAATTCAAATTTATTCATTTAGAACAGACGGCATTCAGTAATATTTCAAGAAATTTGCATATTAAATGGAGAGGGTAGTCCATTAGGTATGGTAATGTATGCATGTTTCCTTATTTTTAACTTCTGGGCCATATGCAGAACCGGCGCTTCAGCAGGTGAAGAATCTAGAACGTGTTTAATTTGTTTGACAAACACGAAGGGGGCCGCAACATGTCCTTTGGCACCCACTGACTTGCATCCCCTCTCCTTCGATCCCAGCCATGGCGTTTGGCATGGAAACACCGGGGTGGCTCCTGGTGTGTGTGTGTGTGTGTGTGTGTGTGTGTGTGTGTATGTGGGGGGCTCGCAGTGCTGGGGGTAGGCAGGCACAGAGGAGACAGCTGTGCGGGATTTCCCCCCCCCCCCCAGCCCTCCCTCTCTGGAAAATAACGCAAGGTATTACGCTTCAAAGCCGACACGTCTACTCCATTTGGCTTTGTTTTGATTTGTTTTTTAAAAGCCGTGATCAAGTCATTAGTCGACAGGGGCTGCGGAGCGGGCCGTTTGAAATTCCCCTGCAACTGCCGGCGCTCTCGAATCCTCAAGGTCATTTTTCTCACAGACGAAGGGGGGAAAGGAAGAAAAGGAAAAAAAAAACAAAACAAACCCACCACGGCTCCCGGTAGCTGCTACCCAGTACGACACCAGCACACCTTCAGCAGGGTGCTTTCTCTACGCACCCCTGCAAACATTGAGATTTTGTAAAATACGCCCCCCTCTCCCTCTCCTCCTCCCTCCTCTCTCTCTCTCCCTCTCTCTGTGATTTTTCTCATCCCGGCCACATCCACAGCATTTTTTTCATGCGCGGGGCTGATAAATAAAAGTCATTTGGAGAGAGGTGCGTGCGAGAGGAGTGCGGGTATTAAGCAAGCTGCTTGAACCGACATCGGCAGTTCATTTCACCAGGGAACGGTTTCCGGCGCTCTCCCCGCGCTAAATTAATTTTTGTTCCGTTTCATGCTAAATTTGTCCGACGCCTCCGCTTCCCGAGGGTTAACGCCGGAGAGCGAGTGCATTAATCCCGCGGCTCCGCCGTCCGCCACTCACCGCTCTCTCCCCTCGCCGGGATGCGTCGTTTCGGATGCGGGCGGCCGGGATTAACAGAATAATTCCGCCCCGCCAGGGCAGAGGCAAGCCACTCCGGCGTGATTTAATGCAGTGCTTAAAGGAAATAGAGAAAGAAGAGTGAAATGGGCACATCCATCTCGAAGATGTACACTGCTTACCCACTTGCACGGTTATATGTTCTTCATCTAACTAAATCTAGCCCCCTTCACCAAAAACCCGAAAGACAACTGTGCTAAATTTTGCCATGACACCTCAGTACAGAGTTCTATATCAAGGGACTGGCTGTGTAATAAAGTGCAATTAAATTTTATAACGGAGGCCAAAATCACTGGTAGGTCACAGAGTGACCCTTGGCCTTTGCTCTCTGGTGTTCGGCCAGTATCTGGGAGCTGTCTCTCGTCTCTGGGGTCCCTGGTCCCAATTTGTCCCCCTCCTAACCTGCAGCAGCTGTTCCCTTGTATAATTAGTGAGCGCAGTGATCAGAGGATTTTTTTTTGTTGTTTTGTTTTTAATGATGTCTAAATGCAGGCCGTGTTCTCGGGTGAGTAATGACGCAGCCTCTCCCTGCGCTGTCCCTACATTGGCCGACGACAGGTCCATTTTTCATGGGATCGGACTGAGGAGTGTGTTCGCGCGTGTGTGTGTGCATGTGTATGGAGGGTGGGTTGGGGGCTGCTTTGCTGGTGACAGGGGAGGTAGCCGAGCACTGGGACATGGCTAACAATTAGCCTGCTCTCCAGGACCAGTGACACCTGCGTGCCCCCCCCAGGCACCTGGGCCCCCGGGCCCCCGGGCTGTCATCGCCCTCCTCAGTCAGATTTATGAAGCTCGGTTCAGAGGGAGAAGCGTTTCAATCAGTGGCCCTTGCCAAATGTGTCCATCACCCAGACAGCCACTTATTTATTACAACTGCTTACAGCTGCCCCCCACGCATCCCCCCCCACCCCCTACCCCACACACACACACACACGCGCACACACACACACACGCACACACAAACACATGTACTCACACCTCTGCTTTAACGATCAGCCTACACAAGTCTTAGTTAGTCCTTCTGTTTCATTTCTGTTTTCTCATGATCTTAAAGTAAAAATGGTGGTTAAAAAGTATACTGGAAAGATTTTCTTTTTTATTTTATTTTGAACTAGTGTCTTCATTGCTTTAGGAGCTGAAAGAGCAGTGGGCATTATTGCATGTGTGAACGGGAAGAGGTTCTCTTTTGAGAATTTTGTACTGACGTGACCTCGTGAAGGGGACGGCCCGGGACATCCGCGCGGGACAGAGAGCTCCCCTGGTGGCGCCAGTGGGCCGCGCCCCCGTGTAGGTGACGCTGACGGCACACCTGCCGCGTGGCGAGTCTCTGTTTCCCGTGGCTCTGAGCGAGTGAAAGGCGAGCCTCTCCTGTGAGCTCTCCGCGTGCTCCCAGAAGGAGGCAGACATGGCGCAAATTAAAGGCGAGAGAGAAATTAAATCGCTCGTTCGGATTTTTGAATGATCACGGCACTGCAGGTGAAAAGGGGGGGGGGGGGTGGGGTGCGATTAGCTAAGCCGTTCCGTGGCGCTCCGTGTCCCTGTGTACGAATTCACCCTGGGGTGGGGGGGTCGGGGGGATCGGGAGAGCAACGGGCAGGACAGGAAGCACAGTGCAAAGGACATGAGGATCGTGTGCCTCACCTGACTGTCCTGTAAGGTGTAGAGTGAGGGGCAGCGGCGGGGGCACGGGAGTCCATTTGTTCTGACAAATATTTGAAGGCGGCGAGAGTTCGCAGGACACGGCTAAGATTAGGCGGAGAGTGTGCGCCGATAAATTTTTCAGCGCGATGAGATGTTGCGACTAAATAAAATATAGGACTTTAAATAGACATGAGCCAATATTGAGGTGTTCCCAGCCACTCTCCCGCCACCGGCCAAACGTCCCACTGGCTGAGGGAGTGATGGGGCCGTCACAGCTCCGCTTTTACACATCAGCTACATGTGTTATGCTGAAAAATATACACGATCACAGCAGCGCAGCGTTACTTCAGGGACTAGTTCTGTGTATCTGTCATCGTTTATGTCCTTTACACTATTGTTATGTCTTTTGGTCTTCTGTTCATTTTTTAAATATCCCTAAAAATCTCAAGAGGTTTCATTTATTGCATTGCTGTAGGCCTTATCATTTATGAACATGAAGGACCGTGCCTTTAGTGGCAAAACACATACAGCTTTTTTTGCAGAGGGTGTATCTGCGCTTGTGATGCAGGAGTACTTCCCTTAGATATCAGACAGTGGCTAACACGCGGGTTGTTATCGCTGTTATGCGTGCTTGGCTCGGTTATGAACAGACACTCAACACGGCCCCTGTGATTTGGTGCAAGTCGCCCGGGCTCGGTGGCCGGGGCCTGGCGGCAGCTGTGGGCCAGCGCGGATTGGAGGCCGCGGACGGCATCTGGTGCCGCTCATCCATTACCCTCTCTCTTCCCCCCGTCAGCTCTCTCTTTTCAGCCCCCCTCGCCCGCCCTCCCGCTGAAACACACAGTAGCCGTCCCTTCTGTCATTCGGTGGAGACCGCGGCCGCAGTTGGGGCTCAGGCCCAGAGACGGGGGGCTCTGTATTATTAATGGGTTTTCCTGCTGGCGCCCTGCCCCCGAGGGTCAGCCCGAGCGCTTCCTGGCACGGGACGCCGGCTCATAAATCTCCTTAAATAATACGGCAGGCAAAGGTAGGGGTCACCACGGAAACAAGCCAGTCAGTCTGAGCCCGAGTGTCAGTGATGCATGGCTTGAGCTGCCGTCACACACATACACACACACACACGCGTGCACACACTCACACACACATACACACACACACACACACACACACACGCACACACACATACGCACACTCACAAATGCACACACACATTCATACACAGGAGAGAGAGAAAGGAAGGGAGAGAGAGAGAGAAAGAGAAACAGAAAGAGAGAGAGGGGAAAGGAGTGAGTGAGAGAGAGGAAGGCAGAGAAAAAAGGACAGGGAACAATTAATTTCTTTCCATTTGCTTACTACTTCAAAGATAAAGGCACGGGACAAGTTGGGGCAGTTTTCCTCCAAACCACATTTGTTTGGAGCCTCGCTCAGGGTGGCCACTGTCAACCCATTGATATGGCACCGGGGGTACCAAAGGGCCAGAGCAGAGCCAGAAATGCCCTGCAGTGGACTTTAGAATCCGCTGTATCTGAGCTCCCAGCATCCCTGCTCCTGTGGGACCCTGTCAGATCAGCGGGACAGACAGGCTGTGTCTCATCCCCTGGCGGGGCGCGCGTGAAGGGGAGAGTGTGGTTTGAATTAGGCCGCATCCTGTGTCCCCTGGCGTGGGATGCGGGGCTCTGGCCGTCCAGCGGCGGCGGCGGCAGCAGTGGCGGTAGTGGAGTGACAGCGCTGCTCGCTGCTCTTTTCCCATACATCGTTTTTCACATGCGGCGAAAGTTCCCACGCTTTCCCCTCCGCACGCTCTGCAGCTCCACTCAGGGAGGGGACCGCCTCCACTGCACGCTATCAGACTGTGTGTGTGTGTGTGAATCTCTGCATGTGTGTATGTGTGTGTGTGTGTATGTGTGTGTGTGTGCGTGAATCTCTGCAAGTGTGTGTGTGTGTGTGTGTGTATGTGTGTGTGTGTGTGTGTGTGTGTGTGTGCGTGTGAATCTGTGTGTGTGTGTATGTGATTGTGTGTGTATCTGTGTGATGGCACTGATCAGCCCTGAGACTGATGGCTTTGCAGCAGGGGTGAGATATGTGGGAAGGCTGGGCCAGGAGAGCTGCCCTTAGGCTTCCTAACAGCAGCCCTGGCCATCTCCTTTACAGGATTAGATTACAGGCAGGCAGCGAGGCAGGCCGATCCCCCCCCTCACCTCCCCACCTCCCCACCTCTCCCCCTCTCCCCCTGCTCTCCACGCTACACAGCTCCTCAGACAGGCGGCTCGGCTGTGCGCGCAAAGCCATCCAGTCAGGGACTGCCTCCTCCTGGCTGCGCTTCGGGGCCCCGGGCCCGGGCGCCGCGGTAACAAGCAGAAGAAATTGTTTTATATTAGTTTAATAAACCAGGAGACAAATGTTTCCCCCCTGCCGGAGCGGACTGAATTACACACTTCATGAACTAAATTAGTATCACCGCGCATTGCTTTTGTTCAGGGGATGATATGCATTCGCGGGCCCATTTTTCAGCAAGATAAATATGACAAGAGCCGTGAGTTCGCCCGAAGTAAATATTGTAAATAATAGAAGACTCTGCCAGAGGTGCCTGAGCAATGACTTCATTCTCAGCCATTTATACACCACGTCAAAAGAGGAGGGGGGAGGCCGAGACGAAAGGAGGGAGGAGAAAAGGACAGCGCCGGCACCTGATTATATAATAAAGGGGCCCCCCCCATTTTCGGCGGGGCGACCCGTGGCTGTGACCGCTTCGGCGGCATCATTACTGCGTCGGGTGGTTTAATTGAAGGGTGAGGGCGGCGTGCTCGTCAGGTTAACTCGATTGTCCCCCCCGTGTCATTAGTATGGATCAGATAAGGCCTCTATGGTAATGCGGCGCTGTAGTGTCCCACGAAGCGCTGTGTAATCTCACTCAGCGGTGCAAAGGTACTGAAAATCTGCCATGTAGATAAAGCATGGATAGCCGTGTGATTTATAGAAATGAGAATGGTATATTATATTGTGTAAATATCACACTGCTTTCAAGACACTGTGCTAATTGTATTGTATTATATTATATTATATTATATTATATTATGAATATTACAATTGTTTTACTGTTCTTTAAACAATTATATTTATCAGAATTGTTCTAAATTAAATTCCAGTGATATATCATTTATAAGCCAGAACCTTAAGAATAACCTCACAATGTTACCAAAATGTCACAGGAACGTTGTGAAAGCATTTCATGTGAGCGGGGTTGATAATGCCATTGTTACAGTGTGTCAGTGGTATTCATAATGCAGTTCTGGGAAGGTCCCTGCTCCGTGTCTAATTGACAGCCCAGATGTGCGCCGTTGGGAGGCAGGGGGTGTTGCCGGAGTCTGGAGTCAGCTGTTTATGTCACCTCAGACACAGCTAGGCGGGGAGGAACCGAGCACCTCTTAGACTCCCAGCGGTGATGGCTTTATACGCTGCGCTGTTGGGTAACGCCGACATTCCAGTAATGAAGGTTCATAAGAGGACATAACCGGCTACTCGACACAGGAGCACATGGGCGCTGTACTGCTATGGTTCATGTACGCCTCAACCAACCGGAATTTGGGATTGTTTTGTGGAACATAGTTGCATTCAGATTAAAATTCCTCATCCTGCCTCTCTCAGATTTCATTGATCATTCAGTGATTTAGCAGATGCTCCTTTTCAGTATAGATTTAGGTTGTGGTCAGTACCGGTCTAGATTGTCTGTCAGAATAGGGTTAAGATGTAATCAGTCTGAGTTTACTTTCTAGCCTGTATAGGTTCAGGTTGCAGTCTATACAGGGTTACGTTGTAGTTGGCATATGTTTAGGATGTATTCTGCACTGGGTTGGTTTGTATTCTGTACAGGTTTAGGTTGTAGTCGGTATGGATCTATTTCCCCCTCAGCCCTTCTTCCCTGTCTCCTTCCTTGGTAGGTGGGCACCATTTACAGCAGGGTCCTGATCTGAGATCAGGGTCCCTGTTCCACTGGCCTCCTTCCAGTGCAGCGGGATGGAGGGATTTCCCCGCTGTTTTCATTTCCTCCCCCGAAAGAGCAGCGGGCTAAAGGACTTAGAGCGCTCCCTCCGACCGCTCCTTCCCTAAACCCGGAGAGGCGTCTTAATATCAAAGTGGGGGTCCTGCATTAGGCCAGCTTACCAGAGGAAAACATGTCTGATAATTGAAAAAGTCTCCGGCCGGAGTCGGCCGCACATCACAGAGCCAGCAGCGCGGGGAGGAGATTAGACCCCTCTCTCGCTCTCCTCCTCGCGGGTCGGAATGCGGCCTAATCCCTCTGTCCTCTTCGTCTTGCTCGCTGATCTGGGATCTGCCGCTGCGGAGCCCGCGTTTCTCTTCTGCCCTGCCATCGCGGTCACAGGTCCAGTGACGGCGTGCTGATGCTCCAGGCCAGTGTCACCGCACATAGGTCCTACATTGTAGTTGGTCCTGCTGGCTCTTCTTTAAATGTACAGTGAATGTTGGGTCCCAGAACTTTCTCCCGCTGAGGATGCGGCCTTCATACCATTTCTGCAGTCTGCGTCATTGCTTTCATGATCATCTGGGTGCTATAGGGATTGCTGGAAAGTTGTTTTATTAGTGGTCTCGTTGTTTTTTCTTTTTTTTTTCCAGCGATGCTCTTGTGTTTAATTGCACTGAACTGACACATAATCCCTGTCTTAATTTAATGAAAGCGCCAGATTATTAAAGTATTACTGCGCTGGCTGCCCGGCTTCGTAATTATTTCCACAAATTTCAGCTGCGAGGCTTCCACTTGCGCAGTCATTTGCAGGAATTTACACCATGTATTTTTTCCTCCTAATTTAATTAAACTTTAGCTGGTTTCCTACAAGGGGAAAGTGTTTTTCTATTTAACCCCATAGAAAATGATACTAATTTGCTGTACTAATATTCCAAACAGCTCCAGCGTCTAATAATGGCGACTCCAAACAGCCTGGAACCAGTAATTAGCAGAGGCACTAATGAAAAGGTGATGGCAACACCAGAATAATATGAGTCTTTCCCAGGATCCCATAAAATAATCACCCCCCTTTTCTCTGTCTCTTATCTGCTAATCTTCCGCCGCTAATTAAGCGTCCAGTTCTGGAAGGTTGAGGAGTCCGAATAAAATCCTTTGTAGGCCTGATGTGGGGAGAGAGGGAGAGGGGGGAGGCAGTGAGAGTGTGTGTGTGTGTGTGTGAGAGAGAGAGAGAGAGGTGGAAGCAGAGGAGAGAAAAAAAAGCAGCGGCTGGCGCTTCACACTCTGCTGGTCACCTGTCAGCTGTCAAAGCAATTATAGCACCTCCTAGTGTTAAATGTTTAAAAGTGCGCATTAGCATGTGCTGCTGCAGCGCCCTGCCCCTCTGCTCACCCCCCCCCCACACACGCTGCCACCCGGAGACCGGACGGCTGGGCCGCAAATCGCTTAAGACAGAGCGCTGTTAAAATCAATACGCTGCAGTTTTGTTCTGCTTCCATGCGACTGGGTGCCGTCATCTAACATAATGTAAATAATAAATGATCAGACCCCAGGTTTATGAGCGGGAGAGGGACACTTACGCACGGCGACACACAATACACGTAAACACACACATGCACGCAGACGCACACGCGCACACACTCACATACACACACACACACACACACACACACACACACTGCAACCTGCAGATCGTAAACGCAGATAGAGCTGCTCTTCTCCGGCCTTACTACATCTCCGTTCACAATGGCAGCCGGTCTCCGTTAAAGGACAAAGTTTGAAGCGCCCTTGCCGCGTGACATTTGAAGTGAAAGGCTCCTCCGCCGTTCTCCCCCGCGCTCGTTCTCGCAGTGAAAGGCCTAAATGGCAAGTCGCACTTTGCGATTCGCAAATTTTTTCCTCCGGACGGGAGAAATATGGATTAACCCTCACGGCGTGACGTAAAGTTGGAGTCGCGGCGAAAGGGCGCACATGAAGGGTGTGTTTTAATTAGGTCAGCCACGGAGGGGAGGGCGGGGTGGGGTTGGGGGAGGAAGGGGGGGGGGGGGGCGTGTCCACGGAAAGGTCCCCCTGTCCTTTATTCCCTGTATGCGTGTGACTGAAGGAGACAGCACAGAGGAAGTGGAAGCGGTACCTGTCAATACGAGTTGCCGCCACCCGCTCTCACCCGCTCTGATCAGATGAATTATTTGTGAGGCCCGTGATGACAAAAAGATGTAGCTTTCAGTCAAGGCTCACCTTCTGTCGCATCACACCGAGAGCAGCTTTATTCCACTGGACGGTCCCCCCCCACACACACACACCCCCCCATCCCTTCTCCATCACTCTGCACAGACACGCGGGGTGTCCTGCGCTCTTCACTCTTCAGGGTTCAGGAATCGGGACAGGAATCTGTCGCTGCTGGGGTGTTCACAGGCTCTCATATTGTTTCTCTTTATCGCAGTTTCTGCAAAAGTGTGCATTCTGTTACAGTGTATGTGTTTACTGTGTTGTTACCTTTAAACATTTACATTTATTCATTTGGCAGACGCTTTTATCCAAAGCGACTTACACAGGTTACAGTTCTTTACAATGTTATCCATTTATACAGCTGGATATTTACTGAGGCAACTGTGGGTTAAGTACCTTGCCCAAGGGTACAGCAGCAGTGTCCCAGTGGGGATCGAACCAGCAACCTTTCGGGTGCAAGTCCTGCTCCTTAACCACTATGCTACACTGCCGCCCAAAAAACCTCCACCCTCAAATTCATATTTGTAATGTGACAGGTTGACCCATAGGTAAAGGTGGAGCGTGATTTCAGCAGGCCCAGGCCCAGCGCCAGGAGAAAATACAAAGGGGTGCAATTGCAGTCCAAAGGGGGGCACAAAAACACGGGTATAAGGAGACAACTGGGGGTGCACTGAGGTTCGTCTGAGGGTGCAGTGCACCCCTAAGCACCCCCATAGCGCCGGTCTTGGTTTTCAGTTCATTTTTTGTGTTTGTTCCTGACTGCAGTGTCTCTTCCTGTCTGTAGAGCATCTCTTCCTGTCTTTCGTGTCTATCGTCTGTAGTATCTGTAGTATCACTCTTCCTCTCTGTAGAATCCATCTTCCTCTGTGCAATGTGTCTGTGCCTGACTGGAGAGTCATTGATCCTGTCTGTAGCGTGGCTGAGCTTGTCTGTGGAGCCTTGAATTGCATTTCTAGTTGTGTATACCTGTCCGTTGGCTCTCTCTGCCTGTCTGTAGTCTGTCTGGCTTTTGTGTGGAACCGCTGAGCCTGTTTGTAAAGTCTGCTCTTGTTGCAGTATCCGTCCTCCTGATGTGCTTTTGCCTGTCTGTGGGATCACTGATGCTGTTTGTAGTGTCTGTAAAACCTTTGTGTCTGTGTGTAGAGTGCCTGTGCTTATCGCTTGAGTGTCTTTGCCTGTCTGTAGGACCTATTTTTCTGTCTGTAGAGTATCTATGCCTGCCCGTGGAGTATCTATGTGCTTCTGTAACGCGTCTGTGCCTGTCTGTAGTGTGTCTGGGCCTGTCTGTAGAACCTTTGGTCTGTCTTTAGTGTGTCTGGGCCTGTCTGTAGAACCTTTGATTCTGTCTTTAGTGTGTCTGGGCCTGTCTGTAGAACCTTTGGTTCTGTCTTTAGTGTGTCTGGGCCTGTCTGTCGAACCTTTGGTCTGTCTTTAGTGTGTCTGTGCCTGTCTGTAGTGTGCTAGTCCCTTCAGACAGCTGGCAGCTCTGTAGCGAGTGACAGTAATGGCATCCTCCTCCTACTATGATGTAACCCTCAGACATGGGTGACACCAGCACTGCTGCCATGCTCTCTCACTCTCTCTTTCTCTTCCTCTCCCTCTCCCTCTGCCCCCCTCTCTCTCTCTGTTCATCTCTCTCTCTGTCTCCCCCCCTCACTCTCCTCTCCATGTGCAGGGTTAACCTCGCAGTTTAACCTGACAGCACGTCCCATTCAATTATCCCTCATCGCCCCTTCAAAAAGAGAGGGAAGGAAAAAAAAACAGGAAAGGGCAACCAGAAGAAGAGAGAAATCAAAATGTAGTAAATCCTTTCATCCGCTATCAAGCCTTCCACCTTGAAACCAGTTCATCAGACGGGTTTGAGGAGGGTTGTTTGGGCCACTGAGCCACATGGTGTTAGCACTGCAACACTCACAGCTAATGATTCCTGTGCCTCCCCTGCCGTCCAGATCTGGCCCTGCCAACCAAAAAAAAAAAAAAAAATCAATCTCTCACTCATGAATTATTGAGATGTTTGCCTACAGCTTTTAAAATATACAGGAGGGGAGTTCTGTCCCCCCTCCACCCTTCTCTCTCTTTCTCTCTTTTTCTCCCTCTCTTGTTTTGTCTTATTTTCTCCTCCTCACTTTAAAGGAAGGGGCCTTCAAGTGTCTGCTGTAGCACACACACACACTCATATATATATATATATATATATATACACAGATATATATATATATATAGATATATATACACAGTGCAGTGTGTAGCTATGTTAAGACCATTGTTTGAGTTCGTCTATAATGCATGAATCAATCCTATACATCGACTAATTGGTAATCCGGTGGAATGTACACGAGACTCGAGTTCTTTACTGCAAGCTGTGTTTATTAGCTATGATGAAAATTTTATGATGTATTCCCCAGTGTTGCAGGAGACAAACATTCTTTTTTCTTATTTTCAATACAAATAAATAAAGGCTCAGGGCTTACTCCTTACCAAATACCTTTTGCGTTTCAGCGCTAGACACCTGCTCCTCTATATGCAGAAATGTATGTGATGGTGATTTAGATACTGATATGATGACAGTGGGGGGAAAAAATTAAAGCCACGGGGGTGTATCATGATGCAGTTTAGGCAATAAGGGCTGGCGGTTTTCTATTGCATGAACTGCAGCCTTATTCACAGTGTTATGTAGCTTTGTGATTATGTGTCCTCCCTATAGGAGCTTGTGCATGGTGAGGTTTTCTATTTTTTTTTCTTTTAGACAGTATTAGCATTGGTGTACATTATGTTAAATTACATTATTGGCATTTAGCAGGCACTCTTATCCAGAGCGACTTACACAGATTACAGTTCCAGTCCTGCTCCTTAACCACCATGCTACACTGCCGCCCAAGTAGTGTCAGTATGTGTAATACAGCGACTTCACTGGTGTTGGTATAGGTTTGCACGGTGCTGCATTATTCCTGGTGCGTTGGCCCTCCACGACATAGCAGCACTCGTACCGTTTGGTTGGAGTTGTGCGCCGCGAGCGCTGGTGTTTTGCTGGTGTTGTTTTGGATTGTTGGTACCGGGGCAGTAATCCAGAATGGGGCCCCTCATTAGAGGGGGGGAGGGTGGTCCCTCAGCCCCCCCCCACCCGCCACGGCGGGTGAGCTCACTCTCTGTAGTTAGCCGGAGCATGCCATAATCTGGCATTAATTCGACAATTACAGCCTTGCCTTAGTTATAGGTTAAGCTGCGAGCAGCTGCACTTGGACTGGAATAACCCGGAGCGGCAGCTGGAATGGGGAGTGCCGGAGAGGAGCCAGGAGCGCCGGGGACGCGGACCGGCTCGTGCAGCCTCCCTCTCCGCGGCGCGTCGTGTCAGATCGCGCTAATTACAGGCGGAGTTTCGGCGTTTTCACGCGCACCCGGAGCGATTGGCTCAAGACCCCCGAGAAAATGCCTCTGAGAGCCTGATCAACTCTAACAACGGATGCTTTGCAAATGAACAAAACAATGGCACCTCAACGCGGCTTTGGCTCATTTCACGGCAAAATGCGCAAACAAAGACTTTAAAAATAAGCTAATTCCAAAATAAATTAATTCATAATGGTGGTGATATTTGTAAGAAGGAGGAGAGGAAAATAGAAAGAAGAAGAGGAAGAAGAAGGAGAAGACAGACAGCCAGATCATTATCGTCATTATCATTCCTCCAGTGACTGTGTTTGATTGACAGGTCCCTGTGCCCAAATGTGAAGCTTGGTCTCCTTTGCTGTACTGCAGCTATCAATTACAGGCTTGAATATGAAGTGTTTATTATGTAAAATAATGCCTCCTTCTGCAGCACTGCATCTCCTGGGTCTAGTCTCTCTATCTGACGTGAATCTATCTCGCTCTTTTCCTCTGTGTCTCCGTCTCCCTCTCTATCAGCATTCCTGTCTCCATCTCTCTCCTCTTTCTGTCTATTGCCCCATCCCCCCTTCTTCCCCATCTCTCACTCTCCCTCTCTCTCTTTCCCTTGCTCTCTCTCTCCTTCTCTCTCTCTCCCTCTCTCTGTGTGGCAGTGCGAGGTTCATGCATACATGCATTCCCCTTCAATCAATAAAGCTGTTAAGCCAGTGACATCAGGCTTAGATTGAGCTATAGAGAAAACAAAGGGAGTGGAAGGTAGTCCTAAAACGCTCCGTTCTGGTACACAATGCACTCAAAACCAGCAGCATTGCTAGCATCTTTAAACCGGTGCCTCTAAGTCTCCAGGCTGAACATGCAAGTGTAATCTATAATGATCACTATATTTTACTACACTGTGACCAATAATACAGCACAACTAGCAATGCATTGACCTTTCTAAGGTGCAGAACTCGGCTGCTTGGTCAGTTTTACATTTCAGTAAGGGATCTCCTCAAACACCTGGCACAGTAAAGGAGGCTGCATTCAGCCCCGCGAGTCGCCCGTGACACGGCACGTCCCCCAGTGCCAGAGCCTCTCACGGAGGAGATGTTTCTATGTTTCTCCAGCACTGAAGCAATGTCATTATGTCAGCCCGGAGGAATGCTGGTCTCCCTCCCATCTCGGCAGATTCCTGAGGTCGAGCTGGAAAAGAAAAGAAAACAAAACCAAAAAAGAAAAAAAAAAGACGCTGAGTCAAATAGCGAAACGGGACAGAGAATCGGAAGGGCCGAGCCGTCGAGCTGGGACTGCACGACGCGGCGTTCCGGCGATAAATTCTATGGGACGACATGCGTGGTTCTGGAACCAACACAACCATTGTAAAAAAAAAAAAAGAAATAGCTGGGTCTGTGACTGCAGGATAATGAGCTGTGCTCCTCGCAGGCCTTGTGGCGCGGGTGGGAGATGCAATGTGGATGTGCAGGGCAACACAGTCCGGTACACACGCTGTCCATGCAGCTGTTTCCACCTAACTGCAAAGCTCATACTCAACAGGAAGGCTCGGTGTTGGTTGTGTGCGTGTCAACAGAGAGCTGATGTGAACACATGCTAAAAAATAAGGGACAGCGGCCTGTGAGAGGATGCAGTGAGAGGACCTCCTATCTCACCTCTGGTCAGGTGCACTGTGTGGCTTGGAGGGGATGGGTCTGAGTGGAGTTCTGGATTTTGGCAATTGCAAGCAGTCCCCAAGTCCAGTGCAAAGTTTATTTTATCCTGTTACGCGGTGCCTCAGAAGAACTCCTTTCTGAAAGGGCTCTGTATCGGGGAACGGGAAGGTTACATTTTATCTCTCCGTAGTTTGATGATGAGAGATTGTCCACACTGCTGTGCACACTTTTTTTCTTCTCACAAAACACTTCTTGGGTTGCAGTTGGCACAGAACTAGCAGTCCTGTGCAGAAACGCTGCCGTAAAAAATGAGCAAACGGAGAAACAGAAGACAGTTCGAAAGAGGAGCTAAGCAAGCAAGTGATTTTTCCTTGCCTCAGAAAGATTTCTGGATATCTGTATTGTAAGCAATTTTGAAACTGTCAGGATAACCTGTCTGCTACTGTAGAGGAGATTCCTGCAAGCGGGCGAGACAGAGAGAGGAGAGGGCGAAGGAGACAGAGAGAGAGGGAGAGAACTTATTCTGGCAGATAAATAAGCTGTCAGTTATCGACCAGGAGAGGCAGGGAAAGCTGTTGTTTTTGGCCGCGTTGCGGGTCAGAGGTATGAGAGCGATTTCTGGCGAGGCTCTCGGGCCAGGTCCCCTCGTAGACGCCCCATCGGGGTGTCAACTCGTCACACCGGGGCGTGTCCTCCCGGCGGACCGTCCCGAAAGGCTGCCTGCATTCCATCCCTCCCACCCTCATCCGTGGGATTGTCACCGCTCCCCTCCAGGAAGTGTCAAATAACAGAACTGGGGGGAGGGGAGGGGAAAGAACAAACCAAATATCTCGGACGACTGCTCGCCTCCCCCTCCGCCGCACCCGAGTACCCCTCTCTTGCCTGTCCGCGTGTCTTCGCTCCAGGAAGTCATCTTCAAGGGGAGAAGTACTAGAGGAAATGAGGTGCTTACAGAGGTGTTGCTCTGCTCAGGGGAAAGCTCTTTCCAGAGCCCAGCCAATATTTACTGTCCCTTCCCTGACGGATGGTTTTTACAGTGCTGCGGCGGGCACAGTGTCATTACGGGTGATACAGTGTGAATGCCGCGGGGGCGTAGCTGGAGGTCCTCTCCGCCACCGTGCACGCACGCACACGCACCCACACGCACACACACGCATCCGCACACGCTCCTCCTGACCAAGCTGCAGTTCTGTGTGGTCATCCTCCACCAAGCTGCCGCTCGGGTGGGGCTGCACCTGGCGCAAAAGATGCCTGCTTCTATCTTCCCCACCCCACCCCACGAAGAAAGATGCCACTTCTGGTCCTTTCACTTCCCTCTTGAACACCGCACACCCGGGGGCCCCCACCACACAGGCACAAGAGGAGCGAAGATTACCATGCAGAGGCGGAGCGGCACCCCCTTTTACACAGAGCAGTCAAATGCGAGCTAACAACCCTGTGAACCCATGACTTCTTTTAATCCCGTGTCTTATCTGACCGTGTCCTTTTTGCATGTTTCATAAACGTGTTGTAAAGGCACTATTGCGCACAGTGCATGAGAAAGTGTGACAAATAGGTACAGTGTGATGACAGAAAGGCAGACAGGGCTGTGTGTGTGAGGGAGAGAGAGTGTCTCCGCTTTCAACATGGCAATAAAAAGAAAGGGATA
Source organism: Megalops cyprinoides (assembly GCF_013368585.1). Classification (NCBI taxonomy): domain Eukaryota; kingdom Metazoa; phylum Chordata; class Actinopteri; order Elopiformes; family Megalopidae; genus Megalops; species Megalops cyprinoides. The sequence continues at coordinate 10,011,579 of NC_050598.1, forward strand.
GGGAGGATGGAGAGAGAGAGGGAGAGAAGGAGGGAGGCAGAACGAGGGAGAAGAGCGGGCACAAATAGGAGAGGAGTGAGTGAGGGGCGTGGAGAGCAAGAAAAGACAGATCAGTGGCAGTGCAAGAGGAGCAATAAAGAGAGAGAGAGGGAGGGAGAGAGAGAGAATACAGAGAATGAGAACAGAGAGAAACATCAAGGACCAACAGCAGTCCATTGCTCTCTCTCTTTCCCTCCCTCTCTCTCTCCCACCCTCTCTCCCTCTCCCTCTCTCTCTCCCTCTCTCTCTCTCTCTGATTCACTCTGAGGTCTGCGTTAGCCTTCATAAAATATTAATACTGGTTGTGCTCAGCGCCATAATTGCCATCTCAGCCCCTGAATAATTTATATCTGGTGCCGTTCACTTCGTCTCATTTACTGATAGCGCGGGTAACGCCATACAAGTAGATGGCAAATGCGGTAATGCCGCTGTTTTGCATTTAGCGGAATGAGATTACCCATGAAGCCCCGGTGCTGCCGCTCGCGGTGTCCCGTCCCTCTGACACCGCTGCTTTCCCTTGTTAGAATATGCTAATTGACGAGGCGGGAAGACGGAGCCTTTGTACTCCCGGAGAGAGAGAGCAGAGACAAAAATAACGGGTAATAAAATAATGCCCCCGTCGCTGGCCTGGGCTGTTTGGAGGAGTTCCCTCTTCTGTAAACAAGGGCGGCCCTCTGATCCGCCGACGTGCTCATTAAGGAAAGCGGAGCCCGGCGTGACACGATTGCACGAGACCCACTGCGGCCCTCTTTGTATTCATTATATATCCCGGCGTATCACTTTGAAGAGGAACGTGTCTTTTTTTTTCTGTTGTTATTGTTGCAAGACCCAGAGCAAGGCGCTAAGATTTGAACACACAGCCTTGGAGAGCTTTGGAGCAAAACGCTAAATGCTAAACACTGCTCCACAACATATGCTGTATGGCGTTATCAGGACATTATAAGAGTGAAATATGATGCAATACACTGGCATGATAATTATAACAATAATTACATATGTCGTAACAGATCTGTGACAGTACTGTATTTATACACAATATCAGACAATTATACTATCGCAGAACTATGTAATATTGTGCCATTATTTAAGACATATAATAATATACTGTGTGTATTTTGTGATGAGAAGTCCGCAGTGCTGTTACCTCAAAGCTTGCAGGTTGTTCAGATCTTGTACAATTTCTAATTATGTCAATATATTGACCTGTTAAACGCCCACAAGCTATATTAATCCTGGCAGGGACATCAGGTTGTTTATTTGCAGCAGTATCGGCAGTGTCAATTTCCACGGTGTCAGAGCATGAATGAAAATAGTGATATCATTATTAATAATAGCATTAGTGCTGGAACAAACTGTGGTATTACTATTGTTAGCGGTATTAGCGGTGAGATTGGAATAGATCAGGGGAGACTAGCGGCTAAATATGAAATAATAACACAGTGCATTTAGGTATATAGGTGTAATGCGTGGTCAGTGTTGCTGGAGGCATAAGTGCATTATTCTTGTAGGCTAGTTTCAGCACAGTGTAGGATTCTGCCAGTGCTCCCGGTTAGCCGGGTAACGCTCATTGAATTTGCTGGGGTTTAACCTGGTATGGCTGAGGGAGATTCGATAAGCTCCCCGTGTTTAGCGGCTGAGCAGTGGGCAGCGCGGGAGGAGAGAGCAGGAGACAGGAGCGAGTTCCGGCGGGCGCTCCGCGCAGTTAAACTGCGTAAATTTCGGGGGGGAGCCGGCGAGCTGGCCATATGTGGCCTCGAGACAGAGGGGTCAGGGGTCGTTGTGTTTGAGCATTGCATTAACCCCGCCAGCGACACGGCCTCACACACCGTCTGCTGGAGCTCCCCGCTCCTCTGGTTCTCTTTCCTCTCTCTCTCTGTGTTCCTGTTCTTGACTGCATTTTTTGTATAGCAAATGTTCCCTACAACCATCTCATTATCCTCTCCTTGACCAGTAACACCTGGTAACTTAACTGTCTGTGTTTGGTTTGAAGTTTTTTCTGGAAGGTCTTATTTTGAAAAGCCTTGATTCCCCACATCTTATTTTTCTTATTTTCTTTCCTGCTTTTTATGTGGACTGACATATGACAGTCATTATACCTTTGAGAGTCTACCTTCTTGCTGGACTCCATTTCCCAGAAAGCTCTTCACTGTGGTGATGGAGCTTATTCAGCCATATGAGGCAAACCGGTGACAAAACTCCACACATGATACTCAACTCAATCCCCTGGTCCACCAGCTTCATCCATGTAGCTAGCTTTTGCGAAGTCGTTTGTCCCCAGCCTGGGGGCTGGTGTGTGTGTGTGTGTGTGTGTGTGTATGTGTGTGTGTGTGCGCATGTGTGAGAGTGTGTGTGTGTGTGTATGTGTATGTGTGTGTGTGTGTGTGTGCTCTGCGGTTAGGCTGGGCCCAGGCTGTAAATTCACTGTGGACAGCAGCTTGCCTTGTGGATTTGGCCGGCCTGAGAGTGAAGCCGGGGTGTCACCAGTGAGGTTAAGCCGCGCGTTAGGAGGAATGTGTCACCCTCGCCGTGTTACTGACACAGCACGGCAGCTGGGAGAGAGCGCGGGGGGGCTGTGGGAGAACAGCGTGTCAGGCAGGAAGAAAGCAGGAGATTAGAGGTATTAAATGATATTATAGCCAAGCCTGCAGCCCGGTCAGCAGCAAGCTCCCGGGAGTAATCTGTTTACCAAACAAAGCCATGCTCTCCATGGGTGATTGTACCACATACTCAGCGCCGCGCTCACGGCGGCGGGGGCCCCGCGACATGGCGGCTTGTCTCTTTAACACATTCCGAGAATAATCCCCTGTCCTCTGGAGCACGGCTGCCAAACCCATCCCTGCAGGGCTGGCCAGCCACCTGATTCAACCGTCTGAATCCACCTAACGTCTTGGGTCTGAGGAAGCCCCTCCCCCAGGGCTTGGAGCTGAAGCGGCCCTGATTTTTGGCGAGCCTGTTTCTTCCTCAAGGCGCGGTAACAGAAGTGTGACACAGCTGTCTGTCAGCCGGGCGGCTCCAGATCGGCGACTCCGCACGGGCGGGACAGCTTCGCCGCTCAGAGGCAGGGATCCGATCTGACGAAGAGGGCGCCCGCCACTCCCCTCCACATGCTGAAACCACCCGATAGGCTCAGCACGGTGGGCGGGTTGGTGACCAGCCGCCCAGACAAAACAGAATCCCAGAATTCAACTGCCTTTTGTTTTGTGCTGTGCTCCATCACAGTGGAGAGGCAGAGGTTTTGCTCTGAGACAGCACTCAGAATCCAGAGGAGGTGAAGGGGGGAGTTTTGGGGGGGGGGGGGGGGCGCTGAGGGAAACAGCAGAGAGAGGGATGCAGGGAGCGTGAGTGAGAGGGCACTGTGGCATGCCAGGCTCTGGCACACGCGGACAACGAGAGGTCAGGCGCGGACGGGGGATGTCTCTATTGAAAAGTAATTAAAAAAAGGCCGGCTGACTGAATATTAGCGCTCCGAGTGAGCAAATGAAGGAAAGTTCCGTTAATTAAGTGCCTTCCTCTGCTCTATTGTGATAACGGTAACAAGGCCTGTCACACGACTGGCCACGGCGGTGACCCCCACAGCCGTACGCCGTAATTGCCGTGGAGACAGGCGAGTGACGGGGGTGGAAGCGGGGTTGGTTGGGGGGGGTTGAGGGGCAATGCCAGCGATCTGCCACTCTCTCACTGGAGCAGCAGAGAGAGAGTGAGAGTAACATGAAAATAGGGAGAGGGGGAGAGGGAGGGGGGAGAGGGAGAGGGGTGCTAATTAGCGCTGGGAGGACAAAACACTCCCAGGAAAGAGGAAGATTCAGATAGATTTATTTTCACAGGCAGCTTTGACCCTCTTCTACTATATTCTATAAGATACCTCCAAAAACACACAAATATAGATAGGCATAGCTCAAAATAGGCAGATGGTAAATGAGGTTGCCAAGAGGAGCAGCCTTAGTCTGCACAGTGAAATGTATTGGACTCCTTCATGGCCTCAACTTTACATTACATTACTTAGAAAGTAAGAGATCGGGAAGTGTAAAATAGCTTCACACTCAGAGCAAGCACAGTCACCTTTGTGTAGCCTCAAAGCAGTGCTGTGAAGATGACCGGCTTAAAGCGGGGTTAAAATGTGCACTCAGTTCTGTCCTCCTCCCCCCATGCAAACACACACACACACACACACACACACACACAGGAATCCTCAGTGGAGCTGGCAGCTGAGAGGCGCGCAGGGAGGCTGGGACACAGTGGACAGTGTGAGTGCTCGGTCCGCTGCTCTCTGACAGGCGGCGGTGACGGCTCGGACCGCAGCCCGGCTGTGGGCTGACACAGTCCCTCCACAGAGCGGCGGCCGGCTCGCCCCCGCCGCTGGCCTTTATCGGATCATTCAGCCCTCCTTCCCCGGCTTTTATTAGTTAAGTAAACCCTGGCAACAGCGCAGAAATGCCAGATCGGGAGAGTTTTATGCTGTTTACTCTTTTGGCAGGATAATGCTCTATTGACTGATTGATGGAGCATATAGACCTGTCTATGTTCTGAGCGTGGTTTTCAGATTTCAGGGACTTTTTTGGGGTCAAAGAATCGTTCCAGCGAAACATAAAACAATGAGTAGGGCTGTGTTCTTCAGTCTCTGGACCTGTATAATGGAAGCACCCTACACAAGGTAGAGGTTTCATAACTAAGACGTTTTTTTTTTGTTTTTTTTTAATCTCGCAAATATCTGTGTAAATAGGGTGGTGCAGTCCTCTCAGGTTTCCCCAGAGGAGAGAACGATGTTCTCTGTGCTTTTTTTCCTCTCTTGCTCGAACGGTCTACTCATGGAAAGAATCCCGGACCAAGTCAGGGAGATTTGGTTGCAGGCATCTGTTGTACAAATGTGCCCCCCCCTGCCCCTCCAACGTCTTTAAAGGGGACCTGTCGGACACTTGGGTCTTAATTAGGCAGGCGAAATTCGATACGGAAGAGTGGGTCATATGATTTCTCTGATTGGGTGCAGATACTGGCTCTCCCTCTCTCTCTCTCTCTCTCTCTCTCGGTTTCTCAAACACTTTTTTATCCTTTTCCATCTCTATATCACTCCTTTTGCCTCACACATATACTCTCACACAGACTTTCTCTCTCTCTTTCTATCTATTAATTAAGTCCAGTTCAATTTCAGATGCCCTATTGGCATGAGGTACTTTTATGTATTGCGAAAACTTTGACATTAACACAGATATCATAACAGTTTTTTTAACAGCAACAAATGATTACATTTAACAGGAAACATATTTACATACATATACATATTTACACCAAAAGTAAATACACGAATAAATATAAAATGTGCAAAGTAAAACAAATATTTTTGGTGCGTTCACTGGTGAGTGCATACTGGCATCTTACCACCTTCCTCCCTCCTCTACATTATAGTGAGCAGTTATATTTCTGTGCTAGCAGTTATATTTCTGGGCTAGCATTTATCCTTTTTGCAAATGTGTCTCTAGCTTGAGAGTGTAGAGACAGCACAGCACGTAGTCTGTCCATCTCGTGTGAGTGTGTTTCGTGCTAGTTTGCCCTCTGTGGCATGCCTGCACTGATTACCCTCTCCAGTGGTATGTGTGCTGACATTCATCCCCATTACCAGCCCATTGCTGCTCCATTCCTGCTGGCCAGAGGGTGCCAGCATGGGCAGCTGGAGGGCTCCAGTCCTCCAGGCCGAAACCAAAACAACACCTGGAAAAAATGTGCTCGTCTCTATGTGACTCAGTGTTTATGCGTGTGTGTGTGTGTGTGTGTGTGTGTGGGCATATGTATGTGTGTATGTGTGTATGGGTGTCATTTCCTGTGTGTGTGCAAGTGTGTGTGTGTGTGTGTTTTCCCCAAAGACTGTCTCAGAGACATTTCCTCATAAGGATGTGAATCACTGAGCTGTCAAGCCCGTCTCTGTCCTCTCACAGATGGCCCACTCTTTAGTTTGCCATGCGGCTTCTGTAGTTTGCCGAGTGTCTCTATGAGCTTGTGTGCATGTGTGTGTTTTTGCTTGTGCATTTGTGTGTGTGTGTGTGTGTGTGTGTGTGTGTGAGTGTGTGTGTGTGTGTGTATGTGTGCATGTGTGCACGCATACTGTGTGAGAGCATGGATGGTGTGTATTTTGTCAGCTCATCGGCAGGGGATCCAGTGTCGTCCCCCTCATGTATCACTCTTTAAGTGACCGACCCATTACACTGTGCTGACAGCTTGAGGGTAAATTGAGAGGGAGGGTGCCAATCAGAACTAGGCAGCCTGTCAGTGCATAGGCCAGGGCCTGGGCAGTCTGGGCCTGCACAGATACGCAGACAGATCAGTCCAATACACACTGATCTATAATGGGTCAGGTCACCGGATTCTTAGCAGAGAAGTCGGGGGTTGAAATACTAGATAGGTCTCTGGCAACGGTTAATGTAAACTGACCTGGTAATCTCCCAGTCATACAGGTGTCAGAATTGTAAGTTACCAGCCAAGGAAAGCTATTACGTCTTAGCGGTAATGTAAAGACCTGTGGTGCAGCTGCAACGCTGTGTGGAGCTGGAGCCCGTGTGCGGGGGCCACGGTGTGGCTCATCACAGCTTAGGGGGAGATTGAGCTGAAAGCCCACTGAAGTATCCCCGGGCTCAGGTGCTTTACTCGTGAGGCAGAAGCATGTCCAGTCTCTGAGGTGCATGAGGCGTGTCATGTTCAGAGGAGATTTATCTGGAGAAGAAAAAAGCTTTCTCATACGGGGGAGAGCTTGTGTTGAGGGTGTCGGAGCCGATAAAGCCTCTGTGGTCACGGAAGAACATGTTTAACTCTCCTTAAGTGCTAGGCGTTTGGATTTACAGTATTTTGTGATACCCTCACATTGTTTTTGTGTTAATAGTTTCAAACTGTACATCCATATGAAAATGAAATATATTGTAATATGTTGATAAATGTTGTTTGGCCCAGTAATATATTGCAAATATATTTAAAATTCATTCATGCAAACCAGAAATATATAGCAATATACCAAAATGGCAATAATTTACATATTTTCAATATATTGATTGATCTAAAAATATACTCTCTAAGATATATTCTCTCTATATGTGTTTTATGTATTGCCATACAGTTCCTTAGTATGTTCCATGTACATAAGTTTCTGAATAAAGTGATGTATATATGATATATACATGTATATGATATATGTATAATTGTCTTGTTATATTGTATATTATAATATTTGACCATCCATATGAATGGAGGAAGTGGGCTTTCTCAGTTTTTCCATTTACAATATATGTGTGTCAGAACTGGACTGACCTTCTGCTTCTTCTGTGCTTGCAGGTTCTTCCTGAAGTTCTTCCTAAAATGCAATCAGAATTGTCTAAAGAATGCAGGCAACCCGCGGGACATGCGACGCTTCCAGGTACGGCACTGCTTAAGTCTTTAAGCGCCTGCAGCTGGTAAATGCAGTTAGGCTCATTACACAGCCCCGCATCAGTTACACACACATTCCTCCTCCCAGCAAGCTGACGGCTCCTTTCTTCACTCCATTTCACAGCAGAAATGTCCACCGGCCAGCCCAGTGCTACAAGAACAGTGACACCCAGGAAACACACCCTGTGCTGAATTACAGCCACACACACTTTCAAGTGCATGCCACACGAACACACGTGCGCGCGCACACACACACACACACACACATTAATGTACACACAAACAAACACACACAGACACACTTTTATATTTAGACATTACTATTGTGTTGCTAGTTATCTTTTAACAAACACAAAAAGTATGCCACTCATTGATAATGATAATGATGCAAGTGACAGAGCTCTTTACGTTATCCGACTGCAAGGATCGTACCTCCTTGGATCTCCTTTAGCAGGTCCCAGTCCAGCTCAGACAGAAGCATTAGTTAGCTATTATAAAGACCACATTCCAGTTCATGACAGATTAGTGTCTCCTCAGTCCAGTGACAGCCCTGCTTTCAAGTTTTCTCTCCTTTTCAAGTTTTCATGTTCTCAGGACCCCCCCCACCCAGGGTGGCTCACAGTCACTCTGGGAAAGAGAACTGGGGGCGCATAGGCACTTCTATAAACACACAGGCTGTGGAAGTAGGTCTGCTCTTACAGTGGAAAGTAAGAGAAGGCTGGGGAAATGAGCGTGGCTGTGCCAGTGTTGACGTTAGCTCCGGACGTGCTGACAGATTTACTCAAAGCTGTGGGGTCAGTTTTAGCAAAGGCGCTGGCCCACAGCTCCCATCCTGCTTTACCCCTTCCGAAGAATGCAAGTTCTCTCCCGCCTTCGCTCGGTCTGTCCTTCTTTGTCCAATCGCGCCTCACAGAGCCCTGTGGCAGCCCTGCTCTTTTCCCTGGAGAGCACCACCCTCTGAAATTGGTCATGCCATTTTTATAATTGTAGGAGTAATGATTATGCGTATGGGTTGAAAAGGTACTTACCTGAGGTAAGTATACGGTGAGGCACGCTGACGATTGCTCATCTTTGACTCTACTTGTTCATATTAATTGTGGTGCAACAGCAGTTAACAGCCACAATTTGATTGAGTTTAATTAGTGGTACAATTAATTTATAGTTTTAATCGGTAGGCAAGCAGGAATCAGAGCGAGTCGGAGTAAGGAAATGCACGTACGCTCATTAGTGTGTGTGTGTGTGTATGTGTGTGTATGGGGGGTATGTGTGTGTAGATGTGTGCGTGCATACACATAGGAGATCCTTTTGCATGGACATGTTCAGCATAGATGTAGTATATATATATACATATATACACTACATCTATATATACATGCACATGCACACACACAGACTGGGGGTTTCCATACACCTGACTGAAGGCAGTGCGCATGTGTGTGCCTGAGTACTGCGCGTGTCTGTGTGTGTGGGCAATGAGGCAGGCCTGTCCCTGGTGTCGGCTTTGCAGTTTGAGTGACATCGCAAGGCACTTGTCAGGGAGGAGAAAAACCATGCTGCAAGACTCCAGACATCCCGACAATGGCCTTGCCTCTCCTAAATAAAAAGAGAGAACAAGGGAGGAAGAGAGGCAAAAAGAGAGGAAAAGTAGAGATAAAGAAAAAAAGAGAGAGAAAGAGAGAGAGAGAGAGAGAGAGAGACAGATGGAGGGAGTATTAGAGAGAAGGAGAGAGAAAGTGAGATGCGGGATGAGTGAAAGAGACAGGGAGGGCGACAGAGGGAAACAGAAAGGGAGACGGAGAGAGAGAGAGCAGCAGGGAGAGAGAGAGAGAAAGAGAGAGAGAGAGAGGCAGACAGAGGAAGGTGAAGAAAGCGTATCTGTCCCGGGGAGACTGGTGACAATGTTTGCCAAGTCCTGTCAAGCACTTCCCCTCTAGAGAGGCAGGAATCTCTTGAAGCTTTTAGAACGATTTGAAGAGGCACTCCAGCCCGAGCCTCCCCTCCCCGACAGCACACGCGTGCAGCCCACCGCGCTACTAGAGCAAATCTATTAAGCTCCGAGGCCATTGTCTCTGGCTCCTCGAGTGAGGCCGTTTCTAATTAAATTAATCTGCATGTCAATCTATCAGCGATCAATCAGGGGTGCCGCGCGGTCCGCGAAGGGGTGCGGGAGGAGCTGACAGAGTCTGATAATAACACGGGGAACAGACCGGCCCTCTTAATTAGCACACATAATAGGTGGATTAAAGCGAGGTTAGCGCTATCTGTGCTGGGACTGTCAGAGTGCCTGTATGTGTGTTTGGGTTGGGGGGGTGGGTGGGTAGGGGGGCAACCCTGCGATTAAGAAACTGCTGAGATACCAGTTTATCAGAGGCTGTACAGAGAAACGTGATGGATTGACTGCTGCTATCTCGAACGCATCTTTGGATGCGTGGGGCCTAAAGACCAGAAACCTACCAGCATTCCCACCCAAAGCAGGCATATTCATGCGCACGCACACACACACACACACACACACACACACACACACACACACGCATGCACATGCATACACGTACACACACACACACACACACACACAAGCACACAAAAACACAAGCACATGTCAGATATGCCATGTTTGTCTCTTACATTTAAACATACTTTGGTGAGGTGTGGCTGGCTTTATGGTTTGGCGGGCGCTCTGTCAAACCCCAGTACTGTCTCTGAAGGCCTAAATGTCTTCCTCTCCCTCAGGTGGTGGTCTCCACGACGGTGAGCGTGGACGGTCACGTCCTGGCCGTGTCCGACAACATGTTCGTGCACAACAACTCCAAGCATGGGCGGAGGGCTCGCAGGCTCGACCCCTCTGAAGGTACCCCATCTTACCTGGAACATGGTAGGCAGGCTCGCGATTACCTTTCAATGGACCTATCCGTCTGTCCGTGTGTCTGTCTGTCTGTCTGTCTGCACAGCTGTCTGTGGTGTGGCTTACCCATGAGAGACAGACAGCATGAAAGGTGGTGGAGTAAAAATGGCCATAGCTTGCACTGCCTCAGTTAATGTGTGGCATGTTGGGTGACAGTAAGCTAAGTCAGTTATGGTACAGTTAAACCATTAGAAACAGTGTTTTATATATGCTACTTCAAAGCTTTGCTGTCAGGGACTACATGAGGGAATGAGCTCTAACTGAGCAGGGAAGACAGGCTGCTGGCAAACCCAGGCCTCATACACGCCCAGCCCAGACACTGTTCTGCTGGTTTAATGTGGTTTGTGTGCGTACAAAGCTCAATGTAGCAGGTAGCAATGACTGTGCAGGTAACGATATAAACAAATGTCAGTCACAGATTCCAGCTTCAGGCTTTCAGGGTCTAAGGAAGAGACCAGCTTTAACCAAACAATCTGGTCTCAATAAAAAATTCAGGCCAGGCTGGTTGGTGGTTAGCAAAAATCACTGTGTATTTAGCAGCTTGGCAGAGCTGATTTCAGAGAACAAATTCTCAGACATTGACTTTGATAAACCCTCAAACACTCTGATAGTAATAGTTTAAACATCAGATACGCAGTTGCTGATAATAACAACTGATCTGTAAGACCAAGTATTTCAAGTATTTCAAGAAGTTCAATGCTATTCTCGGAGAAAAGTCCAACAGCCAGCCAAAAAATATTCTCGGAATCATTCGTAATTATGACTGGAGCTCACTCATGTCATTAACTAAATATTTGTGTGTGTGTGTGTGTGTGTGTGTATGTGTGTGCATGGGTACAATAAACATAAAGATCGAAAATAAGATAGAGAGGCCAACGCAGTGCTAGCGGACATGGAGTGTGTCTGATAGCAGGGCCTCGCTTTGTATAATTAACTGAGGAGTGTTAATTAGTCCCCTTTCCGCACTGTGAGCCGCACTGTGACGAGGGACAGGTTGGACAGCACTCTCCTGACGTGAAAGGACAGCCGAGTCACACTCCGCTCGCAGCGGAGGGGGACGAAAAGTGTCGCGTCTGCATCGCATGCAGATTGCACAGCAGCCCGTGCAACCCTTCCTCTCCTCTCCTCTCCTCTGAAAAAAAATCCCCCTTCTCTGTACTTTACTACACCGATCTAACGAGCACGAATCTAATTAATAATGTCAAGGTCCCAAGCGCGTGGAGATCTGGGCTCAGCAGAAATGGGCCGGGCCAAGCGCTCTAACTTTGCGGTGAGTCGCTGACTCGATGAGTTGCTGAGTTTTTTTTCGCCCTGCCCCTTGCTGGAACAGAGGGAGGCGTCCCTGTTTTTTTTTTTTACCTCAGACCTCCAAGGTCCCCCCCCCCCCCCCCCCCCGGCTGGCTGACAGGGCTGGCTTGTACCGTCGATGAGGGAAGACCGAGGCGAAACCAGCGAAGGCGGTGCGGAGGCGGCGCGGTGGTGGCGGCGCCCCCCTAGGAAGATAATACCGTGTTAAACGGCTGGACGGCTTTCAGGAAACACCGACAGGAGTCAAGAACCACTTCAATTTGCTTCCCCTGCCCCCGCGGCTGCGTGCGGGAGTCCCTGTCAGCGTGCGCGCCCCGACACTTTATTATCTCCTGATTTAATATGCAGCCAGGCAAGGCAGGGCGGGGCAGGGCCTCCGCGCTGACAGACCCGCCACAGAGAGAGAGAGAGAGCGAGGCCTGAATCGCCACACGGTCACGGGCACACCGCAGCCAGAGAGCGGGGTCGCCACGGTGACTCTGTTGGCCATGCGCCAGGGGCGGGGAGGGCCTCTCGGGCAGGTGTTGGCAAGTTAATGGTTTTGTGGGAGGAAAAAAAAACATGGCTGTATACAGTGTGTGTTTTGGAGGTGGGGGAGTGCAGAGAGGCTCCTCAGGACTTAGGCCGTTGCCTCAGAGCCGTCTGTTTGATGGTGCAGAGAGCGAAAAAGGGAGGATGACAATGGCTCACAGAAGCTCTGTCTAATTAATGTGATAACCTGACTCCCCTCCACTCAACATCCCTGCCCCCACCCGCTCACTCCCTCACCCAGGAAACAGCAGTGAGGGGTGGCTCTCTCTTTGAGGATCAGAGGCCTCCTGGCCCGCCTCTCTGTGCTGCACTTGCAGTGTTATGCTCTGTGGTTCGCAGAGAGGTGTTTGTTAACCCCGTCCTCCCTGTACCTATTTGGGAGGGAGCTCTTCATCCTCATTAGGTCCTGCCTGTCGGGGTCTGTCCCCATCTTCCTGGGGGAAAGCACTGGTGACAGACGTGTTCATTAGGGCTTTCCCGGAAGCAGGGCGGAAGCTACAGAGGTGATGGGACACAGAGAGCCACTGACCCGGGGTGACCGCACCACCCCCAGCCCCTGACAGCACAAAATGGGGGGTCAACAGCCCTGAAATGCGTGACAACCAACACTTCGCCCCACTGTCCGAGACGGCTGGACACTGTGGGTCAACACACTTGTTGTCACATCATTAGCTCTGCTCTGAATGCCTTCTAATCAGCTGGTGTTTGTAATCCTGTTGTGAGAGAGCAATTGAGGGTCTCGCGTCTCTCATTTACTTTGCATGTAAATGCTACCTCTTCATACTGCATTTGTTAATTACGATTTCATGCCTCAGTTTCCTTGTAGATGGTGAATAGAAAAGGAGGGGTTGTTTTTTGCGGGCACTAAAAAATGCATGTTACAATGCAGGTCTGTTTCTACATTATAATGCCATCAAGCATTCCGATGATTGCACGAAGTGACACTCATGTCCCCCCCCCTCCTCCTCAGAGCAGACAGCGATAAGATTCCCTTTTAATTACAGTTGAAAATTGTCAGGAACACTTCATTTCCGTTGTTTCCCCCTCTTTATTACTCCGAAAAAGGCTTTTCAGCCTCTTAAAGGATAAAAAAAAGAGCAAAGCGACACTGCATTTCCCCAGCGGCGCGTTGTCTTTGAATGTACGCCTTTATGACAGCGGGGCAGCTTTAGCGTGTTTATTTCCTAAGAGAGAAGGCCTTAACGCAGCCCATGCATCTGCAGATGGACCAAAGATGCCGTCAGGTTACCGACCGGCCCCCACACTCTTAATACCCTCCAACAACACTCAGATAACACAGCAGATGAGTCTGCGGCCGATTGTCAGAGTTAACCAAATCCAATCATTTTCTCATTTCGTATTTTGGGGGTTTAAAACAGGAGGAACATATTTTGGGAGAAATTCAACCGTCAAAATGACCCCGATAAAGCTAAAAAATGGTTTTAAGTTATATTGGAGATTTTTTTTTTTTTTGCTATTATTGCGTTGATTTGATAAGTCGCCGTGGCGATTCTCAAGGGGTGGCGGGCATTGGGATGGCGGGCTGAGACTCAGAGGGGATTAAAGATGGTCTCGTCAAACGGTGGCGGGACAAAGTTGAAGATGTTTGTAGTTGCAGACAGCTGCTAACATGCGGAGCTTTGATATTTCCTGCCTCTTATATCTCAAGTGGTTCTGGGCTCGCCTTGGGAGTAAATGCAGGCAGCAGTATGGTGTAGTGGTGAGGAGCCGGGCTTGTAACCGAAAGGTTGCCGGTTCAATTCCCTGCTGAAGCACTGCTGTTGTATCCTGGGGCAAGGTACTTAACCTAGACTTGCCTCAGTAAATATTCAGCTGTATAAATGTATAACATGTAAAAACTGTAAACTATATAAGTAGCTCCAGAGAGTGTCCAAATGGCAATAAAAGTGATGGGACTTGGATTATTACTCACAGTATGATGCAGATTCACGTGTCCATCACCAAAGAGCATCTTTTGGTCGCTCCTCGGCTGCTGGTCCAAATTTCGTGAGAGGTCAGCACAGCAACGGCGCCCGACCGCTACGGCTCGATATTCTCCTCAAACAAACTCCTGTCTGCCTCCCCCTCTCCCAAACTCGCCTGCAGTCAGAGGCCCTCCGCCGCGAGAGGTTCCTCCGAGGAGCAGATTGAGAGTTGGCGAGGCGCGGCTTCGCGATATTTCGACAGAAAGCAACGGCGGCGGGAAAGGGGGGGGGTCCCAGGGTGCGACGGACGGCAGGGCCGCCCCCAGGGAAGGAGCGAGCGGCGGAGCGGGGCCCCGGCGCCGGCTCGGAGAAAGAGAGAGAGAGAGAGAGAGAGAGTGAGCAGAGCGGGCGAACAGATGGCACGGACGGAGGCACCAAAGTTTAATCCTATCAGATGGATTCACATTCCACCATCTGGTTAATCCACGCACAATTTCGGCGCCCGCAAAAAGAGTCGTCTTAGGCCAAGATTACCGTCACAGATTGCTCTGGTTCTCGTGTTCATCCTTCCCAGTTTATCGCTTGGCCAAATTGCATTACAGCCTGTCCCCGCAATCACAGAGAGAGGGGTATCGGGAGAAAGAAGTGGGAAAAAAAAAGAACATTTCATCTTGCGGAAAACTGGATTACTTTTTTTAACATATTAAAGCGTGTTTGACATGCAGAATCTTTGTAAAGTAAAGAAGATTTTGTGTGTATTTATTGGTATTTTGGAGGTTGGTCTTTTTTAAAGCCTTGTCTAGTAATCTAAAGCCTGTAATGCCACAATTAAGGGACAATATTACATAAATAAAAACTAATAATACAAAAACGGTTTCTAGCATTTCAGCAGGCGGAAACATTTCGTTTTCAGTCCCTATGAACAGTAGGAATTCATATTTATTGCAGCTGAATTAACTTTGCTGGAAATTAAATTTTGTGGTGAAACAAAAAGCAAAGTAAACAGCATGGGACTTAATTACTAAGGATATGAATAGTCCAACTTTTGATATTGTCCATATCTACTAAAACAAAGCACAAATTAAAAACAACTTAGCCTTTGCCTTGCGTTATCCTCATTATAATAGCAGACTCTAGTAAACTGGACCTTTTCCCTCATCAGTGAGTTAAATTCCCAAAGCATTGTGGAGCAAATGAGGACAGAGAGAGGAGGGGACCTTTCAAAGATGACTCCACTGCTAATGCTGAGGGTCTATTTCGGCCAGTGCCTCTTCAGGCATGAGGGGACTCGCAGCTTTCTCCACTGAGTCATCCGTCCTTTGAGAGATACTGTCTCCCATCAAGAGGTGGACTGCCTCCTCTCTTTTCCCCTGATAAGGATAGTTCTCTTGGCCTCACCCCAATGCCCATGCTCTTGTTCCACCTCCCTTGGTGATCCCACTTGCAGGTGTGGCTTCAGTGGTCCGTGGTTGTGCCGTGTCTTAGGTCTCTCAGCTTTAGACACCTTCTCTCTCGTCTGTGGTTCCCTCCTCTGGGTCCCTTAATTGCTCCATGCATCATGCTGTGTGTCATCCGTTTGTCTGTGCTCTGTGATTTCGAGGGTTTGAACTCCCCCTTACTAATCCAAAGCATTCCCTCACCTGCATAATGGTGAGTGTCGTTAGAGTTACTGCCGTGCCTTCAAAGTGCTATCGTTGCGTGATATCGCCGTGCCCTGAAAAGTCTGGGAGGAAAACCTACAGGGGAGGTCTTGTGTATTTCATCACCGCTGAGAGGAGCCGGAATATTCCATCGCCCAGGAGAGGTCTTGTGTACACACAGCGTTGATTATAAATGCAAATGAATACGCGCGCCACCTTGAAAACCTTCGCTTTAGTGTCTCATTAGCATGAATGACGCCTTGACATTTGGGCCTGCACTCAGCAAGCTCGGAGCCACCCCCCACATCCCCCCCCCCCCCCCCCCCCCCCCTCCGATGCGTGATTCCAGCTCACCGTGGTAGCAGACAGCCCTTAATAAGCCAGCTGACCTTTCTCATCAGTGGCCTCTCTCCCGTGCTCGGCGCGAGACGTCCTTGCCCTGTACAACAGAACAAGCGGAACGAACCTGGGCAGGAGGCTTGTAAGCGACTTAAAACACTTGTTTTGCGCTTAGCGGCCCCCGGGTCACGCCGTGGCTCCGCCCCCTCCTCGCCGCCACCACATCCCTGGCAGAGGGGTTCTTTTAAAACAGGTCAGTGGCTGCATTCGGAGGCCGTGGTTAACTGTCAGAAACGCCATTACGGTCAAAGGGGGCCACACATCTGAGTCCTTGCTGTAATAGATCTGTGTTTTTAGTGCAGCTCTGTATTGAGAGCTGTTAAAACCACTAACACTTTTTTTTTGGGGGGGTGGGGTATATTTAGTTGGATCCAGCTGTGCAGCTTTTTTTTTTTTAGAGTATTGTATTTGTTTAGTTTCCTGTTCTAGCTCTGTGCTGCGAGCATGAAAGACCTTTAGTAAGGCTCCCTTGGCCCCCCTTGGCCCCCTCTGCCCCCTCCCCCTCCCCCTCCCTCCTCCGTGTCCCCCTTAACCTCACCTTAGAGGAGGCCCCCTTCCTCTGTCTCGAAATGCCCAGGGGAGAGCGAGCTGAGCCCCCCCTCGGAATCTCACTGGGACCTCTGTTTTGCTGCAGGCCTCTCTCTCCTTCCCTGACCTGCTTTCTAACCTCTTACAGTGACGCGGAAGTCAGAAAGACTGCTGGTAGAGGGAAAAAAAGTGATCCACGTACAGGAGAAAGTACCAAAGTTTTCCAAAAGGACCTCCAGCCTTTAAAATGAAGTTAGCGTTAATTGACGCGCTGGGCATTCCTGGCAGTGAAGTAACATAAATTTTGTTTCAGTTTTACACAAGAGGCGAGAATTACAGTTATGACTGCGGGCATCAGAGGAGTCCCTGTACTTATGCACACATGCTACTATTTCCACAGTAAAGCACAGTACTTTCCAACATTTGGGTCCTGACACTGCCCTGTCACATTAGAACGGCAGCAAGCGATGAACCCTCCCACCCTGATGCCGTTTGCTAAGGCCACGTTTAGAGGCCATCTGGGATGTCTGCTTCTCATCGTCGCTTAGTAACTGACGAGGTGCCCCAGGTATGTGTGTGGCACTGGTGTCGTCTCCCTCTAAAGTTCAAGGCCAGTGAAAGAGGACAGAGCACGGTTAAACCGAATTCCCTCTCACGAACACTAAGCAGGCAGCCTTTGTTTGTGGCCCGAAAACTTCTCTGCAGACTCCTCCTGGCTTTCATCCTGCCTTCTTTTTTTTTTTTTTTTTTAAACGAAGCAAATTGGAATTCCAGTAATTAGTCCGCAAACGCCTTCGGAAAAGACAGCATCAAAATCCGGAGCCAAAGTTCAACATCCTGAAATGAAATTTAAACCAATTAATGTCTTGGATTTTTTATGGCTGGTTGGTGTTTTCCCGGCGATTCCCCCGGCGCCTGGCCTTTGATCGACTCCTGTAAGGACTCGCGATCATCCGCCCGCCGAGCGCCGGGCGACGGTGACATTTACACGCCTCTCGTAAAACAATCAGGCGCGCCCCGGTCCTCCTACGCGCGGGGCAGAGCAATATTTAATAAAGGTGTGTGTGTGTGTGTAATAACCCAAATTAGCATTCCCAACCTGCCGCCGCCCCGGAGACCCCGGGGCTTTTATTGTGAAGTGAACATTGTCATAACACGAGGGGAGGCTGAGTGATCTCTCCCAGTCTGACCCTCAGATTCCTTAACGATGCCCCGCGCCAAAGAAGAGGCAGTGGTAATTCTGCCTTTAATAATCACAGGTCCTCAGGAATCAAGGCCAGCGGGCCCTCTACCTCTCTCTCTCTCTCTGTCTCTCTCTCTCTCTCTCTCCCTCTCTCTCTCTCTCTCTTTCTTTCTCTCCCTCTCTCTCTCTCATTTTATTTCTCTCATTGCCTATGCATTGTTTTAGCACCTAGACCATGCCACAGTTCTCTCAGTATCTGTAGCCACATGAGCAGTGGAATTCTACACCACATACTTTTTCAAGAATGCTGAACGGTAAACCTTAGCGGTATGGGACAGTTTATCACAACAAGGAACGAAAATCTGGATTTTTTTTGTTTCAGTGTGAGAGTAATGCTACTCAAATTCTTAACATGTTTTTGCAATAATGGTAGGGTAATGAAGAATATTTTCTAGCTGCCTCCTTGAGCAGACACTTCAAATGTACTTTTACTCTTCATAAGACTATTGTCCGGCACACCAAATGACAAAACAGGTGAGGCATGAAGCAAGTATTTTCTAAAAAAAAAAAACTTTAATGATATAAAATATTAACATCTTGCAACAATTACTAATTACAATACATATATAACAATATAATTAATATTAAAATGCTCTTGTATCTCTTTCCATATTTCAATGAAAATAAGCTGTGATTCTCTCTTCAGTAGATGTGTGTCTCTCTCTCATGTGGTAATGTGGGTGTAAAACTGTGCAGAGTGATGACTGTGTGTGGCTGTGTTCTGGTCTGTGTAATGTGGGGCACAGAAGAGGGAGCAGGGAACCACATTTCCCATAAGCCACCGGGGTTGAGGACCACATTTCCCATTAGCCCAAAAGGAGCCAGTGCAGCTGCACAGCAGGCAATGGCTTGTGGTTTAAATGTCATGAGTGGTGGAATGTGCTCATAAGAGATGCAGTCGTGACTCCCGCTGACTGGGGAGTGACTGGAATCCACTTATGTTCTAATGGGACAACTGGGAAATGGAATCCACCTGTAACAGAGTTTGTACTGTTTCCCTCTACAGTTCCTATCTTTGTTCCACCAGCTCCCTCTCTGTATGCCTATAAAACCCCTGTTTCCTGTGCATGGAATTAATATATTAATTGTATTCAATGTGTAAAATCGTCACAAGATAAACCTAATCAACATCATTTTTACGTGTCCGTGCAATAAATGCATATATTACTTGCTCAGTTACAGTGGATGATGTCAGGAACTGGATATCCAGCTCCAAGGTTATCCACTGCCCGCCATCGGTATACAGCTAGTCATAGGAACATGGCCAATTCAGTGCTCTTGGACTGTTAAATTTCCTGAACAAGAAACTCCATGTCCCAGAGCAGATTGGGTAAATCCCTCTAAATCAGAGCTGATGAAATACCTTAGCGCGGAGCAGGGTGTGCCACAGTGCCTGAAAGCGCAGGTTGCGTTTATGCCGCGTGCCTCGGAAACTGGGCCAAGCTAACCCGAAGCTCTCCCTCTGTCTCTCCCCCTCCGCTCCGTGGCCGAAGCAGCCACACCCTGCATCAAAGCCATCAGCCCCAGCGAAGGGTGGACGACGGGGGGTGCCACCGTCATCATCATCGGGGACAACTTCTTCGACGGGCTGCAGGTCATCTTCGGCACCATGCTGGTGTGGAGCGAGGTCAGTCACCTCTCCCCCGTGCGCTTCTCTCTCAGTGCCTTGATTTGATTGGACGGTCAAATGATGTCTTTTTTAACTTTAAAGGGAAGGACAGATACTAACCAGGGTCAGCGCTAAAAACTAGGATGTGGGATCAGTATTAAAAATGATTAACGTTTCATAACTAAGCTCACCATTAGAATATGTCATTGGAGCTGAACATTTGTTTTTATTTTAAAGAAAAGCGATTGGAATATGACAAACAAATCCAGTGAAAGTGCTTGGTTGGACATGACAAACACCAATAGATGGATGAATGCTCTGATCTGGTGTCTGTAGTTAGCATCACACGCTTCTGCCTCCCAGTGTCTTTTTGGTACATCCAACTAAATCTTTCACTTGGTTTGTGTTTCTTAGGTAATCATTCTAAATTGTCTAACAGTCAATATTTTTGATAGACCCACCGGTCATTAATTGCAACAGCAGTAATATTAGCACCCACTGTAAAGTTTTGAAGAGACATTTAACATTTCCAGCAAGCATTAAGTAAATTGTCATATCTTCTGTGAGTCATTGTGGAGGGGAATTCCTGCTTGCATGATGGGAACATATGGCATAGGCTTAGCCTGGAACGGGGTCAAACAACAAACTTTGATGGGAACATCAAGGCACCAGAGCGTCATTGAAAAGCACACATTTTAGGGTTTGGTTAGGGTGTTTACCATGTGACTCAGAGGTTTAAGGTTCAAATTAAGTTTAATGATGAAGCAGCTCTGCAGATATGCAAAGCTTTATTGTTTACACTTACAGTATTACGTATTGGCAGATGTCTCCTTGCAGGTCAACAAAAGTCAACGGATGCACAGCAAAGATACAAAATGCAAGTGGACTATAAATATATTAAGTATAAAAGTTTAAATAGCCAGTTCAGTACATAGCATTAAAATTTATAACTGAAGTAGTTTAACCATTAGCTTCAAAACCCTACAGCCTAAATGATGTCGTGCAAATCAATCAGTTCAGCAAAAATTGCTTGTGAATTGCTTTACATACAGTAAAGCAGCCTACGGTGGTGAATGACTGCTGTTTTGGCAGTTGTAGGTTGCTTATTCTACCACTGAGGGGATAAAGATGAAAATTTACATCACATTATTGTCATTTAGCAGACACTCTTATCCACAGAAACCTACAGAGGTTACATTTCTTTTACATGCTATCCATTTATACAGCTGGATGTTTACTGAGGTAATTCTGGGTTAAGTACCTTGCCGAAGGGCACAGCAGCAGTGCCCCGGCAGGGAATCAACCTGGGAACTTTTTGGTTACGAGCCCTGTTTGTTACCTCCTGCTGTTTGGTAGGGAAGGGGAAGGACAGACGTCAAGATGGACAGACAAACAGACACACAGACAGCAGAAGAGGAGAACAGGGTGCATGCTGGAAGGAAATGAAAGGAAATGAGAGCTAATGAGTTGTAGCCAGGGCTACAGTACACCAGCTCTTGAGTGTTAAAGTGAATGCGCATTGAGACTGGCAGTAGGGAAATGAGGAGGGGAACAATAGCAAATCTGAACCCCGTCTCCTTTCCCATCTCGGAAGCATTCAGCCAAGATTTATCTCCGCGCAGTGACCAGACTGGGCCACTTTCAGATCTTTCAGGCCTTATTTTTCTACCTCCAGTAAAATTGGGTTAGCGTTCAATCCGAGCACCGCCGCTGCCGCCGCCGCCGCATTAAAGCGTAATTCTATAAAAAGCCCCTCATTTGTAATGCCATATTTATCTGAGAGGTGAGAGGAGCAGTCGCCGGGATATGAAAGGGACAGTTTAAACGCGTGTAAAGTGCTGCGAGCCCGGCTCGCTTTGAAGGCTACGCCGCTTATTCCGCTCTCATCTGTGCTTTGTAGGCCCCGAGCTCCCTTCAAACGCCGCTCCCGCGCTCGGCACGAGCGCGCCGAGCGGTGTCATCACAGAGCTCTGTCATTTAACAAAGCGCGCCCGTTTCTTCCATACGCAGCCTCAATATGGCAGCGACAATGCATACATTCCTGGGCGTAGGGCTGCAAAACTTCCCATTAGCTGTGGTGGGGGGGGTTGCAGAAGAAGATGTGTATCACTGTGTGTGTGTGTGTGTGTGTGTGTGTGTGTGTGGCTCTTTCAGCAAAAACAGCTTGTACACCTAGCACCTTCTCATTCAAAATTAAAAACGCCTTGGCAGCAGTCTGCTCTACAGGGAGATCCACATCTGGGACCAATTTGGGGAGGTCCCTGCACCCCCCTCCCCTTAGCTGTTCCTGTGGGCAGTGAGCCGAGGAAGGGTGCGACCCCTGACCCCCGCGACCCCCCCAATCCCAGTGCAGGGGCCCACCCATCACCTCGCCCTAGTCGTCCCCCCCTCAGCTGCAGGGCCCACGGGGGAACGGATCTGATTTCAGTGGGGGCATTTCTTACCGAAGGGACAGAAAGTGGGAGAGGAGAGAGGAAGAGAGAAAGGACAGAGAGGAGGGAGAGAGAGCGGGAACGAGTGAGGTACAGCGAGAGAAGGGAGTGAGTGAGGGAGTATGAAAGAGGGAGTGTGTGAAAGAGAGAGATGAGAGAGATGAAGACATTATTTGGGTAACACACACACCCACCAGGCCTCGACAGAGCTTGACAGTTGATCGAAATGTGGACTCCTCTGTGCTCCGACAGTGTTGGAGCAATCTGGGACGTCAAACACCCGAGAAAATGCATTATCAGCTGATCCAATCTCAACCAGATTCATTTCACTGATTTATTTACCAGAGGAATATTTGCCTTGGTTTGTTTTTGTCCAAGAAAAAGTACATACCATATTTGTACTGTACTATGTTTCTACATAGCATAACTGTATGTCCAGTGAATGTTATTTCTTTATATATTTCTTAATATTTCTTTTAAAATAAGCTTTTAGTAGTTTTTCTGTTGTTATTCATTTACAGTCATTAGGGTTAATGTTTTTTCTCCTTTGGTTTCGGTTTATTTTCTTTTCCCATAACTCAAAATCTAAAACAGTTTGAGATAAGGAGGTAATGGATACGGTCGGGACGAAGAGGGGGCTTAAAAATACCCTAATTACCCCTCATGGGGCAAATTTATGTGGAGATTACTGGTACGCTCTCTCCCTCTGTATGGAGACTTAGCGCAGGGGGTTTATTTTTAGAAAGGGGTGTGAGACCCTCTCCCCGGTGCTCAGAACCTGCCACCCAGGCCTGCAGCGTTGGAGGGGGGCTGGGTTGAGTGACACCGCGGAGAAGCCAGCGGAGAACCGGTAGGGGTTTGCTGGGCCCTGTGAGAGCTCTCAGGAGGAGGCGACCGGGACGAGAGTATGTTTCCAATTAGCAGCAGTGCCGGGGCAGAGAGGGCCAAGAGGAGCATGGGATGTTTACCTGCAGTCTCAAGCCGGAGGGCCTCCATTGTGGAGCCCTGTGCCCCCGATACTGATACACACTGTGGAATAGGCCCCCCAGCTTTGGCCGAGAACACCTCCCCCCCGACACTGCCTGTTACACATACACATCCCTGACTTGGCCCTGCCCTCTCTTCTGCCTTCCAGAATGCTGACTGAGCACTCTTCACACACACACACACACACACACACACACACACACACACACACACACACAAACACACACACACACCATTGAGCCCCCCTGTCTCGTAGTCTCCTTACACCATGGAATGAGCTCCCCCCAAAACATGCTCAGTCACGCACACAGACACAAACACACACACACACACACACACACACGCACATATAAAAACGTGCATGCGTATTGTACACACACTTTTCTACCCGGGTGCATTATGAGTGAGGGAGTCTACACACACACAGCCACCACCACCACCGAGCCCTCCTGTCTCCTCTGTCTCTCAAACACCAGCCCCTGTGCCCCCTGGACACACACACACACACACACACACACACCCAGCTCTGCCAAACTCCAGGTTTATTTGTTCTCTGGCTCGCGTTCCCTGGTTTTAATTTGCACCGGGACTTTAGGTGTGGGAGATTCTCATGCTCGGGGTAACAATGGAAGGTACCTTTCCAACCTTGTTTTCTGCTTGTTTTTCACACTGATGACCGCTGTTGTTCATGCCAACCTCCTCCACCACCACACACATCCACAAAATGCCTTTAAGTAATAATGAGATCAGCAACCGCTGCACTTTATTAGGCATGTAGCCTGAGTTTTCCTACGCCCGGGGCGTAAAGCAAATACAATAAGTCATTCACAAATAGTTCAATAAGTCATTCTATCAGGGAGTATGAGGCTGTAGTTTGTTACAGTAATAAGACGGCTGTCCCCAGCTTCCTATGCGCGGCGTGGGATATGAAGTGTGCTTATTTTCGCCGCCTTGACGAGTTAATCACCGGCGCTTGCGGCCGCCGTCGCTCTGAAGTGTTTGTTTATAGAGGCTGAGTATGACAGAGTGAGAGCGGCTCTCAGACAGAGCAGCCGGAGCGCAGGGGAGAGACTCATCATCGTTCCCGGGCGTAGCTTCTGTCTGGGAAACGGGGCCGCAGTTCTCAGATCAGCGGCGGAACCTCCTTCGTGCCGCATCCCAGCTCATGAGGCTGATCCCAGGCGCTCTCTCTCTCCCTCTCTGCAGCTCATCACCCCCCACGCCATCCGCGTGCAGACCCCGCCCCGGCACATCCCCGGCGTGGTGGAGGTCACGCTCTCCTACAAGTCCAAGCAGTTCTGCAAGGGCACGCCCGGCCGATTCATCTACACAGGTAAGCCGAGTACATCATCATCACAATCATCATCATCATCATCATCATCATTGTCATTTAGCAGACGCTTTTATCTAGAGTGACTTACATAGGTTACAGTTTTTTACATGCTGCCCATACAGCTGGATATTTACTGAGGCAATTCTGTACCCTTCCCCAAGGGTACAGAAGCAGTGGTCCAATGGGGAATCGAACTGGCAACCTTTTGGTTACGAGTCCTGCTCCCTACCACTACACTGCCGCAATATGCTGATATACCCTCTCTCCTTCATATAGAGACCCACTGCACTGCAAACGTACTCTCTTCACCAGGCATTTATGAGAGGGAGTCTATCCACTGACACTAATATTCATAACATCCCGCGAATGAAGTAAAATATCTCAAAACCAGCCTCATGAAAAGAACGTCACCCAGACCACAGATACATTAATACTCTGTCAAATGATCTGGAAAAAAGGGGGTCTTTTCGTTCTGGATCTAAGCCACGCTGCCGGGGCTTCCTACAACGAAGGGGATGCATTACCACGATGGAATTCCACCCATTTCCTCTCCGCCGAGGTTAATAAGAACCCTGCGCGCCCATCAGCGGAGCGTCCTGCATAATACACAGATAAGAGGGACGCAGGATCTCTCTCTCTCTCTCTCTCTGTCTGTAACGGGGGAAGGAGAGGGGAGAGCCATCAGTCAGTGGGCTTGGAGTGGGGCATCGTTGCACACCGACCGCATTGCAGGATTGAAGCCGGCCAGGCGGAAGCCAAGAACAGGAACGAAATTGAGGCCGGTGCATCGTCATTTGTCATGACTCAGGCTTCACGCGCGCATGTACATAGCGATGCGTTCGAAAGAGCCCAAAACCGTACACATTTGTCTGTGACAGAGTCCAGCACTGAGGCCAATTAAATCTTTCAGATCGAAGATCAAGACCAAGACCTGGTCAGGTCACTCTGCCCTGTGAGGGTTAAAGATACATTCTTCGTGATGCTGTGTTATTGGCTCAAAGGAGAGAAACATGACTGTTAGGCAAAACGGTTGTGAATTTCGTCAAAAAAAAAGTTAAAAACCGTCAAGGGTGGTTTGATGAGAAAATGCAACACATGGAAAGTTTTTCCTTCGACGCACTAAATATTTATAAATTTTACACGGTAAAATGTAGACTTGTACAGGCTATTGCCTGTTTGTTTACTTACATGAGAAGAGGCCTACGTACAATTTAATTCCCTGTACATGATAGGTCACCCGCTTGAAGCCATTTAAAATAGTAGCCTCAAATTTGTGTACAAATAGCAAACCCGCAGACATACACACACAAACACACACACACACACACATACACACACGAGCACACGCACACACACGCACACACACACACACACACACGCACACAAGCATAACCCAGCAAGCGCGCTCTCTTTTGCAGCAGAGATCCAGCGGCAGCTGGGGGTTGCGTCCTTTTTGGGCTCCCAACCTCGTTTCACCTAATTGAAAATTATAAGAACAGCCCTGGAGGAGAAATTTGTTTGTAATAAGTTCAATTCTACATAATGGAGAAAAGTGGCTGCAAACCATTTTGCGAAGGTCTCACACTGAGTGGAAGAAATCCCAGACCAATTTAAGAGGCACCGTAATGAGCCCACTCATTCTTTTCTCTTTTTTTCTATTCTTTTTTTTCCCTCCCCAAAGCAGTGAGTGACAGCGATTTAGCTCGTTCTGTATGTGCAGTTAAATTCAAACCCCCCCCAACTCTTTCCCGGCCCAGCTGACATCCCAGAAACAACTCTGTTTAAGACTAACCAGCATTATTTTCTGGGTCTTCTTTGAAGAGGGAGGCAGGGGATCCAGGCATGAAAACAACTCGTGCCAGTCAGGGTGGTCCTTTGCGTGCGTGTGTGCGTGCATGTGCGTGTAGGTTTCCTCAGCTTTTGTGGGGTAGCATGTTAGAGAATTACAGCCTGTTTTTACCTCAGAACACAGCATAAGGCATTAAGCGCTGTGTTTATCACATGCTGGTGAATTAGATGGCCTGCGTGTTTTTTTTTTTAAATGTGTTTACCACGTATCTACGCCGTAGCAGGGGAAACCAGTGAGACCTCACAGTCACGTCTTTCCCTTCCCCGCTCGTTTAATTGGCCGGCTTTCTGGTGGTCAGGTCTCATTACGAAGAAATTGTTTTTAATCATTATTCGGCCCAAGCCTTCCTCCAGGCTACCTGGCTGTAAAGGCCTTGTCTGGCTCCTAAGTGCTTTGTGAAGTAGGGGGAGGTGACCTCCGACCTGCTCATTTGGCAATTTTTTCAACATGTGAATTAGGAAACTTAATCCAGTCGGTGGTTACCTCATCCGCGTCAAGGTCGAGTTCTCCCAGAGGTCAGAGCTCGGCGCATTTCTTCTCTCTGGTTTTTGTCACATTTGTTGCTTGCGTTACATGTTGCCCTTAAAAAACAAAACAGTTAACCACACACACACACAAACCCAGGCTCACACGGACTTGAAAGAGCATCTAAATTTAAGAAAAGGCAAGAAAAATCTGTCTCCAATCTTGTTTGCTGATAGGCTAATGCATGAATTGCTAACCAGAGCCAGATCTGATCAGACACTGCAGCTTGGCCTGTAGTGAACTCAGTACTGAAGGAGTCTATTTGTTATCCTCAAAAACAGTAAGGCAAACATATCATCTGTAGCCTGAATTAAATGTTAGTTGTTGTGTTCAGCGTGATATCATGAGTCATGCATTACATTACATTACTTTACATTACACGCATTTAGCAGATGCTCTTATCCAGAGCGACTTCTGACTTCATGTGAATTGGCATTTGCATATGCTTCTGTTTCTTTGCATGCATGTGTACATGCCATGTCTACATGCAGACGTGCATACGTGCATGTGGGCAGTTGTGTGTATGTGTGTATGTGTGTGTGTGTGTGTGTGTGTGTGTGTGCAGTACGTGCATTCGCTCATGTATCCATGTATAATCAGCTCAGGGCAGGGTTACACTGTAGGATAGGTCATGGACTCGACCCCGATTGGAGCAGTGAGGTCGTTCGCTTCCCACGTGCCACGTCTGGCATCTCCATGCTGGTTTGCGGTCGGTGAGCACATGGTCGGGCTAGCGGGGACCGGTCTGATCGCGCACACAAAGCTCTACGGAAGGCAGATGGTGGCCCGCTCACAAACCAGGCTCCCTTTCCCTCCCTTCCAGTCACCAGGGCGGCGGCCACCAACGCTGCAGAACTCCCCGTCACAAGCGCCTCACGGCCCCTTGTCCCCCTCGCTTCCTCCGCTCCCCCCCCCCCCCCTTTTTCTTGGGGGACCCCTCCCTCCCTCCCTCCCAACGCCCGCTCAGGTGTCGTCACAGGCGGGGGAAATCACGGTCCGCCATTTTCCTCCTCCCCCCCCGGCTCCAGTTGGCATCTTCAAGGGTCCGGTTGCCAGCGGGTACTAATCATAGACAATTGGCAGGAGTCGCTGGCAGCTGGCAATAGAATTACACGCGGGGCAGCTGGCAGCACTAATCAACTGCTGTCGAGGAGAAGGAGCCGAGCGGCTCTGAAACCTAATTAAATCAATACAGCCCCGATACAGCGCCTTAGATCAAGGCACAGCCATGCGGAGATGGATGGCTATCTGGAATCGGTGAGATGCGGCACACCTTCTTGCGAGAACGCCGGCCTCCTCCCGGGCTCCGTGTGCATTGGATCCATAGCACTGTGGCTCGCTATCGCTGCGGTGGAGCTGCATAGGTAGTAGTCATGTGTTTGGTGTCACACCCCTTTGAAAAGGGACATGCCGAAACAGCAGAGTGGGGGGGTATGGACAGATGCTGTTTTCCCTTGTTTTGTCTGCGATCACACTGTGCACAATTAAGCCTGCTGCCCCCCCCCCCCACTCTCTGCCTCCGACTAAGTGGTTATTTGGAATGAATTATTTATGCCACAGGACGGCTGCGCCGGCACGTCAGGAGAAAACACGCAACGCTCGCGTGCGCGTCCGTGTTCACGTGTCGGCGAGCCCGTCTGCTCCGTGCGTTTCCCCGTGTAGATCCCGTGTTAAGCTTTTGTTTAATGGAGTCCGTAAGCAAACAACAGGATCTTTGGTTGGAGGTTCTCTCCGGGGTGAAGTCTGGAGTCTTGGACAGAAGGTGTAGTGAAAAAACCCATAAATAAATGAGTGATCGTGCATATGGGGTCCGCAGACTCTTGGCACACAGCGGTGTGAAACGGGCCCCCGACAGGGCCGGCGCGTGCGTCACGGGGCCCCGAGACTCGGGCATATGTGGGCGAGAGGGAAAGCGCCACACTACCTGTGAAATAACATCCTAATCGCCCTGCTGTGTTTGCGTGGCACGAGGTGCAAAGTAACAATCAATAAACAAACAGGAGGGGGGGGGTCGGAGACCGGACAAAGAGGGATGCCTGCCGCGGCGCTCGGGCCTAATCCAGGAGTCAGCGGCGCCCTCTGTGTCCTCTCCGGCACTCTGCAATTAGGCACAGAAAAAGGCTCGGCGCAATTAGACTTATCATCAGGAGCTATTAAGCCGGCTGCATTTGGGACCCTACATATCCCACATGCCGCTCTGCTGATAACACAGCGTTCAGGGCTGGGTAGCTCTCCCTCTCTTTCTCTCTCTGAGTCTCTCTTTCTCTCCCTCATTCCCTTTCCTGTTCTCCTTTCTCTCCATCTCTCTCTCATTCTCTCTCATTCCCCTCCCCCTTCTCCTTCTTCTTCTCCCTCTCTCTCTCTTTCTCTCTCTCCCTCTCTCCCTCACTCCTCCGCAAAATGCATTTCCTTGTTTGGTTGTGCATTACCTTGGCTGGATTGCTGCGCTCCCATCATTTGTTAGAGCGGCTGTCCTGACATTTTTTACATGAAGCAGAGTTATAATGCTATCTGCCAATGAGAGCCGTGGAGGGCCCCGGCATTGCCGATAGATTGGAGGCCTTGATGAATGGGCCCCTGTGTTCAGCAGTTAATTTGTCCCTGCTCGGAATGCAGCCCTCTCCACTTAGCGACACCAGTTGCCGCCGATATTAAAGGACTCTGTTGGATCAAATTATAGGTATTTCTTTCTCACGTCCGTGCCCTGATTAGGTATATGTGAAATATTATTCACAACTGCAGTGGGGCAACTGGGGCTTTGGAGGAGGACAAATTCAGAAAGACCTGAGCGTGGGAGGAAATAGAATTCAATCTGAGAGATTTTACTTTACTTACTGTCAAAAGGCATTATCCTCAAAATTGAAAAAAAAATAGATACTAGTTCATCTTACAATTATGTTACATTTATATCAGAAAGACCTTGACTTTTTTGTCAAGTCCTCTGGAAAATTTAAAAAAGTATTTAGAACCCAGAGAAAATGTTTGGTTGGACCTTCCAAAGAACAAGCAAGTATATAGTCCTTACATTACTGATTCATAAATACTTGGTCTGTCCAACCAAATGCTTTACCTGGGAGGAGAATTCTCCAGTACAGGTGTCATTTAAGCATCACCCTTGTGTAAACTACAGTCTTCTTAACACTTAACACTTCAGAGTAGAATGAACCAGGACTGTTAAAATGCATGACTGTTAAAGAGGGAGAAAGCTTGTTGTGGATCCTTTGTGTACAGAATGGTTGTTGAGGGCCAGTATTTGCTCCCTACCATTCCCACAGTAAATACGCAAAAGGCCCAGGGAGTCTTTAGTTCATCAAGCGCTGCTTTGGCAGAGAGATGAGGCAGGCGAAACGTGGTCCCTCTACAGAAGCCCGCTCTGTGATAACTACGCCTGCTTTGTGTTTTTTGGCCTCCAAATTAATTGAAGAGTTGGCACACACACACATACACACACACACACACACACATTCACTCACTCATTCTCTCATGCACACACACAAGCATGTATACACACCCACACACAACTTACATTCTCATGTACACACACAAGCACGCATGGACACACACAAGACACAAACACATACACATTTACTTACTCATGCTCTCAAGTACTGTACACACAAGCACACACACACACACACTTGCGAAAGATGAAAGCAATAAAATCAAAGTGCTACAGTGTGATGGAGTTTTTCTCTCTTTTTTCCCATTTGTGAATTCTCAGTGGGGTTTTATTGACCCTGTGCAGAGGATAGTGTTGATTAAACGTGGTAGAGTCTACCAAGCTGCAGATGAGGGGCAAGCCCATAACGTTCTACTATAATCAGAGCCTTGCTTTTATGGAAACACAACTTTACTTGAAAACTGAAAAGAAATGTCTATTAAAAACACATTGAAGCTTTTTGAATCTAAATACACTGTAGTCAGATTGTACCACAACAGATCTACATGTCTCTGTTTAACTACAGCACCAATATTTTCAAAATCTAAAATTTAAAGAGACTGATCAATTATGCATAATTAATGAGGCTCTTTAGCTAGTTCGAATAACTAGTTGGCCATTATCAAGTGAATTGATAAGATACTAATGAGCATGAAAGCTGAAAAACACTGACAGCCAGTTGCACTTAACTCATCCTAACTAATTCATAAACCTTGGCTCCTAGAACTTTGAAATGTCTTAACCCTAGCCTCAGGTAGCTGATAATTCCAACTCCAGAGTGAAATATAATATAGTCAGATCACTATTATGCACAGTGAGTATGTTTGCATGATAGAACGCGATGTTGCTCTTTTTGATCATCGTTTCTCACCGCTTTGGTCTGAGCTTTTTAAGGAAATCTCGCTGCTTTAAATCATTATTTATGATCTATGTGTCCGTTGTTATTGTATAGACTATGTGTGTGCAAAACAATTAGTGTTGTAATATTTCAGCACCGTTTTTCACATCGTTCATTATGATACTTACAGTCCTGTTCCTAGGACTCATGTTAGATCCTAGGCACTGAATCAAAGATGAGTGCTCTTAATCGTGGATTTCCTTGTCCAAGTTAACAATCACAGTCAACTTGTGTGTACAAAGTGGTACAGTGCATTTCTGATTAAAATAGCATTTGATTATCTAATTCTCAGTTAGCTGTAAAATAAATTTAATTTATTCCTTGTTGGTACAACAAACCAATAGTGCATGGTAATACGTTTTTTATTTTATTTTTGGACGTAGAACCCACACGGCATTGTTTATAAGAGACACGCAATTGTGTGGCTCCGAATTGATCAAACATGTGTTGCTACAGAAATATACTTAGTGAAATTGATTCACTAAAAAAGTCTGTCAAATAACCGTAGCACATATGTCTTTAGACTCACTGCAAACTCTGAGCAGGATCAAGAGAACAAGCAATCCATTTTATGTGTATGGATTCCCCCTGTACATTTTTTTCCACCAAAAGCAATGCCTTATTTAGCCTGTCGGATTTTCCAAATAAATGCAATCACAGGCTTTATGGAAAAATGGATAAAAATAAGATTGTAAGATATCGATCCCCGGTTGGTGGGGGTTGGGAAAAAAAATAACAGGACTCATCTATAATAAGGAGAAAAATGAAGCAATAATTCAGGGTTATCGAGTGCCCTGCCGCTGAGCGTATCGATCCCCATCTACCGCGTATGAGATCACACCTGAGTAAGACAGACCTGCGGGGCGGGGGAAAAAAAGCGGGCCGAAAGGGGAGAGGGAAGAAAGAGATGGGCGGCGAGCGGAGCATTCCTGCGCTCATTATTCCGCAGATATTATCGGCCCCCTTACAAAGCCCGCAAGTGCTCGTTAAACCGCGGGACTCAGAACCAATTACCCGGCGTGCTGCTCAGCTCCGCCAGCTCCGCGTCCGCAACTGCTGCCTGCTCTCCCTCCCATCACGCCGGTACACAGCAGTTATCCGCTGCCCTGAACACATATTAGCCAGTCTCCTCATCTGATGGGACAAGATGGGAACACGGTATCCAAAAGACGGGTTTTCCTGCTGCTTACAGCTGTGCCTGATCGGCGTTTGATTTGTTTTTGTTTTTTTTCCTTCGGTGCTGTGATGCTCGCTTGAGAATGCCATTTAAAATGAACCATGCGAGGAGGAGGTCTTTTGTGCTGTTTAACATAAAACAAGGAGGTGTTTTATCCCCTTTAACAAGGGTTTCTTAGCACAATGCTCTAGACAGAAGAGAATTTGGAGTGCAGTTCAAATGTTAGCGCTCGTACTTCTGCAAATCATTCTCCGTGGTGCGCTTTGCTGTGGCCAATTTGTTAATGTTGGGTTTAGGTTAGAATTACTCCCGGCCCTCCCCCGCCCCCCGCAGGCCGTACCCCCTGCTGTCCTTGGGCCATTATTGTGAAATCTAAAGCGTCCTGCATCTGGCTTCATGAAATTTCAATGAGCATTGATCCGTGTGATTGCAAGGAATCCTTCAAAGAGTGGGCGATGCTCATTTATTTATTTATTGCCTTTACGTTTTACTCGTTTTGATTTTTATTTTTTGGACAAGAAGGGGGTGCCGACGGTTCATCTGTGTGTTTGAGATTGTGGTATTGAGCCATGCAGCGTCTGTCCCTGGCTGGTTATAGCGTGGAGCAGAATGAGATATTTTAACATCCACTTTACTCTCGTTTCGATTTTCTCCTTTTCGGGTTAGCACGGAAAGCTATCGGTCTTGGTCTGTGTTGCACTGTACTTAATGTCCATTACAAGCACCAGTTGTTAAAAACAAAAACAAAAAAAAAAAATCCAAACCACAAAAAACAGATCGGAAGATTCTGTATTTTTGCGCTACTGTGACTCCCTCGGCCATGTAAAATATGTAAAAATACAAGTTAAAATAGGGAGCATTTGGGGGAAACAGCCTTTTCCTCCCAGCTATTTCTGTCCATAACGCAGTAATGCAGTCCAGAGAGACCCGTAAACCACATGTCTTAGTCCTGCGATCTGCAATTAATGAGAGAAGACAACAAAACAGTCTCCCTCTTTCACACACACACACGCGCGCGCGCACAAACAAATCTGGTCTCCTATAAATACCCCCCCTTGTGGTTTAAGTCGTTCAACATTTGGATAAAGTCGGGGTGAACCTGAAGAACTGGGCATAAACAGGGGATTTCACTTCCCCATTTGCCTACATGTGCATGTATATGATATCGCTTCAGGACACACATACTGACTTGGAGTTTCATTTTTCTTTTCTGACCGTCCCTCAGTTTTGCTGCGCACAGCCAAATTCGTGAATATGAAACTATGAAACTGTGTGGCAAAAAAATCTGTTCCAATTCCTTTCCGTGTGAAAGCTCAACAGGGCTATGGAGCATTTTGTTATATTTACTGCATATTATCTCAAGGCTGTGTGATTATTTCTATTGTGAATTGCACAAACTTGAGACCAGTTCTCAAGGAGAGGCCTTGAGTGCATGGAAGTGGAAGGCTGCCGTTTTACTGTCATGCCCAGTGTAATGGCGTATCAGGGTTAGATCCCACGCAAAGTAAACATGCTATAACATCCTGTTAGAGAGAGGGGGGCAGTGCAAACGCTGGACACTCTTCAAGCTATTCTTTATGTTGCTGCAATTTGCAGTCATGATGAAAATAAAACCAACTGAGAGTGAGCTCTGCCCAAGAAACAGATTGCAAGTGTCAGGCACAGAAAATGAAGGTGTGTGAAAATTGTTCTCTTTATTTCAAGATTAAGTGAAGGTCGTTTCTGCGGTAAGCATACTGCGCAATCACAACTCACAATTCCAAGTCACAATACTCTTAATAACTGGTTCAGAAGACAAGAGTCACATCAAACTCGATGCCCTTACCTGTCTTACATACCAGTGTTCCATGTCATGGTGAACACACAGACAGTGAAATTAGAAGTAACTGCCTTTTTTTGACAGGTCTGATGCCAGTAAGCAAAGACCACGCTGCAGCTTAATGCTACTCATAATCAGCAAGAATGTGTTGATAATTATGGCTTTGACTGACAAATAGGGATCCCATCAGTAAAACAACACACTTACGCTCAAATATGAAAACCCTGTACCATTTCAACTGTGTACGAATCTCCACAATATTCCCACTGCAATCAAATAGCACCAAAGTGTTTAGTCTGAATGCCATGCATTTTGTCACAGTAATCAGCAAGTCTATGCTAGTGTTACCATTTTCTTGTCTCTTTCGCAAGTATTTCACTCACCGAAATCAATGAAAAATGTTGTTTTGGGAATTAGAAACAGTGTCACACTCGCTTCAATTTGTTACTTAAAGTTAAGGAGAGAGTGGATTGGCTGGGGGATATTGCTGTTCCTTTCTCTCCGTGGAGCTGGCAGAAAAAGGTTATTGCGTTTCATCACAGGATAAACACCAGCTTTTGGCAACTCCTTACTCTTGGACTGGGTGTTCTTTCCCCCACTTTGTGGACCCAAACCCAGTGTGTGTGCAGCTCCTAATATAAAGTTGCTTGCATCATAATTCAACAATAGGAGGGAACAACAGGAGAAACAGATGATCTGGGACTGCTATAAAAACTGAAATAAACGGGTAATGTGGTACCCAATCCAACTTTCTCAAGGCTGAGGGAAATAGAACAGGAAAGAGTGGTGACAGAATGAACTGTAAAAAAATGCATGTTTTCCACAGTTTTCCTGGAAACTGTGCATTTGTTTGATTGTTTGAAGGTTCTGTCCTGTTTGCCATTTGGCTCTGAGGCCAGTCACGTTTTACCTTATTTGACTCAACATACAAAGCGCGGTCTAGATCATTGTTTTTGTTTATATATTACCAATTATAAAAACTGAAATCTAAAATAAGAGAAAACTCTTTTACAAAGTGTGTGATTTAAGAATATATCGGAAAATATTTGCAGTCTAATGTACCCAGTGTATATTATGTAGTACATATGCTTCTGACATGTTTTGATTTAATATTCTGACATACCTTACTTTTTAGTGAGGGCCCTCTTTTCCGCACCATGCTTTTTTTCCAGCTCCTCCTCCTCCTCCTCCTCCCTCCCCTCTTCCCCCCGTCCCCCCATAAGTATACATTACCTGCTTGGCTGGTGAGAAGATTGTGCCGAATGCAGAAATCAATAGCAATGAGGGGGAGTAAACATCTACAGACGTCTACAACTGCAGCGCGCTGTTTACACTGGGACCGGCTCCATCCATCTCTATATCAACACATTAATGGGTCTCTTACACATGCCCCGCCCCTTTCCCCCGACTTCATTACCCCCCCCCCCCACCCCCCTGTCCCGCGCTTCAAAGAGTTATGGACCCGATGCCGCGCTTCGCTGTCCCTAATTACAGGAAGTCCATTTAAATATGATGTATTGTCAGCCTCAGGGTGGGTTTGCCTCAGTCACATTGTGGCATTTTTTTTCTGCCGATCAGTGGAATGTGTCTGTTCTCCATCATGTTTTCGATTCATTTCAAACGTTTTTTTTTTTTCTTCTTCCTTAAAAAAGCAGATGGTTAATCGCGTGACTGTTTAGACACTTTTAGTGCGTGAGTTAAAAATGTATTTTGTTGGCATTTGGTTTTGCTGTTTTTTTTTTTTTTTAAAGGATTCAGTATTTCAAGTGTTTTTTAAAGGATTCAGTATTTCAATCATTGTTGTCACAAAGCAATGCTCAGTCAGGTTTTTAATTGTTGCACCATGTGTGTTTGAGGGAGAGACTGAAATGGGGTCCTCGAACACGCTCTTACAATTAGCAAACACACATTACTGAAGCAGATGGACAAGCAATGCAGTAGGCTTGTGTTACAATGGGAAAAAAAAGATAC
Source organism: Megalops cyprinoides (assembly GCF_013368585.1). Taxonomy (NCBI): domain Eukaryota; kingdom Metazoa; phylum Chordata; class Actinopteri; order Elopiformes; family Megalopidae; genus Megalops; species Megalops cyprinoides. The sequence continues at coordinate 10,047,540 of NC_050598.1, forward strand.
GTTGAGACGGTAGGTTGTCTTCTTATCTCTGATACAGTTCTCAGCATGCCCAGTGATATTCCAGTCAATTCGGCTGTTATGATCTCCCTTGTTATTGAGCCTGACAGAGACTCTCTGAAGCGGCCGCTATGGTCCACTGTCTCCGTGTCCGGGTGCTTGACCTTTCCGTTCCGCGCCAGGGTCAGGTCAGCCCAGGAGCACAGGAACATGGAGGACGCTGCGGGAATCCGAGCGTGATTGAGAACAAGGCCGGCTAAATCAATGCCGTTTATCATGCCAGCACTTCCTGGCCGGGGCAGTGCAGGGTGCGCCTCTCAGACGCGCGGTTTGAGGGAGTCGCGGTGCTCCGCGGTCCAACCAGCCCCCGATCCCGGCCCCCGCGCTCCGTCCTCTCATTCGTTAACGTGGGCCGCTGAGTGGGGGCATACCCCAGCAGGGCAGGCGGAAAGAAATACACTGCGTACCCGGGAGGGGGGGGGGGGCATCCAAACTCTGAGGGGGTTCTTGGGGGGCTCATTCTGTGGACCTTATGAGTTCACGGCAATGCCATCTGACACCCGCCCTCGCCCACGTCCGATGATGGGAGTCAGGCAGTCGGCAGCCTGTCCAAGTCGCATGTGAGTCTGAGGAGAGCTGGGCTCCTGCCCTCAGGAAACACCCAGGCTGCGGCCTGCAGGGCCAACAGAAGGGAGACACAGAGAGTCAGATCCGCACAGATTACCAGTGACTCTGTAAAAATCCATCTCTCTGGGCACAATTATCTACTGGGCATTAACTCGCCACACGCTACCCTCAGATGCCATTTGCTTCATTATTCTGCCACTTATTTCTGAATTCTGTCACTTGTTTCATGAATGTCTGCAGGAGGAAGCAGTTTCAAGTCACACAAAATAAGGATCAATAAGGATTTATTCAAATAGCATGTTATAAGATCCATATGACATTATTGTGATATTACAGTAATGGTCCCTGATGCATACTGTCCAGCATATAATTACTTGTCAGGTAAAATGAAGCCAGCACAAAGTAGCTATTCAATATACAGAAGCAAACCATTCACCATGCCTAGTACAGAATGGTAGAGAGTGTGGTATAGTTTTAATTCAAGAGAAAGTGTGAGAGTGAGAGACAGAGAGAGTGAGAGTGAGGGAAATGGCGAAGATATTAATCCAGCTGCTGTTTTCCTATGCAGTGTCTCTGCTCTGACACCCAAATCTATACTTTATTTATTTTCCTTTATTTATTAATATTGAGACAAGGCTAATTCAATTACCTCTGTCACAGCAGAAAGCCCCCTTTTCACTGCTGCATGCTCTACAACACCCCTAAGCTACTGGCTCCCTACCATATTTAAACAAGTTCATTTAATTGCTTGTATTAAGTGTCGATCACTACGCTACACTTGTCTGGGAGACCGGAGGAAACAAATTCCTCTCTCAGTCATCTCTGACAGCCTTTTGATTAACAATTGAAGCTTTGCTGGCACAAAAAAGATTCATTATGTTAAATTAAAGATGTACTAGGAGGGAGTGAGTGGGTGAGAGGGGGAGCGGGGAGAAAGAAAGACGGAGAAAATGACACTCACGTGCCTCAGCCTGTTTCTTCTGCAGCCATTGCTATCAGATAGTGCCAGTGTTAGTGCAGACGCTGAAATATTAATTTAGTCATGCTCACTTGGAGCAGTGAATGTGGCTAAAGGATTGACGGGATTTGAAAAGACACAAGAGAAGATAAAAACGACCCGAATTCAATGCTTTCATTCTGCGTATAAGTATGGAGTTCCCTTACAGAAGTATTTTAGTTCAAAGCTGTGTGCTTGGTTTTTATTAAATAACGCGTTTTTGAAAAGAAATATCACAGCGGGGATGGTTGTCCTGCCCTCAGCCCTGAGCGCTGAGAGACTTTGGTCACAAAATGCAGCACGTGTTCACCGCTCGGCTCGAAAAAGCGTTGGTCCAGAACAGCACAGCCTGCACGGTGAGATTATCACAATATCTACTGGACTTGTCTCCCTCCATCTGGAACCCATGCCACCGTTGAACTCACAGCGAATATCCCAGAATCGAATGTGGATGTATGTACAGCCTGTATGTGCTACTCTACTGTACTCTCTCTTCCTCTCTCTCTATCTATCTATCCATCTTTTCTCTCCCTCTTTCTCTGTTTTCTTTGGAGCTGGGGTCGGACAGCCGCTCCTCCACAGCACTTCGTCTTTGGGGGTTTAATGAATCACAGAGAGGCCTTCACGCCGGTGCCCCAAAGGGACCAGTAAAGGCCCCGCAACAGACAAACACGCAAATAAACACCAGCCCCGGCAGAAGAAAGGGTCATTGTTTCCATGTCAAAATACCGCAGGCGTTGTGACAAAGGCCTGGAGGGTTATGAAAACAGAGCCGAGAGCACTGCGCGTCGGCGGTGGGGGCTGAGGCCGCGGAGGTGGGGTTGGGGGGGTTAGCAATATGGAACGGATTGGATTGCTTTTCAAATATTTTGTTATTATTCAGCCCCTCTGCTTTAACACAAAAAACTGTCAATGGCTGGGCTGACGGTGAAGGTCCCAGAGTCTCAAAGGTTTTTTCTGTGCTGAGCGAAGGCGAGCCGGAGCCTCTTTGACTCCGAGAATGCAAAACACAGCTTAATTATCCCCTCCCGTATTATGCATGTGGACCTTTCCCAAAACAATGTTCCTGTTCCGAAGCGACGCTCTTTGTTTTTTTTTTCCTCTTTTACGTGTTTAATGGAAATGGCTATTGCGAAAAATCCATCAGGCCTTGAGGTGTCTGAATAAACAGCAGTTGTTCAAGTACCGAAGGGGGAAAAAAAGCATTTATCACATCAAAACTTTTTCGTCTCGTAGTTTTGTTACCGTTCTCCGAGCGCGTCGGTGGCGCTTTTCACGGGGCTCTTAAGACAGCGCCGGGGTAAATGATTCAGCGTCTGTCTTTCACCTGCCTGTCTTCAGCCACAGACGCAGCCTCTGTCAGACTCGCAAACATGATTCCACTCTCAGCTTTGACTGACAGCCATTTACGTCTCACTTCTGACAAGATAAAGGGTTTATCCCCATAATTGCGCTGCTAAATTTAAAGCAAATGTCCTCTCAAATCCCCAGATCACCGCGGCGTACCTGCTTTTTACTCTTTACTTTTTATAAATAAGGGCAATCTGCTATCGTGGGAATATGAAATGACTTCCATTAGCATGTTCACGTATTTAAATCTGCCGTGTTTTTCTAAGTTTGCTGATTTATTAAAGAGCGACATGCAATGCTTATTTTCATCATGAAAAATACTTTCTCTTCTAGAGTTACTCTTGAAAGCGTGTGGTAGTCTGATGTCGTCATTTGCGATTAAGACCCCCTTTTGTTAGTGAGTTGAGGAGAGCTGGCTCCCTGTACGCAGTGAACAGAAACAACCTCTTTAACTCCCCACGCCTTGCATTGATTTGCCAGGTACTGCTGTATTTATGGAGCTCTGTGGCCTATTAAATAAATCATCTGGATTTAATTGCTTCAGTTTATCGCTTGTCCTGAAAAAAAAAACATCTTTATATTGTTATATTGTTGAAGAGTGGCTGACATCAGCAGATCAAATGATCATAAATGGTCAAGAAAAGTAAACTATAAAAGTATAGAGAATTTTACTCAGTACGGCGACTGCTTGTTCATTTTTTTGTGCGTACATTTACCAATAACCACCTTTCATGGCAATGTTGCATCCTGGATGTATGACGAGACGTATGAATATACGATGAGAACAACCAATTCATCATTAGTTCCATGTTCTTCTCTTGTCAAATGTAGAATGTAATCTGATGGTATACAGTACAGTGTGTTTGTGCTGTAAACAGAAGTGTTAACGTTGTGATTTTAACCCGAATCTAATGTCCTTCAAATCGACCTGCTTCCCCACAGCACTGAATGAGCCCACCATCGACTATGGATTCCAGAGGTTGCAGAAGGTCATCCCGCGACACCCCGGCGACCCTGAGCGCTTACCAAAGGTTGGTCCCGTTCCCTGCGGCGTGTGCCTGTGTAAACTGACCACAGAGCCCTGGCCTGCTGCATCAGCGCCTGTAAGCCCAACACAACCCTCTACACCCGCCCTCCTCTGAGGAGCCCTGTTTGAGGGGTGAAAGTGGGGTACAGCCCTCAGGTGGGGTCTTCACTGAGCCCAACCTGAAGCTCTGGGCAGCCTTCTGTAGTTATTGGATCATTTTTTGTGTAATGAAGAATACTGCTGTCCTTCAGTATGTGCATGTGTGCGTGTGTGTGTGTGTGTGTGTGTGTGCCTGTTTGGGCATATGTGTGCATTTGTTTTAAATTTAATTTTAAATCTGGTTAAGCAACCAAGTGTATTTTTTCCTGTTCAGGTGCCAAAAGTACATTGATTGCAATGCATTAAAGCCATATTCAGAGATGGAGGGAGTATTGTAGCTCTTAAAAAGAAAAAAAAAAACAAACAAGGTATTGTTTCATTCTTTTGTTTGTCGTGGAGGGAAGACTCAGGCGTAATCGCTCCCTCTTAAAGGTGGCGAGAGACGGGAGTGGTGGGAACAATAACGCGGTTTGCACCCTCACCTAGGAAACACGCCGCTTTCCCCCACCAGGGGAAACGTGTGCGAAGGACAGAGCCACGTATTTATTCCTCTCCTCCTCGGCGGTTCGCGTCGAGCCGCGTTTGGAGAAAAACGCCGGTGTAAATTGATCCTTTGGGAGTAATAAACACACATTGCTTCATCTTGTTCTCCGTGTCCTATACCCCTGAGCCCTGACGGTACAACAGCACTTAATAGAGTAAAAAAAAAAGAGTAATTACAGCCATTGCCGTGCGGTATCCCCCGGCCTGCCAGGCCCTGACCCCCGCCACGAAGCAGCGCCCGGATTGGTGTTCATTCTGAACGAGGTGGGGGCATTATGCTGAGCGGGATGATTAGCTGACCTTTCGCAGGGCCGGCGCCGGAGAGCACATCTGTGATCAAAGCCGCCGTTATGAGCGGAACGATATTGTGACGTGCACACGCGTGTCAGGTTCGCTTGTCTCTGACACGTTGACTGCCAGTGCTGTGAGTTTGGGTCTATTTGTTGGTGTTAATGTTGCCTTTGGTGAACCCTATGGTATAATGTGGACAAAATGTTGAATCACCGCAGTCACCCTGATTGAATGCTGGGACTGACACAGGCTCACAGAGGCTGGGCAGTGCAGGGCTGGGGTGGACCGAGATGGAGCTAGATTACCGGTGGTGACGAACAGCGCGGTGCCGTCAAAAGCAGGAGCTCTGGTATGGTTCCCTGTTGCTCCTCATCTCCATCTGCCAGTGAGTTTCTGACCCGGATCTTCCCCCCCATCTAGAAGAAATGTTCAGAGGCTGAAGTCTCTTGCTGACTCTTGCTGAGGACATCTGAGATGAGTCAGGCTGACCAGGCTCTTCCAGGGCCCTACTGAGAAATCATGGGTCAAGCAGGAGCGGGGACACTGATACAGAGTGGGCATAATTAAGTTGTGATCAAGCGGATTTGCTTTGCAAAGATAGGACATGGAGCGGATGTGATGTGCGGAGAAAGGACACCATGACGGATGCATTCTGCAGACATAGCGCACTGTGAGAGGTTGGACTTTTTTATGCAGGATTGAAAACACTCTGATGGAGAGCATATGAGGGAGCCAAAGATCTCTCTAGGGTGATGGTGCCCAACTCATAACTACCCGTTCACCTCAGTGGGACCCTTCTCTGTAGCTGTGCATACAGGGAGTGTAAGCACTCGTTAAGGGAAGTGGTGACGAAGGGATGGACAGCACTGCCATACGAAGACAGCTCACAGAGTTACGCTGTGTAAACCAAGACTCTCAGCTCTACACCACATGCGGTTAAATACTGTTTTGGATTTTGTTTTACAAGTTTCTCGTCAGCAGAGATCAGCAGCTGGAGCAGGACTGGCACTGATATTTTAGAGAGCCAGGAAGTTAAAATTTACTGCAGCAGTGTTTTGAGGGGCTTTGGTTTCCCTTCTTCTCCCTCTCTCTCTCTCTCTCTCTCTCTCTCTCGCGCTCTCTGGCTATTCTGTGCCATATGGCTTCTTGGCTGCGCTGCGCGCTGTCTTCCATCTGGGATGTTGCCACGGTGACATGCAGCCCTGCCGCACATGGGCCAACTGCTCCGGCATGATGATGTCATCATGGCCGGCGATCACATCGTTGCCATGGCGACAACCCCTTACCCTCATCTGCCTCCCCGCTTTCCCCCCAACCCCCTCAACTCACCAAATCATATTGGAGGTCCACCACCTCATTTAGTGTCTGGGTGTCAAATGTTGCTGTGAACAATGGGTTGACAATACAGACACAGAGAGAGAGGGTGTGTGTTTCCTTCTTACTATGTATGCATTACATGGGCACGGCTAAAGGGCATTAAAGTCATTGTGTGGGGTTATCATATTCCAGGCTAGACAACACTGACTGGTAAAACATAATCAACACTGAACTGCTGAATGAAATTGTTACTAAAACAAATGTCCCGTGACATATCAGATTCACCATGACATTCATATCTCCTGTGTCCCGGTGTCTTCTGAGGAGGGGAAAATGGAAGAATATCACTTCATTAGCTCCCATTAGCCTCACACCCAAAGCTCACGTTCAAAAGATCACCATAGCGTGGGAAGGAACAAAAGCAGTTACGGCCGTTCCCCGCAAACAATGCCCCCGCCCCCTTTGCAAATCAAGCAATCCATCAAAATCAGCCTTTCCACAAGTCACAGCCGGCAAGCGGTTTGGTTTTACTCACTGACTGGATTGAAATGCTTGTTCATATTTCATATTTGAATTTATTTTTGGATGACAATGAAAAAAAATTGGCAGGAAAGTGACGCGCGTTGAAGTTTATCCATTTTCCGTAATCTCACTGAGCGTTGAGGTGGTGACAGGAAGACAGGAAGTGATGTCATGCCCGGGCCCTTCGCGGCAGCGGTGATGTCATGGCAGACGCAGAGCAGGCCTCGCTGGAAGGGATGAGTAATAGCTGCCGCTGGGCCTCACCCCCCGATCCCTCCGGTGTTTTGTTGCGGTCTCTGTGGTAACCGCTGCCGGCACTGTGGGGCAGCTGGCGCGGGGCGGACAGATCCCGAAAACCTCAGTCAGGGGGACCAAAGCCGTCAGCGGCGTTTGATCTTCCCCCCAATGCGCCGAGTGGACATTGCCCGCGTGCTTTTCAGAGCGCGGCGGGGGCGCCCAGGCGCCTGTCATGCCCGGATGACTCCGTTAGCGGAGGACTTTCCTAAAATCCACATCGCGGTTTTTCAGGCGCACCTGCTCGGTGGCCTCGTGTCACTGTGGACGACCTGTGCCGAGGCTGTCACAACAACCTTTTTGACGGTCCCATTTTCCGATTTGACTATTATAGAAATGTTGAGACATCCTCTGAGATGTGTCCTGGCCCTGATTGAAGTTAGTGCAGCTCGCAGTGATCGTGATGAATCTGGGAGGGTTAAGGAGGTCACGGCGGAGGTCGCCTGGCGTGCGTTTCCCGCTGTTCTCAGCGCGGCCACGGCGGATTGGAGTGTGTGGCGCCTCCCAGGAGAGCGCTCCAAACGGTGGCCAACGTTTCCAACCGACTCCGCGCACACAAAGAGACTGCAAATAGGCCAATATGTCCAACCACTCTCTGCGCATGCGTGTTTGGACAGCACAGCTCAGGAGCAAAACAAGAAGGAAAAATACCCAACTGATTTCCACTGTTCAACAGCTTGAGTGTCAGGTGTTGGGCAAGTCCCAGGGGTGATATATGTGCGTGTGTGTGTGTCTATGTGTGTGTATGTGTGTGCGTGTGCATGTGCCTGTCTGTCTGTCTGTCTCTGTGTCTGTTTGTGTGTAAGATCCTAAACCAGGCACTATTGCAAACAAGTAAAACAACCCACAGGATATGACAATACAGCAATACAGTAACAATACATCAGAACACAACACTTAAATTAGTGTCACAATCCTCCTGTTGAGGACGAATGTCCTAAAGGCCAGTGCTTATGCCTGACACACACTCACACCTCGCCGTACAGCTGCGTGTCTCTCGTCTGGTTTTACCATCACGTTAATGAGCAGACCCCCACTCTCGCTCCGCCGCGGCTCTCGAGGGGTTAAGTCCGCGGTGCGAGCTCGGCCTCTTGAGCTGTGCCCCTCCCGGCAGCGCGCCAGCAGGGCTCTGATCTGAGAGGGGAGCGGGAGCCAGGTGATCCATCATTGTGAAGTCAGCTGTCCAGACCCGCCTTCTCGCAGGTCAGCCGATCGAAGCCGCTGCCGCCCGGACTTTATTACTGCTCGCCCAACAGTAATTGAGTCACCACAAGGGGGGAAGAGGCAGGAGGAGGGGGGGAAAAAAAAGACGAATAAAGAGAGGAAGGAGAGAGGAACAAGAAGAAGAGACACAATTTCGCCGCAGCATTTAACTTCCCAGGACTCAGCGAAAGAGACGGGTTGCGTGGGAAGCAGGGCCTCCCCTCATTTCGGCGAGCTTTTTACCCAGCATCCCCCCCGCTTCCCTGTGCTAGCCTCGGCTCCTCACCCCTGCCACCCTCGCCGATATTAACAGTGTCTGCTCCCGGGCCCGGCCCGCTCCTTTCTGCACTATTGATTTTCCCCTTTATTGAGGTAATAACAGTTTGTTGACGGCGCTTCTCTTAACTGCTGGACTCAATCACAGGTGGGAGAGGGGGACGGGGAGCGGGACGGGCCGCTCTTCCCCCGGCTGTCTGGACACGACCGTGCCGCCTGGCCCAGAGCCTCAGCGCCCCGCAGGATTGAACCGTACTCTATCCAGCAACATCCATTCTTCACGTCCTCTCACTTAAATAACAACCGCTTTTCCGTTTGCGGCAAACTATACAGATCAGTTGCCCGGCCGCAGAAGTGCAGTCGGAGTTTTTGAAAATATGAAAGAAAAAAAACAAAAAGGCACAAAAGCGTATGTCGAGGCGTAAGGCTGACGGTTGATCGAATGGATAGAAATACAGGTGGATGATTCCTTCATTTAAGAAACACAGAATCTTTCTCTGAGAAGTTGAGTACCGTAAAAGCTGTTTGTTTTTGCCTGGGCAGTGTTCGAATATAGAACAACAAACAGGCAGGAGAGCCGTGAGCACATGCTCAGAGCGACAGACAGGACTGAACAGACCGCGGGGTCGACGGCCACGCAAGGGGATTATTTGAAAGCGGAACTCTTAATTGCTCAGTGAACATGCGCACGATGGTGAGAGAGTGGCTTAGCTCGGCGCTTTTGGCCGCCTTTCAGAGCGGACAATCTGCGCTCCTGTTTGTTCCCTCTTCTTCTTCACCCGTTTTTTTTTTTTGTTTTTTTTCCCTCTCCCTTCCATGCGTTGTTGTTGTTGACGTTTTGTTTGCCTCCCGCATTTTCCCTGTCAGTTCACATCCACCTGATCCGCTGCGCTTGTCCCCTCCTCCGAAGCGGGGGGGCAGGGGGGGCGGGATGCAGCCTGTGCTCCTGGGAAAAAACCGCACGGCCCTCTGGGAATGGGCTGCACCCTGCCTGGCTCATCGTAGCGTAACGTCCCTGTCTCGGTGCCACGGCAACGAACTGGGACAAACAGTCCTTATACATCAGTTGCCTACTGGAACAGGAGGCGCGGATGAGTGTTTAAAAATGCCACACAATATGTAAATACTAAAACTGATGCCATCCATTTTCCAGTCAGGCGGATGGCGCCCAGATTTAGTCCAGTAATGTGTTTTGGCAAGGACAGCGGAGCATCTTTGCATTGACCCCCGATCCTAGCGATGAAAGTTTTGAAAGTGAGCCATGGCGGCGGAGGATGAAGCAGGCTTTTTTGCAGTAAGACCCCAGCAGGACCGCCATGGAGACGTGGACAGGCCTTGTGCTATTGACTCTCTGAGAGCAACCTTTGAGTCACCGAGGTGATTTATGAATTATGCAGAGAGAGGACATTAGCGAAAGAGCACACTGAGTGACAGTCATGACGGCCCCTGCTTGATGGGGAAGGGGTGCAGGACTGGGAGATGGGGGGGGGGGGGTGTTAGGGGTGGATGGCCAGACTGAGAGGGGGGGGCAGTTTGTGTGAGGGTTCTCCTACCCTCTCAACCACCCCCTGCCACCGAGTGTAGCAACAAGATCCCCACAGAGCTGGACTGGATTTCACCCACACACACTCACTGTTGGAAGGGACCTGCCGAAACGCTATCCCTTGTCAGCGTTCCCGCTTTTTAATTAGAGAAATTTTGTGAAGTAATTAATCAGGGGAGTTAATTTTTTCAGGAGCCTAATTAAAAAGGGGAGGAAAAGTTAAAGACAGTGAGATCGATTCTCTTGTAAGGCCAAGGCCTTTCCTCCATAACTGCTGCCCCTGGCACGGTATCTCCCAAAGCCTGCTCTTAAACACACACATGCATTATATTAAATTACTGGCATTGAGCAGATGCTCTTATCCAGAGCGACTTAGGTCACAATTTTATCCATTTATACAGCTGGATATTTACAGAGGCAAGTCTAGATTAAGTACCCTGCCCAAGGGTACAACAGCAGTGCCCCAGCAGGGAATCAAACTGGAAAACTTTTGGTTATGATTCCTGCTTCTTACCACTATGCTACACTGCCACCTAACATGCATACACACAGACACACAGACACACACACACACACACACGTGTGTCTGTTACACACCCTGAGAGTCAAGCCCGTCATACAGCATCAGGGCTGGACTGCCTCTCCCAGCAAGATGTCATTGAGCCACTACTACTACATACATCCTCTACTGCCCCCTATGGGGCCCACCCCCTACCAATGTGCCTCTCCAAAGTGAAACAAATGTGCACTTCTGAGCTAGCGGTAGTTTTCCTCACAGAGGCCCTTTTTTATGAGAAGTGACTTCACTCCGGGAAAAGGTCAGATGACAGCCTCGGAACCCGACAGACACCATCGAACACGGTGATGTCATCGCCACGGCGACGTCCAACGGTGACGTCACTCCGCCGCTCACGCGTCGGCGGTACCCTCCCTCTGCGGAGGGAGGAGGTGACATCAGCGAGAGGCGGCGTGCCATCGCCGCGTTCCCCTTCCAGCCCACACAGCGTGAGCGGACGAACGAGCGCACCACATAAAAACCACCGAGGCCCCTTACCCGCGGCAGCGTTACTCAGACTGATTGCTTTTGGACGCGAGCGCCGCTGAATTAGTCACTTTATTGAGGGGAGATGAAAACATATAACTCATGCAATAATGGAGTGAGTGATGACAAAGAGGCCTTGTACAAAAACAAAGCGAAACGTTTTAAAAAACGGTCAGCTGAAAGCAGCTGGCGGGACTGTGTCAGAGGCCCCAGCTGTGGGAGTACAGCCCCACACCTCTTCTAAAGAAGTGATCATCGCTTACGTGTGAACACAGAGGCATCGTTATTACTTTGACATCTTATGATCTTACAATTAGAGTGGTCTGCTTGCGCAAAGCCAGCATGCATAGCCAGTAAACTATCTCAGCTTCTTTCTCTTCTTCTTTGTTATTTGGTTTGCCTTCTTCTTTCCTCTTGTGTGTTGAATTTCCATAATTATGTGGTATGTAGCCGCTAAATTTTCGTGGGCTTCTCTCTCCACGTACAAACACACAATAACCAAAAAGCAGAACATAATTCAGTGGCTCTCGCTGTGATAAACAGCCCACATTTGGAGGAAGTTGAGCTCATTGAGGAAGTATTATGATGTTACACACGGGCATGCTGTAGCCTCTTTAATCCACCCTCTCTCATTAATTGGAACAGATTGGAGTTATTTGTTAAGGACTGTGGTGAAAGTGCTGTGTAGTGTGTGCAGTGTGTAAGACTTATCACTGTGAGGAAAACAAGTGATCTACAAAACATGCATGCCCTTAATTCCTTCATTGCGTAATTGCAGTTACCTTAAATGACCTTATTTGTGTGAAGACAGGGTGTGTGCGTGCGTGCTTGCATGTGTGTGTGTGTTGGGAGTGTATCTATGTCAGCCAATCAATCAACCAAATTTTTATTTGAATATCTTTTACAATGGAAAACCAGAAAACCCAGGGCGAACTGAGAATGAAAATGGAAAATCATTCCGTAACCCTGGGAAAATGTAGTCGAGTGACTATTGGAAAACAGTAGAATGTTAGCAATGGAATGCCATGAAAAATCCATCAGATCATTTCATCACCTCCAATCAAGAGGCAGCTCAGTGCCTGAAGGAAGGGAGCACCCAGGGCAGGAACACCATGGGCTGACATGATGACTAAGGCGTCTTGTTCATTAAGGCAGGTAAACGATAATTAGCAGGGGCCGGGGTTGAAGGAGCAGGTGTTGCTAGGATGATATAAGTGTCAAAGAAAGACAAAGAGAGAGGGAGATAGAGTAGTGCTTAGAAAAGGATGACAATTTCAGTGCAATGTGTGTGACACTACATCCTCAGGCAAAATAAACTATGGCAGCACCCAAAAGGAGGTGAGCAGTAAGGTTACAGCTTAATACCATTTAGGCATTCCAAGACTGTCCTTCCCTTTTCAGCGCAGGAACCTGCAAAAATCACCAGTCCAGTCCAGTTAGAAATGAGTTAGCAGCAATGGCAGCTCCTTGCAACAGCAATGTTCTACGGCTGTGAACCACCCTCATCCTCAGATCGCAGTTTGACTGTAAGGCTTACAGTAAAGATCTGTTAAATGCTAAAGGTTTGTAGCTGAGGCTTAAAAACTGAGATTACGTCCGATTCCTGGACAAAATTTGGCAGGCTATTCCATAACAGAGGAGCTCTGTGTGAAAAGGAGCTCTACCACCAGATTTATTTAATTCCTATTTTTGGAACCACCAGAAAGCCAGGCTCTTGTGAATGAAGCAGTCTAGAGGGGTTGTAGGAGATTAATAAATCTTGCAACTAGGCAGGCACAAGCCCAGTTAAAGCCACATAAGATAGGGACAATAGGAACATTCTCCACTTTATGTGGGAGTCAGTGTGTGTGTGACCTCTGTAGTGTAATCGGGGGTATGTTTGGGTATGTCGAGTATATGTTAGTGTATGTTGGTGTTGGGGGGAACCGGAGGGGTAGTTTTGGGTGGAGGGGGGGGGGTCGCGCAGAGGAAATCCTATCCTGGCTAATGAAATCAGAGTCTGCCGTAGACGGAGCACAGGGGTCAGGGGCCAGCGCAGGAAGTATGACATCATCACTTTTGCCTTTCCCGTAAGACGGATGACTCTGACCCTGCTTGTATTACAGCTCTAATAGAACATTAGGAGATGATAAAATTGCAAATGAACAAGCGCGGGAATAAATTTGTCATGTGTTTTTTTTTTTTTTTTTTTTACAGGCCCCACTGCCTTGTAAATGTTCCCTCTCTCATTTCCCTTTGCATCCAGATGTTACTTAAGCTTTGCGATCTGTAGGCATCTCCTCCCCGTAACGAACGTATATCACATTACCGGCCATCATTGTTTACCCTGTAAAAGCCCAGCCGGAGGAGAGGAGACAACAGAGCACCAAACGAAACCGGCGGACAGAGAGCAGGGCCCACTGTCGGTCCAACGGTTAATTATTGAATTATGTGTCAGCTACACACGACGGAAAGGGTTGTTAGTTGCATGCAGTTTGTGGGCTTACATGAGTGTGTGTGTATTTGTGTGTGTGTGTGTGTGTGTGTGTGTGTGTGCGTGCGTGTGTGTGTGTGCGCGTTTGAATATATAGCCCACTTAAACTATTTAAAAACAGAATACATTGATTCGATGCAGGGATGCCTAACTGCTGAAATGCTTAAACACAGTAACGAATGAAAGCGGCTAAAGGACCCTGCTAATGGGCCTGAAAACATTCTTTAAGGGAAGGTAATGGGAAAGCAGCCATTTTAAAGATGCATGGGGATGCGGTGGTGGGCAACAGCGGCAGCGGCGGCGTCGGCGGCGGTGCTGAGTGTGGTGAGCTCAGCGACCTGCTAATGATGCCTCTGACCGATGGGCGAGCTCTCGGCCTGGGCTCTGGATCAGGTTTCTTTCCTGTTTACGGCTCTGGGCTCTGTGTTACTGTAACTGTTTCTGCGCGGAGGAAATGGGCTCCAGTTACAGACACCGGGCCGCAGGACAGAGCGCCTCTAATGTCATTTATTTGTTTATCTGGACAAACTTTCGGCCCCGACGTAATCAGATTTGTCCCTCTCGACAGATCCCCCCCATCGCATGGGAGGCGGAGAGAGGTGTAGCGCCGGCACAGGAATGATGGGAAGGATTGGCGGGGGCCGGGGGTGGGGGTGGGATGGGGGGGGTGATGGGGGGGTAGGGTTGGTAATAAGGATGGCGGAGCCGGCAGAGATTGCGGATCGTGCGCCAGCGTCCCTGTCAGACGGAGCGGAGGAGGTATGCCAGGGAGATCCAGCTGTGCCCTAATGTCTGAAATTTGAGTGTCCCCTCGTTCCGGCCGTGATTTTCCTCCAGACGGACGTCTCTTCCCCCGTCCGGGGGAAAAACGCGGGAGTGTGGAAAAAAGCACGGAGGCCGCGCATACATACTAAAGAACCATTTACTCTTTCCTCGGGTCCCCGCGTCTCTCAATCACGCACTCGGGGGCCCCGAAAGCGGGGGCCCCGCCGCCGCTCCCGCCTGCCCGCCCGCCCGTCCACCCGCCTCCCTCCTCCTCCCCCGGAAAGCTCCGGTAATGAGAGGTTAACATAGTGGCAGCGCTCCCATTATTGAGTGAATTTAGCACCTTGGACAGCGCACTAAAATCTTTATTGCTTTTCTGACCTCCTCGTCATGTTCTGTCTGTGTGTTCGGTGGGTCTCGGGGCTGATTGAAAGGCAATATGTTCGCTGCCGAGCGCGGCGCGCATGCTTGGGGGCTTGTTCGCAGCGAGGGTTACAACAAGGAGGTGAGAGCAATTTTCTGCTTGTCGCACTGCGAGCACATTTTCTGGCCTCAGTGCATTAACTTTTAAAAAGGCCTGCCCGGGCTCAGTGTATCTACTTAGAAAAAAAAGGGGGGGAGGGGAGAGAAGAAAGACAAATGAATGCACAGAAAAGGAACACAATAAATAAGTGTTGAATGTCAGTTGCTTTCATGTCTACATATAAATTGGCTTTTAGTTTTTTAAATATATATATCCATATTTCTGAGAGCCAGTTACCTAGGAGACCCTCAGCATAGACTTCACAGCATAGTCTACCAGCCTATTAAGTTCTCGTTTTCATCTTTAGTTTTGTTTTCTATCTTTAAATATTCTATTCTATTGTATCTAGATTGATATAATGGTTATAAAAAGGTTCTTGAATGCCATATGAGGTGAAATACATGTGAAATAAAATACAATATACATAAGAAGAGGGAGAAAAGGTGATTGCTACTGTAGTGTTTACATGCATACTGTATCCAGGTGTCCCAGAATCCAGTTTCTCTGTGTCTCTCTCTCTTCTCTTTGTAGTAGCAGGTAAATTCATGTGAATTGTATATGTATAATTTCCAAAAATAAAGGTACACTTTCTATACACTTTCTACTTTCTGTATTGGTGATCACACTGATCTGTTATTGCGCTCCCACAAAATACACCTACAAAATCCAGAGCAGGATGCTACAGAGTCTAAGCAAAGAGGATTTGCTTAGTATTCAACCTATACCGTCTTTTCATGGGAAATTATGTTAATGCCCAAACTAAAAGCTTGTCAAGCTTGTTTTTTTCTTTAAAAAAGTATTTATGAAAAGTTATGATGACAGCAAAATGATTGCAATTATAGTCTTATTTTCCCTTGGGAGCTGGGTGGAGACTGAAGATAATGGTGAAGTTCTCTTCAGACGCACGATTACATTCTAATGGTTTATGTTGTTGAGTGCGTTGGCTCTCAGCTTCCTGTATGAGGCAGAGTGTGATACTATGGGATACTGCTGACCCAGGGCTGCCTGTCTCACTTCTGCTGTGTAGCTCCCTCGCAGGCTAGTTTTACTGTATATAAAAAAAAAATCCACCATATCATCACTTTTCTTTTTAACTCTCCGAATGGTGTTGAGCTTGGCATTAGGAGCTGTACTTCACTGAGAGTTTGTTTGTTGTGTTATATTTTGAAATGTACAGTATAGCACACAAGGACTTCTTGAACTTCAAGGACTGTGTTGATTTTGTGATCCTTTCAGCAGCTATACAACCAGTATTCTGGTATAAAAACTGACCGATAAAGTTGAACAAACTGCTGCATCTCGGGTGCAGTCAGCTGTAATGCGAACAGCTAAATATCAGAGAAAAGCATCAAAGAAAAAGTCAATGTACAAAAAAAAACCTCAAAATTTCATGTCAGATGGACACGTGTTTTTTTGAAGCTTATTGTGTCTGTTGTATCGTATGTAGTGTTTTTGGTCAGACCAAAGTAAGCTCTGACTGAATTGACCTCCTTGTTAAAGTCTCTCCCTCCCTCTGCCTACAGGAAGTGATTCTGAAGAGGGCAGCCGACCTTGTGGAAGCTCTGTACGGAATGCCACACAACAACCAGGTGAGCTTCGTTCTTACCCATGAGCCTCCGGTGCGGCACACCCCCGCAGCACACAGGGCTTTAAGCTGAGAACAGGAGCCTCCTCCGGTAGAGATTCCCGCCATTGCAGGTTTGGATCGTTACTCAAAGCGGAGGCACATCCTCCCAGGCTGTGTGACGGCGGAGGGGGTGTGTAGCCGGTGAATTATTCAGGCCGGCGGATTAATCTCACTTCTCGTCACATTGTCTCGCGTCTGCGGTGGTTTTTTTTTTTTTAACATGCGCTGTCGTCCCGTGCGGGGCCCCCCTCCAGTTCTGTTTTTCCTGGGGAACACGCGCCCGTCGCTGCTATAATCGGAGTCGTCAGAGGAGCTCACAACAAAAGCTCAGCCCCCCGCTGTGTGTTTGGAGTGTATTCACACACAAGTTGAGCGGCTCTGACAGATAAACATGGCACTCCAGTGTGCCGCGTGCTCAAAGCAGGGGGAAAAAACAAACATTTGATGAACTTACTAATTATAGATCGCCAATAGTTGACAGCATTATAAAGTCTTCACTGAATAAATGTATAATTAATATTAATATTTACTATAGACATCATTAAGCTATCTGTTTACTGAGAAGCAAAACGTCACAGCTGCACTATTCTGTGTAAAGCTCAACACATTCATATCATATTTTAAAGAAATCACCCCAGACTATCTGAAGACTCTGTGGAATCTACACACCTCAAAGATTGATCCTTCACAGATGTCTAATCCCCCCTCACTGTTCACTCTGTCCACTCTCTGTAAACTCCCGTGATTGTAAAAAGTCACGGCTACTGTGTGCCTCGTCGCGATAGCTCCTCTTGTAGCGCTCCTGACTCTTGCTCCCTTTCACTGAGCCTGTCGTGACCCGTGTCGTGACAGGAGATCATCCTGAAACGGGCGGCGGATATCGCGGAGGCGCTCTACAACGTCCCGCGGAACCACAACCAGCTGCCCGGCCTGGCCAACAGCTCCGTCCACGCCGGCATGATGGGGGTCAACTCCTTCCCCGGCCAGCTCGCCGTCAACGTGTCTGAGTCCACGCAGGCTGCCAATCAAGGTGAGGAACCGCACATTCACTCTCCAGACCCACCGCTGTCTCCTCGTATTTCCTATTCTCATTCAGACAGTCCGTTTCACTTGAAATGCTTCTTTAGGATATACAGTAATGATTACATAATTGTCAAATAGCCATGATGGTGTTATCAACATTCTTCACACTCATGTGTTTTCACCTCAGTCCAGCCCATTCAGCCTTCTTCGATAATTACGTTACAGGAACATAAACAAGGCATTTTCCATATTGTTTATATTGATCGGTAAAGCTGGTGTGGAGAATGACTTCCAATTAAGGAAGAAGAGTGAGGGAGAGGGAAAGATGGAGGGAAAGGCAGAGAGAGGGAGCAAGTGAGGAGAGAACCCCTCGCCCGGTGTCCTCTGAACCTCGGCGCTACCTGACGAGCGTGTTGCACCGGGAGGATCTGGCCTCCTTTATGATGAATGATTTATATTAAGTCAGCCGTAATGATCGCCGGGAAGGGGCTGAATAGCAAGTGGAGCGCAGAGGAACCGTAGCCCTTTGTTGCCACCGGCAGGAGCTCCTGAAGCGAAATCTCCCCGCTGCATTTCCCCGGTGTCAGCGTTTAAAGCCGTGATGTATATTTATATACTCCACATTACCCCCCTCTCCTCCCTGCCTCTCCCGCCTGGCCGGGCACATTCGACAGGCAAGATCTGAGCAGAGGCCCGGCTCCTTAATTGACCACAAGCCTTTTCTTACAGGGAGCTGCGCCATTTAAGAGCTCTGGAATTTGCTAAACTAGTTTTTGCGACTCCTCGTCGTGGAGCAGCGTACGGGGGGACACTGCCAGCGCGCTAACTCCGCCGGCTTGACAGATACAGAGATTTGTTGGACACGCCACTCCTTTCATCTTCTAGTGTAGCAACATAGGCCTCTTTCCTGTCTTTGTTCAGGAGATTTTTTTTTTGTTGTTTCCCCGTAGCTCTCTCTCTCTCTCACACACACTCTCTCTCTCTGTTCCTCCCTCTATACCGCTTACTTCTTCATTTTTCCAAGGTAATCGCGTGGCGAACGTATCTCACAGGACGGCCTGAACAAAGGAAGGGAAGGCATTAAAGATGGGCAGTATTCAGAGGCGGCAGTGAACCCTCGTGACACTGTCGCCTGTCGTATTGGTGGCCTTGGTGACTCTTCAAAGCGAGCCCAGGACATGGCGATTGTGTTCACATATGCAGGGGGGAAGGGTGGGGTGTAGGGGGGGGAGAGGCAGGAGGAGGAGGCGGGGGGGGTCGGGTTAGCGCTCAGAGAGGGGGGGATTATTGTCTCTTACAGCAGGGCGGCCTCTGAGAGCGGCTCTGCGAATCTGGCTCTCAGCGAGCGTCCTGCCGCTGCATCGAAAGCAGCCGTTACTGTTACCGCTCGGCGGGGCGTCCCGGTTACAGACGACGCCGTCCGAGAGTGTGTCCCGGGCCTGATTCCTCTCATTCTCCGTCCTCCCGCTCCCGCCGCCGCCGTCGCCACCCCCCCCCCGGGCGCAAAGCCCACTGGGTAACTAGCCCGAGAGTTAAAAGCGCCGAGCCACGCCGGCGGAGCGAACGTCCTTTCCTCAGAGCACGAAGGGGGTGTGCGCGCATGGATGAGACAGGTTGTTAGGTGTCCAAGTTAAAAGCTTTCCATCTTCCCACAAACAGAGACTCTATATAACGTTCAGATTTAAACTGGAAAAAACACTGTTAGACTACATTGCAGGTCAAACCTTGTATTGTGTTTTATTTCCAGAACGAGAGGCACAATAGCAGTTTTTGGCCGTATAAGTCGACCAATAAAACTTCAGCGCATGAATAATTCACAAGGATCTCTCCCCGCAGCCGCTCAATAGTCTTCCCCTGCTTAGTAACACATTATCATATATATTTGTATTTGTTCAAGTTAGACAGTTTTGGCCCTCGGAGTAACCTCGGAGACAGGGTCACAGAGGAGGGCTCTGCTAAAACTGGAGTAGCGGAATATTGATGTCGCACATGGTCACGGTCGATCTGAATTCATGGTCAGGCCTGACCTTTCGCGGTTTACCTTTCCCGTTACCCCACCGCTGTAGAGTCCCAGTCATGGCACAGTGACAGTACAACCCCACTCAGGTCTCAGCCAGCAAGGGACAGGGTCTGTAAACACTACCAGACAGCTGCTGATGGAAATTATATATACTTTCATATATAATATTGGATATTACATATTACATATGTACCATGGAAATGTTGTATTTCCACAAACTCACTGACCTTTCATCTCTCTCCCGCCCTTCTTCTCATCACCTGTTCTCCATCCTCTCCTCGCTGTTCCTTCTTCACCCCCACCCCTCATCCTCCATTCTTCCTTTCACCCCTCTCCATCCATCCTCCCATCTGTCCCACACTCTTCCCCCTGTACTCTCCTACCTGTCCACTCCCTACTCTCTCCTTCCTTTCATCTATCTATCCCACTACTCTGCTCCCTGTGTCCTCCTCTCCTTCTCCTATCCTCACCTCCTCTTTTCTCCTCCTTCTCCTCTTCCTCTTCCCTTCCTCTTCCTTAGGCTTCAGTCGGAACACGAGCAGCGTGTCCCCACACGGCTACGTCCCCAGCTCCACGCCCCAGCAGACTAACTACAGCTCGGTCACCACCAGCATGAACGGCTACGGCAACACCGGCATGTCCACCCTGGGCGGCTCGCCCAACTTCCTCAACGGGTCAGCGGCCAACTCGCCCTACGCCAGTGAGTACGCCCGCCTCGCCTTCAGCACCCGTCGCCACTTAGCTCGGGCTGTTCCTACAAAACAATCAGACTTTATTCCAGACAAAACACTGTGCTAATAAACATCTCCTATTGCACATGGAGAATGGGGGGGAGTTGGGGTTTGGGGTGGGGGGGGGGGGTGCATTTTTCTTTGAACCATGATGAGAGAAGTGTTTCTGTTGTTTTTTGTTATTTGTGTGTTTTTATTCTCGTGCGTTTCATGTCCTTTATTTATTTGTGTAACACACAGCCCCGCTCGTGACAGTCAGTGCTCGAGATCTGACGCCATCCCCACTGGGGTTTCCGAAACACTCGCAGCTCTTGAAACCGTCTTAAACAGCTCTTAAACCCCCCCCCACCCCTCACAGTCCTTATAGTCTCTTTAATCTGACATTTATTCCTCGTTGTTGTTTTTTCCCCGGCTGGCGCTTAATTGTTGGCCTTTTCCAATTACACGAACGCGGAGAGAGTGGCGCTGCAGATCCGCACACACCCATGTGTTTGTTTGGTTTAATTACCACGCGGAGACGGGGCGCGAGCGACACTTTTCAAGTCCTCGGATTGCGGGACTCGCGAGGACATCCTGGCAAGGAATCTAAAAAGCACCGCCCGCGGTCTCAGGCAAACAATTTGCACTTCACAGCAGTCAGACAGATTGCACACGCTGCCACTTCAATATTGACACTCATCAGGATGGAAAATAAGATGGGGGGGGGGGGGGGGTGGGGGTGGGATTGAATAACAGGGTCCGCCATGACGCGCCTGTCTCTTTAAGAGGGAAGCGGGGGGGGGGGGGAAAAAAGAAAGGTGCTCCCATCCCTGTAAAGCTTGTCCATAACGCCTGACCACTCGTGTAACACCAATCTTCTATCACAGCTTCTAAATTAAAGACTCTTAATTAAATCAATAAACTAATTGCGGGAGTAGCAATTCAATTTCAGCACTTTGATTCCGTGATGTTAACAAGTATTTTTAGAGGCTCGCCTGACTCGGCGCAGACACTTCCAATCAATGCGGGGGCCAGCTTTGTAGTTCCAATTTTCATTAATTGATTAGTTAGGCCTTCATAAGTGGATTATGACATTATTACACCTCTTTCCCCCCTTCCCTGGAAAGCGCTATAAAATTTAAACGTGGGCTAATAACAACAATAAAGAGAGAGCAGGGCATCAGAGGGCAGATGAAATATGATGCCAACGACTGTAAAATCGCTCAGAGAGAAAATGCTCTTTGCGTATTAAGAGACAAAGGAGAGTCCGGCGAGTGTGGGTTTGAAGCAGATCTCGGAGCCCGCGTGTTGCACAGTGTTTCGCTAATAACAAACACCACAGATGGGCAGTGGGTGTGTACGTGGCGGAACGTCGAGGCAATTAACATCGGAGGCACAGGCCCCAGTTCTGTTTGGATGGGAATTAAAGCGAGAAATGCGCAGGGCCAGAGACCAAAGGCAACTCCTGCCACGCCATGTTGACATTTTTAAGCGTTCTGTGCTAACATCAGAGCTTTTGAGTAAACGTGTTACCATATTGGCTTCTGCGCAGTGTTGTATGGCAGGTCAGTTATTTCCTCTGTAGTTGCTGACTGTTGTTTTTTCGTCTTCTCTTGTTATGTTGCAATGTGAGAGATGCAATGAAATGCTGTGCGTTCTCTGCTGTGAATTCCAGTAAAACGGCTCCCCTCCTCCCGCGCTCACCCCTCTCCCGCTAACCCCAGTCCCGGCTAGCGACCCAGCCCCCTCCAGTTACCCGCTGTGCCCTGTCGCTCTGTCCCCGCAGTCGTGCCCTCCAGTCCCACCATGGCGTCCTCCACCAGCCTGCCCTCCAACTGCAGCAGCTCCTCCGGCATCTTCTCCTTCTCGCCCGCCAACATGGTGTCCGCCGTCAAGCAGAAGAGTGCCTTCGCCCCCGTGGTCCGGCCCCAGACCTCGCCGCCGCCCACCTGCACCAGCGCCAACGGCAACGGCCTGCAAGGTGAGCGGGGCGGGGGCGGGGGGCGTAGGCGGGCCGGGGGGGGGGGACCCTCGCGATGTGCCGCAGTCATGAAGGGCCTTTTTGGGGGGCCCGGTTATCACATGCTCAGAGACCCCCTGATTAGCCACAGACCACAGAAGGACCACAGTCATGGCCTTTGAGCACTTTCTGTCACAGTCATATCCTGTTTGTGTCATGTGATGAATTTGGACTGAAACAGACAAATAGAAAGATCTGGCAAGAGGGGGTACCTTGGCAACCACATGTCACACAGAGACAGGCGGCATCCTGAAGACGCCTAACTAACCCAACCTCGTGACGTGCTGATCTAACCCCTTTTGTGCTTTAACCCTATAACCTGCCTTTTATGCTCCGCCTGTAAATAACACCACTGTTGTCTCTCTCTCTCTCCTCTCCTCCTCTCCCCCTGACCCCCCTCCCTCCCTCCCTGCGCTCTGCCCCTCAGATCAGTCTTTTGTGGACTCTAGCAAGTACTCCACTGCCGGCTCGCTGCAGGGCCTGGCCTTCTCCTGAAGTATGTCACTCCTCAGTCCATCCCTCTCTTCGCCCCTCCGTTCCATCCTCCCCTCCCCTCGGCGAGGGCGCTTGAGAGAGCATGCCATGTGTGTCTCAGTTCCCATTTCACTTCCTGCGCCTCACATCCTGTCGCCTTTCATCTGTGTCTGTGCTGGCTCTTCTGCTTCCTGTTTGTGTTTTTAACCGATTCTTTTATTTTGCTCGCTCCTATCTTCAAACTTGGCTCCCGGCTAACCGTTTCGCAGTCAGTCGCACACTGCGCAACGGACAACGCTTCGCTTTATCTCGGTGAGGAGAAATGTCGGTACCAGGGAACAGGATGTCCCGTCTACCGTAGTAACTCGCGGCTCATTGCGACGGTACCTGACTCCAGGAGCGCCGCCGCGATGCTCACAGCACTCACCTGCACACTCAGCAGCTAGCGTGCGCACAAGAGGCGGTTTATTACTTTGATGAGCGGCCATCATTTCCGCATGGCGCCCACCGCTGGCTCTCGCGCTCAGTAACGGGAGGGAGCCTGTGTGAGCCCTCACCGCCACCGCCCCCAGCTCACAGCGACATTACCGCACAAACGGAGAGAGAGCGCTGGAATTCTCCCCTCTCCGCTGTCCTCCCTCGGGCAGCTGCATCATCCAAAATCCCTGTCTGGGTCCTTGGGAGAGCACATGGCACCTCTGATGCCCTCTACCTGTCTCTATTCAGCTCACAGAGAATGAGCCAGCAGCACAGTCACTAGGCATGCTGTGGTGGGACTGAGGTCTCATTTCCAGTACTAAGGGAAAAGTAGACGTACATGATCTTGTGCAACGCGCAAAATTGGCAACACAGTTACGGACCCTTAAAGCACCAATGCCAACAAGCATTATTACCCAAGAGGCTCCTCTCTGCAGAGTCAGAGGTAACAGTCTCCCTTACTCCATTGAAAAAGCTTAACCAAGATACACACACACACGCATGCACACACACACACACACAGGGTGACCTGCTGACTCTCTCACCTTTCTTTTTTAATTCCAGCACTGTGCTCACACTTTGAAAATAACTGGGGGATTAGAGAACGGGAAGGGGGAGAGAAATCAATAGGAAACCAATAAGTTTTATGAAAAATTCCCCTGCAGCAATGGCCACTATACCAGAGAGGGAGGTGGAGGGGTGGGGGGGGTTGGGGGGGGGGTGCAGGGGCGGGGGTGGTGATTCACTCCAAATCTCCTCAAAGTGCTCACGTGGGAATCCCTCTCCTGGAAATGAGGGAAGGGGTGGCTACGTTCTCTCCTGTCCCTATTTCCTTTTTTTTAGTGGCAGCTTTGTCATTTATTTGTTTCTTGGTGACTGCTGGTGCTTTGCGAGGGGCTGGGACATGCGTGAGCATGCAGAGCACTGGACACTGGACTAAGCATCGCTGCCCTTTCCTCTGTTTTTCCACAAATAGTTTCAAGGCAGGAACGCTTCCCTGCAGATTCAAGAAGCCCTTTAAAAAAGGAATAAATAAATAAACGGCTCGTCCGTAGGCGTGTGGGAACTTCGAGGGGAAGTGGCATCTGACCCTCTCCTCTGCATCTCTGTCCGCAGTACTGGACACTCTCTGCCTACTGACAGAGAGGATCAGAGGCACGGTCTTACAAAAGACACCCCAAAGCACTGCATTCTGGGAGTCAAGGGACAGTGAGGCAGGGGTTTATAAAGCCCAGAACACAACAGATAAACTCATACATTTATGACCTGGCCGGGTAATACAACATCACTGGTGCCTTGAATCTCCACCAGGATGACCGGCTGGTTTTGTTTTCATAGGCAAATTTGATGCTGAGTTATTTTTTTTTTTTCCATGCCTGTCCTTGTGCAGAGAACAAACTTCCCGATTTCATTACAGACAGGAAGGATCTCCTGCAGCCTCAGAACCAGCAGCTCCATTAGGCCAAATCAATTGTTGGTGTAATGGGGTCCTGTTGTTGTTTACCAGTCTTTCGCTGCATAGTGCAGAGCTCTCTATGAGTCTTGGAATGTCCACCCAGCACACTGGATTTTTCAGATGTATGTTGAGTGCCCCCCCACCCCACCCCACCCCAAAAAAAATGCACACAACATGACCCTACCTTTTGAGCAAACATGAAATTTACACAGTACGTGTAACCTAAAATAAAGTTTTAGCTTACACAGACAATCGATACTCTACACAAGTCCCCAGAGCTCTGGATTGGCAATGCCACTTTGGGTGGATCCAAAAACACATAGCACTGAAACATAATAACAGCATTCACTCTCTGATTTATTCTTTTGCAGAGACATTTTATTATTTGCTGGAAAGGCCACAATTTGTTTTACATATTTATTGCAGATCTCTTTTTATAGTTAGGTTTGTTTGTCATGAGCTCTCCTGTTGTATTCTGTCGCACTTGAAGAGGCAGAAAGGGCAGAAGGCTTTTAGCCTGGCGGGTTCATTTAGTGTGAATTTAGCAGCATAAAAACACTGTACTGAAAATAATTTCTTATTGGTCAGGCAATAACATTATCAATTACGTATGTCCACACTTTCATCTCTGATTGGCGCAGAAGCCTCATATGACCCATCTATGCCAAATATACAGCTATACAGTGTGAGAAAATGAGCAAGACTATAATCAGCCTAGCTTTGTTCAGTTGTGGCCTCTCCAAAGACATGTTCATGTTGAATGTTGTCAGGAATTAAAGACACAGTCACATATATATGCAGAATGTAGTGAGAGAGGAGGGGCTTTTTTTGGTTATGTTATGTAGTTTTGTGTTTCTGCTCCCCTCACTGCCTCAGCACTCCTCTGCAGCGAGCGGGGCCGAGACTGGCGCCTGCAGGAAAAAACGGCCCACGTCTCGCTTTTTGTTTGTCAGCAGATGGAAACTTATGTCAAGCCAAAACCTGCAGTAATAAGCATTTTTCCCCTCTGAGAGATATACATTAAATAAAGGCTCCTCTCCGGCACCCCCCGATCTGTCAGCCCACACCAAGAAAGAATCAAGAGCGCGCGTGTGTTTCGCAGAACACCTGAGACCGTGAGGGGTCCGCCGCTTAGGTCCCGCATCTGTGTGAAATGCAAAAGGGTACGAATCCGGAGAAGAAAAAAAATATCTCTTAAGCCAGTGTAAGCCAAGTCTGCCCAGCTATTTGAGTTTTACTGATGCACTCACAGACACAGCTTGATAAACTGAATCTTTTTCTCTTTTTTTTTCTGTCTGAATGTCGCCACCGCATGGTCCTTTGTTATTCCGTTTGGTTCTCTCTCTCCTCTGTGTTCACGGAGTGCCCCTCTCATCGGGGGGGGGGGGTTTGGTTCTGTTTCCCATGAGTTCACTTCAGTGCTCAGCTGTTAGAGGGTTCAGGGATTGCACAATGCATAGCTTACGATCCTGGACCAAAAAAAAAAAAAAAACGAAATGCATTACATTAAACGATTTACAAGCTATTGAAAAGGCGGTAATCAAGTGCTTCAAGGGCTGCAAAGCGTGCCAAATTGGCAGTGCTGTAGAAAAGATGCTTTGATTTGTTGCTTATGTGTTTCTTTGAATCCAGTCGGCAGTTTCTCCCCCAGATGCAGGAACAGATTGTGTTTTGTGACTGTTGGAAGACAAATGACGCTAAATGGTCACATGACTGACGCTCTACCCCTCTCTCCGTTCCCACCCGACAGCGATTCCTGGAATGATCGTTCCGCCGATGTAGAGGATTTTGTGAATGAAGACAAGGACGCGGTCGACTCCTGATTTGGACTGAACACAACTCTGGATGACAAACGGAACCTTTTACTCAGGCCTTTTTAAAAAGGAATCGTGTTTGGAAAAGAGAAAAAAAAAGAACAAAAAAAAAAACACGAACAATTTGCATCTTTGCTTTTTAAATTTATAAACCTTGTAGTCACCTGTGAGAAAGGCAGGCCAGGGTCACAAACGACCCTGAGGGAGAGAATATTTATTTCGGGTAAAGATCTGCTTTTTTCTTGTATGGGTTTTTGATTTTAGCAAAACAAATGAATGCCTTTTTACAAACTGTAATATACACAAGGGACACTATATGAGAATTGTGTTGTTTTGTTTTTTTTTTCCATTTTAATTCATCTTTATTAAAGCAGTGAGTGTGAAAATGTAAATTGGAAGATGGCTTAGTGGTGGTAGGGGAGAATATTGTAATATTATTACAATAGGTTTGTAATCAAATTCCAGAGGAAGTCATGAAGGCAAAGGTCAGTCAGTTGTCACAAGCCTCACAACCAGGCAACTGATAGGGCCTTCTAGTAAATTAATTACATTTTATTGAAATGGTTCTGTAAAAAAAAAAAATCTGAGCTAGACAATAAGAGCTTTTTTTAAAAGAGCCGATTCCTAAAGGTGGTGATAACACACATGGATCTCATTTGGTGACTCGAGCATCACGCTTAATGCCAACATGTCAGCCACTAGTCCTCTCATGTATTTGTCAGCACTTTGTGGTCATCAACTGAAACACATATCCTGGTGCCAGAAGCAGATCTTCGCTCGCCTTTAGACCAGAAGAGATCGGTGATGCGTTCGCCGCAAGCAGCCAGATATTGCTCGAGTGAAGCATAGTCAAGCACCGGTTGTCCGATTGTGTGAAACGCAAACACACGGCTTCGGTGCCAGTACACTGGGCCTTCAGCCTGTCGGAAGCGACCACCAGGCAGCACTGGTCGCAAACAGGAATTCTGCCAGCTTTGGCTCGTTGTGTGCATCAAAGCCCTTAAAGCGGAGATGAAGTCTCGGCGAACTCGAGAGCGAGGCAGGAGAGCTTAACAAATAGGTTGTAGCGTAAATAAATAGAGACCTTTATTTTTAAAAAAGAAAAGCCTTTGCTGCTACTCAGTGCAGGAATATCAGTAAAGAAAGAAACATGCAATCAAAGGGTTGTTGCCATTTGACTTTTTCAAAACAAATGAGAGCTTTTATATTTTTTAGTTGCTCGTGAAGGAATTCTGTTTTGTGAGGCTTGTTTCAGGGGATTATTTTTGTTTTTATTTTAATTTTTTTTTTTCTTTTTTCATAATGAGACTGTGATCTTGAGATTTGGCCTTTATGTTTGAGCTACTTATCTTGCCTTTAAATGAGAACAAAGGTTGGGGATATGAAGAACAAAATGACGAGCACAGGAAGGAAATGAAGTGAAGATACTTTCGGTGATCGTGAAGGAGCAGTCCTTTAACTGTAGGACGTTAAACTGTTTAGCCAGCACTGTAATAACCTGCTCCTCAAGTGTCAAAAAAACCCAGCAAATATTAGTCTAATCATTTAAATTGTTTCTCTTATATATTTTTTGTACATAGTAATACATATGTTTTTTGTGATTAGATTTTTCTTTTGCCAAAGTCATCATTTTAAATATATTTATACATTAAAATGTCTTAAGGCAGCTTTACAATATAGTGTCACTGATGTTATGTTTACCGCATAATCAAGATTTCACCAACCTTAGCTTGCAAATGCACCAATGAGAAAAATGGATTTTGGAAATACAAAGGGGATTTCTGTAAAATATCCATATAAATAATGTATTTAGCTCTGGATTGTGTACAGTGCTTCTCTCCCCTAGTTTAATTTTATTGTGTATGTTTGCTATGTGATAAAGTGCCGACCTGTTTAGTTTGGTTCATCCACCATTGTCTGTGCTCTTTAATGTGATTTTGATATTTTTCATTTGTATTTAGTTTTTTAGTATTGTTTAAAGCCATGCTTCCATTTTTTTAATTTCCATCCATGAAAAGCCATTGTCTATTTTTGTATTATTTGTAAGTTAATGAAAAGGGTTTTTTGTTTGTTCGTTTGATCGTTTGTTTGGATTTTTGGATTTTTTTTTTTCTCTAAATGTATGGCAAAAAAGTAGTATCTTATTCTGATAGTATTTAGTTATGTAGATTTTAAAAAAATATATGAATATATAAATATATATCTTTTTTGTTTTGCTCTTTGAGGCTTACAGAAACTGATACTGTTTTAAATAATAATATGCATGGGTTCTTTTCCTCTGAGAGTGATGGTTGCATTTTGTGCGTTGAAATTAGGAAGACCATTTTGGGGGAAATATGAAAATACTTTCTTTCTTTTTTGTTTTTTTTTTCTTTGTTTT
Organism: Megalops cyprinoides; assembly: GCF_013368585.1. Classification (NCBI taxonomy): domain Eukaryota; kingdom Metazoa; phylum Chordata; class Actinopteri; order Elopiformes; family Megalopidae; genus Megalops; species Megalops cyprinoides. The sequence continues at coordinate 10,076,430 of NC_050598.1, forward strand.
TTTTTTTTGGTTGTTTCTTTCCTTATTTCATCCTTCCTTATTTATGCCTGCTTGTATATCTGTATCTTCTGATTTCTCACTAAAATCTGAACCAGCAGTTTAGATGCCTTAACAATGCAATCCTATGCCCATTGATTCACTTGTATATTTTAGAACCACATCTCCGTCTCTGTGTTCACACAGTACTTCAAGAAAACATTTTTTTTAGAAGGGGAAAAAAGCACAAATGGAACTGTTTTGTTATCCTGAGTGATGTTTACTTTTTTTTTTTTTTCCTAACGCTTGGAGCTTGGTAACCCAACCAATGAACACTGGAGGGTTCTGTACTGTACGTTTCATTTTGGTAGGGGGGGGGAGGTGGACTGGGGTTGAGGGTGGAAGAGGAGACTGAGATGCTATGATTAATATTTAATGCGTGTTGCCGGGAGCGAGGGGGGGGGGGGGGTGATGTTTGGAGGGGATGCACTATATCATTACTTTAAAGTAAAGTCTGCCCTATAGTTTGTGTTTTTAATCAAATTATATCAAGTTACAGAGGACATTTTTTTTTTCTTGAAAGCCATATTCCACAGTTCCATTGTTATCGTTGAAACCAACCTTTACCCATGCAGAACTGCGATAAATAGCTGTAACAAAACCGTACTGCTATCAGAACGGCGACTCACGGCGCAACGACGTTCGTACGAAACACGCGGCGTTTAGGGAGAGCCGTTCCTTCTCTGCCACACCCACCACTTGTCTATACCAGGCAAGCGGGCCTCCTCCTTCCTATGTACAGTTACAGTGGCGCTGAAAGAGACTCAACCAATCAAGTTTCAGCAAATGACCGCTATGGTGCTGTGCATAGTGTGTACCCGCTATGTGTCCGCTGGCAGAGGATACGCCTCTTCGTTTGTGTGGGCTCGGGGATTCATTTAACATAGAATATTCAAACAGAGACCACTGGAATGGACCTCTGTGTTAGGCACTTGGGTGCCTAGCACCCAAGTTAGGTGCAACAGCAACAGTTAGGCACTGTTGCTGTTTTGGGGGTTATTTTTTTTTTTTTTCCAGTTTAAAAAAAAATCAGTTAATTCAAGGGATTAATTGTGGGCAGTTTGGTCTGGATCATGGAGATGGGGTTGGCGATAAAATAACAAATGGTCTCTAAACAACAACAGCAACCAAAAATCAAGACAGAGAGAAAAAGCTGGTTTTCCTTATTTCCTGTTTCCAAATCTTTCCTTTGACTGGACACACACTGAACAGTTCTATTGATAGGGAAAAGTGAAAAAAAAAACTACTGTATAGATTGTTATCATTTTTGATGAACTTTGAGCTGTAAAATAACTTTTCAACTTTCACAATATTTAATTAAAGTTCCTTCTTGTCTGTGAGCTTGTCCCTCTCACCTTTCTTTTTTTTTAAAAATTATGCATGAACAGCTTTACGTGGGATGTGGTATTTATATCAACACCCACTGAAAAAGCATCCACCGACACAGTGTCACCTACCCAAGTGCAAAGCATGAGTTGCTGCTACACATTCTGAATCTACTGTCCTCTGCTCCTCTCTGATAAACTGTAAACATGGCTGCTCTGTCTAGGTTTGGTCTTTATACACTTATTCAGTTACAGTTAAAGATACTCAGAATTTACACACAACGCACAACAGCCAAAATAGACAAATCCATGAACATAAATGGGCCTTATAGAATTACTACTCGCCCCTCTTTAAAAAAAATAAATAAATAAGACGCGCTGCAATTTTCTGTGGAATGGGCCAGCTTTGGGTCGGGCAGCAGGGTCCTGATTAGTCAGAGAGCAGAGGACCTGTTCGGTTTCTAAAAGCCTTATATGACAACAAAGGTGGCTAAACCTGGGGAAAGTGATTAGAAATACCAGGCATTTTGGAATCAAGCCTGCTAGGTGTGGGCCTTCACACAGATAGTCCCAATGGACACATTTCCCAAAGGTCTATTCCAGAAAATGTAGTGCTCTAATTAGATATAGATGTTAAATGGTCACTGTAAAATGCTTGAGCTTGAGCGTGCTCCTGATATTTTCAGGACAAGCTGCAATTGGAATGACTTAACTGACCATTCTGGTGTGGGGGGGGATCTTTCTCTGTCTTCAACATGAAAGACAATGGACGGCGTGTAGACAATAGCCTAGCATATTATGTCCCACGGATGTGAGATCATTCATCAGCTCAGAGGGAAGTGTTCTCCCTGCGCGTTCAATTAACGATCCCCCTTCATATCAAACCGAGATGTTTTCCCCCCAAAAGAAACACATTTTAATTAGTCAGATTCATTAATGTATTATACCTGATAGCATAATGAATATGCCCACTGAGTTTCCTAAACATATTAATGATGGTTTCCAAGTTATTAATTGAAATGCTCTTTGCATTTAATTGAGCGATCATTTGCATTTATGGTCATCAGCAAAATCTAATCACTTTTTTATTTTTGCATATTTAATTTAGGGCCCTCTGATTTGATTAGCTTGTAAAAGCGGATTCGGGGGTTTGTGCTGACCCCTACAGAGCGGAGTGGCCCGCGCAGGAACGTCCCGCGCACGAAAGGAACGACCAGAAATGCTAATGAGGCACCGTTCTGAATCGTTAATATCATTAGCCGCTAAATCAAAGTGTAGCCCGTGGATTCAGCTTTCTAGTGCGTTTCCTTTTTTTGGAGATTTAATCGCATTGCTGATTGTTTGGTGGCACACAATGAAGAAGGACAGGGCCGTAACAATGGAGCGGATATCAGCGGCAGCTTGCGAACGGAACGACGGGGGTACGCTCTTAATGACAGGTTTGCTTTGCAGAATTGATTCCCACAGCCTAATGTTTTTAATTAGGCAAGTGCTGTGCACTCCGGTGGGGGAGGCGCACGTGCTGCAGGGGGGAGAGGGGTACCTTCTGATGCAGAGCCCGAGGAAAGGTACGCACAAAAACAGCCATATACATATCACACACACACATACATACATACATACATCCATACACACACATGGACACACACACAGAAATATCCATACACATGCACTGAAGTATGCATACTACACATCCATGTAGAACACACAAACATACACAAAAACACACCCCCAAAAACATACAGAAACAAACAAAAATGCATGTACATACACACACACGCACGCACCCACACACACACACACACACACACACACACACACGCACACACATACACACACACCTCAGGAGCTGTTGCATGTGAGCTCTGCTCCTGGTCCCTGCCTCTGTTGCATAAATGATCCTCAGCTGCTGGATTGAGGAGGGGGGCCGAGTGTGAAGAGGGGGGGCGGGCCAGGCCCCCCCCCCCCCCCCCCCCCCGAACCCCCTCCCCCCGCAGCGGTTGGCACACGCTCCCCATGAATGCGGCAGGTACACGCCATGGCACCGCGGCTCCTCACGGGAGGCGGAGTGACAGGGCATTAGACAGCCATTAGCAGGTGGATAAGTGAGAGCGGCAGGACCTCCATCCACACCCCCGCGGCACTTAACCCGCAGCGACGCTCCCGGAGTTAAAGATTACAGCCGCGCATGTGAAAGATTCCTGCCCTCCCCCCACCCCTCCCCTCCCTTTCTCTACCTCTGTGTGGAAGCCCTGGGGAGGGCCCTTCACAGCCTAATGCTGGAGGATGGGGGGGGGGGGGGGGACTGATAGATGACTAAGTGAAGGTATCATTTAGTGATCATGGATCCCGCACTATTTATCCTGACTGACACGGGGGTTGTTAAGCACGCAGCGCGCTTGACCTTCCCACTCAGGCTTCTGATCATGCTGTCACTTTGCCGGAGATAACGTGGCCATGCAGCTTTAATGAGAGGGAAAATGCATGGGTATAATAGCCTTACGGCGGCTGGCTGGGGAGGAGGTGTGAGGCCACCCCGGTCAGGCTGAATCTGTCCATCCTCTGGTCTGATGGACCTCTCCTCTACCCCGCACCCTCTCCTCTGGCCTCCCATATGTCACCCCCAGGGTCTGTGTCCTTAGGACGCCCATCACATGCACGCACACACACCCATACACACACTCACACACATAAGCAGTACAGTACGCAAAAAACTTGCACATCATTGTGAATCGTGGGCCAATGAGAGCAGGCTGGAAAGTTTTACACTCCTATCCGTGCACATAAATAATGATTCATGAACGTGTAAGAATTAACAGGGCACATACTATAGATTTACAGATTTATAAACATATTTTTCCAATATAATTGCCATATTTCTTTCACTCCTGTCTACATATTACTTTAATTTCTTTCATTCCCACTAATTAGTGTGATATGTGGCTGCCCAAAAGCCATTTGATATTGTCAGGGATTCCACTGAATTGAGAGTCTGAAAGGACAGAGCTGCATTATCTTGGCCTGTGTTTTCCTCTAACGTTCTGCAGTGACTGTGGTCAGCTTTAAAGAGCAAAGGGCAGAGACGTGGGTTCTGTGTAATGGTTTGGACAGCAGCGTGGAGCGCTGGATAATAGAAGAGAAATCTGGATTCACATACAAAGTACAGAGGGGCATGGTGCCTTTCTGGTCACTAGGGACAGACAAGCCCGCTTTCCATCGTGAACGAAGACCCTTCCTGTCTTGTTTTGAAATGTCACCGAACCGTGGAGGGACAGGTGGGAGGATCACCATGGCAACAGTGTTTTCCCAAAAAAAAAAAAAAAATACACGTCAAAGGTGTTGGGATTTCATTACCCCTGGTGGTATAATAACCAAAGAAAAGGGTTTGATTGTCTGAACCGCTACCTGCCTTTAGCCAAATGAAGTCAAGCCAGATAGGTGAAGGCAATCCTAACATTTTCATTCAGGACAGAACTCTTTTAAATAGTGACCAATCTATATATATATATATACTGTAGTATCCACATGCACACACATACTTTTCTTGGACAGCCTTGTAGACTGCAGAGATTATCCTTAGCTGTTAGAAAGCTTTTCAAAGCATAAGTGGCTGTACGCAATGATTTACCATGTGTTTGTGTTGCCATGGTGAGGTAATGCATTTGTATTTGGAACTTTTTTCCTGCACAACAGCACTCTGGACATGTATCTGTGAAGTCATATTACAATATAACAATTTTGTACCTATGATTCCTGCTTTGCCACCTGGACCTGACCTTGTATGGGTCTTCAAACTGTAAAAGTGACTATAGTATTCATATAAAAAAGGCATGTCCACTTGGCAGCAGGTTAGGACAGGGGGCAGCTGATGCCAGTCTGGTAAAAGCAGAGCTCCCTCAATGCAAGGAGGAGTGAATCACCCTGGGTAAATTAAGATCAGTCCTTACCTACAATTCGATAATTATTTGCCAGGGATAAGGTTATCATTATCAATGACTTGACAACGCAGAAGAGATCCCCTGATTGAACTCCCTCTCTGCTCTCAGTAGTCCGTCCGTGCCGAGATGAGACAATAACTCCCAAGGACCCGTCAGACAGAACCAGCCCCCGACTCTGCTGTGAGGCCCGCAGCACCGTCTGCTAAACCGTCATCCCCCCCCCCCCCGCCTGTTCCCAGATCAGTGGCTCTCCCGCTGCCATCATCTCTCAGGTCTCCGTCTGCTTGCCCGAGGAGGTCAGATCACACGGGAGGAGGGAAGGATCCGTGTGGTGTGGTTCTTCAGTAAGATCCCCCCACCCCACCACCTCTCCCTGCATATCTCTAATTAGCAAGCGTGTTGAGCGTTCTCCCCAGGATTAAGTCATCACTTCATTCATAATGTTTTTATCACATTGCAGAGCAATATTGATCCTGCAGACTGCCAATGAATAGGTAAGGTCTAAATCAGATTAATCCACTGCTTCCTTAACGTGACGCCAGCTCCAGCGCATCACTCTGACAGTGCTGACAAGATACTCTGCTGTCGTAGAATTAAGGGTGAGACAATTCGCCGAAGGGTTTACAGAGGCATGGGCGGTAACAGTATCATACTCACCAGCATGTCTCTTTGAAATGTGCCTACCTGCTGTCTGGAGTCAGGTAGCCTCGTAGTCATAGTGTATGTCCCTCTCAGTATCTATGCCACAGGTTGCTCACACCATCTGTCTGTAAGGGGAAGATGTTCCTGGAGGAATGAATGAATGGAGAAAGGCGGAACGCCACCCCACCTGCACAGAAAGCTCTCAGGTAATTCTCAGAGATCAAGAGAGTTACTGGCAGGAGCCACTGTGCCGAGACTAAATAAATAAATATGTATCGTATTTTTGTATGTGAAGTGATAAAGGAAATGAATTGAAAGGCATCTTTGAAACTGAAAACGGGGGTCCCTGCGGGGATCTCGAATTGAAGGGAACAGGGCCAGGAGGAGAACGTGAGAGAGAGAGAAAGACAGAAAGACAGTGAGAGAGAGAGAGAGAGAGAGAGAGAGTGAGGGAGCAAAAGGGAGGCAGAAAAATGAGAACGGAAACAGGGAGAGAGAGCTATAGACAGAGAGCTCGCAGCTGGCAGAGAAAAGAGAAGAACTATAGATCAGCTCAGAGCTGGCAGAGCCACTGGGGAGACCAGGCACCGCCAGGGAGAAGGAAGGGACTCGCGAGCCGTGGGCCTTGGGGAGATCCGGCTGTCGACACACAGCGCAAAGGCCCGGGGGGAGGGGTGGGGGGGCCATCTGTGACTAAGCCTGGAGGCCTTACCACTTTCCTCACCGATCAAGTAACTGGCGTTCCGCTTGTTTCCGCCAGTAGTGAGTGACATCACCACAATGCACCGACGAGGAAGTTGCTCCTTGTCAGAGTGGTCAGACAAGACAACTGTGCGACAAAGAAAACAGAGCCCGTGAAAAAAGGAGAACACCACCAAAGTGCCAATTCACCAAGCGAGACAAAAGTTGCCTTCATATACACATCTACCCGAATGGATTTTTCCCTCAGAGCAGCAGACTTGTGGCTTTAAGTGGAAAATGTTAGCACGATTCCTATCAAGGCTTGTAACGGTCATGGATTCATAAAGATATTATTACCGAACAGCTCATATTCTTGCATTACACCATAACGACGTCTCTGCTGGTAATGAAGCATCAGAGAGGGGAATTAACCTGGCCGAGCTGGGTCCTTCCGCCGTGTCGGAAAGTCACGGTTCTGCATCATTTTCATTTCCAGGATCACAGTGTGTTTTTCAATTCCCCCGCAGTCTTCATCATTTGTAAAAGTCTCCCTGATTTCTGCTGGGTGCACACTTTACAAGACCGCAGCGCTTGTATATCAAAGAGGAGAGATGGCAGAGAAAAGGGCAAAGGTATAAATCAAGTTTCATTGAAAATTTTGCACCCTGCGTGAAAGAACTTTTGTATCTGTCTCAGTTCTGTGTCAAAGATTTATATTAAAAAAGAAAAAAACAGCATTACTTCAGAGGCCATTATTGATTCTGAACACTACAGCTGTTTTAACATTTACAGAAACTTCTCTGCTCTTGATCAAATCTCTTATCCTTTGCTTTGAAATTTCACCAACACATTTTAATTGCTTTAATTCAGTGGTGCACTGTAGGTTGGTGAAATGAGTATGAAATTATTTAGAACACATTTACTGCTCGTCCTAGTAATTATGTTTATATTTGTATTGATAGTTTAGGTGGTTTATAATGTAATCTTTCTGAGGGACCATTATTAAAGCATTGTCGTACAGATTACAACTAATTAGGCCTTTTGGGACAAAATCATCCCATATACATATCATGATTTATTGTTAATAGCATTGTTATTATGGTAATCATTTCATTTATTAGCTTATAACACAATCTACCATTCCAGTGCTGACCTTTGTGGAAACTGAATATAGAGCTGCATTTTCATTGGTGATCCAGCCTCAAGTCACTAGCCTCAGCTAAATCTACCCAGGATTTGAACCTATGACATTCAGGATATGAGGAGTCCTCATCACTGCTGCAAGCAACTGCCCTGGACCCTGTGTATTTGCAGAAGATAGAAGTGTTACCTGGTGTCACAGTGAGTGTGAGCACGTGTGTTTTACTGTTGTGTTTTTTTCTTACTCAGCACCTGATGACACAGCTGTGAGTCACCTCTCTCCCCAGGAGCTACCGCTCCACACCAACACCTTCCTCCTCGTGCCTATTTAGCATGGCAATCAGCCCGCTGATGTCATGTGAACCCGCCGCTGCCTGCTAAATAATTGATATAATTACAATCCCATGATGTCACCTCGAGGCCCTTAAATATTTGATGAAGCACTCTCCGCAAGTAGCGCGGACCCATGGCGGACTTTAAAGCGATTGTAAAAGTTGCATTAGGGGGGACTTCAAACCCCCCAGTAAATCACCGTGAACCCCCTCCCATCCCCTTTCCCTCCCTTTGCCGCTCCCCTTTTCCCTCCCGGCTCTTTGGACAGAGGCGGCGGTACTCTGCAGTGGTGGCGGCGCTATGCTATGCTGTGCTACGCTATGCTACGCCGGGTGCCAGCATCACTCCATGCCAGTCCAGCCCCATTTGCTCGCAGTGAGACGGGAGGCTAGCGGCCCCCCTGCAGGCGTCTCTCGCTGCCCAGGTCCCCCCACCCTAAAAACCACGTGCCAGTGTGACGCAACCCTTGGTAAGGCCTGCCAATGGAGCCCCTGCACCGTGCGCCAGATTTCGCGAGGAGCAGACCTGCGGAGAGACCGCCTTTAAGTCATATGAAAAGGTGACCCAGGAGAGGATTTCATGTATGAGGCTTGCTGCTTGACCCCAGACTGCCAATGCTATGCAACGGTGCCTCAGGTTCCAACCCCCCCGGGTTTTGTTCTGCTGTGATGTCAACCCCCCCCCCCCCCCCCCAACGTCCACCCGGGAGGTTTCGGTAGAATCTCTACCACGGTACCATTGGCTAACAGAAACGGTATCGCTGCACGTCAATGTTTATTCTAATTGCAGGCAGTAATTTGCTATGAGCGCGGCTAATGAGAGAGTCTGTGCTATCTAATGGATGTCATAAACTGCATTTAGCTGTTAAATTTCACAGGTGTCACAGCTGAGGGAAGGGCCAGTGAACTCTATATGACAATTCTGCCTACATTACACCCTTAATTGGATTGTTTGGAAAAAACACAGTGTAGGTTTTTATTGTTGTTGTTTTTTTTTTTTCCTGCTCACAATTTTACAGGGATAATTTGGCTGGACTGTTGGCGATGTGAGAACGAGAGCTTTCTGCTGGATGATAAATGTGCACCCATTAACGCAGACCGGCACTCAATTTCATCTGATTATCATATTGTGGTAATTATTTATCTGAATGAACTATTATTCATGTTCTCATCATTAAAAATGCCGCCGAGCTGTGTTTTAAAGCAAACGATCACATTACAGCATTGTGCTGTGCAAATTGTGACATTTTGGTACAGGGCATTCTGTCCAGTTCTTTCAGTTTATTTCTACTTTCCACTCACACAAACATAAAACAAGAGACTTCAGTTGCACCACTCCACCGAGTGCAGTAACTTACCACACATTTAGTCCCTCGGAATACATACTTGGTCTAAAATCATGGTGTATTTGGGCGGATTCCAAGCCTGGGATGGCTTGAGAAATAGCTGCTTGTAACATGGAAGCTGCAACCAGATGTCTGTCCGGGGGAAAGAGAAACCGTTTAACATGAGCTAACACGAGTTCAATTTTGAATTTATACTCCAGTTTTCAGACTTACTGAAAATGCGAGGAATGGATTTTTTTTTTTTTTCCGTGTGAGTCTCGATCTGTCTGTTGGCCTGTTTTTCAGCTTGACCAAACATGACCCCAGAATACACTGCAGCATCGTGAGGAACGAATGTCGCTGTCATGCGTCGTTTTCATAAGCAATTACACCCCGAACACGGTGGCGCGTCAAACCCCTCGTTGTGACTTGATGAGGTCACGGGGGCTGTGGGGCACTTGGCAGGCACGCCGCGCACCGAATTGACAGGGACACTTTGATTGATGCTCTGTGTGCAACACTAAACTTTACACATTTATTTCTATTAATTATATTTCTTAAGCATCATTAAATGCCATTAAGAGGTAATGGGAGAAATGCAAAGTCACAGGATGAGCTAATTGATAAGTAATGTTGTGTGTCAGTGAGAGAAAATGGAAGATTTGCAAGTTAATGGGACAGTTTGGTATTTAAATGCTGAATATGTAAAAACACAAATAGCTGCAAAAAATAAAGAGAGGGAGATAAAAAAAAAATACAATGATAGATATTCTGTGTCCCTCTCCCTTTCTCAGTCACTTCCTTTGTCTTGGACCATAGCTATCATTGTACTCCAAGAAGTGAAGGACAGCTTGGAGTGACTGGTGTTGCTGACCGGTGGCGCTAAGCTTGAATAAGGGACCTATTTGGAACATCACAGTCACGATGTCACCACCTTCCATCAGGTTAAAACACATTGGTATCACTGAAGCACCAAGCCATGTCTGACCTCTCTGAACCACCACGCCAAGCATCTCGCTCGCATGTAAGTGAATACATTGCACGATGCTTGAGGGTACATTAACAGAGTCTCATGTGGAGCTCAATGCCATGATCTACTCACAACCATCAGTTATTTCACACATGATGCTTACTGTATTCCAGAAGTGTAACTAATGGATTCTTGTTCAAGTTTCACTGTGAGAAATAGGTTAATTTGGTGAGAAAACAGACACCCAGGAAAAGAGTCTGGTTGTGCGTTGAAGAATTATAAGTCAGCTTTATAAGTATCACTGACTTAGCACGTTTGGTACATTCACTTTCCCTGGGGTTCATTTTTTTATATTTATTGACTTTTTTCCAGAAATCTTGAAGCATCTTGGAGTCAGCACATAAATTGTGAAATTGAGGAGTTTCTGTCACCACCCGAGGATGTGGCTATGATCATAAGTATCAGCCTTAACTAGCCTGATATTTTGCTGCTAGCTTGCTCATAGGTTTTAAAATACAGGACATGACATGCCTTCTACCTGTTTGCAAATGTCTTTCCTCTTGTACGGCTTTCTACCTGCAGCTTTGCTGTAATGCAACAGGAAATAATGTGTAAGGCACACATTATTATTATTTATTATTATTATTATTATTATTATTATTATTATTGTTGTTGTTGCTGAAATGGTCATTTTTGGGCTGTTGTTAATCTCATATAAATTATTATGGTTGTAAGCACCTGAAGTACTACAAGGTCTGTAACTTCCAGTCAATGTGTGATATCAACATGCACATACTGAATTTAAACAGGATTCAACAAACTCACAACAGCGATTATCAGGTTTAAAATCGGGCTAAAACAGTTTTCATGGCTTAAACATATACTGTTGGTGATGATCTGTCATACTAAAGAACTCCACAGTGATAGTGTTCACCAGAACGCAATACATTTGAAGTAGTTTCTAGAGGTTATCTGAGGATTGTTGCTTGTGGGGTTAGCGTTAAAGCTAAAGAGAAGAGCGTGTGGTGGAGAGGGAAAGTTCTAGCAGCCCTGAGAGCAGCTGTTAGATTGAGTGAGGTCCTGTTTCCTGTGACAGCGGGGCTGAGGGCGTGTGAGCGGATGCTGGGATTGTGGCTTCAGCCGAGTGTGGCGGCAGCAGCGGCGGACACTTATTTCTGTGGTGACGGGCCCAGCGGCTACCTGGCAGGCCCCGGCGTCACCACCGCCACCCCTGTTGCATGCGGGATGTCGGGGCAGCCGTAGCCCTGCAGTTAAAACACCGGCCTGGCTCATGTCCCCGCCAGATGTTGTCACGGTGGCAGGACTCGTGTGTGACAGGAAGGACACAGCCCCTCTCCTCATTCAGGTTCTGACCCTGACACAGGAAGAGTAGGTGAGCTTTGGGTGGGACACAGTCCAGCAGCAGAATGGTTCCAGAACCAGATGTTGTCTCACATGCCAGATTCCTCTCATTCAGGTCAGTGTCACTCCATCCATAACCCCTCCCCCATGAGTGAAAATGTCATATTTTTGTAAATAATCCAGACACAAGAACTACTCACACCCTAGTCCCATATATCACCCTGATTCTGCACTCACCCAGCTCTTTAATCCCCCAAAAAAGATATACTGCCCTTATCATTTATCTCTTCTACAGATATTACATGGTTGGCGCTGGATGGATATACACTGTTAGATATATTTAAGGCTTGCTTTTTTATTAACTTCACAACCAGGTCTCACGATTCCCAGAAATATGTGAAGCGGAACCTCATATGGGAAGAGGATGGGAGAGGGTTAAAGAGAGAAAAAAGAAATAAGTGATAAAGAATATAAATGAAGATATATATATATATATATATATATATATATATATATATATATACATATAAAAATGTTATGATTGTTCCATTTGTTGTTTGTTATTTTAACATATGCTTTGGCAGCGTAAATGTATACTTGTCATTCCAATTGAGCCAAGTGAAATTGAGAATTGAAATCGAATTGCGAGGAGACGAGAACATGCTTCTCTTGTTTCCCTTGGATGTCTCTTGGGAGAGGGTGGAGACAGCGAGGATAGGGCCAAGGATTTCCTCCTCCATCTATCTCAATAAAAAAGGCTTAAAACGCATGCAAGTGGATGCAGTAATCATGCAATAATCATTCCACATTAATTTGGCAGTCACAGCGATCCACCTCACAGGTCAAGATTGCCATGGAGCCTTCAGCCCCCAACATCTGTGTCACTCTCCTACTGTAAGCTCATCGCTGAGCCCTGATATCGTCCCTCTCCTACTCTCAGGGATCTCCTCCTCAATCAGGGACCTTGCTGCTTTCAGTCTTTTTATCAACTGTCACTATCATTTAGCGCTTACTAGACACTCCCAGTCATTGGAATTACTTTGCTGTTATTACATGGAATTCTTATGACTCCCTCACTGATCTGAGTCTTTGTTACCAATTTCCAGTCATTGTTACCCCTTTCCCCAAATCTGAAGCCCCGCATGATGCAGGACAACTCAGTAACAACAAAATGCAACTCCACTGAAACACTGTACCCATGTATTTTTAGTCCGCTGCACTGTGAATATGCGTAGGAGGAACGCAGAGAGCGAACAATCTTTTACATTCTCCAGCTGGGCTTAAGATAATATACAGAACCCTGTGAAAGGATTCATGGTTTATTAAAGGAGAGAGGGTTTGCCCTGCTTTATAAATACAGAGCAAGGAAAATAAATGCACAAGATTGTTTTCATTCTCTCGTTCCCTCCTCCCTCTCCCCCCTTCTCTCTCTCTCTGCCTCTCCCTCCCTCTCTCTCTCGCTCTCTCTTTTCCCCCCTCTCTTTCTCTCCTTCTCTCTCCCTCTCTCCCCTCCTTCACCTCTCCCAGGTTGGCTTGGGCTGCAGGCTAGCTCTGGTCCAGGGCCTCGCCGAGCTGAAGGCTTTGTGAGTGCCTTCTGTTTACAGGCCCTCTTGCCCGCTAAAATCAGCTACAGATTTCCATTAATTTCTGCTTGTTGCTGTTGTACCCCGGCCAATGAAGCGGTGTGTGACCACTGCGCGGCCCCATCCACTTTAGAGAGCTGTCTGCCAGGGCGGATTTAACCCCGCGCGCCTGCGAGGGCGAGCCGGAATAACTCTTCCTAATGTATTGTCCTGCTCACACTCATTGACAGCTCCCTGCGCTTGTGCAGTGCAATTCATTACCGCTAATTTGACATGTTTACGGCCCCTCTTCCTTATATTAGATACTTAAGGGAATCGATTGGGCTTAAATCGAAACACCTGCAGCCGTGTGCTGTGTCAATATTGAGATGGGTACTTATTCTCAAGGACCAGGTAAGTTATGTCTGGGGGAAAAGTTCCCGTGCATGTAATTTATGTGCGTTTCTGTGTGTGTGTGTGTGTGTGTCTGTATGTAGTGGTTGGGGTAGTATGCCGGGGGGGGGGGTATCATTGTGGGAGGGAAGACAATGGTTATTCTTTTTTTAGACTTTTATATAGATGTTTAGTCCGATGCCCTGATCTAGGGCTTCTTACGCAGTTCACATTTTCTACATTATCCATTTACACAGCTGGATATTTACTGAAGTAATTCAAGTTAAGCACCTGGCTCACGGGTCCAATAGCAGCAACCCACTGGGAATTTTAACCTGAAATCTTCTAGTTCCTAGCAGCAGCACCACCTATGGTAGCTTCTTCCGCGGGAAGGGAATGGGTCTGCAGGCAGATACACCGGCAGGTATTTTCATTTCAAATGTGCAAAGATGTGACTCTGAGTCCAGATCTGTAACAGCGATATAGACTGCACAGTCATGGTGGAGAAAGACAAAGAGAGAGGGAGATGGAGGGAGTGAGGGAGGAGAGAGAGGAACTGCTGTAAACAGGGTGACAATGCTCATGCTGGAGGGTCCAGGGGTGGGTAAGCTGCTGTCTGGATTTGATTTTGGGGGAGGGTTGGGGGGAGGGGGAGGGGGTTGACCCTCGGCCCCCGATCAGCTCAGGCTTGACAAATACGCAGGAGCGCTGGATGTGACAGGCGTCCTGGCCGCGTTGCAGCGCTATCAAATGCCTCTGCCACCACTGTTCTTGTTTCCGAAAGGCAGCTACTCTCCCCGCGTTGCCTCCTGAGGGGGTGGGGGGGTGGGGGTCAGGCCTTGACAGCAATGACAACAACCGCAGTATGGAAGCTTCGTTTCTTTTCTTTGGTGAAACCTGTTGATGACAGACATCATCAGAGGGGTGGGGGCAGGGAGGGGGGCAGGTTGAGGGAGGGGGGAGTGGGCCAGGGAGGGATGGAGGCATGAGAGTATTCTGGGGTTGGAACTGGATGCCAAGCCTCTCCTTCCTCTTCCCCTGCCCTTGCCAAACAGAACACATGAACATCGCCTGGTGTTGATATAGTTAAGTGTTTCTGTAGGTTAACCTGGGCCATGTTAACAGTTATATAACCGTTAACAGAGCAGGGTGCTGAGTGAGCTGTGTTATTAATTTGATTTGTTAAAGGGTAAAACAGTGATATTGGGCACTGTTTATGATGGCACTGTGATGACTGCGATGAGTTTGATAACTGTCGACTGTGTATGGTAACTGTGATGTTTATGTTACCTGTGATAACTGTTGAATGAGATAACTGTGATTACTCTGATGATTGTGGTATCTCTGATGACTCTGATGACTGTGATAACTGCAGTGACTGTAAAATTGGTGATATCTGTGAAGACTCTGATGACTGTGATATCTGTGAAGACTCTGATGATTGTGATATCTGTGAAGACTGATGACTGTGGTATCTGTAAAGACTGATGACTGTGATATCTGTGAAAGACTCTGATGACTGTGGTATCTGTGATGACTCTGATGACCGTGGTATGTGTGAAGACTCTGATGACTGTAGCATCTGTGACGGCTGCACAGACAGTGAGGCAGCACTCCTGAGGTCTCTCTCCTAGTGTGAATGCGGCCCTTGTTCCAGCAGCAGCAGCAGGGTTCTGCCCTGAGTTAGAGATCCCTCAGACAGGGCCTCACAGTCACCCTGCTGTACTCCGCAGCGAATCCACCGTTCTGCTGGAAATGAGCTTTTCACTGAAAATACCTCTGTGACACAAAAATCACTCTGAAAGATCCTTGACACACGAGGGCTGCGTGGGGGCGTGTAGCACCAGAGCAAAGGGCTGCGACTGTTCTCGTTAATGGTGAAAACACGAGATAAAACGAAGTAGGGTGAGCATTCTCTGACGAAGCACTGCTGGTGCGCTGGCTCAGGGGTCTGCTGTGAGAGGGAGTTTTTTTTTTTTTTGTGGGGGGGGGTGATCTTTGAAGCTCTGCAGAATGTTCCTCTATCCCCCCCGTTCTGCGCGGAGGCTAACAGGAGCAGGAAGCCCTGCACTTTAACTTTGCTCCAGGACTGATGCAGGAGCAAGAATTACACCCCCCCACCAGAACATTCTCACGGGGGAGCCAAACCTCATGTCAATTATAACCAGAGCCTTTTCAGAGTCAAGGTCAATCTCTCTCTCGTTTGCTCTCTCTCACTCCCTCTGTCTCTCTCTCTTCCTTCCTCTCTGTTTTTTTTTTTTTTTTTTTAAGATTCCGTCTTTAGTCTTTTACTCTCACTGTCCGTTGGATTGTTTCTGGGCTAACGCAAGGTTGCTTTACATAGTGTCCTGTATTGTGTAGAAAGGATGCAAAACAGCGCTTTCCTGATCACGCTGCAGCTTGGCTAACATGCTGGACCGCGGCCTGGTCTTTTTACCGTTGAGTGAATAACAGAGCGGCTGCCAGTTTTTTCATGTAATATTTATTTATTTTCACAGAAGTAACGGGGCAAAAGGCTTCCCTTTATAGAGTGGAAGCACAGGAGAGCTTTCTAAGTGCGGCTTAACTCTCAGATTCGATTTTTATAATTAACTGGAGTGCAATAATTCACTTCTTTCCACCCCCCCTGGTGTCACGCTCGCTCCCATCCAACTTCCATTCCGTATGTTTTTTTGGAAATTATTGAAAGGAAGTAAGAACTGAGAGCACAGCACATATTTCAAATTTATGAAACTTGGACACTCCTCGCGTTCCAACATGATTACTCTGAGGGAGAAAAAAAAAGGAAAGCGAAATTCTCATCTGGTAGTTATTAGATACTTTTTTTGTCTTCTCTTCAGCATTTACACAATGTGACAGCCTATAAGCATTTGTGCCATATTTCAAAGTTATGGCTTATAAACATCTGGTGAACCTCTCTCTCGCGCGTTCTTGGGAAATGGTATCTTTTTCCACATTGCGCCGTGTTTGTTTTGGGTCCGGGGAGGTGAGAAGCTGTGGGGTGGATGTGGGAGACTGTTGTTCCGTGCTGGGAGGGAGGGTCCGGGATAGTAATGAGGCAGGCAAGATATACGGGCGCTTGGCCGCACGTTCCCACCAGGTCTCGCGGCCAGAACCCCCCCCCCCCAGAACCAGGGCTAATCCATCATGCCTCGAGCTGGGTTTCACCGTCACGTGAATCAGCTGATTTATTGATCGGGCCCTTGTCTTATTGAACAGCGTGCAGCCTTAGAATTTAGGCTCTCTGAAAAGAGGAAAGACGCAACTCAGAGACAGCTGAAGCCTTTCCTACTCTTAATATGCACTCTTCAAGGCCTCGGTAATGCAATTGCAAAGCAGACTGATATTGATCTCGCGCTATATGTACATGCATACATCTCATATGTAGAGCATACATCAGAGGGTTGGACAACATGCATAATACATGGACAAAGCTTAGGCATATTCACATTTTGTAATCGTCCCTACCGGTCTATTCAGATCAAGTTCTGTTTCAAGCATATTACTGTCACACAAGAACATGGCGCACCCTGTAGAGAGTGGCGATGAAGTCTGCTGCGAAAAAAATGCCACTAATACAAATGACACAATCGTCACATTTAACAATATCTGCATTCTGCGCTACTGATTATGCAACAGCTCATGATCTAAAGGAGAAACAGATTGGTGATCCCTTGAAGCTCCGTTACCAGACTGAGGCTTTTCCACCAGCGATGCCTTCAGTAGGCCTGTGTTTACTTAGTGTGTGGACTCCGTACTGGCAGAAGCGGGCCTGATCATGGAAAAATTATATTTCTGTTTCCTTGTACTTTCTATTCCTGAACCCTCTGTTAAAACAGCACCGAGGTGCATGCAGGGTCACCCAAAGCATCATGGGACTTACAAAAAAAAAGAGGGCCTTGCATATACTTGGCAATTGTTCCCTTGTTCTCTTTCTTTAGCAACAAAGGTTACATTGATTAAGTTTCTAAAAGAGAGTCTGTCTTGCCACAGGCCAAACTCTGATGTGTTTTTCTTGGCCTGCTCAAGTTAAACTTTTGTCATTCACTCGGCATATTTTAACAAATTAGAAACATTAGAAACCAAAATTGTAGCGATGTTTTGGTTTCGACATTACAGCTCCGCAATTATATTTCAAAACACAACCAAATTGTTTGACAGCAAAATTGAAAAACTTAAAACAACTTTCTTATAGGAACCACATGCTTTCCAAATTAAAACGCACCATTATGCTAATGAGGGCACAAACGCGCGGTGATACTTCCCTCATCGTATGGAACGTGGAGCCACACAGCTCCCCTTTATACAAATGACTTTTGTAGTGCACTTTGACAGAAGGCCAGGGGGAATGCTTGCCTGTATAAGTACGCACTCTGTATGACCTTATAAACACTGAAAAAAAATACCACTGTACCTTGCTCTAATTTCGGAGTCGTCCTTTTTTTTTAAGTATTCCTTCTGAAAGCAGTATCCAGTCTGTTACGCCAGAAATAAGAAATAGGGGCAAAGTAAATATTGGATAGAGGGATTAGGACCACAACCACCCATAAATTCAACATACAGATGCCAGTTCACATTTGTTACAGCATGGTCTGACACAGCTCACTCTCTCTCTCTCTGAGCCATAGACTGCCGCAAAGAGAAAGGGGCACAGGGCATTACCAAATTGACAGTCTTACTCTTACAACTACAGTCATGCAGTGGATACCAAAATATGAGCTGCTGACAAGACAGAGAGACACAGTGAGGAAACCTACAGTGAGAGAGAGAGAGAGAGAGAGGGGGAGAGAAACTATCGCAGCACCGCCAAAGGAAAGATCTTCATCATCAGTTATCACACAGATAAACTCAGGCCAAAGTTAGCCGGCTTTCCCTCAGGTTATTACATCAGTGGTGAAAGAGCTGAAAGTGTTACTGCCAAGCCATCTTTTAATTGCTATCTCGCCGCGTCATGTTAGTGAAATGCAAATGACATCAGAGCAAGAGGAGGAAAGATGTTTCTGCTGGGCTGTTGCGTAAGGGTTGCAGGAAACTCGGGCTGGGAGATCAGGGCAGATTGTCAGTGATGCGCGCTGGGCGGTTCCCGTCACACCCTCGCTGCTGTAATTAAATAATCATCTCGGCCTGATAGAGGTGGGTGTGGGCAGAGGAAAAGGGGGGGGGGGGTTGGAGAGGGGGGAGAAAGGGGCCACCAGATGTTGTTTTGTCTTAAAGGCCACCGCGGTGAGAGAGTTGAGCGAGTTGACAGTGAGACGGTCCCTGAATTAAGTGCACAAACATTGCACGTCACCAGGACAAGATGTCATTTACCGAAGGTTCAGTCAGTGATTCGCTAGAACGCTCTTTAAACTTCTCTTCTCCACAATTACACTTTGCGGAGTTAATGATTTAAGCTCTGGAGGACCGTGAGAGTGAGAGAGTGAGGTCAAGGCTTTCAAAAATTGTTTCCAGTTTTGTGTAAAATGAAGAAACATATCCATTTTACTCCCCCTGCCCCCCCGGCAACACTCATGTGCATGCCTTCCTGTACCCTAGCAGACACACATTCTTTATGTAACGAAAAGGACTTAAGAAAACAGCCCTCAGTTTACGTTGTAAAGCAGCATCATATTGCTTTGGAATAAATTTAGTGATCCTTTTGTCAGAATCGTTTTCTTGTCAGGAACAACCTGTTTGTCCTGGCTCGGCCAGGCAGTTTGTCTTGTATTGCGGCCAGGCGGACGGAGTTATGCAAGCTTCCTGCTCACAATGGCTGACAGTATGCTCTCCACTTGCGAATGCTGCAGGAGGCTGATCAGTATTCTTTTCTTTGCTTGTTTCGTGTTTTTTTCTTCTGCCCAGAGAAGTAATTTTTCCAGACTTTTGAAAGAAACATGCTCACATGCCATGACACAGGCATGTAGCCTTAACACACAGTGTATGAGACTGTATGTAAGTTCTGTGGACAGCATATTCTTTGGGGAAGGAAGCATTGTGTTGACAGCTGAGAGGGGTTGACATATTAGCGAGACAGTGAAGGGGGGCTCTGTCGTGGCTGTGACATCACAAGACAGGGTGGGATTTAAATACCCATCATCCCTTGGGTCAATATCATACATGTGGATTTACCTTTTAGAGTTCTTTTTTCCTTTCTAACAAGCCCTGAGGTGGCCCCAGTCTTAATGTCAACACCATCCCAAAGTTTGTTGTCTTTAGAGAGAGGCAGTTTTTCAGAGGTAACGGACGACTATCCAGCGTGCCAGAGCTGGCTATGAGCAACGCTTTAACCTTGCAGTAGCATCTACCATGGGAGGCCAGCACCAGTAGACAGCAGGGGGTGTAATCACAGTAATTTGGACTGAGCAAACACAACATTTAGGCCTCTTTTTTGTTGTAATGAAGCCGAGGGCTAATTCCACGTAAATAAAAACAGCTGACGCAGAGCTCGAGAGAAAGGCTCTCGCGTTCCCACCGTCACAGTCGGACTGGACACATGCTTCCCTGCCGTTTCTGCTGTTGATAAAACTGATTGTACGCTTCGCTTCTGGCTTTTCTCAACCGGCAATTGAGAAGTGAAATTATGCAACACCAAGAACATAATCCCGGACAGTCTCTTTTCTTGTGGTCACTGCCGCAGCCTCTAGTTTGCTTTTCAGCGATATTTTTGGGGCGATTGAAAACATCGACGCGCTCTCACAAAGTTCTCGGGGAG
Source organism: Megalops cyprinoides (assembly GCF_013368585.1). Classification (NCBI taxonomy): domain Eukaryota; kingdom Metazoa; phylum Chordata; class Actinopteri; order Elopiformes; family Megalopidae; genus Megalops; species Megalops cyprinoides. The sequence continues at coordinate 10,096,827 of NC_050598.1, forward strand.
GCAGGGATCATCTCACGCCACGAAAGTTCCACCGGTGATCGCCGTGTCAACAACTTCCCTTGGTCCTAAAGTGGCCACTGCTGCCAGTGTCCACACTGCCAATGTGTGCATGTAGATGAATGAGATGAGGGAGGGGCTCGCTACCATGCCCTGTAGTGTAGGCTGTGAGTTTGTAGGGGGGGGGGGGGGGGGGGGGGGGTTTGGGGAATGGTGATGAATTGACCCTCAGGAGAATGTGGCTCGCCCCCTTCCTCCCATTGCAGGGCCAATCAATCAGCTGGACGCCCGGGTGGGACCCACCCCGCCTCGTCCGGGCGGCTGTTCTGCCTCTGGCAGTCGAAGGAGCAGGCCGTAATCTGTACACGCCAGAGAGAGAACCCTGACTCACAAATGGACATTTCCGTGACTTTAGGCCTAGTTAGATCTCCTGTGCTTCGTGTTCAATTTTTTTTTTTTGCCTTTGAGCTCCTTTTCTTTAGTTTCTTCTGCATTTCGAAGGTTGACAGCCGTTCGCAATGCGCAAAAGCAGCTTTCTGGCCTTGTTCACTTTTCTCACTTTTCAGCTCCCTAATGAATTAAGCAACAGCAGTAAACCACTTCCCCTGGCTTGAATGTACTCTTAAGTTATTTAATCAGCAGTTGTTGTCGTACAACTGGCTAATGGAAAATACATTAATCTCCCCTCTCGCGGTGCAGGAAATAAAACTCAAAAGATTATTTGAAAATTAAAGTGAAAACATTCTTGGCCGGTTCGACTTTGATATTTTCTTTTCACATGCAATTACTGCTCCCAGAAAGGGCATTACCTGGGACTGTTTTTTTAGGCTTAGCGCAGGCTCACCGATGACAAATTCGGCCGGAGAGTTCGTTATTTCCCTTAAGCTTTCGCTTTGCATTGGACCGCACATCTAATAACTAACGGTCTCGGCCGCTCAAGGAAAGCATTAACAATAAACAGACTCGCTACCAGCTGAAACCAGTCTACTGAGGTCCTCTGTGTCTGAAAGCGTTTTGAGGTGGTGTCAGACCAGGGAAATAATCGTTTCCAATTCTTTCATGGAAGTCACAAATAATAAAAACAAACGAGATGTTAAGAAGGGCTGGCTGTTTTGTGCTTCATAATTGATAAAGGTAATATATTCATTGACCCCGGTGTCTGTGTTGAGAAATGATAGATGATAGAATTCACAGGGACAGAGATGTGGGTGGCAGGTGGAGGTGGGGGGGGGTTGGGGGGGGGGGGGGGCAGAGCAGCTTATGTATTTATTCATTTCATGCAGGATCTATGGAAAAGCATCTGACAGTGCATGTAGTAAGGATCGATGAAGTCACCGAGGTAATGCAAGGGATTCTGGGAAAAGGCTGTCAGCTGTGACACGGCTTTTAATTTCGCTCTATGACTGTGTTGAGTCACCTTAAAGATGACTGCACTAGTGGCCCTCATGGTAGTTTATAATAGTTGATCAATTACAGTCATCAGTATTTATGTAGTCACATGTATTGTTCATGTTTTGTATATGTTTGGAGAGAGGGAGTTCATACGAGTGACCATACAAACATGAGCCACAGATAAGTGTTCATACTGTGTTCAATATTGTGTTTCTCTGACATTATCGGCCTATAGAGCGTCTAGCCGACGCATTCACACATTCAGTATCAATCAGAGGCTGATAAGAGGTAGACTGTCACCCCCGAATGAGATGCATGCGGCGAATTTGCGCTCGTTTCGGCTCTAAGCCAGTCGTACCCAATTGAATCAGAGATAGATGAGCAGCACTCCCAAAGAGCAGTTGCGCGCTCGGTTTGCCGCCGATTGAGCACTCATCGATGCATTCGCGCTCGGCGTGTCCCGGACAAAGCGAGGCAGGGGCCGCAGCTGTCTGCGGAGCGCGGAGAGAGAGAGAGAGAGAGCGCAGGAGCGCTCGGCGCTTCGGCAGACGGAACAAGTTAACTGGCTTTGTCGCGCATCAGCGAGTCTGAGTCAGATGGACCAGCGGGCGGTTACAAAAGAAAAAGTGGAGGCGAAAGAAAAAAAAAAAACGTAAAAAAACAAGGTGCAAATACAGCTCGGCTTTTTGGCACGGGGAGCCAAAACCTCATGTCAGTTATAACCACAACCTTTTCAGAGTCAACTTCAACCTCCCTCTCTCTCTCTCCATCTCTCTCTCCTCCTCCCTCCCTCCCTCTCTCTCTCTCTCTCTCTCTCTCTCTCTCACACACACTCTCTCTCTCTCTCACTCTCTGACTTGGTGAAATTCCAGAGGAAAGCACCTAGATGTACACAGGCAGCAAGATTAGGAAGTTTTCACTGGAACCATGTGGAAATGATTCACTGGTATTCTCCTGTAATTGCAACCACATTACCGAGAAAGCCTGGTATTAATTTCCCTTAACTTCTTGACTGATTGAGTTATTATATCACATTTGCTGCTCAATGCACAATGATATTAAAGGCATGTAATAGGAGACCATTAAAAGTTTGTCAAAACAGCAATTAGGAAAGTTCCTGTTATCACAAACACAAGCCACATACATGTAAATACGTTGCATGTACTGTACTTCCAATGAACCCATATTGGTGTCATTTTTCCTATGGCCTCTTACTGTATTTCTGGCATACGAATGCATATGTTACCGTATCCTAATGCGATTAACACTGAAAAAATGACCTCCATGGTGTATTTCTTTAGGGACTAGACCGACAGGTGATCTCTCAATGCATCAGGCCCTGAGTAAACATATTTGAGGAACAACAGAAAGAGTTTTGATTTACTTAGAACTCACCTCCTGTTACTTAGAAAATATGGTCTCTCAGTGAAGTGATCATGTCTGGATTTGAAGGGTATGCTCTCTAATATGATCATTGGACAGAACCACAAAGGTGTACCTCTGCACACGATTGGTCACTGTATTGTTCTTACTCTCTGGTCCAAAAAGGCCATTACAAGCCTTATGACTGGCTCGTGTCCATCCGAGGCTGGTGGCAGCGGAGCGTGGTGGAAAATGACGGGGATTAATATGTATAGGCCTAGATACACCGGAAGGTGTTGTGGGAAGCAGTAATCTGTGCTGGGTACTGAACCAAGATCAGCATCGCCTCAAGCAAGCTCATTACCACTGTGTCAGAAGGTGGGGGGCCCTTGATTAGGCAGAACTGGGGTCAGCGCAGTTGCCTGCATTCCTACAGGGCATGCAGATACAGTACAGGTTACAATATGTATTTTAATGTGCAATTGAGGAGCCCCCCCGGCAGTGTGAGGGGGACACATATGCAGCTCACAGTATAAGGCAATCAAAGTATAAACTGTCAGTCTCACTGTCCCTGTAATGACACCATGGGACTCCGGTGTAAAGCATGCAGGATAAAGATGGGCCCATTGACCAAATTATTGTTTTACGGAGAGTAAACTGACTCTGTGAAGCGACTGCCTGAGTACAGTGTCGTTGTGTGCTCTGTCTGTATTACCTTCCCAGTGACGACCCCTTCCACTCCCAATGTGCACATCTTTGGTGGCTTCCGGTGTGCACTGATTGGCTTTGACATTCCCAGTGAGTCGTGATAGGTCCCGTCCTCTCCTCTCCCGCTCACTCGTGACTACCGTTGTCCGTCTGGCTTCCCATAACATTTATGATGAGAGCCGTCGGCTTGGTGAGCAGAGGCCTTCCTTGTTTGCGGAGAGCAGTCACTCTGCATTTATGTGACTAAAACATCCTGGTGAGGTGGCAAAAGTGGCTGGTCAAGCACTCCTATCTTCCACTTCTTCCTCCTCCAAACCAACTCCACCTCCCCATCCCCACCCACACCCCTCCCAAGCTCTCTGGCCTTGGCTCCATGCTTCCCTTGCGGTTGCATCACATTTAATAACCTCATCAAACACTGTAGCACAGTTCTTACTTTCACATTATGAAGTGACTCCGTGTTCTTAACTGTATATTTGTGGAAACTATGTGCTGTGGATTTCAGCTGCTACATAGGTCATTGACAATATTACAAGTCTGGTTTCTGCCTGTTTTCAAATTTCATGTCTGGTTGGCTTTCATTGTACATAATTTGCTTCAGAAGGATCAGCTTGCAGAATCTGACAGGATAAAGTGGGTGGTCTTAAAATAGTTAGACTTATGAGCCAGATGATCAATGCTCTTTGGCATCACATAGATTGTCTTGATGAACAATGTGGTTTGAAATTGCCCGAGTTCTCGAAGTACAGTCAATTTGATACAAATGCAGTGAAACGCTTTAACTGGGGCCTTAATGGAGATGGGTAATTACAGAATGCCACCTACTCATTGCTGTAGTTTAAACCGGGAATGATGGGGTCGCTGTTACTACTGTCTACATTAATTTCATCTTTTCTTCCCGTAACTGTAGGGCACAAATACTGAAAGTATGACTATTAATATCGCGTTAGGCTGCAAAATTTTACAGCTGCTGTCACAAGAGCCTTTCTGTTTAGACCATTTACCCATTGATCCAGAGTTTAAAACTACTTAAGACCAAGGTGAACAGAGTTGCATGCTGGTGTGAGGGAAGAGTGCAGAGTGCTGTTTTTGTTCACTTTTTTGACGTCTCCCTTCCTTTTTCACAAATTTCTTTGCTATCTGAAATTGTACAGTAGGCTCCTCTCAGCGCAATGAACTGTACAGAATCACAGGGTGTAACACATGCAATCCTCCAATAAGCACGCACACATGCGAAACATGACCATTTTTCATACTACAAGTTCCACAGTGCACCCTGAAGGAACTACAAAAGAGAGGACAGGCGCATCCCTGTGATGTGTCGTAGGACATGCCTCGTATCCACCCTGGTCCTGGCGGAACAGAGCCAGTTCTGTCAGCAGATGACACGGCTGGGGGTAAAACCCGGGACGAAGGGTTCAGCTTGCTTTAAGTGCGGGACAGCTTCATCATCTCATCCGAACCCTGACGTTCCCTCCCAGCAGCACAGCAACGCATCAATACAATAACACTTCCTCGTTAAAGCACCTGTCCCCCTCTGATAGAGTAAGACTCGTTGCCGGTTCAGTTCCCAGCTGGGGCACAGCGCGCTGTACCCGTCGGCAAGGTATTTAACCCACAACTGCCTCAGTAAATATCCAGCTGTATAAATGGATAATGTAAAAACTATAAGCAATGTAAGTTGCTCTTGATAAGAGCATCTGCTAAATGCCAATAATGTAAGGTAATGTAACTCTCTTTCAGTGCGGAGTTCAGGAGGCTACAGGCATGGCTGGCCATTCCCTCACCTGGCCTCCCGGCGGCCGTTGGTCGGCAGTGAGCTATCACATCCTCCACCGACACCAAGCAGACAGGTGGCGCATGGGGGGGACGAGTCCCGCCGCGCCCCCCCCGGCGACGTCGACGGCCGCGATCCAAACCAAGCGCAGCACCTTCCTACTTCCTGCCTGACCAATAATCACATCTGCCGCGTACAGCTGCGCAGTGGAGGACGATTAATTTTTCCCTCTGCGGGGCTACACCCGCGGTAATCATTTATTTTCCTGAAACGTGGGGTTAAAAAAATGAAAACCACCGGCACCCCCCCCCACCCACCCACCCACACCCCTTTAAAAAATTACAGCTTTTGATACATTAGCCTGTGAATGATAGGCCAAAGACCTCCCTTAATTGCTTTTTTCTTGTGGTGTCTCAATTTATTTCTGAAAAGCCAAAGCACACAGTCTGCTTTTTTTATGATTGATGATGCTGTGGAGATGCATCAGCTCTGGTAAAGCGCGAGGTGCTGTGATTAACGACGCCGCAGCCGGTCCCTGAGGACTCGCGGAGAATAATACTGTTATCTGGAAACAGCTGCTACTGAGAGAGTCAGGGGCCCCAGGGCAGGAATGGGGCCCTATGGCCAAAGAGTGGACCGCTCCAACTTAGAGAGAGATGAGGGAGAGAGCGGAAGAAAGAATGAGAGTTGGAGGGATGTGGTGAACCCCAGGGCAGGAAGGGCCCCTGTAGCCGACAGTGGGCCACTCCAAATTAGGTGGGAAAGAAAGAGAGAGAGAGTGAAAGAAAGAGACAGAGAGGAATGCAGTTGGACCCAGGGCCAGAAGGATGCCTAATGCCAGGAGTGGAGTGGTCCAACATAAAGAGAGAAAGAGTGAAAGAGACAGAGAGACTCTGAGCAGCTGAGAGCCAGAAGCAGGTAGACAGACAGACAGACAGGCGGGTAGACAGACAGACTGACAAATGAAACAGAGAGCGAACGGGAGAGCGAGAGAGGCTTGACACTACAACAAAGGCTCTGGTAGGTTGTGGAAAGCGCTGCCAGAGGGGTCTAAACGTGCTTGGCAGAACACAGCTGTCGTATCAGAACGATCGTCAGGGGTGGAGGCAGCCAGCTCCGTTCCGGGGTCAACGTGCCTACAAGATTGACTCACCACACCCCCTCCCCCCCCCCCCCAACCCCTTTATCCTTTATTCAGCAGCGGCTGTTTGGCTCTTTGTGCGGCTGCTGTACCACACACACACACACACACACACATACACACACACACACACAGTTTACCCCCGGCCTGCTCTGCCACCTCTGTTGATTCAAAAGCCCTTCTGTGCCTGCTGGTGCCCACCCCATTTGTCACTCCTGCCTGCAACACCAGGAACAATATCCGCAAAAAAACGCGGACCCTTTCACCACCATACACACTGCATGCCCTGTAAATAAGCAGGTCTGTCACCCCCAGTATTGGATGTGGTCCTCAGAATGTTTCGCCATATCATAATCCATCTCCTTTTTTAATCGCGCTGTCATTAGTGTGGCACTGATGTATGGATCGAAACGTATCTGTGACAATAGGCCATTAAAATTGATCACATTGATTAGGCCTTGTGTATGTTAAGTCCAGTCACTACCAGATTCTGGGAAGTAACAAGCTGAGACAAACCTTTTGTGGAGTGAAACGGACTAAAGATACATAAAAAAAGACAGGGCTGTGCTTGACAAGCTTTATTCTGCTCTAGTACTTCAAGATACTGCTCAGTGAATTGTGTACATATACGCATCGGAAGGAACTAACATTAGATAGTTGTAGGATAGATCTAGATAGATCTTTATATAACTCCAATTAAAAAATAATTTCATAGCAAGCAGAAAAAAGAGCACAAAACAGAGTTTAAAAAAATATTCATATTACTACTGTTCACCCCACAAGTCACTTTACAAAATTAGCTCTGAAGATATACTAATGTTCAGCTATTAATTTATTCAAAATATATTTTTATATCCCTGTCTTATCTGCCCATTAAGTAGATTTGTCAGTCAAACTGACGGCGCTTTATTTAAGGTTGAGGTGCATGCTGGGATGGAAAGGTGACTTTGGCCGGGGCGGGAGGACTCGGCGAGCCTCTCCTTCCGCGCCGGTCCCTGAACATCTGTCCGGAGGGCCGGGGGCAGAGCTCCCATCCGTCATGTACGGGACGAGACCTCCGCCCCCAAACACCGCGGGGCCCGGCGTGATGGCTCCCGGCCAGGCTACATCCGAGCGGGCCGATGCGCCGCCGTGACCTCCTCTGGATCCGAGACAAGAACGCACTCCGCTGAGCGGCTACTCTCCCAGATGGCGTGGAGCTCTTAATTGTGGGCGGTTCGGGTTTTTTTTTTTGTGTTCTTTTTTCTTTCCACGCTACACCTCTGAGTCGTCGAATCGAAGGAGAGCGGTCGCGTTTTCTCCTCCTTTGAAGCCGGCCCTCTGGACAGGAGCCGCGGGCTCGGGGGCCCAGAGGCCTCGAGACCTCCAAGAAGGTTCAGGAAGTGGGCACCCTGTTCCCTCTGTGTGGAACCTTCCCTCTTTTCCCAAGGTTTACGGCTTTATTTATTTCTCCTCACAACCGTGACGCTAAGCCCCCCCACCCCGTGTTCCCGACAGCATTGCCGCTACAACCCCCGTAAACACGTGAACTTGCGGATTTTGGATCACAAATGTTTATTTTTGCAGCAGTCAAGTTTAAGCGTCTGTGGTTTCGTGCCCACGTGTGTGTTTTATTCTTTTTGTTTGAATATTTACGTAGGGAGGTATTTTATTGTTGTTGCATAAAAATAGCATCTGGTTTTTATTATGTGGAACTTGACAAATACTTCCTTGACAAACAGACAACACACACACACACACACACACACCACACACTCACACAAACACTGCATAGCTTGAAGGCTTGGGAGATGTTGAAAGTCTGCGCTTGCCGTTTTTTCCCAACAACAGTCACACACATATGGGTCTGAGAACCATATAGTTGTGGCTGAAATTTTGCTGTTGCCTGTAGCGACCAAAACACAAACAAAACCACAAATGTTATATTTTTAGTAACCCATCTGTCTCTTTAGCCTGTGAAAGTCTGGCTTTAATGTCCAGAGGGTTAAGAATAATAATAATTAAAATGTTAGAATGTTTGTTATTTTTGTTATTTTTGTTTTTTTCACTTCAATAGTCAAAAATTAAAAATATATTTAAAAGACACATTTGTAAGTGGCAGATAAAACTTAAAAAACATAGACATATGAAGGGCAGGGAACATGTCATGTACCTATAATATCAATAAACACAATCTGCTCCCAGTTCTCCCCTCTTAATGAATCAGGACATTGTTTCCCACCGATTGGTTACGGGGCCATGATGCAATAAATCATTTCAGTGTAAGCCTTAATTCCACCTTCTTTTATGCTCATCAAAGGTGTTTGGGAGACGGCAAATGATGCACCTGATTTTAACCCAACATGACTGTGTTCCAGGTCTGTTTTTTTTTTCCTCTCTCATCACTCCTAACGAAGCAGTCCTCAAAAAAGAAAAAAAATTCTGCCACCGTGCAGTTTTGAATAATAATCGCAATAATGAAACGATCGTTCTGAGAAGAAAAGTTTCCCTCATTGTCTGTATTCATTTAAGTCTCATTTAATGACTACTAGAATCAAACGCGCCAAGGACCGGGTAGGAGGCGGGAAGGCAAGAGCCGCGCCAACAAACAAACAGGAGAGAAAGGGAGAAGAGAAAAAAAAGCAGGAGGATGAGGAAGGGAGGAAAAAAAACACAAAGAGAAAAAAAAACACAGATACATCGGAATACCTCCGTCTGAAAATAGACACACTTTTGTTTCGTGCGGCGGGGGGAGAGGTGTAGTTAATTAAAGCCGGAATCAGGTGCCGCTGGATGGTGAGTCTCCGTGACAGTGCATAGTAAGAGAAATGTAAATTTGAGGGTAATGGTTGTCAGCTTCTGACAGCTTTAAATGGCCTTTTAGTTCGGCGCGCGTAGCTGTCATAAAAAACATTTGGAATGCATATGCAGACAGCTGAAACGGCGAGGCACATCATTATCAGCAAATGGTGTAAGCTGCTCCTCCGCGGGCTCTTTCCCCAGTCAGGACATGCATTCGAATTCGTTCTCCTTGCCTCCAGCCTTTAAACAAAGCGCTGTCAAGGAAACAAGGCGTGTGATGTCAGAACGGCGTTTTCGTGTTGCCAATCACCGGGGTGCTACATTTGTACATATCACCTCGACCCGGTGAGCGCATGAAACGCGCGCCACAGATGTTGATTTAACTCTGACGACTCAACTCCCGTTTCCACTGCGTCTGCTGGCTGCCACTTCCTTTGTGCGGGTGCCTGCATGTTTTTTTTTGTATTTGTTGACTTCTTTTGTTTGTGTTTTCCTTTTGGTCCTGGTGCTCTTTCATCTCTCTCTCTCTCTCTCTCTCTCTCTCTCTCTCTCTCTCTCCCATTCTTTCTGTCCAGTGAAAGCTACACTGAGTTTTGATTAGGTAGCTAAACCACAACAGTTTAATTGGTTTCTCTCAATGTCCTTGTTACACTGTTATAACTACTATAAACAGTGTAGTAATATATTATCATATAAAGTGCGGTAGTATGTGAAAATGCAGTTCCTCCACATCTAACAGAGAACAACTGTATACATATATGTTGTAATAATAAATGTTCAATAATTATTAATTATTCAATAATTAATGCTAGCACATGCAGAAAAAAAGTATCCTCAAATACTTTACCTTTCTAGTTTGCAGTTATTGCAACCGTCACATAACTGTGATTAGCTGTACATTCATCACACAGTGAAGTGGCCCTTACAGCTGTATATTTGGACTTTGTTTATTAAGTTCTAGGTTACTGTGAGCAAATATGTAAAAATGTGGGAACACATTACAATAGAAGTTGATTCTGCAGATTAAATTCATTTGATCATCTCTCCCACTCCCATCCCTCATTTGAGGGATTACCCTTTTGGTAATTTAAACATTTTATTGCTTTTCAGTTTGAGATTGTTATTGAATAAATACCTGGCATTACAATGAATTTGCCCCTTGTGAGTGAAATAATATTGAATCACAAAAGTTAGGGTTGGGTTTGGGGTCTTACCATGATAGTAGGTGTGCCGAAGGGTTCGCAATTATTTGGAATATCCTCTATGGTTAGGGAGTTGAATGGACTAAATTTGTATGTGTTTCTTCTATAAATCAAAGACAGTGTCTGGTTTACACCCATTCACTAGACACCAGACATAATATTATTAAGTAGATAATACTATAGCTACAAAGCAAAAAAATTATAGTGTAAGTAAAAAAAAAAAATATATATTACATCTATAGGGGAAATATTGTGTGCCCAAATTTTTAGTCTATGGTTATCGGTGAAGGTTTTCAGGGAGTTATCCATTGTTGCTGGCAACTGCCTTTTTGTGAAACTATGATTGTCGATACAGAACATAATATTTTATTTATATTACTGTCTCTGAGCTCATGCCTACTGATTCCCATTTATTTTCAAGTCACCTTCTATCACTTTCTGGCTGAATCAAACATTACTGTGTAACTGTCTATGCTGCGGCCATCTCCTCTCGCCTTCTTTTGGCTGGTTTTGGATCTCTCTGTACTCCTCGAGAGAAAAAGCAAGAAAAAAAAAAACAACCAATGACTGTGTCTGATGTGATTCTCGCTGATGTGTGCTTGAGGTTGCTGGGTACATGCTATAGCAGATAGCTAGTGCCAGCAGAAAATATCGTATGAACATTTGGACTCTCTACCAGCAGTGTTGTGGTAATCAATCTTCTCAGAATAAAACAGGGAGACAAACCTGCAGGAACATGAGAGTATAATGTGTAACCTCCATGGTGAGCTATGCATGCAAAACCACAAAGCATACCTTGTTAGCCATGCAACCGTCATCACTAGATTCATAGATTTGCTAGAATACAGCAGGCCTACGCTGATATGTGTCAGCTGAGATGTAGTCAATGAACACAGTTATTGTTGCCAGACATAACCCTAATCAAGGTAGATGCACAGTGAATACTGTGAACACCAATTATGTATCGTAAAGATGTATTCAAAGGTCAAGTTGCCATGGGTTTCCAACAAGTAGATATTACCAGCCTAAAAGGTAGCTGGCTAATGTAAGGATCCATGTATGTGCCAGAGCTTGGTTTTTGTTTGTTTGTTTCGACTGAATTAAAATAATGATTGATTTTCTAGCTCTCACAAATTGTGTTATGCTGAGTGTGAAATAATATAAGTTGAATATGAGAACTACATCGTACATGATGGCATGGGTGGATGATGTAAGGAAGAGTAAAAAATTCCTATAACAGTTTCACAGTTACTTAGCCACTATTGGTCATGTGTCCAATGCATAGCAGAGTAGAAGGGTGTGTTTCTGCGGATTTAGGTGATTTCACAAATAATCTAAAATATTATCTGTGAAAAGTATTAGCTTTTTTGTTACAGTATTGTTATTGAGTGCATTATTGCACTGCATTTGCAATATATGCCATGATCACGTCTACACATCAACATATACAGTAAAGGAAGTTACAACTGGTTATGCTTGGCTTTTGGAGGAATAAATTCTCATAGTCTTTAATATATATTATGTCACCACGGTGGAAGTGCATAGATGTAAACTTCACACAATTGTGGTTGTGAAGTCATAGATGGTATTATGGAATGCAGCGTTGTTTGTGGCCCAAAACCCAAAGAAACCATCCTGAGGAGAAGTGGCCACAGTGGAGGTGACTCAGTGACAGGTCGCCGGGGGTTAAGTGTCAGAAGGTGCCCCCCGTGACGGCCGCAGATCCATACAGGTACTCTCACTTTCGGCAGCCACTGGGAAACCTTCCTGCAGTGTTTGTGTGCGGGGATGGGGGGGTTGGGTTGGGCTAGTCGCTGCCGGTCCTGTCAGTAAGGACACAGAGTTCAGTGGGATCGGGTTTCCTCCAGAGAGGACTGTGGTGAAACAGCTACACACGGCACTGCAAACTGAGGGCTCTGTTGTAGGGGGGCCGAGATCATTAGAGGGAAACAAAGAGTGGATTCAGCAAGGCCCTCGCCCCGTGTGGCCGATAATGTTGGTGGGGCTTAACGGCGTTGCTTTAATGAACCTAATCTAATTTAAGGTGCCAGAACCTGTCACTGAGTTACCTGTTTGTAAAAGTAGTATGCTGTGGATAGCCATGGAGTAGGAAGGGATATTTGTCAGAGGAGTAAGTGGACAATAACAGTCAAAAGTCTGGACACAGACTGGAGACAGACTTTCATAGTTTTGATGTCTTTACTATTATTCTAAAATGTGGAAAATAGTAAATAAAAGAAAAGCCCTTCTATGATTAAGTGTGTCCAAACTCTTGACTAGTACTACATGTGTGTTCATATACATGTGAATCAAAGCTGCAAAAGAAGTATAACTTTTGGATAGCTTATTGACAGCGGTGAGTGAAGTTCAGAGGACTCAGCACCCTGTAATCCCACATCGAAGTCAACTTAATGAAACTACGACTGCGCACTAAGCACACTGTGATTAGTGACACTTAATGTATTACATTACTCCCATGGTCAAATGACTTCTTCCCTGGAAACAGAGCAAAATCCCTCAGGCCCCCCCTGCTCCCCTTTCTGAGTTTGACTTGGGCCTTAGCGGTTAACCTTCTCCCACCCCCCCACAGTCCCAGACGATGAAACTCTGCGTCCTGAGGGAGAACACAATTTAGACCTCAGCGCACAAACTTGACACCTGTCCCTAATTCCTCAGCCGCGGCATCGACCAATGGGAGCACAGCGTTTCGAGGCGAGCGGAATGTGCTGGGTGCAGGCGGCTGGGTTCTAGGAATTATCAAGGAAACTGTGACGGGGGTGGCCGAGACGAACCTTGTCAGCCCTCCTAGCCCAATCAGTTGCTTCACACAGTATCCATTTCTAGCAGTAAGTTTTCCCCTGTAACGAAACACTATGGAGTTAGCCGCAGACTGGCAGACCTACCCCTGTACAAATCACCTAAGTATACTGAGAAGAAAAAGTATCTTGTACATGAAGGTTTGCGCTGAAACAGTGATGTTGTCTACGGTGGTTCAAAGAAACAAGTGACAAAGTAGGCTAATTGTAGGATTGCTGTTCCTGAGAACATGGTAAAGTGGATGCTGCTCTAGTCAACGGGAGTTTGGGAAGGGGTTCCGAGTCTTACGTCATGTGCTTCTGAGCCTTCTTCTTCTGATCAGGCAGGACCACAAGCTTGAAATCCTTTCGCAGCGGCTATTTATTCTCCAACAGCCGCGGTTAGCCTTTTTTTTTTCTAATTTGCAGATGGCGATGTGAAATATGCTTGTTACTCAAAAAAAAGAGAAATATCACAGGGCTGCACATAAGGCATACGTTACCTGTAGGAGCTTCGGAGTTTTCCGGGCTAATTTATGGAAGAAACATCTGTATCAGGGCTTTTCTCTTTCCCTTTTTCAGACGAGCTGATTCACGGCCCTGTCTGCTCTCCCCATCTGCGGCGGTCGTGCTATTAAACAGCCCCGTTCTCTCCTACTGTATGCGGCCGCTTTTATTGTGAAAGAGATTAAATAGGAATCGAGATCCAGAGTTTGCTGCTCCAACGGCCGGGGAAGAAATGGGCATTAATCCAGGGCGTAAGCAGGCCATAAATTGAGAGCTTAGGAACTTTGTTTTCACAGGAAATGCTTGTAGAGGACGTTGTTAAATCTCCTCTTGGGCCTGTCACCACATTATATTTCAGGCCTTTTCCTCAGAAAGGTGAGCTGCTGAAGCAAATGTATTTACAGATGTAGTTCTCTATGTTTATGAAGGTAACAAGAAAGGGAACTAATTATGCGGCCACTGTGTCTGAAATGGAGCCAGATATGATACAGTAGCATTTTAAAGACTTGTGTTGGAAAGCATTATCACAGTGTAGGATTTTTTCGTTAGTTATAAATCATTGGCCTATGGCATACGGCTCACCACTAAAGTACTGAGGGAGTTATGCTTTACCTCAATGGCAGTATGTGTGTACCAAGGCCGATTTTTTCCCCAGCCATGGACAGTGTCTGCCATCACCATGCATTAGGTCAGCTGGACCTTGAATCGTTTTTTTGTTGTTTGTTTGTTTTTTGCCTGTATCCCATCCTGCTGTATAATCTGCATATTTTAAAAAAAATGGCAACACAGACACATAGTTGACGCTGTGTTCATATTTTTACCAGTATCTTTGTGTGGCACCATATCGCTGCAGCAGAACTGCAGACTCACAAGCCTAGGCTAAGAGAAATTGAGCTGCGTCAGCAGGGCGATGTGAAGACGCGGGCCGGGTGTGAGAAAACATTCCTGCACGCTCGCTGGATCGGAACCAGCATACGCGGGGCGGCGGCAGGAAGCGGGTCTGTTGGTGCTGGAGGGTGAGGGCTGGAGAGCGAGAGCTTGGCCCAAGGGCAGGGAGGCAGCTGGGTTTGGAAAGGGGGGGTGGGGGGGTGGGGGGGTGGGTGGGGGGGCGCGTGATGACAGCGGGGTGTGGGCACCGCGGGTAACGTCTGTGTCAGCGCGGCTCAGTCACCACTTGCACATAGTTCGTCAGTAGCAGGGGAACACATGTGGCACGGCTATCCCAAACAAAGTTCAAAAGAGCCCCCTCTCTCCAAGGCTGGCCCAAGGTGACAGGCGCTAATGACGAGCGGACGCTGCTAAGTGCGCGGCTGACAGGCGAATGGCACGGCCTGACGCTGTGAAATTCGGTAACAGCGGGCATCTGCAGGCAGCCGGAGAGAGCGCACAACTGCTGTGGAGAAATGCGACATTTCAATTAGCCCGATAGAGTCGTTAAGGCCCCTCCCCACAGCCGGACTCCCTAATTGGACAGCCCTCAAAAGAAATGTTGTGTCTCCGGACCTTGGAGTTTGGGTCCGTGTTTACACCGCCAGGGTCTCTGGTCTAATTGTTTGACCTTGTGAGGGGACTGGAAGCAGTATGTGGGGGGATTACTGAAGCCAGTTTCACCTTTTGCGTGCCTTTATTAAAATGAGTCATTTCCTGTGTTGGGATAATAAGAAGACCAATTCCTCAGCATGCCAGCCATATGAATTACAGCAAAACACAAATTACTAGTAATGATTATAAAAGCAAATTTTAGCAAACAACAAATTACACATAATAGCTTGTAATACAGCAGCAACATGTACATTCATAAATTAAATTCATATGGAAGTAGCAGGTCATAATACACAATAATATTGCTGGCCTTGATCTTACAGATTGGAATCGTCTTCCCGTACGAGGAGTGCAGGCGCGCTTTTACTGTAATTAATTTTCGTCTCCTGTCAGTGCCCGCCTTCATCAAGTGAAACACAAAAATCACCGAAACGCTTGGTACAAAAGGCTGAAATTGATTCCTAACATATGCATTCTAAGAGCCTTGGAAAAACCCAGGGGCACAATTTTCTGTCATTTCCCTGCGAAATTAAGTGGGCTTTAACCGTTTTTTTTTTTTCCTTTTTTTTTTTTTAACGCAGGCAGATTGTGGAAATGGTAAAAATGGTGGAGGAAGGAAAAAACAGGAAGTTGAGAATAGGATAGGTGTAGCAAAGTGGTGGGGGAGC
Source organism: Megalops cyprinoides (assembly GCF_013368585.1). Taxonomy (NCBI): domain Eukaryota; kingdom Metazoa; phylum Chordata; class Actinopteri; order Elopiformes; family Megalopidae; genus Megalops; species Megalops cyprinoides. The sequence goes on from NC_050598.1 coordinate 10,112,699, forward strand.
CGGCGGGGGGGGGGGAGTTGGTGTCACCTCTCTGCCGAATTCCGCCAAACCCCAGCTCTGTGCTTTTCCGCCCGAAGCTTCCCCCTCACCTCCAGAGCCCCTGTTTTTGTGCTGTGGTGACCTTGCCGTAATTGCATAATAATCGTGGCTCTAATCGGGTGATCTGGCCTGTACATGTGCGTCGGACTCCGGGGCTGTGACAGGCACATTCACCCGCTCACCGAGCCAGACATTTCGCATGGTCAAGCCAGCGACTGATTAGGGACAATTTCCTGCATGAGATTGGGTCGGATTGCATTAACCGCGCAACGAGCACGCTGTTAATTGAAATATTTATAATGTTGAATCAGTCTGGCAGATGTTGCTATTCCCAACGTAAACATGAGAAATGGCATTTCGTTTAGAATCTAATGATCAGGCATGGAACAAGAGATCCATCTTCCATTACATGGCATGAGACCATGCCAATTTTTTTTTTTACATTACATTTACAATTGTCATTTAGCAGGTGCTCTTATCCAGAGCGACTTACATAGGTTACAGTTTTTACATGTTACCCATTTATACAGCTGGATATTTACTGAGACAATTGTGGGTTAAGTACCTTGCCCAAGGGTACAGCAGCAGTGCTCCAGCGGGGAATCAAACCGGCAACCTTTCAGTTACAAACCCGCTCCTTATCACTATGCTACACTGCTGCCCAATTATTGCTTACTTTAGTGAACAATCACCACTTTAGAAGTCTTTAGAAGGCACACTGTTCATTCCTCTGACTGCACTGGGCACCAATGCGCAGATGCTGTGCAGCATTACAGAGCACTCTCACAGACTGGTGTGCGCTATCTAGTGAAGTCTCCACAGGAGAATAGAGCGGAGCACTATTCCAAACAGATGTCGAGGAAAGACGCGCAGGAAAGAGAGAGGTCGTGAGAGAGAGAGAAAGAGAGAAAGATTGGGGGAGAGATGGATGAATCGCTCTTCTTTCTCGTCCTGTCACGTCGCCGTGCACTTCGAGCTGGAGGGGGAAGCCCCAGAAACGGGGGGCCACGCTGTAACCGCCGCCCCCTTAATGCGGCACAGGTTGCTCTTAATGAGTGGCTGCGGGTAATGATGGAATGTGTGCGATTTTTATCTGGGTTTCCATGTCAGGTCCTGGGGCACGAGTTCCTTATCAGAGCGTATTTTATTTTCCATAATGAGCCCAGTAATGAGGTGCCGTTTAATCCGTCCTAACTTTTTTCCCCCTTGTTTAAATTTCCTAAAATAATCCAATCCCACAATGTCCACATTCCACAGGGGGGAGCATCTCAGGGGACAGGTAGGAAGACAATGGCTGTTGAGGAAGAAGGTGGAACGGTGCCGGGGTGGAAGTATTCTCACCCGAGTCGGTGCAGTGTCATACGCACGCATGCATAGCACTGTGACAGGCTGAAAGCGAGCACTGCCAAAACAGTGATAGCTATTCTATTGCCTCATAGCTCAGGTCTTCTGTGTCTTGCAACACAGTGGTCATTCTAAAAACTGTGTCTAAGGCCAGTCCATCGAATAAAGTTGTGTGAATATGAATAACTCCATCATAAGAATAAAATAAGACTACATTAATGGAATTCAAAACCATTCGTGACCACTTCTTATCACTGACATCAAATGTCACCTATAGAGATGCGTCATTACATTACATGACACTCTACAGAGGATTATGATATTCCAGTTGTAATAAGTAGTCACCATCTGAATTGTATTTATAAATAGTAAATAGTAATAGATAGTACTAGATGACATCATGTAGTCTTGTGTGTCTCCTACAAATGTGTTATGAAGTCAGTATTTGACCTCCTTAAGTGTCATTGTTTTTCTGTTTAGCTCCTTGCGGGAATGAACAGGGACGATACGGAAAGTTTAACCATCCCACCAGCCTCGCAAATAAATGCGGTGACATTCACCCGCTGGTCACTGGCTGATGCATCGGGGATTCCTGTTTCCCCCCTGGAGGAGGCCAGCCGTAGACCCTCCATCTGATCGGTTACTCAAAGCGCGGGGAGAGAAGGTCGGGGCTATTTCAATCAGCCCGGGCCTCTGCCCCGCTCCGTCCACACTCCAACGCTGGCAACGCCCGCTGAAACGTCCTCAAAAGAGCACATAATGAATAACCAAAAACGGGAGGGTGGGGGGGTGGGGGGGTGGGTGCGTGGGCGAGAAAACAACCGCCAAGCAAAACGAAATGCCCTCGTCACGTAATATACTTGTCCCTTAATATGTGCGAATGTGTAAAGGTGGGCGAGCCAGGGGCCGTAAATTATTTCCAGTGGACAGCCTTTGCCGGGTACGAGGGTCCTTTCTTGTGCCAACGGGGAGCAATTTTGTAACTTATACCCTTGTACATTAGTAATCGAAGCCGACCGGGTGAACCTATGTCTACATTAACCTTTCGAGCATTTGGCCGCGCCATGGTGGATTTGGTTCGCCTCCAGCGGTCTTTTCTGGGTGTTTTTTTGTAAGTAAGCGAACGTTCAGGCCACCCAGCTCCTTGGCCATGAGGGAGCCGCTGAATGAGGAGCCATGGCAGCTGCGTGAGGCTATTTTTAAGGAACAGTTGCCCTTATTTTCCCCCCTCTGCGGCTGACCCCCCCCCCCCCCCCCCCCCCGGCAACCTCAACCCCCATCCTCCCCCCACCCACCCCAAACTCACCCTTCATCCAAGGACAGAGTATCTCACATGGGGGTACCTGTGCACCGTCCACCACAGTACAACACAGGATTAGCTGCACACCATCTGCTATAGTACAATACAGTATATAGGAGTACAGTACTTGAACACCATCCTTAGGGTGCAGCACACAAGAATACATGGCTACTGTTCACCAGTGTATCACACAGAGGTATAGTACTTTCATACCATTCACTCCGTGGACATAACATCACAAGCTGTAATTCCATTTCAGCATGATTTGTGCATATGCAGGAATTCACATCTCTTGCATTTATTTCTAAATGCCAGGTGATCTCACTCTATAAGGAGTGCTGTTGCAACACTGCTCCCTACCAATCCATCCAGACCCTGTGTTCTGGACAGAGCAGCAGTAGGTCCCTCTTAAACATCCCAGGTGTGATCCTCAAAACTGTGCTGGTGTAGGAGGTGGAGTAGGCCTCTCTTCCGGCCAGCCCCTCCCAAGAGTCTTCATTTATTTCCCTCTCTACTGTGCCTCTCCTCGTGGATCTCCATGGATCAGAACCGCACTGACAGGCTGAATTAAGGGCAGTGTAGTTACAGGACAGAAAGTGGATCTACACGGCTAGTGTTTGTCAGGATGCTGCATTTTTGGTTCTCTTCTACCCTTGTCATCTAAAGTCATGATGTTCTTGAACTATCGCAAATAAACCATGTTTGATCACTGGTCTTATTAACATTGTGTAGCTATCTTAAAACAATTATGTTTTAAAGAAGAAAACAAGCTCCACAAAATTGCTGGAAATATGTGGGAGGATTTATGTGTAGATGCATTTATTTTTTATTATTTATCTCTTTTTTGCTGTCTTAACTCGTTTTAAAGGCAGTGGTGAAAAATCTGCATCAAATCAAAAGGTAATGCTGTATTAATGACAGCAATACCAAGTGTTCAGCAGTGAACGGCGCAGGGAATGTTTTCCATTCTATCTCCTTTGACTCGTAACAGAAATACCACAGAATACTGAGGTGAGGAGGGGCACTTTCTCCAAAGCGAGTTTTTGATGGACGTGGGGGTTTAATGCATTCGTACGAAAAAAAAAAAGCGCACTTCCTCTCAGGGATTGATTTGATTTGATTTCCTTTAAGTTTTTTTGAAAGCCAAACTTGTGCAGCCGAAAGTACCCGGCGAATAATCCGAGAAGCTCCAGAGTGGCGTTACGTTGTGTTGCATCAGGTTTTTTACATCACAAAACCAACATCATCCAATGGGGTCCCTAAATTATGCATTCCCGAAATAAGGAGCCCTTCTGTTCTGAAGCACCCCGTGTTTTGTTAGCATTGTCCCACGCTCGCCTCCCCGTAATGTTCCGTGGCGCCTTACAGACTCATTAAGCGAATATTTTCTCAATGAAGGGGGCGCGTTGCTTCGGGGGACTGCACATGTGCCTCTAGGCATGAATCATAACGCAATGCGGAGCACAGCTGTCTGAAGCCACCACTCACTTCAGTCTGCTGCCTTCTGTCTCTGGTTCACTCCCTCGCTCGGCGTGAAGGGAAAACACCGTTTCAGAGAGGCGGCGGATCGTCTGTTTCGTTTCGTTTGGTTGTTTATTTCAGCTTTTTTTTTTTTTTTTTTGCTTTGTTTTTACCATTTTTCCCAGACTCCTTTTTTAAAAGACACTTTAAAGAGCGAGGCTGAGATAGCTTAGAGAACAGCTCGTCCTCCAATGGCTGGAAAGCTTCAGAGGCTCACAGGAAACGTTTTGAATTCCGGCTCATTTAGCAGTGACGTCTAAGACACGAACATCCAGGTCAAAGTTCAGGGCAGAGAACCGAGAGTCTGTAAAATATAGTTTTGCTTTTTTTTTTTATTCCTACAGCACTACACGCATAACGAGCGGAACTTAGGCCCTCAATATCATCTGTGCCCCGCCTGAGCAACGGAGCGCGTAACCTCGTTAAAAAATTATTTACTTTCGGCTCAAAGCAGGAGAGTAGACACTTAAAATCCGTCAGCCCGACGAAATGCCAAGCGATTGTGCCTCTCTTTCCATAATGCTCTGCTTTTCAGCGAGGGCCTTAGCGCATAAATAAATAGCAGGCATGGATGTGGAATTATAAAAATGTCACCACAAAGTTGTGGTGCAGTTGATCCATATTAAGTCGTTAAATTGCAAGAAGAACACAGGGGGAGAAAAAAAAATGTGATGCTTAAGAGTCATTAAAGTTGCATGATGGGCCTCCGCACGCAAGCAGAATATGACTTCTCCTCTATTAATGGGCAGGGAAGACATAAACAAAAGCAAGTGGCCCCGGCATGCTGTACGCAACGTCTGCGACACAACGTTTGCATCATAACAAATCTATCACGCGTCGCCCGGGCCTACAGCCTCGATCCGGTTGAGCGCCACAAACCCTCGATTAGGAAATTGAAAGCAGGGGCGGTGAGAGAATCCCTCAGACGAAATGAGAGTCGGAGGCTGTGTGCGTTAGCCTGTCAGCACCTACGAGCGGGAAACGAAAAAATCCCGCACATGCTCAGACATTGTTTTGCTGCTCAATTTAAAGAGCAAACAAGTAGATAGTAGAGCTGTTAAATATTCATGACTAATTTCAACATGCTTGCCTCATTAAACGTTAGTAAAATGTGGGGTATTTTCACCACCAAAAGAGTCGTTAAAGGCAGGGGAATGTTGCTTTTTGTCTAATCCGGTTTATCTCTGAACATGATCACATTTTGAAACCGAAGCTGTCTCTGTACTTCATTAGTTGATGTCGTACACTGTGAATGTGCGGAGACAAAGAGAGAAAGACGCACTTCACAAGTAAAAATGGATCACAGAGCTGAGAACAGCTTCTGGTGCCGCGTTAGGTATTGGGGGTAATTAGCTACTTCCTTCCCCTCTCTGCGGTCCCATTGCTTGTCACACCTTAGTCAGCAAACACTACATCACCCACGTCTCACCTGGAGCACTGATGAAAGCGCAGAGCATACCTCGACACGCTGCCTCTCACCTCTGCATATCAATACCAAACCTCACACACACACACACACACACACACACAGCCATTACGCCTTTACTTAACAACAACACAACAACTCACACTGCTGTATAGCTATGCAAGATACAAAGTACTGTAACACAGAGCAACGTGCAACAATAACTGAAATTTAATTTCAGCGGTCCGCGAAAAACCACACGGCACCACACCATCCCCAACAAAACAAACTTCTCTCAACTCTCCATAACACAGTACCGTTACAGTGACAACAGGGTAGCTATTTGCTCTGGAGCCACCTCCGCATGCACGCATACATACACTCGCATATTAACAGCGGCGTAACAGACAGTCTCTGGAGCTGTGTGTGTGAGCGAAAAAAGAAGCCAAAGATGATGTTCGGCATGCAGAAAGGAGGCCAAAGATGATGTTTTGCATGCTGCAATACACCGGAGGCCGAAGTCTAGCAGTTGCAGCGTTGGACTGTGGACCACTCAGCTACAGGGTTGAGTCCCAGGTGGGTAACTGTTACTGTATGCTTGTGCAATGCGTTTCGCCTACATTTCTCATTACATTTCTCCAGTAAATACACAGCAGTAGTAGGAACGTGTAAAAGGAAAGGCAGTGTGTAATGTTATCTTCCAAATAAAGCATCACAAAGCACACAATGATGTGCATTACAGCCAATCCCAATATTTTAGTGTCTTAGTGTTCATGAATTCTGCATACAAGTATTATTTATAATGGATGCTCTTTGTTTAAATAAACAGATAAGGTATGGCCAGGAAGAGCATGTTGTTTATGACTATAATGACTATAATATCTCATTATTTTTTGCAAGCGGTCATAATTTAGACAATTAGCATTTTAGAATGACCGTGTGAAGTCCTTTAAAGGTGATGTTGATCAACAGAAAATTTAAGATAAAACATACAGAATAACATTTAGTACAGTAGATCACAGTTTAAAAATGAAGCTTTCTAGCTAGTGTTTTGAAATTGTTATGATTACCCCACATTATGTGTATGAAATCTATTCTAACCACTTTTTAAATGCATAAATCCCACATTTTTAATAAGATACCATCTGTGTTAAATGCATTAATTTATGCTTCAGAGATTTATAATTAAAGGGAAAATAATCTCTGGTTTGTAGGATAAAGCACTGTGCTTGGACCCGGTCATGTTTGTTGGTGCTGTGGGTGCTACTGTTGTGTTTCTGTGAGGCAGAGTGGTGATATCAGACCCCCTCATTAAAAGAACTATGCTGCCCTCTTTTGGTCTGCTGAGACTATATCAGGAGAGGTCAAAGGTTACGTGGGGTGCCGCGTTCAGCGGAGCGCCCAGAAGCTGTGCATTGTGATGACTCAGTGAGTGATTTGTGTGAGAGTGGACTGAGGAGAGAGACGGAGGGAGGGGGGGGGAGAGCGAGAAAGCGAGTGAATGAGCGAGGAAAGAGAGGTGGTGAAGGATTACGTTTCCCCCAGTGAGGAGGAGAGGGAAATAAAGAGAGGGAGAGCATTTGACTGATTAATCTCTGTGAGAAGCTTACAACAGTGTGGGTTCAGCAGGACCATCTGGATTGAAGGGTCTGGACCAACTTATCACGGGCACAACGGCAGAGCTCTCGGAACCGTTCCAAGTCTGACGAAGGCTCTGCCCTTCTTCATCCTCTCTCCGTCCGTCTCCGCCTCGGCCGCGGACCACCGGGATCTCAGGCCGAGCTGGGATAATCCTGGACGCAGGGTGACCCCACGGCCCTCAAAAAAGAACACATTATGGGGGGGGGGGGGGGGGGGGGGGGGCTGGGTTCTGTCTCAATGGCCTCGTGTTGGGGAGCCCGGCATCCCCCAACCGCCCTGCCAGCTGCTCGGCATTGTGGGTCGGCGGGTGCCACGGGGAAAACTCCGTTCCCAGTGAGCGGCGCAGGACGGGACAGCAGAGCGCTAATCCTGTTTTGCACTTGTATGCTATCGACAGCGTTCGGGAGGGGTCTTGGGGGGGAAGACACTGCCCCCCGCTACTTAAGCAAGACAAAAACAGCATTAAGCCTGCTGGTAGAGGAGGCCCTTCAGAATACCAAGTGTTTGCGGAGCAGGTTTTCCCCCTCTTTCTCCCGGGAAGATTAGAACACAAGGGAAGTGGAGGGTTTTTTTTTTTTTATTATTCCAAGCGGCCGAGGTAAACAATGGGTAGTGTCCTCTGACCATATGGGTTTAGGGGATGAATTATGTAAATGGTCTTATCTCAGCTTGTGATCCGTGTTAACGCCGCGCGGGCAGCCGTGCCACACGCCCTCACCCTCTGTCCCGACCTGACACTCTGTCACCTCCGCACGCATCCCCTGTCATGCTGACAACGCGCAGATGTGACGCACACACATGAAATATTGATACGACTGCAGTTGAGCGAGGCCATAAATATCCTCGTTGTTTGCGTCCGTGAGGGCATCGTAGGCTCGCAGCTTCGCTTTTTAGGACCGTAAATGTTCGGAATGGATTTTCTTTTTCAACGCTGCCTTTTTTTAAAATCACTTTCGCGAATTGAGTCTGTGCACACATATTACAGTAATTTACAATGCTCTGTAAAACCGAATGCAATTTTAACCCACTTATCTAGTGTTTCTGTAGCGCATTATCCAGTTTAGTCATTATCTGAATTAGCACTTTGTTATGACCAATTAAAGCTGTGCAGAAAGAGTTAGTATCAGTCTGTTGTTTGCTACTATTTTCACAGGCACTTTATCTCAGCATAATACCAAAATGTATTAAATATATTCAAAATAAATAAAACAATGCAAGCAATAAAGTTCAGCTATTTAATTAGCAAATTAATATTTCTACACATATCCAAAACTGTTTTTTGTGTTTGCAAGAACATAATTTTGAATGTGGTTTCCTTATAAAAGTATCCATAAAAGTAAAGAAATATAAACTTATTAATTATTATTCTTAATACAGTTCATATATGGAAATATGGTCCTCTAGAGCATTCACTTTATACATTCATTGTATTCCTCCTTTAAATGTGGTGTTTTTTATTTTCTTACTTGAAATTTGAGAGTTGTGAAGCGGGGTCAGGAAGTGTGACCGTGAGTAAAAGAGAAGTGAAACACAGAGTTGTTCAGTGGAGCAGGGCATCGGAGCCTGCCATTCTGCGTCTTTTTATATCTTCTTACTTTTCGGATCGTGCCCCGCGCCCCAAAATGATCTGAGGTTTGTTGGCTTCCACCTTATTTAGAAAGGGACGTTGCTCTGGGCTCAGCCCATCTCCACAATGAACATCTGCACAAAGCAGCCAGCTTCTGTTTCCTTTAGACCGCGTGCATTGCAACGACTAAACCTCCACCACCTATTGAGAGGGCTGCTGCTTGCATGCTATCATTTGAAAATTAAGCAATAAACATGTCTAACGCAGGGACTGTGTATGATGGCAGTTTCTTTGCCGTTTTTATATTCAGCACTCTCAGATTATCCAACGCTTTATATATGTTTATAAGATTCAAATGCATTTTCTGTAAGGGGCACCTTTAATGAAAAGTTATCATTTAATAAATGTAATACTGCTTTAATATTTTGTACATCTGATTGGATGATCTTGTTTTACTATGTGCTGTTTTCAATTCTTTAAAAGACAAAAAAAAGCACAAAATTGTGTATATTATTATTATCATTATTTTTATTACTGGTACTTTGCAGCACTGCAGCATACATTTGTATTATGTATTTCAAATCTGTAATTCATATATATATATATATATATATATATATATATATATATATATATATACAAGAAATTATTTGTTAAAAGTCACTAGTAGTAGTAAATATAGAGGAGGCAGAAATGTAAAATTGTATTTTTGTTTGTCTATTCCCTTGCCTGCCCAGTGACGTCTCACCCTCTTTGGGTTTGATGGACAAAGCAGAACATTACCTTATACAGGGCATAGAGAGTGTGAAATCAACATGGGATCTGTATGTAAAACTCTCCCATGTGATGCATCAGGTAATCTGCCTCTGGCAGTGAAACCTGTTGATCAGTCAATGGCTGTCACTGCCCCGCATCCTTCATGTGCAGGACACAACAACAAGCAGAGCTTCAAATGAGTGTGTGTGTGTGTGTGTGTACATGTGTGTGTGCACCAGCCTGCCTGCCTGTTTTCCTGCCTGTGTGTTTGTGTGTGTGTGTGTGCCTCTGCGATTATGTTTTATTTTTCATTCTCAATGTTTTAGGTGTACGTTTTTTGCCCATATGGTTCATTGTCTCATTTGCGTCTCACAGGCCCAAAACATTTCTTCAAGTTTTTTTATTCCTCTCAGTAGAAAGCAAAACATTTTGCCATTTTTTTCCCACCCAATAATAGGAAAACCTCCTTATGAAAAAAAAAATAGCGTGAGTCTGGTGGGCTTTTCTAAAATAATTAAAACAAGAGCCACAAAATATTCATGTCATTAAAAATTCATTTTTGGCGGTCAGTCATGCATAGTTGTCTTTGAAAGCCCTTTTCAGATGCTAAGTGTTAATAAACTCCCAGAAGAATGCAGACTTGATTGAATTTCCCATGGATCACGGGAGGGAGAGACGGTGTGGCGGACCTGTCAAGGCGGGGGACGCAGCCGCGTAATTGTTCCCGATGCGTTCCCTGCTAATTACCGCCGCTGAAAGTAATCTCCAAAGATTATGGCAGCTGTCACAAATAACAAGCAAGTGATTCCATGCTACATTACGGGACCGCTCCTTCGCCGTCTCCTCTCCTGGCTCGGGAGAGAGCACGGCACCCCGGCCCCTGTTAATGAAGCCCTTTTCTCATTCCCGCCGCCCTGATGTTTCCATTTGACGACGACACGCCGGTGACTCCGGGGTTAATTTCCCCGACTCCACAGGGTTCATTATTTTACCTGACACTCAGGACACCACCCCCCATCCCCTATTCTAATGGGTGGCTAATAGAAATTAATTTTGATTAATTTTGCCACTTGACACTTCCCCCGTTTTGTTCAAACATCAGGTAGCTGTGCAGCTTGGCAGGCATCTCCGTCGAGACTGTTGTGGCCTATAAAGAATGTATTAAAGGTGGATTAGAGGCAGTTAAGAGTCCGGCCTCTGGGGCTGCCGTTCAGGGAGGCTGCTCTGTGTGACAATGTGCCCAGGGTGAGTGGTACCACACTTGGGGGAGAGGCTGCTGGTGGGAGGGAGGGAATAGGGAAGATTGACAGGGCGTGTGGGCTGAAAGGGGGGAAAAAGGAGGAAATGGGTACAAATTAATTTCCTGCCATGAGATGTTCAAAGAGACAAATTAGCATTTCCCCACTGATACAAGACCATGGAGTTCACTTTCCCCACACATTCCATATTCATTGGTCCTCTGTTCTGACTTAGCACCAGAGGGGCATTCGCGATGAGTACTCACTGAGCCACACACACATACATACACACAGACACAGGCACACACACACACACACACACACACACATACACACACACAAGCATCATCATACCAACAGGGGAAGTCACAATCTTTCATCCAGCTCTGTAGATTGCCCTTGGCAGGGTATATATCCAGGTTCCCTCAACTCTCATCTCACCAGAGGTTTTGACATTTGATCAAAAGTTTTTGTGTGTGTGTTTGTGTGTGTGCTTAGCCTCATACAATATTTTGAGTTTTCCAGGCATTGAATCGACCTAAACATTATGTAAGAAATTAGATGTAATATTTTCTTAAATTACATTACATTGCAGTGAGACTGAAGACAGGCCTGTGAATGTACTGCTTGATCAGCATATTTTCAAAAAACAAACTGCTGGGTGTTTGAATTTTTTCGACTGAATTATTAGCTATTTTTCTTACTGTAACATATTGTTATTTTTGTTGGCAGTTGTACCTTTTTACTTCTGTATTGTCATCTTTACACAACACTTTGTACTGTTTTCACAACTGTATTTGCTGTAATGATGTTTCATAATGTAATCAATATAACAGCAAGGTAAAATTATGTTAGAAACTAATTCAAACCTTTCCTCCAATGTTTTTTTTTTCCATGTTCTAGTTGTCATTTTTACCTTTTTTGTCCTTTTCAATAGCAAGGACAAATCCAGTATCCAGATGTATGATACCACACCAAAGGGATTTAATGTTACTTCCAATACTATGAATCTCAGTCAATGTCATTACATGTGCCTTATCTTGTTTAGTCTTGCTAAGAGTTTTATGCAAAAAGAAAATATTGATATTCCAACTGTTCAATTCCCAGAGGAACAGGAATGGGAGAAATTTAGTCTCCATAACAGCATTTTTTTTTCCCTGTAGTTTTGCACAGCTTATCCACACTGCACACGCAACTGAAGTTCCAATTAGTAGCCTCCATCAGAGAGAACTACAGTCACAGCAATCCACGGAGTCAGATAGAATTTGTTTCACGGGGTGGCACTCAAGCAGTTAATGCTGGTTGGCTGCGCCTGTAACGCAGAATTTTATTAAACTCATAAACCAAAGGCCCGTCTGGGGGATTCGGCGTGTTCGATGACAATTTCATGAAGGTTGCCTCACCGCAGCTTGTCACATTCACAATTGCATCAAAAGTCTGGGAGCACTTGCGCTAATCTCTGTGCCCGCGCGCAATGGTCTTTGATACCGACTGGGGTATAACTGTCTTGCAGTCAAGGAGAGCAAAGAAGAGAGAAAAGCAAACAAATAAACAAACAAACGGGGAAGAAGACATGATGGTTGCCTGTTCCTCCTGCTCACCCTCCAAAGACTCTGAAGGAAAACCAGACGCTGAGTTAGGCCTGACAGGAAGATCTACAGATTATCCCCAAATTGGAATGGACTGGGGTTCAGTTCCTCTTGTCTGGCAGGTGGGGGGGGCGGTATGGAACCGAACAGGTTGTAGGCAGCTTTGAACTAGTTCCCTAGAACAGGAGAAACACAATCAGGACTGCACTTTACAGTACGTGTGCCTTTGATGCTTTCTGTTCTGTCACCAAGCCTTGAGAATTTACAAAGACAGAGAGGAGAAGTGTGCAACACAAAAGATCATTTACTTTTGTTGTTCTTATTACCTATGCTGGTGTCAAAGTGAGGGAACGCTCTTTAGACTGCATTATATTGGAAATGCAGGAGGTCTCCTGTTATCTGTTGTAATGATTCCAGTGGAGGAGACAGGAGCTTGATGTGTGCTGCGTTTTGTGATCAAGTGTAACTTGAGATGGTTCTATAAGACAATAAAACATATGGTACTGGGTTGGACATACCATAAATGTCTGGTATGCCCCAAGGGCATCATTTTGCGTATGGACGGCAGGGACATGTCCCTACCAATATTTGAGCGAACTCGTTCGCATTATCTTTGGAGTGAAGTCATATTACATAATTCCATTTTGCCCTTGGTTGTTGTGTCCCTACCAATGTTGACACCAAAACTACGCCCTTTGTATGCCCAACTGGACTCTTGACAATTTGAAAAATAACTCACATTGTCCTTATATCTAATTACACATTCAAATACCCATATTTCACATTAAATTGTACACCCGGAGTCATATTTCAGAGGAAAAACTTTATAACTGTACACATAAATGTATGCAATAACACTCCTCACTTTTTGTCATCCAGAACAACTTACAAAGTAATGTACAATAGTACATATAATAAGGCCACACAAATCACAGCACAAATCCGGAAAACGTCAGTAATACATCTGACAAGGTATAAAGAAGTGTTTCGATAACTTCCCTGCTAAAAAAGACTTTTAAAGAACTACGACAATCAAGAAAATGATGGTAACCTGAGAGTAAAATTCACATGTTCATGTGTAAAATAGTGCTACAACAATTAATAGAAGTGCCAAATAGAGATGCAAGACTTATAAACCTAGATGCTACAACATAGTTTATGTTAGTGCTAAAAAAAGTGGAGAGTACAGGTTAGGCTGTTGTAAACATGTCAGGATAATTGGGAATTCAGTCTGTGCTGGAAGCTGGCCAGTGACTCTGCTGTCCTCGCCACTGTAGGAAGCTATTTCCACCACATGGGGAAAAGAGCAGACCCTGTTGTTGTCCAGGGTGATGGAGATGTATCTTCACCAATAAGCGGTGAAACCTGTTATACTTTCTGAGCTTTGTAGCCCTTCCTGAGCCTCTGGCTCCACCTGCTTTTTGGCCTCACAGTGGTTCTGTGGATACCCCTCCCCCTGCTGGTTGCTGCTGGTCAGGAAGGAAGGGTATTGGTGCGTTTCCTCCTGGGTGTGGTGGAAACCTGATGGGCAGAGTCCAAGGCTAACGCTAATTTTAACGCTGTCTCTGTATATTTCTCGTAAATGTGTGGAAAAGTTGTGCTGTCTCAAAATCACTCACCATTCCGTCTACCAATGAAACTATCGATCAGCATCACAATGTCTCAAGGGGCTTTCAATACAGTATCAGTGAAAGGTTGGACACATCTACACACAGAAGGGTTTTTCTTTATTTTTACTATTTTCCACATTTTAGAATAATAGTAAAGACATCAAAACTATGAAATGACACGAATGGAAATTATTCAGTGATCAAAAAAGTGTTAAATCGGAACTATCTTATATTTTAGATTCTGCAAAGTGGCCAAAATTATTTTTCATATTTGTCTAAGAAACAAATTTTAAGCATTTAAACGTAAGTCTTCAGATAAAAATGTTTTTGAATGCATGTCTCCTATTATCTTAATCAAGTGTTTCCAAACCTTTGTCTGACTGGTGCTGTACTTGCGACGTTATAGTCTGTTAGGTGCATCTCGGCACTAGTCATGCTCAGTGCCTCAGCACAGCTGAGGGTCGTCCTCCTGACAACACCTGGAGCACTCCGCAGCTCCTGACGTGGCGGGTCTCGCTGTCAGCGCTTTCCTGACGGATTGCTGCCTGCTGCGGATGAGCTTCCCAGACGCACCGTGAGCTCTGAGTGACGGCAGCTCCCGCCTACACCCCCCCCCCTTCCCTTCCTCCCCCCCGCCCCGCCGCCCCCACTCTCCACCACACACACACTCAGTGTGTCATTTGGAGGAGAAATCAGTCTGACAGTAACCTCCAGGCATCGCAGACAGAAGGTCACCTGGAGCTCCATTGGCACCCTGCCATCCTAGACGCGGAGAGGAGCGGGGGGCAGGGGCCAAGCTGAACGCGGGACGCAGGATGCGGGAGTCTGAACGGGCCGTGACTCAGCAGAGCTGGACCCAAAGGCTCCCGCAACGAGTCCTGAAGCCCGACAACGAAGGCGCAGCCTGTCACAGACACAGCGAGGCTCCCCCCGTCACACAAAATCTGGGACGGGAAGGGAGAGAGGGAGGGAAAAGTTCTTTGAGAGTGATCCATTCATCTCAAACGGGGAACACAGTAGAGGCACTAACGCAAAAAAAAACATGCAGGTACACATACACACAAACAGGTGCGTCTCTTCAAAATGAAGCAGGTCATAATGCTTGAATGAGGTAGATACACAATTAATTTACTTTTAAGAAGAGGGAAAAACAACAGTCCCTTAAACTGTATATTTTAGCACATCCCATGTTTGTTCAGTAGGAATGGAAAAGGAGTCTTCTGAGGAACCAATAAAGCTGTGTGGTGAGGCCTAACTGATAATGACTGAACATGAGTCCCTTCAATCTGTGACGCTGCTAAGTGGCAGAGTCAGGAGAATGGAACCCAGCTGGACCAGTTTCTGGCATTTTCATTTTGACTGGCAGACCGGCGTCTCCAGCATGTCCCAGGCTCCAGAACTTAAAGCTCAGCAGTGGCCTGTCCAGTCCAAAGACTCAATCGTTCTGTCATTGAACTGCTTTTAATGCTGACTCTCTGCTTGGGAAAGTGTTTGGGTTGGGGTGTGAGGCAGGAGGGGCAGGAGGGGCAGGTGGGGCAGGTGGGGCAGGCGGGGGGGCATGAGGCAGAAGAAAGTCTCCCCCTTTAGAGGACAGTGGTGATCGTCCCCTATTGACACTCTTCAAGAGCGACCGTGCGCGTGTTTCTGTGAGTGAGAAAGTGAGAGAGTGAGTGAGTGAGTGGGTGTGTGAGTGAGTGCGTGCGTGTGTGCATCTGCATGTGTGTATGCATTGTTTGCATGCATGAGCTGGTGCGTGCATGTGTTTGTGCGTGTGTGCGCATCCATGTGTGTGTGTCTGTGTGTGTGTGTTTATGTTTGCATGACTGAGTGAGTGAGTGCATGTGCGCGTGCGTGCATGTGCGCGTATGCATCTGTGTCTGCGCTTTCACTTATTTATTTATTTACCTGTTGTTTTCCATATACTTGCACCCGGCGCCACTAAATTAACAGTGACATATTTGGGTTGCTATCACCCTATAAACAGTATCATTATTGCCACCGCGCAGAGCTGCTCCGCGTTTGAAGTTCTGCTCAGGCAGAGCCGAGCATGGCGCTCGCTTAGAAGAGCTCCTCCTCACGTGAGCTCCACGCGCGCGGCGTCACCGCGGATACAGGGCCCACAGGCTGTCGCCCCGCATTAATCACACCGCTGGATATCCCCATTGCCGGGGTCCTGCCTCTCCAGACCCGGGCCCTCCTTGCCTTCTGGTTACCCCACTCGCGCAGAATGACGCAGCTGAAATTCAGGTGACCTGGTGGTTTTTTTTCAGCCAGGGCATTATTTGTGTGTATGTGTGTGTGTGTGTGTGTGTGTGTGTTTGACTGTGTGTGGACACAGGATCTACACTCGGGAGAACAACCAAAACATCTAACATGCAGGATAATGGGAAGTGTTTTGTTTCCTGGCCATATATCTCCATGCATCCATCACACCACAAAAGTGTAAATGTATGTATAATGGAAGTGAGGAGACTGCGAGTGACACCACCCAGCACACCTCTGTCTCTTTAGATTAATTTAGTAGCCAACAGCAAAAACACCAGATTCAGGCAATAATGGCAATTCCACTTTTACAATTGCAAATTTACAAAAAATTATCACTACCTATGCTGGTGCTACTATGACCATAATAAGAAAAAAGGTTCCTGCTACTACTGCCATTATTAATAGCATTACAACTACCACTACTATCACCACTATTACAACTGCTACTGATGCAAATAATAATAGTGACAATAGTAATAATATACATTGTTGCATACTGCTGTCTTTTGTTAACATCCAGGGCAGTATATCAGATTCAGAACAGACAAAGAACAGCAGGTTCCATAACTAATGAGACATTGACTTCAGTCTGAATATGATAAATTGTTTAGGTGTTTATTTATTTATGAATGTTTGATGTATGGAGTTCAGCTCATGATTAATTCCTTACACAGACCCTGATCAATATGCAAGATTTATGGCGGATTTCCTTTAATGTTATTTTTATTGAAAAACATGGATAGTCTACTTTCTTTCCCCCCACACATTCACTTGATTGATGTCAGCACCATATTAACATAGCTTCCCTTTAATACTGCGCATAATTCCTGGCTCTGTCAATTCCGGAAATCTTTGTGGCTCATTCAAAATGCCTTGTTAAAAATTAAAGCGATTGTATTCCCCTTTCTAATGCTAATAATGTCCCACGTGGGCTCAGAATGCATACAAAGAGCAGAAATGTGATCTGTATGAAACAAACGCAACTTCTTACAGATGCAGAAGATGTCAAGTGATTATGAGACGCGTTTGGACCCATGCTGTCGGGATTCTCATTCGCTCCAAGGTCAAAGTGGCCCATGTTTTACCTGTCACCCTGTCTATCTCACAAGGAGGCCATGGTGTATGATTACTGCTGCTAGCTTGCTGGTTTATCTTTAATGCATCAGTGTTACCTGTCTGTCAGTCATTCCGCGTCTCCTTGTCCGATCTGGATTAGACATCGCAGCACTAAAATGACCTGAATCCTTGGCCAGCTGCTGGTTCTGGTGAGCGTATCCTCATTCAATCTGGGTTCCTTTGAGGTCCCACATCACACTCACCTCTGGTTTGCTCACCGGGGATGTATGAGGTTTATTTTTCAAACAATCTTTGCTTTTTAACTTGCTCTGCACTGCCCTGGACTTGTTAATTGAGTCAGTATTTGACATGGTGACCAATGTTTGAAAGTTTTCCATGTGTTATTAATATTCTACCATTTCTTTATTCATTTTGTTGGGGTATGAATGAAATGTTTTTATGTCACACTCAATGTCACACTTTTCACGCTTTTATGTCACACTTTTTTATGTGACACTCAAAGAATGAGATCAGTGGCAAGATCATATTTTCACAGTTTTATTTATGTTTCTTTTCTGAGGTGTTTTTTCCAGAACTTATAAATGATTTCTACATTAGTTAACCATTCATTTGAAAAGATACACAGTATGCACATGTCTGTTTTCAGTTTTGAAATAAAACAGAACAAATGTGATACACAAAGTACATGAGCCTGTCAATTTTGGCAGAACCAAGCTGAGAAAATGCAAGCACGAGTTATGTCACGTGCAGCGTTTCTGCTCTGGGACTGAGGACGCAGGGCCTGCGAGTGGACTGAGGCCTGCTCTGAGGTGGCTCCTCTCACCTTGGCGAGCTTTCAGCGGAAAAACCCAGACATCCCCAGAAAGCTTCTCAAGCTGGAGCAGGCTCAGACGGCCTTTGCTAGACTCACTGTCACTCTCAACCCCTCCCACCCTGCACTCCTCAGAACTCTTCAGATTTTAGAATGACTTGAGAACCAAGAGAGTGTTGTGGAATTAATTTGGTTTTTAATAGCTTCACACAACCAATAGCCTATAATAGATATTAATGCCTATTGTCAAAGGTGATTCTTTTCTAATAGATTTTAGAAAATGTTTGACTGGCTTGCTTATTGGGTCTACTTTCACTTCACATCATACATGTACAATACCAATCAAAAGATTGTACACAACTAATTAAGATTATGGGAAACATGCATTCAAAGTCATTTTGATCTACAGACTGATGATTAAATGCTTGAAATTTGTTTCTTAGACTTTAATGTTTCTAAAATATGAGATAGTTTTGATTTGTTTAGCACTTTTTGGTCACTGCATAATTCCATTTGTGTTATTTCGTAATTTCGATGTGTTTACTCTTATTCTAAAATGTGGAAAATAGTAAAAATAAAGAAAAACTGTTCTATGAGTAGGATTGTTAAATTTTGACTGGTACTGTATGATGGTCAGGCTTCTTAACATTAGATAACATTTTAACCCAGGTAGTAACTTGATCTATTGAATGAGATTCCAAAGTTGTTAATAGGTTTTGATTGTGAAAACGTTTTTCCTGGTCTGTTTCCTCATGAAGTAGTAAGGGGTAGAATAGGCAACAGAATCTAGAAAGCTATGCAGAGGGGTGTAGAGAATTTTGGTATCCTCACTAGGCATAGATGCACCATCATCAGGCACTCCCGCCTCAGAACTACTCCCTCCCCTGACCTGTGCTGTGCTGTAAGCAGAAAAGGGAGCGTGTGTAAATTACAGGCTGTGTAAGGGCATGTTATCGCACTGTTAGGGCCATGTATAATTAATAGCAAAGGAGATTATGAGAGGTAGTTTGTGTCCATCCTTAGGAGTGCACTTCCCCCCTTTTAGGGATTGTCTTTTGTTCTTATCCATCTATCTAGGGCTGTCTTTACTTTTTTTTTTGTCTAAATCCCCATATTGTACTATTTTCCCCTCTGTTAGGAATACTAAAGACACAAGGTTGTGTCCTGGTCTACCCAGGGCCCAAGTACTAAAGGCCGAACACCTGAACCATATTGAATTTTTGTCTTCTTCTGAGAAGTGTGCCACTGAGGCATACGGAGGTGTACGAGGAGGAGCTACCACCCGCTCTCGCAGCTTTTGACGAAGTCCTGGAGTTTACAATGGGCCAGATGCTCAGCCACCGCCAGCGGTGTCCCCACTGATAGCTGCGGAACGAGGACGACAGTGAAAAACGTCAATCAAGTGTCACTCCTTCTGCTGGAAAACAGTGGCTGGCTTGACGTTCGCCTCCCGAGACCGGGATCCCACTGATTTGTTATTTTGATGTGCTTGTATTACATTCAGGCTCATGACGGGAGGCCCAGACACGGGCAGCCGTTTCTCCACTCTGCTATAAATGAGGTAAAAACAATAAACAGCATCAACAATGGGAATCATTTTCCAGCCAGCTACCTGTTGTACGTTGCACTTCCGGTTTTAGAATGTTTCAGGTTGGAGCGTTTCAGCCAAACTTCTAATTGATCGTCGGGGAGAAATCGCGGTTATGGTACGCGGTCGCTAAGCCGTAAACCATCTCTGCTTTTCACATTCAAGACCTCATCCATATTGATCTGAGAGGCCCTGTCTTGTCTCGGAGGGCCCTTAATTTGCAGAGGAACACCTCTGTCAGCAAACAAAGGGGGACTGTTATGCCTGGCACGGTGACTTGTTCGAGAAATGACAAATACCATCAGGAAAATGAGAGCTAATTCGCTGCTGAATGTTTGCTTTAATTTAGAGCCGGGCATCTGGGTTAATACCGGGATTTTTAATTTGATAAGAGCAATTAGGAGGGATAACCGGAGAGCGTAATTAGTTTGAGCTTCTCTGGCAGACCGGAGTGGCACGTGGCAGGGGCTGCGCTCTCTCTAGGTGGTCTCCCAGTTCATCAGTTCATAAATAAGTAATTTGAAGCGCATTCCGGGGGGAAATCTCCCTTTCTGTGTGCGGAGCAGTCCCTCACCAGGTGCATCGGCAGGCAAACACAGGCTCCAGCCTACCGCCATTGGAACACTGCACCAGCACCGGCGCCTGCGTGTGTATGTGTGTGTGCGCGTGTGTGAGAGACAGAGAGAAAGAGAGCGAGGCAGATGCGTGTGACTCCGTGTGTCCTTGCAGTGGGGGTGAGCGTGCGCACTGTGTGACACTGAGCCATTTGTGAATATTTGAAATGAGCCTACGCATTGCTCAAACAAAACAGGTCTCTGATGTCGGCATGGGATTTGAACTGTGGTTGAACAGAAGACGAGGGACAAAGCCCCGCATAATTCTAAACGTGTTCCACTTGTGAACTCTTATTTTTAATATTAATAATTAAATCTCTGAAGGCAGAGGGAGAGATTTAGACATTTTGATTGACACCTCTGAGGCACTGTGTAATATATGCTTGGTAGGGAGTAGGAATCAGACCATAATCAGAGGCGAACACTCTGAATATCTATCACAACATTATGAAGGCCATGAAAATTCTATTTATAATCAGCATGTTTGTGTACATTGTGAATTATCTGCAAACAGACGGATCGAAAGGCAGAGTTTATTGATTGGCTGGAAAACAGACAGATTGACAGTTCTGAAGCGTGAAGCCTTTGAGTGCAGCGTAAAAACCTCCTTTGCATGGAGCTCTCCCGTTTCTGACTCCTTGCCGTCCCAGGAGAGGCTGATTGGGGAGATGAAATGCAGAATTCCGCCCCTTCCCCTGCACCCCTCCACATGAAAGTCCGGCAGCTTCCCATTGTTTCTGAAGGGTAACTTTAAACTTGCCGTTGCAGTCCAAGAGAAATAGTCTTTCGAATGCAAAGCAAACTTGTGAGGGAAACAGCCCGGGCTTTTTTGCGAGGATGGGAAAGGAGAGACATCTTCAAAGAACGCTAGAGAATCTGAAAAGCAGATTTTGAATAGATATTGAATAGCCTGTTTTTTTTCTTTCGCTCGATGTGTCACTCTCTCACTTTCTTTCTCTGATCAGACTTGTCTGGTTATATAATAAATGTATAATAAATAAAAGGAAAAAATAAATGCACTGTGTGTATATTGTTATTATTCATGTAATATTAATGATTTATAGTCAGATTTATAAACAAATTAGTTAATGGGAGATTGATGATGATGTTCATAAAGACTGTATTGCAATCAGTAGTAGTTGTAATAGTAGCAGCAGTAGAAGGAGTAGTAGTTACCAGTATTCAATTTATGGCACATTAGTCATAATGTATTGTATAATTGTATATAATGTATTATACTATATAATTATAAAAATATTCCAGTTTATTTTATGTGTTGTCTGAACATGCAGGTAATTCCCAGGTGGTTCTTTATACAACATGGTCACGCTAGAAGCTCACTCTTACTCCTTTGTCCCCAGCCTTTAAAAATGAGTTTCATTCCATAGTATGCATGCATAATTTCGGCCTGAAAAAGCTGGATTGTAAGGATCTGCACAAAATGCACAACATAGTCACCATATTTATGAAAAGATGCAGCCTTTCCAGTAATGCGGGATCTTGGATATATGATTCATTGGTGAAATAATTTGGCTTGGCTGTGCGGCTTTCCTTGGCAGCTCCGTCTCAGACTTGCTGAAAAGCGAGGGATCTCGTGCAGCTGGTTTGTGTGTTCGGTATGTAATAGGCAGTGCGGCTCTGAAGACATTAAAGTGTATTGACGTGAGCCAAGGCCTGCTTTAATGAATGGCTCTCGGGGAAGGAGAAGTTTCAAGCTAAGACGAAAATCCAGAGAAAACACGTCCGTTCAGATTGGAGCAGGCAGGAGTTATCAGGTGAAATCCCACTGGTTCCAGCCATCCCAGACCTGCTATGCACCCTCCAGTGTGAGGGCAAAGGGGTGGGGATGGGGTCGGGGAGGGGGGCAGGAAGGTCTGTCACTGGTGGACTTCTTCATCGCAATCTCAGTTCCTCTCCTGTTCATGGCACTGAGCTTGCCGGTGACTGTCTAACAGACGGCCTCGACACCGATATGCATGACAAATTCCTCACATCCCTGTGAGCGGGGCGCCATCTAGTACCAGAGGAGAGAGGAGCTCCCCTGACACACGTGCCGTACAGAAGGCTCTGCTTCTCTTTTGCATCATGTGTTTACTCAGCAAGGGGACTCACAGGGTATTGCTGTATTTCGGAGGTACCTTCTCAACTCCACAAACTTCCTTGCTGACAGAGATGAATGTCTCTCAGATGTGACACTTGCTTTGCATCTGACCATATTTGGTACTATGGTCTGTGGAAAATATACTTAAATAAAATGGTGAACCTTTTTGTCCTGGGCATTCTTACTTTATTGATATGCTTGTGGGGGTTTTGTGATCTGGAGGTTGACCGGAGTGTAAGACCAGACATTACCACAGCTCTCTTATTCAGTGACAGGGACATAGTGCCTTAGCGTTCAGATTAACACCACTTCCCTGTAACTGTGGGGGGGGAAACAAAGAGGACGAGGAGACAAAGGAGTTCCTGCTTCGTCGTTCGGGGAGGTTGGACTGTTTACCCTCTCGGTAATGTGGGCTTAATTCCTCCTTTGTGCTCAAAACGGGGAAATAACCGGTGCAAAAAAAAAAAAAAAGAAAAAATCCCCTTATGAGGATATCGGCGCTGAACAGCTAATGGAATATATTCAAAGGCCAGAATCCCAGATGCAACATAAGCAATCACTCCTCAGACGTCCTCAGACTTTTTTAATATACAAAAAAGCAATTAAAGCAGATCCTCCCAATAATATAAAGTCTTCATTAAGCCCGGTCCCAAAAGCACTCGTGGAAAGCAAACAAATGAGCTTCTCTCTCCTCTCTCTCCCGGTCCCCCTCGCCCCTGCGCCGGCACGCTTTTAACTGCACAACTGCGCGGCTAACCAACGCGGGTTGTGGGGTGTGATTACAGACGCGGCGGGGAGAGAGTGCTTCTGAAGGGTAAACGTGCGGAGGGAGAGCAGGGGGAACGGCAGAGGCAGTAAACACAGGAGAAGGTAGCCGGGGCCCCCAGGCACGGTGAGGCCCTGCCTGCAGGAAAAACGAAAACATTTTATGCGCGACGAGCCCCTTTTTTCTTCGTAGCCCGCGCTCCTCTGACAGGCCCCCAGTGCCCCCCACCGTATTGTAAGGGTGGTACGGTCCCCCCGGTGGGACATCCCGCAAGAACGTCTCAAAAAAAAACGGCATCCACTGATCCTTTCCCCGCTTTCATCCGTTTCCCCACGTTTGCACAGCCTGAATGAGGATGTGAGAGGGAGGGATAGAAGGAAGAGCTATCAGCAGCCATGTGAAGCACACAGAGCATGGAACAATGATTGTGTATGGCTGTAACAGCACATTTGACTGCATAACTGGGCACTGTAACCATTGGCTGGGGGGAGAAGCAAACACATTCAGTCCAGTAGCCTTACACATTAGTTATGTCAAGAAAAAAAATGTGATTGTGTTGGAACAGTTCTTGGAGGTCACATTTGGATGTGATTACCACATATAGCAACATTTGTACTGAGAAACACCTGAGATTCAAATTAAGTTTATCTTTTGTTTAACATTTGTTATGATGTTTCAGGGGTTTTTTTGAGTAATGTGCTCTTTATGGGTAACTGTGGCAACTGGTGACAGGGTCGTGTCTTTAAGCATACAGAGTCAGGTCCTTGAAGACCTGTACACAGATGTTCGGGCGAGGGCAGCGGCGGGGAGATCTGCACTCTCTTGGTGGCTGTCAGGGGGCGTCAGAACCCTCCCCGCGACTTGCGGGACTCTGAAGGGCACAGCCCGGGACACCGGCGGGACCTCGGAGTCCATCAGGAAGCGTCCCGCGGGGGTTCCTGGAAACGGCACAGCACCACCTGCAAATAAACACCGCGCCCCCGCAGCAGAGGACACGGGGACAGGCCGGGTCGGCGCGCGTCAAGCTGGCAGACGCAGGGAAGGCGCGGGGAGAGGTGACAGATGTGCCGGGGTAGAGTAAATATTGCAGCGAGACGTCTACCTTTTCTCTGCTGCGGGCGCACATCAAAGGCCAGCCATTACAGCTATCAGCGCTCTGCCTGTTTGGCCAGTCAGCTATATTCCTGAGAGAGAGAGAGAGAGAGAGAGTGGAGTGGATGAGTACTGTCTGAGGACGAAGTCAAAATTCCTCTGTCCTCACAGGTTTCGGAACAATCTTGCGCTCAAGTGTGTGTGTTAGCAATGTCAGAGAAAATGAGTGGATAGAGGCACATAATTTTTTGGGAGGAGTGTGTGGGGGGGAGCAAAGTGATTATGAATCTTGGACATAGGCTGAGTTGCGCTTGGCAATTTCTGATGAGGTGGGAACTGGGGAGTCACATAAGTGTGTGCGTGCGTGTGTGGGTATGTGATATGTGTGTGCATGAATGCATATGTGTGTGTGTGTGTGTGTGTGTGTGGATGTGAGTGTGCAAGCACATGTGTACACGTATGTGTGTGTTTGTGCATTTGTGCTGCAGAAGTCAGCACCAGGAGAACCTCTTTTTTTCTGAGGTCTTTAAAGAGGGGCAATTAAGCAGAGCATATCTGGCTGTGAGCACTTAATGAGGTTTGGTCCCTGGAGCAGCATGCTGATTGCGATACCACCGCTCCACGGCCGCAGCCAGTCAAGGGCATGACAGAACGCAGTGACACGTGAGGGGATGATGACATCATGAGCTAGAAGGCCCTGGGAGGTCCGGTCTTGGGTTCCAGACCTGTACCTGGACAGACAGAGCCGACCCCTGGAAAAAAAGAAAAAGCACACACATGGGATTATGTATCAGTGTGTTCAGCCAGTAACCTTGGCTTCAACAAAGTAAACGTTTCATGCACCATGATGTGTTTGCAGACACAAGCGTAATTGTGCATTTATTTGCACTTAGTTCCCAGAAACACGCAAACCCGCTTGAACAATAAGCTTTTCAAGTGCATTCTGGGAATTTCCCAAGAGAGGGGGAAAAAGATGCTGCATCCTCTTCAAACGCTATGATCTCATTCTATTACATGACTTCCTGTAGCACGGGAAAAAAATGACTTCCCTTTTGGGATCTAGGGGAAGGAAATGGTAAGTCTCCCAGAATAAAAATTCCATCAAGCTCTGAAAGTGAGCCCCCTGACTTAATCTAACTGCTAATGAAAGTTTAATAACTGAAGTTCAGGGAACAGGAAATTCCTTACTTCATGCCCACCCTCCCAAACCAATCAAAAGCAACAAACGATGTATATAAACCGCCCACTAACTCCCCTTTTCTGCTGCATCAGCTGTTTGCATACCCTCACCCCCTCCCCTCTCTCCATCTGCGCCTTCTCTTCCACCTGCAAGGTTCTGTTGTGAGCCACATTCTAGGGTCATCTGTCTGGCCTTGACCCTCTCCCCACTTGGGTTACACTGTCCCACCCACAGCCAGGCCCCACCCCTTTGCCTTTAGAATGTCCAAAATGTGGGGCCCCTCGGCACCATCGTGCAATGCCTCCCTGGAGGACTGAGCTCCAAATCAAGACGAAGATCCTAGCAGACCTGCTTCCCATTCGTGTTAATGCTATCCCTTTCCACTGTAAAAACAGCCTTAAATTCAGTTGTTCTGGAATGTCTTCACCTAGCAGGTGTGCTTTGTCCTCAACATTAAGCAAGTTGGTGATCCTCTCTACAATTAAAATGTAAGCATCAAAAAAGTGAAACCCTCAATTAAATTCTTAATTATTTACTTAAAGGTCAAGACGAAATGCACTGTAGTTACATCTAATCTGTGCCTGAGCTCTCAGGCTATCAATATGGGCATAGGACAGTGGTAGAGGGAGGTCCATCATGTCATTTTTTGAGATGTTGCCACTATATTTATCTGATACAGAACGCAGGGATTACACAAATCTCTCTTGGAAGCCAACTGCGGTCATTTGCCAGTATGATTTAACATTAAAGGCAGAGACCAATTAAAGCCACAAAGGCACTTAGCGTGCACTGAGCAGGCAGCGTTTGTTTAGGGGAGAGTGAAAATGCCAAATGATTTAGCGTATAATAAATCCTATGAAATTTTAACAAACCCCAGGGGACAATATTTGTTCTTTTGAATATATGCTAATTATTTTCTTTTTGGTAGGGTTTGTATCCAATGAATTTTTAAACCATATTTGGATAATGAAACGGTGGTATGTGCGATATATTCAGATGTGGAAATGGAGGCAAGCATTTGAATAAAGCAAAACCTACGGTGAGAGACGAGGAGCGGAGAAGGAGTTGAACGCTAATAGTTTTTGTATATTGAAATGACCTGTGAAGTTCTTCTTACAAAGATAACCTTCCCAGGAATAGGGAATATGGGAATATCATTTATGATATCAGACATTTGCATATTAATTACTTACAATCTGTATTTAATACAATACTGCTAATCTTAGTTCTGCCTCACCTTGACCTATATAGAACCGTTTATGAATTAAAACACCTGCTCAGACAATGTCAGTACTGTGAACACATTCCTGGAAGTATAAGAATTATTTGCAGTTTAGTGCGTGGTGATTTATTAGCGTCTAAGCCAACCTGCTTTGAGGCATTTTTTATTTGCTCCCAGCTAGTGAACGTTGACAAGTCATGCGTGTGCACCGCTCCACCACGAAGAAACACGAGAAAACCATGCGTGTCTTTAAACTTGGGTACTTAAGGGCATGATGTGTGTTGTGTCGCATGCTTAGCGTTGGTTAAAAACTACAGACGATATCCTTGTCTCGCATAGCGTGCCGATACAAATGAATCAGGGCGAAAGTATTCTCGCTTGTCTCTAGCCGGGAGACGGATCGGAGCTCTGGCGCTCCGCTGGGGGCGTTATTCGCTCTGATATTACCCCGTACGCCAGCATGGCACGGAGTAATGAGTGCCAGCCGTCCCCGGCGCGGCGACCCGAGCCAATCCATAAACGGTTCCATCAGCGCGCTCGCGGAGAGAGGTTGCCACTCGACCGGCGCTGAAAGGCTCTCAAATGACACGCCATCAAATTTGTATTTCACAGGGGCCCCTGCCCCACCACACACACACACACACACACGCGCGCGCATGCATGCATGCACGCACACACATTCACACAGCCTCTGGCGGTCGGGGTCTCTTGGGGCAAAGCAGTGCAAAAATCATTATCTCCCCAAATGAATACGTGAGGAGCCCATACTTCATGTTTCACCCCGGCCCGCTGGTACGGAGAGCGTGAATAATATATAACAAATAGCTTCGTTCATTTATTAATAATCTAGCGCTTTACCTCTATGATCGCGGGCGACGGATTGGCTGGCGGCGCCAGTGAAGGACAAATGCTTTTGCCGCTGGGAACGTTTAAATTCCTCCAGTTGGAGGGAAAGCTCTGTGGAGATTGACAGCTGTTTCAGCAATGTCAGAGAAAATGAGCGGATGGGGGCACATCATTTTTGGGAGGAGTGTGTGTTTGTGGGGTATGGGGGTGGGGGGTAGTTGGTGAGGAACAAAGTGATTATGAATCTTGGACACAGGCTGAGTTGCGCTTGGCAATTTCTGATGAGATGGGAACTGGGGAGTCACACAAGTGTGAGTGCATGTGTGTGAAGTGTGTGTATGCTAGTGTGTGTGTGTGTGTGTGTGTGTGTATGTGTGTGTGTGCGCGCGCGCACGTGCATGTAGAGTGAAGGCATTACATCCTTGCCAGCCCAGCACTGCCCTGTTGGAGACATGTCTGCATTGCGACACATCTGTCCCCCAGCTGTGTCCCTCCTTGTCCCGGGACGAGTGTGCTCCCGGGAGGACAGGCAGGACGAATCAGCACCTCTCGGCGAGGCACCAATGCTGGGGCCTTTGCCAAAGTCCCAGACCAGGAACGGTCCCAGGGACATCCTAATTACTGGAGCAATTAAGCACAAATGTGGGGATGGGAGATGGCAGAGGATCCAGGAAACACATATGTCCTTGGGGTAAGAGACAGGGGCGCATCTGCGCTGAGGGAGACTGACGGCGAGCCTGGAGTCAGCAGTCTGGTCCTTTTTTTCCCAGCGTAAGAGGGCAGGATGGGGTTGGGGGGGGGTGGTTGAGGAAGAACAGACACAAAAGCGGAACTGTGAGGGAGGACACATCAACATGAGGCCGGTC
Organism: Megalops cyprinoides; assembly: GCF_013368585.1. NCBI lineage: Eukaryota > Metazoa > Chordata > Actinopteri > Elopiformes > Megalopidae > Megalops > Megalops cyprinoides. Next base: position 10,141,137 of record NC_050598.1, read on the forward strand.
TTGTGTTAAAGGCGCGCCTGACAGATACAGATGGGTAATCGGACTGCTGCTTCTTTTATACAGAGCGAGCTCTGGTGCTCTTCCCCCTGCAGTGATACAGAGCAGTTTTCACTGGAGGGAGCGCCGAGGAGTTCACAGCCCGACCACTGGAGAAAGGAACACATGGGAGCAAAAACCAACACTCCTAACCGCTCCGACCAGAGCGGCTTTGCGAAAATGCCTGCGTGTTTCGCGGAGCGGTCCCAGGGGTCAGACCTGGGGGGTGTGCTGCCTTTATGTTCACCAGCCGAGGCAGCCAAAAACGCTTCATTTAAGCTTGATTCTTCTCTTAGATGACTTGGAAATGGGAGTTTAAAATGCAAATGTCGTCTCACAGATGGACACTCTGGCACAGCGTTATAGAGTCTGCTGACCTTCCTGTCTGTCCGCAGCCTGTGAAGGTCACCCCGTGTCCAGGGTTACATGATTGGCTGCAGTATGCATCGCCCTTTGCTCCAGCCAATGGGGAGACGGCTCTGGGAGTTGTGTGGATTTATTAGCCCAGGAAAGATTCCTACTAGCTCCCCCCACGGTATTCAGAGCAGGGTAGAGAGAGGGAGATTGCGAGAGAAAGAGGGAGAGTGAGAGTTGGAGGGAGGGAGGGAAGGAGAGAGATAGAGGGAGAGAGAGAGAGAAGGAGAGAAAGAGAGAGAGCGCTGACTTGGGCTCACGGAGGTTTGGACCGGCACCAGCTGGACTCACGTCAACACACATGGCCTCTCTGTTTCCCAGGAAAAGACAGCTTGAGAGTAATGGTCTGACTCAAAACGACACTGAAGCCAGTGCACATTCAAATAAATCATAGACTTGCCAGGGCAGCGCGTAGGATAATGCTTCTAGCGAAAAAGACCACTGATTCGTTCCTCAGACACCAGTATATCAATGCAGTTGGCCTCTTTCATTTTGTGGATTTTTTTTGCCTTCTCCGTGGGGGTGTTTGGCTGCTATGTTGCACACGTGTGACATAAGATGCAGGGAGCGAGAAAATGCAAGGGGTGGTTCAGAAGCCATAGGAGCAGACACCTCTGGGGTCTCTGACTGTGCAGGCTGGGATGCACGGCTGGACCAGACTGCAGAACAGTGACACCTGTTACGGCAAGGCCAGTGAGGCGTTGGGTAGGAGAGGGGTGAGATTCAGCACATTTACAGGGCAATATAATTATACAGAGCTGGAAGCAAAATGAACTCCACATGTATGTTCTTCTTATGTGTGGTCCAAACTCCTTTGCTCAGCCCACCTTGAGACATTACATTGCATTATTGTCATTTAGCAGACACTCTTATCCAGAGCAACCTACAGAGGTTACAGTTTTACAAGTTATCTATTTATACAACTGGATATTTACTGAGGCAATTGTGGGTTAAGTACCCTGCCCAAGGATACAGCAGCAGTGCCCCAGCAGGGAATCAAACCGGCAACCTTTCAGTTACAAGTCCTGCTCTTTACTACTATGCCACACTGCTGCCCCATGTGATACACAGAACAAACAATCTGTTAGAAATGTATTCACGCCTTCATATGGCATTACTACAGTATTGAATCAGTGCATATTCGTAAACTTTGAGTTAAGAAGGTAAGCTGGCCTCTTTATAGAGGAAATATGCAGATATCCGTGCCTGTGGGCTCTCCCTCCGGCTCTGCAGAGTTCAGCTCCCACCAAGGGGAATTGGAGTCCTTCGGTTACAGAGCTGTTGTGACGGCCACAGATGGAATTATCAGAGATGAAAGGAAGACAGCTAGCAGTAGCAGCTTGGACTGAAAGTCATATTCAGTGTTTAACCAATGCAGTCAATGACCGGTGAGCGATCTGACACAGTGACCATGGATGGCTTAGCTCGTCTGTACCACTATGCACCTGGGGAGCAGAAAATGGCTTAGCCTGGACGTGAACCCATACTTACTGTGCAGCTGGGGACCTGAGCATGATCTATGAACATCTTCTGCACACACACACACACACACACACACACATAAACCCCTTCTCTCTCTCTCTCTCACACACACACACACACACACGAACACACAAAAACCACTTCTCTCACACACACGCTGTTGATGCAGGGACTTCTCTCACAGCCACACACAAGCAATAGTGCACTTTCACATACACAAAGACATACAACGACACACAAACTGTTAGACATACACATATATACACATACATATGTAATGACAGAGGCTCTGTCAGATAAATACACATCTGTGCATATGTTGTCATAGGGTGTCTATTTCTGGATCACAGATCTGGGACCTGACTCAACTTTGGACTTTGGGGGTGTTATCAGAGCTATGTTTGCTTTTCCCGTTTCCACAGCAACCAACTTCAATTGTTAGGTAGTCTGACAACCCACGGAAGTTCAGACAAAAGCAAAAAAGAGAGAACAAAAATCAAAGACCTGTGGACGCTCAGGTCGAAGGAGCATATTTGTACAACAAACACATTGTGACAGTTTCCTTTTTTAAAGCTCACTTAAAAGAATGCATTTCATGAGAAAGTCCAGCTCTTAAAAATAGCTCCTCACCACAGTTTCCAGAGACGGAACAGATGTCCAAAAGCTGTCCACATATGACACAAAAAACAACACAGAAACCATCCTATCAAACCCCACAGCGTGGAGCTGATTAAAACTGCAAGACCGACTGTCCCAGGTCCCTACAAATATGACAGAGAAAATAACCAGATATATTACTTGCAGTGTCAAAATTCTCAGTCCTCAAGAAAATGTCGTTTTAATCTTTTTTAACACATATTTCAACATGACAATATAAATGACTTCTTTGTACTCTAGTCTGAAAAAGTGATTTTTTTTTTTTTTTGAGGTGGACTGCACTTGACTTCGTAAACCTGTGTCCCTTAACTTTCAGCGTCCCACCCTGGGGGTGGCAAACAAAGTTAAGCAACGATCACTTTTGCGCCTTTTTGGCATAAACCTGCAGAGCATATTATTGTCAAATACGGAAAAATTCAACGGAGCATCAATCAGAGCAGCCAGCATCACGATAAAACAATCAAGACTGTAATAATTGATAGCTGCTCGTAATGCGGCCTGACTTTGAGGATTTGGAGATGAGTATTAAAGCGCTCATCTTACGAGAGTATTTCTAATAACAATAAACAGTCCAGGAGCCCATTAGCCCGTCATTAAGTCAAGGAAAATGAATCGAGTTTGGAAATGTCCCCCGATAGAGTTTTACTCGTTATTACTTATGAGTGGAGCCCTCTCCGGCATGTCAGGAGGAGCTTTAAATTATATCATTATTCAAGCGCTCTTCTTATGTATTCCTGTCAGAAATCCAATACGCAAATTGCCTTTTATTAAGCTGAAGGATTGCTCTCTCACATAGCTGCGGCTGTTATGATCCCAGAGGATCTATACTGCAGGGTATGGATCTTGTCAGGTAGTCAGCATTGGAAGGTACAGATTCCGGTTTAAAGTTTGTGGAAATTAGGGAAGAAAATTGCAACAAGCCTTGATTAGACTCCCTTCGTCCCCCCAAACAACCCCCCCCCACCACCACCACCACCACCACCACCTACAGCCCTTCGTCTTCCAGTTGCTGTATTGACAATGGGGACCAAACTGCCTGAGGGTATTTTTATTCAGTAAGGGGGTGGGAGGTAAGGTGGGGGTGGGTGAAAGTGGCAGGCTATCTCATTTCCCCTGCCTGGAGGGGGCTCCGAACCAAACGCTCTTGTGTATGGCAAAGGCTTAGCTTGGGGGGGTCCCATGATACTATGGCCGTCACACCCTGTGGCCAGGTACAGGGGACAGGAAGCCCCGGCGTGTGATGAGATGTTGAGCACTGGAGTAGGAGTAAATTACCTCAATGACAAGGTCTGACACTGGGCCACCGACACTATTCCTGACCCCCCTAATAGTATTGTAATTCAACTCTATATATGCACATCATTTAAGATGTGTACATGCACAGGGCTGGGAAGCTTCATCTAGATAACAGGAATGATGGTTATCTCAGAGTCAATGCATTACTCTGCTCTGTATGTATGGGTTGCCCTCCAGGTAAAGTCTGTGGAAATTGCTCCCTTAGCCGTCCCTATGGTATTAGTTGCTTTAAAGCTTTAATATTCCCAGACTCATCTGAAAAAAAATTCCACTCCATACTGATACAGCCTGATGACCAGTCTTCCCCCTCCTTTACCACCAGCCCTCTAATCTTCACATCTCACCACACACACACTACACCCCTCCTCTCCCTGTCTATCTCGCAACGTGCATTAATTTCACCTGATCATGCTGCTCCACCCTTCATAGCCCACTCCATACCGCTGTCTTCCCACTCAAGGCTCCCCCACTTCTACACCCACTTCCTATTCCTTCCCAACCCCCCCCCCCCCCTTCCCCCACCCCCCACATCAGGATAGGCAGTGCATTATCTGAGCCACCCCGGCGTTTAGAGTAATGGACCCGATAGCGTGGGAGACAACACAAGCGAAATAAGGTTTCCCGCTGCCCGGCCAGGAGAGCACACCTGTACCCTGTAATGGATCCTTTCTGAGCAGTGGCCCTGAAGATATTCCCAGCCCCTGCGCGAGGTGGGAGAGGGGGAATAGAGACAGGGGCTGGGAAATTCATGAGCTGTCATTTGGTTGCCATTACAGTAGTGCTAATCAGCTTTGGAACTCCTCATAACTTTTCTACGAAAGAGATGGTGGGGGTGTTTGTGGGGGGGGGGGGGGTTACGGGCACTGTGGAGTGAGACGGAGGGAGAGGCAGAGAGGGAGCGGAGCGAGGCCCCATCTGTGCTACCGTGGGAGCGGTGGGCTTCTCAGCGCGTTCGCTGTAATCGTTTTCTTCTGATAATTAGCTGTAATTACCGTTGATGGTGCTCCGGGTGGCAGCTCCCCTGCGAGAGGGCTACCTTTGTTAGCGCGACGCGCGCAGGAGACGGGTTGCCACGGCGGGGCACGGTGCCCCCCCTGTCTCGCGCGGACACCGCGAATTGTCAGAGACAGCTGATGCAAATGCCGGATAAAAGATTTATGTTCTGTGGTTTGGGTAGCAGAATTCTTTTATTCTCGGCTGCGGGTAAGGCTGATTGTTTGTGAAAAGCGCCGCTGCAGTCCAGACGGTGTGGTTATCAGATGCCAGGCTGCGTTCAGGACTGCTCCTTCACCACTCTTTCCCTTTCTCAGTGTGCTCTACAGAAGTGTACTGCACTCTTTCTTTTGCAATCTCCTTCATTTATACTGTGTCAGTGTTGGAACTGATTCCAGCACTGCGATGCTACCCAAGCCGACCCCCCGCTTCACTTCATCTGGATCAGAACTGCAGACGTGGTGGTGCAGAGCACGCATCTGACCATCATCCACAAACCTATTCTTTCATATCACAAAGACAAAAAGTCATGGAAGCATATCTCTTCCATTCGTAGCTCCATACACTTTTTGTTAATTACAGTTCTATCTTGGACAGCTGTTTATCATTGCATTTTTTTTCAAAGGGAGGCTCCATTGTTGCCTTCTGTTAGTTTATCAGTTCAGTTATAATGACTCACACAGGCAAATTGCTAAAAATACAAGCAGACATCATGTGTGATGCCATTGTGGAGTAATTGGAGAGGAATGACAGACGCAATAATTTTGATTTCCAAGTTCTTTCAGATGGCCTTTGTCACCTCATCTGTGGCTACAATCTGGCTATGATTATTCGCAGGATAATCAGTTACAAATTGGGGGCTAATTTATCGCACTTATAATGGGGAAAATATGACTTATCCAGCTGGACTATATGTGCATTAATAGGATATAAACACACACACAGACACACACACACACACATACACTCACACACATGCACACAGTCCTGTTCCAGATATTTTCTTGTAAAACATTTTCCGCATGCAAGGATTTGTAATTATGGTCTGGCACAACGGTTCTAATAAACCTTTCCCAACGAGCCCTGGTTTCCGTGCTGGTGGAAGTACAAACCTGTGTTCACAAGAGCAATAAAAAGCTCTCCATTCAGTTTCACTCTGCGTGTTTATAAGCATCCTCATTCACTCTGTTTATCTGTACCATATCAATCTTTCCTCAGTGGGTCATGGTCACTGCTTTCCTCATTGCTTATTTTCAAACACAATCGTGTTTGGCACATATCGGTTCCTTTGGGACGACGCATAAAAACTGCTGGAATTGGCTGTTTATCATACCATCACTCCAAAAACAGCCTCCTTTTTTTTTCATTGTGTATGTATAAATTGTATTTATTTTATATAGTTCTGCAATACAGGATTTTTTTACATGCATTGTTTATTTTTCCTCAGGTAGTTAATTTAAGAGGAATAGCTTTTTATCAGAATAGATTAATCTTGAAATTGGAAGCGATATCTTTTTCTGCCATTACTGTGATCACATATTACAGTCTGCTTTATAGCAATCACTTCACTGAAAGGTACAGTGCTAAAGTTATACTGTGGAAGAAGGTGAATGGAACATGTAGTGGAAGCAGAAGTAACTGATTCATGAGAAGTAGCTCCTTTTCATCTTCTCTCACTTGTCTTTACCCCTGCAATAACATTCATACTCTTGAGGCTCAATCAGTGAGGTGCTCGTCTTGCAGGCTGAGCCGTAAGGCCTTAGTTCGAAGCCAGCTGTGTGATCTTCCAGCAACGGCCAGGAGCCTGCAGCAGTAGAACAAATTGGCTTTCTAGTGGGGTTTCCTCATCTCACCGATCTCAGGCACCCTGCAATTCATCAGGCACCTGCAAGTTGCTTATATAACATTGAGTGGAGCAGCGCCCATCCCCCAATGAGCACCCACTTCACTGGGGTGCACCGTGTAACTTGATGTTCGGAAAGTAATGTTGGCTGCATGTGAGCGTATCAGAGTATCGCATTCGTCTCTCTTCAGAGCTCCCGCGCTAGTGCGGAGGTTGTCACAGTGAGACAAGCCTAATGCGCAATTGCCATTTCTAAAACAGGGTCACATTCAGAGGAAAAATATCCATACTCCTTGTTTTTTGGATGCATTTAATTGTGTCCACCATGAATTTTAAATCAGATTTTTATGTTTAGTTTTTACTTCTACTCTTTGGCATATACAAAATTCAGTGTCCATTCATTCGTCGACAACATTAATTAAGTTGACAGAATGTCTCAGACAATAGGATAATATGTTTTAAAGATCTGAGTTGGATATACGCATGACATTATTTAAAACATGGTGTAATTTTGTTTCTTTGACAAATATACTGAACAGCACAATCCAGCCAATTACATTCAAAACAATCTCTCCCTCTTTCCTAATCTCTGAATTACCTTGGAATGTGTTTTGTTTAATATCACATTTGACCTAGTGGTGCACTCGCAGTTTTGTTATTATTATTCCTTGCTGGTGGATTTCCAGGCAAAAGAAATGTCCGAAGATGGAGGGTGTTTCACGTGTCAGACAATTCAATCACAGTAATAAAGACCTGAATTATTAATTCTATTTTCTCTTCAAACATAATTTAATAAGTCAGCCCCAAAAGAAACTGCCTAATGTCATCTTTATGAGACGCTAAAAGGGAAACATGACTTTGACCGGCACAGTGCTGTAATGAGCTGCAGGAGATTTAGAGGGAGAGCGGTGCAGCATGCTCAAAGTGGAAATCCCCAGTAGGGCTTCCAGTCTTAAAACATCTAGATATTCCAGGGGAGTGGCAATTAACATACTGTATCTTGTTTATCAATTCAAAATGGCTTCCGCCTCTATGTGAGTTTGCTTTGCCGTCCTTCTTTTGGTTGTGAGGGAAGTAGTAGCAGTAACTGTACTGTAGTAACTTCAATTATACCCTGGGATGGTAACCGGGCCCATTGGGCTGTGGGAGCACTGCAGAGAGATGTAGACCCCACAGTAAGATGTAACGTGCAACGAAGGCTATAACGACACTCAGATGCTCAGTGGATGCCAGATCAGACCCCATAATGCATCGCAGCAGGGAAATGGCTTGTTCAGAAATGGCTCATTGGAAAATCACAAACTGCCCTACATGTAGTACAGTGTCCCACATATTGCTGTCATATCTTTTATATCCCAACCCTGCATACAGTAAATAACAATACACCGAGACCAGCATACACACACACATACACCTGCACGCACATTGCACTATTGTCTCACCCTATGACACAATAAACAGAGGTCCACACACCACCACTCTATCTCCAAAGTCTTCCATACATATATGTCATGTGGAGCAAATACACATACACAAAATATAGCCTGCACCTCATACACACAGGTACTGCTCTACACTGTAGTTCTCATGCCTTTCCACACTTGCTTTCCCTTGCTGCCCCCCACACACATGACAATGCAGTGCTGATTCACAGTGGCAGGTGAACACCCGGGATGGTGGTTTTGCTGTTTGGCCTGGAGGCATTATCCAATTTTCAACTGTTCTCCATCCACCATGTCAAAGTTTATTTGGCGAGCAGGGAGGACACGTCACCGGCTATCAAGGTCTTTAGGCTTAGCACGGACAAGCGGCATCCCTATTGGTCTTTGGGCTGGGGGTAGGGAGGCCAGGGATCTAACAGCCGAAGTCTCCTGCACATGTGGTCCCAGTCCCCTGACACATTCAAAGTGTGCTATTTCAACAAGAAGGAGGACACCTCTGCTTCCCCATTGTCACAGACTTCAGTGATTGATTTTTACTGAGACGCATTTTCATTTATTCCCCTGACCAATAAGCATCATCAGAGCCGTGTCTCTCACAAGAGCCCGGGTTCTCTGCAGCCACCAGGTCCTCCCTGTAGAGGAGATAGCAGGTTGAGTAAGTCGGGGCAGAGGGAGCTGTGGGAAGGGGGGGGGGGGTTGGGGGGATGGTGAAAGGATGTGATCACCAGTCACACTCACCAACACACTCCCTCTGAGGCTATTCATTGCTAGCAAATCCACCCCCCCTCCTCCCCCATACTCTGCACACAGGCCTCACGCACACAGAAATGGCCATCACCCTGTGAAGACAGGGGAACAATGTAAGGGGGAGAGAAGATGAAAGCGAATTTTACAGGTGCACACTGCATTAGTTCAGGAACACATACCGTATTCTACTTGGAGTTTGTTATGTCTGGAGATGTTTGCCACTTAAGATGGCTTCACAGTGGACACAGTCAGTTCTCTCACATGGCCGTGGCTGAGGAAAGGACTGAAGAGAGGACATACAGCCAAGCTGCTCCATAAAATGCACTTCAGCAGTAACATGTCTGACATTTGATGAGGCAGCAGTAAAGACCTTGAGAGACAGCTCACTCTGTCACTCAACAGTGAAAGTAAACTCACCTCCCTACTTAATCTGCCTCTCAGCAAGGCACTGTGCCACCTGGTGGCCAAACCCTGCAACTGAGCCTCTACAAAGTCTGGAGGGAAGACTCTGTGGCGTCTCCATCTCTCAGCTGCCACAACCCAACCTCTGGCACTGCAATCTTGGCACTCCACAGAAATCACCACCTTCTCCTTCCAGCCCGGCCATTACGAGAGATCTGCCAGCCGCTTGTGTAAACCTCCAGAACGAGAGGAAGACACCCCTCTCTGGATTGCGGTTTGGGTAGGCTGGCCTGCATGGGCTGCTGGCTTCGTCCCAGAATGCCTCGGTGCAGTGACAGTGGTGGGAGAGGAGCTAGGGAGGGAGGAAGCCGCAGTGTTTTGACTGGAGTCAGACTCGTGACTCTGCAGTCCGGGCTCCAGTTGTCAGCTGGTTGTGAAATGGCCCCGCAGCCCGGCGGAGCTGAGTGAACAGAACCAGCACCGTGCCCTGAAGTCACCCTCCGGGCGGACCACACCCGAGTCCACTTCAGTCCAGTCCAAGCTCACTACAACCACAGAACAGTTTAGATGCTGTTTCCACCATGTAGGGAAGCCATGAGTGTGCAGCCCTAGTGTTGACGCCAGGAATTCTCTTTTTACCAACAATGATTCCAGCTTTGCCTCTTTTCTCAGACTAACTCAGATTCAGTTAGCCAGTGAGCTGTCCTATTTTTACAATGGTTGGTTGAAATGTCAGTTCAAACACCTCTGATGAAATGTTTGTTCAGTGCAAGAGAGGGCAAATGAACACCTTTGTGAGTTACGTGTGTGCGGAGCCAAAAGCTACCTCCACGTGTAAAAATACACAAACCTCTGGGGTAAATGCACATCTGCTCTGTGGAGAGGGTGATCTAGAGAGAGTGTGACTGGGAAAGGTCTGTGTTTGATGTTTACTGACTGCATCTCTGCTGCTTAATATGTTGGAGTCATGTTATAAAGCCATAACAAACAGCTGTAAAAAAAAATGTAAATGATAATATAACACCAGGGCCATTAAGAGGAGCCATCTCTTGAACGTGTATCTGTAATCAAGGCCTGGTGTTGTAAATCCCCTGCTGGTCCCAGATCAGCTGAGGTGCTTTCTCAATGGCCAAAGAAATATGGATTGACCGAGGTCAGGCTATCTCACTGTTCCAGTCTGAATGCAAAAGCGTATTGACCTAGGCATTAAACCGGACTGAACCGGCATCAGCTTTGACTACCACAGGGAGGTGAGTATGGACTCTCCCCAGCTGGGTTTCAGCCATGCGGAGTTAATGATTTCAGAAGGACAAATGATGAAAAACAAAAATGAAGTGACCCAGAAGCATTCATCACAGTCTTGTTTTACTTACCTGACTGAAATCACGTTGAGCTTCACAGTGGTTCTGTTTGAGTTCTAAGGAATTCTCTACAGTATAGTTTTAGACTGGATGTGTTTCTCTCTGTCTCCCTTTGTTTTTTATCCTCTTTGCACACTGGTGCTCACCCTGTGCTGTCCCCCACCCTGTGCTGTGCCCCACCCTGTACTGGCTTCAGGTCCTGCTGTTTTCTGCCACTGGGGGACTCTGTGCCGAACCAAAGACGAACCTGGGCCAAGTGAGCTGTATTACCAAAGCCAGCTGGTTGCTGTCCCCTATCCCTCACCCATAACCCCCCTCTTCCCTGTCAAAGCAACCTTATCATTGAGCTCCACTGTATCTCCTCAAAGAGACATTTTTAGGACCGTGACAGAAGGTCCTCTTGGCAGCTGTGACTCATTTTCTCCTCTCTCTCCCAATTTTACTGGAATGTTTTCCTTTCTACTTCTCTCTCCAACAGTCTTTCGGTCGATCGCATTTTTTCTTTTGTGGTGTTTTTAGTGTCAAAGGGGGGAGGGGGCAAAATATTCGAGCTGCTTGTAAGGTTTGGATTATTACATCAATTTTGCTAGGGCTTTTAAAATTCCTGCCACGGAGCAGGAATGCATTTCCTCTTGTGTGTCACTCTTTGATAGAAGCATACACGAGCCTTCTCGCAATAGGCGTGCTTAGACGATGAACTGCAAGCAATTATCACCTCTCCTCCAACACGCCTCACTTTCTCTTGTGCCTAAACTGCGATAATATTTGTTTTACCTTAAATGTCATAGCGCATGTCAAACGGCCAAGGGGAATTTACTGCGCTGACGAAACGCAGTTTCATCACCTAGCATGTATGGTCAGAAAATAATTTGACAGCGCGGTGTTTTGGTAAGAACGTATATCCCCTCCGTTTGAGCGGATCGGTTTCGCTGTGGCCATGACCGATTCCCAGAGCTCTGACAGAGCCTTCCTGACGTAAATCTCACCCAGCGAACATATGCCTCAGCCCTGGCTGTGGGACAATATACACAGGACATGAAGGAATAGCTTTTAAATGACTTCATGAATGAGACGTGCTCGCAATCTGGTGATAAAGTGAATTTAATGTTCATCATTACTGCCTTTGACTCTTTTACGCTGCATCTGCATCCAGCTTTCAGCGTGTTAAACGCTCACAGGACATGACATTGAAGCACCTCCCGAATGAGCCCTCCTGTGTTTTTACAGTACTGCATACACACTGTATCCCTCATGTATCTCTTACTTGGAACATGGTTCCACCATGACAACTGTGCACACTCCATTCAAATGTGCCATTGTGAATATTTTAAAAAAAGAGTTTCTGCATGTGGTGAGTGTAAGAGAGAGTCACTGCATCATCACTGTGTGTGTAAGAGAGAGAAGGAGTTTGTGTGTGTGTGTGTGTGTGTGTGTGTGTGTGTGTGTGCATGCAAAAAAGTGAGTATTTGAATCTGCAGTTTTACACACATTATAATTTATGAAGTCAAAAATGAAAAAAAATGCACTTTCACCTCTTATGTATCTTTCATACACTATTATAAACTGAAAGGCATAAAAAATTTTACTCCCCATAATTTTATGTGCGTATATCTTTCACAGACATATTAAAGCGCACACTTTTATTTAACAATTTAAGTATGAATATATGTAAATTGTGCCTGAGGTAGACTAACTTCCAGTATCAAACTACCCTTAAACAAAAGCCACAGTAGTGTGGGTGTCCATAGCTTTACAAATTTCACATGTCCTCCATGAGAAGCCATCAATGCTTGTATCTGACAAGGTACAGATTTCACAAGGACATTCATCTTCCTCTGCTGCATAATCTGTCAATAAGAGCAGTTCAGCCTGCATCCCGCATGTTGGTACTTGATACAGTCGATACATGTGTACTGATACACATGCTGATGCAGACCACTGAGTCTGTGCACTTTGTGTTTTTCTAGATATGAATCAGTCTCCTGGTGCACATTAATCTTCCAGCTATCAGCACACCTATAGCATGTTCCCTGCTCACCCCCGGCAGTTAATGCATTTGGGCCTGTGTGTCCAAAATGAAAGTTTCCCCCTGCTTTTTATACCAACAGTGCATAACCACCGGAGAGAACAGGTGACAGCAACACAGGCCCGCTACTAAAAGAGTAACATTGGAGCAAGGAGGATCACCAGTGACCATGTGGCAAGTAATGGCCATAATCAAGACGAAAGGCATTCAGACATCAGACTGAGAGCCTTCAGATATGTGCACAACACATGATAAAATCACTGCTTCAGAGCATAAAATTTGGCTTAAGGTACAACTTCAGATGGACATTTTTATAATGGTTTTTGTGGCTAAATACAAGCATCCATAATGTGCTTATTTGCAGCTACACCTGATGATTTCTCAAGCAAATATCCACACACATCCTTCTACATTATAGAAATTTTGATCTTTTTTGCATATCAGGATAAATTTTATTATCTTAACTTCTGTATGTCTGTTAACATCTAAGTCTAATCATCTAAAGATGTGCTGAATCAGTGCTTAAATAATACTAAACCGTCTTTTCTGTTATAAATTCCAATATTGAACATATCCCAATATCTGGGATTAAGCCACGGTGTTTGGGTTTAAACTAATTGTGACCTCTGACCTCTCTCTTCCTCCAACGGCTGTGGAGGAATGGTTTACAGTCTAATGGCTGTGAACCCAGACCTTCATATTTCATCCAGATGCTTTCTGACAGCGCGTTTCACCACCCATTTAAACTGCCTGCCGGAGCCAAGAGCTTGTGTTTCATAATGAGGTGCTTATAGCAATGTGGGAAATGGGAAACGGGAGAAACTGCAGGGAGGCGGCGGGGAAGGTGAGCCTCGAACCCGGGCTGCAAAGAAACCTGGGCCAGGAAGACCTGCAGGAGGAAGCCATAGATCCAGCACATCTGGCCGAGGTTGACAAGGGTTGCCTCGTTTTCCCTCTCGCTTCCTCCTCTGCTCCATCTTATTTGGATTTTTGACTATTGCTCAACATGGTATGGAGCAAAAAAGATTGCCTGCAACAATTGCATCCTTTGTGGAAATGATTGAAAAACCATCTCCAGATTTAGCTCTTGGCTACGCCCGTCGCTTCGCTGTTGGCAGACTCATCCCCCTTGCATTGTTTTGCCAGTGCAATTAGGGCATTCCTGCATTTTTCGCATGAAACTTTACATGATGTTGTGTTTGTTGTAATCCACAAATTAATTTCTGGCGCGGATGTAAATTCTGAGGGTAACCGAGTAACCCACAGATTGACAGGGCTGTCTTGCTGCTCGCTGTGGGAAACACAGACATGCACCTCTTCTCTTTGCCTCCCTCCTCCTCTCCCTCCATCCCTATGGGTTAGAAACATCTATACTTTCAGTCATTTTCACATATTTTACTAAGGCTAATATTCCAAGTTGTAAAAGTGTACATATATATAGAATGAGAGAATTATAGATAGGTAGATGGATAGATAGATACATACATACATACAAACATAGACACAGTTGCATAGATACAGACATATATAGACACAGATACATGGATGCATAGATACATAGATTTTAGATAAACATGTTCCAATATTCAATTCAGTGATTCACTGTTTTGCCCTCTTGTTTCTTTATCATTCAGTAACCATCACAATGTACTGGTGGAAATTATTACTTGCTGATGTGTAATTCATAAATAAGTCAGCATGTCCAGATCCAGGACTTTTTTTGTTCCAGACATAAAGCGCACTCGTGCCGTTCACCACGCTGACTTTGCCGCTTCGCTGCGACACACCCTCGTGTTAACATGTTTGGCATGTAAAGAGCAGAGAGCACGAGGCGAGCCTTTGTCCTTGAAAGTCCCTCATTGGCATATTTTCATATCTTCTCCTTCTCTCCATTTATCACATTAACTGTTAACTACTCCAGATGTTTTTTTTCCTCCTTTTTTTTACTCAAGCTAAATTGTTAATTGAATCTGGTCATAAAACAGCAGATGCTTTCGGGCCCAGAACACAGTGTCTCAGGGCGGGGAGACAAAATGAAGACCGTCGTATTCGGGCTCTGCCTGAGGATCGTCCGCTTAACCCATTCTCTGCCAAACCTTACACCAACGGCAACTGCGTGCATCTTCACTGTACTGTAGGGTTCCAGTGCTCTTGTGGTTCATGGCTCTGTGTCAGGCAGCTAGTCCTTAACCCTGAGAGCTAGGTGTACGGAGTAGATAGGAAAACATTTCGTGGGCCCTGAAAATATCTGAGGATCTTCACAATGGGAGAACAGCTATTCCCAGCCGAATAGGCTTAGATCTCTTCAAAGTCGGAGTGCAAACAGCTCCCCTTGCTCAATTTTCCAGTCTGCCGTAAAACGTGAGGAGCAAGCAGCAAGCCAAACCTGAAGCGCGCCGAGATCTCCCATGGAGCCTGAGTCTCAGCTCCACACTTGTCCTGAAGTGCCTTCACACCCACAGCCTTCCCGATGTGGGGGGAGAAAAAAAAAGAGAGGGGCCTGTTTATCCAGGCCTTGATTTACGCTTTCTGTTGATTTATTTTGGTTACAGCCCTGGAATGCCTTCATTTTCTGTTTGCGCCATAAATAAAACGAGGGTTTGATTATGAGCCCCAAATAGGGGTGTCGCGTTAAGCGTCGAGGCCGTTGGAGTGGCACTGCGGCCCGGCGCGTAATTGGGCCGACACGATCGCGGCGAAGGCGGCGGCAAGGGCCCCCGCGGATGCGCAAGACGCCGTGTGACCGCGCCGTGCTTTTCTGTGGCCCCTGGGCCCCAAGTAAATGGGCGTTCATTCCCCTCTCTCTCTGTCTCTCTCTCTCAGCCCCTCTTAAAAACGCCGTAAAATACGACGGCGTTTTCCACCAAAGCCGATGACACAAAGGAGCCTGCTCGGTTGTTTACCCAGAGGAATGCGGGCCTCATTTTTTGGTGGGGCGCACAAAAGACATGAGCTCACGTCAAGTGGGATTTTCCAAAGGATTAAAAAAAAAAACAACACCACCGCGAGCGCAAATCAACACACACGCTACATAAAATGCACAGATAACACTTTCCTAAAGAGGCGAAACCCAGGCGCGATGCCCGTTACGGAGCGAAAAAAATGAACTGAATGGCACACCGCCTGCAGCTGGGACATCCACAGACCCCCGCGCTACAGATACTAATGATATCGAATGAGTCAGCACTCGCGGTGTTCCCGAATCCTACGCCCGGTAAAAGAGTGAAATCAGATCTCCGCTCCACCATCACCTCTCGGTGGGAGAAACTGCAAGGCGAAGGAGTAGGAAAAACACGGGACCATGAGTACTTGTCAATTTCCATGACTGGTAATGGAGCGGCCCTGTTTACGCAGTCGAATTTCCCATGACAAATGCGGTCGGATCATCATTTGCGGTCGGGAAAGCAGTCCAGCTTTCTTTATAGGATAGCAAAAAAAAAAAAAAAATGCAACAAACCGAGTGTGCCATTATTCTTTTCTCGGCATATGTTTCCCATTTGCAGACACACTATGAGGCAGTTTTTTTTTTTCTTTTGGTTCTTTACAATGCCATTAGAAAACAATGTTCTTTGTTCATAGCATTTGCTCTAATTTTACAGCATTACAGATCCGTGCCCACGACTCAGTTCTCAGGTTCGTAATCACATTATTGGCCCGGGATATCTCCCTCTCTCCATGCTGTTTTATTTAAGGATGTTATTGTTGGCTGCGGCACAGGCCACAATCAGACCTTGGGTCCTTTTCCCAAGCGAGATAACCACCCACATGTCATACATCATCTGACCTGTCGGCGTGACACGTCACCTCTCCCACTTTTCTCTCAGTCTTTCAAGATGCTGCGCACGCTGGGAAGAGGGCCCGCTCTGAGGAGCGGCGCTGGAACAGAAACAGCAGGGAGAAAACCGACACACACACACACACACACACCAGAGCAGCCACACAGCGACTAGCTGTGACTTTACCACTGCAAATTGCCCTGATTTTTTTTACAAATTGAGTTTTAATGAAGTGGGTCCCTACATCCTATCACTCACATTCTCCCCATTTACATCTACTACCAGTACTGCTGATGCTACTTAATACTACTACAAATAACATTTATGATAAAATAATAATAGGCATTCTCACCATAGTAAGAATAACTGTACTAACTATATAATAATAATAAACAATACAGCAGGACTGAGAGATCAATGAAAAGTGCATTCCTCAATCAACACGTTTGTTTCTAACTTGACATTAGTTAATGTAATATTTGAATATTAGGAAGGTCCACAGCGCCCCCTACTGATGATAAAAATCTATCTCATTGCATTCCACTGATCTCAACACTTTCCATTTATATTCATGTGCTATATTTAAACACCGAGACACTTTGTTTGAAACTAGTGAATCCATATTATTTGTGTGTGTGTGTGTGTGTGTGTGTGTGTGTGTGTGCGTGTGTGTGTGTGTGTGTGCGCGCGCGCGTGTGTGCGTGTGTCTTAGAGACGCAGCATTGATGTTCCATCCTAATGCCCCTCGTGTGAGTACTGCTTCTTACCTGTAGAGGGTGTAAATGCTACAATGCTAAAAGTAAATTACAGATTGAATTTTCAGCTATAAGTTTTCAGACAGTGCAAAAAGAATTGCAATTGTATTCTGGACCGATTTTATCACCTTCAAAGGAAGAAATGAACTATGAATGACACACGCTCCCCCACCCAACACAGCATTATTTCCCCCCCAAAAAAGCTGTGATTTGTGCTGCTGTCTCAGACTTTGATAAGAATGTCAGTTAAGCTGTTATATTATTGTTTCAAAGCGTTTTACTCGTCATGTCTGAACGTTATTTTAAGAAAAGTTCTGCCGGCTCATATATCAAAGCAGAAGAGAATGAAATTCTGCCACATATTTTGTGGTGGACGTTTTGGATTGGAAAGCTTTTCTGACGGCAAGCAGCTCTCGTTACAAAAGTAACTTTGAAGTCTGGGAGACTGTTCTCGCTCTATATAAAACATGAACTTTACTGATGCTTTTGTTATCTTTCTGATTCGGACCTCCTATTAATCTTGGGACAGTACAAACAGTACAAATAATATTCAGAGGGAAAAAAAATCTTATTACATTTCTTCTATTTTATGATTTATGCTTTTTTTCAGTGCAAAATATTTTTTAAAAGCTTTACCATTCATTTTGCATATTGATCTGCAGCTCAGTAAATAGTGAAGAATATAGGCTATTTTAAAATTATTTTGTAACTTGTGAATGTGCACGCATGCATTTGCGGAAGAATGTATAGAGGGAGAAATAATATTCCATTATTGTCATAATAAATAATGTGGACTGCTGCAGACAGATTGCTGAGTCTTTCTGAGATGAGGTGGATGTTAGTGTGCGGAGTGAATGATGGAAAGGACAAGACTCTGATGGAAGAAAGCAGGACTCCATCTCCACTTGTATTGACAGCACTCAGCCCTCCGCTCTGCGCTCCGGCAGCTAAGTGTGTCTGAAAGCCATCGTTTACTACTTAAACCCCTCTCCGTGGCCTCAGCACTTTTGAATACTTCATCGTGGGGCCCCGGAACAGTTTTGTACAGGAGTGCCGTCAATCACCGGCAGGCCTCAGTGTCAAAAAGGCAAATCGTTTGTGAAGGATCGGATTACCGAATGCCTCCCCCCCCCCCGCCCAGCCCTCTCCCATCTCTACAATCACTTTATCCATAGGCTGCTTCATCGGACGCATGCTGGTAATTGAGTTGGCTCCCGGGGGCACGGTGCATTTGGGGATGTTAAGTGCTGTCTCTTGTCACACTGTGTTTTCTCTCTGATGGGCCACTTTTTTTGGGGGGGGCGGGGGGGGGGTCATCATGTGTTTTCCTCATTCTCACGTTTTTCTGTTTTTGTACATTTCAGAGACGTGTGGGTGAAGCTTTCTGTCGGGCTCCTCTCTCCCTCCCGGCAGAGATCCACCGAGTGGAGAGAGAGAGAGGCTTGTGACCGCACCCTCCCTCAATCCCAAACTGAACCCCCCGGCCCCAAAGTGCGCTGCACCTTTTTACGGAGAGTCGAGGCGACGCGGCTCTTGAGAAATGTACGGGGAATTGGAGCTGACACCCGGAAGCCCCCCACCACCACCCCCACAGTGCCTTGTGTTGATGTCTCGTGTCCATACGGAGATGGACGTGATTGATTCAGGACGACAATGTGCGCTGCCACAGCCATATTTTCAAGGCAGGGCCTCATTTTTCTGCCATGGTAGGTTTACGGACGAAGAATGAAGTTGTTGTTTGTGGCAGTTGTGGATTCTGCATGCACCATTATAGCTTTTTTGTATACTTTCTTTGGTGGTTACAAGAGAAGTCAATAATTTCATGACAACCTCAAAACAGCAAGTCTAGTAGTTAAAAAAGCAAGGGGCTAGCAATACTCCTATACTCCATTTTCTCTTTTCTAACTATGAACTAGAAGCCTGAGCCTCCGGACCTGCATGTTGAGAGTATCGCTTTGACCTGTACTGTGGATGTTTTATATATATATATATATTTTTTTTTTTTTTTTCCATAATCTCTGTATACACAAAAAAAATAATTTGCATTCCCTGCCTGCACAAGCAAATCTTTGCTCTCATAGATGTGTCACAGCAACAACCAGAGGTGAGGTCACAACCATACAAATTAAGATGGAGAGCTAGTGAAGAACTGGGAAGAAGCAAACCAGCTGTGCCTGATACGCCAGTCCAAGCTTCCACATTCCTTCACTAGTGGATGCTGGTAAAAGAGATTCAACCCTGACCTTTCTTTTGTCAGCAACAACACCACAGCTAAAAGTTGTAAGATGGCGATAGACCTCATTGCGCAGTCCAGACTCCCACATTGCAATTCAAATCCACCCAGCTGTGTCACCAAAGTTCAAAAAACCTTCAAGAAAGCAAAATGGTGGGAATTCAAAGAAGATCTTGAAGTAACAGTAGAAGACATCAAGTTGAACCCAGGAAACTACACTCACTTTGTTAACACAGTAAAGGAGACAGCAAGAAAACGCATCCCACAAAGGTGAAGAACAAAGGATATACCAAGTCTTTCCCTCAGCTTGGCTAGTACATACGACAACTACATCAACATATATAAAGCCAAGACTTTCTCTGGAGACACCACCGTGTCTAAGGAAGAACTAGCATCTAAACTGACAGAAGAGTAATCCATATAGTTGCAGGAAGTGTTTGAGAACACAAACCTGACCTACAACAGCAATAAAGCTTGGAAAGTCATAAAAATTCAATAATGGCCAAGAGAAAACTGCAACATAGCAATGCTGCAGTAATCCAGGCAATAACAGTTTCCCCCACTAACATCAAGACACCTCCATCCATATAGGGTCACGCTGTTAACATCTGGCCTTCTGAAGCACGAATATGTAATGTACAACACAGAAAGCCAAATAAAGTAGGGCAACACTTTCTAGACTGAGAGGTAAATATCCTGTATTACATATCCATCTTCCAGGCAGGCTAAGGTAATACGCCAATTGCTCCTGAGTGGCTAACCTGCAAAGAATCAATCCAAATGGAACTTAATCTTAATTTGAAATGTTTAAGGAGAAGATAATCAAAATCAAACCAAAAGGAGAGTGCTTAGTTGGACCGTTCAAGGTATTGTTTAACAGAAGGAGAGTGTGGATCATATAGCGCACGCTACTCAAATCCTAATAAGGAATTACAAATCAGATAGGCAGAGAGTGCTCCTCTTGAGTCTCATTCCCTCAGGCAATTATGGAGTGACTGCAGTTGCCTCGCCTGTACCTATTTAGCTGTCTGACATTGACGTGAGCTAAGTTAGTCTTGATTTATCATCCATTTGTTATCTGCAGCACAATTCATTATTTGTGCCATTTTTAATCCCGCTGTACGAGGACACAGAGGAGGGAAGATCTTAATTACAACTGCACTGATTCAAATCTGTCTTTTAGTTTCCTCCGACAGAGGCATGTGATGTGCAAACGCTTCTGAAGATTTGCTGTGATTAAAAAACCCACCTCGGCTCTAAACAAGTGAGAATGCTCCAACTCTCAAACAAAACATGCATTTCACAAAGGCTAATGAGGATGCTACCCTTACAGTAAATAGCAAAGTGGAACCCAAGGCACACAGAATGCATCATTGGCTTATTGCAGTTTCCTCTCTAATGAATTTTACTTTTCTCTGCAACTTTACTTTTACCCTCAAACAGTTGTTCAGTTTTATACCTTTGATAAAGAGATTTCTCTCCTTGTTTTTCATGTTGAAGTCATGAAGGCTGTTGTATTTCTGATGTATCAATTTTAAAGGGTGATTACAGAAAAATCTAGTTAAGAGGAACATTGCACTCGGCAATAACCTGTCAATTCAGTGTCTATGTATTCACAGATAACCATACAAAGTGATTAATACAGTAAAAAGATAAAAACTTAATCAATAAAAATTTAATTGAAATAAAAAACAATTGAATTGCTTTAATAATTGATAACAGGTTAATTAGATCAGTTCTGTTGTATTTGTTCAATAGATTACTTAAAGTAGTGACAGTTCAGACACTACTGGCAGTCGAAAAAAAATCCTTATGGCTGAGTCCTGACTCATATTCAGCTGTGCTTCTTTTGTGAATATAGAGGAGGTAGGACTTCCTATGAACCTGTTCAGTGTTGCTATGGTTCATGTCCTGGGCCATGAGAACAAAAATATTTTGTATAAAACTGTATGTTGAAACAAACGTTAAAACATTTACACATATGGCGATTCCGTCTATCAAGTTCAACCACCTACTTTATCAATTGTACAAAACGTGAAGAGAATGCCCCCAACGCCTGCTGGTTTCCGTACGCGCTGCATCAGTAAGGACTACATGTCCTACAATACTCGACGCACTCTGCGCCGATGACGTCTCAAGGACGTCTCCGTAGTAACCTGCCCGGCCCTCTGCAACCGCCGCTGAGTAGAGCCGGAGACTTTTTGAGGGAGTTGGGTGACTGGTTTTCGTGACAGAAATCCAAGTCCATCGGTGGTTTAAGCGGACTTGACAGCGGTTTACTGAGGCGGAGAGCCCCTCTCGTAGAGCCAGGATGCTGAATATGTGGAAAGTCAGAGAGTTGGTGGATAAAGCGTGAGTATTCTCGAAATTTTGCGAGACGAATTTATTTCTTGGTTATCGTAGAGGCCCCGGGTTGTACCTGACCGAGAGAGACACGTATCCAGCTTTTGACGTCACACATAGTGTTCTCAGCTGATACTAGCCCATCATGGCTAACTACCACCGAGTGTGTGGAGTTCAAAGCATGGGAATTAGTCTTACTTCCTTCTCCGACAATTTACCATTCTCTCTTTTCTGAGTCTTGTTCTAACTCCACTCTTAACATACAAATAAATACTCCGAACGTTACTTCCTCCAGGTCTTGCTTTCCAAACTATGGCAGCTACCTGGCTGGCTAGCTATATCATTTCCCTGTTTACCAGTGATTTCCGTGCTTCAAACCCTTAAAAGATTGTGAGCTGGCTAGTTGGCCCCTTTCACGTTGATCTAAAACGATGTCATGCAGCAAAAGCACTTCCCTGGCTGTTTCTCTTCTTTGATTGCCAAGGTGTTGATTAAACTAGGCCTTAGGCTGTCGCTATTATTTAGCCAGCTAGCATACCATGTCTGTTTTTCGTATTCCAACTATCCGTCTAGACCACGAGTATTTGTTTCTGGTTGTAAATATACACTACTTAATTTGCTGAATGCTGACTAGCTACTAATATTGTTGGCCAGTGAAGCTAGTTCCGGGTTTTAAACGAAACTTAACCGTTTTGCTCTGAGCTGTGTCAGGTCAGATTTGTTTGCAAGCCAGCTTCCGGGTTAGCCTGCGTGGTAGACAGCAGTGAGGTTCGCAGTCCAACTTAGGAAAATAAACACCAATTGTTCAAGTAGCTTGCTAGTCAACTTCTTTAGGTGTCATCATCCATGATTGCGAAGTCGAGGCCGATTTCACAAATGTACACCCTGATTTGTAATTTACGTGAGGACAAGCAACTGAGTAGTAGCTAGCTTAGCTAGCTGCTTTGTGGGAATTCTTCTGTCTTTGGGTTTCAAAAAATACGTGTACAGTGTTATTCTGCCTTCATTGATTGCTGTTGAGACCCGCCCAACTCATTTGATTGAGACAGCTATCATATCACAGTTTTCTTCTGTCCTTTCTGTTAAGGTAGTTAGCTAGCTAGGTGTTGTTGATGTATTGAGTAGAGCGATTTTTGTAGTTTCAGCTCAAGACTTCTTCGAAGGAAATGGTTTTGCAGCAAATGCAACCCGAGTAACACTCACAGTTTTGAGAGAACGTAGAACAGTGTTATCTTTATTATTGAGAAGTACCCGGGTGATAACTTGTGGTTGTGAGTAATTTATGCAATGGCATAATCTATTTCCTTGATGTGTCATTTCTCAAGTCAGGGAGGAGAGAATAAATTTGTTTCTGCCCGGAAGTTACGCATTTCAAAACTATATGAGATAACGCTAAAGGCCACTTAGTAAGTTTATTAAGCCATGTGGTAAGGACTCTATTTGAGGTCAGCACGTACACGTACACAAAGCCTGTTACCCATTGTGGATGAAAGTTGTTAACCAGGTTAAAACTGCTATCCACACAGGACAAGGCACCAGAACCCTGTGATTTGATCCAGCAGGGCTACAGCAACTTATTATAAAAACTTGCTGGAGTGAATGGTATGGTTAGGCTTGCATGCCATTCCCCTGAGCATGCAATATTTGTGTTTCTGCATGTGAGTTCGCTTGCTCAACTCTGAAGTGTTTTTGGCCTCCCTCTGAAGGTGAACTCTGTGGCTTGCTCATGATTAAAATGGCAGTGCCATTACATACTCCATACAGTAGCATGGAATCATATTCAGGGTAGTGGGTCAGTAACCTCAAAGTAGCCATTGTACCCTTGACAGGGTACATTGATGATGTGCCTGCTGTCTTGTGATCTTCTCCCTGCTTATTAGCCCTAGAGTTGGGTTGAGAGTGGACCTAAGTGAAGACACACTGGTGAGGTGTTATATGCATCAGATATGCATAACAAATACTTCTTGTGCGTTTCTGGTCATTCTTTAATGGGTAAAGACATGACACATTGAAGCAAAAGGAAATATTGTTTATCTATGTATGCTTTAAGATTCTGATTAGGTAATATAGCGGTGATACTTTGAAAACAGACCATTAGTATACATACATGTATTCTACCTACCTGTGTTGATGTATACAGGCTTTGGATTACGGCCTGGTTGCCCATTGTCCTGCACCTGAATTTATTCTGTCAGCGTTTTTGTCAGTTTGAAGTTTGCAGTGCATAGTTGCTGAAAAGCAGAGATTTGTTCTCTCTTCATTCATTGGATGCGGGGTGACAGGGAGGAGGCCACTGTGAATCAGGAGTGGGCATGAATCCCCCATAGCTTTCACCTCCTGTTGAATTAATGTCCCGCACCAGCAGAATCTCTTTTAGTTGGAATGAAGCTGGAAGGTACATAAACAGGCAGTATCTTGATATCACAGTATTGTAGAAGGTTCATGGCCTATGTGTGAAGAGTTCCGGTATGGAATATTGTTAGCCTACATATACTCTGTTCACTGGAAGGTTACGTGATATATGCCTGTGGGTTGGGCACTGTTGCTCTGCTCCTGAGCAAGGTACGTTATCTGAATCACTTCACTAAACCTCAGCTGCCTCACTGAGTCCCTGTCCTAGAATATGAACTGTCCTTTGTCTGCATTTTTCTGGAAAATAGAGTGCCGTGTTGACCAACTGATGCACCAGGCCCTGTTTAAATGCAGTGGCAGCCAGTTATGCAGCTCGGTGCTAATAAATGTGTAGCTAACTGCTACCTTTTGGCTAGCTTCCAGTAAATGCATCACAGGGTCATTACTCATTACACAAAAATAATGCTTTGGAACATCCAGGTTTCTCCTGCTTCTGTGAGTGATTTTCAGTGGAACTAACATGGGCACATATTAACATATTAGTGTCTCTCGAACTGTGAAGAGTTCAGTGATCAGATTTCCTCAGGAAATCTTGAGCACAGAGTGAAAGCCACCAGTCTATGATGACGGAGCCTCATGACCTTGAAAGCGCCCTGCTTTGGCATTGGTCTCATCAGGACATGCCTAAGAAGCAGCAGCTCTGGATCTTTTTGATTGTGCAAGAGATGCACAGTAGCTGGGTCTGCGGTGCAGTCAGGCATTAATCTAAACTCTAATGTTGAGGCGGGTAATTGTGAGTAGCTGTTATGTGCAGATTCTGAGTTTTTGTTGAGCCCTCATCTCCTCTACCCCCTGGTAAAGGCCTCTCTGTGCAGGCCTTTATTTATTATTTCAGATGCAGTGTGCCCACTGTGCCTGGGGTAAGTCTCCACTTTTTTTTTTTGCATAATCCTAGCTTTAAAATGCTTGCGCGAGTTCATAAGCAAAGCAACAGTGAGACGCCAGCCTTTGTCACTGAGATTGTCCTCTTGAATGGAAGCTGGTGTCCTTGGAAGCGACTGATGCACAGAGAAGTGGAAAAGAAGACATTTCTTTCTCTCTTCAGTCTGAACCGAAGCTCCGCAGCCTCCAGTGGGTCACAGCTCAGCAGCGGCCATAATGACGAAGCAGAGGATCGCTGGGTGGTGGTAAAATGGAGGGAACAGGCGGAATGGGCCTCCCTCCATAGCTTTCACCTCTGGCTGAATGCTCTTTTGATCCTGCTCTCTCACCGTGACCTCTGGGTGTAATGATGAGATGACTGAGAGCAGACTCTTTGCGGGACGTGATTGAAAGCTGCCAGTTGAATTTGCCTCAGGTCTGGCATGGTACCGAGGCATGGGGTTTGTTGGAGGCGTTGGGGGCTGAAGCTTCAAGAGACTAGGAAGAAAGGTGTAAAATCCTCACTCTGGCACAGTGGGAGAGGGCTTTGAAACCGCTCTTTGAACGTGGCAGGTGGAACCGAAACGGTCAAGCCGGGATTTTCCAGTTTCCCTGAAATCATCGGCAGGTCGCAGATTTTCCAGAATTCACGATGGGGAAATAAAAGCTCCGTTCTTTCGCTTAATTGTTATGCAAACTGCCCCCCCCCCCCCGGGAGTTAAAAGTGAGTCTGGTAGAGTTGTGTCGCTTCATTGTTAAAAAGTTCAGTCCTGCTCATCCCAGATTTGCCCTCGGAAACCTGTTCTCCCTGTTTGGCGGGTGCAGGTAGTGCGGAGAGCACACACAGTCTGGCCCGCCGTAATGGATGCTGTAGCTGACACCGCCAGCTAAGCACGCATGATTACAGCTGAATAGGGGTTGTCATCGATACAGCAGGCTGCTATCAGAGCTGGCCTCGCCGCTGCTCCCCACAGGCACAGAGGCTTTGAGAAACAGCGAGAAACAGAGGCACACCTTCATGGCTGCGCCGGGTTTAACACTTTTGACTCCTGTCTGCCGTCATTATGCCGTCTGCTGTCATTACGGCCTTCCCAGGCTGGTTTTTGCCGGTACATTCCGGTTGTTTTTGCGTTATTTTTCCATTTAACAGCTCAGACTGATTACTAGAGGAGTGTTTTGACTGGAGGAGAGTGCCTTCCTCACCGGCAGGAGATCTTCTATCTTGAAAAAGCCGTCTGCATCCTCCCTGCTGTTTTCAAGCAAATTCACTTCTTCTGTGTGATTTTCCCAGTTTGGTGTGATATAGAGGGTCTAGCCAAAACAGTGGAGACACCAAATGAAAAATGACTCCTATTATGAAGCGACGAAATCGCAATTAAAAAGGAGTCTGCATGTTTCATGTTAATGTCAATGTGATTTACCAGTATGTTTCTGCTATAAAAGAGGTCTTAAAATCACCATACTAATATGTGTTTCTGAAGTAGCATGAGGGAACCAACAGATTCTGAAAGCAGTAAAATTATGAAGTGGTGCCCGAATTGCAGGTGCGCGAATCACAAAAAACGGCAACATTATTTAATGTGTCAACAAGAACAGTGTCAAATCAGGGCGGCATATGCGAAACGAGGAAAAACTGCCTCAGGAAAGAGGAAGCAGCGGTTACAAGTTGAAGCTCACTGACAGGGATACACGTTCAACAGTAGTCGCTGAAAACCACAAACTGTTGGCCCTAGAAATTACCGCAGTTGAACTTGACTGAATTTACACCTCTGTGACCCAGTCTCAAGATAGACTGTATGTTGTGAGTTTCACAAAGTTAAAATTCATGGTAGGACAGCCATTGAGGAATTGCTTGTAAGCAAGGCCAGTGCGCAATAGTGCGTAACTGTGAGCTATGAGCACGAATCTTGGACTTCTTAGCACTGGAAGAAAGTAATGTGGTCTGATGAGTCTTTTTTCATACGTCTGGATGAGTTTATGTTTGGAGAAAGTCGAAGAAAGCCTTCAACCTACATTGCCTGTTCCCAACTCTCAAGCATGGTGGTAGACCTGTTATAGTACTGGCCGTCATCTCACGGGAGTCACTGTGTCCGATTATTACTCTGAAAGGTAGGATTACAGCCAAGGAATACAAAGCCATTTAGGTGACCAGGTGCAGATTTTGTTTCCTCAAAATGTTCCCATAGTCCAAGCTGACAATACCCCCATACACAATTCTAAATGGATTCAAGAGTGGTTTCATTAACACCAGAATGACACCAGAATCCCCTGTCTCTGGGTCTAACATCATTGAACATTTATGAGAAGTTCTGTAACAGAGTGCAGTCCTTCCCCTTCTCTAAGAAGTGGAGGCATACCTTATTGAAGAATGGTCAAATACCCCACTAGATGCAGTTCAAAACTTGTATAACAGCATTCCAAGAGGGATTGAAACTGTTCTGAAGGAAAAAAGGCAGCCCAACTCCTTTTGAATTGGTAAATATCCATAGGTTGTTTGGCGTTTCCATTATTTTGTCTACCCACTGTATGTTTTTCAACAGGGCAGTGCACAGACAGTAGCCTCACCTAACCTATGGAGCCACACGAAATTGTGGGATTCCTGTGTGGGAATGTGATGCAACAGTTGCTGCTCTCAGAAATGTGTTGTCATCGGCGAGCTTTAGCGTGGGAGAGCTGTGAATAATCCACCCCTGACCACACCCCCCCAAACTTGGCCACACCCTCTTCCCCCTCTGGAGCTCGACCAAATGAGCAAGTGAATTGTCGTGTCTGAGGAACGCAAAGGCGTGGCATTGACGCGCTTACCGTTAGTAGACAGTCATGCTGAGAAACTAAATCCAGTATTTCTCAACTGGTAGGTGTGGCGGTAGCCCCCTGTAAAGGAAGCCCTGACTGATACTGTCTCACCCATAATGTCAGCTGATAAACGGCCTCCCAAGGTCCTCACAGGGCCGATAATACCTGTTAATGATTTCCCCTGCTACTCCTGTTCACTGGCCTTTTGTTGGTATTGCGTATCATACTAGTGTGAGTTACATTGCCATATAAAATGTAGTTGAACAAGTGATCTTTTCTGTCACTCCAATTTGTTTTTCCTATTGCTTTTTACTCAGCGGTTTTTTTTTCTGTTGAAACCGTTTAGATAGATCTGTATGCATTTCCTGGCTATTCTGTTAATTGATTTCTTCTTGTAGCAGTTCCGATTATTACATTTTCCCCTCTGAACATCAGCGAGAGTAATAACAAGGCTGTTGGTGCATTTTCACCCGCCGGGGCTAACAAAAGCCTTTGTCGTAATCTGACCCAAACAGTCCGTTTCGGCTGGTCCGTAGCGTGAGACCTTGTGTTGAGGACTGTGACCTGTGCGCACGAGCGCTGCCCTGATTACAGCGATAAGCGAAGAGCCTTCGAAGCGACGCTCTCGTACCCTTCCTGACAGCTCTGAAGAGTTTCCCTTTCGCTTAAGCGACACATGAAAGCGGGCTTCTTCAAAAGCCCCCCCCGCCTCTTGGAAGTTGCGACTCCAGAACGCGAGACATCAGAGCAGGTGGAAGCGGCAGATATAAAGGGGAGTCGACCCGGGGCCCGATCTGCCGCGCAGCGCCCGAAAAAGCCGATGCCAGACGCAATTAACAAACAGCAGCGCGCCGCGCCGGAGTCTGTAAACACGCTTTGTTTGTTCGCAGCGCAAAAATCGAGCCTCCCTTTTTAGAACAGAAGCCACGACATGTCACACTGTTGTTTTTATTTTCCCTTGTATTTCTGTCAAGATCTGAGGCCCCCCCCCCCCAATATGCTTCATTTCTTATAATTCAACAAAGTACCAAGTGAGAGAAGACAGAAGAAATAGGCCCTTCTAGTTTGGAAACAAAGCAGGGGTGAAAAAATCTGTAAAAATTAGGCTACTCCTGAAAGTTACCCAGATACCCCCCCCTTTCTCGCTCTCGCTCCCCCCTGTGGTAAGTGACGTCCCCGGGCACAGAGCAGACACAGAGCTCTTCTCTGTCCGGCCGTCAGCATGTGAAGGCAGCCTTGTTCCCTGCCCCTGTGCTCTGTAGTTACAGGTGGGGTCTCGCAGGGTCTCAGCAGGGGAGAAGTGAAGAGAAGGAGCCGCTGTGCTTACGTGGCGGAGCAGAGCCGGTCCAGCCCTGTGTCTGAAGCAGCCTGAACCACAGGCATGCTGGGAGGCAGGAAGTCGGCTGTCCGTCGGTTAATGCACCTTTTGTTAAGCAGTACAGTTTACATTCGCTTTAGTCCTCTCCTAATGTGAAACGTGTTTTCTCAGTCTCTGCTTTTACTGTAGGAAGAAATTAGCCCTTTATGGATTATGCGCAGACTTTGAGGATTTCGAGGCTTATTTTTGAACTACGCCTCACCTTTAAATACACCAGTCAATATGAATCTGCCCTTTTTTAAAATATTTTTTCCTTTTTTTATCAGAACGTCACAGAGAGAGTGAGATCCTCTTACCTGTGTGATTTAATGACCGTGGGTGCAGTTCCAGATTGCGCAACCACTTGTTGGCTTTAGAGGAAATAAATCAAATGAAAGACAAGTTCAGTGTTTACACAGCGCTCTCTTTTGAGGGCATAAACACTCCACTTGTGAGTCTTTTGCCGTAACCAGAGCGTGGTTCGTAATCAAATCTTCACAATCTAATTGTAGAGGTACCAGAATTAAGTTGTGTTTGGGCATAATGTCAAGTAAAGCTCCCTGGAATATCTGTTCCAACGCTCCGCGCAAGATAATGTTATTGAGTCAATTTGAAATAATGTAACAAGTTTTTTTTTTTTTTTTTTTTCTCGAAGCGAGCGAACCTGTTAGGCCAGGTGAGGGCAATTCCACTGAAGGGCTGGGTGCTGCATAGTGTTTACAACAGGGCTGATGGCAGCTGGAACTGTGCTCATTAATCACCCCATCCCTCTGGACTTGCAGCGCTCTTTGAAACAGTTGGAGCACGCTTTCGAGTGCAGGGCAGAGGTTTAGCGGCTATCCCTGAGCGATACCTTGAGCATTAGAGGAGCTGGCATCCAAAAAAATGACTTCATTAAAAAGGCACCTGATAGCGACTTCATAGATTCGCACGTGGTGTGTTTATGTTATTTAGGCTACTAATGCTATTTTCATAGGAAACCTAAATTCAAATGGGAGATTTTCATACTGACGCCAATCTGCCAAAATGGCAAAAATGAAATTTGGATGTGGTGATATAGGACAGAGCTGTTCTGTGGAAGAGCACGGGTACTACACCGCTGTTTGATTCAAATGTAGTTGAATGATATCATCTTTGTACGTAAGTTAACAGGAAGAACCACTGCAGAACTGTGGCCAGTTGCTAATCTTACTCCAGATCTCTGTCTTTTCACATTGTGATGGCAGGACCATGTTGTACCGTGTTGAAATTATCTGGTAGTGGAAACGTATTATTAGATTAAGGCATCTGTATCGTAAAGCCTTGCGGATCTGTGCTGTGCCCACTCTAATCTTGTAAATAAATAGACAGGCTCTGGCTCGGTTAGCTGCACGCCTACAGTTAGTTCAGCAGGAGCGGTCCCCAGAAGCATGTGGAGCCTGGAGCCTAAATGGAAGGCAGCCTTTTTTTTAAGCTGCCCCCCTGAATTTCCATCCGCATCAAAGTGTGTTTTCATCCTCGCGTGGTGCGTTTCGCGGGATTCAAAGACGGCAGAGAAATCTCTGTCCCGTTCTCACACTGAGCGCAAAGTGAGCACGCCCTCACTTCACACCCCTGCCTAGCGGGGCCCTGCCTAATTAGGCGAGCCGCGAGCGGTTTGTCCCCCCCCTCCGAGGGTGGCGACTCTCTTTCGCGTGTCCACAGTGAGCCCGCGTGGGTTCCCGCCGGCCGGCTCGACACTGAGAGTCGCGGCGACTCACTGCGCCCGGTGCTGAAGTTCCCCACCCCCCCGACCCGGTGTCCGTTACCCCTGGCGGCTCAGAGGGAGTTTCGCCGCGGCGATTTCCTCCTGCGCGAGCCGTTATTCAGGGGTGGAACAATAGGAGCGGAGCCGGAGCTGAACAGATTTAGGAGAGCCCATTCACGGCAAAGCCGGCGCTTTACGAGGAGCCGTTAAGGGTAAGCCCTCGTTTGCGGGCTTGGCGCGGCCCCAGGGCGAGGCGGCGTCCCGTCGCGGTTGACGCGTTCGGCAGTGCCTCGCCCCCACTGTCGGATCCTTCGCACCTGAATGAATTTGTTTTCCTCTCGATGTCTCCTTAAGTGTTTAGCTGATTGAGCCACTGGTCCCTACGTGATCCTGTCTGCCGCGTCACAGACACCACCCTCCCCCTGCTTTTCTGTCCTGGAGGAGTCTACAAATGGACCGTTGGAAGTCTCTGGGGGAACCACAGGTTCAGCTGACCCCGTCTCAGGAATCTCTGAGCTTGCTTAATAATTCTTCTGCTTTGCGTGTTGAAGTGGCAGGAGCGTGGACTTTGATCCCCTACGCTGACCCTGTTTGGATCTACGCAAGGCTCTGCCTCGTGGCTCCCAGCGTTGCCATAGCAGAACACTTTAAGAAATGCAGAGTGCGGGAGTCTCCAGAGTGACCTTTTAACGCCACACGGAAAGTACCAGATACACCACCTGTGTTGGGCAATTTTGTTTTTTCAGACAGGCATCTGTCTGCACCTGACACCGCTTTGAATAACATCAAGTTAGCTACCTCAAATACTAGTCACAAGCATGTAAAACGGACTCTGGGAGAAAGAATTTTGTTTTTAGGGAACTGAAGCCTAAAGCTGGGCTTTAACCTGATGGTGCTTTACTGCCGTTCTCTGCGAGGATCCCTAAGATGGGCCCCGGCTCTCCTTGCTTGTGTCAGGAGAGTGAGGGAGGACAGTTTGGCTGGAGCCGGCGGTGAGATACACATTGCACCAGCCCTGGCTTTCGAATGGCGCTGCTCTGCGCACCAGGAGGCAGAAAAGCCTATTGTCAAGGGATGAAACAGGCGACGGGGTGAGCTGGTTACCGCTGCGCCAGACAGCCGGACGGCAGAGCGAGGAGGAACGCGCTCTCTCCGAGCTCCGCGAGGCGCGGGCGCACCGCCCCCCCGTAGGCGGAGCCGCGGCAGTCAGGTTGTAACGCGGTTGGCGCGAGGAGAGAGAGAGCTTACACGGGCCGGGCGGCGCGCGGTCCCCTGGGCCGCTACTCCCCAGGCTACCTCCGCCAGCGCTCCCCGCTTCTAATGATCATCAATGGCCGCTTTCATACGCTCTCTCGGCTGCCGCTGTCCCACCCCCACCCCCCCCCCCTCCTTCCACAGCCCGTCCCCGTCGTCATCTCCATGTGAAAGCGCGAGGGCCGGGAACGTCAGCTCCTCAGAAGTGCCAGGTAGCGGGCGGCTTTTTCGCGGGGCGGTGGTGGGGAAGGGGGAGGCGGGGGGTGGGTGTAGCGGTAGCGCGCTAGCTGGGGCGTTGTTTCATCTGCACTGCCTGCGCTTTTGTGGGACAGTGCTTTCTATGAATGCGTAAGTAGGCCGGTACCCGCAGCGAGCGGGAAGGAACATGAGAGAAACCACAGGCCCAGGAACAAAGAGGCATTCCACAGCTCAGGAGCGCATGGAGGGCGGCTGCCTGCCTTCTGTTTGGGGTTCCTCCTCTCCTCTGCTTTCTTTTTCTTTTTTTTTGTTTTGGTGGGGGGAGGTGGGGTGGGGGTGAGGAACAGTTCACCTCACTTTCTGAATATTTTTGTACACTGTGTATGTACTTTGAAATATGCACATGGTTTGTGCGGAATGTTCAGGCCAGTCGTTTTAAAAACCATCATTTATTATTTATCGGGCTGGGATTTTCTTGTAATCTTGGTCTCCCTTGCTGTGGAAGAAGTCGCTCTCTTGGTTCCTCTCTGTCTCTCTCGCTATCTCTCCTCCTCTCTCTCTCTCGGTCTCTTTCTCCTGCTCACAGTTGCGTTGAAACTCTTATCGCGGCATCCGCTGTTTTATTGTTGTCGTGTTATGTAAATGACTCCTACTGTTCAACTGCACCTGAACTTTCAGAGCAGCTCCATCCAAACGCGAGGCAAGAATCTAAGCACAAAGTCCAACACCGTTCATTATCTGTCCCGTGAAAACAGTGCTGCCTAAAACACATTAATCACAATGCACTTGGTTCAACTTTTTCTCGTGGTAAAATGTAATGAGTCCTTTGATCCGTTTGAGGAATTGAACATTGTTATTGTTGCCGCTATGGTATGAAAATCAAACCTGTCTGTGAGACAGAAGGCGTGAATACTGTGCCATTGTTCAAGCAGCTTGTTGCTGTAAATAAGGCCTGGGATTATTAGTGTGTGTGTGTGTGTGTGTGTGTGTGTGTGTGTGTGTGTGTGTGTGTGTGTGTGTGTGTGTGTGTGTGTGCGTGTGTGTGCGTGTGCGTGTGTGTGCGTGTGCGTGTGTGTGCGTGTGCGTGTGTGTGCGTGTGCGTGTGTGCGTGTGTGCGTGTGTGTGTGTGTGTGTGCACATGTGCGCGCGCATGTGCTGGTGTGCTAGTGGTAGCGGGATTTGTTTATAACACTAACATAGTTGTTCGACTGGTAAAAGCCTGTTGTTGCTGGGCATGCCACACTCTTAAACGATGGACGCAGAGCTTTTGGCTGTGAGGGCAGTGAATGAAATGGTGCTTGAGCTTTCAATGTCTTTGTGCTTTTCCACGCCGTACTTTCACTCAGCAGTGCAGAAGGTATCGCCTTTTATTTGCTTCTTTTTCATGGCTACTCACCTGGAATTTGGAAGTCTTATCATCATGCTTATCCATCATGCTTAAAGCATGTAGCATGCGTCTTTCTCACAAGCAAGGGGCCCTGACTGTAAACCTGCCTCACTGCACAGATGTGCACCTTGGACCCATATCTGAAATGGAAACATTGCCCTGGACCGCTGGCTGAGGTCTTAAGGAAAAGTGCAAGTGGCATGTGAATGCAATCTGCATTCAAGGTGTCGAGATCTGAGGTTTGGTTGTATGGACAGTTGTGCCACACCTTCCATTGTCAGGCAGAAAAGAACTCCTCAGTGTGGTCAGGAAATGGCGGGTATGGAGGGAGGAATTACATGGACATAAATTATGGGCTATAAACCACTCTTACTACATGAGGGTGGTGGAAAAACTACAATGTCTCATATAACCATGAAGTTCAGCATATAAGGCCTCAACAGGCGGGACGCTTCCATTGTGTAAGACCTTGAGGAACACAATTAGGCTATATTGTATGGTCCAACAGGTGGAATTTGGGAAGGAATGCCGTCTCTTGAAATGGCTGCACGTGTGGTAATATTCCCACCTCTTTGACTGCAGCTCTGTGAATGATAATGTTCCTCCAGCATCTCACTTTAGATCCATGCATATGGAGGAATGTGGCAACACATTTGCCTCACGCTCCATTACTTTCTAGGAGAAACTACAAATAAACACAGGTATCCATTTCAGCTGTCAGCAATGACATATTTGAAGAAAATAGAATGTCGTGATGAGCCCTTATCTGTACACACTGGAACCGAATCTCCTTCACTTTTCCAGTGCTCCTTTCAGAAGGTACCCTGTATACGTGTGTCATCCTTATTTGCTCTCAGACTGACACTTGCAGGGATTCTAAAAAATGTTCCGGTTTTAATAACTGTAGTCTTGATGTCCCTCGTGTCGCGTTGTTTGAGACCACCACGTCTACAGCAGAAGCCTGCTGTTGAAGACAGTTTTCCCTGGCCATCATGAAATCTTGATGGTCCAAGAGGATGATTGAAAATTGCATATTGCACTAATACAGTGAAGTCATATATGGTCACTTACTGCATTTCTCATTCTCAGTTCTGAAGCTTAATTATTGGTGCCACGGCTGACCGGCTTAGATGGGGTTATAAATTCTGCTCAGCCCTTTACAGTAAAAGACCTTGATGTATCACATGGTGGATGGTAGTGGCAGGTGTACAATTGTATACACCTGCTCTGTCTTCCCCTTTGAGCAGCTCTATCACAGCGCTTGCACACGCCTCTTCCTTCCAGGGCTCCTGGTTGTGCTTCCCTTCCTTCTTTCTTTTGGTTGCCCTGTGACTCACTCTGTTCCCTGCCAACACCAGCTCTCTGGTAACCTCTCTCATGTGTGACTGTGGACTGATAGTTGATTGAACAGTTGAGTAATAAGGATTTGCACATGTGCAGTGGAGACTCGTGCTTGCCGTAGTAATTGCTATCTGCTGTGAACAAATTATCCAATTTTGCTAGAAGGGAATTACCCAATTGACTTTTGTGTCTTGTGTAAAGAGTGGTGGTTTCGCGAAAATGTGCTTGCCATTTGCATTTCGTGTGAAAGGAGCCATAAATTACTTATTTAACTGGCACTATACTATTCTGCTCATTTATATTAGGTTAAGTGGACCACCGTTTAATTCAAGTTTAACCTTAACAACCGAGAAAAATGCGTATATACAGTGTAACTTGCTGAGTTGCGATTGGATCAAATTTTGATAATTAGTTCTTTTTAAGGCAGGAGAATTGCATTCATCCATTGTAGGCCTAGTGTAAGGAATGTGCATTGTATCTTGTTTAATACCTCAGCCTTCTCCATTACACTTGCGTTCGTTCACAGAAAGGCCCATCTTCTTTACAGATGGGCTGTAATTGAGGAAGTTGAAGTTCTCGATAAGAACGCGCCCATTACAGTTGAACTGGCTGTGCTGTTTTTAATTTGCTCGTGTTAATTTGATTTGTCTAATGGCAAGGCGGAGGAAGCTCTCTGGAGGTCCATTCACACACCCTCCGTGCCGTCAGGCCGTGAGCTCATGGCCAGGGGGCTTTTGAGGGCCTGACCTGTGAGCGGCCATCTGTGAGCATGCTGAGCAGTCTGGAAAACATGCTGACCTGCTGGCTCATGTCCACACAGCACCTCTCTGTATTGTACTGGGGTTTGGAAGGGTAGATATTCTCTCTCCTTCTCACTGCACCGTTTTCCCTGCCCCTTCTCTCCTGCCTCTCTGTTCTACATCCCTGCCATCCTTATCATCCACTAACCGCTGTTTTCTGTTTGCTTCCTGTCCCTGCTCCGGGCTCCTGTCCGGAGCTGTAGCCCAAGCGTCTCATCCTGTTTTCCGGTCCTGCTACCTCGCTGCCCTGCCCGTCAAAGCCAACTGCGTTCCAAGAACCGGACATCCTATGGGACATTCTTATAATCGCTCTGCTGTTAACTACTAATGTCTGTGAATCGTTAAATGTCTTAAATTACATTGTATAACTTGTCTTTAACTCTATCTGCCCAGTGCCGGCCAGAAGCAGATGGGCTCCCCCTCTGAGCCCGGTTCTGCTCAAGGTTTCTTCCTGATAGGGAGTTTTTCCTTGCCACTGTTGCCTTAGGCTTGCTCTCAGGGGGCCTCAGGCCTGGGAACAATGTAAAGCTGCTTGGTGACAACTTGTGTCATAAAAAGCGCTATACAAATAAAAATGAACTGAATTGAATTGAATATAAGTTCAGGAGCTACACGTGTATGCTCCTTCAGCTGTTTTCTGGTTGTACAATTAACGTTTCAGTGATGAGCTCAAATAAGCCTGTCGTAGTGGACCTACTGAACTAATGGATTTCAGATGGCATAGTAAATGGCTGTACTTTATATAGCTATGTAGTTATCAGTTTGGCGAACCATCAACGAATTCAGTGTTGTGTATCCGTGACCCCTGTAACCAGATGTTGTGAAAACTGGGCAGTGATCCTTGCTGACTGCAGATGTGGCCAGCAGTTATCACCCACAGTGTTGCCAACCATCCATGCGCCCCCTGGTGGCCGTGCAGACATCTGCAGGATGAACTGAGTTTCAGGCTTTGCTTGCGTGGCGAAGGGTTTCAGTCAGAGAGAATGCTTGGAACAGCTGGCTGACTTGCTCAGAACCCAGGCTGATGGCGCTGGTACCCTAAAAGAACAGTTGAAGGCAGCTGTTTTTTAAGGAGTACTGCTGAACATCGCAGTCCTCATTATCTCAGCAACAGAACACATTAAGCACTGCTGTTCCTTAGTACTGTCACTTGTGAAGGTGTCAAAGGTGTCTCAGTTCTGGCCCTCAGCGACTGTTTCACATTCCACTGAAACTTATTTTTCTTTCTGTCCTCAGACCACATTCCTCAGCCCAACGTCGTTGGTTTTTATCGATCACATTCCTCCGGCACGGTCACTGTTTTACACACACACACACACACACACACACACACACACACACACACACACACACACACACACACACACACACACAGACTCCAGATCAGCCATCGAGAGGCTGTTCCAGTGGATAATCACTTCCAGAGGTTTTCCTTGGAGCTGGACGCCCCACTCGCAGCTCCCCAAACATCTGGGCAGGCCGGGCGCCCTGTTTTTGCTGCGTTTACTGAGAGCGAGAGAGCGAAGCGGTTACTGCAGCTTTTCCTGTCTAAATAAGAATCGCGATTGAGAAAGTGCTCGCAGCTGCGGAGGAAGTGAGCGAGAGCAGGGTTGAGCAACCGGCCGTATCTGCCCGGTTTTATCAGGGAGAGGAGAGAGGTGATGTGGGGTCTACGTGGGTGTCGGCCCTCTCGGAATTACTCCACTCCTAGCGCCTTCCGCCATCTTGAAACCATCTGGCAGGCTGTTGCAGCGAGAGCTTTTATATTAGGTGATTGTAGCTTTGTAAAGTTCGTTACCCATCTCTTTTATGTTGTTTTTTCCCCTTTTACTCCCCAGGGAGAGAAGTAAAGGATATGGGATATACTCTGAACGGAATTAAATAAGCGTATTAAGGCTTTGGCGTCTCCCTCAGTGGTGTGTGGTGCTGTGAAAATGCTGAGTGTCATTTTGTGGTCTGAACCCGGGAGCGGCTGCCAAGTGACTCAGTGCGTTTCGCGAGTGCTGTTTATCTTGCACGCGTCCGTTTAACAAGGTGTTTATTTTTTCCCATTTTCCACCCGCCGCATTTCTGTCTGGCTGAAGTGTAGCCGCCCCCCCCTCCCCCCCCAGAGTTACTTTGCAGTCTGTCCTGTGACGGGCTGTTTTTACAGACGTGGTCAAGAGTGTCCAGTCCTCCTGACCCTGACAGGAAATCACTTAGTACAATGCTGAAACGCTTTCCATGTTCCGGGCTACACCAAACCGGTCGGGTCCGGTGCGCCGTGTTCTCTTCGGGGTTAAACTGACCGGAACCGTGTCCTCTGCTCCTGACCCGTTAATCCTTCATGAAGTCTACCGGTTTTGCTCCACTTGTTCCGTTTGTCAGCAGTCATGGGGGACGGAGTAACTGCAGCTGGAGCGATGAGCGGGAATCGGGAAAAGCATGGGAAAGGAAGACTGCCATTCCTGTTCTCCGCCTTCAGAATCTTCCGCTATAGCCTCATCTTGGATGATTGCCAGTCCTTTTTTTTTTGCTTTTTAATTTGCCTCTTTTTGGTTTTATCTCTTTCATTATGGCGTCCATGCATTCATGCCTGATGGGTCTCATTCTGCCTGCTCGTGTATGTCCTCACATCTGCATCGCTCTAAGGGGGGGGGGGGGAGACAGAAAGCTTCTCTTTGCTGTAGTCAGCCCATGAAGGGAGACCATATGCTGAACTTTCTCCCCCCAGCAGTTAAACGACTGTCATTGCAAACCCCCGTAGTGCAACTCTCTGGGTTCAAACTTCCGTGTCCAGCTGTCTCCCAGCACTTCCAATCTGAGTGACACTTCCAGGGAGGGAATGTAGGAGAAATGAGGCCTGACAGGAAATTGACAATGTCCATTACCAGCGCCCCAGATTCCGCGCGGAGCTGAGGCAGGAGGTTGTCCAGGCCTTCTCACCGCCGCTCTCTAATGGGCTGGAATACACTTCTGTCACTATCTAATCTGTTCACAAGTGCAACGGTGCTGGAACCGGACCCCGATGGCCCCAGACACACTGATAAAGCGCCCAGATGGGGCGCGAACCATTATATCTCAGAACAGCTTTCCCGGTGTGCTTAATTTCACCTTGCATTAATTCTCCATTTCAGGGATGGGTGTGTTACTCAATTTGCCCTGTTTTTTTTTTTTTCTTCTTCCCCTCTTTTCCCCCCCAGCACCAACGTGGTGATGAATTATTCAGAGATTGAGTCCAAGGTTCGAGAAGCCACCAACGACGACCCCTGGGGGCCTTCAGGACAGCTCATGGGGGAGATTGCCAAGTGAGTGCCGTCCAGGGGAGGGGATTTGAGTGGAGGCCATTGGGAGTGGGGTGTACTCTGGGTTCTGGGTTCATCTCTGGTGATGTTGGAGTCATCCTGTACAGACAGGCTCACTTCCTCATTTACCAGCTGATAACAGCCACTGATTATCAGAACATAAGCAGCTTTGCTCATGAAAAGGACTGTTACTGTTACTGTTCATGTGACTGCTCACAGTTAAATCACCACATATTTCAGATGTAATGTGCTGTTCCTTGCCTTAAGTAGGTATCTGTGTTGAAAAGCATTTTATTTAAGTACTCACAAGAGCTTATTTAAGAGCTTATTTGAAGGCCTTTATGTGGGCTGTCTAACACTCATACAGATCCCTGAATATAGTGCTCACTTCCCCTTTGGATTGTAGCCAGTTACATTTGCAAATTTAGCTGTTCGTGCTTTTTGAACACCATTGTTGATCACTTAAACTCATAAATTCAGATTCCAAATTCCTATCTATCACACAGATGTGGCCTAGTGCTGCGCCTCACTGTTTGAAGTCTAATCCTCGTGCTGACAGGCAGGAGGGGAAACTCATTCAAAGAGCTAAATCAAACGGAGCACCCTCAAATTTTAAGGAGTGTCTGCTTTTTGGTAAAAAATATGCATGAAGTGTTTCAGGACAGGCAGATGTGGGGGAAAAATGCCTGGCCTGGCCTGGATCTCACAGAGGGGTAGACACTAACATCTGGGTGAGAAATACATTGCAGAAGGAAGCTGTTCCTTGCTTTTCAGTACACATGCCTGCTAAACTGTACGGTAAGGAGCGAAGCTGGCATTGAGTCCTGTGATGTTTCGAACTTAATTTGCATTTAACACAGGATCATCCCTTCTTTGCACGAAAAGAGGTGGGTACAATTGGTAGTTCCGGTTGTAAGAGATGGGTTTTTCTGGCCGGATCGGCGTTTTGGCTCGCGTCCCCGGCGTAGCGACAGTGTTCTTTCCGTGACGTCTCGCGCGGCTCGGTTCCGGCTCGGCGCTCTCTCTCACACTGGCCTGAGCGCGATGTGCTAAGTCCTCTCTCCCCTGTCCCCCCTCAGGGCCACCTTCATGTACGAGCAGTTCCCAGAGGTGATGAACATGCTGTGGACCAGGATGCTGAAGGACAACAAGAAGAACTGGAGGAGAGTCTACAAGGTGCGACGCGCCCCCCCCCCCCCCCTTTCTCTGAGCTCGCCCCTCCACTTTAACCAGCCCCCACTGGCCCTCACCTCGGCCAGGGGGTGACAGGGTTTCGAATGAAAGGAGGGAACAGGACACTGCTAGCTGGATGAGCAGTCCTAAAATCAGCCTGTGTTAATGTACTTTAACAGGGAGCGGGGAGGTAGGCTTTTCCTCCCATTCCCACATGGGGATGGATGTAGTGTAAGAAACACAATGCTTCATACGGTCTGTTGGCTCATGTGAACCTGGTTTCTGTGGCAGGAAGTGTCTTCCTTTAATGCGCCCTGCTGTCGCTGGGACATTACCCACAGTGCATCTGACATACGGAACTCCAAGAGGGACTGGGTGCCATTTTAAATTTTTCTCCTCAGTGTAACTCGACAGAGTTCTCAGCCTTTTCTCCCTTAGCGGGGGGGGGCAAAACCGGAGCCCCACAGAACACGCCCGCTCACAGGGGACAGATCAATGGGCAAAGTAAAAGCTTCTGGGCTTGTAAACTGAGGGGGTTTTTTTTTTCCTTTTTTTTTCCCAAGGGTTGTTTGAACCTCCTTATTCTGCGTGACGGTATTGAATCGAGAGGTAGAGCAGGCGCGTGTTCTTTTGAAAAGAGGCGAAAAGCGGGCGCTCCAGAGATGAGGGAACGAGCATGCTGGTGAGGGAGACTCTCCCTCCCTCACTCGCCCGCTCATGGCGGCTCAAAGGGTGCTGCATATGCGGGGTGGGGGAGATTCTCCTGTTACCACACGCTCCGTGGAAAAACGCTGGATGGCATTACCACTCCAGTGGCCACCACTGGCAGCCTGTGCCAGCCCTTTAGAGGACCAGGCTTCTTAGCGTGAGGACAGAGGGCTTTGATATGCAATTGCGTTCAGCTGATGATAGGTGGCTGATGATGTAGCTGTCCGCCTACATTGGGGAGAAAAAGAGGAGAAAAGAGGACAGTAATAACATCCTGCACTCTGGTCTGTCTGTTCTCCATTTCCTAACGGGAAGCAAGCTGGGGACAGTGAGAGGGAGATGAGGCTGGGTTTGAATGGTCTTTAGTAAAAGTGTGCGTGTGGTGTTTTTTTTTTTTTTTTTGGGTAACATTTCCCTAATCTCTTCTCCCTCGCCCCCCCCCCCCCCCCCCCCCCACCCCCACCAGTCCTTACTGCTGCTGGCGTACCTCATCAGGAACGGGTCGGAGCGGGTCGTCACCAGCGCCAGAGAACACATCTACGACCTGCGCTCCATAGAGAACTATCACTTCATAGGCGAGTACCTGATCGCGTGTGTGTGTGTGTGTGTGTGTGTGTAGTGAGAGTTGGGGGGGCTCCAGGAGTGGCCTCCGCTGTCTGTCACTCTCCCGGCTCTCGCTCGCCCCCTCTCCCGCTGGCAGCCGTGGAGAGAGAGAGAGAGGGGGAGAGAGAGAGCGCATTCTCCTGCAGGGACCCCAGAGGATTAATTAGCGCAGACAGGAGAGCGACTGAGCACAGAAAACAGGAGAGCCAGCTCACTGCGAATGTATGGGTCTGTGTAAAGCGAGTGTGTGTGCGTGTGTCTGTTTGTGCGTGTGTCTGTTTGTGCGTGTGTCTGTTTGTGCGTGTGTCTGTTTGTGCGTGTGTCTGTTTGTGCGTGTGTCTGTTTGTGTGCAAGTGTGTGCGCGCGCGTGTGTCGAGGGAGGATACTTGTCCATATTCTAATTGATGCTAATTGCTAATTGGTGTCAGATCACTGGAACAGAACCGGTGTACAGGCTGAGGAGCGGAACCTAATGGTTCCGGCAGTGACCGCGAGGCACAAGGCCATGCTGGCTCTCTCCTCCTGCGCTCACACCCATAAGCCCCCGCTGGACAGAGCCAGAGCTATCACTTTGAAAAGGGAGTTATTTTCAGCGCCACATTTTTAACGTGGTGTATTTACACTGATATGATGAACAAAGGCTAGTTACATAAGGTTTGTGTACGAAACAAATAACATCCCCGGGCCTACTTTTGCGGACAATGGCCGCAGTGTTCGCCTCCACAGAGTAGCTTTAGCAGCCCGCGTTAAAGCCGCTTGGGGCTGCCGCAGCCAAAGGAAACCTCACAAGACCCAGTGAATGTGCTGAGTCACTCGGTTCTCCCCGGGCCCGACACAGCACAATACCGCGCCATTACTGCGGAATTTAATCCTTTTTAAGAAATCCCAGATTCGGCCCGCCGAGCCCCCCCGTGTGCCAAGATCAGTAGTGATACTATGCGAGCGTCTGCGAATCCGGCTCGGAGCGCGTGTGACGGTGAAGAGGCGGTGATGCGTGCGCTTTTCTCACTTCCTGTGTCCTCTTCCCCTGTCCAGACGAGAACGGGAAGGACCAGGGCATCAACGTGCGGCAGAAGGTGAAGGAGATGGTGGAGTTCGTGCAGGACGACGACAGGCTCCGGGAGGAGAGGAAGAAGGCCAAGAAGAACAAGGACAAATACATCGGGGT
Organism: Megalops cyprinoides; assembly: GCF_013368585.1. Taxonomy (NCBI): domain Eukaryota; kingdom Metazoa; phylum Chordata; class Actinopteri; order Elopiformes; family Megalopidae; genus Megalops; species Megalops cyprinoides. The sequence goes on from NC_050598.1 coordinate 10,184,011, forward strand.
GTCCTCGGACAGCATGGGGGGGTTCAGATACAGTAAGTTCAGGTGGCCCTGGGGGGTTGGGGTGGGGAGGCGGTGATCAGAGAAGGGCACTGGGAACCCAGCAGGGAAAGAGGGTTGGGGGGGTCATTATGTACCAAATAAATAAAACAGGAGTCTGATCCCCCCACTTTAGAGTCATTACATTATTGTCACTTTGCAGATGCTCCTATCCAGAGTGTCTTACACAGGTTTACGGTTTTACATCACACGTTTATACAGTGGGACGTTTACTAAGGCAATTCTGGATTTAGTACCTTGCCAGAAGGCACAGCTGCAGCCCCCCAGCAGGGAATTGAACCAGCAACCTTTCAGTTATGAGACCCACTCCTTCCCGCCGCACCGCACTGCTGACCTTAAGGTCAGAGGTTCAGATCCCGATGGGTTCACACGTCCTGGGGCTGCGGCCGAAGTTGCTGAGCTGTCGTGCGAACCTGCCAAGTCTCTTCAGGTTACATATTTGCGGCGACACTGCGAAGGCGTTTAGAATTTTTGCGGCAAAGATGGATCTCGGCCAAGAGTTTCCGGTCATTCCTTGCAGGGGCAAAAATGAGTGCTTTTCATTCAAGGGGATGGTCCGTTGTCAGAGCAGAGCCAAAGGCCGCTACCCTGGCCAGGTATGGCAGCGGTAGAGCCTGGCTGTGGCCTCCCCGCTCCGAACGCAGCCGCATCTCCGATGGGTCCCGGCGTATCGCTCCCTAATCCTTTTGATTATTCGCCATCTCCCCGCGGACCTGCGCATCCACATGACTGATCTTTTGATTAGAGTTGTTTTGATACGCCGCGCTCGCGCTTTCATCTCCACCGCGCGACAGCATCCGTGGGATTTGTGACGTTCGCGTTCTTTAAAAAATCCCGTCCTGTCTTTTTTGTAACGGAACATATTTTTTAAATTAAGCGCCCTCAGATCTGAGATTCATCTATCTTATCAAGGGAGATGGAGGGTCCCCTGCCATTTCATTAATATTAAGGCTAATGCAGCGCATTGGAAATCTGTAGCATTTACACTTTTAAGCATACATGATTTATTTCTCTCTCCTTTCGTAGGACGCAATTATCAAAAGGAGGGAACAGTGTGAACTTAAGGCATCTTTGATTTTGGCGCTGCGATTCCTTCAGTTAATTAACCAGTCGGCTGTTTGGATTTGTCAGCTAATGATACGGCAGGCAGTTCTGAAGCCCCGTCCATCAAACGGGACAGAAACTCCGCAGATGGGGATCGTGTACTTTTTTGGAGTACTTTATTGGGTCGCGCTCGGAGTTAGGCCTGAGCGGGGGTCATTCAACGTCCCTCAAAAGTGATGTGTTCATTAGAATGGATGTGTCCTGTGTCTCTCTCAACACCCGTGGGACAGCAGTGAGTTGCAGTGGTCAGAGCCCAGGGTGCCTAATTGCTGGGTTGTGTGTCTGAGTGTCACTGCTGCCACAGTGCAGTTGGATGGTAAAAAAAAAAAAGTATCATTTAAGACGTCTAATTGAGAACTGCAGAAAGTGCTGTCCACACTGGAAGCAGAATCTGTTTAAATCTGTCTCCCGGACTCCCATAGCAGTCCAAAAGCATGAGCTGGAATTGATTGCTTTATGCAGACCGTCTCACCTGAGGGCAGCTTTGGCTGGCTTCTCAGCCCCAGGCTTAGAGGGGTTGCTGATCCAGCAACAGGGCACAGGTGTGATCTGTCTTGACTTTCCGACCTCACCTGCTGTATCTGCTTGCCCCCCCCCCCCCCCCCCCCTCCCCTCCTGAAGCAGGGGACCGGTACGACTCGGAGCCCAAGTCCAAGTGGGATGACGACTGGGAGAAGAACAAGGGTGCCTTCCCCTTCAGCGAGAAGCTGGGCGAGATCAGCGACAAGATCGGCAGCACCATCGACGACACCATCAACAAGTTCCGCAAGAAGGACCGGGACGACTCGCCGGACAGATTCAGGTACGGAGGGTGGGATTGGGGTGTCCTGCTATGGCCGAAGCCGAGTCGCCTGGGGGAGTAATCCGTCAGTGCTGGAGATTCCGCTCAGTGCTGGCTGGGGCCCACAGTTTTGCGCTGACCCAGATCAGTGCACTGTCTCCTGCACTGTCACAAAGCTCTGTCCCCTCTGGGCCCCCTTGGGTCCCTTGGTGGATACCAGGATTCAACAGGGAGAAGCAGAGATAAATACTCTGGGTGGAATTGGATGTTCAGAAATAAAGGAGCATTGCTATGGAAAGTCAAGCCCTTTGTCTGAATGGAGGGAGATTGTATGAGCGTGTGAATCACTTTGGTTCTGGCAGCTGTTGTGGGAGGGTGCAGAACTGACCAGCCAGGCCGTACAGCAACTGTTGTGGGAGGGTGCAGGACTGACCAGCCAGGCCGTACAATGTAGAGAGCTTAGAGGGGCTGACACCTCTGGTTTCTGTCGCCAGCGACAATGAGGAGGACCGAGACAGAGCGTCCCGGAACGGCCGGCCCGCAAAGTCGGAGTTCAAGGACGAGGAGGAGACGGTGACGACCAAGAGCATCCAGATCATGCAGGCCACGGAGACCACGGCCACCCGCAAACGAGGAGCCATCCCCTCCAGGACGGTAGACCTGGGGGCGGCCGCGCACTACACCGGGGACAAGGCCAGCCCGGACACCAATGCCAACAAGGTGGGGGACACCACAGGGAGGTTTGGAAGCACAGGGGGGGTCATTCTTTCACTTAGTATATACAGGCTATTGTTCCGTCCGATCTGATTGATCACAAGCTTCCCCTTGTCTGTCCTGGTTGCAGTTATTTGATAATATGTTGCTGGAGTGATATCATGAGAGTAGATGCAGCTGTCAAGTCTTGGAGCGGTTTTCCACGCAGTGTGGTCAGCTTAGAATAATCAAGTCCAGAAGGTATCTGGTCATGTCTGTCTGACTCAGATTTGGCTGAAAACCACAAAGCTGAAAATTCAGTCGTAAGTGTTTAAACATTAGTCTTAAAGTGACAGGTGTACACCGAACACATCTGTCCGCCTCATTGTCAGCGCGGACCGCACACTAATTCAGTCCTGCTCTCGCAACATTGTATTGAAGGTTTCTGCTGCCATCTTGTGGTGGCTGTTAGAAGTGAAGCCCGTAGGCGGCCTCTGAGCAGCCCATCGTTATTCACAAAACCGCACCGTTTCTCTCTCCTGTCTCCCGCTCTCAGGCCCAGACGACGGATGCGGGAGCCAGCCAGTCGTCTAGCGGCGGCCTGGCCGACCTGTTGATGGTGGACTCTGCGCCCAGTCAAACGGCGCCGACAGGTGAGAGGAATCTCAGGGTCGACCTGGGCGCCCCTCAGGGTGGAGAGCACCAGGTGGCGGTGGGTAGAACAGTGGACTCGTGAGCCCCAGTGCTGTCGTAACAGCCATTAGAGGCACCTTTTCCGAATTACTGCCGCAAATCCTCGCGGTATGTAATATATAATGAAAGTGCTCTGGGACAAGTCCGTCTGCTGGGAAACAAAGAATAGATTTACTGCGGAACACAGAATATCTGGTACAGATTCACTCAGGATAGAATTCGTTCCAGACGCGGAACGGCTGTCGACACGCCGTAGATCAAATATTTAAGCATTTGAAGTATGCGCCGGCGTGCGTGGGGGTTTGGAGTAACGGAAAAAACGGTGCCGCCCGGATCCGAGCCCTTTGGAAGGCTGAGATGCTCTACGGCTGGAGCGTTTCTGAGAGAGCGTGTGGCAGCGGGAGAGCCTGGCGATCCCTGGGCCTGTCCGCGGCGGCGCTGGTGGCTGAGGGCGCCAGATGGGGGCCGCGCATCTCGTGGCTAAGAGGGCCATTTAGCGGCGCGGGCCAGATGTTGCAGCCCCCCCCCCCCCAGCGGAGGCGGGAGTGCGGAGCAGATGTCGCCGGTCCCCACCTCGTCAGATCCTCGCCTCCGCCGGGGCGAACAGCTGGCCCACGTCTCCTCTCGTGTACCGCCAACCGCTCAGTGAGATCGTCCTGACCGGAGCCGCCGAGGGGGAGGGAGAGTCGGTCTGACCACGCCTGTGGTTAAGTGTGTGTGTGTGTGTGTGTGTGTGTGTGTGTGTATACAGTATCAGTACCAAGTTTGGACACAACTGATGAAAATAAAGGGAAAACTGCATTCAAAGATATCTTGATCTAAAGACTTATGCTTAAATGCATGAAATTTGTTTTTTAGACAAATATGAAGTGAAATTGATGCCTGTGTATAAATTTCTTTCCAAAAAATATATACATTTATTTTGAAGAATGAAAAATATAAGAGTTTTGATTTGTCACACTTTTGATTACTGTGTAACTCTATTTGTGTTATTTCATAGTTTTGATATCTTTACTATTACTCTAAAATGTGGAAAATAGTAAAAAAATAAAGTGTGTCCAAACTTTTGACTGGCACTGTATGTGTGTCAAATTTCACTGTCCAGTTATTGTCCAATAAGTAAATGCTACAGAAACGGTGCCTCCCTAGTTGAGGGTTTTAAGTAGGTTTTTATTGTGCGTAGCAGACAGCTGATTGCGTCGTAGCTAACCACTCTGGTGTCTCCCACAGGTGGATCTACAGACCTGATTGGCGGATTCGCAGACTTCTCCTCCCCAGCTGCCTCCGCCAGCCTCCCTTCGGCTGGTAGGTGTGAGGGCGTGTCGCCCGGGAGGGGGGTTGGGGCGGGGGGGGGATGGGGGGGTCGCGGTCCCTCGCTCGTGTGCAGCATGTCCCGTCCCCGCTCCCTCACGTACGCCTTTCCCAATTAAACTGCCTTCATGTGAGGGTCAGCATTTGTCCCCCCCACTGCATGAAAAGCGAGCACTCAAAACTCATTCATGGTAATGAAGCATAGTGGTTAAGGAGCAGGACTCGTGACCAAAAGGTTGCCTGTACTGCTGCTGGGCAAGGTACTTAACCCCCAAATGCCTCAGTAAACATCCAGCTGTATAAATGGATAGCGGCGTAACTGATGTAAGCCATGTCTGTTAAACGCTAATAATGTCGTAATGTAATGTAATGACAGGCAAGGCTACACACAGCCCGTTCTGAGGAAGGCTTTGAGGTAGCGAGGGGATGCGCAGGGGTGCCTGGGAAGGTCCCCTCCGCCCCGCGCGCCTGTTGCCTCCGTCTCGTAAAAAGCGCTGAAATATTGATGAGGCGGGGAGCTGTCCAGATGGAGACGCTACCTGCAGAGGGTAATGAGGACGGACACATTTCAGTTCCTGTTATGCATGATTCACCTCCCCCCCCCTGTCCTGCGCGAAGGGGAGCAGGAGAGAGGGGAGGGCGCCCGCCAGCGCCCATCTCCTCGCATCCGTCCCGAGCCGAGAGCGACACCGGCCCCGTGAATTCACAGCAGTCGCTGTGCTTTTCCTAAACATTGGCATTTTCCCCCTCTCTGTTCGAGGAGGGCAGAATTGGGAATCTGAGCAGCGCACATGAATGCCCTTTAGGCACCGCGCGCCTGCCGGTTCTGCTTTCAGTACTGGCTGGCTTTGGCTTCTCTGTCAGTTCTTTTCTCACACAGGCTTTGGTCCTCCCTTCAGGTGGCTGAGCTATCCCACAGTTCCTCAGGGAGGGCCCCATTCTCCCTCAGGCGGGAGCAGGGGAGGGTGGTGAAAGGAGCCCACGCTGAGGACTTGTGGGAAAGCACAGCCACGCTGTTGTCCTGGTAGAACGGCGCTGGGCTCCTCCTGCACAGGGTGGCGTCTCACTCCTCTGGTCCTGTCTCCTCTCAGCTCCGGCGCCCAGTGCGAGCAGCGATTTCGGGGACTGGAACGCGTTCTCCTCCAGCACGCCCGCCCAGCCCCTCAACCCCGCCGGGACGGACCTCTTCGCCGGCGTCGCCGCCCCCGCCGCCGTCCAGGCGAACACCTCGCCCTCTGCCGACCTCTTCGACCTGATGGGCCCCTCGCAGTCCACGCTCAGCTCCTCCCAAAGCCTCAACTTCTCCATGTCCAGTTCGCAGACCATAAGCAGTAGCACGGGCCTCCCGATGTCCAGATCACAGGTACTTTCCATGGGCGCACAGTGATGGCCTCATCTCACAGGGGAGAGGGTGGGCAGGCGCATGGTGATGACATCAACTGAGGGGAGATGGTTGGGCAGGCGCATAGTGATGACCTCATCTCTTAGAGAGGATGGCGGCATGTACCTGGTAGTGACCTCATTTCAAAGGGTTGACGGTGAACAAGTCCTCATGGACTGCGCTGATTACTTTTTTTCTTTTTCGGTGCAACTTGAAATGTTTGGAGTTTTAAACATGTTTGACCTTAATGATGTTCCTTACATACAGCACGTCCATTTTAGACAACATTTCTGTCGATGTTGCATTCTCTTTCCCTCCCCAGTTGTAATTAATGCAGTTCATCCCGGTATTTTGCGCTACGCGCTGTTTGCACAAGCGGAGGCCCATCCTGGCAGGGATTGGGAGGCCGCGGTTTTGAAAGGAATGAAAATGAAAGTGTGACGAGCGGAGGGTGGGAGGGGGGGGGGTGGGGGGGTTAAAACGCAGCAGTGGCACAACTTCCAGATGCGCCCCTCCCCGTATCCCAGCATCCCCCCCTGGGGAGGCTTGTCACTGAGGATGGCAGAAGGAGGAGGAACTACTCAGAGTCAGAAAACCATTAAACTGAAACAAAAGCCTTGTGCAAAGATGGTGTTTGCATGTAAAAGGCCTGACCTACTTTTAAATGGCAAGTTTTGTTTTTGTTCAGAAAAAGTTACCCCCCCCAACCCCCCATCCACCGCTCCTCCTTCACAGGCACACATACACGCATAAACACACACACACACCACTTAGTTCTAAAAAGGCATTGTTTGAAATGCCTTTTTGAATATAGTTCAGTGCGGGAAAAGTTTTTTGATGTTTTCAGAGTATTTTGATCAAGAACAATGCTTGATGAATCAGAATTCAACGCATTTACAGTCTGAGAAGCCACAGAATCTTCTCAGCGCAGAAGCATGTGACCACCGGATGGCTGAATAAGAGAGCTAGAATATACCTGTGGGCCCCCTCCTCTTTTCTCTTACCTTTCTCTCTCTCTCTCCCCCCTCCCTGTCTCTCTCTCTCTCTCTCTCTCTCCCCCTCCCTGTCTCTCTCTCTCTCTCTCTCAGCCTCTGCAGGGCCTCGGGGATCCCATAATGCCTCAACAGATCGGGGCCCAGAAACCCGGGGCCGGGGCCAAGCCCTCCATGCCGGCCACGTGGTCGGACTCCAGCGTCAACATCAGCCTGGACTTCCTGTCCCCGGGCATGCAGCCACCCAAGCCCGCCCAGCCCACCCTCAACATGATGCAGCAGCAGGGTGAGAGACTGCGGGGTGTGTGTGTGTGGGTGTGTGTGTGGGTGTGTGTGTGGGTGTGTGTGGGTGTGTGTGGGTGTGTGTGGGTGTGTGTGGGTGGGTGTGGGTGGGCGTGTGTGGGGGTGTGGGTGTGGGTGTGGCTTCCCTTCCCAGCCTCTCCATAAAACACTCTTATCTCCTCAAAACAGCTGCTATTGCCTTTCTCTCTGGGCCAGTGTGCCAAACCTGGCCTCACATGCATGAAAACCGATTACAGTGGCAGGCATGACAATCAAACAGTTAGACAATTAACCTGTTTTAAATGCAGTAGATTGGCTGTTGGAGGGTTTGAACTGATGAAAGACGCATTCTGATTTGTCACCAAACTAAAAAAAGGACAAAATTTTTATCCAGGCCACACTTTGATTGTGTCTGGGATGCTCCCTCGTGTCCTCCCCTTGAGATTCCCTCACAAATCTTCACGTGACCTGGTCGGTCCCCAAACTACGCCCCTCTCCTCCAATCCCATAATTCCTCCGAGGCGCGGACGACAGGGGGGACGTTCGGCGTCCCTCTCGTGGCATAAGGCCGAGCCGCCCGTCCAGAGGGGCCCCCGATGTGAACGGCGCGGAGATCTCCGCGGATTCCCCGGGGCCCCTCTGGACGCTCTGCAGCCGTCTGACGCCTCACGTGCCCGCCACCGCCACGGCCGCCTGCCTAAATAGAGCTGCCAGGTATTCCCCCGGCAGCGGGACACGCAGCTCGGCGGGGGACTCGGAGGGGGCGCTGGCAGGAAACCCTGGCCTCGCTCGGGGGACCCGGCTCTCTGAGAGCTCTCCAGCAGGAGCCATCTGGAAGCCTCTCCTCGCCCCTCTCTCTTTTCGCGTGCGTGCGCGGCCTCTGAGATCTGCGCAGACACCGAGGCGCTCCCCAGCGACTCCGTTTCGGATGTGTACCGGGGGGGTTAGGGGGGGTGTTCGTTTTATTTATCTTACTGTTTGATGTGGGGTTTTTTTGCCCCTGTTCTCTAATGTGATTTGGCACTTGCAATTTAGCAACAGCCTGAGAGAAACGCTCACTTGATGTGTAAGAATACAATACTAGGTACAACAGTGTGACATACAGCGGGTGAATTATATGGAAAAAAATATCAAAATGTTTAACATCCTTGTGTTGAAAAGAATGTGTTACGTTACTTCAGAAGACAGATATGTCTTTGAACTACCTCAGAGAAAATGGCGATCAGATTAATCTTACTGGTGAAATAATAATTACATGTGAAGAGAAGTAATAGAGGAACTCCAAACATTCAAGATGCAAAGCTTGAATCTGCCAGCAGTAGTCACAGCTGCTAGTGCTAAAACATCCTGTTTTTAAATGCTGTGGTCACTTTACAAAGTATTCGATGCTGTAGCAGTAATAGAAATCCCCATGTCGATTAAGTCTGTAATGTCCAAATGAGCTCACATATCAGCAGAGTAGGCAGTATTACATTACATTATAGTTGCGTAGCAGATGCTCTTATCCTGAGCAGCTTGTAGTTTACATGCTATCCATTTATGGACCAGGGTATTTACTGAGGCGGTTTGGGTTAAGTGCCTCGCCTAAGGGCACATTAGCAGGGGGAAATCAAACTGACAACCTTCGGGCTACATGCCGTGCTCCTTACTGCTACACCACACTGCAGGTATTATCACTACGCTCTGCAACCATTGAGCACCCGACTGTCCCATCCTGACGGGGCCGATGCTCCCAGACATGATCCCTGTCTGTACCGGTCCCTCAGTGGTGGAGTGAACTCCCCGCAGGGTTCAGGACAGCAGAATCACTGGCCATTTTCCGACACAGACCGAAGACCGACCTCTTCAGACTGCATCTCGGTTCCACCTCAGTCCCAACCCCCTAACACCCGCTGCTTGTATTACGTGCTGTTTGTTTTGCATGTATTATCGCGATGTGTTTTGGATTCTGTGATCTAGCGACTGATGTACGGTAGTATACTTGGCTCCCTGTGTCTAGACAGGTTGCACAAGTTAACTCATGGTAGGGCTTGAATGGTGTTATGCTCACGCTCACTGGTTTGGGAGTGTCGTTCACCTGGTCTGAAACTGTTGCTCATTCAACTTGAATGGACACGCTTCTGTTCTTCAGCACTGGAAGCCGCTCTAGATAAGAGCGTCTGTTAAACGAATGTAATGCAGTGTAATGTAATGTAATGTGTGGTAAGGTGACGCGCAGTATTTCAGTGTCCGGGCGTATGTGACCATGGCGGTTCTCAGAAGCCCTCACGGACCTTGTTCCTGTCTTTGTGTCCCCCCAGGTGTGCAGCCCCCCATCAACATGGTGGCACAGAGCTTCGCCGGAATGAACCTCAGCATGCAGCCGGCGCCCGCCCCCGCGCCCATCCGGCCGGCCGCCAGCCCCATGATGCCCGGCGGCACCGTGCCCGCGGGGATGCTGCCCAGCATGGCGACGGGCACGGCGGGGATGGGCTCCCTGGGCATGCCGCTCAACCAGGGCATGATGGGAATGAACATGAACATGGGCGTGCCATCGGCGGGCATGGGCCTCCCCGGTGGCATGGGCATGGGGATGCCGGCGATGGGCATGGGGGCGGGCATAACCCCCGCCATGGCGCCGCCCAAACAAGATGCCTTCGCCAATTTCGGCAACTTCGGCAAATGATGGGGGGGGGGGGAGAGACGGGATGAGGAGGGAGAGGGATGAGGAGGGAGCGAGAGGGCGATGAAGACGAGCAGGTTTCTGAGCGTACAACCATGAAGGATTCTTAGAGCTGCATACAAAGAGTACTTGAGAAATATCCAATGCCGCCAGGCCTCAGTTTCTTTTATATATTCAAATATACATGAATGTATGTATATTTAAATGGGTTGAAACCAAGGACATGTTTTGGTGGGGGGTGGGGTGGGAACGCACGTTGGCTGATTTTTGTATGGGGGCAAAACTGAGTGATTGCACATCCACGAAAGCGCGGGGTTCTCTGCTTTTTCTCCACTGTGGCAACCCAGTGTGTGAACATAGCAGTGGAATTCTGGCACTACCACTCCAAATATTAATGGCAAAAAAAAGATTCTTTCTCCTTCAATTTCCCTGCTTCTCTCCCTGTTTTTAACCTATCCGACTTCATGCCAGAGACGAACTTCTACTGTCCCTTCTTCTCATAAATCAAAATGGTCAGCTTGTAAATATCCCCGGGTGTGCAGACAAGTAAATTATTGCGTTAGAACTTTTTTGTAAGGTAAGAGTCTGAAGAGCAAGCTTCAGAAAGGACAGAGGTTATTTAATTTTTTATTGTGTTGTCATCTGAGACACAAACTATTGCAAACCACCTTTCTGCTATCTTGCTATGTTTAATCAAAAATACTTTATACTTTTGAGTCACAGTCGCGCTCTCGAAAGCGGGCTGTTAATATTAGAATGAACGTTTAAATTAATGAATGAATAAATACAAAAAAAAAAAATAATAATAATATGAAAGGCTGTTTTAACTACAGGCAACCGCTGTGGCCTTTTTTTTGAAGGGTTTATTTTTTTAAGTGAAAATGTGATTTTACATCCAAATATGACTGTAGAGTGTGGTGCTCCTCTCTCCGAGGGGCTGCTCTCTGACTGCTGCATGGGGTGCCTGGTGGAAAGTCGGCTGCCTTCTTTTCTTTACAAAAACGACCTTACTAAAGACAGACTCCAATGATGCAGTATTCGTCCGAGGCCATGTAAGATATGTCCAATAAAGTATACGGGCGCGCCTGTAAGCGTGCGTTTGAAATGTACGGCATGCGCACACACGCGTGCGCACGCTTTATAACCCTTTATAACGCCTATCCCTAGTACTTAGTCCTTGGTGAAATCATGCCGTTGGGAAACGATTGGGATATTTGGTTGCTCTTTTGTTGGAATAGATTTTATGCAAGCCTTGTTTAACCCAATGAGCTGTGTGGCACAGAGGGGGCCTTAGTGAAGAAGATGCTGAGGGGGCAGGGGGAGAGCGAGAGAGCGAGAGAGAGAGAGAGAGAGAGAGAGAGAGAGTCATGTGCGAAACGACCACCCCAAGAAAGCAAGGGAGGCACTTGGAGGGTGACGCCCACCCTCCCTCCCCCCCCTTCCCCCGCCGAAAACCCCCCTCCTGACCCCAGAAGCTTGAGAGGCCGGGAGTGTCTCACACTGTAGATACAGGAGCCGCTATGTAAAGACTTGAGGCACTCTGCAGCCTCGGTTGTGTGCACAGACTCAAAACGGTAGCCCTCTGTTTGATTCAGAGGCATTATAGATACATTCTAAATGACCAAATTTTATTTTATTATATTTTTTAAAAGAGTGACTATTCAAGAGGGGCTAGTTTTTTTTAATACTTAAAAATCATACGGTCTGAGATGAAGTCCATTGTGTGTGTGTGTGTGTGTACTGTTGGGATGGGGTGATGACTAACACTATTAGTTTCTACATGCGTGGGGGGGAGGGGGGTGGGGACGAAAACCAAGGCCACCTCTTTCCTAATAAAAAAAAAAACATAGAAATTTCTTTTCAATCCATTAAGTCTGTTTTGATTGTACTCATTATGATCTTTTATGTATATCATTAAACAGTTAATTAAAACATGGTTTTTCAGCTGGTTATTTGATGTTGCATTGCCAGAGAGCCTGGCTGTCTTTTCTGCAGACCCATAAGGAGAAGAGGCCGGCATGGTGCTTCAGCACGAGTTGTTGAGGCCATTGTCCTTGGCTCCTCAAGCAGAGTAATTGGAAACCAAGAAAGAGCTCTGTGAATGAGTACCGCGTTGCCCTATTTTCCAGCCAAACCCTTAACACTGTATTTTCTAATTAGCTCGAAATTAAGTCAATATTGGCTAACGAGGAGGGGGGAGGGTGGCTAACATGAAAGGGCTTCGTTAGCCGGGCGAGGGATGAAAAGGGCTGTAATGAATGCTCCTATGTGCTTTTAATGTGTCGCTAATTTTTATTCCTCTCAGACGCGGTGTGCCGCCCCCACCCCCGCAGCCCCCTCAGATGTGCCCATCTTCTGCCCCTGCTGTGCTGCCCCCCCCCCCCAAACCCTCACGCGTTCCCGAACCGCAGTGGCGCAGTTGCTTTTGCGGCCGACCGAACTTCAAGCCTTCGTTTTTATTGATGTTAAAGCGCGACGTCAGAGCGTGGAGCTAGACGCGAGCGGATCGCGGAGTCTTTTCTCGTTTGAGACAAGGGGTGTATGCGCAGCGGCTGTTGCTTCCCTAAGAAACATTCATTTAGGAGCTTGAGGGAGCTGTGTATAGAAAGTTTAAATAAAGCTAATGTCAGGTATCTGAATGGGTGCAGTCCTGTTAGAAATTGACACAGCCGTCTCTCTGAATGAGTGGACTTCTCAGTTACCAGGTTGACCCCAGTGTCACGCACCCATCCCCTGGCACCCAGAAACGACGACGCGGTGGGCCGCGCTTCCACGGCCCTGCTCTGATTTGACACGGTGAACAAACTGCTCTGCCGGGGTACCTGACAGCCTCCATATGCAGCGGCCTCCAGGAGACCGCGGCCCTGCAGATGTTCCGGGGCGGGGCACCAGCGGGGGGAGCATGGGCACGGGGACGCAGGGGACGTAAGGACTAAGAGGCGAAATCGGCCACAGCATATTGCGGAGCTGCAAGCTCATATTAGCGTACTGACGGCTCTGCTCTGTCGTTCAATCCCAGGTGCCCTGGGTCTGAGCTTTCTGGAGGGGGGAGCAGAGGGTTGATGGAATTTCAGAACAATCGCTCACGTCTCCATTTTGGGGGGGGGGGGGGGGGTGACAGAGGTAGCATCCTCACCATCCTCAGGGAAAACCCTGTCCGCTCCACCAGCATCTGCTTTCCCACGCCAGCTGGCCTCCTAATGAATACGCATCTGTTTTAAGGGTCCGAATTTCATCAATAATGGAATCGGTGCAGAGGGGCGGAGTCTCACGCCGCGCGTGGTGGCAGAAAGTGTCACTGTCACATGGCACTCGGGGAAGCAGGCCGAGCGTTGACATTCCACGCTAGGGCCTCACAAATCCGCTCTGTGCTACGTCCTCCTCCCATGGTGCATTGGGACCAGGGGCTCTTGCTGCACTGTGTGAATTACCCAGCCATCAGGGCTAGGGGGCGAACCTCTGGGACCAGGTCTCTTTCACTCACTTTCCCCTTCCATCTGTCTCCTCTGAGTGGCTTTGTGTCTGGAAGGACCGGGGCAACTGGGAAAACATGAGGGGGGGGCGCGCAGAACAATAAGCGGTCTTAATAAGAAATTAACCTCATTTTTTTTCATACGAGGAGAAGACATGTTTGACAGTAAGTAGGTCAAACTCGCTTGACATTTGGTGGCGGTTTGGCAGTCGTGCGTGCGGAGGAGCGCGCGCGCTCAAGTGGGCAGCAGCGGGCGGCGGCGACCTGTCACATTGTCACATTCGCGGGGGGTTCTGAATCGGCATGAAATTGGAGCCTTCGTGCAAGGACACGGTCACATCGCAGCCATGTGCAAACTAGTACCTCTGTTTGGTTACAATTATTGCGCTCAGAGGATGCCAAATATAATTCACTCCAACAACAGTAACATCTGTCCATGCTTTGGAGCTACGTTGGCAGCATTGTTTCAGCTTTTATAATTTCTGGGAAAAAAAAAAATGGTTGGAGCCCACAGATAATTTCTCCTCGTGGACTGTAAAGGTTTTATAACGTAGCGTAGTCCCTGTGCATTAAGGGAAGGAAGCACTTGAAGCATGACTGGAGCAGGAGAGTTAGCACGGGGCTTGAGGGAGCTCCAGTGATGTTCACTCTGAGAGGAGAGCTTGCAGGAGGAAAGCAGGCATCGTGCTGGGATTTATCTAACTGTTTAACTAAACATCCTCGCTGTAGCGCTCAGTGTGTGTAGGCCCTCACCTCAGAGGACCACTAACTCCCCTCGGTGGGCCGTGTAGCTCCTCATTGGAGGCTGAGAAACAGGCTGTGGACTGTCACCCTGGGCATTTATGACTCCGGGTTAGGGAATTACACACATCACTAGTATCTCCCAGCCGGGGAATAATGGCTGGTGTCAGTGGTCTCCCAGCAGTGGGAGAATGGAGTTTGGATTGTGTAAGAACCGTATGAGACATGAAGATTTATTGTTTTTTCCTATTTCATGGTGCTTAAGTGTGTAATGTACAGTGCGGAAGAGGTTTCTTAAGGTGTAACTCAGCTGCTGCTTGACAGTAATTTCACACCAACAGGCAATTCTCGCAGGGTTTCCAAAAAAAAAAAAAAAGCTGCATTTCATTGCAGTCAGTTGTATCTTCGACTCTGCTCTAGTCATAACAATGCAACTTTGCTGTTAAACATGCAGTCGCCAAATTAATTTAATTCCTGTCACATCTCATAGCAACTTCAACGCCTGTCAGTAGGTGCCACTTGTGTTTGTCACTGGGCGGGCTTTGGATGCATGACCGGCAGGCCGTGGGGGTCACCAGGTTACAGCGGGCGGAGCAGGGAGAGTGTGCCCTGTGGTGTTTCCTGCCGGACCCACGCTGGGACACATTCCCTGGCTTTGTCTCACCCCTTCCTGCCCTTACTCGGGTTATGAACTCGGCAGGGCAGGGGCACTCCACTGACCATCTGACCCCTGTTCCCACAGCACACTACACGCGAGGCACTGTCTAGCTGTCAGTGCGTCAGCCTTTACCGTCTTAGGCTATATTTAGCCTCATGGAAGGGTTTTGTAAATGTTTGGCTCTTAGCTTCTCACTCATGTAAGTGATAGGTACAACCTGCAGCCAGTGTTAGTCAAGGTGGAATTTTGGGGGTTCATGAGACAGTTCACTATAAATGAGTCCTCTTTTTTTTTAATTTAAAATTTGTTTTGCACTTAAAATAGATTTACAGACACATATACACAGATGCATACAGATCCACATGTTTAGAGTGCAGAAAACTGTTCCATTCATTCTGCACTGACCCAAGTTTAAGCATTAAGCCATTATTTGCGTTCTGAATCCATCTGAAATGAAGCCCCACGCGGTGTTCCTCGCACTGAGGATGTGAAGGTGCGGACAACAATGGAGCCCCGGAGCATGCGTGCCGCTGTTCGTCCCAGAGAAACCCCCCGAAGTTTCGAGGAGAAAGCGCAGGCTTTCAGAACTCCGAGACGCAGGATCTCGTGTGTTTATGGGTAATGTACGCATTAAAGAGTAATCACAATCAGAAATGTCAAAAACAATAACAGCGGCTGAGCGCCATTTGCGACTTCAAACTTGGGGGGGGTAAAAAAAAAGATTCAATAATTCATACTGCATTTTATGAAGTCCGTTGAGACCCCATTGTCATTTCTATCACAATAGGCAGAAAAAAAATGGAATTAAAGAGGACAGTTAAGAGCAACTCTTTTCCTTTCTTTTTTTTGTCTTTGACAAGAAACACAAATTGTATTTGCTAACTGAATCTTGAGGCTGAGGTATGGGTAGGAAAGGGCAAATGGCCAAACCGCTTACAGGCATATTTCATATCTTACATATGTGTACATTTTACATTTTCCTGTGATGTGCTGCCCTGTGTCTAAATGCATGCAGAATGCAGAATTGCTCTTTGTGTATGAACGCTTTGTGAATAGATTGAGATAAAGCTAGTGTAGTGACAGATAATTCTGGAACAGTGAGAGTGCACTGGTCATACTGCTCTGGCACTGTTCTGAACAGACTATGGCAGTAAGCAAACCAGGCTTCAAATGACTGAATCGGAGTGAAAAAAATCAGGTGACCTGAGTACAGTACTCATCTGCATGTCACAAGTATCAGTTTAAGACAAGCACTGCACAGAATGAGCAATCTTTAGATTGTGATTTAATCACCTGCTCTCTGTTGATCCAGATAATATAAGGTTCAGGGAATCTGACAATCACCTGCTCTGAACTGACCCACCTGAACAAACATGTAATCAGTAATTATTAAAGAGAACTTGTGAGGACTTGAAGTGCTGAAACCCTTGACATCTGTTTTACTGTCTCATAGCTGGTGCCGTGTTATTGTGAGAGTAGTCTCACTGTACAGTACGTGTGTCTGAACGAGGCAGACCTGACATATACCTGCTACGGGAGGCTATTATGAGAGTAAGTTTTGTTCTAATAAATATAGTATGAGGGATTTTTGAGACCTAACCTCCACTGAGTGAACTAAATTAGTGACCTGATGAACTTACATTTACTACAGCTCCATTAGTTTTGTCCTGTTTGAAAATTAATACAGAAATACTGAATCTTTGTGTCGGAGTCCAATTTAAAATGCAGTCTTCTTTCCTGCTAGGATGTAATTCCACAGAACACTAGCTCAGTAATCCACCCACTGACAAAAAAATGGCTTAGAATGTAGCAAGGTGAAAATGCATTATTTCTGGATAGTCCTGCTGTTTGAGAATGGCTTACCACAGAAATGAACCCATGCTGCCACCTATTGGATGATGTCTGCTACTGTAATATGATTTATTATTTCAAATATGGAAATAAAATCATGGCACATATAGGGCAGGGACATAACTATTTTAGGACACTAAGGTCAGGGCCTTATTAGTTGATGCCCTTTATTGGTTTGTTTCCTGTGAGAAAATAATTTCATTAAAACACAGCTGATTGGCTGTCACTGCACAGTTCCTGGGCTTATTTTGCCATTACTTTAACAGCATTATTGCTAAGAATGCCTGGCTCAAATGCCACACAATGTCCGGGAATAAATAACCCAGTGGCCTGGTAAGAGTAAATAATGCTGTGAGAAGACAGGAATTTGAACTATTTTATACCAGGACTATATTAGCATTGACCTCTTGCTGATTTTAGGTATATCTTTATAGCCATAGCCCGCAACTGTATGTTTGTGTATTAAACAGTGTAATGGCCTGAGACCGAGAAAGCAGGGAAACAAACTGAGCAGCAATTTAAAGTTTATTGTAGGCACTGAATGCTAATCTCCCTTCCCCTGATAACATAAAGATACAGCTGGAGCAGCAATGACTGGAGCCTAAGAACAAAATGGCCCCCAACATTTGACTTGTTGTAAGGGTGATGAGTAAACTCTCTCACAAAAAATGTGATCTAAACTTATCTTTAAGGTTAGATTACATGTCCTACTGCTGTCACACTGCCCACACTGCCCCAATATTGATGCAATCCAATTGTAAATCCATAAATGTGCACAGTTACTTGGTAACAAGTGTAATCTGAATGCCCAATCTGAGCCATGGTTAACTACTTCAGGTCTCAAAGTAAATGCTCCTCTGCTAAAGCCTGGCTTTTGTAATTTTATTTCAGTTAGTGCCAGAAATCTGTATTGTTGGCACAAAGTAAATTTTCACCATACTGGCAGACTGTTGGCTCATTTCACCATTTGCCTGTAAATACCCTGTTGGGTGCCATGCTCAGTTATAATACATATCTCGGTTTGGACAGCAGAAACAGAACATGAATCAATCAGATCATTTATTTTTTCATGACTCAGTGTTCTAAGGTTAGAAACATAAAAATCCCTGACGCAAGAACTACGATGCTGTTTGTACATAGGATGTGTGACTGTATATTAATGTCGTCGAATGCCTGAGCAGAAACACAGTGCCGCCCATCTGAGATGAACAGATTTATTCTACTAATGTAAGTTGACGAGCAGAACATTTTCTCCACGAATGAAGAGCTGGTTTATGTGGCGTGTGTGTACCCACTGATAGTCCACTTTGGGCTGTGACGCTTTTTCCCGAGGGCCTTTCTCAGTCCTGGAGCCCCGCCTCTCGGACACAGCCGTCCGCCCCTCGCCGCCACGATTCGGCGCTCCCTCTCCTGCCGGGGCCGACCTGGCGTCCGCCCTGACACCTTTCCGCGGAGACCGGCGCAAGTGAGGGGTGGGGGTGTCTCCTGCGGGTTCTTTCGGGGTGATCCCTTTTCCTTGAGCATGGCCAGAACTGCTCTTCTTCTGCTCGGCCCCGCAAGACTCTGGGCTGTCCTGCAGCTTCAGCCTGTCGAAGAGCTGAGAAACACCCAGACTCACAATATGAGCTGTAATTATGACTATAGGAGATGGCAACACTTACGGCGTGCACTTATATGTCAGCTGAGTAGTATACACCCTTAGACCGCACTCCTGAATGGTATCTCTGGCTACACATGACCTCATTCCTCCTCCAGTAACCTCACCTTCAGCCATTGCCAGTGACTCTCACCACCTTCCTGCCAGAGACCTATGACCACTTACACAGCAATTACTTAAACCTGTGAGCCCAGTTTTTAAAGTAGATCAAGATACTTTTTTATCATTCACGTTGTTCAATCTAACATAAGCTGGTTGGCTCAAACAAGGCACAGAACAACAGCCACAATATCTCAGGTGGTTAACTGGAAGATGTAAAAGTGTGGAGATAAAGAAGTGTGACCTCAGTAACTGGGCTTCCAGGTCTGATTCAATATTGTGGCATCCAGCAGAAACATCTGTAATATTGCTGTAAGAGTGCCTACTCCAGTGACCAAACGTGGGGGCTGACATGGTGCGTTCAGTGTATGGCCTGATGATGATGAATACTGAGAACAAAACGTGGTGTAATGACCAATACGCACCCTGGTCACAGTGAGAGCCCGGTCATGGTGCAGGGCCTCCCCTAGAAGTGGCTTCCTGTACGTCTCGTCCACGTCCACCATAGCCTTGTAGCCGTGGGAGCAGAGACACAGTCAGAGAGGACACGAGCGCGCGCGCACACACACACATTCTTAACAAGCAGGGGCAGAGAAGCCCATCTTACCATGTTCCAGAACTTGTCAAAGGCCACCACAAAGCCAGAGCACACACCACGGAGTCCCTTGAAGGTGCGGATGTGCACTTTGACCCGTATCCTCTCCTGGACACAGCGGTGCAGCTCTCCAAGCGGACTGCCTTTGTGCACTATACAGAGAGAGACCACCAGAGAGTTTATCACTATACAGACTATAAACTCTGCATTGATTATTATCCAACTACGGACACCCGATGGAAATTTCAGTTCTTTTTTTTAGATTAAAAAAAACTGTTAATATAGGCCTAATTTGCAATTACTGTTCTCTACTAGCAAATTAGATGAACCATACAAAAATGACAAAATCGTCATTCAAAACATTAAAATCGTAATCATAATTCAAGGGCAAAAACATTTAACTCCATAAAGCAATTGAAAGGAAAGCTTCACAAAACCGAGATGACGTGACAGAAAAGAACAAGCGCGCAGTGTCGTCATATTTACCCCCCAAACAAGGAACAGGTTAGTTGCTATAACGAACTAGCACTTAGATATCTACAAAGTCGAGCAACGTGATACTGCTGAAGTAGCTAGACAGCTAGCTGACGTTACCAAGCTAAAAACAAAATAGTCGTGGGGTTTAAGCTTTGACTGAGTGTTGCCATAGACTAGTCAAAGGCATGATATGCAGGGATGCCGATAGCTCCGTAACCAGTTGACACAGCAACATTGACAGTATGTAGCTACTCAGCTGCCTTGCTGATGTGACAGCTGATGTGACAGCTAACGTCAATCGCTACTTTTACGTACGGGGCATCCTTGTCAGGACATTTTTGGCTGCCTTCTGTTTTCGGGGAGGCCTCCTGTTACCGCTGCTCCCTGCTTCCTCTGACGGCACATTCACCATAAGCTTTTTCAGTCTCTCTATCCTCTCTGGGTCCGGAACACCTTTCTGCGCTTTCCTGAGCCGTTTCTCCACATTCTCTGGCTTGGCCCTTCCACGGCCTCCTTTAAGGAAGCTCTCATACTCGGCGATGTTGTTGAAGCACTTGATATTGGGGTAAGGCAAGGGAACTTGTGGGGAATACAACGCAAGCAATGGGTCAAACTGATCAGAACTAACGTCCAACTTCGAGTCTATCTCATCTTCTGCTTTCCGATCACTGCCCCCTTCCGCAGCAGTAGTCGGGCGGTCAGGAACGCTACTGGTTGATTCGATTTCTCCCGTTTGTCTTCCTAGACACTTCTTATCTCCAATTTCTCTTTCTCTTTCCTCCATGTTTAAAAGAACCGCAGCTGTGAATCATGGGAAACTTTCCCTCCCTCCACATTTTTTACTGCACCCAACTTGCCACTAGAGTTCACCAGAGGTCTCATAATGTTTAATGGTAAGCATACAGGGGAATTATGTATTTTCTCTCCCTTCGTACTAATACATGTTCTATATTTACCGAGGCAAATGCATTGTATGTTTTAAATAAACATATTTTTAAATGATTTTTTTTTTCTCGGACTCCGGAGCACATTATTTTGTTGTCTTTGTCTCGGAACCAACGTATCAGCGCTGTGTTCTAGTACGACTGTATTAGCAGAGGAACTGTAGCAAGTTGATGAATGAAGCCAGGCGATTTAGTCATTCTGGTGACATGGTGAAAGCATACTGCTCTCACAGCATAGACATTACATCTTGTAGGCGCTGTTACGAATGACAAATGTTAGCTTTCATATGTGGCTCATTCTGGTTCCCAAACGGAACCATAGCGAACTAGCTTGTAAACCTGAAACACAGCGAACAGTTCCCACGTGGGTGAGAACATTTGTTATGACTTGATATCGTACAGATGACGAGAACTGCTTGTATGTGTAGGGAGGGGTAACATCATTTTTAATTACTAGTACGTATCTTGCCAGTTAGCTAACGGTACATATTGGTACTTAATTAGCTGGCTAGCGGCTAACTACTTGTCGTTACGCTTGTCAGTTGATTGGTTGTTGTGATCGAACTGTTTGGGTAAGACATACAATATATGCGTAGCATGGGCACGTCACAAGGGGACAATATTTGTGCATCGTTGTAACAAGCTAAATTGAGTGTGGAACAACTGTGAAACAAGGTGCAGCGTTTAACTACCACGATATGCTTGTTTCCAGGAAGCCCATGTTGAGAAGTTTGTCACGTCCATTTCTCAACTGTAAGTCCTGTCCACAATTTGGTGCGCGGATAGCAAGGAGCAGTTACGAAATATTTGTTAGTTTCTGCACCAGCCCAGTCATGGCGAAGAGCAAGTTCGAGTACGTCCGCAACTTCGAGACCGACGACACATGTCTCCGGAACTGCTATATCGTCGTGCGCTTAGATGGACGCAACTTCCACAAGTGAGTTGCTGGCTGACGCAAGTTACAAAATCACTGACTACCCAGCAGCCCAGCTAGCAGTCCGAATCCTTTTGTACTTTGGTCGTTTTTTATTTATTTGCTCTGAAAAAGACCGATTTCTTAGTTCACAAGTTCCCCTGTTTCATGTTTTGAAGGCATGGTATTCATAACGTTAATGTTGCCAGGTAATAAACAGCCAATGAGCAGTGAAGTAACACTAAGACCTAAGGTCCTTTGATTTTACAGCTTTTGTTGGGTTATACCCAAGACCCAAGAACATATTGTCGCCCAAGAAAATTGCCTGACGAAATGAGTCCTAGTGCTTAGGGGGCCCTAATTTCTGTTTCTCTCTCTGAAGTTGCTGAGTTTGATGTTGTCTTGCAGGTTTGCTGACCAGCACAACTTTGCAAAGCCTAATGATGACCGGGCCCTGGACTTAATGACACAGAGCGCTCGCTCGGTGATGGAGGAGCTGGAGGACATCGTTATTGCATACGGACAGAGTGATGAGTACAGCTTCGTTTTCAAGAGGTCCTCCAACTGGTTTAAGAGGCGAGCCAGGTAAGTCTAGTCTCAGACTTTAACTGGTCTTTGCACACCTCATCTTGGCAAAGGTCCACCTGTTGCTGCCAGAAAGCGCACAGTTTCAACTCGTAGTACCACTTTGCGACATCACAGGGAGGCCCTCCATTCTGTAAAATTCTCTGGATTACATTATTACGTGACATTGTATACTTTGGTATAGCAGATTCCATTTTCCTGCGTTAGTTACATATCATACATTTTATATATTGTACCTTTGGACAGACTGAGAGTGCAACAGCAATGTCATAATCTAGGTTTCAAATATTAGTAACAGATCTGCTTCTCTAATAATTATGTCTTATTGCTGCTACTCTCTAAGAGTTTGTTTGATAATCCTTGGGTATGATCACTTTCAGCAAAGTAGCTGTAATCCTCATTAGCACCATCACTCTCATCAGTTTCACAGAGAATGCTGACCCACTGCAACTGATGTTCAAAAAGACATTCAGTTTCTCTATCAAGGCATTATGATGACTGCTGAAGAGGGGAAATAGGTGCCTAGAATTCAGAGAAAACTGTTACTGCTTGTGACAGAGTGCCGTCACTACGGTTGAGTATGCGCTCTCACTGCCATACCAACGAGCCAGGCTCTTTGGCGTCGCGGTCGAAGTCGCATGGTTGGTACCCCGTAGACCTGGGTTCGAGGCTGGGTAGGATGACTGCTCTCGCCCTTCGGTACAAATGGTGTTAGCGGTGGGATGGTTTGCTATGAGGCCATTGGAGGCGTGCCCAGTGTGTGTGAGCCGTACGTGAGCCAGGTTCGGTTGACCCCAGTGTGTGAGGGACCCCAGAGATGGGTGAAGCATGGCGTGAGGGACTCCAGAGGTGGGTGAAGCACCAGTAAGTGGGGTGCCCTGGGATGGGAGAAGTACGGTGGGGGATGTGCGAGGGACGCCTTGGTGCGTGAAGCGCGTGGGCGTGCTTCCCGAAGGGGACGGCAGTGTGACGGAGTGCCGTCACTACGGTTGAGTATGCGTTCTGACTGCCATACCAACGAGCCGGGCTCTTTGGCGTCGCGGTCGAAGTCGCATGGTTGGTACCCCGTAGACCCCGGTTCGAGGCTTGGTGGGGCATCTGCTCTCGCCCTTCGCTACACCACTGTACTTGAGAGACTGCTAGGATGTTTGTTCATGTTCACTCTCTCTCTCTCTCTCTCTCTCTCTCTGCGCAGTAAGCTGATGACACATGTGGCCTCCCAGTTCTCCTCCAGTTACGTTTTCTATTGGCGGGATTATTTTGGGGAGCAGCCACTGCTCTACCCTCCAGGGTTTGACGGCAGAGTGGTCTTGTATCCCAGCAACCGCAACCTGAGGGACTACCTGAGCTGGAGACAAGCGGACTGTGAGTGCTAACCTATCAACCTCCACAGGGATGGTAACAACACATTAGCGTTGCATGCTAGTTTCCAGAATGATTAATGCCGAAGTGCACTGAGAGGATTAGTTGCCTAGTAGGTGCATACTTTTTTCTCCACTGTTGTCTTTTTTTTTTTTGCAAATAATAATTTTTGTGTTTAAACATCCAGGTCATATTAATAACTTGTACAACACGGTGTTCTGGAGTTTGGTGCTAAAGGGCGGTCTCTCCACTACCCAGGCAGAAGACAGATTAAAGGTAAGAGGAGCCAATTAAAAAGTTTATGTCAGAGTCCCAGGTTTGCACACACGTAATTCAGCATAATCACTGCTTTCCCTTTCTTGCTGTAGGTTTGTGTGTATGTTAGAGCAGGCAGGCCGGTGCGGCCCTGCACGCATCATCTCTGCTGCTGTCAGGAGCTTTAAAGAGCATTGCAAATGAGGGCCCTGTAGCAGGTGCTGCAGAGAGACCACAGTAATTACAGCCTGAGATGCTTCACTCAAATGTCAGTTAGGTGGATCCATAATAATGTTGTAACTTGTGGTTTGCTCTGTTGTACGCAACTTTTTGCTGTTTCAGGGCACTATAGCAGGTGATAAAAATGAGATCTTGTTTTCGGAGTTCAACATAAACTACAATAATGAGCCCCCCCGCCACAGAAAAGGTACAGCACTCATTTGGGAAAAGGTGAGCAAGGAAACCCATTCGGAAATCAAATGTATAATGGTGGGTTTAGAGGAATGCATATTTGTCTCTCGGTAGCTCGTTATTAATCCACTTGTCCATTTTCCTTAGGTAGAAGAAACCACCACCAAACAGATCAAACTGCCAGCTGAAGAGAAAGAGGTGACGGTGACAAGGAGTCGAAAGAGAGTGACCGCACATCACTGTGACATTATCGGGGACCAGTTCTGGAAGGAACACCCAGAGATACTAGAGGATGACAGCTAGGCAATCACAGCTGACAAAGCACCCGCAGCAGCACAAACACAGTGTTGAGCTGGCTAATAGCAGCCCTGATCTGCACAGGGCCCAGAGTGGGTGGAGATGTTTTGCAGTGATTCCCAAAGGACAAATAGCTCTCATCAAGGATTTTGGACTGGTTGCAGTTTTACACCTTGCAGAGTCAGCTGTAGGAGGGGTTGCGCAAAGAAACTTTTCATGTTTTCATATGATTATGGAAACTCTATTCCCTTGTTACCTGCCAAGTCAACCTCAATAGATGTCCATTTTGACATTATCTCTGATAAATGTTAAATTGGCATGCTGTTATTTCCTGCAAATGGCCTTATTGTTATTTAGAATGCATTTATGCTTTTATTTGAAAAATGTTAATGTTTTATTGACATGTTTATTCCTTAAGGAAACAAATCATACAAGGTTAGAAAAGTTAAAATGCTTTCCAGTGTATCTGCACATGTGGTGATTCAGTAATTGCTCCTACCAAGACCAACTTATGTACTACGTATAATTAGGCAAATGAACAGGGATGTAGATAAAATATTCTTGATATTTTGGGATACACATTGACCTTTCAGTGTTTTTATTTTTTTAATTAAGGGTGAGTAATATTACATACAGGATGTTCCATAAATCCTGGCTCGTATGAAGATATATCTTTAACCCTGTTGCACATTGAATGATAAGAAATGGCTAATATGGGAGATGGTTACACTTTGGGGAAAAAAAATGCAAATTGGTCTTTTACTTTTTTTGCCGCTTCACTTACTGTAGCTTCATCGAAAACTTTGATATGCACATGCTCCTTTGGTGCATCATATTGGTAAATGCAAGTAGTACAGACATCTTATGGAAATAATGTTGTAGGTCAAACTGTAATGTGTTGCATTTGTGATTTTGATTTAAAGCGTAACCATGAGAGTTGACAAAAGCACTTTGGGTTAGTCTAGCCCTCCAGCGTAGCGACAGCTTGAAGGCGTTCTCCTCATAATTAGTCCACATTAGTTTATGTTTTGCTTCCTGATTTCTTAAAGGTTTTTACATCCAAAGGCTGCAGCCACCTCATTACCTATGCACCACCACCTTGCTGATTAATGAGATGGAGTAGGGCTTATGCAATAGTCAGTCACTTCAGCAAATGAATGATCAATTAAACTAATGACAAACATTTAATCAACATCCCAGATCAGCATGCTATTTTTCTTACATATGCGTGCATAAATGGTTTGTGATCAAGAAACAAAACAAGATTAACTGTCATTAGTCAAGTTGACTTGCTTCAAAATAGCAGTGGTGTAAGGTCCACGGTAAATGACAAATTGTAATGAGATGACACATTATTCTGTTACTATATTGTACAAACTACATCTTAATGATTGTGAGAGCAACCTCACAGCAGCAGCAAAAGCCTTGTCTTCAGGACGATGCATTTATCTGCACAAAGTATAATTGGACTGAGATGCAATAGTCTTGTGGTAATATTTCCAATGAACTTTAAAATTTTGTACAGTAACTGGCCATGAATCAGGATGAATTTTCTGTCTTATTACACAACATGAAATATTTCCATTTTGAACTCTAAATATGTCCAATTTGCTATACAGGAAAATGCTTCAGAATGTCATTAGTCTCAGAAAACAGTCTACCATACTCTTGTACCAGACCTCTGATTTAATATTTAACCCTTGCATAATCTGTGCATTTTCTTAAGGGTCATTGAAATCTGACCTTACCTCCTCTGCTTATAGGAGAGGGGGATGGATCTGTCACTGAATGCATTATTGTAGGCTGCATGGTGCATCATCATAATTTATTGACTGATTGACAGCAAGCAAAAGCTTCCACACACCTAAATGTGTTTATCACACTCATGACAGAGCCAAGAACAGGGGAGGATGATTCTATTACTGGGCAAAGAAGACAGTCTCAGTACAAGTGAATTGAGGAATGGAACTCGACCAAAGAAGAAATGTATATCTGCACTGGAGTCTTCAGCACATGGGGATCGATCACTTCTGGTTCTGAGTCCTTCACAGAGGGAGTGTACTTCCGCTGCCCTGTGCAATGCAGGAAACGATAAGAGCCCCTATGTCACAATCGGCAATCACTTCTAAGAGTTTGCGACCAGGGAAGTTGTGTGAGGCTAGCTGCTGTTCTCTTCCCTTCTGTTCACTAGCTACACTGTCTAATGCAGGTCTAGTCAATTAACTACAAATGCAAGGGGGGAAAAATGCAACAAGGAAGTCCTCCGACACAAATATCAACAGATGTTCCCCATTTAAACACAGCATGGTACTTGCAAGCCAGTGCAACCTACTGGTACATGTCAGAGTGATAAAGATGGAACAGATCTGATACGTGTTTGCTTGTGCATGTAAATCATGGGGACTCCTTTCTTACAGCTACATCTGTTCATATGGCATTACTCCTCTGATCGGAGCCTTAATTTTTATTTAAGGAATAAATTTGAAAGGCTGGAATGTTTCAAGGAAATTCAGTGACTGGCAGCAGGAGCAGTCTTCCAGTACATATGGAAAGCTGCTACCAAATGGCGGAGGGATTGTAGTCCTCCCACAGTGACAATCTGCTGACCCCTCTCCTGCGTACATCTACATTTTCTCACCTGTCTTTCAGGAGGTGGGGAAAGAATGGCAGGGTTATGCCAGCAGACACAATTGATTTAAGGTCTCTTTTTGGTAGCAAAGCATTTTTACCACTTGCACAAATTTGCTGTAGCACTTGTATTTATGACAGTCCTAGTTATCACAGCACTGTGATGGATTGACACATGTTTAGTTGTGGTCTGTTATGCTCTATATGTACCGTTGATCCTGTGACTGTATCAGATGCACTTTGTACTCTTGCTCTCTAAGTTGCTCTGGTTACATACAAAGTGGCTGAATGGGAATGTACCAGTCCACTGAAAGGATTATGGCATAAAAGTGTTGACATTATGTTGTCAATTATTTTCTATGTAATTATTTTCTAATATAATTATTTTCAAATTAAGACAACATTTACGGTATTGTACAGAATAATGTAAAGATAGGAAGTTTCTTCACCTGTGCTTAAGTAACTGTGCTGCTTTACTGACTAGTATTGTCTTTTGAATATTTACATGATTTTTCAAAAATTGTGCACACTACTTTTAAAGAAACTCCAAAAAAGCAATAATGATGCTGCTTCAGTTATGTGATTTATAGGTTTTTTAGGAGTTTGAAAGTCAAAATTTGACTGTATGCTTATACTGTTTGTCACTTCCAAGGCATAATCACCACAATGTCCCCCAGGCCACCAGGAGCTCTCTGATTGGCCCCCAGCCCACCAGCTCAGCTCCCATCATCCCTCAGTCCACATGCCTGCCTTCCTACCAGCCGCTGCCCTCCTCATCCACTAGGGTGCCAGAGTGGAGTGGGAGCTGTCCCAACATGGCCATGCCAGTCTATCTGCAGTCCAATAGAAGGAAAAGCAGTCCAACCATATTACATCCCTACCTAGGTGCTGCCCTGTTGTCTTCCTTCACCCAGCCCTGTGCCAGAGGCCTATGGAACACTAGCTTGTTAGTGTTCCATAAAGACACTGTCCTGCAAATGAACAGTGATCTTCACATCTTGCGTTTTCTCCTGTACCTGTCACAGCATACAGTTGAAGCTAGAGTCATATAGGTTCGAGAATGGTCATGACTGTGATGTCTGTAACTTTTGAAACGGGTCTACAGTACCAGTCTAAAGTTTAGACTCACCTACTCATAGAAG
Source organism: Megalops cyprinoides (assembly GCF_013368585.1). Classification (NCBI taxonomy): domain Eukaryota; kingdom Metazoa; phylum Chordata; class Actinopteri; order Elopiformes; family Megalopidae; genus Megalops; species Megalops cyprinoides. The sequence goes on from NC_050598.1 coordinate 10,212,054, forward strand.
GGTTTTTCATTCTTTTCACTATTTTCCACATTTTAAATTAATAATAAAGATATCAAAACTATGAAATAACACAAATGAAATTATGCAGTGACCAAAAAAGTGTTAAGGAAATCAAAACATCTAAAATCTTATATTTTAGATTCTTCAAAGTAGCCAAAAACACTTTAAAACTTTTTTTTTTTTTGAAAGAAATGCATACATAGGCATTAACTTCACTATTTATATTTGTCTAAGAAACAGATTTCAAGCATTTAGGCATACGTCTTTTGGTCAAAATGTCTTTGAATGCATGTTTCCAAACATTTTACTGGTACTGTATATTTCACTGTATCAGGTATAATATTTTTATTTTAATTTTTATCCATTTAACCATTCCTTAACCAGGCAGGTCAGTACCCATTCTTACTTTCGATAACATCCTGGCCAAAGGGCATAATAACAGCAGTAAGCTGGAAGTACAGAAAACAGAGTGGTTAAAAATAGACATTTGCAAACAAGCAAATATCCAGAACACTATACATAGCGCACTATGTACAGGACCCTATACTGTATATGTGATACACCACTGAAACAGGTCAACAAGACAGAGAGTCTGACAGGATATTTGTGATTGCCTGTTTAAAAACAAATAGTAAGATTTCAGACTTTGAAATTTGTTCTGATCTCTATAGCTGCATCAAACTCGATCAAACTGCAGCCAAGATTATGTGAACTTTAGGAACATTTAATTGAATGTAATCAGCTGAACTCAAGCTGAATTTACAAAAAGAGGAAAGTTTTTGTCAGATAGGGGGGTATCAAACAGCAATCAAAGTACACATACAGGAACCAGTGTATCTGGGGTATTGTATGGAAGGATGGCCAGCTAACTAAAGAGTAAACTGAGTATTGTAAGGAGTGTGTTTTACAAATATGATAGCAGAGTAGCATAAAACACAAACGTCTGGAGAACACCCTAGAGGTGAATCTGCAAATAATGTTTCTGTCATCCGTGATGGGGAGAATAGTCATCTGCATTAAAGTGATTTGGCAAAAAGATTTTGGCATGACATACAGCTTTACTTTTGCAGAAGGTTTTGGTTTAGCTAGTGTTCAGCAGAAGGTGGAGGACAAAAAAAGATTTGATGGATATTCTGGAAATCATACTTATGCAAAAAAAAAAAAAAAAAAAAAAAAAAAAACATTTATTTATTTATTTATTTTACTGAGCAATACAGGACTTCTTTGCCTTTTTTCATTCTGCCAGCATCAACTGTATGCTAGATATATGTGCCTTTTATTCTTACCTGCTTGACTTAACCTCAGTTTAACTGTTTCCCCAGATTTTAAATATTTGAATTTTGATTAGTTTATACGCCTAATTACGGATATCAACTAAATCCATACAGATTATTCGGGAAATTAAGCGAGCAGGTTCTGATCGGGGTAATTTTACTGCAAAGTGAGTACTATATTGAACAGATCTGCTATGCTCAAAGTTTATGCAACAATTTTGTGTGAAAACAGCACTTTCAAATAATGCTTTCTCTCGGAGGACTAAACTGTGCCGTGAATAATTGTTAAAAGTATGGTAATTCATGGGTATTTATCTATGCTCGTATAAAGCATTTTTTAAGACACTCTTTTAGTGTAATACTCCGTGATTGATAAGGAAAGTTCTGCGCAATCACATGGCATCTAACAGCACTGTTGTGAAAATTCAGTATTTGTTTTTTGTTTTTAACAGTTTGCCTCATGTAAGAATATGTGAGAAATATGTACACTTACTGGAACGATCTCATTCAATTACTGAGCTGAAGCCGCCAGCCGGTCTCGGCAGCAAGCACCGGCTCTCCCAGATGTCTGAAAAGGGGGAGGTGCTACGGATGCTAAAGAGGACGAGGGGGATGCACTCGGTGCCCAGACGAGCGTATCTGTCGCTTCTGCGAAAGAGTGCGTTCAGCTGTCAATATTCACCCGCTGCCTCCATATCAGGAACAATGTACAGGCTATCGTGATCAAAAGTAGTCATTCACTGAATATCTGAAGCGCCGCTTTTGTTTGTATTTGCACATTCGGTGTGGTGCTCTGCATTTACAATGTGTAAGCGCGTGCATTTTAGCCACTGGACTGGCGTCTCAGGCGCAGTGAAATACTGTTTTTATCTTTATCTGATTTCTTTTCATCTCTGTTTGAAGTGCATGGTGTGTGGACAGCAAGTATATGTTGGTAAGTCCGGTCTTATATTGTTATCTTTAAGCGATGCAACGCACACGATGTAAGGAGAATTATGTACGTCCTACGAATGTGCATTGATTTTTTTGTCTCAGATATTGCAGAGTGAATCATTTAAATCTTAATGTCTAACATGGTCTAAGTATAGCAATAAGCATTATAGTGGTTTGGTGTTGCAGTCGCAAAATATTGCACTGTTTAAATGTTTATGAGCGTTTACTGGTAGTCCTAACCGATGTTGTGTTCGTATAAATGTACGCATAATCGAAGAATGCTAATTAGTAATATAGTCTGTCCTTACAAATAAGCATAGTTAACACAAGGGCGGTATCCCTGCCACTTAAAATGAAGTGTTTTCATTATAATTTTGGCATTTTCTTTTTTGGTAAGAAAGTGCACTTGTAAGAAGCAGGTATGAACTTTGGAGCGAGATGATCAGTTTCTAAAAAACAATATTTGTTTATATAATATAATTTAAAATATAATTTATATATGTGCTGAAATGTATATTCAAGCGATTATATATGTCTTCTTGGTTAAAAGCAACTTTGTAACTGTTATTGATTGGGTATCTTTATTCTTGCTTGTAGAGGATGGGTCGCAGTATCATCAGACGTTCAGACCTGACCATATAGAGCGATATGAAATTACGTATCCCACGTGGAAATCTCCGGCAAGAAACGTCACTTCTTCCACCGACAAGGTCAGTTTTTATCACGCCTGCAAGTGACAGATCTGTGAAATTATCCCTGGATGTTGTCTGATTCAGGAATTCCTCAGTTCTGTCTGCAACGTCTTGTTTAATACAAGCTGATCCTTGCAGTAAGGGAGGCAGGTTACAATTGGGAACGGTGACTTGATTTAAAGAGCCTGTGTGGCAGTGTCATCGGTCTCTGTGGCAGTCAGTGAAAGGAAAGCCTTGACACCCTGCTGTGCTGTTTTCTGCAGCACCTCCCAGAGGCTGAGGTCAGCATTACTGCAGAGGGAGAAGAGCTGGTTCTTCAGCTGCACAAGAATGAGTGAGTACTGGCATGTTTTCACACAACCCTCTCGGTCGGTTTGGTTTCGATCTGCACGTTTATTCACTCCAGATGGAGCCCAGTTTTATATAGTGATGAATGTCTTAGTTTTATGGCTGAGAACTGGCTTCTCAGACTGTGTGTTTTATAAAGTTGAGCAGTCTGAAACAATTTGCTGGACACCTGCTGTTTATTGTAAGTCTGTTAAGTTTCCCATCGTTTTAGGAATGAAGCACGTTTGATTGGGCCTTGATTGGTGAGAAAAAGCTGACTATGCAGAAAAGGATTCACATTTATGTCTTGCCTTGCAGCCCCCCAAAAATACCACCTTCTCATAAGGGTTTCGAAGTGACACTTGTGGCTAAAGGTGTTAAGCCTGGCACTAGATTATAAAATGAGGAAGTTGAGCGCATTACCATGCTGTTCCAGTTGGTTTGCAGCTGCTATTAAAACGCTGGATGCTGGCTGATGCTCATTCGTTTCAGGCTTATTGTTCCTCTGTGGAAACACCCAATCCCAGGATGCTGACAAAGTGAATGATTTGTGCCGTTCTGAAGTCAGTGGGGGGGGGGGGGGGGGGGGGGATCCAATGCGCCTGCCTCGGGGTGTAAATAAATCTCCCCCTCTAACCTCCGCTGTGCCGTTACTCCTGCCCTGCTGGAAACCAATGTTCATGCACAAGTTGCAGACCTGTGAATGAGTCCCTCAGCGGGCCGTGCGGGTGTGGGGGAGCACTCAGCTAGGCTCTGAGTTGCGATGACGGCATCATACAGCTGTGTGGGACTGTGCTGGCTGCTTGTTTGGAATATGTAGGTCAGTCCCTGTCATTTGCACACATTTAAAAGGTGCATACTGCACAAAATAAAGGCATAGCCTGAGGTGCTTCGAAGTCATTCTCAGGTCCACGATGGAAAATAGAGGGCACCAGTCTTATGTTCTTTAAAGTCATAGCATTTTGTTGGTACAGGATTCAATTTTGCATCATGTCAGAGTTGTTTTCTTTTCCGCATGGGCTTCCTCATTACTCTCACACCAGTATCTGAACATCTGTCGAGCACCGTCTTTACAGGAAGCAGAAAGGAGGAAGGAGATATTTTCTTTGAAATGTTTCCTGCTGATAACTTCTGAGGCGATACCCTCAACACTTCCGACACCACTCGATGGCATCTCCCAGAGCCCAACCAATCAAAGAGGGGCAGGGGTGGTCGGGGGATTGTACTTGTTTTCGGCTGATTGATGTCACCCCGCTGTATGTCAGAGTCGGAACTGTACGGTGCCCCTGTTCCTCCCATGATTCCTGCAATTCGGAGGGGATGTCCTGTTCCTGTCAGGGCTGAGGTGACCCAGGCAGAGGTCATCTCATGTGCCGGATCAAAAGCAGCACTATCTGCCCTGCAGCCACATCGCCATCTTCCTGTGTCTCTGTCTCTACACTTCCTGCCACCCCCACTCTCCCTCCGCATCCCCTGCGGGCAGCGTTCCCACACAGACTCAGCCCTCTCTCAGGCTGATAACGCTTTCCTTTATCCAGAACTGTCAGCACACACCAGGTACCTGTGGAGCTTAGAGTTGCAGTCTCTGTGTCTCTGTGCAGTCTCTGGTGTCACACCTCTTTATACCTTTGATATATTTGTTGAACATCTCAACATTTGTGTTGCTCAAACTCAGTGGGAAAATGATACAAGAAAATGTGATGAGCAGGAAATGTATCACTGCAATATGAGCTCACCAGATTTCACAAGCTTTGCCTTATAAGTAAAAGCACCCCATGCATCTTGACTGCAGTCCCTATGCTAGAAAGGTGAACAGAAAACAAAATACTGTTTTTTCTCTATCATTACAAAATTAACTACAAAAACAGCTGTCACTGTGACTGATCTTTTGAGATTACAATTTTGTTTGGTATTTATTGTCTATCAATATTAATTGATAGACTAATATTGTCAAAGAAAAATGCATGATTTTCAGTAGCTGAGGGAACAAATGGTAAATCGTGCAAAAACAGTTTCCGTTTTTCTTTTCTTTTGTGCGGGAGAAGCATGCTGGTAGGTTTATATAGATCTGCGGTCAGGCTGGTGGTAATCGACTCTGAGGCAGAAATCTAGCCAGTCCCCATAGAGCCGGGTGATGTCATTGAGTCAAAGAGATGTACATTTAGGAAAGAGGGGCGTGTCCCTTTGAAGGGGACCGGGATGGAGGGAGAGGCTGGCCATTATGAAATGAGCTTCACCTCTCCCATGATAATGAAATTGTTCTGAAAATCAATTTCCTTTGTCCATAAATCTGCCCTCGCTACCATTGTCATCAGTCTCTGAGTGACGCGTAAGGCAAAGTCATCCAAGCTGTGTGTGTGTGTGTGTGTGTGTGTGTCTGTCTGTCTGTGTGTGTGTGTGTCTGCTGTGTGTGTTGGTTTGGTGTCTTTCACTGGTTTGGAGAAAATGTAGTAGTTACATTACACATTTAGTCCCTTTTTATGCCAGTTTTGTGACCACCTGCATATGTTCCCCCCTTGTCAGAGTATTATGAAACCTTGTTTTTTCCATTACTTTTCTCTGAATGACTCAAGCAGTCCTAAAGTCATTTCAGAATGTATCACAATTCCATTCACTTTTGAAGAGATTTAGCTTTATGGTTTTATGATGTATAAAATTCAGAAGGAGGATTTTTCACAACCCATTGAATGGTATTTCACACCTCTAGGAAGCAGTACAAATCCTATAAATAGGTTGCATTATGAAAATAGTGTTTATGTTCCCTCAGTGTTGTCCTGGGTGCTGTACGCTGTTTGTATAGCTCAAAGATGATGGAGCTGGCTGTCTGTGACTGGCGCTGAAACTGCTCTTCTCATTCACTTCCTCTGCTGTGTCCAGGGCCAGTTCCCAGAATTATCAGGGTAGGTGGTCTCATAACACAAGCTTCGCGGAGTTGGTCCTCCGGCATGGAGATGGGACAGAAATCACTCTGGCCCATCACACGACAGGGAAAAAGCTGCCTGGCAACAGTGGAGTCGGTGTGGAAAAGATCACTGACTGTAATGGAATGTAACTTAAAAAAAAAAACTCAGCAAAAATCACCCACTTATGCGTAAGCGTTGTCACTCTAAATGCTTGACGTGGCAATGTTAATGTCACCCAGCAACAGAGGCATTGTGGTCCACTCTCCCTCTATTTGGGTCAATAAGAAGGATGGATCGAGTCCATGCTAATTAGATTTGCTAATGAATGCTTGGTAGTACAGGCACAACACTGTACCAGGCTCACTGGCCTGAGCCCAGATAGCATGCCAGCCACTCTTTTAAGTACAAATGCGCCCCTGGTAGACGGTTGGTTTTTACACAAGACAAGGCGGCAATTCATGGATTGCAGCACAGAGTAGCGCCTTTTCTCTTTTCTCTCTGTCTCTCTGTCTCCTTGCCTTCTGTGTCCCTCTCTCTCCTTCTCCCTCACTCTCTCTCTGTGTCCCCTCTTCTTCTGCATCCCTCTCTCCTCTTCTCGCTCGCTCTCTCTCTGTCTCCTCTCTCTCTCCCTCCATCCCCTGCGTTTCGTCCTCTCTGTCTCTCTTGGCTCAGGGCTCCGTATCACTGACACAGAGATGGGGAAAGCAGCTGTGAATCTGCAGACGCGTGTAGCCGGTGGCCATCTTCCAGGGCCCGGCGGATTCCGTCTCTGCTCTTCCTCCGGCCCCGCCACAGGCTGCAGGCTTTTATCCTAATGAATGGGCCGGCTCAAGACGGGCGGTAATCTGGTTTAGAGCCAAGCGGGGCCGTGCTGACTCAGGGACGATAGGCTGTGAGTGATTGGGGGGGGGGGATGGGGGGCGGACGGGGTCAAACTGGGGCGGGACCACAGCCCACGAGCTGCCCGGTCGTCCCCCCTCCCCTCCCCGTCCACCTGGCCGCACTTCCTCCAGATGCTCCGCGCATCGTCCTCCCGCTCCCCTGTGACCACCTACGCTGGCGAGGCCGTCTCCTCCGGATCAGTCAGCGCGTCCCTCCCACCCCCCCCCCCCCCCTCCCGGAGGACAGCGGAGACAAACACATGTCCAAGGACACTTCATCTGTCTCCCTCCCCAGCTCAGCTGCGTGGACGTGCCACGTCCACACGTCCAACACCCAACGGCAGATGCTTTATTAAAGTGAGCCCGCAAGTGCCAGCTCCTGTCTGATTTGGGCTGCAACACCTACATCTTATTGCTTTTTTTTTCTTCTTATTTTCCTCTCCCTTAGCACAGGTCTCTGTTTAATGACATTGTGATGACCCCACCATTGAGAATGGCTTTCAGATCTGTCAGAACTGTCTTACCAACTACAGTCGAGCACCCTCCATTGTTCCCCCTGACAGGATATGGGTATCTTTTACACTTTTATTTATTTTTTTTTACAGTGTGTGGTCTTTTCTTGTGTCGTCACCACCCCCACCCCCCACCGCATCCCCCACTTCCACACGACCGGCACCCCCACCACCCCCGGTCAATTACTCCCCCAGCTAGGATGAAGTCATTCGATAGCCTGAGAGAATGTGACCCACTGACCCCGGTGCATTAGCTCCCCTCTCCGCCACGGCTAAACAGGACCTTTGTTTCTGCAGCCGGTGGCAGAGCCATGTTTCAAACAGCGGGTAGTTAATCAGAGCATCTGTCTGGATTCACTCCAGCGCTCCACTTCTGCGCGGACAGTAAATGATCTTCATTGTGCCAAACGTACAGTAGCCGTGGCAGGAAGAGAAGGAAAAACTGGGGTCTGATGGGGCTGAGAGTTTAGTTTTGTAGTTTAACGATATTTCTCAAAAAACTTCACAGATGTCCCGTCCTGACACCCAGCTGCTGACATATTGCATTCCTAATAACGTTTGACCTGGTTTTGCCTAGGGGCTGCTGTTCCTAGAACAACAAACAGGACAGATGTACAGAAGAAATTATTTTTGCACTGGCAATAACAAACTTACTGCAATGGAATTGTGCTACAACAGGACTGGGCTAGTGCTGATGATAACAGGCAGAAAGATACCATTAATCATGTGAGGTCAGTGACAGTCTAGCTCCAGCGATTGCAGAATCTCGCATGAACTGTGCTTGCTTTTTTTGAGTTGCTAAATGTGACCTCAGCAATTTTACATAGCATAATCAGACGAAAATGATCAAGGACAGTGAGCAGACAAGTCCCTAGATCTGATTGATGTTACTTTTGCAGAGAGAACAAAGAAACTCATTTTCTTCACCAACAAGCAAGACGTCTCGGCTGTAGTGCACATTTGCACGTCATCCGATTTCCCAACATTCTTTAGAAAAACTAACACAGTTTTTTGACCTGTTTTTCATAATCATGTACAGCTCTTCAGCTATTTTGCAAGAGCGAATTTTGACATTGACTGCACTGTGCATTCTGTAAGACAAGAGGAACTGAAGCAACTCAAAGTAACAGTATCCAGCACACAGCGTAACTGTACTTTTGAACACATTAGGAAGGACAGCAGAGGCATTTCTAAGTATTCGTGAATAGTTCATTCTGAGAAGCTTACTTTATGGCTAGTCGTTCTGAGTTATCGTTGCAATCATTTTAGCTATTTTGACTCAGGCATCTTGATATTCTTTTGAACATGTGTGCCTGTGAACGAGAATAATTAGCCACATGTTCATTTAGGGTAAAGAAGCAAAGTCACCCTCATGGGACATCAATAGAAAGAATGGAACTTTGTTCACTGGGAAAAGAAGCATCGTCTCTGCTCTCTGGTTCACAACAGTGCAGGAAACCCCTTTAAGGCTTTGCTTCCTTTGTGCCGCCCTTGAAAACTACTCCAAGGTGCCATACAAACAGCGGGACAGTCCCAGCCCGTGGCTCCATTTGGCCGTCCGGCCTCCTGGGGATGCAGAGTGATTACCTTGCTGTTGTGGCTCGCTAAGTCCATGTTGTGTCTCTGTCTCCGAAGAGGCAGGAATTACAGGCCTCGCTCTCCCCTCGGATACTCTCCACAAAAGTGAGTCTGTTCTCTCGCAGCTGCCAGGCATGTGTAGATATGGACAGATATATGGAGGGCCTTCGGGGATGTGAGACATGGAAGTCTCAGTGGCTGTAACCACCCCCTACCGGCGGTTCACGACCTGCCTGCGGGAGGGAGGGGAGTAAATGATTGCTTTGGCTACATGAAAGCCAGTGCACCTCTTTAAAATGGAGTCAAATATCGGCCACTTAAATGCACCATTTTACTGAATATGTCAGGCAGGCACACCTTAAATAAGCAGTGCATCTGTCGTGCTCAGCTCCTCTGCTTGGATAAGAGAATATGTCCGATGCTCACAGTCATTAGCAGGATGCCTGCCACCCTGGCTTGCAGAGGCCTGCTCTCTGTCTTAATATAGAAAGCCTTGTGGAGTCTCTCTGTGTGATGTGGCACGGAGACCAGCAGTGGTTTTTTCTCTCCCTTGTGTTCACACATGAATATCTGTGGTCGCCTTCAGATTCTCAAACCGATGCCGAAGTGTGAATTCTCGTTGCTGTGCCTCCAAATTCAACGCCTCTATTTTTGCAGTGTAATTTGTGTTAAACCAATGTCTGCGAAGAAGCACAGTGACCCTTACTGCAGGAGGTTGTTTGCAGAGTAGTCGATCAATGCTGCCTTTCTCACTTCCGAACATTGGGTTGAGCTTCAGACGTGGCGCAGAGTTTTGAAAATGGGTGCGCGATCTCTGTCGAATTGGGAATGTGTGTGTGTACGTGTGGAGACCTTCACGAGAGTCTCATGAGCCTCAGCGCGTTGGCAGAGCGTGGCTCAGCAGCATTAGAAGCCCTGTAGCGCTCCTTCCCCCTATTCTTCCCTTGATCGTTTTCTCCCGTCTTCCTGCCTGTCTCTTTCCTGCCAATTTCCCCCTCAACTTTGTTCACCTTAATCCAAGAAAAAGAGGTGGGGGAAAGGAGGATGTAAAGCGTAGTCTCATCTCAGCAGAATTATCTGCTAAAATGAAAGGGTTTTAGTGTGGAGGAGAGAGGCCGCAGGCTGTCTGAAGAGCTTGACGCAGTGATTTGAGGAGTCATTTATCTAATATTTAAGATGTGCCCTTGCGCTAAGGCATGTCCACCTCTTAAAGGAAATTTCCCAGGCTCTCCGCGGCTGCGATATCTGCTCTGCGATCCGTCACTGTCCTCCTCTGACTGGCGAGTCTGGAGCTGTCCAATCCAATTACGGGCAGCGCTGAAGCCTACACCACAGCGCAGTGTAAGGGCATTACAACAATGCCACGCTCTGCAAATAAGCATAGTTAGCGCAGCATGACCATGCAGATTTCCCATTCTGACCCAAGGTCTGGTGTGTGTGTGCGTGTGTGTGTGTGTGTGTGTGTGTGTGTGTGTGTCTGTGTGTGTGTGTGCGTGTGTGTGTGTGTGCGTGTGTATGTGTGTCTGTGTTCGTGTGCATATGCATGTGGACCCACAGCAGGTATGTAGGCGTTGTACTGCACATACTGTACTATGGCATGGATCAAACGGTCACACAGCAAGCCGGTTTCCCATGGTGCACTGCAGACATCTCCATATGTGTATGTCGCTCAGTGTCTGGGTGGTGGCCGGCCAGAGCCTGGACTCTGTCCACTCGTGTGGGAGTTGCCAGTATAAACAGTGGGAGACACCCGGTCGACCGCTCCAGCAGAGATGAATCTCGGCATAGTTAAACGATTCTGTTCTCCCACACCCGAGGGAGAGAGAGAAAGAGAGAGTGTGTGTGTGTGTGTTTGTGTCCGCACACTGGACCACTGCCAGAATCATACAGCGGCACCAGACACATCAATACTTGGTCCTCTGTTTAGGAAAGACATATCCCCAGAGCTGGGAACAGCGGTCTACATTTACACACTCATCATATTCGCATTACATTCTTCAGTTACATGGGACTGTAATCATCTCCCATTCAGGCAAAACCAATAATAAGGCATCTTATCTTATCTTAAATAGTGATTATTATCAGATCATTTTTATGAAATAAAATTAGAAATGATGCGATGAGGCCGGGAACAAACAGACTAACATTCCCACAGCATTTGAACAATAAAGAAATAATGTGAAGCACAGCATTTTTTGCAACCGGCAGCCATCAGACTTTTGAGTTTGTAAAACAATCTGCATGTTCAGCCGTGGCCAGCATTTCATTATTATTCCCACATTTACGGTATGCTCAACCTCAGACCTCGTACTGTAATTCCAACGCTGCAGAGCTGAATCATGCATCAGCTGAGGAGGGTAGAGATGTTCGCTATTCTCTGAAGCAAACAGGAGCTTGAGGTCATGTTAGTATCAGTCAGACTGCCTCTTTGCTCCGAGTTCTTTCAGGTTGAGTGTTGGTCTGCCGCTGGGAGTCCCAAAGCAATAATGTATGAGAACAAGTGCCGTGGTAAGCAGGGGCAGGTAAAAGAACTGAACGCCTGTATGCTGCTTGCGTGTTCCCAATCGTGTTGTTTAATATAACATTTCAATCCTGCCAGTCTTTGTGAAGTTGCAGTGTAAAATGATCTGTGTATAAGACTACTTCGCCACAACTCAAGGGAGAGTGAGGCTTTGTGAGAATCCTAAAATTTGTGTGGCTATCGTGTGTTATCAGTGCCTTGCTAATCTGAACCAAACTTCTGTACAAAACAAACCAAGTTGTTGGACAGCAAAAAACTTCTATGTATTTATCTTCAGAAAAAAATAGGAGGCAAGGTGTCAAAACACAAGGGAAGAGAGCAAAATAAGAAACACTTTAGCTGGTAGGTACTTTCTATTCAATAGCTCAGAGTGAGAGTGAGAGTATTAGTATCATACATGCAACTGTTTTATCCTAATTATGTACTGTAGGTACCAGTATACCTTTCCAGTGTGGCACATGACAGTGTGCATGAAGCCTTGGTCACACTACAGTAAGAGATTTTCAGTTCACAGGATTGGTTTTGATATCAGAATCGTCACAGATGCTATAGTGGTATGATATTTTCAGCTTAGAGATCTCTGTGTAAACATAATGCCTCCATATACAGTACCCTCCACTCCGTAGTCTTTTTACTTCCTCCACAGCTATAAAATAACACAAAATATTTAAGGGATAGACTCTTTTAAAAAGATTTCAAGAGGAGAAAGGCTGGAGCCTGCCTGCTGATAGGCTGAACGTGCCAGGTCTGGGGCTGTTTCTGGGTTTGCTCTCGCTGCTCAGCCGACTGCCACAGCTTTAATGGCGGACGAGAGGCAAACACAGACTGATTGATTTGCTTTACGTTTTGCCGCCTGCGTTCCGGTCAAAATCGAATCGGGTAATTTACTTTGACGTTTCACAGTATCCCTCGGAAAGCCCTTTCCATTAGTCAGCAGTTGAGGTTTTCATCGGCGCGCGGCAGAGCGTTGGGATACGTTTGCCGTAAATGCAGCCGTTCGGTGCGATAAGGGACGCGGGGCCCACTTCGGCCGTTCCGATCCATCACAGGCCCGCGGTGAGCTGCTTCTCTCCCCCAGCAGCCGGATGACAGCGTCCCATTACTGAGGATGTTGAACACACGACTGCCACTTGCGAGCTCAAGCAGCTCTCAGAAGCTGTGTTAGAATGAATCTTTCATGAGCTGAGCCGCGCCAGAGAACCAGCTATCTGTCTCTGTACCTCTCTGGCATTTTCCTTCAGAGGAGAGCAGCTTCATCTTCTTGAGTTTCCCCTTTTTTAGAAAGGAAACGTCCTTCCTCTTTCATCACAGTTTTTTTTTCTTTTTTTGCAACAGTGCCCCCCTGCCTTCGCCCGTCTCTGGGGGCGAGCGGCACTCGCAAGGGATGAGCAGGACAAACAGGAGGATGGAGCCTAGAGCGTACGGCTCGAATCGAAACGCAATTAAAAATTGTATGGGCTGGCCACAGTGGCTGGCAACTGCAGAGTCTGTCAAAGCCAGCACACCATATGGGTTTGAAATCAGGGCGTGGTAGCGTGTTTCACCGCCTCAGCATTTAGCTGGGCTTATTCACCATGAGTGTTACCGAGCTTGGTCATTTTTACGCCAGCTTGCTCAGAGGTTTTGCAAACTTGTGTATGTCAGCACACACTGGTGACAGGTACACAGGCAGCATGTGCACTTACGGTTTTCGGGAATTGCGCTGCGTTAAATTTGAGTGTACGTGAGCCGAGTTTCAGCAATAATCAATCACAGAAACCACGTGAGGGATACTGTCAGGGCTAATTGCTTGTGTATTCTAGGCTTGAGAGAGCCTGTTCCACCCAGGAAAGGTTTGAGATGACCTTTTGCATGCTGGGGAGCTGTTTATCATGCTCTTGTATTGACTCACTTTATCACTGGTGTCAGTGTCTAAATCCAGTCTGGGCCCCCTTCACCCATGTTTCTCCTCTGTGTCTTGAAGGCAGCTGTTTGCCCCTGGATTTAAGGAGACGTGGTACAGCCCCAGCGGGGTGCAGCACACCTCTTCTCCCCCCAGCTCGGTAAGTACAGTGGGCCACTGATGGCTGGTTCTGGCAGCTGTCCTCATGGTCACAACATTACCTCTTATTTTAGTGGATACCAAAGGAATTCAGAACCTACTGGTGTGCGCTTTGGTTCAATCAGGCATCAAAACCTAGTATTTAAATGATTAATATATAGGACATTTATGTCTTTGGGCCTTACTGGCTTTGTTCATACATGCTTTGCTTTTTAAATTTTTTTTTTTTTTTCGCTTTTTTTGTTCCAGGAGAACTGTTTTTACCATGGTGTGGTCAGAGGTGACGAAGGCTCAAGTGTGGCTGTCAGCACTTGTGGAGGACTGAAGTAAGGGCACTGGCAGGAAGTGATGTCACACACGCACGGGTCCTCTGACACTAACCACACTCTCAACAGAGAGTTCTTTATCCTCCACAGTGATGGCGAGGGAAAACAGCCATTAAGAACCGAATTGCAGTCGATCCCGAGCTTGTGCTGTCGGACACATCGGGCGGGTCAGGCGCGGGCCACGGAGGGAGGGAGGCCATGAAAGGACAGTGGTACTTCCGAAAGGGACCCAGAGAAGAGGGCTGTAGCTGCTGTAGCTATCCGAGCGTGGTCTCCGTTAACCCCGAGGGCTCTGCGTAAAAAGCAGCGGATCGATTCCCGTCCCCTACTCCTCTGGAGCTGCCATTTCCTCTCAGAGGTCCTCTGCGTCTGTGGGGAGAGCAGGCGGAAAAAAACTCAAAACATCAACATCTGCAGGAGAATTAGAACAGCTCCAGACTAATATACATCCTCCGGAATAGAGCGGTGGAGAAAGAGCGTGTGGGGATTCCATTAGGGAGGGAGGGAGGGAGGGAGGGTGCAGACCTCAGTGGCTGGAGGCTGGAGAGGACAGAGGAGCGCGTGCAGATGCCTTTCACAGCTGCAGCTCACAGTTATTTCAATTATATGTGTGTGTCATTCAATGTGAGTATTTGTGTGTGTGTGTGTGTGTGTGTGTTTGTTGCTCTGTTGAAGATCTATAGACAATATGTCAATGGACCTTTCCACCGTGTATATGTTTATATGTGTTTCAGTGTTTTCGTGTGCATTTTGCGTGTGTGTGTGGGTGCGTGTGTGTGTGTGTGTGTGGGTGTGTGTGTGTGTGTGGGTGTGTGTGTGTGTGTGCGTGTGTGTGTGTGTGTGCATGCACAGAGTAGCAGCGGATCATGCTGCTCTGTGATTAGGACAGAGCTGACACACTCGCTCGCGTGTAAACATGGAGGAGCCATCTGGAAGATGCTGTTCCTCAGAAAGACCTTTTTGGCGGCCAGTATCTCTGCAGCTGATGTTCATACTGTATACAAGCAGACATGTGTCTATCTCATTCAGTGTTTTAACCAGTCATTTTACATACGGATCAGAATGTAGAGCACGTTTGACCAGTGCATCCTGTTTTCTTCTGTATGCTCCTGCTGGCTGTGTCCACATGCACAGCATCTGCATGCTCACCCCACGTCCGCCAAATGGGCCAGTGCTGGAGGAGAACATATGGAAAGTTCCCATACAGCCAGGGAGCCAGTGATGGGTTTTCATGCTTCACCTTTATTGATACTACAGGAGAAGGCTCCCCTTTAACCACATACATTCCACACGTGTGCAAAATGACAATTACAGTTTAAATGAGGCTGATAATGAGAGAATTCTCTGTGGAAAGTTTGGTAATTGGAAGTTAAGCCAGTATCCTGTAAATACACTTTGAACACATTCACCGCTTGTCAAATTTACAGTATATTGCTGATTTTTTTGTATTTTCATATTTAAAGTTCAGTTTGGGGATAGGTGGTTTTGCAGGTACTTTGAGGCTCCTCCTTCACATAAAGGAATGCTTTTTGTCTGGCATTTTTGTATAACTGTGTGTCTGCTGAACTTGCTAGGAAAGAAAGAAAGATAGAGAAAGAAAGAAAGAAAGATAGAGAAAGAAGAGCACCGCCATTATTATCTGATGTTCTCTTTTAGAAATGCTTGGCTCTGCCTTCCAGATGGGGTTTATGGACCACATCTATTGTATGTGCCCTAAATATGTGTCATTGCATATATGAATAAATAACTTCTCCATACCCCAGAGGCACTCTGCAGTCCAAACTATATGGCAGTTGTTCTCCTTTTAACGAAAACTAAAGCATGGACTGTCACGTTTACTAAAAGTTAAACTGCTATGTATAGCTGTGGAAGACACAGACACAGACATGTGTTGGTCAGCTTACTTGAGTGTAATTTTTTATGCTTCAAAGTATCATTCTTTGACCAGTCACCAGGCTTAACAGCAGTACTTTGGTGTTCGTTTTGGTTTGTTGCGGGGGGGTTCCGGATAGGGATAGATCTTATTCAAGGCCTTGTTATATGAGACACTGTTATGGTTGGTTTTTATATGGTGGGTCTGAGATGTTCCGGAACAGCTGACTTAAATAGAATTGCCTGAATAGATCTGTGGAGGAGTCGGCCTAAACCTGCGGCCTGTCTGTCGTCGCCAGGGGCATGATCACGGTCAACAGCAGCGTGAGCTACCTCATCGAGCCGCTGCCCAATCGGACGGAGACGCAGGAGCACGCAGTCTACCGCGCGGAGAGCCTGAAGCTGAGGAGGGGGACCTGCGGGCATCGCCATGGCAGCCAGGCGGATGGACTGGATGATCTCATCAGCGGGATGGCACAGTCGCACCACGGTGGCAGGGTAGGGTCTCGGATTGGCTGGTGGAAGAGGGCAGGGAGAGAGGAGGGGGTTCAGACCTGCCTCAGAAAGCTCACTAACATTAGCTGAGCTTGTTAATTAGCTTATTAGCAAAGTTATGACATTTCAACTGTAGTAGCATCTGTCACTCTTCGTTTGATATGCTGAAGTGCATACCTAACCTGACATAAAGATCCCTCCATAACTCCATAACCTACTAACCTGACATAAAGAACCTAAATGATGTGAGTCTCTTTTTACAGGAAAAGAGGGATGCCAGCCAGAACATGAAATACGTGGAGCTCATGGTGGTCGCTGATAATGCAGAGGTAAGATGGTGGCCATAGTCCTTAAGGGCGTGTAATCAGAAGGTTTTCCTGTGAGAAAGATAGCCACGGCCAGACTTCCTCAGCAAACACCAAGCCATATCAATGGATAATGTTTAAAACTGATACCATAAGCCACCCTGGTGAAGGTGTCTCCTGAAGCTAATTTGTGTCAAAATGAAAAAGCACAAACCTGAAAGGGTAATTGCAAATGGACATTGCTAAGTGCTATACTCAATTCCAGTGTTTTTTTTTCTCACTCTTGGCACTTTTTTGTGGCAATTTGCATAGCTTCATCGTGCGTCATTTGCACACTTTATGGCAGATGTGTCAGTACCCTCAATAGAACTGGCTGTGATTCCAACCACACTGCCAAGTTCTGTAAATTGTAAGTACTGTGGACAGAGGCTCCGGGTCTTAGAGTCTAATGGCACAGTGAAACAGATTGGAATCATTGTGCATTATCATGGGAACCCCTATTTAAGCCTTTTAACTCCCAGAGGCTATAGCGTCTTGGGTTGCAAACATGCAGTACAGACAATAGCCTCTAGCGCACACATGATATATAATGGTTCACACTATTTCCTGTTTGTTGGTTTTTAAAAAAATAACCAAATAAAAATAACAGACTTTAACTTCATTACATGCCAGCAAGCCTCCCCTGGTAGTAACAATAGTCATCGTAAATATCTTAATCATTGTAACAACATTTACATTTACATTTACATTTATTCATTTGACAGACGCTTTTATCCAAAGTGACTTATAAGTGAGGTAGAGTACAACACAAGCGAAAAACCATACGAACTCAACAATATTAGAAGCACTGCACAACCAGGTTTCAGTGATTGGCCAGGCACAGTACAAACTAGCAGGTAAAGACTGCAGGGCATGCTCAACCAACCAATGGCATATGACGACTCTGAAAGACATTTAGTAACAAAATAAAGCAAAATGCAAGTTTCCTGAATGAGTCACCTATTTACCAGTTGATAAAATAAACAGCCAAACTCACAAAAAGGGGGTTATAAGTCTTTGCGGCTGATGACTCACATAGCATCATCAGGGCTAATAATGGCTCCCCGGTGGCCTCGTCCTGTATCCTGCTCTGATCACGGCAGGGCTAGTTTGCATGTGAACCGGGGGCTTAGATGCTCCCTCTCCCTCAGAGAGGTGACGTGCAGGTGTGATGCGCTTCCTGTCCCCGCCGCAGTTCCAGAAGCACGGCCGTGACTACGAGAGGACCAAGATGAAGCTGCTGGAGGCGGCGAACTACGTGGACAAGGTGAGAGACGGTCTCGGAGTGGGCGGCGTGGACCCACTTCCTCTCATAGTTATTTACATCCAGCGACCGACGTGCTCATATACATGGCATTTCACACCTAAGATATATATTTGGGTGTGAAATGATATGTGTCAACATAGATATGTCATCAAAACTATAGGGTATGTCCATTTTCTTTGTTGCTTGTGAGTGAACCAGATGTCAATGTAAAGTACGAATGTAAGAAACAAAGTCCACTTTCTTTTACTAATTGAGTATGTGGCGTGGCTTGATAAGAGGATATTTTTATTTTCCCATAAAACTTATATTTTACACGAATGTTTTATTTTCCCAACAATAAGTGAATATATTTGAATTCACAGTGTTCTTGGTCTTTTCATTCAAATTTGTTAAATCAAATATCATGGTGATGGATACCTCGTTCTTCAATTATATCTCTTGTTCTTCAAAATCAGAACTGAATATTAAATGGGACAGCATTTACCTATTATTTAGCTCCTCTCTCTTTTGCTGCTGTTAGCAAATGTGGCCACTGTCGGCTTTCTCTACACCCTCTGGCTGTTGGTTACTCTATACTGACATCAGTTATTGGTGTGTTTTGAAAATCCTCTCATATTGTCCTAACAGCACAGCCCTTCCCCCCAGTGTGTTTAGTGTGTGAATGTTTGTGTCTCTGCACTCAGTACTACAAGGCCCTGAACATCCGCGTGGCCCTGATCGGACTGGAGATCTGGACGGACCAGGACAAGATCAGCGTGACCGACAATCCCTACAGCACTCTGGGTGCCTTCCTGGCCTGGAGACGCAAGCAGCTACCACACCTGCCCAACGACAACGCCCAGCTTGTCACGTCAGTCCCGCAGTCCAGCAGTCCGCACTGCTCCAGTTCTCTGCATCTCTCTCACTCTCTCTGTCTCTGTCTCTGTCTCTCTCTCTCTGTCTCCTCCTCTCTCTCCCTCTCTCTCTGTCTCCCCCTCTCTGTCTCTCTCTCTCTGACTCAGTTCAATTTCAATTCAATTCAAAATGCTTTATTGGCATGACATATTTTAAAATACATATTGCCAAAGCATAATAATAACAACAATCAGTCATAACAATAACAAATGACAATACAGAAAAAAGAACATTACTAATAACAGTACAGTGGAACATATTCTGAACTATGTCTAGTGAGCTATATTCTGTTTAAAATTAGAATAAAGAGTCACTGTTGTCTCTCATCCTGTGGCAGGTAGTCACGTATTTTGCAGCCAAATTTACACAACGCCCCTTCTCTCCAAGAAGGATTTGTAATATCTGTGTTTCGGGCAGGGTTGGGAAGTTTGGGTATTGTAATTGAAATTTTGGAAAATAGGTTTCTCGAATTAGTTTGTATTTCTCACATTCTGTGAGAAAATGCAGCTCTGTCTCGACCTGCTGTTGGTTGCAGTGTCACTCTTTATCTCTCTCTCTCCGCCTCCCTCCCTCTCTGTCTCTCTGTCTCTCTCTCTCTCTCATTTTTTAGTGATCACAGGGTGATATCGTTTTATATTGTCTGGGTGAGGATTTTTCATAAGGGTTGTTGTTTACAGTCCTAAGTATGCGGTGTTGAAGAAAAGAATTGATTGTTGGGCTGAATTATTTTATTTGGACAAACCAAGACACCAATAAGGTTGTCTTGGAAACATAGAATTACAGGGAATGGGGTTAACTGGTCCTTTATTTGTGCTCAATAGTTTACTTTCAGCCAGGCTGCAAGTTGAATTTGCTTAGTGGTCATTAATTCTTGGGAGTTATGTGGGACTGAAGAGTGTCTTTGTGAGGTCTCTGAGGAGGGTGTCTGAAAGCTTCATTTTTAAGATTTCTTGGTGGTCACTGTGACATGTATTTCTGTCATGTCATTATATTTAATGATGTGTATATATTCTTATTTTTTCTGTTTTGTGTTCTTTTTTCTTTAGGTGTTAGCTTTTAGTTCTTACAGCTTTGTTTTTTTTAGTTGGTAAATGGAAACGTATGTTGAGCCCCTTGCCCCCTTGCCCTAAATGACCTTTGTGTCCTTACAGGGGAATATCCTTCCAGGGCACAACCATCGGGCTGGCGCCTCTCAAAGCCATGTGCTCCGAGTACCAGTCAGGGGGTGTCAACTCGGTAAGACAGCCTCGCCAAACCCAGCCACAGGAAAACAAGAGGCGTGTTTATGTTCTGCTGTACTGCCGTCCAGAATGGATCACTTATACTACCTCCATAACTCTTTTTTATATCTTCACTGTTGTGTATATTGAGATTAATGTTGCTGTTTTTTACACCAACCCAAATGTTTTGCCTAAAATAAAAAAGAAATATATGAGAAATATAACGCCTTGCTAGCCCACTTTGTCATCCGGACTCCCTCCAATGTTTTGCAGTCATGTCTTGTCCCCTTTCTCGCCTGTTCCAGGACCACTCAGACAGCGCTGTGGGGGTGGCCGCCACCATGGCCCACGAGATGGGGCACAATTTCGGGATGAACCACGACAGCGCTGGATGCTGCCTCACCAAGCCGGACGATGGAGGTTGCATCATGGCGGCCGCAACAGGGTACGAGTGTGACTGAGTTGTGCTTCATATACGCTGTGACCCGTGATGACAAGCACCGAAATACGTCTTGAAATTACATTACATTGTTGTCCTTTAGCAGATGCTCTTACCCAGAGCGACTTACATATGCTACAATTTTTACGTTATCCATTTATACAGTTGGATATTTACTGAGGCAACTGTAGTTTAAGTACCTTGCCCAAGGGTATAAGCAACCTTTTGGTTACAAGCCCTACATCTTACCACTATGCTACACTGCCACCTTCTCACACACCAGTCATGCTTTTTATATGGATGAAATGGAATGTGGTTATTGTGACACCAGGCCAAATGAACTGAAATGTGTGCAGTTTTGTTAGCGTGTTAACAGGTTAATGTGGTGCTGTGCGTCTCTCTCTCTGCAGTCACCCCTTCCCACGCGTGTTCAACCACTGCAACCTGAAGGAGCTGCAGCGCTACCTGACGTCAGGCGGGGGGAAGTGCCTCTTCAACCCCCCCAACACGCGGGCCATGTACGGGGGCCAGCGCTGCGGCAACGGCTACCTGGAGGAGGGGGAGGAGTGCGACTGTGGGGAGGTGGAGGTCAGGGGTCACCTCAGATTTGACACGTCTACATTACATTACATTACATCACATAATTTAGCAAATGCTTTTACCCAGAGCGACTTCCAAATAAGGGCATCACTGTGATAAGAGTGGTTATTGCAAAGCATTACAAGAGGTTAGTAAGATACTGAGTTAAGTGCTAAACTATTGTAGAGCACTTTTTTTTAGAAAACAGGGATAGATAGGATCGACAGAGGTAGACAGAGAGGAAGGTACACTAGAGATACAGCTTGAAAAGATGAAAAGATGATGTCTAGGCAGGCGTGTGCCTAATGGCTGATGAGATGCTAATATGCCACATTAGTTTCTTATCTCCCAGTTTCTTTTTTTGGATGTTGCCTTTCTAGGAGTGCTCCAGTCCATGCTGCAACGCCAATAACTGCACCCTGAAGGTGGGCGCTGAGTGCGCCCACGGAGTTTGCTGCCACAACTGCAAGGTGCGGCCCACCTCCCAGACTCCTTTCCGCATGCACACGGGCTCAGAGCTCCGAAGGCCCCAGTGTCTTGTGCTTGTAATTTCACGAGTGCCTCACATCCCGCTGCCATTTTCACCGCCGTGCCCCCTCTCCCGTTTGCTCTCTTCACTCCCTCAGCTGAAGAGCCCCGGGGTTTTGTGCCGCCCGCCCTCGGGGTCATGTGACCTGGCGGAGTACTGCGACGGGAAGTCGGAGTCCTGCCCTGCTAATTTCTACCTGGTGGACGGGACCTCCTGTGCCAGGGGCCGGGCCTACTGCTACACCGGCATGTGCCTGACCCTGGAACAGCAGTGTCTGTCACTCTGGGGACACGGTAAGGACAGGGCAAAGCAGTGATGGAAGGGACGAGCTGACAGAATCGGCAACTGCTTCCAAAATTTAAACAATGTCCTGCCAGCGCATAACTTGGCGGACGGCATATCTGCCGTCCTAGTGCTTTACAATCATGCATATTTTTTTTACTGCACCCCAATTACTTTGTTCCTGTTAGTATCCATAATTTTATTACATTACATTTTGGCAACTTAAACAGCTTACATTTTAGCCGTTTGTACCAAAGGGCATATGCTAGACATTCTACTGAAGCTATTTAAATTAAGCAACATTAGCTTGCCTGAGGGTATGATTGCAGTGCCTAGCCTAGAATTTGAACACGCTGTACTATCAAATTGACCATTGGCTACACCACACTGCTGTCCTTATTATGAACACTTGGCTTATACTCTGTGCCTCAGAGTAGTGTATTCACTTGAACAGTGTTTTTTACTGTTCTTTTCAGAGGCAGTGTGTTAGCTCAGAGTCTGGGAAGAGAAAAGGAGGCCCAGGTGGGGCTATCATGAGTTACCAGTGACTGATTCAAACGAATCATAGCATTTGGTAATGGAGAGCTGGGTCTTCTGATTGGTTTATGTGAAGTAGTTACTTGACAGTGCAAGATGGCTCCACTGATTATGGGGTTCATGAAGCTTCAGTCTTCTCATGTCTGTGGGTGTCTGACGCTACCGAAGTGGAACATGTGGCAAACGCTTCTTTCTGTCTGTCCCAGATGCGCGGCCCGCCCCTGACCTTTGTTTTAAGAAGGTGAATGAAGCGGGGGACCCCTATGGGAACTGTGGCAAAGACCTCATGGGGAAGTACAGGGGCTGCAAAGACAGGTGAGAAACAGTCCCTTCAGCTCAGCGCTCATTACAACAGCCTGGTGTCAGAAACTAGCCTTAGTTAAAGACACTGTAATACAGTGCAACTGATAATCATCATACACAATGCATCAGTGTTACATTGTATTTCCCATGAGATAAACCACACAGATGCTTACACATAGGAATGTGTATGTGTAAGCATGTGTAAGTACATTCACAGTCGCATTGATACACTTACATGTATGACATACACACAGATATACGTACAAAGAGATATTCTCAATCACATTAACACACACCAACGAAATGAAATGCTGATACCCACATATTCCCGTATTTTGGACCCTATGCCAACCTCTCTGAGCTCGTTCCAGAACCGAACACCACCCTCTGCTCCTGTACTAGGGATGCCAAATGTGGCAAGATCCAGTGCCTGAGTGCTGCCACCAAACCCATAGAGACCAACGCCGTCTCCATCGACACCAACGTGCACCTGGGCGACCGAAAGATCCTCTGCAGGGGCACCCACGTGTACCGGCCCGGCCAAGAGGATGACAACCAGGGGGACACGCTGGACCCGGGCCTGGTGATGACCGGAACCAAGTGTGGGGAGAACGGGGTGAGCGCAGGAATGAACTCTTTGATTTAAAAGCAGTCCTGTTTTGAGTGTGTTCATTGCGCTGGCCTACGCGCTGCACCCGCAGTGTGGAATTGTCCGTGTGGCCTATGAAATGTGAGCGTTTCTGTTGTGACATGTCTGCTTGCCCTTGAGCATGTTTGTGTGCCAGGTGGTTCGGTCAGCGAGAGAGTGGTGGGGTGTGGCGTGATGCCGCAGTGCTTTACTGGCAGGTGACCATCCACACCTCCACCTCTCACGTTCTCTCTCTCTCTCCCCCTCCCCCTCCCTCTCCCTCCGTCCTCCCTCCTTTGCCTTCTGTCTCTTTCCCTCCTCCCTGCCTCTCCTTCCCCCCCCTTCTCTCTCTCGCCCTCCCCCCTCCCTCTCCCCGTGTTCTCCCCTCCTTCTCTTTCATTCTCTCCCCTCTACCTCTCCCTCTCCTCCCCCCCCCTTTCTTTCTCTATCTCACCCCCACGCTCTCCCCATCCTCCCCCCCCTCCTCCCTCTCTTCCCCTCCTCCACAGATCTGTTTTGGCGGAGAGTGCCGGAACGCTTCCTTCCTGCGAGCGGATGAGTGCAACGCCAAGTGCCATGGTCACGGGGTAGGGGAGCATCTCTGGGTAGCAGCGGGTAGCTGGCAGGCCCATTCCGCAGTACCGTCACAGTCTTCACACCCCCGTCACCCGGCGTCACCTGAGCCAGATTCATTAGCCACGCCTGGCGTCCGTCTCAAAAAGGAACAACACTTAAACTCCCCACAGTCGCTCAGCATAATGTCACATATACCCGGGGCTTCTCAAAACAGGTTATGATTTTATTGACGCAAACAAATCCTCCAGAAGATTAGCTGACATGTGCTATGTGAGAAAGAACAAAGAGGAACTTGAGATCAGTGTGTGTTTTTAGAGATGCTGAGTTTTGCTAGGTCATTACTGAAATGCATATGGATGTTTTGGGGCTCGCTGATTAATTCCGCATTTTCTTCCTACTCAGTTTTGCAACAATAATCACAACTGCCACTGCAACATCGGCTGGGCGCCACCCTTCTGTGACCAGATGGGGACAGGTGGCAGCGTGGACAGCGGACCCGTCATCAGTCAAAGTAAGACGCCTGTACACTGCGTCTTACTCTCTGTCCTCGCAGTACTTGAACAAATCGTCATGTAAATGCCACCAGCGCTATCATATGAACGCATTGGATAACAGTCAGATATAAAGCACATCAGATTATGTGTTGACCCTGTGTCTCGGTGTTGCATGTTTCTGCAGGCAGCCTACTTCCTGTCCTCTTGCTCCTCCCCCTGCTTCTGTTCCTGGGATTGGCCGCTGTGGCACTGTGGTGTTGTTACAAGCACCGGTCCCGCCCCGAGAAGAGCCCCGCCCCTCCACCACCACCAATGTGCGTCAGATGTTTCACTGTTATGCCAGTCTCTTTCTATCTAGCGAGTGTGCGAGGCCGCCTCTCCGCAGGGCCACCCTGACACTGACTGCTTGTCTTTCCCGGCAGGCCCGCCCCTGCAGATGTCAAAGCTTCTGCTCACGGTCATGCCAACCCCACCTTCAAGCTGAAGAGGCAGGACTCCGACAGGCTGGTAAATGAGCCGCTTTCGTGTTGCAAATGTCATATGGAAATGCGAGGAAAGAGAACCGTGTGAACAGCCTCCCCCCCCCCTCCCCCCTCCTCTCCGCAGGCCGGCGCTCGGCAAAGCCCGTCCTGCCCCCCCCGGGCGCGCCACTCCATCGTGCGCCCCACCGTAAAGCCCCCTCCTGTCCCGGCATATGCGGTGCAGCAGCAGGGCCAACAGCCCGACCCGCCCAAGCCGCCCCCCGGCCCCAAGCCCTCCCTCCCCACCCCGCCGAAACCGCGGCCAGCCCCGCCGAGCAGACCCCCACCCCCCTGCCCCTCTCCCAGACCCGGCCAGGTAAGAGAGAGACAGCTATTGAACTTGAAGTAGAGATCAAAATCTTGAGAAGGATTAATCCTCCATTTTTTGCCATTCGTGTTGCTGAATTAACAAGTGTACCGATTAACTAAATAATCCATGTCCATTGGCAGGTAATCCACTATCTTGAAATTATAGCTCACGTGGTAGCATTCTGTAAGCATCACATGACAGAATTCAACCAAGAAGGCAGAGATTTAGTAAATGTAACCATTACAGTGACAACACTTTTAACTTGAAGAGGTAACTATTGAATGTATTGCATATTGCATGAGCTGTGGGTGCAGAGTGCGACAAAGGCTAGTCAACAAACTGTTCAGAAAATCGAAATGTTTAATGAGCATTTAAACCGCAGCCTGCACCAATTAACTGATCTTCACCCTGTTCACACGCCTGGGTTGCAGGTGCTGAGAACAAAGGGCAGAGAAACTCACATCATCAAATAATCTGAACACGGGTGAAAGCTGTACAGTTTTGCAGGGTCAAGTGCTACAACTGGATACAGTTGAGAGAAAGGGAATTTGCTTCATATTGATATGGGTTGTTCAGACAATGAATTTCTTGATTGTGTACACGCAGAATAGAAATAGGTTAAAAGAAATGACTAGTTCAAAAGTAAAATTTCAGCTAGATAGCCGTCCTTGGAGAGAAAGGTCAGCCTGATGTGACAGTGTTGATTTCTTTGATTTGTCTTTTCGAAATCAGTTAGTTTAACTTCAAGACTAAATTATAAACCTCCCTCTCATATTCTTCTTTCATTTTTTTTTCAAGGAGTTGCAGCGTAAAACCAGTCCTCAGGTATCTACACATTCGACTCAGAGCAGCGAGCCCACACTGAACCACAAGAGACCGATGATGCCCCCTACAGGACATATACCCAATGTCAGGTAGTCAAACCGCCAGCAAACACACAAATATTCAACAGATTCAGTGTCCTCAAAAGACACAGGGCCTAAAAACCATTATAAGTCTATTTACAGGTGATTGACAGCCCACTGCAGGGAACCACTGAACTGCAGGGAAGTCAGTTTAGTTTGCAGGGAAATGCAATTTAGTTTATCATCGATCATTCCACCATCCTATCTCATCGACTAAAATGTTATGTTGAATGTGCTCTCTGTCCATGTTTTAGGTTTCAGAATGAAGTGAGCGGGAACAGCTGAACAGCAGAATTGAGCCCCACGGAATTATGGGTACTGGCTGTTGTACCAGGTACACAGAAGACATCCCACCACAGAATGCAGAGTGATAATTCCACTGTAGAACAGGGGAGACTCCACGGCTATAGTGCTATACCTGCCTTATTTACTTGAAATCAGAGGTTGTGTATACCTGTGTTGTTTAATGTTTGCTAAAATCTCAAGATTTTTTTCATAAAATGGTACCAATCTCAGTTTGTCATATGCTGGCACATTGTGTGGTGAAAGTGACATTTGAGTCTATTTATTCTCGAGGCATTCAAAAATGACTAAAAGAAAAGTGATATATATATACATATATATACCAGTATTGTGTTTCCATAAAGCATGAGTCTGTATAAGTGTCTTATATTAAGAAAAAACAGTGCGTAGATAATGATTGCACGAAGAAGTAACTTGAGGAGCTGCCCTGTATGGATTTATACAGGGAAGTCTAGACACATGGAGTCCCCATGCATGCAGTATACTGTAGTCTGAGGTGAGAGACCAGGCTCCTTCCTGCTTACTAGCAATACCTTGCCGGCTGTGATATTGAAGGGAAATGTTTTTTATTTTCATCTCGCATGATTTTTGTCGATGTTTTATTTTCTATTAAACCAGCTGTCATGTCCTTGGTCAGCTGTGCTGCCCGTTCAAACCAGCCCTGAACTGCAGGACTGTTCAGGCGCAGGACTGATTGAGGTGCTAAACTTTTGAGTTTCGGTGCATTATTTGTCCCCGCTGTGGACAGCGTTTTGCTTGCACTTGCGGTGCTACTTATGTCCAGCAGTGGGCACCAGACATCCACTATCTGCTAGGGTGTTACTGCTTTCCAATTTATGGCTGGAAGACTCTGGGCAATGTACCTTTCAGATAATGGTGACCAAAAAACTAAAGGGGAGAGACAGGACTTGTTGTTTTTCTTTTTTTCATATTTATCCTAAAATTGTTTTTGATTGTTTTGCAATCTCTGTTTTAATCATAATTATTAAGTTCAACCAAACCTTGTACTGATGAAACATATTTGAGGCAGTCATATTAGACATAATTACGTAAAAAAAAAGAAACAGCTGCTAATGGGAAATCCGTAATACAATTAGTGGGGTTTGTCAACCGTAAATATAAACGTAAGTTTGGTGCTTCCCCTATTTGGAGCAGCTATCACATCGCCAGAATCGGGTACACCAGAATCACCGGAAGGGAACGAAACTGGGATGTTACCAGTGACTGAAAAGGTTGAAAGCAGCAGAGATCAGCTGGGCCAAAGGGACTTCCAGCTCAGAGCAAACCAATGTGCCAAACAGCTGCACAACACACAACTGCCCTGCGTTTTCATTTGTAACAGAAAAGTCATTTTCCCGAGAATTTCTCTTGAAACGTGTCTTCCGTGGGTTCGTTGCTATTTTACATTTAATAAGCTTTGGCAGTCGTTTCAGTTTATGTTTTGTTTTTTTGTTTTTTTGTGGTTGACACGCACATTTGTCACGAAATGGAAATGGACAAAAAAAGCTGTCCAGGTGCAGTACTTGGAAAACAAGGAGAAGTGCACTGTGTGTCACAGGAAAACACACAGTTAGACCGAGACAAAAGGGAGACTAGACAGTGCACGTGGTTCTGTTGATATCACATCTTCCATGCAACTCCATGTACGCAGAGCTGTCATGTGCTGTCATCGCTAATGTGAAATAGACACAATGTTGTTTCCGAATGTCATATTCCGTAGCGTTGGAATCCTTGAACAAAATAGTGAATATATTACATACATATATATGTAATTGGTGCTGACAGTTAAACACATAGATCGATAGATAGATATAGACAGATAGATAGATAGATACATAGATAGATAGTGTCCTCCACCCTGAGTAGGAAAACATTAAACATGCACAAAAAAATGTGATAATTTTTTCTGCTTAATTTTTAAGTTCCACTTAATCTTCATAACTTTAACCTTGACAACATTGTGAAGAATATGTAATTTTCACAAATCATGATCATCATAATTTTATTCCAGAAAACTTAAGGGTCAGATTTGTTCAGACCCTTATTATTTGTACTTTATTTCTCCCACTCATAACTTTAATGAGGTACTGGCACTTCAATGTTCAATTGGACTGAATTATGCAAATTGAGATGATTAGTTCAGCATATTTACTTTGTGTTCAGTTAATCATTTCCTAATCATTGTCATCCTGTAATGTACATTATCAGCCAAGTCTGTCATTGTTGGCCAAATTGTCTTGGTACATGTTGGAGTTCATACTCCCTTTATCTCCAAGACCAGTACATACAGAACAACCCAAGACACGAGAAACACCCTTTTTCCTTTTTTCACCCTTTTTTCGTGGTATGCGTTTGTTTGCAACATCAGCTTCACCTTTTCATGCCAAACATGAAGCTAAGTTTGTCCAAAAGGCTGAATTTTACAGTACATCTCATCTGACCATGAGACATGGTTGCAGTTTCCATTCAAGTTTTTCTTTCACCGCATGTTTTTTGTTCCTATTTAGTCAGTGGTATTAATAAATATGGAGGGCACTATAGGTGTTTGCGCGCGCGTGTGTGTGTGCGTGTATGTGTGTGCGCGTGTATGTGTGTGTTTGTCTGCATGCGTGTGTGTGTGTTTAACTGTCAACTTTCAAATTTGTGATCAATTATATGTGGTGGTTGGCATCAACTGACTCAGTCTGAAGAGCATTGTGTCAGTTTGGGAAAATGTTACTATCACTATTTATTTTTATGATTGACTATGTGTAGGAGTGCATCATAAAAAACAGCATTGTTTAAACTGATGAGCTCTTGACCTATGCAAAACAGGCTGTATGATGCATTGTGCCTTCTTCTATATTTAAATAAGAATAAACTGTTTAAAATTATTTCAAAAGATTTGCTCTCCTATTTTTCTTTCTTTTGTCATTTTGGACAGTCTGTGTTTGATGAGACAGATGTAATCTGATGTGAAAACACTGGTCAAGAGTGTCATGTTCAAAAACAAAGATTCATCACTCATCGTATCTAATCCTACATCTGAATGAAGTGTTGGTGGTTTGTGTCACAGAGGAAACTGTACTGTGTGTTTCTGCTGCTTGCAACCATCACAGCCCTTTGGGGGCTATTTTCTTAGTTATATTAAAGTTATTAATAGCAATAAGATCGATGTTTTGACTGAATCATGCAGGTTACAGCTTTTTTTCTAAAGTGACTGTTCTTACATTGCTAGCTACTGCAAGTAATATTCTGGATATTAGAAAACATAAGACATTAAAGAAAACAACAGTCTTTAGCAAAGTGTAGCTCAGATTTGTTGAACTTTATAGTACTTGGATTGGCTGAGTGGGCTCAGTGGATAGGAACAGAGAGACCCATCCGAATTAATTAAAGATTAGTGAATCTGCATGGCAGCAGCACAAAAAACAAATCAAATTAACTACAGTATGTTCAACAAGGGGATCCCTACTATCATCTATTCACGGTTGCCCAGGCAAGCGGCTCTGTCAATAACTCCTCTCTAGATACCCTAACATAGATCTCTTTATTAAATGAACCCTCGTATTATATTTCTTCTCATTAAAAAAAAACTTGCCATACATCACTGTTAAATGAAACCTGTTTAATATCACAACCCAGTTATTATCAGCAATTATGTATGCACAGCAAGGGTGATTTTGTAACTGGACCTCTCAGTAATTAGTAATGATCAAATTTCACAGATCCAGCCTCTGGAGAAATCTGGGGAATAAGAAGAAAAGCCATGTAAGTATTTAGCATTACACATCTGTCTATAAACTGAAAGACAGAGACAACTGAGCGCTCAGTAATAAGCTCAGTAAAACAGAGCAGGTCTGCAGATGTTCTGCAGGGGTCCTCTAAAACATTGACCCACTGAGCTATGGGCCGCCCAGACCCGGGACTTCCTCCTTGGTGTTCTCATCCATGAGTTTAAGCTGGTCCAGGAGGGGTGGGCTTTGGGGAGCCGTGCCACTATAAATGCTCTCCAGGGCTGAGCCAACAGTCTCAGAGACGGAGCTGCCTGTGATATACACCTGATCTAGGCCAGACGGCATGTCCTGGTGGTCCTCGTAATGCTCACAGCAGCCCAGGTTAGCCATGGGGCTGGTGTGCTCTGGGAAGCTGTAAGTGCTGTGGGTGTAGAAGGCAAATAGCTGAGAACCAAAACCAGACTAATTTTCAGGAAATCGGTCATATTTTAGAATTCTTCACATTCAACAAAACCAAGCAGGACCAGCTAATTTGACGAGCACAGTTAAAAACCCACAAACTGGCCCCTGCTCTATGGATCATAGTGCGGCGCGTGATAAAAACAATTCTAATATCTCTTTTAAGACGGCCCAATGGAAAGATGGTAACAGTCTAATGTTAAGATGCTGAAAGTTAGTTCTGCTAGTGCTGACACAAATACATTACGCTCAGCTGGTACTGAGATGAAATAATCACCTTGATGGGCGAAACTGAGACCCTGAATTGAAGAGGAACGGTGGGGAGCTGGGGGCAGGGAAGTGGCTGGCAGGGTGTGGCAGAGGGGCTGTGGGATACGTGTGAGGGTGGGAGATGTTGGCTGGGGTTAACTGGAGGCCTTTGGTGCAGGCGGACAGGCTGGGAGAGGGCAGATCTCTGGGCAGCTCCATGGCTGGGATGTAATATGGCTGGACCATGGCTTCCTCCGCAAAGGGAAAAGGCACCATAGTCTCGGTCAGTGGAGTGAAAAAGGGCTCAGGATAGGTGGGCAGAAAGACTGGTGTGGCCATGCCGGGACAGCCACCACTCCACTCTGGCACCCTAGATGATGACGGAGGCGGTGGCTGGCAGGAAGGCAGGAATGTGGGCTGAGGGATGATGGGAGCTGAGCTGGGGGTCTGGAGGCCAATCAGAGAGCTCCTGGTGGCCTGGGGGACAGTGTGCTCATTATGTCCTGAAAGTGACAAACAGTATAAGCATATTAGTGCCTATCAGTACAGTGAAACATAAGCTTTCAACTGTTTATACATCAGTAAATTCTGTTTTTTGCCTTGGAATTCCTTTAAAATGCTACTTCACACAATTTTACAATAATACTGAACAGAACCACTACAATGTGTAACCCAGAGTAGCTAAGTTAATATTCAAAGTTTACAGCTTTCCTTTCATAATATCATTGGGCCCTATCCAGGAAACAAATAACATAATTACTTTATCCTTCTTCAAACACGAATGTTTGGGCAGTGGTTGTCTCTAGATTTTTTTGTAAAAAGGGCGGGGGGGGGGGGGGGGGGGGGGGCAGTTTGTGAGTTATTGTACATGGTCTGTGTGATTACAGCATGTTATTTATGGTGTGTTTATGGCCTGTAGGCAGTGGATGGTGTGTCTCAAATATATATTCCCTTAGCCATAAGTCACACTGTGTAGCATCCACTGTCCTTATAGGACCTGCAGCCAGAGAGTGTGATGTGTTTACTTGTATTCAGAGTGTGTGGTGTAAGTGTAATGTATCTGCTGTCAGTGGGTGGTGTATGTCTCAGGTGTGTGTACCCTCAGTGTGTAGCGTGTGTCCAAGGCATTTACCTGTATTGAGAGTATGTGGGGCTGGGAAGTAGTATGGTGGCTGGACCCTGACTTCCTCCTCAAAGGGCATGGGCACCATTGTTCCTGCTAGTGGAGTGAAAAAGGGCTCAGGATAGGTGGGCAGAAAGACTGGCATGGCCATGCCGGGACAGTCTCCGCTCCACTCTGGCAACCTAGTGGATGAGGAGGGCACTGGCTGGTAGGAAGGCAGGCATGTGGACTGAGGGATGATGGGAGCTGAGCTGGTGGGCTGGGGGCCAATCAGAGAGCTCCTGGTGGCCTGGGGGAGAGTGTGCTCATTATGCCCTGAAAGTGACAAACAGTTTTCCGTTATGTTCAAAAGCCATATCTCTGCAGTCAGACCAAACCATTTAGGTTTTCAGAGTAAATGGAAGTTTGGCATCCATCGAGGCTTATTTATCAGCCATTTATTGATTTTTCTGAAATGACTTTAAATGCTACTACACATAAATTACAAGTGCCACATAATAATATTCACCGCACACAGGAATGCAATAAGCTATAAACTTAGGTTGCTAAATTAATACTCAAGAATCAGAACTATGTTTTATGAGATTAAACTTTTCTGTAGTCCTCTGCAGTACAACTGGCAGAACGTTTAGCTTTAACACATGTGAATGTTTGCATAATGGGTTTATCTACAGTCACAGTGGGATGGTAGTTTGTGCATGTGTGAATGTATGTCTGTCTGTGGTCTGAGTGATTGGAGTGTTATTTTAAGATGTGTACTTAAAGTATTTTGTGTGTGCCTGTATAAAATGTGTGCTGTTCACCTGTAGTCAGAGTATATGAGGTATATGAGACTAAATTTAGGTGTAGCCAGTATGTGATGTGCTCAAATATTTGTCTACAGTTAGAATCTCCTTTCCTGTAATCAACGTGAGTCTACTAGTAATCAGACTATGTTCCCCTGTTGTCAACATGTGGTATGTAACAGTTGGGTTTACCTGCATCCAGAGTGTGTGGTATAATGTGTGAGTGTAAAGTATCTGCAGGCAGTGGATGGTGTGTCTCAGGTCTGTGTACCATGAGTGTGTAGTGTGTGTCCCAGACGTTTACCTGTATTCAGAGTGTTTGGAGCTGGGATGTAGTATGGTGGCTGGACCCTGACTTCCTCTTCAAAGGGCATGGGCACCATTGTTCCTGCTAGTGGAGTGAAAAAGGGCTCAGGATAGGTGGGCAGAAAGACTGGCATGGCCATGCCGGGACAGTCTCCGCTCCACTCTGGCAACCTAGTGGATGAGGACGGCAATGGCTGGTAGGAAGGCAGACATGTGGACTGAGGGATGATGGGAGCTGAGGTGGGGGTGTGGGGGCCAATCGGAGAGCACCTGGTGGCCTGGGGGACACTGTGCTCATTATGTCCTGAAAGTGACAAACAGTATATGCATATTAGTGCTTTTAAGCACAGTTCTAAGACCAAACACCTGCAGCTACATCATTTGTTACATTAAACATTAATGTGAACGCAGTGGCATGTACTGCAGATCAGCATTGGGTTTTGAAATAGTGTCTCTGGATTCAGAAAGATCCTTTTAGCATTTTAATTCTGGCAGCGTTCTCCTGTATTCAGAGTGGTCTGCATGAGGTAAACGGGGTGTGTTTACCTGCAGTTTGCAGTATGGAGCTGTGGTTGCTAGCCATGGCGGTGGGGATGTACATGGAGCATGCTGCAGCAATGGTCCCATTCACTGCAGACGTAGAAACAGGAATCTGGGGGGCACCAGGCACGGTAGCCTCCCCCACGGCACGGCGGTCTCGCTTTCTCTTCCGAGGCACTGGTTTATACTCCCAATCTTTTAAAAAATGCCAGGATTAAGGGGAATCAAAACTTCAGTGTATTCATAAAAAGATTGCACTGCACTTGGTAAAGCAATGCAGCATTAATATGAAAATGATTTCATCTATTATTCATGCTCTACCATTATAGGAAAGATAATGTCACCAGTATAATGTGGAACTTCAGCACTCAGAACAGACAACAGAAGATACCAGGTAATTTTGAGTGATGCCATCATCATTAAAGAAGCAAACGTTGCTACAATTTACACAAATGCTCCTGTACATTTGCAGACACACAAACCTAGACAGACATACACGTACACATCTTTACCCACCACCCACAAACCAGTAAAACTAATATTAATTGGGAACCACATCATGGATGGCAATCTGACATTGAAGGTGAGTATTAAAATGATTTCCACTGCCACCTTGTTTCATACTTGCAAAAAACACAGCCAGTAATAGCAGCTGAATGATGGATAAGCCAAGCATGCTGTTTTAGCCCCCGACAACTCACATCAGGTGGGGGCTACGGTGATGTACTTGTACCGTGTTGTTTTCTTGATTCATCTGTCCTCTAGTAGAGTTGTAAATATGATAAATTGTTCTATTCACATTACAATGGTCCCAAGCAGAGATTTTATATGAGAATAAGCTTTGTGTCCTCTGATATAATTACATCATTTGATTTTCTTTCCCAGCTCTAAGTGTGATGACGTACTGTAGTTTTACAGGGGAGGGGAAAGACAACAGATTGTCTCTGTGAAAAACAATCCCTCTGCTGTTTAATGACAGCTTTCCATATTCACTGGGAAACAGTCTGCTGGCAGTCACTGACTATATCTACAAATCAGTTTTATTCCTCAAGTTTAAATTAAACTCTCGAGTGGAGCACTGCAGAAGTGAAAATCAGAAAGACGCAACTCTTAAAAAGGACTGCCTGTGGTTCAAACTCTAAACAGATGCCACATCTGTTGCTATACATTGATAACTCTCTGACATGTGAAAGACACTTATGATGGTTTGTGCACTGTGTTGTGTTTAAGTTTACCAGGGAACTCCTGCTCATGTTTGACTTTGAGTTTGAAGGCTTCCTCATAGTACGGCATCTTCTGTTCCTCTGAAAGCTTTCGCCACTCTTCTCCCATTTGGATGCTGATCTCCTGGCTGGTGGCAGTTGGGTTGGCTCTTGTCAATTCAGGTCTATGGATTCTTGCCCAGACCAAAAAAGCATTCATTGGTCGCCTAATTTTACCATCTTTGTCCCTACCCAGAGGAAATTCACCATTTTCTAAAGAAAAAAGTCAAGAGACAGGCAAAATATATACTTTTGTGAATTGATAACTTACATTTTACAGTTATTAGCTACACTGTGATTTGTTTATAAGTGAACCAAAGGAGATTTATATTGATTTATGTAGATCTACAAATAGGCCTACAAAGTCAGCCTGTGAGAGATTTAGATGTACGTGTAGCTAGTTAACAAGCACATAGCTTCAGACAACTTCTCTGGTTACTATCTCTTAGTAGAAGCCATGACAGACATACCAGCCTCAGATGACGAGACATTACCTGCTTCAGCTGGAATCAGAGTTAAGTTTACTCCTTCTGTTTTTATTTTAACATGGGATTCAACGAGCAAGCGACCATCGTCCGCTGCAAACTCCGGAACGGGCCTGAAGTTTTTATTTACTCTGGCTCCATCTCTTGGTTGATTTCGATCGTATTTACTGTCAGTTGGCGACGTTGTATGAGGCCTTCGCCATCCTCCACTTTCCATGACTCTGGATGCGCTGTTTTAAGGCGCTAGCAAAACCATCCGTTCTGCCATTCGTTTACGAAGATGCATGACTTAAACGGGTAAACTGCCCTGAATCTTTAAATAAACACAAAGGGCGCGCGAGAGCGTTTCTTTGCCAAAATTGTTCTACAGACCCCGACGGAGGCTGTATGGTACTGTGTATCATAGGGTGTGTTGCTAAATTCACACTGACCACTTTTAGCGTGAAGCGTAGAGATGTCTCAACACAACACTAAGATTGGGTCTGAAATTATTTTGTAATTTATCTCGAGTTAGTGTTACCAAGATAGCTAAATCCGTTTAAGATCGAAGGAGCTAAAATGATAGCCACACGTTTGCAACCTGTTTCCATTACTGTAGATCTCATTGACAAGGAAGAAGCAGATAATAGTTGTTACGTACTGCTAGTTCAACCACTTTGGAATGCCAGAGATATTTGTAAATAAACTTGGCATTCGCAGTACAGCTCTGTGCATTCGTATATTATTTTTGAGCAGGTAGTTGTTTCGAATTCTGCAACAGTCCAGTCGAAATCTAATTTGTTCGACCTAACAGTCATCTTGAGAAGTTCCTTCGTTGCGTGTGAATGCTGTAAACCCACTCTGACTATATGAACGTGCCTACTTCAGAACGATTCTTTTTTCAGTTTAATTATTGGAAATCACAAGCGTATTTCACTTATCTTCTTTAAAACACACGCACATACACAATACGTTTTACTTGCGCAGGGGAGAATAGGCCTGCTTAGAACTATAGAGATTAGATTTTTACAATTATTCACCCACATTTTAACCCCAAAATTAAAATAAATATTTCACATTAATTGTCTAGACGCAACCAGAATTTGCACTACTTCAGTGTAGCCTGAAATATTGTGGACCAGGGCAGAAATCAGGTCATGCGTTGTGTGAGAAAGGTCAGGGAGGATCCAGTGCAGAATGATGTGTTCAGCCTGGTCTTCCATGTTTTGTGTTTGGTTTTACCATGGGTTAGCTTTCTGTGATATTTAGTTGAGTTGGGTTATTTCATGAAAGGTATAGACTGAAAAAGATGACCATATACATAATAAGAACATTATAATGAAAAGAGTGGCGAAAGGAGTCAATCTTGTCTTGGGAAGTGGCATCTGAGTTTTATTGACGTGTATCTCCCTCATTCATCTTGAGTTGGAAGAAGTAAGATGGTTCACACAGAGACGTCCTTCAATCAACACTTTTGTGGTCCTCGGTGAGAGCCAGCAATGAATCACCTAGGAAAATCAATTAGGAAAGAGTGCGATCCTGTTTAAATATCACCTCTTACTTTAATGATTGGCGATTTTTAATCTGGATTATTTGATGACCCGCGCAGACACTGTAATACAATGGCTGTGCATGAAACACACTATTTTAAATTGCTTAATCACATTGTCTACTTGTCTTTTTTTTTTTTTTTTTTTTTTTAAATTCTCACCTTATCCATGTCATATTGTGGGGTTAAACCAGCCATACATTTTTGGATTTACTTCAGCTATATATAGTTATACTATATGCTCCCACACACAATCACATGAGAAAAAAGGTTTAACAAAGCCGGTTAATTGTGTTGTAAGATAATATCTTACACTCAGGACTCCAAATCAATGTCTAATAATCTTTAATGAATAGAGAATTCAAAAAGGAAACTGATGTACCATGTTTAAAATCAAAGTTGTGGTTGTGTTTTAGCACTTGAAGAAGCGGCCAGCACCGCTTTCGCATGCCCTAGCCTTTTGTTGTTAGTCCGCTAGCGTTTCGTGAACGACTAATTCGCTTTCCTATGAAATTATATGACAACCAATAGTAATGGCACATGATTTGATTGACATTCCCTTTACCAATAGGAGCTGCAAAAAAGGACAGGAAATGCTTGCCGGAAGGTCATGCTCAGATTTCCCTTATTTTTCTGTAATGGCGGAGCACGTAGAGGGAGACGGTGTTGGATTGAACGACAACAGGTGAGGCTTTAGATGGCGATTAAGCACACTCGAACCTCAAATACAGAAACTATTCAAAAATTTACCCCCAAATATTTATCCCGGAGTTTTTTTTTAATCCCGTGCGATAGCTCCGGATTGGCTAGCATGCTAACGCTCTTGCAAATGAGGCAGCGTATTGTGTTTGCATAGCTCGGTGGCTAACGTTAGCTAGCTAGTCAGCTAGCTGGATGTTTTGGGGGAAACAGTGTGAGTTTATTCAGCTAGCAAGATCTCTTATAGGAAGATGCGGTCCCACAATTAATATAGCTAGACAGCTGATTTCCAGATTTAAGTTAGCTTGCTTAATTTGCGGCTTTGGATCGTAGGTCGTGGTGTACCATTTGAATGAATGGCTTTTCCCTTGTTATGCTAGTGAACAAGCTAATCAGCTAGCTGTCTGATTGTAGTAGGTATGTCGTCATGTGTTAGTGTAAGAACATTGTTTGCTGGTGTACAAGCTAGATGACTGTTTGTCTAAGTTGGTTACAAATGAATTAGGTCATCAGTAACAATTTCCACTAGTTTTTTTTTAAAAATGAAAGTCTACAAATTTGCTTGCCCGTTTGGCTCGCTACCGAGGCCTGCCTCTTCGCCGGTTTGGCCAGCCATCTAACTGTTCACAAGAGGTAGATTCACCTCAAGTAATGATTGTACTAGGCACTAATTTTGTAGCAATATATGTAACACTAGCTAGTATGTTATATAGACCACATTTTTCAAACTGATGTAATTGTAAAGAGGGGTCCGAAAATGTGATAGCTTGCTACGTCATTGAACCTTTACGTGGTTGAAACAGTTATCCTGTTTTGCCTACAATGAAATGTGCTGCGAGGAATGCCACATGTAAATACGATTAGGTAACTAATATTAAGGTTTTTAGCAAGAGTAGCTACCTAACTGCAGGTTTTCTCCCATAGGGAACTCTTTGAGCACACATATTGTAATATGTGAACCATGATGGCATTCTGTGCTTGCCCCAACTTAGCTGCCCGTGTTAGCGTTTTCCTGACGACTTTTCTCACGTCGATAGAACAAATGAATACAGTGCATTTCTGTGGACGGGCAGGGGTGGAGCTAGGTGACCTGGTCTTCATCACTAATGACTGGGCTAGTGTTGGGTTGTGAGAGAGTTGTCCTTATTAATCAGAATGCGAATCCCTGCATTGCAGAGTTTTTGATTTGAGTAAGGTGATACAGGTATGTATTTGAAATGGCTGTGGTGTCAGATTGCCACATTTCAGGGTCATGATTTGCCATAATGCGAGTTGAATACAATTTTGGCCCGTTCTGTGCTCTTTATTCACATTTCGTTGCTTAGCACCCTGTACTGCGTTCGCCTCTAAAACAGCACTGTGTCCGCCGTTAAGTGTC
Source organism: Megalops cyprinoides (assembly GCF_013368585.1). Taxonomy (NCBI): domain Eukaryota; kingdom Metazoa; phylum Chordata; class Actinopteri; order Elopiformes; family Megalopidae; genus Megalops; species Megalops cyprinoides. The sequence continues at coordinate 10,251,070 of NC_050598.1, forward strand.
CACCTGCGTACGGCCATGCTCTGTGTGTGCACCTGTCTGTCCTCTCTGTTGTAACGGTCAGTCCCTCTCCCGCAGGATGACACAGCAGCAAACGTTGCGTTTCCGTGGCCCCGCCCCCGCTCCCAACCCCGTGATGCGTGGCCCCCCGCCACTGATGAGACCCCCTCCTCCCCCCTTTGCCATGATGAGGGGCCCGCCGCCTCCGCCGCGCCCGCCTTTCGGACGTCCGCCCTTTGACCCTAGCATGCCACCCATCCCCCCACCCGGAGGCATACCCCCACCACTTGGACCCCCACACCTACAGGTACTGCACCCCGGGGCGGGGAATTTACAGCTTATAGTCTGTAGCACCAAGCGCTAATGACACCCAGGGCTTTAGAGTATCAGAGTATTAGAATTAGAATGTAATGCTCTCTGAACATTGAAAGCAGCAGTTGACATTCCCTTAAAAAGCTACAGCTTGCCAAAGGGAGTCTGGATCAGTGATTAAAGCAACAAGCAGTAGTGCTAGCATACTCATGTTCTTTGACCCGATAAATTATTTGTCAGGGTCTGTAAGGAGATACCAAACAGTTCTTACCAACTCAGATATGTGCAGAGAATTCAGAGTGGTGGTAGTGTGTCACTGTCCTAAAGGGGTGAACGGTGACATCCAACAGTGTGGCCTCGTCGCCCTGTCCGTGTCTTGGCATGGCTAGTCCCTGCTGAGTCAGAAGATGGAAAACTAAAGCGGGGTCTTGTTACACTGTTACAGCAACACAGTGTTACCACCACGCGCTAAGAGGTGATGTGCTGAGGGCAAGGCAAGTTGATAATGACAGCGATAGCCATAGCTTGTATGTTCTGATTTGGTCTTTATCCTGTCGTCAACATTCCCTTTTCTGTGGCCTCTCAAGTCTGCCAGTCACATGTCTGTCTTTGGCTGTCGTCTCCCTGTCGCCATGTTTACACGTTCTTGCTGGCTCTCCCCTGCAGAGGCCACCGTTCATGCCACCGCCGATGGGCAGCATGCCCCCTCCGCCGGGCATGATGTTCCCCCCGGGAATGCCGCCCGTGCCCACCCCTGGCACCCCCGCCCTGCCTCCCACCGAGGAGATTTGGGTGGAGAACAAGACGCCGGAAGGAAAGGTACACATCTGCACCCCTGATGAAAGTATCTACACGAGAGCAGTCATCTGCTGCTGTAGAGCGTAACTCCACATTGCACTGTGCCACAAAAATAAATCAAGTTATATAGTAGTAGCTAATAGCCAGGAAGGTGAGGATATGAGGGCGATTGGGATGCTGCTCTTTAGCATTTTATTTGAATTATTCGAGGGTGAACAGAGTCTTTTCCTACAATGTAGTGATGGTATTAGATGTGTAACGTAAGGTTTATGCACCAGCGTGGAACTGGGGCACCACTGATCCAAGTCCCCCTTTCCCCCTGTAGGTGTACTACTACAACGCGCGGACGCGGGAGTCGGCCTGGAGCAAGCCGGACGGAGTGAAGGTGATCCAGCAGTCGGAGCTCAACCCCTTGATGGTGACCCAGGCGGCGGCGGCTGCAGCCTCCTCCGCCAGCCTGCCGGCGGCCAGCACGGCGGCCTCCCCCATCTCCACCCAGGCCCCCTCCCCCGGCCTCACCGCGAGCCCCACCTCCAGCACCACCTCCTCCCCGGCTATGTCCCAGCCCATCTCCAGTGAGTACCAGTGACCCTGTGCGACTCCCCGATGGCCCTGGGGTTATTGTTTGTCATTAAATAGTTCAAGGTTAAATATTTGAGTTAATTGTTCCCTGCTCCCAAATAGGGTATTTGAACAACAAATTCATCTTAATTTCATTTAGTCAAATACCAGTTTTTATTGTTAATTGAATGGGGTGATTTTAACAGAAACGGAAAGCTGAAGCTTTACTTGGCTTCACATGTATCTCTCTGCCAGCACAAACGCCCTTTGGACTTTCCTTAACTTAATATCTGAGAATGGGCACATCATTCCAGATCATTTCTTTCTAGAGCTCATACAAACCTCACAGAGCTGCAATGATCTTTACATGTGGTGTGGTCTGAATCGGAGATGGGCTACCATTATGTATCCCCTAAAGGAGGATAATAGTCCTGTAATGTCATTGTAATTGCTGTCAGACCTGTGTAAGGTATTTCTTAAACGGCATTCTCACTGCGGTATTCTGTTGTATTGCTCTAAAGGAAGGCTCTCAGTCTGAGTTCAGGGGTTCCCTGTTGACAATTACAGAGGAGGATTCTATTTTCACTGTTGCCACAAAGCAAGCGGATGTGCCAGATTCCACATGAAGGTGCCAGACTGTGAAGGTGTCACAAAGCAGGAGAATGACAAATCTTGGCTCCTTTTTTCAGCATGGTATCAAGAGTCACACAGGTGGCAGTATGGGAGGCTGTCATGTCAGTTTCAGCTGCCAATATGCAGTTTGAGATGCCAGAATTCCTCCCACGGAAGTTCTTAAAATATGCATATAGGTATATGTGTATTTTGGAGCTGTAGTTGTGAAACTGCCTATTTCTGGCAGTCTGCTTGATGCAGGACACCCAGAGCGTTTGAATGGAGGGCAGTGGTTTGTCTGCTGTTGGTTTCCAGCCTCTCACACTGATGTTCCGCTCCCTCTCCCGCTCCCCAGCCCCGGCAGTGGCGGAGATGGCGCCCGTGGTGACCTCCCCCTCCAGCGTGGGAGTGGCCCCCGTGCCGGCCGTCAGCATCCCCGCGGCGACGGCCACCGTGACGCCGGTGCAGGCGCTGCCACAGACGCTGCCGCAGAGCCTCCCGGCGGCCCTGCCCCACGCCGTGCCGCAGCCCGCCGCCTCCATCCCCGCCTTCCCGCCCGTCATGGTGCCGCCCTTCCGAGTGCCTCTGCCAGGCATGCCCATCCCGCTGCCCGGTAGGTCCGCCCCCGACCCCTTCCGCGGCACCACCGTTTCTCCCCCCCGCCTGCCCCCCCCCTCCCCCATTGGCCGTCACTCTCAGCCCCTCCCCTCTCCGTTCACCTCTCTCCGTGACGTCTTCCATGCATTTTGTCTCCTGTCGTCATTTCTTGTGCGCGTCTACATCCCTCCCCCCCGGTTTGTTAAAAGTGGACTGTCCTCAGATAGAATCTGACATCAGTGTGTGAATTAAGTTAGTCTGCTTTAAGACAGTTTAATCAACAGAGTGAGAACCAGCAAAGGGGGCAGTGATAGGCCCACAGCAGGATCCTCAATTCAACCTGCAGCCATGTAGCAGTATCCAAACAGGAACTGGAGACAGAAATGAATTGAAGGATTAGAATGGGTGGTGATCTGTAGGGGGAGGTGCAGTGTCTAGCATAAGGGAACATGAACATTTTTTTTTTATTCCCAGGACATTTGCTTGTTCTGGTTTATGATAATTGTGATAATTGGCCCTGCCACTCACCACTTGGTCTGTAGGGGTCTGTAATATGTCCTGGCCTCACTTGTTGTAGATCAGTTACTAGGGTGTGGTTTTAGGGATTATGTTCCATGTTATGTACACTGTCACTTCAACAGCTGCATGATGTGAACAGTGAAGAGCTGGAATTAGCCTCCGGATGCCAGTTAGCACTGTGTTCGAGTGTAGTTGGTTTGGAATCTGCCAGGAGAGCTGGTTGACATCTCCAGTCCTACGTGCACATCCACACTGTGAGCCTAGTGTTCTAACCATGCTGTGCCATGTATCATCATGTCATATTCAGCCCGAGCATACATTTCATGAATGGGAGGGATAATTAGGCAGCTATCCACTGCTTCTGTTCTGATTTATTTCTTGCCCACATTTGGTATCATAATCTGACCTTTTTTTACTTGAGGAAATTTTCAGTTCTTCATCAGGGGAATTCATTCTGTGTTTTCAGTGAGCAACAGAAAGTCAGTGAAACGGCTAAACAAGGAAGAGAGGACGTAAAGTGACCTGTAGATGGCAGTATTGTAGCATTTAGAGTTTTATCAGGACAAAAATGGAGAGGAATCGGGGCCTATGTTACGGTCACTGTCTTTGGGTTTGTTTGTAACGTTTTCTTCCAGGCAGCGGTAGAAACCAGGTCACAAAACGCAATAAAGCAGTCTTCAGTTCCTTTCTACACCCCGTAGGATGTTAGTTTATTAGTTTAGAAATGGCAAGCGTTACACAAATTAACAACTTTAATCCCTTTTACTAATATTTTATGCTGCTTTCAGAGAGCCCGCATTTCCCTTATGCTGTCATTTAAAAATGAATTCATTGAATTTATGCTGAAGAGACAAAATCCATATGAAATGAACCCACCTTTGTCCTGTGAAACTGTGCCAAGCCTGTGGACTGAAATGTGCTGTGAGAGATATGTTGAGTTTCAGAGCACTTTGTTTACCTTAAGCCCAGGCCCAGTGTCTCACCTGGCAGCCAGGTGCACAGAACCCTCCCAGTAGCATTGTCTGACCTGTCTTGGCAGCTGACGTCTCTCTTTTTTTCTGTATCCAATATGCTTGCTTGTCCGTTCTTGCAGGTGTAGCAATGATGCAGATAGTCAGCTGTCCCTATATAAAGACAATCGCTCCCAACAAGAACGGTAATTCTTTCAAACATCTCCAGTCAGTTTTCTTTGTTAGTTGGCATGTTAGTGAATGTTGTGAAACTGCTCTTTCCATTGTTTTATTTATTTATTTTTTTTTTTTTGCCCACACACAGTTACACATAATCGTTACCAGTTGGCACCAGGGGGGCTTGTTTCTTTTCTTCTCCTTGCCTTTTTCCTTAAAATTTGTTGGGAAGCCGGTCGCCCAGCTGAATAGCCGATCTTTTTTCTGTCCGCGGCATCTTAGATCTATCTCCGACAAGCAACAGTGTAGATTTGTCTCTGATGTGCTTCGCCTTGTCAGACGTGTTGTATCACCGTGGTTTTGGTGGTCTTGGTCAGTGTTTGCTAGGAAACATGGTTGGGTAATGCAGAGGGAATTTTGTCAAAACTACAGGATCGATGATCCTACTATTCTTAAGATAACTACCCTGTGTTGTCAGCGTTTTACTGAAGAGGGCTACGATTTTGTCACAGCAACTCTAAGCAAATTTCTGATACAGGACTCAGCAAGAGGTAAATCACGGTAATACACATGTGGTGTAGCATGGCAGTTTGAGCAGAATGGGGTTCAAATGGTTTCACTACATATATTGCCAAATTGGCTGTAATGTTTCCAGGTAAAAAAAAAATCCCTGTCCATGCACGGCTTTATACCCCATAGCCTTTCCGGCCAGATTCTTTTACAAATAGATTCCAACCTATTCAGGGATGTAAGACGTTTGGGCTGGTTAGGATCGTAATGGTTTGCAAATTAAAAAAATAAAGGACGATAAGATCAGTGCGCTCTGTAGTTTTCCACAAAGGCTGTTTCATAAACCGGGTTTTCAGTGGAAAATTTCACCCTGCCTAGTTGGCATGTTTATGCGAAGCACTCTCAAGATGGGGGTTGGCACTTACCTTAGATACTTAATCTGTTTTGGATGTTACAGAGAAGCAGTACTACAGTATTAGCAAGAGCTCTTCCTTTCACAAGTTGGGCCTACCTTTATATTTCAACTCACTGCATGCATATCAAAAGCTGAGCAATCAAGCAATCCTTAGTAAGGAGAAATGGGTCAAAAAATTTTATTGCTCACAGTGTATACTTGTATTCTTAACTTTCTAGGCTTCTTTAGTGCCTGTGACAAAGTTGTAGCCTTATTAATGACCTCTCGACCACACGCACAGTTATACCTGATAGCTTGGCTTTCTGGATGACAACACTGAGTGTTGTATTTAATAAACACGATTTCAGTACATATGAAATCGGTTAACTAAACATTTTGACAACATTGCATTGCAGTGGTAGTATTGTTTCACATGAATTCGGTCTCTGTAGCGTGAAGCACAAAAAGCGTGGTGGAGGCAGTGCAGTCGACACACCGTTTCTCTTACAGTTTACATTTCAAATTGATTACAAACCTTATATTTCGGTGGTATTTTTTTTTAAATTTGAGGTCACCTTCGGGGTTTGTTTAGTGTTGACCGCTTACTGTGCAGGTGGTACACGGTTCTTTGTAATTGACAATTAGTGAGATTTGATTCGTTCCATCAGTCATGAGAAATTCAGCACCGCGTGAGCGTCATTTCCATGGAGCGGTCAGGTATTTTGTGTTTGTGTATGTGTATCCTTTGTTCTGTTCTTTTGCTCTTTTAGTGATAGCTTTAATCATGTGTTAAGTAACTCTTCTCTTGTGGCATGCATTAGTGTGGTACTAACATCTTATCAAAGTTTCTCACTGTATATTCTTTTTATTTTGTTCTACGTCACAAATAACCAAACATGGGAGCTTGTAGCTTGGCGTCCTACATGAGTTTCAGTCACACTCATGATAAGAATGGAAGAAACTGGGGTGTACGTAACCTTGGGGTTTAACGCAAACTGCAAGCCCATGTCGAACAGTGATTCATGTGAAGGAGAGTTGAACATCTAGTCCGAAATTCCACAGTTGAGCTAAACCTACACTCCCCTTACCGAGGGAGCAAGTTACTCCTGATCCTTAAACAGTGCAGTCTCATCTAAAGGAAACAGACAGGCCTATCTACTTGACTCATGTGAAGCATTGCACATGTGTAAAGTCCTCAGTCTCTTAGAGTCACTCTTAAAGGACACTGCTGTCCTCCAAACACAAAACATGCAAATGAACAAAAGCTAGGACTAGAGTGGGTTTTATGTGAACGCTACCTGCACATTTATTTTCAGAACTGTAGGTGGTGTTTGAATCTAACCATGTTGAGGCAACACTCCTAGTCCTTATGGTGGGTGTAGAGGAGCAAGGCTCGGGTTAGCTGGGGAATTCATACTTGAGCTTGGCACTATCTCAGCAGCACGGGTCGACTCTTAACACAAGCTTTCTCTTGTGTGTGTGTGTGTTTGGCCTGTACCAGGGTTGTTGCCAGGGATGGCCCCTCCCCTAGTTCCCATGATGCACCCGCAGATGGCCATCGCAGCGGCGCCCGCCGCGCTCTCCGGAGCCCTGTCGCTCTCAGAGTGGTCTGAGTACAAGACTGCCGACGGGAAGACCTACTACTACAACAACCGCACGCTGGAGTCCACCTGGGACAAGCCGGACGATCTGAAGGAGAAAGGTGGGTGGGGCTGCAGGTTGGCAGCTCAGCAGGTCCTCTGGGTTCTGTAATGCAGAGGTGCACCGATTCATTCCTACACTATTACCCCAACATGATTTGTCCAAAGTGTGTACAGTAACCCTTGAGACACTGTGACACAGGCTGGTGCCAAGTTGTGGACAGAGTTTATAGTTGCTTCAGTGTGATTTATTTTTTTTTTTCCTGATGCTGACAGATAAGTCAAAGCTCACAGTACTACAACCAGTAGAGCTTAGTCGTCTGTTGCCTGTGTGTGTTCCAGATAAGGATGTGGAGAAGGGAAAGGACTCCAAGCTCTCCATGGAAGACACTGAGCTCATGGACATGGAGGATGGGGAGCCCAAAGTGGAGCCTTCCAAGGAGATCAAAGAGGTGAGGGCCACCCGGAGCCCTCCACTGCTTACACCTGTGTGGCCACACTGTTGGGAGTGCAGCCCGGAAGGATACTGTAATAGAATGCGTACTTGCTGTGGCTGACGTTTTCTTTTCCCCTGAACCATCAGGAGCTCAAGGAGGAGGAGATGACAGAAGAGGAGAGAGCCGCTCAGAAAGCCAAACCGGTGGCCACCACCCCCATCCCAGGGACGCCCTGGTATGCCCCCGCTGGTGGTTAGGAACCCCTGCATCTACATGCCATTTCCTGGAAGCAAGCTCCCTGTTAAGACATTACATGATGTACATTCCAGGGCTTCCATACTGACCTCTTCCATCTCCTCATACATGTATATTAACTCATTCTCACTGTTATTTTTAACAGTTTTGTAAGACCCCTTAAGCTCTATAAGTTATATAACCTGTTTTCATGCTGTTATTTTGGATTTTTTTTTTTAATAGTATGACGTGCACATTATAAAAACAGCAGTCACACTGTGTTTTTAACACCGGTATTTTTGAAACTAGATCTAGTGACTGATATATGGTTGTATAGTTGGCTTCCCTTGTCTAGGCAGGTTGCACAAGTGGTAGGGCTTGAATAGTGTTATGCTCACACTCACTGGTCTGGGAGTGTTATCAGCCTGGTCTGACACTGTTGCTCATTCAACTTGAATGGATACACCTCTGTCTTTTGTGCTGGAAGTCGCTCTGGATAAGAGTGTCTGCTAAATGCGTGTAATATAATGTAAAACTGAAATGCCGAAAAGCATGACTGGCTGACGCATCTTTGTACGCACAGGTGCGTCGTGTGGACTGGTGACGACCGCGTCTTCTTCTACAACCCCACCACCCGCCTGTCCATGTGGGAGCGGCCGGAGGAGCTGGTGGGCCGGGCCGACGTCGACAAGAGCATCCAAGAGCCGCCCCACAAGAAGGGCTTAGAGGACAGCCGTAAACTGGGTGAGTCCCTCCCCTGCCTCCCAGGAGCTGCCTACTTTTTTTTTTTTATTTAACCTGTCTTATAGTTTTCATTGACGTCATCCTTAGACCATAAACCGCTCATGTATTTGAAATGTGTGCATGGTGAATTAATAGGTGCCGAACAGCAAGAAGCCTAAATTAGGTTGTTGTTCAATGGTTCATTAAGCAATCAGGGACTGCCATGCATAACAGTTAAGGGCTTGCATGTTTTTATGGTTGAAACCCATACAACACTGTTTGTACAATTTTTTTTTTTCAATGAAATGAAAGGTTTTGTGGGGAAACCGTAACAGACACACGTAGGCACCAGCTGAAAGAGCAGTGCCAGTATGTGCCATGTATGTTTTTTCTAACCGGTGTCATCCTTCACTGTGAGCGGGGACTGCTTTTCAGCTGCTGTCTGAAACAGCCGTTTGCCCTTGAGCCTGTCCGTGAGAGGCCCTCCTGACACTGTTGCCTTGACCCCACTACAGGCATCAGCAAAGAGGAGCTGGAAGCAGCTGCAGAGGAAGCTCTAGAAGACGAGCCGATCAAGGCTAAGAAGAGAAAGTAAGTCCCTGCTCCCACGGCCCACCGCGAGGCCAGGCTCATACAGAAGCCGATTGATTCCGTTTTTTTTTTTGGAATGGATGCAGAGCATGTTGTGGTGTTCTTCTGGCATCCAAGAATGTTCTCTACTTAAAGTTGGGCGGAAAAAAGACACCTCAGTGTTTAAAATTTTATACGCCGCCAGCCAAATGTTGATGTGCACTATATTTTAAGATTTGTCAGCTACCAGGAACTTGATTGTGACAACTGTCCCAGCCTGCGTTACGTATATCCTACTAATATTTCCCAGTCATGGGAGGTGATTATGTTATGCAACTCCCTGCTATCCAGGACGCCCAATCAAACAGTGTTTCCCGTCAGAGCCTGCTTCTCCCCGTCCCAAACGGTGGTCTTGTTGCACAGAGGAGTATTTTTCAGGGAGCACCCGTAGAACTGGGGAGACCAGCATGGGCCTCCGAGGTAACTGCTTGAACCTTCCTTCTAGCCCATCAGAATCCACCACCTTTCTGTGGAACTGCAGAGGTGCAGCAGAGTTTATAGCTACATTGTGATTATGGTACAGAGAAAACATCTCAGCGGACGATTTTTATGTTGCGGTTGGTTAACCGTAGATGCCCCAGGCCAGCCAGGCCGTTTCCCTGTCACTAAAGGAACATTTTGACTCCTGCATTCCCAGCTGGTAGAGTAGCGCAGAATGGCAGAAGTTCATCCATTGCTCCGATCATCACGGCAGCCAATCGAAGCAGTGGATGAATTGATCCTTGTCTGATATAGCCCACACATAGGCCCACCTCTGTCAGAACATCTGGTTAGAGTTCACGGAGCTGCCTCCTAAATAAGACCATGCCCCCCATCCCCTGCCCCAGAGCCCCCCCCAATGTCTCCATTCTGCACGGAAACCCTGATGTGCGCCTGTCCTTTGCAGGAAGGACGAAGTCAAAGAGGTGGACTCGGAAAAAGAGGCGGCCATGGAAGCGGAGATCAAGGCTGCCCGAGAGAGGGCAGTCGTGCCCCTGGAGGCGCGAATGAAACAGTTCAGGGACATGCTGCTGGAGAGAGGGGTAAAACACTTCAATCCAACTGCCATACTGTAACCAGCTCTGTAATGTTAGACACATAAATCTAAATGGAACCCAGCAAAGGTACAATCTTCAGTTTATATTCATTACCTCTTCTTTGGCTCTTTCCTCTCCTCTTTGCTCCTCCTCTTCCCGTTTTATTTTTGTCGTTTTCCACCCCCTCCGCTTCTCTTGGTTTGATTTTGGTTTCCGTTTCTCTCCCTCTCCATCCATGTTTGTTTTGATTCAAATGTTTCGTTAGTATTTTGTTTTTGGTGCAAAGTAAGGTTCTAGATTAGAGGATCAGAGTGATGAAATGGTATTTTATTAATGAAATGTAAACAGTTAATCCATTGAACTTTAATTTAGTAAGGTTCAACGTGTGACATCAAGCACTAGCCCCCACCATGCTGGGTGACAGATTGAGGTCCAGAACCGTTAAGAGAACTTAAGTGTTTTGGGTGATGATACAGCTGATGATACAGTTCCTCAGAAGTAATACTGTAACAGTGCTATGCTTTAAATTATTTTTTATTTTTTAGAAAAAAATAAATAGGTCCCATATGTTGTGAATACGACTTTATTGAAATTTTGTTGATGCTAAATTTCCTCTGTACATTGCTACCTAATTTATCTTAGCTGCCTTACATTAGAGAAAGTACATTCATTTTGTTCAGTCAGCTTCTATTCCTTTATTCTTTTAAATATGTCTTCCCATGTAGCATTTAAGCAAGATAATAACACCTTCCTGTAATTGAACATGAATAGGTTATAATATGCAGTAAAATCCATACAGATACCACTTTTGCACATATGAATTGAACAATCACCATTAGGCATTAAAGGAGTTCAGTGTATTACCAAGTTAGCCAGCCAGTCACTCTTACAATTACACTATTAAAATAATCCAGGCTAGTCAGCAAGACAGAGCAATAGCATATTGGTTTTTTAACATGTGTTTTTACTCACCAGTTAGCTAGTTGGGTAGCTGTGGTTAGCTAGCTGTTGAAGTGTATACAGTGTTGCCATGTAAATCTATATGAGCTTTCGTCTATTCTCCATGAACATAAATGTTTTGAAGTGAAGATTTTGTTTTCATTTCATCTTGAGAACACATTGGGCAGTAGAAGTAATTTGTAAAATGAACATTCATGAACGTGAACCTTCAAAGATGCTCTCATCGAGGGTAGACAAGAAAGCGGTGTAAGAGACTGGTTCATAACTTATTTTGCACCAAATACAGTATAATTTTTGTAATCCTCAAGGCACTTCATTCTGGTGAATGAGGACTGCAGTGAAACAAAGGCTATTGAGACTATTGTGAAATTGGTGTAGATATAGTGGAAATTTAGTCTACCTCCAACTTATCTAACCATTCAGGGTGTTGTAATTGTATAGATAATATGGGGAGATATTATAAATATTTAAGATTAATATAAATGAGTTTGATCTGTAATTGTAATCTGCAAAGTTTTCTTAGATATTTGTAAACTGTTACTCCTCCATATGTGAGCCAGATTCTAACATGTCATATTTTATATGTTGATGCATGCAAATTCATTTATCAAATATGAAGAATTTACAGAAATTGTCTGTAATTAATAGGGTGACAGTTTGTTTATGACCTGTCATGTGTTCATGTATTTGTTTAATTGTGTGTGTGTGTGCGTGCGTGCATGCGTGCGTGCGTGTGCTGCAGGGATGGTTAATGCAGCCTGTATTCAGTTTCCCCTCATGCATGCCTAGTACCACTACCAGTATTTCCTTAATACATCTCAGTACAAAGGGCATGCAGTATATATTCACCTTGTGGTGCCTCAGGTGTTTGCATACAGATTTCTCCATCAGCGCCTGTGAAACAGTCCCCGTGTCTCTCCGTTTTAAATATTCCCACCGGCCCAAGTAATCAGACCTGTTGCATTGGCGGCGTGGCCGCTGTGACATTTGATTTTCGAGTTGTCAATAGCCCCGCCCTGAAAAGCGAGACCCCATCAAGCCCGTAGCCGAAAGGTTGCCACCCTTTGTATCCATGTCCCAGAGCAGAGATGAAAGGCGTTCTCTCCCCCCCCCCCCCCCCCAAATCAAAAGCCCCCAAACATCAAGGCCAGGCCCTCCTGGCGAGGGCACTCTCTGCTGTTTGTACTTTGGAAATGGCGCGCGGCGGTTGGTGCTTTTAACGGGCGGGTTGTGGAGAAAGCTTCTCTCTGCCTAATTGCGCCGCTCCTGTCTGTGCCAATTAGCTCCGGGGAGAGGCTAGGGCCGCCTCCCCCCTCCTCCCGGGGGCTGGGGGGTCATTCATTAGAGATGATGGGCTCGGTGATGAAACAGGCCCCGGCGCCAACCCGAGCCGCGCTCCACAGGCGGGAGGGGAGAGAGGCGCTCGCCTGCTGCACTGACTGCTTGTTCTAATTGCCTAATTAAGCCGTGCTTTACACACCTCTCCCTCTGCCTCCCTCTCCCCCCCCTCCCCACCCCCCACTCCCACCCCTTCCCCACCTCCAGGTCTCAGCCTTCTCAACGTGGGAAAAAGAGTTGCATAAGATAGTGTTTGATCCACGATATCTGCTGCTTAACCCTAAGGAGAGAAAGCAGGTAAGCTGGCACGTTGCAAGCTATGCGTCACATCAAGGTTTTTGAAGCATGCATGCAGTGAACATTTTTTCTAGAACATTAGCCAGTTGAACCAGGCTAAAATGTGTTTTAGTGAACGCATTTGTGTACTAGGACACTTATCCTTCATTGTTTCACAGTAATGTGCTGATCTGCAACATGAGTGCTCACCATTGTGTTACTCAGAGGCATATGTTTTGAATGGCTTGTGTGGTAGCGTCTACTTTTCTGTCTGAATTCCTTTAACGTCAGAAGAGCAGTTGAATAATTCATTCTAAACCACTGAGCAATGCTCCCAAACATTACTCCTGAGATGCTGGAGAGAGATACTGAAGGAGTCTGGGAAAAGACAGAGAGTGAGAAACACATGAAGAGTGGGTAGATGTCTCCCACTGGGATGATATTACAGTCTATATTCACATTCAGCAAGCAGAAGTGCAAACTAGTGGACTAAGCCCTTTAGTTTGGTCGGGATACAGTGTTAGGATACTGAAGAGTTTTGGAGACTGTTGTAGGTTTGCTCCGCCATTGCATAAGATTCCTCACCTGCAACAAAATTGCTCCACAATGCCACAATAGCCTCCAGCTATGTTATGTGATATGCCGTGGGCTGTAGATTCAGCGCTGCTCAGTCTAGCAGATGAACTCTTAATCAACCCCTGCAGGTGTTTGACCAGTATGTGAAGACCAGGGCAGAGGAGGAGAGGAAGGAGAAGAAAAATAAGATCATGCAGGCCAAGGAGGAATTCAGGAAGATGATGGAGGAGGCCAAGCTGAACATCAGGTGAGCCGGGAAGATGACCTGCCTTCATGCTGTAGTCATTCTAATGTTTATAATCAAAGCTTCTGTAAACTGCAGTGAGCTGTGTGAGCAATCTGTGTGAGCAATCTTCCTCATATTATTGGACTTCAGAACATAAACTGAGCAACATAGATGGCTGAATGACATTTTGAGACCTTTTATTTACTGTCACTACTGGTTTTTCTGAATGTTTCTTGGTCACCTATAAAACGGCGTGTTCCCGGTAATATTTTTTCCTCAGGACGACGTTCAGCGAGTTTGCCTCAAAGCACAGCAAGGACTCGCGCTTTAAGGCCATCGAGAAGATGAAGGACCGGGAGGCGATTTTCACAGAATTCATGAATGCACTCAGGAAGAAGGAGAAGGAGGACTCCAAGAGCAGAGGAGAGAAGGTGAGAGACGGAGGGAGAGGATGAGGGCCGGGGAGAGGCAGAGGGAGGGGATTTGTGGCGGTTGAAGTGTGTGAAAGGCATGGAGGAGCTGTAGCTTGTACTGCAGAAATGGAAATGGTGGATAAAAGAAATAAAACCTGCTCTACGGGTCACAGCTCTATGCCAATTTATCCCCAGAATCACTCATAAGTGCATCATACAAGTTCAGATTTTATAGAACCATGCAGGAATAACAGATCAGGCACAACAAAACCGATACATCTCAAAGTGGCCTCTAAATGAATGAGCTTGAAATGTTCACAATTTAAATACTGTCTCTGCAGTCACAGGTATAACATGTAAGCGCTCCTGCCTGCATGTCTTTACTGGTAAAATGGTTCGTCTGCCTTTTGTAGCTCGGACTTCAGGCTACGTTTTCTCTCTGTCGTACGGAGGAATAACAGCTGTAGAGAGCTAAATGATTGCCGCTCGCAATGTAAGGTCACCCATAAAAGATTAATGACTGTGAAATGTCACTTGCCAAGAGAGAGGCGGTCGGGTAGGGAGAGGGTCTTGGGGGAGGGGCTGCCTGCAGGGGGCTTGTCCACCCGCCCCTCTCCTCGATCTCGGTGACGTGGGCACCGCCGCTCTCCTGGGCACAATTAATCACCCTCACGTTCAGCCACAGGCTATTAACAGAGCAGAGGTGGCCTACACCTGGTTTAAGGAAGCCAGCAGGTTTCACATGGTACTCATACAATTAAGGGTCCTTCAGCCATTTATCAGATAATGAAAGTGGGTTAATCCAGTAGATCATTCAAGAGCCAACAGTTTGTTTAAAGCACTTATGAAAACATATAAAATATGCAAAAGCCCTGTCATCCCTATCATTTCCAGTTATATTAATTGTTGGCTTAATATATCATAGACACAATTACTTATTCATGAGATGCAAATCAACAAATCTTAAATTATCAAAAATAGGTTGAAGCTGAAAAGTTTGTAGAGCTTCTTGACCTCCATAAATTGGCCCGTGCAATCACTGGCTCACCGGTTGGTTTCCCCTTTCAAACGAAGGTGAAGCAGGACTTCTTCGAGCTGCTCTCCGACCACCACGTCGACGGTCAGCTGCGCTGGAGCAAAGTGAAGGACAAGCTGGAGAGCGACCCCCGCTACAAGGCCGTGGAGAGCTCGGCCATGAGAGAGGAGCTCTTCAAGCAGTTTGTGGACAAGCAGGCCAAGGTGCGGTTCTCACACGCGACGACACGGCCTCGTTTGGCATCACTTTGCAGGAAGCGGGTGTGGTAATGAGTGGATTCATGTCACATAGCCCTCATATTCAGAACTCCACTGTAGCACCACGTGTGCGTGTGGTCTGATCCCAGAACACTGAATCCCCGCCAGACCACAGACAGACCCTGACCCCGACGGGCGGGTGGTGTGGTGCGGCTGGGCGTTCGGGAGGGCGGGCGGGGCGGGCGGGGCAGGTGTGGGCGGGACTCGCTGAGCGACCGTGTGCGTTTCTGTGTGCCGGCGCAGAACCTGGACTCGGAGAAGGAGAAGGAGCTGGAGCGGCAGGCCCGGGTGGAGGCCAGCCTGCGGGAGCGGGAGAGGGAGGTGCAGAAGGCCCGCTCCGAGCAGACCAAGGAGATCGACCGCGAGCGCGAGCAGCACAAACGCGAGGAGGCCGTGCAGCACTTCAGGGCTTTAATGTCCGACATGGTGAGCGCGCTCGCCAACCCCGCTGTCCTCATTCACCCAGACCACGTCTTTATCACACGACACTGCCCTTCTTCTCACACAAAAGACACCTGTAGAAGCCTGTAAAACACAGGACACCGCCTTCACATACAGACTGCTAACACCTAGGAAAATGGCATTTGAGTTTTCAATGCAACGTTTCAGCTCCATAAACAGCCTTTTGCCTCATAGCGCCCTGGTCTTTTATACCCCAGCCAGTGCTTCTGCTGCCCATTCCATCCAATGGGTCCAGATGAAGGTAGTTAATACTGGGGATAGATGCACCAGCTGAGTGCCAGTGAATTATTATCTTGAAAATACAGCCAGATATGAATAATATGAATTTGAAGAAAACCAACTTTTACACTGGTTGTTTCACTATTAGATTTTAACAGTAGTCTCATGTTTATGGAAGATATACACAGACTGTAGCCCTTTTATGAATGCCTTTCTCCAAAAACAGAATGGGATTTGAAAATCTTTAAATGTACAGGTCAGAGCTGTTTGTTTTTGCATATAGGATTGTGTCAAAGATAAACTGTGTTTATAATTACTGAGTACATAACACCCTCATTCATTAAGTTTTGTGCGTTTTAAATATCAATTTGCCTCTCCCTGCTGGTATAAAGTCGCATGACGTCTCCCCTCTCTGTCATGTATTTATGGATGACCCTTAACGGGCAGTTCCCCAGCTCGGTGGAGTGTGGTCCCCATGGTTACCTGACCACAGGTGCCAGTCCCCCATTATTAACGCTGTCCGGGCTCCAGGTCCCGCTGAGGCCAAGCTGTGCCGTTAAATTTTAACAAGGGTGTGGATAAATATGAAGGACACTTTTCAGTGCAGAACAATGTATCCGAGTCGGTAGCGGTCAGCCTGAGTTTTTGGTTCAGCATTATTATTGTTGCAGGTACTGGACCTATGTAGGCCTTGCTGCTATATGTGTTGCCTAATGAGAGTTGCAATAAGACAATAACTGTGAGAGATGACAGTAACTGGGATGCGACTGTTGACGTGATGTGACTGTAGTTTAAGTATTAGTCACTTGCAGACAGTCGGTGCGTGCGTTGTTGATCACAGGCAGGTTGCGGGGGGGTCTCGCTGGTTCCGTGTGTTGTTCAGTCCGTGACCGTGGGCCTCGGACCGCAGGGCCTCGGCTAACGCGGCTGCGTGTGTGTGTGCGTGCGCGCGCGCGCGTGACAGGTGCGGTCGTCGGACGCCTCGTGGTCAGACACGCGGCGGAACCTGCGGAAGGACCACCGCTGGGAGTCGGCCTCGCTGCTGGAGCGGGACGAGAAGGAGAAGCTCTTCAACGAGCACATCGAGGCGCTGGCCAAGAAGAAGAAGGAGCACTTCCGCCAGCTGCTGGACGAGACCACCTCGGTGAGACGCGCCCGCCGCAGCGTAGCGAACAGGCGCCTCAGCATCTTCTGTGCAGTGATCGTTATTCACTGACCAAACATACACTGTATGGACAAAAGTATTCGGACGCCTGACCATTACACTGTAATGACATTGTATTCAAATACATATACTTTAATATGGAGTTGGTCCCCCTTTTGCAGCTATAACAGCTTCCACTCTTCTGGGAAGGCTTTCCACAAAATTTTGGAGTGTTTCTGTGGGAAGTTGTGCCCATTCATTCTATAGAGCATTTATGAGGTCAGGCACTGATGTTGGACGAGAAGGCCTGGCTCACAATCTCCGTTCCAGTTCATCCCAAAGGTGCTCGATGGGGTTGAGGTCAGGGCTCTGTGCGGGCCAGTCAAGTTCTTCCACACCGAACTCATCAAACCATGTCTTTATAGTCCTTGCTTTGTGCACTGGGGCACAGTCATGTTGGAATAGAAAAGGGCCTTCCCCAGGCTGTTGCCACAAAGTTGGAAGCATAGCATTGTCCAAAATGTCTTGGTATGCTGAAGAATTAAGATTGCCCTTCACTGGAGATAAGGGACCTAGCCCAAACCCTGAAAAACAGGTGTGGCCAAATACTTTTGTCCATATAGTGTATGTCTGAGTGTTCCTGTAGAGTTTGTGTGCCTGATGGAATGGCTCCTGTTATGGTTTATGTCAATATAAACCCCAAGGAAATTGTAAGGATGAACTTGCACACATTTTCCTAACCTCCCCTGGTGAGGCTGTCAGGTTTGCATGTGACGGGGTTTGTTTGAAATAGTCGTTGATTGTTTCTAGGAAACTTGAATGAATTCGTAGTAACATTTAAATGTCAATTGGTCAACTGTTTGCCAGTCAGAGAACAGCTGTTGGTAAATGGTAATTGAAAGATAAATTACCGGTGTGTGTTATAGATCAGCCATGTTTGCCCTTCAAAAGGTCTTTGCCTGAAGGTGTACAAATGCGCTTATCCTCAGATCACGCTAACGACGACATGGAAGGAGGTGAAAAAGACCATCAAAGAAGACCCTCGCTGTATCAAGTTCTCTAGCAGCGACCGGGTAAGACTAATATGATGATCTGACAGTTCATTACCTCAGTCTCTATGAGCTCTGAGATTGGCTGCTTTAGTAGTAATGCTTCACTTGTTTGACCTTTACCTGCTTTATTCTCACAGAAAAAGCAAAGGGAGTTTGAAGACTACATCAAAGACAAGTACATCACAGCCAAAGCAGACTTCAGAACACTTCTAAAAGAGACAAAGTTCATCACATACAGGTATGGGCACACTCTAGCCTCAGTCGCACCAATCAGGACACCCTGTGTCTCTCTGAAGATAATCAAAGCACGGCACTCTTTCAATCAGTGCTGTAACTAAGCAACACACGCTTTAACTGGCACCCAGGATTGTTTTGGTTGGATAAACATTAATACGTTGAATATCCGGACATATTTTTAACTTGTCAGCTTGGAGGTGGCACACCTTCAGAATTTGAGGCTAAGAACACTGGTTTGAATATGTAACGGTGGAAGAATTTTATTGAATCCATCCTTTATGCTGGGAAATACTTGACTGCATGTCTACTTCATAGTAATTGGACTACAGGGAGCGAGGGACACTTAAGCCTGTTACTACATACTTAATAATGTCCCTTGCCAGTGACCTGTACCGGTGTTTATTCACTGAACTGGCAGAAGCAGTACTTTATTTAAGTTACACAAAGATACAACAGCCTTGCAACTGCAACTGTCTGGACACAGGTGCACTTCCCAGGCCAACAACCACAAAATGTTTGTGTGAGGGTGACTAATGCTTTAAAATTATTCAGGATCCAAAATTAATTTTTACCTTCCCCACCCCCCCTTTTGTCACTGCCACAAACACGGCTGCCGCCACCACCACCGTCCCCAAACGTCGTCCTCAGATCCCGGAAGTTGATACAGGAGTCGGACCAGCACCTCAAAGACATTGAAAAGGTCCTGCAGAACGATAAGCGGTACCTGGTCCTGGAGTGCGTTCCCGAGGAGCGGCGTAAGCTCATCATGTCCTACATCGAGGACCTGGACCGCAGGGGTCCGCCGCCACCCCCCACCGCTTCGGAACCCACGCGCCGCTCCACCAAGTAACGGAGACCCCACCCCCCCCACGGCCCGGGAGCCCCTGCATGAGCCAATCAGCAGACATGTCCTAGCACAGTATTAACTGTAATATCGTGTCATAACATGGAGTATCCTAGTCGCCAGCCACTGGGCTTCAAGGCCTGTGAACTCTTGAACCTATGAACTCCGACGGTGGTCTCTGAGGGATATATCCGTATGCATCTGTGGTTTAACTTGATGGTTCTGCAACTTGTAAGATACTTTTTTTTTATAGATGATGATTGAATATATATATTTAAATATATATATTCAGGTTGTACGTGTGACGGAGATGGTTGTGCAAATGGTGCCGACAGCCTTCTGAGAGTCGACATGACAATGATACACAATAGTTTGAATGTTTAAATGTTTCTAAAGTTGAGTTTAATTTTGCCGTTGCTATGTTTCTGTACAAGTTTACTGGAATAAAGGCAACCTCCCACTCTTTTTTACAAGCATGTACAAACTAACAGGTTTATTCCATGCCACTAAAAAACGCTCTCTCTCAGCTGTATTTGTCATGCTGGGTGATCTGCTGCCTCCTGGTAATATTCCAAAGATATACTGGAAGCCAGTTTTTTTCATGATACAGCTAATTCCCATTAATGTCAAGAGAAAATGGTGTCCTCCAGAGAGTAGTTTACCTTATATATAAATATATTTAAGGAAAATGAAGCGTAACCACATCGGGTTGTAAGGGACTGAGTTCCACTTTATTATACAGTTCAACTTTACAAAATACACAGTACACATATTCCCAGACACCATAACATAACAGCGAGGAATTGACAGACAGCCATAAATTTCAAGAAATAGTTGGAACATTACACGCACACACTCATTTTTAAAAATGGCAATTTACAATGTTCTCTGACATCCTCTGCTCTGTCACAGCTGAGGACATAGTCCGTTTACTGTACAGCCATTTTTAGAATATTTTGACAGTTATTAGCATTAATATTCTTGTAGAGTGAATAGGATACAAATTCAGGTCTACATACCATTATGGAGTGTACATTGTCTCGATTTTCTCAGAACACTATTGAATCTTTTGGGAAGACCGGAACATGAAATTTTATACAAAAGTATTCCCTTTTGTGTTCAATATCCTACATGTATCACATTGAAATGCTTCACGAAGTACAGCTGAATCAAAAAATTCAACAAGGACAGTCTTTCAGTACCACTTTCATAACGGGTAGACTGGATCATGGATGCCGTTGGGATGAACTACAGCTCTACGAGGTCGCTTCGTTGTTGCTGCTGTTTGGTTTGTCCGAATTCTGCTGGAGCGAGGGGGAGGTACCGGCGGCCGCTGGTGGTCCTAAGCGTGTCCCTGTTTGGCCTCGGCGGACTCCTGGTGCTCCCAGGGCACCGGGTCGTTCTCCTCGGTCAGCGAGCCCGTCTCGCGCTCGTGCCAGAACTGCTCCACGTCGGGCAGGACGACGCCCTCCTTGTTGCCGGGGCTGTTGGGCTCGGCGCAGCCGGGTTCGGGGTCCCTCTCGGCCGAGGGCTCCTCCGCCCGGCCCTGCCTGTGCTGGGGGGGAGGCGGGGGGTGCCCTCCCCCGGTCTCCGGCCTGGGGCTGGGCGAGCGGGGCGCCGTGGGCGTGTGCGGGCCCAGCTTGTTTTTGGGCGGGTGCTTGCGGAGCGTGAGGCGCCGCCACAGGCCCTTGTAGCCCTCGCGGAACTCCTCGGACAGCGACAGGACGATGAGCGGGTTGACGAGCGAGATGGAGAAGGCCAGGAGCTGGGCGGAGAGGCCGAGCGGCGGCGGGGGGGCGGGCCCGCCGGCCTGCGCCGCGTGGTGCGCCCACACCCACGACACCCACTGCGGCAGCCACATGGTCGCCGTGGTGACGGTCAGGCCGAAGAGCATCAGCGTCAGCTTGCGCGAGCGGATCTGGGTCCGCAGGTTCTGGGTCTTGCTGCCCCTTCGCTGGCAGCGCCCGTACGCCCGCCAGAAAAAGAGCAGGGCGAAGCTGAGGGGCGCGCAGTACGCCACCAGGGGGTACACCTTGACGTACACGGTCATGAAGCGGTGAGCGCTGGGGGGCTCGTCCTGGACGCACACCAGTCCCTTCCCCTCCTGCCTCAAAATGGCAAACATCCAGTGCGGGACGGGCACCGCGCAGGCCAGAAGCCAGCAGCCCAGGAGGATGACCAGGATGGTTCTGTAGTGGATGTTCACCTGCTTGGTGGGGTTGCTCACGTACCTGTAGCACGCCTTGGCCATTATGGCGATGGTGAAGCTCTTGGCGGCCATGCAGGAGTGCAGGAACCAGTCGCACGCCTTGCACAGGAACCAGCCGAGTATCCAGCCGGCTCTGGAGTAGGAGACAGCCTTGAAGGGGACGGCGAAGGCCAGCACCATGCTGTCGGCTAGGATCAGGTTGAGAATCAGCGAGTTGATGAGAGAGAGCTTCCCCTTGCGAGCGTTGGTGACGAGAACCCCGATGGCCGTGACGTTTCCCGTAAACCCTAGGACGCAAATGACCCCGAGAATCACCGGTATTAGGACTTTTAGCTCCTGGGAATCCAAGTTGTGATATGTACCCCCGTCGAAAAACGACTGTTGATCAACTGAGCGGTTCCCATCGCTGATGTTCAGATTTTGCAATTTATCCATCGCGAAGAGACAAGGTGCGAGTAATATAAAACGGAGAATGTCTATGCGAGTTATCAAATATATCGAAGTTGATAAACGTAGAGTTCAACTACGACACATTTGAATGTGGTGCCTTCAATCGATCCGGTCGCTGTTATGCTGCTGTCTCAATGACGGTCTTATCTGCGGAGATGACAGCGCGATGCGGTGTGCGTATTTATAAAGGCACCGTTTGAGTGACAGGTGTCTGCCCCAGCTGACTGGAGGTGTTTTCTTTCGCCTGTGGGGACTGCTTCACGGGGCCAATTAAAATAATTCCAGCTATCAAACAGAATTATAACGGTTTTACAGCTCAGAAATTCATATCCTAGAAGTTTTACCTTTCAACCCCTTTTCATTTCAAAAAGAATGACATTTTAATCATGTCAGGGTAACAAAAATTGGAGGATAAGCGTATTGACATATGGAGTGATTTCCATTTAGGCTACTCTGGAGGGTATTTGTCTGGAATGATGTTTTTTGTCTTTGCCTTAATATAGAGCGTTAACATATTTGGGCATTAACCCCTGTAAACTGATGTTTAAACCTTTATTTCCATTAGTGTTTCTTAAGTGCTTTGCTTCCCAGATTGTTTATTTTCACGTTCACGTTCCACGTTAGTGAAAACGTAATTTTTCGGCATTTTTAGTGGGCTTTCGGAAAATATAACTAAATCGCATCTTTTAATAATCATTCTTCTCAATTTCGCCCCGTGAGCGCGTCGTTATGAATGCCAAATTGAAAAATGACCGCTTCGTGGCTGCAAAACTGTAGGCTAATGTGTGTGCGCGCGTTCTCGTGTTTGTTTACTGATATTAGTTCAGGGCAGCGGCGCGCAAATCCACTGACCTTTACGTCATCCTCATGGGCTGATGATGTACGCCGATAATTATTGAGAGGCATCAGTGGATCTGCGCGGCGCAATCCGGATACTATTGTCTGTCAGACTAGAAGGCAGAGTGATGTGAATTTAATGAACTACTCTGCTTTTCACATGGTGGCGCTGTTACCTCACTTTTATGTGGATTTTCCAGCATTGATTCTCTTCACGATCAGATTCCTAAATTGCACGAGCACCAGTGAACAATCAAGTGGATGCTCAAGTGCACGCAGAGTTTAAGCAGAGATCTTTAGAGACCTTACCTGCTAGCTGGTGTGGTTTAACGTTATGAATGTATTTTCTATACTTTATATAGAGCATTCATGGTAGACACCGTAGCCACCGTAGCTGTGCATCGGATTTAAGTCAGCATTTGAATCAAATCAGTTTAATCTGATTTAATACCGTTGCGGGTTAAAATCAGATCAACCTGATGTAATTACGAAAAGGTCAATAGTTATTGGTATGCGCTGGCTCAGAAATTGATTGATTTACAGAAACTGATTTGAAAAATTGAATGCAGCTTCCCATGTGGTAAACTTCAGGGGCCTACTTACACCATTTCAAGCGCCAATAGAACTTAAATATTTAACATATGGCTACCTATCATAAAGAAATTCATAAAGAGGGTCAGTGCAGTGTTTTTTTTCGCAGCATTGTGGTCTACAAGTGGAAGAAAAATGTGATCTTTTAGAGCATTGATATCCCACCCGAAGACAACCCGATTGTGCACCGTGGAAGTTAAAGCTTCAAGGCACCGATGCGTCTCTTCTGCGGCCAAGTATAACGCAGGGCGGTCGCAACTTCAGTCTCTGGAGCGATGGAATTATTTCTTTATGTTCCTAATGTTAGGTAGTCCCAAACTAAATATGTAACAAGTAAAATCCCTGCCTGTACAATAGATGCCTTCACAATAAATCCCCGACACCGTAAATCTCTAACACGCTGTTTCTTTGTGCGGGCGCACCCAGATGTGACCATCAATGAATCTGCAGTCTACGCTGAATTGGTAAATGTGAACAAACAGTAAATTTTTTGCCAAACAGAATTTCAGAGGAGGAAATATTTTGTCAGGGTTATGCCTGTATTATCCTATATATATACATTTATATATCTATATACATTTACTTGCTGCTTTCTGCAGACAGTCTCTGGCCTGACTGTAACACAGATACGATAGTGCATTAAGTTACTGGGCTACACCAATAGAGTGAGACTTGCATACTCAAGCATGCAGAGCATGCTGCCATCGCCTTTGATGGAAATTATGACTATTCATCAGCTACTGGAGCAGAGTATGCAAATATGTTTAAACTGTACGAAATAGATGGAGGAGAGCTAATGTAATTCAACGTGATTCAATTTTGCTCTGTCATTAAAAAAAAGAAGACGTAATTGCCCTTGCGTGACAGATTTTACTAATGAAACCGCTTCGCTAAGAAGCTAAAATGGCAGGTGATTTGTCTGGGGGAAACGGGTCGCCCACACACCCGTGATCACGGAGCAGCTGCTTTAAAACCAACTACTGATCAACCTGCCGGGTGAACCAGCGCGTCGCCTCCCCGCCGCTGGTATTAGTCAATGATGGTGGGATCTCAAGCAATGCATTAACAGTGTCTAGCCTCTCCGATCATTTTACAGACAGGCATTAATCATTCCTCCAGTGTAGATATCAATCTTGTGAGCAAATGTTTTTACAGTTCAGTTTCAAACAGCCTTGTTTTCACCTGAATCTGTTTCGTAGGTGTTAGTGTTGCTTAGGAAAGAATGGTGTGACGTTGCATGTGCAGGGTCGTACAGGAGTAACTCCTTTTGGAAGCCATCGAAACCAACAGTGTGTGCTCATTATGTGATTCACATTTTGCATCTCTAACATTTTGTACTTCTATCAATGATACAGCAGTATGATGTTTGTCAGAAAATCCGTGCGCAAATTCTATGCTGGGGAGTAAGGAAACGTTGGCTGTTGTGCTCTTGGTAAGCTTTGGAACAGGATAAGGAATACAGACATGTTGCAGTGTGACTCTAGACCCCTTTAGGTTTGGTGAAAAAAAGACACAAACAACATGGTGAGATTCAACTTATGCAACTTTTTTTTTACTTCAATGAATTCTAGTAAGCATAAAGACTGCATGACAATTAAATGCATTTAAATACATTCTGAGCTATAAAACTTTGTTTCATTAAGAAGTTTACAACATAAGTTGTTTAGAAGACATTACATTTTAAAGGAATTGTACCTAAAATTCCCTGATATCATAGAACCTTTGTCACTGGTTAGGCTACATCATGATACCGCTCTCATTCTCACGACCCCCTTTCTGGCCAGCGCTCAGAGAAAATGTCCACCTGTCAACGCGTCTCCGTGTCTCTTCGCGACCAAATTCCCGTCTCCAGCCACGAATGGAACTAGATTCTGTCTCGACATTTTGTCTGTCTCCGGGTGTCCTTGAAGCAGGAAGCCAAAACAGAAAGGACGAAACTCTGAGGGGTGGGAGGAGCATTGGGACAGACTCTACAGGGGACTTTTTTTTTTTTGCAAGACAGAATGACAAATTGTTCCCTTCAACCAATCACACATCATGCTCAGACCCAGGATGCTAACAGAGAACATAAGGGCGTGGCAGGAGGAAGGGAGTGAGGTCCTCCTCTCACACTGCACCACACATCTCTGCAGCCCCGGCTGCTTCTGTTGGTTTGACACTTCTGGAGGAGGTGGGCGCTTTGCCAACGTGCCTTTAAAACAGCGCCATCTCCTGGCAGGTGAGGGGCTAGCCTGGAGCGTCCTGGAACGGCTGGAAACCAGAAGCGGCAGCACACGACACAGCTCTAGTCACGGAAGTGTCATGACAGAGAGTGACCCAAACTAACTAAAACACAGACGATAACTGAGCGATGAACAGGAGTACAAAAAACACAAGTAATGGATCACCACCAATGCTAATTCAGCTTTACTTTCCAGTATGTTTTATGGCTGTTCTGATTTTCTGTCAGTTCGAATCAGGTGTTACTGCAATCTTGCATGTGGTTTAAAGCAAACTATGGTAAACTGAAATTCTACAGAACAAATGTATGTTGATCACAAACATTCCGGTACTTTCTGGAAAGCTTGAAGCGGGTACTCATTATAATGCTCCTCTGACATGAAACGATGTTTCTTTTTCCACATATTCTCAAAAAACATTCACTCCCCAATGCTTTCCACAAAAATTCCAAAATCACTGACCTCTTCAGGAACACACAGAGAAAGGGTAGTGGTCCCCACCTCCCCCCCCTTACACACCCCTTAGCTGGACCACTCCATGCACAGTGTCACTGTCTGTAGCCTGACGTCCGGTGAGCTCCACAACAGGGTGAACAATTACCGAAGCCTTTCGCAGCCTTTTGTGTGTTCCATATACCAAAACAAGGCACCACAGCTTCTTAATTTAAATATCGAGAGCAAAATAAAGAAAACAAACAAAAAAAAAAGTCAAATAAAAAAGACCGCTGGCCAAAGGAAGTCAATAATCTTCTCCAACGCCTCGTTTCAGTGTGCTGATAGGAGCCCAGGGAACACGCCTTGGATTCCATTCAAAAAGGGGAGAGATTCTCAGGCAATGCAGAGAAATCTTCAAAGTCTTCCCGTCCCTGCTTCTCATTTTCTTTGACGAAGATGAAGCGGTCAATGCATGTCAAGTGTCAATTCTGTGGAGGAACACAGACAGAGGACAGCGTGTCCATGTGTCTGAAGTGAGAGCACCTCACCTCTCCAAATGTGAGGGATAAAGGTGGCACTATGGAGGGACAGAACGGTTGTGGTGGGGGGAGGTTGCAGTTCTTAGGTTTAAACAGCATTTTTTAAACCTTCTTGTTACCAAGCATCTGTAGAATGCCTTCCTTTTTTCATCCCTCCTGTTTCATCCATCTTTATGTGTCTTGAGAAAATCCAGAGCTGAATACTGCTACATTGTTATTTGGCCTCTCCCAGGAACACGAACCAGCCCTCGCCTAGTGCATAAACAAAGAATGCACCTTCATGTATCAACATGAATAAATAAAATAAATAGTAAATGTCCAAGGGAGTGAGGGGGAGGAGGGGAGGGGGGTTTGTGCAGGACACCTTCATCACCGTGGAAACGTCCCCACACTGTCAGTCCCTTCGCGTTTACATTTCACAACACAATCTGTCCTCGTGGAACGCAAATTAAAAAAAAAGAAAAAGAAAAGCTTCTCCCAGCATTGCTGTGCGTAGACCTACAGCAAGCGGCTTCAAGGGAGGGCATTTCAAAGAGAAAGAAAACCGAGGGTCTCTCCGACAGGCGGCCACCGTGGTCTCGGGGGGAGGCTGGGGGTGGTGGTGGAGGGGGGGTGGGGCCATGCTAGTTGACCTTGTCCTGGAATATGTAGAGGTTGTTGGTGGCCGCCACGGCGATGATGTTCTCATGGGGGTGCCAGGCGGTGTGCAGGATTTTCTTGCTGAAGTCCAGGCTGTCCACGCTGATCTCGTCCTTGCGCCGCTTGCCGCCGACGCAAACCTTGCGCGGCTTGAGCACCGCCCGCGGCTTGCTGTTCTCGCGGGACGCCTCCAGGGTCACGTCCCGCTTCGTATTGCGGTCAAACATTCGGAAGAAGTTGTTGTAGGAGCCCGTCATGATCACGCTGGCCGAGTCAGGGAAGACAACGAGAAAAAGAGCCAGGTGATAAGATTAGTGATTTGTGTTCTGTTTATTACATTATACATTACTGCCATGTTAACATTACATGTTATCTGTTTCTACAGCTGGATATTTACTGAGGCAATTCCAGGTTAAACACCTTGCCCAAGGGTACAGCAGCAGTGCCCCAGCAGGGAATCAATCCCGTAACCTTTCGCTTACAGGTCCTGCTCCTTACCACTATGCTACACTGCCACTCCGTACCTCAAACTTGACTTACACTGTCCCATGTGTGCGAAGACAAAAGGTGGTCTGAACATACTAAGTCATCATTTGCTTTAGTAAACATCGGCCTCAAGAGGTGACCTTCCTTACCTGTCAGATCCATTCCAGACACATTCAAACTTGTCAAAGATGCAGTCGTTTTCATACAGTGAGCAGAGCTTGCTCCTCAGGTAGTCGTGCACCTGGAGAGAAGAAGAGCGGGACTTTACAAATGTGATGAGCACACAAGGTAAAAACTGTAGGACGAGGTGAGGTGCGACTCTTGTGCAATCTGTCACAAATAACAACCAGACACGTCTTTGCCTCGCGTGCAGGGTTGAGTCTCTGCACCAACACGTGATTCTGTCACAGTGGGGATGGCGTATGGCGTATGTGGCGCTGCGTGTGGTTCAACTCAACTTGTCAATTTGCAGCACAAATGACTTGGCTAACGGCCAGAGGAGACGCATCGATCACCGGGACCTGACCAGCAGCCCCTGCTAATAACTGCCCCCCAGCAGCATACAGCTCACATCAGGCCGGGTTAATGATGACATATTCGCTCTGGGCCTGACCTCATCTGACCCCACCCCCGTCGCGCTGCGCAAACCAGACAGTGTGGGACGTGACACCTGGGCGACTTCACAGCAGGCCGCTCCCCCCTTAAGGCCACGACAATGGAGACAGAGACGGATGCATGTTCTCTTTCAACAAAACTGGTTATGAGAACTGATGTCGGCCATTTGTTAGGAAATGACAGCTTGGCTGCTGATTTGACTCTTTGGCTGTGACTGAGTCCCGTGTTCTGTGTGTCGGGGTTTGTGTTTGCGTGCGGGGGCAGGGGTATGGGTGATATGGGACAGGAATTCGGCACCTGGTAGGTCTCCAGAGGCTTGCTCTCCATGTTGAGGTCCCACACCTTCACCGTGAGGTAGTCCCGTGTCATCAGGTACCGCCCACTGTGGCTGAACTTCACGTCTGAGATGGAGGAGATGATCTCGGAGAAGAAGGAGCGATTGCTGGGGTCCTCCGGCTCTTCAAAAACTGTGGGACATTCAAACAGAAGAAGTCATTTAGCAAAGCTAGGTGGCTAGCTTATGGTTTCAGGTATCTGTGGAAAGAGTACATCCTTGCTTGACTTATTGACACAAGTGAGCAGGGTTCTATGAACTCCAAAATGGGTGGCGGTTCCATGTGCTATTTTACTCTCTGATTTGAACCAGGGCAAGGTAAACTCACTGATTTGTAATCACTGATTTGCTACAGTGTAACACAGGTGTTACACAAGTCAGGACATGGCACAGTAGTTCCACCAATTATGAGGTTATTTCATTCTCGCTCTGCTATCTCTGCAAGATTTAGTCCTCTTCCATGCAGGATACACCCTGAGTCTACCTCCACCTGACAGCTTGTTTCTCCCTGAACCAGGATTTAATAACTAGAGACATTTAGCAGTAGCTCCCTAAATTACATTTTTTTAAGAGAGGTGTTAAGAAATAGTTCACAAAGCAAGCAACAACACCAACACAACCTCAGCTGTGAATAGCTTTCTTCTCAAAAAGCAAACTGTATTCTCTGCGGAATTAACTACACATGCTGAAGACAGAACTGGCGCCAACCTTACAGAGAGGATAGCAGCTCATCTGGGGAATAATGAGCTAGTCAGTCTGAGAGGATGCCCTTAAAGAGACTCCTTTCTTCATCCGTGGCTGTATATTACAGCCCTGCTTTATTCAACAAATCAAACAGTGGCCACTCAACAGTCAAACCAAATGTAACCGAATCGTTTTTGACATGTGAATGAAATGCAGAGAAACAACTGATTCCAGTGGCTCTGGCCACACGCAAAAGCATCAGCAGGGTGGCAACAGATTTCTGGGCCCACCCACCCACCCGCGGCTTCCCCCCACGGTTTCCCCCCGCCTCACTCGTGAGGCGTCAAGGGAGAGAATAATTAGTCCACAAGAGGCTGTGGAGTTCCGCTGCTCGCCACACCGGGCGCCGCGGCGGGGGGAGCCCCGCGGAGCAGCGCTCAGCAAAGACTGGAACAAAGATGCTATCCCAGAATCCACCTGGACACATCCACACTCCCAGGTTTATTGGCGTGGGCGGAAAAGCAAAACAATACAATATGTCATAGGACCCTGGGGATTGTAACTCGGATTGTAAAATGGAACATGTATATTCACATTCAGGGAGGAAGCGTACTAACATTGCTTAAACTGTCAGTAGTACTAATACATTTGTCATTTCAAGGGTGCAGACACCTCTTTCCTCTATGAGGTGTTCAAAATTTGGTTAAACAATATATGAAAAGATAAACATATACATATAATATACATGTTTTTTTTCAAAAGGGTAATTTGTTAAAAAGCAAGGATAAATACTCCTGCAAATGTGCTAGTGAAGCCGGGTGAACCATTTATTAACAGAGGGATATTTACAAGGGTGGCTGATGCTGCTTCACTGAATAAATTTCCAGGCTTAAATGTCAATGTATTCAGTCTTGTGAAAACTGGTGGCGTTTATGATGTCAGAGAGTCTCAGGCATCACACGTATTAATGTTTGTTTATCTGTTAAGCCATATGGGAGCGGGGTGGGGTGGGGGGGAAGCATACTGGGGGCTCATTTCTGCAGCTTCTCATTTAGTTATTAGTATCTATGATCTTATGACCCATGATAGATTATAAACATTAATATGGCCTGGTTAAAATATACTTTTGACTCTTTTGGGTGTTGTTAATTAAAAGCCATAACATTTGATTACATACGCCATGCAATGGCTGTTCCAAATTGGCAACTTGCTATTGCACATAAGAACTGTGGCTCTAGAATCTTCACAACATGAGCTTCTGCTGTAAGAGTCCACTCATAGAGGCACTCACACTTGGAGTGGTTGTCGCAGAGAGCCGACGCCCTCATGTCACACAGCCGTATGGAGCCCTTGCTGCTGCTGTAGACGAAGGTGTTGCACTGGTTGGGGTGGAACTCTGCGGCCGTGATCACCTCCGTCAGCTCCTCCATGTTAGCAGGCTTGATGTCCACGATGTCTGTGAAGGTTGGGGCTCAGGAATAACAATCTCATGCAAGCTGCAGTTCGATCATAAAGTCTACAGATACTTACATTACATTACTGGCATTCAGCAGAAATTCTTACCCAAAGCAACTTACATAGATTACAATTTTTACATGTTATCCATTCATACAGGTGGATATTTTACTGAGGTAATTCTGGATTAAGTACCTTGCCCAAGGGTACAACAGCAGCGCCCCAGCAGAGAATCAAGCAGGCAACCTTTTGATTATAAGTCCTTACCACTATGCTAATCTGCCACCCAAATACTTAACAGTCCCGTCCAATAAGCAAAGAGGAAGAAATAACACGGAGCTCACTGCACAGAAAAGCCACTGTAACCCACAGGACGGGGCTCATCGGAAGCAAAGACAAATCGGAAAACAAAGAAAGCCACGTGACTGTCGCAAGGAACGAAAGTCAAACAAATGATACCCGCCATGAGTGATGCATTGAAACGTTTAAGCAAATAAGATGTTCGACGCGTGCCTTTGCGCCACTTAAAGCTCAGCCATCCATTAAGCTGTCGATAAAGCTCTCGGGCGCGATCCGCAGAAACCTTCAAAGTGGAAATCAATGGCGATCAAACGGGGATGCGTGTCTGCTTTATAACACACGCCAATCAGATTTTTATGACAAACTGTACGACAGCAGGGGTCATTAAATCCAGCTGTCTGAGGAAATATACAGTACCATTCAAAAGTTTGGACACACTTTTCTTTCTTTACTTTTACTATTTTTCACATTGCAGAATACTAGTAA
Organism: Megalops cyprinoides; assembly: GCF_013368585.1. Classification (NCBI taxonomy): domain Eukaryota; kingdom Metazoa; phylum Chordata; class Actinopteri; order Elopiformes; family Megalopidae; genus Megalops; species Megalops cyprinoides. Next base: position 10,282,496 of record NC_050598.1, read on the forward strand.
AGATGTCAAATCTGTGAAATGACACAAATGGAATTATGCAGTGACCAAAAAAGTGGTCACTATCTTATATTTTAGATTCTTCAAAATAGCTGAAAAATATTTTTTTATTATGAAAAAATTTGGGTAGAAATTCATACATTTGTGTCAACTTCACTGTTTATATTTGTCTAAGAAACAAAAGAAACAAAAAGTCTTTAGATCAAAATGTCTTTGACTGCATGGTTCCCAATCTCTTAATCAGGTCTGTCCAAACTTTTGACTGGTAGTGTAAGTAGAATGTATTGTAAAAGCAGATATTACACTGTTAATGACTGCAGCTCATATTTTTCCATCCCTCCTTATCTACTGCAGAAAAGACAGTGTGTGCGGTTAAGCAGTCTCTCTCCCATGGTGATCTGACTGACTGTGTAGAAATGGCCCTTCTGGAAGGATACTGAAGCTTCTGTTGGTGATCTCCAGGTTCCAGAGGTTAATTCTCAGGTCGTCGGTGGACATGTAGGTCTCGTAGTCGCTGTTGACGGAGATGGAGTTGATGTGGTACGTGTGGGCGTTGGAGAAGATGCGCCGGGGCGTGGCCTCCACCATGAGGTCCATAGGCCGCAACACGGGGACCTGGGAGGGGACGAAGCAGAGAGGTATGGAGAACAGTACATTAAACATTGCCAGGATTCTGTAGTATGTTTATACACCTGATATGCCCTTTCAGTGCCCAAAAAATGCAGTCATGTGGAACTAATCTTTGCAGACTCTGAAACAGGTGGGGGTTGTAATGGGAAGCGCTTTGCTCTCAGCGGGACTAAATGGCTAAAAACAATGATAAATTGCAAGTCATTGCAGCCAGCGCATATAACCCAGGAGGGCAGTTATGAAGAGGCACAACAGTCTAGCACTGTGTGTAATGAAGTCTGCTCTGTACTCTCAGTTCAGTGGTGAATTTAAATCACATGGTCTTCTTGATTAAGGACAAAGTGCTCCCTCTAAAAGAAGCAGGAAGTGTCCCCTGGTATTATCATTCAGCACAGGGGGAATGTATTTGGAAGCACAGGCTACGTAAAGCTATGCAAACTATATGCTGTGCTTTACATTGAACAGGTTGACAGTGAGGGTGATTTAATTTAATGTGGGGAGTGTTTACACTGTGTTCATATGTATAAATACTTTTTATCAGCTATATCAAAGAAATGCACAACATTCTGGGAAACTGGAGTGACCCTTTTATAAAATATTACCTTTCTTCTTGATTTCATCCTCTAAATAAAGCATGGCATAGTGGTGATGTGTCAATGGCAGCTACTCCAGCCACTGTGATATTGTACTGTGATCACTTCCATACAGAGAGAGTGGGAATGGACGGAAACACACCAAAGTTTCCTTTTTAGGTCATTGTCAGCACAATACACAAAACACATCCACCCCTCAAATGATTTGCTACGTGTAGCAAGCCCTGTTAAATGAGTTACTGATTTATTTATCACACGTGGAGCCTTGTCTTCGAGCTAATGTGTTAGCATCTTTTAGCAGCAATATATCCAGGTCCATGCAGTGGCTATCACTCATCTGACTGGAAAAACGCATTTTAATTGGGGACTTAATAGTTTATAAAGGGTGTTAATTAAGATGTGTGCTGTGTGATATTATGGTGTTAATTAGAAGGAGAACGCGTTAAGGACCGGTTTTGCTGACAGCCTATTTCTCTATTGTACTCTCATGAATTGGGGGTTGTGTGAGCATATTGAGAAATGCTTTGCAGGTGAATATTATTGTAGCCTCAGATAATAATAGGCCATCTTTCTACACCTTATTTATAAATCACTGAAATCACTGAAAACCTAGAAATAATCCATTCTTAGGAATGACACATCGGATAAATGAGGTTGCTTGTGAATTGTTCTCATGCAAACTACTACTGTACAAACGTGTGAGAAAGAAGCAATAACTATTTTATGAATAATTTATAGTGTTCCAATAAGCTTCTCTAAATGTGACTCCGAAGGGTGAAGGCATAATTCCAATTCATGTTATTAATATTTAATAATACAGCAATATGTAATAATAAATGTAATATTAATATTACATATATGGACAACTTCCAGTGAGAAGCATTCATTATTATAGCCAGTGGCAAAGACAGGTTACAATGTCAGAGAAGAGAGATTACAATGAATGGCTGACTCTCACAGCCTGTGACCTATAGCTGCCCGGGTGCAACTGCTGAAGCATGGGGGAGATCAATACCCCTATCAGGACCCACTCATTAGAGGTAACAGTCCTTCACTAATGTGAGTCCACCCAACTACGCCATGACCAGAGACGGGACACGTACGTACCCTGCAAGCACCAGGCTTATTTCGAGACAAAGCGAATGTTGCACACTTCCCTACAACCACCCCCACTTAGCCGCCATTCATCTGGGAGTGACACGCATGTTCCCTGCCACCCTCCTCCCCCCCCCCCATCTCGCAAAGTAATTCATTAGGAGCTCGCATTAAGACGCGCCGGAACGAGGGGGAGAGAGAGGGGAGGCGATAACCCTGACAGAGGTTTTTTTTAACAGGCGTGCTAAACAAGCAGATGCATCCCAGCAGCACCCCGCTGCTTGCAGAAGTTAGCACAAACCCCCCAACCAACCCCCCCCCCCCCCCCCCCCACCTCTCTCCCTTTCAGCCTGCGCTGAGTGATAAATGCCTCTCGCCTTTCCCTCCTTACATACATTTCACGCTCCAAATGGGATTGCCGCGCTCCTCGAGTCGTAACCCCTGTGTCTCTAATGATCTTCCAACCCCAGCCGGAGAATGGGATCCGAGGCAGGGGGAGAAGCGCAAATTAAACCCATCATGGACAGGGAGTGAGAAAAAAAGGCGCCCCTGAACAGTAATAGATACACAATGAATGGTCACATCAATGGAGCCCCCTCCATATCACAATAAAAAATGGGGTGGGGGGGGTGCACACTCGCGTATACGTGTATACGGAAAGCGAGGAGGGCTCGCTAATGCTGTTCACGGCCATCACCTCGGCGCGCGGTCCTATCACTCACGCGCTCACAGGTTGGCTGGCAGTCTTTGGCCAGCCGTCTGAGGCGAGCATGGACCATCAGTCTGCCCCCGCCGCCTAACGCGGTAAATGTGATTATTATATATGAATTTGACCGACCGGCCATTCCTCTTCGGTAAGCTGAGGCAATCCAGTGCTACGCGGCAGAGGGAGTAGTGGATTTAGGCAAACCCATGGAGCCCGAGGCCTGTGAATACCTGTCTCCATGTCCCCCAAGAGGCCAGCCCACCAAAATGAAGGCCTCTATGAGGGGATTTAATTAAGCTCCTGGGCAGAGGGAAGTCATTCTGTGAGTTGACGGTAGCCATGCAGTGCCATATTAGTTAAGGTATATGGACACAAGATTGTAGCTCGATTCCCAGATGGGAAAGAACTTCTGTACCTTAAAACCAAGCTGCAGTTCTATGCCTAAGTAGCTCTGGTACTCAGGTACTCATTTTACTCAGGATAAAGGGGTAATAATGTGCCTGAAATTACCCCCACTCCCTTGAGTGCAAGGACTGTTTCAGTGAAATCAAAGCAAAAAATACACTCTAAGTGGAACTGTGAAGCACTACCAACCCAACGGTACAAATGGACTACTGAATAATAATAAGAATAATGATTGATGTTTGTTCAGAAAAGCGTCAGCATGATATTAACTCCAACATAAATGGCCCAGTGCAACGATAACTGATCCTTTTTATGTATATAGCAAAATTCTAAACATATTAATTCTTACATAAATAGAGTTACAGCAAAAGCAGACAGAATCCTAAAATTTCAAAAATTGCCATTTACTCCTGTTCCAATGACCGTGGAATATTTAGTTACATGTGAACACATGTACAAGAGCATGCATTCTGACTCTGTCTGTATCGGAGGAAGCCGCACACAAAGGACGGCACAGTAAAAGGCCAGTGAAAGCCCTGTCTCTCTCAACACTCAGACGAGGGACTCTGACAGCTCATTTAAATGAAATTACCTTCCAGAGTTACACCTCTCCGCCATGTCATTGCGATTGATTTTTAACCATGTATAATGAAAGGGTCAATTTGGGCACAGCGTGGAAAAACTACATGTGCATTAAGGAGGAAAATGATGGATGCGGGCCTACTGCTGCTGCCGAGGTCGATACATCGACTACCTCTGCTCTGGACTGCACTTCAACCAATACAATGTTTACTACAGCGGTTGATTAGGCCATTTACTGCATGGAGGGAGAGAAAGGCTATCATTTCTAAAAGCTCGGCCTGCTCTACTGAATTAATATGTATGACTTTATTCCTTTGCATTCCTAATCTCAGTCACCAGCACAGCAAGGTTTGATCCTGCAAAGAAAAATTCCTAAATAGAATAATGTTTATTTATTTATTATTTAATTTATTTATATAAGGGACCATGTACAAAATACATTAATCTCAAAAAGAGGAAAGATGCTTTGTACCAGATTTAGCTACTAGCTAATTTCCATCTGCAGTCCCTGCAGTGGTAGAACAACATATCTCCCTTTTTCCATCAGTAATCTTGTTATTGAAATGTGCAGGGTGTGAGCAATATTTTGTTGGGGGGAGTCAAATGTCCAATACACTGCAAGTGAATTTGAATAGTAAATGATGAGCATTTAAATCATATGTACTGCATGTCTGAGTCATATGTAGAATGCATAATTCTACACATTTGAACTCAAAACAACATTTTCAGAGAATCCATCTTGTGAGTCTATTTCTTGTCTTTGAAAGGTTACTTGTGCACATGTGTGAAGCAGACACGCACCGCAGAGACCATTTCCCAGGTGTTCTGAGGATCACCTGGATCTTTTCCATTCAAGTCCTGCCTTCCCACCTAACAGTCCAGGGCCTACCCTTCACAGCTGGCTACGAACCCAAGGTCACGCTTATCTCAGAGCTGATAAACATCACAGAGCCGTGGGGCGGAATAGGAGCCAGTCTCCCACACAGCACAGCTTCTGCTGAAACCTTGATGAGCGATGGGATTCAGGCAGCTGCAGTGCCACAAGTGTTGTTAAGGCTTCCGGCGGCAGGATTTCTGATCCAGCCTCTCTCGCCTGGCCTCGGACAGATGGCCCACCCACGCGTCCGGCTGCTTAAGCACGGCTCATCGCCTGCCCTGGGCTCCTAGCTTTCCCCCTTACGGCCCCCAGACACCTGATCTGTAACCTGGAGACCACCGTTTCCACCGGACTTTATCCCCCACCACCTTCCCTTTTACCAGCAGGTAGAAGAGCACTTTAGCTTTCATCTCTGCGCCCCTATGGGAGCTGGAAGGATTAGCGCGCGAGCTCACGAATGCTGGCTCGCTCCAGATGCCACCGGCTACTCCGCTCGGGGGTAGATCTCGGCATCATGTCTCTTACCCGCAGCGTCGTGATGGTGGCCGGGTCCCGGATCCTGCCATCCTCGTCCTTGAGGTTGTAGCCCTCGGGTCTCTTGTCTCTCTCGCTGATCTTCCAGAGCTTCACAGTTTTGTCTGCGGGGACAGCACCCCCACAGGGGGCGACAGCGTGTTATGATAAAGCGGGGGTGGGGGGTGAGGGGGGGGTGGTAGCAGTTTGAAACGTTGAGTTTTGGAAGCAACCTGGCGTGCCACTGTTAAGACGCCAGAAGGCAGAACAAATCCGGCCGCGTGACATAAATCAGACAGATGCTCCAGCTGTTTTTAATGAGTTGCTTTTAAATCTTACTCAGTCTAACCCTTCCTTCCCTAACTCAGCAAGCCAAAAGACGCCCTCACACATGCATATATAATTTCACTTAGCTTGTCAGGGAGAACAAATCCATCATTCCTTCAAGCTCACCTGTACATTGATCGTTTTGTATAATTACACAGATGGTGAAAACTGAATTTGGCTGCAAGGTGTACCTCTATATTGATGTACAGGTGATGTGGTGTAGTGCATTACAGTGGCCGGTGGACCAGAAACACGAGGGGGGTTTAATCTGATAGGACACTACTTAGACTTTTAAAAAAGGCACTAAAACCTGAATTGGCCTAGACAGTAAACAGCTGCAAAACAGTTAATATGAACGTATGAAAGCAATATAACGTTATACAATTGATCCAAACGATCCATTTATCGGAATCAGAAATAAAGGCGGGAGCAAAACAACATGGCTGCCGGGGCGTACCGTTGGTGGAGAGGAGGAAATAGGCGGCATTCTGCTGCGGCAGCCAGCGGATCTTGTTGATCTTCTCCTCGATCTCCAGGCTCTTCAGGTAGTCGAACTCGGGCTCATGGCTTTGAAAGGTGCTGTAAACATTGTACTCGCCTCTCCTGTGCGGCTGGTTCTTACTCTGCGGGATCGGCACAACGACAGAGGCGCCCATTACGCCACGTGCGTCTCACAGCCATTTCATTTCGCGTTTCTGAAGCGAATTTGTGAGCGACAGGGGAGAAAAATTCTAATGATGTGGAACAAAGAGCTGGGAATAAGCAGGAGATATGAAAGGGAAACAGCAGATAAAGCTCAAACAGCAGCAGCCTCAACACATGCCTCATTTGCCAGCTCTTCTGTTACCAGGACACAGAGACGGCGGCGGTTAACATCTCTATAATGAGGCGGTGTCTTAAAACAGGCGGAGAGGTTGCACCTCGGGAAGCGCCTGAATCAATATGAAGCAAAGAGATAGCAAAATGGGTGGTAAAGGCAAGCGTGAAGACAGCTTTTTCTCTCAGCGGGGAGACGGCACTGCGCTGCAAGGAGGGGGGTGAGGGGTGGGGTGGGGTGGGGTGGGGGCGCAGTGCAGGCTTGCCCGTCTGCGTTGGGATTATCAGATGGCAGCGGAGCGCCTTCAAAGGCGAGGGAAGATTAACCAAAAAAAAGCAGGTTCTGACTTCTGGACTGTTAGTTTTGTGAGTGATGGGCAATGCCAGTCATTTCTCCTACCTCCTGCTCTCTCTGGAACACCACCACTCGTCCTCCCTTGTCCCCAGTGGCCAAGAGTTCTCCTGTGGAGTTGAACTCAACAGTGGAGATGATGTCAGCTGAAATTGAAACAGAGAGAAATGTGTTAACCAAGAGGGTAAAAGGCTCATTGATATACTATTGCTGCAGATACCCAGAAAAGACAAGAAACCTGACAGCTTATACCATAATATATCATATATTACACAATAATTCTGATACCCGAGTCCGTATATCCATGTATATTACATTACATTCATTTAGCAGACACTCTTATTCAGAGGGACTTCCAGCATAAAAGAACAGAAGTGTATCCAGTTAAAGTTAAATGATCAACAGTGTCAGATCAGGTTAACAACATTCCCAGACCAGTGAGTGTGAGCATAACCCGATTCAAGCCCCACTACAACTTAACATTGGCAACCTGACTAGACAGCCTAGAAGCTAAGTATACACGCTATTATACATACATCATGTAAACTATATTCAAGGCTGAGTATGATATCAGCAGCATCATGATTGCCTGGGGAATGGAGGTAAAAAGATAAAAAGGAAATAGGAGGTTTGGAAGACAGAGTGCAAATCTGTTACGATGCAACTTCAGTACAAACCAAGATGATGGAATGGTGCGCCACAAATGACAGCCATGGGAAGGCATTTGAGCATTTAAGAACAGCTTCAGAGCCAAGGAAAAGCCGATCAGTCTCGGGGAGCGCCTCGTCTGCACATTTAGGCAACTAAAAGCATTGTCATCTCGTGTGTGTCGAGCAGGCATGTGTGGGCGGAGAGCACGCTGCAGTCTTCACAATAAGCCCGCTCTAATTCAGCTGCACAGCGCCTTCGCGCTCACCAGCCTTTCTCTCTCTGTTTCATTGATACGCAAATCTCCCTCACCATTCTCCCCAGCTCCCGTCCCCGTCCCAGAAATTAAGATTTTCTGGTGCTGTTTGCCACACAAGGTCCCAGTTAATACACTGGCAATTTTTCCAAAACCAAGCCATTTGTATGCCAATACATATTGATGATTTAGAGTTGATTTAGAGTTGAATTAGTTGTTCATTCTTAGTGTTAAGCCTAGACAAAGCCTACCACTGGTTCAGGTCATGGCTAAACGATAAAACCCTGAAGTATATTTTTTCAGCCAAACAAGATAACTTTATTAGAGCAAGACTCATCTCTGTTCCTTTAGATCCATAGCTGCAAGAGTGACAGAAGTGACAACACACACGTTAGCCACCGGGATGATTTCACATGCACTCCAGTCTAGGTCTTTTTTCTTTTAGAGCGTTATAATGGGCATCCCATGTGGTTTTTGTGTGACTTGTATTCAGGTATTTCTTTACATTTTACAAAAGGATCAACACTGACATATCAAACTGTAACTTTTGTTTATGATGCACATCAGTTTATTGTTCAAAGGGGACCTTGAATTTAAATGGATATTGTTAGGTTAGGCTGAGCTACAGTTTTCTTTCAGCATGGTTTTTAACAAAATTTCATTCCATTTTTCTCTTCAAACGCAACTTTTTCACGGTGCTATCATTTCAGTCCACTTGCTGCATCGCATTGAGAGAAAAGGCGAGCCGCAGCACTAGTGACCTAGATATTTGAAAAACGTGTTAAAAGTCTTAATCACTGTAACTGCTGGATGTATGTGCAACCCCCCCCCCCCCCCCCCCAATGAATCCCATCCCCCATGTAACAAAACTAGGGCAAAATCTGCTGTTTAATTAATGCTCCCCTACATAAAGGAATGTGTCAGATCTGCGTCTGAATGGAAGTCCCTGGCAGGCGGCTCACTGTCTGTCTGAACAGGCTCCCGTATCAATGTCACGCCCTCTGTATCAGAGGGCTTTTCTCTAGAACAGCCCCCCCCACCCGCCCACCCTTTTTTTCCAGAGAGCAGGCTACCCGACCCGTCAGAAATGAAAAGCCTCAACAGAGATGCACAGAGAGGTCTTAATCTTTCCCCAAATGTATTGGTTTGTTTTAACCGCATGTAGTCTCCCCCACAGACAGCCCCGACTCCACACAAGGTATTCCCCTTCGCACATGCCAGGAACTCTGTGTTTGCACAGAATCTCCCTGCATCATGTGCCGATTCAACCTTACATTCATTTGATATATGGGGAGGGAAAATAATCGGTTTGATGCATTTTGCTAAGCCCCGAATTTCCAGGAAATCCTTTCACTCTGTCAGATCGCCTAATCATGTCATTCCCGTAGATGTATCGCAAGAAACAGCCTGTCACGCTGAAGAGATTCACACACAATCTCCAGAAGGCACAGACTCACATTAAACAACCACTCAACCAGAGATGAAAGGTGAGGGTCCCGAATTATCTCGGTCCACGGCACTGAAAGAGCATCATTGCCATGGTTTGATCTGGTCAGAGAGACTGCGTTTCGGAACGGCGGGCTCATCGATTCAAATTCGTCGGCAGCCCCCGCGGGAGATCAGCCTCCCAGATAGATTTACACTCATCTGCACCCGCGCCGACCGATACCTACCTTTCAAACATTTCCCTTTGTCTTCCTCAAAGAGATGCATCTGTTTCGGTGGCACTCAGGACGCGCTATATCGCTATTGCGGTCTTTTCAGAAACGAGGTCAAACACATGGTATCTGTCGCGACTCTTCACCCCTCGCGTGACGCCTCCCCACCGCACAGCCCCAACACAGCGCACCCGCCTTGAGCCCCAGGTCCGCACACAATCAATGAGCCCCGCTTTAAATAACGAATGCCAAAGAAGGCAAACAAACAAACAAGGCTTTTTGAATATTTATCTCTTTTTTTTTGTCTCTGGGGAAGTGCGTCAGAGAGAGGGAGGAGGAGGAGGGCTGCTTTTTTTTTTTTTTACCCACACAGCCTCTACGGGCTTAGCGCTGGCTGCATGGAGAATTTTAAGAAAAGCGTTTCCATGGAGACCCCTCCTTCATTGTAGGGAGCCGTGTGAGGCACTCGCAAAGATTTTATTCTCACTGTTGGAACAGGAAGCACATTGGGTGCATTCAAGCTTCTCCCGCTAAGCACAGGCCACTAAAGGTGCAGCAATTATTCAGCAGCATTGAGATGAATGTGCTTGTGCGCACTGTGCTTGAATTACTGTACAATTACGTATTTGTATAATCTGTGAAAAGAAAACAGCTGAACCTCAAGACTGTAAGTTATTTTGTCCTCTCGGTTTATAGACATTATGTAACAGAATTTATTTTAAATTTGTCTTCAACCCCCATTTAGCCAAATATTACACATAAGCTGTCCCTCAACTTCATTTGGATATTAATATCTGGGGGTGGGGTGGGGGGGCGGGGAGGCGGGGCTTAAAGAGACACATTTCAGTCGAAATATTGCAACTCCTCAGAAAACAAGGCAGGCAAAATAGCTCCCCTTTGTACAGAATACATCACTTTGTCTCTTTGAAGACAAGAACAATTTGATATGGTACACGGCTAACAATGGAACTGACTGGCATTCTTATTAAAAGGAGCTTTTGTGTCTGTTTTAATGGCAGCTCTTTTGGCCTGTAATAAGACATTTATTCTCATCTTTTCACAATGTAGTCAATTTTAGCATTTTTCCATCAGAACGCATGGTGCATTATGTGCCATGTCTTGTTGTTAGGTAGGCAGCTCTAATGTGGTACCTTCTGTGCTGTACCTGTGTGTAGGACCTTTGTCTCGGTGCTCTTGTGACATGCACTTTATGTATCGCACCATGACAGTCTTGTACTTCACTCGGTTAATGGGACGGGTGAAAGCAAATGCAGTTAAAACAGGGTGTTCAAAAGGTGCCGTTGTTGCAGAGAGACACGTGCCGTCTGGTCCAGAGCCCTATCACACAGGAGCATTGTCCACTTTCACACTGACATCAACAGGCTCGCCACGCAGCCCTCGTACCCCACGCCTCCTCAGTTGTGCCCCTGACTGCTCCCCCTCAGTGGCGGCCATGTTATCTCCGCGGAATTTTAGCGTGTTGACGCCCCAGGCTCAGAGACGACAGACGCGTTCAGCCAACGCGCTCATCAGACACCGTGTCGGGCAAACTACAGAGCGGGGAACGACACAGCATGGGGCCGGTGGGGGTGGGGGGAGTGGTATGGGGGGAGCACACGTCTGAATCAGACTCAGATTCGTTATTGAAAGCGAATTTGAAATTCTTTTTCCCAAGCAAGAAATGTGCTGACCTAATTAGGCCCCAAGAGTATCCATCTGCAGCTCTTTCCTGCATCTCCTTGTTACCAGCTCATGAGAAAATTTCTACAAAGCTAATTGAAAAAAAATGCTAAAAAAAAAGCTTTTGGAGAAAATATGTAAACATAAACAAGAAAATATATTCTGACACCGTTATTTTAGGCCGCACTGTGGTACACCTGTGCGCTCCTGTTCTGACACAAAGAGCGCAGTTTTGCAGCTGTGTCCTGAATGTGGGAAATGATGCCATTCTGCACCTGTGTCTCGTCTGCCCTTTGACCCTTGCTCAAAATTTTCCCCTGCGTAAATTACCCCTCAGAGTGCCTGAGCACTGGTCATTCCTAAGCTCAGAGCATTATGTGAATTGCTTTTTTATTAACACAGAGCATCAAGAGTACACCCTGGACACTCCAACTGAAGGCCCACATCCCCAGAGCCTTCTATTAGCCAGATGAAATAACAGCTAGAGCTAGGCTTTGGTGGAATCTGGTGGAATAGAGCCCCATGTCATTTTTTTGTCCTGCCGTCATGCAACTGATTTAGCTGACTCTTCACTTGTAAAATAAATAATCCTCCATGCTTCTTAGAGCTCTCCTGACGGTTCTCAGAGTCTGGATAAGTGAGTCAGAGTGAATTTATCAAGGTTCCCACGAGCACCTTTACATACACATACAAGTCAAGTCACAAAGGATTTACACTGTTTTGATAGCGACAGTAAATATTACACCTGCTTTTCAATACTGCTACTTAATCACAAATTCTTGTGCTCCAATTAGCAGATTTCATGTTTTCCTTAACACGAATGCCACGAGTCTTCTTGCAGACATTTTCCCTCATGGCTCCCTGCTCTGCTCAGCTTGGTTATCGGTTACACAAAGAGACACGCGCTGAAGTGCGGCGTCTCCCTTCGCGCTGCTTCTCCCGAGAACTCAATTCATCTTTATCAAATTAATATTCTTTTAAGAGCAGAAGGCTTCCAGAGCGCAGCGCTGTGAAGGAGCCATCAGTCACCGGTGTGAATCCAAGGTAAACCGCTTAGCAAGTCGGAGCGTTATTTTATTTCAGAGCCGGTTTTCGAACCCGCTCTCATTATTATCACATTAACTCGCAGCGCCGCTGAAAGGAAGCGTTAATTAATGGCTCCGCTTTTCGCGAGTGAGCGCTCTCAGCTTTGTTCCCGTCCTGCCTCAGTGAAGGGGAACAGGAGACTCGGAGCGGGGTCACAGCGAGATTCCTCAGCACGGCACGGCCGCATCTCTACGAGGTGCGAGGCAGCACCCGTCCGCGCAACTCAGAAAACCACCGGCCGCTTCGCAGGAGACAACAATAAAAGAGAAGATAAGACCGATACAGGATTTTTCAAGAATATCAAAAAGCCACCGTGAACAAACAATGAACTAAACTGTAGAGCCCCGATAAGGACTCTGCAGCATCCGCCTGCAGGATTGCGCTGAGGGAATCGGCGTGGGAGATAACCGCGGATATCCCGAGGCGCGTTACACTCGGCTGCAGAGCGTTGTTTGCGCCCATGTCGGTGAAAAAGACGCCGGTTCGCATTTTGGAGAGGATTTTGTAGCAGCGCGAGGAGGCTTTGTGTGTGTCGCGCACAATTTGCATCCCCTAATGCGGGCGCGGTAGATAAGCCACTAGACCAAATCCGTAAGAAAAAGAAAAAAAAAGTCAATAAATCCAAGAGCCAGCCAGATTTGAAACGGCCGGGGTCAGAGGTCGGAGCGCTGTATGAAAGTGCGGCGCCCTGATAACAGAAATCCATCTTGGCCAATAATGTGGAGACGGGATCATCACTCAGGTAGAGCAGAATGGGTTATCCCACCCCCTCCTCACCACCATCACTCGCATCACAAGCGTACACGCTCATATTAAACATGCATGAGGGAAGCCGCGCGGACCCTGCATCGCCGTGGCAACCTGACGGAACGCCGCCCTGGGACCACTTCCACTCTGTCACCCACTGCCGGGGAGATTGCATATCCCCTGGGTCCTTCGCATACGCAATGTGTGCGAGATGGAATCTGAAATTTGAATAGGGAGGATGCAGATGTCTGTCCGTTTGGTGCCGAGGGATGGGGATTGGGGTGAAAAGGGCAGCGTGGAGAAATAAAAGAGGAGGAATGACTGGAATGCACAGATATGAGACAGAGGACCTCCATTCCAAACCTGCATGTATCGTTTACAGAGCCCCTGTTAATGCTTATGAAAATGAGCTAAAAATATACAGAACCCACATTCAAAAGTCAGCAACAGGTCCTAATTCGTCAATCTAACACCTGTCTAGGACATGCAGTCTGGTTGCTGGGTTAGCAAGTAATGGCAGGGGGCCGGTAATAGCTAGCTCCAATAACCAGGTTAATACACCGCTGGACGCTCCTGTTACAATACCAGCATATGCCTGATCCAAGTTATATCCCCTTCATATGGTTATGTAATATGGAGAGAGAGAAAAAGGTCAAATCTGCACAAAGCCACTTGCATAAGTGCCATTACATGTAAGATCAGAAAAACTGGCAGCCTATTGCAATTTAACAGCTTGTTAGCATTCAGCATGGAGCGAAGGTTACAGCACTTCTGCAGAATTTAGTTACAGGACTGATACGGGCAGAGTCAGAGTGCTCACAACTTATTCTGTGTGTCCTTTTCTAACGTAAGGCAAGGGAGCCATGAGACAGTGAGGAGAAGTTAACAAAAGCTTATTAACAGTTTAGGTTTCCCCTGGCAAACATAAGCCCTGAAGATGGTTTGAATGACTGTGACCGAAAACAAATGTTTTCTGAAACTGCACAGTTAAGTTAATAGTACACTTTTGTGTACTATTTATCTAAGGTGGCTTCTTTTGCAGTCTCTTTTTTACATTTCACAGATATTGTAGTTTCAGTTCAAAAAGGGGCAGTATTGCAGCGATTGAGACAACATGTCTGGCTCAAAACTACCCATGAACCCCGTAGCCCTCTGGTACCAGTGCCCTGACCGATCATCCATAGTGCTGCTCCTGGCAGCGGTCAGGGACTTTTCAGCAGTGGAATTTCCCCCTCGCCTTCTGTTCCTCCCCGCTGCTGTAATTGCCTTAAACATCCAAGTTAATCCCGCATTCTGCCACCAGCATCAACAACATCCCATAACGCCCTTTCAGTCAGGGCTATTTCTGAACACGCCGGGGTGGTTCGAGCCCTGCAGCGCGGCCACAGCTCCGCTCATCGAGTGCGCCACGGCAACTGTACTGCGACACGCCGGGGGGGTCATTTCATGGAAACGCCAATCAATTCATTTGATTTGTATGAGCGTCAGGGCTGTGCCTCTTCTGAGAGCGGGAAAGAGAAGCAATGCTCCTCGATTCATCGTGTGTTTTGGAGACGAAGCGGCACGTCGGGGGAAATAAATAACTGAACCCCCCCCTCACAGAACAATCAGCTGAGGTTGCCTATTGTCGTGCCAGCGAGATTACATTCCGACCTCGACACAGAGCCCGCCTTGATCTAAATGCCCGCATCTGCTGAGTCTGCATGCACTTTAATAAGGGGGCCCACCTGCCGATAACCACCGTCACCCAGCAGGCCTGGCATTACATCCATTCGGGGCTCCGCCGCTCAAGAACGGCTTTATAGGAAAAAAAGCTAATTAACCCTATTTCTTGGAAAAACGCCCTGTGGAAATGTGACACCGAACGGATCACAAATCACAGAGAAAAAGCCCGGCCCCCCGGGATACGAGGGACTACAGAGAGCCGCTATTTGGACGGTTTTCACACTTCATTAACAGATGCATAATTTAGCCAGAGACGGGATGAAGGCCCACAGCGCAGAGAGCCCGGCGCTGACAGAATCCCCGAGGGGGGGAGAGCATTACCAGTCACACAGGTTCTGAGCCCTCTCATATGAAAACCTCTCTCCCCTCTAAAGGTGCAGCCATTGGCTCACACTTGGAGGCGGGGCCAATTCGTCCATCGCCTTGACATTTCGAAACGTGTCGATAACAGAGACAGAGACGTCTTTCTGCCAGAGAGCATTGCGCCGTGAGCCCGATGAATGGGTGCCGTGTGGGGAGGCTGATAAGTCCCTGGCATCAAAAGGGCCTCAGTTCCCGGGGACTGAGACTGACTAATGAAGACAGCGCATCAAAGACGTGTCCCCGCACAAAGAGCAGAGTGCGGGAACGTGCCGCTGCTGTCTCTGTCCTGATATGAGCCCCGCGCCCAAATTAGTACACGCACTTTGAATTCGGTTCCTTATTTACACTTCTGAAGAGCGGACACATTTAGAAGACCATGAAAAGGCAGTCCGCTGCAATTCCCTTTTTGGAAATTGTCAAGGTGATTACAGGAGTCAGAACAGACATCGCTCCTGCTGGCTAGCATGGTAATAACACACACGCCACCAAAAAATAAAAGGGTGGAAATTATGACATGACCAGGCAGAAACGTCTATAGGCCGTTCAAATGAGTACCCATCAAAATGGCCTTTTCATCACAGTGCAAACACTTAATGAACTTAGCAGACAATAAAAGCAGCTGGTGAATATCTCATGCGCCCAAACGTTGCAGCCCGCCCTCCCCCCTCCCCCCTCCTCTCGCACTGTAGCGATGCACAAAATTTTAAGAGGATTTTCTTGTGAATAATGAATGTGGCCCGCGGGGTTTCTGAAATATTTCTTTTCATGATAAAATCCTAAAGTGTGGCCGGAGGGTGTTTGTCTTGGTAGAGACAGTAGCAGTGGCCTGTTCATCTCCCCATGCCTGTTAGTAATAACGACCCTGACTCTGGTGGATAATTGCCCATGGAGACTGAACACAGGCAGCTGACAATGTCAGGGTTGCCCAGGTGGGCTTACTCCAGAGTGCTTCTGAGCGACACTAACAAAGCAGGAGACAGCTCAATAAAACAACAGGGCACTCTTGCCCTGTTGTTTTATTGAGCTACAAAATGCCAGAAAAGGCTTGTCAAATGTAAAGATTTCAATTTCAAATGTTTTGACGGCAGCTTCGCAACCAGAAAATCCCGGCACACGTGCCGCAACGACTGGCGTGACCGCGAAGGAGCGAAGCTAAAATGCTGCTCAATCAGAAATTTGAGCCACGCAATTAGACGGAGCGAGCAGAACGCGGCAGTTTTCAGGAAGATGGTAATGATGTCGAGAGAGAATGAGATAGGCCATTAATTTTTCATTTATCGCACGATTCCTTCTAATTGTCTGGCATGAACTGAACAAAGAGGAGCACAAGTGTTCACCTCTGTCTTTCAAGGAAGGCCAATTCCAGTCC
Source organism: Megalops cyprinoides (assembly GCF_013368585.1). Lineage (NCBI taxonomy): Eukaryota > Metazoa > Chordata > Actinopteri > Elopiformes > Megalopidae > Megalops > Megalops cyprinoides. Next base: position 10,298,921 of record NC_050598.1, read on the forward strand.
AGCTTCTCGGGATCCTTTTTGGATATTAAAAAAAAACCCTACTGTATCCCTTTCCACTCTTTATTACCTCTAAGCTAATGACGGAGCAGTTAGCCAAATGTTGCACGGGTCCTGGAGCATTTAAATCTGCTTCAGAGCTACCGTAAACCACGACCGCATTTAAATCAAAGCCCATTTTCTAGATGAAGAGAATTACCAGCTAAGCATATGGGGCTGCCTTTTTTTATGTGTACCAGTGATATTGGCCTTGAACAGGGGAGGGATTTGGAATACTCTGTCGCCGCAGTGCGGATTCAATTGCTGCAAAGCAAGCGATTCCTCAGGCAGTCGGAGAGCAGTGATTCATGCTCAGGTTTAGCGGAGGGGAGATATTGGGAATGGCCAGATGAGGAAGGAGCACAGCTTTCTACTGCAGAAAGTGTAACAGCAGTTACAGGCGAATGGGTGACTAAAACCCCATAAACACCCAGCGTTTGAGGTCAGTCATCCAATATGTCTGCTATCATGGTGCATTAAAGGGTTTTGCTGAGACATAAAGGTACATCGGAGTTCAGTGGAAGAAGGCAGTCTTACCTTTCATTTAGGGAAAAGTACATGTAAATATATGGTAAAATATAAAATCTGAAATAAATATTGTAATATATCTAAGAATAAAAATTCATTTCGCAAAACATTCCCGTATGTAGCTCAGTGCAAGAATGTACGGTATTCCTTAAATCCATTATTTTAGACATATTTTTCTCTTCACAAGGTTACAGAGCTGAACAGATACTAACAGCAACCCATTACCATAAATGGCAGATATATATGACAACATTTTGCAAACAAGAGCCCAGTTACACCTCTGGGAACCAAAAAAATATAATCAGTCAATATGAGTGTCACAGAACACTATGGCAGGAACCATTTGGTAAGCAAATGCCTCAAATGAAGATTAAGATGTGCTGTACCTATGCAGTCCGAGCCGCAGTGCTCATGTGAGCTAATTTGGTGCCATACAATTTCTATTTAGGAAGGTGTCATTTGGAGAGGGACATCTGCCGTGTGCAAATGAGGAGAATGTAATGTGTCCCGTGCCACCAGACTGTCACCGCCACTGCTGAGTGAGAGGAATGCATGTGAACCGAACTCCAGTGGACATTTGTCTCTATTATGAGGAACATCTGCAAGCCCCCCTTTTTCCAGTTTGGCTTTTATTGGCGAATTACAGATGTAGAAGTCACAGGAGCAGAGACGGCGTTGTCTGGCGCAGGTGGGAAGGGGGGGGGGCGCACAGGTGTTCTCCTGATTTCTGTTGTGATGGATAGCGTTTAACCACAGCTGGGGTGACAGAGCAGCTGTGATGGAGCAGGGTTATGAGGCTCTACAGTCACTGTACTGTAATGCCCCTTTATAGGGTGGCTATTAATACATATTATATATCATGTATGAATATATGATCATAATAGGATATGCACACGTGTTTACTTTTTAACACCCTGAACATAATCAGATTAAATCCAGGAACTTTTACTTGGGTAATTCACCAAGCAATTTATATTTTTCCATTAGGTCGCAAATGCTACTCCAGCCAAAAGCAATACAGAGGCCTGGGGATGTGCTATGATTCAGTCTAAAACATGGGTCTAAAACATCAGTCTTGGGACACTGGCATTTCAAGGGCAAGCAACCTCCTGATGGGAATTTGATGAATGTGTCCGTTCCAGAATGTAATTAACATTGAATTATTTAATCACACTTCACAAGTAGAGACTATTTACACCTGATTAAACTTTACTATCTTTGTGATCTCAGGAAGACTTCATTGTACATTCTTCTTTCCATTTATTTCCACAGTGAACTACTTCTGCACAGGTGTATTAAACTAACATTACATTACATTATTGGCATATTTATCAGATGCTCTTAATCAGAGTGACTTACATCAATTACAGGTTTTTACAATGTTATCCATTTATGGAGCTGGATATTTACTGAGGCAATTGCGGGTCAAGTACCTTGCCCAAGGGTACAGCAGCAGAATCGAACCGACTCGAACCGGTACGAGTCCTGCTCCTTAACCACTATGCTGCACTGCCGCCCCCAATAATGTCATATTCATTTCATATTCACTTGACACAAAGGGCTGGTGCTCACAGGATGTTCTGACCCACAGTCTCTCCATATTTCTGTGTGCATCAGCAGCATGGATTCCAATCATCGACCATGATACAATGACTGATGGCACGGCAGGTCAATGCATTTATACCCTACCTGACATTACAGCATCCCTGACTCAGCTGAATGTACTGACAGTCAGCAGAAAGAATCTGCCAAATGCTATGGTAGGTATAATGAGCCCCAGACTCCAGTACCATGGCGATAACAATGCTGAACAGTTTTTGAAATGAAGTAATTAAAATGTGACTGCTACCCAGCATTCTCTGTTCAGCGTTCTGCTCTGGACAAGAAGCTGTATGGGTAACAGGAAAGGGTCAGGGTGGGAAAAAAGGGGTCAGAGTGGGAGCAAATTAAATACCAGTGACAGACTACTGAGAGTTGGGGATTGGTCCTACTGTTGAAATCTATCCCTGGCAAAAGAATAGAGAGACGGAGTGTGGCCAGAACAGTATGTGAGATCTCTACGGTTATCCTGTCATAGTGAGACATGTCACATGCCTTATTTGGATTTTTCAGATGAAGGCTTTGTAAAATGTGACTGCTGTGAGCAAATATTTCCCCTTAGTCTACTTAGTACGTTGCAATTCTAAAGCCTTCACTGTGCAGTCCACCTTCAGTGAATTAACCCTAGAGGGCAACCAAGAAGAGGCTACAACTCAATTAACAGAATTCTGCCTTATTGAGCCTGACCATAATGGTGTACAGAGAGAAAGCACAAAGAACCTCATATTCCTTTGAGGCAGAAGAACTAATAGAATCTGGGAAACTGGAAAGAATCACACAATTTAAAGCAATTATCCCCTCCCCCACCCACTTCTACCATCACCCTAACACATACATACACACACACACACACACACACACACAAGTACACACCCACTTAAAACCCCTCCCCTGATTTATTGCCTGAAAAGAGGGAGTTAATTTAGCAAGTATTCTGCCTGTGCATTATTAGTTCTGGGACACAATAAACTACTGTTGGGACTACCAAATTACCTTCCAAAATCCAATAAGGAGAGCAGCACACCCAGAGTAGACTGGACTGATTGAATAGTATTGTTCACAGAATACTAATAACAAATGGCAGGACCATCAAACTGATGTGCTATTTATCCACTGCTGCTTTCGTACCAGCTTTTCTGCTTTATTTTCACTATAATGACAGATATGGAAGTTGATGCAGTGATTATGACAAGGGACCACACAAGCCACTCTAAGCAGTTCGATGTGCAAGAAAATACTCTGTTAGAACACTGTAATGATAATAATAAGAGTAATAATCATTATTTTCATCATAGTGCCCCATTACAAGGAAGAAGTTGACATAGCTGGCCTGGGACAAAATAACACGATATCCAGAACCATGGGTAAGCACACAGCGCTCCAAAAATAAAATGGTTCTGTCCTGAATACATGCAGCCTTTTACCTTAGCCTTCAGAACTGGCTCTCTTTGTGTTTTGTGGGAATTATATGTGTCCATTATGACCTCTCTGAAATGCCACTTGTCTTAATGGCTCCATAATAGGCACTCAGGTGGACGGTAGTTCTTTCAGCGAGAGGCTGACGTTACGTTTCGAAAGCCCCAGTGTGAGGAGCTCTCGCCAGGGTGAGGGAGGATCAGTGGGGGGTTTGACGGATCATGCGGGCAGAGGGCCCACTGCACAGGCTGGAACCACTACTGCTGACCATGAACTCCTCGCTGGGAGTCCCTCTGTGCCTTACTGGAAGCCTAAGGAGGTCTGGCCATCTGTCTGTCTGTAGATATGCCATGTATTCCTCAAAATCTTTTCATGTATTGTTTCAGCAGGATTTAACCACCTGTTTCAGAGTGTCCGCCAATCCAAATATCGCAGGTGTCTGATAACGGTCCTGCTCCTGGGGTTACAGCTATTTCAGACAGGTGCAAAGTAGGCGGTAGGAGGCTCTGCAGGTAGGAGGAGAGCTCCTTCTCCCACACACACACACACAAACACACACATGCACACACATTTAGACACACACGCATACACACACACTTTCTGGAGCCATCTGTGCCTCTGAACCCCCCACCAGCTGACTCCTCCTAGAGAGCACTTCCAGGGGCAGCTCTTGCTGAATCTTTGGCTTTCACTACTAGCACGTCCACCAGTTTGATGCCTAGAGGTGACACTTCGTCATGTCACTTACAGAACCCCAAATGTCTACACGACTGAACCTTCGAGGACTCGGCTGCACATTACCCAGAGGACGGTGGTGGCCTCAGTGCTTTTGGGAAAAGAGTCTGCGCTTGCTGGGAGCTGAGCAGACTGAAGCGCTGATTAGAGTGGTTATTTATAGCTGTTGATACCCTCAGATCCCCTGCACGTCCCCTTTCGTGCTGTCAGCCCGGCCGGCACGCACTCTCCTGACACACACACACACACACACACACACACACACACACACACACAAATAGCGGTGCCTGTTCCTCCTTGCACTACACTGAGGGAACACCAGTCATTTTCCACCCATGGCTGTTTCCATTTATGGCTTTTAAATATTTAACAGTGCTCCACTTGGTTAATCCAATGGGAGAAACATCCATTGTGCTCTCTCTAAGGCCTCCCGTACTAAGCAGCAGCGACTGCCATGGGGACCAAGCTGACCAAGCAGACCCTCACCGGGACTAATGAGCACCAAGTCTGCAGGCACAGAGGTAGAGGGCTTTGGCTCTAAGGGAAGGAGAAGGAAGTTTGGTGGAAAAGGGGATGTCAGCAATCTTCCCGCAAATGAACCTGCATGTCGGATCTCTTTCCGCCAGGAACCCCCTCACTCCCACGCGGCGCTGTTCTTATTCTAATTCTGGGTCAGAGTTCCAGCGGTACCTGAAGGGTACATCAACCTACCTGTCAGCCCGAGTGGGGGGGGCCGTGGGAGGTAATCACCACGGACGGGTACAGCTGTCATACATTCCTCCACCCCGTGGAAAATTGCCTCTCCTTCTCAGCTCAACAGGAGGGGGGCGGCTGTCATACCCCCGCAGAAGCCCCGTGAAGCCTAAGTGAGGCACGGATAAAAAAAACGCCCCTGCCCCACCATTAAAAATCCGAACAGTAACAGGCTCACGCTCAGGTTTGCCTGAAGAGGGCCTAATTTCCACTCCATTGTGCCCCTAACAGGGGGACCCTTGAGCGAGAGCGTGGCTCGGTGAAGTGGTGATGAGATGTGGATCGAGAGAGAAAGAGAGAGAGAGAGAGAGAGAGAGAGCTCTCGACTCAGCCTCCACAAGCAGGCTCTAATGTGTTTAGGTCCTTTACCGGGGGAGGGAGAGACAGACAGCGTGGCTGGTGAAATACGAGGCGTGGCAATCAGCCGTTAATAAAAGTAATAAAAAAGCCAGTGGGAGTGAGTGGAGGGTGTGGCTGTGGGGGGGAGACCCTCCCTGTGGCCGGCCATATGGAGGGCAGTTTTCATTTCCTGTGCTCCAGTAAATTGAAGCATGCATGTGTTTGCTGCATGGAGACCTTCCCCGTGGCCTGTCTTTCCCCAAGGTAAGACCAACGCTGGGTGCTGGTAATAAACAGCAGCTGGAGTCAGGTCCTTCAGGCGGAGCGGCAGTGTGGTTCTTAGAGAGCAGAGATGGGGCACAGATGTCTCACAGATATATTCTGCTTCGGTGGCCCTTGGCTCTCCTCCAAGCAGCTCTGGGACAGCCTGGTTAGAGACCTGGTCCGATGGCGTTAAGGAACACACACCAGACCAGCACACTCAGGGATTCTGACCATGGGTGATGACTGTACCCCATGTTGGCATTCTCATGGATCCTAATCACAGGTGATGGCCACACTGTGAGAGGCTGAAGTATGCAACGCCTCAAATGGCCACCTAAATAGCTTGTTTCTGTTTTTCTTCCTTTCTGCTAATGCCTTCCATTGCTGTGTGGGGCTCTATTATATCACACTGGTCAAGCCGGTCAAACATCTACTTTTTCTTAATCCGCATGTCTTGAGGCGGCTAGTTTGTTTTTCCAATGGGCTAATGTGATTAGCGCTCAGTAGGGTTTCACTTCACGCCAACAGACTTAAAGTTCCTCACAAAGAAGATGAACTGAGAAGTATTCCAAAGACACCCACAGACAGAACAATCTGCTGCACACTTTCCACCTTCTCCTTTCCTATTAATACATTCTCCAGTCAGCTGACACTTAAGTAAGAGCACTGTGTGAAAGGAAAGGAAGTTGGGCATTGCAGGAATCTTTCCCTGAATTTCATCAGTCTATGTGTATGTACGGCACTCTCCAGGGAGATGAGGTATTTCCTGACCATTGTTCAGTCATCACGGAGTCCCTGGTCAGGCGCAACTCTGATCCCACCGATGGGGAGAACAAAGGACAGCAGTTACACAGTCTTCCTGTGATGTTGCTGGGCCCCAGCTTACTGACCGGGGGAATGTCAAGGACCCAGAGTTCCAGCACAAAGGACAAGGGGAGAGCAGGGCAGGTGACCCCCGGACCAACACATACGGAATAAAACTGGGAGTTCCTCTACCCACTGACCCCTTCTCCCCCTGAAGGTTTCAGGTTATTTGTGGCTTTCAGGAAGGTGAAACAGAGCGCATTAGAGGTGTGGACCTTCTGAACAAAGCCGGCATACAATTTCAGCTAGGGCAGGCATGCGAACAACACAATTTAGACAGTATGTACAGTAAGATGCCAGAGCGCAAACATCATATGGGATAATACCCCATGGCTTTATCAGAAGTTTGCCTGATCCGATGCATCTGTGTAGCGCTGATTGAAAACACATGCCCGGAAACACAGAGGCACAAACAGCCACAAGCACTTACCGACTCAAGCACCTCTCAATTATTGACAAATGTATGCAAATGCATGCAGATGCAAACATATACCAGTGGGAGAGGAAAGTGTGCCGGCACACAGAGTAACATGTAGATGCACTTGAACACAAGCATCCGTTCCAGAGACACTAGGAAACAGCCATTAACACCCCTTCCACACACATCCTTATTTACACTCACATTTCAAACAGGCTCTTTACAGCATAGTCAGCATGAAACCAGTTATTAAATATTGTCATATTTAATAATACTCGAACATGCAAGTATTTAGTGCAATATGAAGCTATTTTTAAACATAAAAGTAATTTTTTTCACAAAGACATTTTGACTTCGAAACCCAGTTCCAAAAAATACACAATATCCAGCTGAATCCGTCTGCTATTTTGATTTATGACCACTGTTCCCTTGTTGAGCCTGGTGAAGCCTTTATTTACCCAAGGATCCCTCTACCTCTTCACACCCGCCTCTCCCTTCAATTTATAATGTATCCCCAGTGGAGCCATCCCTATTCTGGTTTCGAGCAGGAGCTGCCGGAGGTTCTCCCAGTATGGACCTCCATCTGTCAGGCTGTTTTCTTCCTTCACCCTCAACCAGAAGCCCTGCTGTGGAGCCGTTCCTGGGGGTTCCTCGTACTGAACGCTGACCTGTCCTGACTGTGGGAATGGCCTGCACTGTATTTCCCCTGCCTACCGCACCCCTCCAAGCAGAACGGATTGTGCCGGAGAGCTTCCCTGGAACAAATGTTCCTCTAGACCGCTGCCCCTGGTTGACACTCCGTTGATGACCCTCCAGGGTATTCGATATGGCCCCCCGCATTGCTCACAGTCGCTGGTTTGTCTACAGCGGTGCTATAAGCAGGCTATGCAGATATGGAGCGGCTTCATCGTCTTTCATATGAGCTGGATGGCTCATACTTTTCGTCGAGCCTGCTGGATCAGCTGATCCACATACAATAAGGATCGATGGACCGTAGAGGGGTCACCGCTGACTTGTGATTGGAAACCACGTGCCAGGTTTAACCCATCCCTTCACATTCAAACACCACCCTGAGGTTTACACAAGCTGATCAAGCCCGATGATGCAAAAAAGTTTTGCCCGCTTTTGCACTGATTTCCAGTTCTTTAGTTAAAATAATATGAATCAATTCGTACTCCACCAGGGACCTACAATCCTTTTGCAAATAGGAGCTCCATTCGGGCTGGACGCACAGAGGAAAAAATAATAAAACAGGCACAAAAACCAAACAGCCACTCTGCAGTGACGCTCTTGGCCGGCTCCCCCTGGGTGTGCGCATTCCTGGAGTCAAACCATCCACAGCCGGACAGGCAACCAAAATGCCTGAAGCTGGAAATGCAATGTCACCGGTTATGGGCGGGGCTCCCGGCCTGCCCGCAGGACCAGAACAGGCCATGGTTCCCTCTGTGAGCCGGACGTGTACCCAGCGTGTGTAAAGCACAGAAATTCTCCCTCCTTGAGCACGTACCCTAGCGTTAGTCACATGCCCTCAGACATGAAGGTCAACAAAACTGCTGGAGGCATTTAGCCTAGATCAGAGCTGAGAATTAGGGGCCTTTTTAATGTTACTTGTAGAACCACAGTGATCCTTTTATTGGTTTCTGTACTCCAGTACCCAAGACAATAACATGCCCTTATCAAGGCCCTTTAAGCTATTTACACAGAGGAGCAATGTCGGAGAATGGTTGGCTACTCTGCAACTGTGTCTAGGGGTTTGTGGGGTCATACTGAGGCTGTGATACATCTGCCCCCACTCTAAACCTGTTACCCTCCAGCAAGGAGAGGGCAAGGGCAATCGGTTCCTGTGCAAGTTTGCTTTGAAAGAGTCAAATGAAGGAAAAGGTTTAATGTGTGTCTTAATATGTTTCAAGGCTACAGAATTCCTGTTGGGATCTCAGTGTTTGACAATGGTTTTGTTTCAGTCATTTGCAAGATTTCAGCTCCATTCATACCGATTTAAAATCAGTTAATCCACAGACTATTGCCTAAATCTATTGCTAGCAGAAGGCTGCCTGTAATTAAGCATAGATGCAATTAAGTGCCAGCCTTCAGAAGTGCACTCATACAGACAGATGAAAGATTCACTCTATGGAAAAATTACCTTTTTTTACAACAGTAGGAGATGATAACTCCCTCACGTTCTGCATTCAGACTTCATCACTAAAATGGCTGTTCTTTCCAGGGTTGCTTCAATTTCCTGATTGTAGATTTATCGTTCAGTTACAGCTCAATCAGCAGAATTTGCGGTTTGCAATGAACTCCTGAGTGATTCGATCTAGAACGGCACAGTGTGAAAGGGAGCTTTGGGTACAACTCTAACCTTTCCGGGGTGATGCTAGGACTGTTTCCCTCATTCATATTCAGTATCTGCTTGATTTGACTTGTGTTCAGCCAGTAAAAGACTCGGCGCAGTCTATTTGCCAGCAGACTGTGCCGCATTCTGCCTTAACAGGCCATAAATAAAGGTCCCTCTACTCAAGCACTGCATCTATGCTCACAGTGTAATTTGTTTTAGTGCTTCTCTTCCTGGCCTTTTCTCAAGAAAACATAAAATTTTAGGAAATATATGTGATCCAAAGATGGCCCATCTGCTTAGAACTAATTTGAGCTTAGAAATTTGTCCTGTTTTCCAGAACTAAGAAACGTGATGCTCAAGCAGAATAAAACATAAATCTGTGTCAGTGCTCATGTTTTGGGAATAATATAAATATTAATGAGTGGAAGTCTATACCAGGGAAATTAAAGCGGGGGGAGATGCCTTATGAGGAACATTAGAAATGCCTCCAGACACTGCAGAATCCTTCAGAAAAAAGCCCTGAGGTTTTGCAAAGGTCATGTGCACTGCGCCTCCAAGCAAGCGACTGATTGCCTTTGCCAAACGCTCCCATTTTAAAGTGGTTTAGAGATCCATAAATCAATGGCTAGGAAATGCACACTGCTGGATGAGTGGGAGGGCTTCAACTCTCTGAGGGGCTGTTTCCTGATTGGAGGAAGGACTCAGCGAGTGATAATGTAACACAAGCGCTGATGGGTTGCCCAGTCAACACCTGGCTATTGTAAAACTGCCATCTCAACAATGACAAGGAATTAATAAATATTTTATTATCATTACTTAATTTAATATAACTTTCCGTTAGTATCTACTATGGGCAGTTTGGACAAATGTGCCCTTTATCTTAAAATTCAGCGGTTTAAAAAGTGATCATGAATACCTAGTTATGCTGGTTCTGGGATATAGGGAGGAAAAGCAGGGTTGAACTCCGACAGCATGCCCCATTCTCCATCCATGATGCCACTTTATTTCCCAGCAAGCTTTGCAAAGCATATGCTGCAAAGGGGGAGGATCAAAGCCACCGAGCCACAACATCAGCGCTGTGGATAGCCCAGCACAATACCGTGGTAACATAACATAAGACTCTGCATGGACTAGTTTCAGCACTCCATGCCTGAAATGTGCACTAAATCAAGGTGTCTTACTGTGAGACCAAATGTTAAAAGTGCAAAGGATTGCCTGCCCAAAATTAAAATAATAACAAACAATCTGAATCAATGGCAATTATGTTATGTTGGGTTATCTACTGCAGCTGACTAAAATGCAGCCAGAGTAAAGAATTCATATGAACATAGAAAACAATGCATACTGTCAGTAGAGCAACCCCATTCAAATGAGTTAAACCATCCTCGCCTCTGAAAGCTGTAAACACCCTTCTGCCTCCTAAAGCTGGGGCCATTTCTAAACTATACATGCAACCTGACCAGAGATGTGTGACAGTTCTTTGGCTTGGTCCTCATCGTGATTTGATCAGGTCAGTCAGCAGAGACAGAGCCCCGGGTCCTTGGAAATACGACCCATGCCTCTTTTATCCAACGTTTGCAGTAAATCCAGCCTATCCCTGTGTGCCTGCCTCTCCCTGTGCCATGAGCGCAATGAGGAGGCCTCATAATGCACAAGGTAAAGGGGGGGGGGGGGGGGGGGGGGGGTGTGTGGGGGGGGGGGCTGAACTGTTCACTGCATGGATGGAAGAAAGAGCATCACCCGAACAATTAACTCCATGTTGCTTGCAGGGAAAGTGGGGAGGCAGGGGGCTCCCAGAAGCTAGGGGGAGGGGTCTGTTGGCGGGTCAGTGGGTGAAATGAGGTTATTCACACGGAAACACAGAAGGTCTACTGGCGAGGAGAAGAGTCTCCACCCGGGTGATAAATCAACAGCGTTCAGCCTGCAGGAAAGGGGGGCAGGGCAGTTAGCGGACAGGGAGGCTGGGGCGCTACCAGGGAAGAGGAAAAGGGGAAGGAGAAGAAGGAAGGGAAGGAGAAAATGGGCTAGCGGGTGTCGGTCCCTGTCCAGATACGCATCTCTGCTGCAACAGCAAAACCTGAGATGCTAAGCGACACCACTTGTAATTGACTTTGAGGGATAGGGGGACCTTCTGTGCTTTCACCCCAGTATCCCAGTGATGCTCTCTCTCCACTGCCTCATTAACTAAACGGATGTGGATGTCCCCTAAGAACCTAAATGTGCAAGTACTGTAAAGACCTGTGGGCATGCAACTGTAAACAAGGCCAACAGATGCAGGTAACACTTATTATGCCAGTACACACTCTTATTCATGGCTTTGGCTCAAAAGAAGGAGAAACTGTGTGGGTTCTCTTATCTCGTCATGCATTTCAAACCCTGCTGACCTCACTCCAAGGCTCCCATTGTCTTTTCTGCATCCTTAATGTGTATCTATAAATCTTCCCTGTTAGAACAAGGACTTGACAAATAATTAGATCAGTCAATCCCTTGGCTCTAGCCAGCCGAGTACAGCCCTGCCCAAATTAGGATCAATTAAACAGTTAATAGATCAGGTGGAACAGTTCTCAGAAAAAAATCTGTGACTATGGAGATGAATCAGTGGTTTCTGCCAGGTTCAGACGGAAGCAGTCCCAGCCGGGCATTGTTTGACTTTCCAACCCACAACTTTTCTAGACAAGATTCAATTTCAGCCATGGTAAGTTTTGGATGTGCAGATACAGCACACAGCCATGATAGGGCCTCAAATCAATGTGCATCAATGAAACACACAAGGCCAATGTTACATAACGGTCTGGTCCTGGAGGGGGTAACAGTCTGGAAAACGTAAGTGGAGAATCGGGGCTGAATTTTTTTTTTTCAGGCAGCTGAATTTAGACAGTGCAAACAGCCCACTTCCAAGGAGCTCCAGCAAACTGTAGCTTTAGGCTTCATTTGCCCCCGTGACGGGCTCGCTGGGACGGACAGCTCCAAAAGCACAGCCTTCCACAGCGGTCCCGGGCTCAGGAGTTTCCTCCGGCACCTGTCAGCTCTCTGCCGAGGCAGCGAGCTTTCGTTTCAACACCCTGCTTGGCGCACCAGCCTCTGACCCTCACCCAATCGATAGCCCGCCTGTCCACAGGACGGTCCTACAGAGATAAGCAACACAATAACGCAACTCGCTTTTAACAACAAGGTCAGAGGAACCCATCAGAGAAAGCTCTCCCTGCCAGAGAAATAAGCATCGTTGCTCCTCGACAGCTACAGGGAATCTGTGGAGGGTTTTATTTTTTTTTAGAAAGAGAAAGAAACCGCGAAGCGCTTTATTTGAGAATGCAGCAGCGAGCGTCACCCCAGCCTGCCTGGGTTTTTCCAGAATAATCTGGGATTTGCTCCACGTTTCCCCTCCCCTTTCACAGCGGCTCACTCTCCCCAGACAGCTGGCTTTGTCTGTGCTGGAGTGCCCTCACTTTAAGTTTGGAGGGGGGAAAGCCTGCACCCCGCTCTGTAATCCATTATCTAAGCTCTCACAGGCCTTGGCTCTCAATTAATTGTGCCCGGTTTAGGTTTACGTGAAAATCGTATGGACATCCATATTGCCGTTTAGGAGCCGGCGAAGGATTAGCAATGCAAATGTAGTGTGCTGGCACACACTATTTTAGTTTCAAAGTTTGCTTTGTAATACAGAACAAAGACAAGACAGGTGTAAGGAATGAAGTATAAAATGAAAAGTAGTTTATGAATGCAGCTGAGTTTGAGATGTTTATCTTTTAAGACGCCTATTTTTTTTCTTTGCTGTTTGTGATTACTGGAATGCACATTCCATTCGTTTTTGCTGGGCTTCTATCTCTTGCAGGGGCGTTGTAAACTAAATCTGCTTTCCACCTGACAGTGCAGTAGGTGACCTGGGGAAATTCGCATTAAGACCAGAGAGGAGATCAGACACGCCTGCTGCTCTGTCTGCCTAATACACGCTCGCATGTCACAGTAGTGTATCGCTATCCCCCCGTGCACCAGCTGGCCTTCCACCGTAAGGACTGACTCACAGTTTGAAAACAACTATGCTAATCTCTCAAAGAGGGGTGGTGAGTAAGAAGCTCAATTCGCAACTGTGGGACTTGTGCCATAAGCCAGCGCTCAAGTATTACGACCAGGTAGGGTCCATGTGCGCTGTGCGCGTTAAGGCAGCTCTTCCAGGAACCGGTAACTGTCGTGGCTTTGTAATGAATCGGCTTGCGTAACAACGACCGAATTTTCATCAGTGCGTACACTTGTTTTTCTTTCTCAATCACCTGATCACGGTATCAGCGCCTCAGATATGTTCATCATGGACACACCGATCTTATCTTGTTAACCGATACTAATTGAGACCATATGCTTATTTCCCCACCTGCAAGACACCTGAGATTTCGCGCACCGTGCCCCTTCCCCACCCCTTTTGAGAAGATGAGCCTGACCGCACCTTCAAAAAATTATCGATCCCACACACATGAATTTAAAGGTTATATAACCACACTGAATTTCCAGTAACAAGAAAATTATACCCACGATTTTAAAATTATTTCCTGTGCTCCTTAGCCGTCTGGCACCATACATATTGATCAGGAAAGGGCCTCGCTGTGCAGCTGGGGACAGGGCTCGGCCCGAGTATACAACTGTCAAATGAGTCCCGTTTACTGACATACAGTATTAGCGATTTCAGCTCTGTCAAACATAGTTACGCGCATCCCTTTCTTCATTGAACCCTTTAAACTCAATTTCGCATTAAATGTATCATAATTTAAAGAATGTCTTTCAAATACCTTCAGTTGCATAGTTGTGGTCGCGAAGGAAGCTGTTGTTGATTTTACGGGTGTCAATGTCTTCCTCCATTTATGATGGCGTAACTTCGGAAGCCTAAAGCAGACAGACGAGTATCCATGGTCCTGAACCTTCGCTTCAGCAGAGGGTCCGCGGCAGCAGCGGGCTGTTCGTCATGATTCAGACCTCACCGCGGACACAACAGGGCGACAAATCGGCAGATATACTGCAGGTCCTGACCGTCCGCTCCGGGGAGGACTACGCAATCACGGCCACTTCCCACAGTGCCTAACAGCGCACAGGTCTGTAACACCGATTTAGCTGTGCGCCTCGACTGGGCGGCAACGACTTAATTTCGTATCTAAAAAGATCAATGTCACGTCGTTCACCGGTGGGTGTCGGTCTGGCTGTATCAACTAGTCTCCCGCTGTATTCCGGAGCAACTGCACGAAACGAATGTGAAGAGCCGATATGCTACAGAATTAAATGAGAGTGTCGCGTATTTGTCGCCCCCCACGGTGTGCTGCAATAAATGTTCTTGGCTTAAGGTTCTGGTCGGGGCAAAGATTTTCCAACTGCAGCAGCGAGGGGACCGGAAAAATGCGTCAGGCTGGTAGTCTGCTACAATCCCCAGTCCTGCTTCCCCCCTTCTCGCATCGATGTCCGCTTCTCTCCGGTGGTTGCGTTAGCGCTCAGATGAGTGCTGCGTGAGAGACTTCTGTTGCTGCTACAGTGCTATACTGCATTAGGGCAGGCTCCTCCCATACAGACTGCCGCTGTCCGACTGCGTCAGCGTCACTGTGAAGCACACACATGCGGCGCGCCGGGAAGCTGCGGCGCAGAGGAGCGGGTGGCATATTCAACGCTGCGAGCCAGGAAAACCGAGACCAGACGCTAACGGGCAACAGCAGCATGCTCCCATACGATACTTTCACGCATCGACACATAAACCCGTAATATAACAAATGACAGCAGCATCCTTCCTTTGAGCCAACGGGCAATGTAACATTGCTGTTCATGGACTGCCACATTAAAATCAATATGGATATTGAAACTGCCGTGATCAGTTGCATTCTGCCTCGTTCTATATTTCATTCAGAAATTTCAGAAATCTCACTCAACCGGCATTCTGCAAGAGCGGCCCCAGCACCCCGCTGTGGTTTATCACGAATTCTGCTGTTTAGAGAAGACTGGAATAAAATGGGCAACTTTTTCCATTTTTTTCAGTTTGGTTCTGACAGTAATGTCCCTACATATGTATATTTCCTTGAACATTTAAATATTTTACTGAATTGATGAAGTTTCCAACTGATTCATTTCAAAATGTTTTTTTGGTTCAGCACTGGGTAAGTTCAATATGGGGGTATGTGGAATAAAATACACTATGCATCTATACTTTTCACAATTTGGAAAATGTTTTCACACCGAATTGTCTGTAGATAGCATTTGCTTCTAAAATTACACCCTGTCATGCCAATACATTACAGCTATGTTTAAACAAGTAAGAAACTGCATCTTTTATCATTAGAGGAAAATTGTCCAAACAGCTGGAACTAAAACTGTTGAAGAACTTGTTAAATTTAAAGACGACTCAATTTGTCAGATTACAGGGGATAAGGGATGATATTTGATCCTATGCAGTCCCCCATCTGAAAATGGTGCTAGCGATAGAGATTCACACACAGAAAAGCACATATCATATTTAGTGGCTGGGGTCCAACCTCAATTCTTGGAGGTTTTCCTCATGTGGGGGAATCATTCAGCACAACAGTGATGTCCCTTTCATCAGCTGAGCCTCTTGCTTCAATGGTGGGAACCGGATTACTGTAGCCTTACTATGTCAGGGTTTTCCTTCTCTTTGTACCATAGCTCGTTTTGTACTGCTCTCCTGTTCACACTCTTTAAAAGCAAGTCAAGTATTTCAGGAGCCCCCTCCCACAAATAAGAATACAAATGGAAAATCACTTCACAAAACAGCATAGGCTGGCTGTCATGTTTGACCTAAGACCCCGTATTAAAGTTGAGAGAGGCACTACCTTACAAAAAATACAGCCTCACCTCTCTTTTCTTCTTCTCCAATGTAATAGGCATTATACAGTGGATCTTAAATGGGTAAAATCACCATTAAAGTAGTTCCCTGTTATGAAGAACACAATGCTGTCAGCATCATCAGGAGACTGCTGTACTGTGTAGCTCCATATGTAGATGGCACCACATGATTAATCTTGTACTTGGTTGCCTGGCAACAGGGGGTGGTTCATCTAACCCACAGGCTCAACTTAGCCCAATCTCCCCTGTGCCCCACCACCAAACCCCCCCCCCCCCCCCCCCCCCCCCCCCCCCCCACCACCCGCCAAGTTTGCACGGAGACACATATCTCTCCCAAAAATCATCAGACGCCAACACAAGATAAAACAGTCAGCCCAACTGAGGAACAGGAACGGATTAAATATTAATAACCATATTCAGGAGGGCTGAGCGCAGAGTGCCTCACCAATAAAAAATACATACAGTAGCTCCACCAAATCCCTAAGGAAAAAAGTGGTTTTGCATCACATGAACAAAGCATCCATTTAAACTGTGTTTTACAATACACTGTATATGAATATTATATCACAGCGAACCACACTGCACTTTCACCTTTTGAGATAGTTTGAAACCAAGATCCCAAGTTACATATTTAGTCTTTATCAGACTACATGCAATAATAAATAAAAAATAAATAACAATTACTGAATGGTAGGTGGCTAACCAACACCAAAACAGCTTAGCTTGCTTTGTGGAGCAATTCATTCTGAACTGCACAAAAGGAGCAATGCCTATGAGAAATGTGTTTTGGAATATTATTACAGTACCTTTTTAAGAAGATAGACTGTTTTCTGGAAACAAGCTGCCTTCAGCCAAAGCAACGATAGATGTATTCCCACTGAAAGGGTTTGATACAAACATGCATGAGGATACTGACTATTTTCAAGGCGAGGTTTCACCTGTTAAAATTTGTGTTGCATACCCCTTTAAGCACTTCAGAAAGACAACAGACAGAGGCTGATGAATCTGATTTGGAGCCTTGCTGTCACCGCTTAATTCTGGAAAGGATTGATTTACACGCTGTGTTTAATATCTGTCTCCACAGGGGCCTTCTCTGACACACTCGTTTTCCCATTCTAAAGCCCTCTGCATATTTGCCCTCTTAATCTACCTGATGCCATTGTCCGCTCGGGCACGCTTTTCCGAATCAAAGCCCTGAATTTTTTAAAAAAAGAGGTGCGCCGTGCGATTCTTAAATGCATTAGCCACCTTATCCACCGGCCCATTTGCAAATGAATCCCCCCCCCCACCCCCCCATTAAGGTCGCCAGGCATCTGTCTGTGATGTCGCGCAGCCAGTCCTGCCATACATTATTGAAACATTCTCTCCCCCCCCACCCCCACAGCGTACGCTATTTAACACTCCACCGCCCTTGTACCTCCATCAGAATAAATTTAAGACATCATCTATACTGCCCATAATATGGGTTACTAGAGCATCGGGGCTCCGCCACATCGCGAACTGGTTGAATATTCACACAGTCTTCTGTTCTCCAATCGAAGTCTAATGAAACTGTCTCTGCCTCCACCTCTGCCTCAAATCCCTCTGATGGAGCGGTAAGGCCCTTTTTTTCCCCTGAAACTAATCTTGATTATGGTTTAAACTGAGTATCGAGCAGGACGTCTGTTTTTGGTCAGGCCGGCTTAGCAGAGGCCTGTGATAAACCCGTTGCAGTAGCTGCAAGGATGAGCGACAAAAGGAGGGAATTAAAACGCCACTGATTTTCACCACAATCACTGAACTGGAGAAGCGTGCTATTAGAGGGATACAGCATTAGAATGCAGGTTTGAGTTCAGATAGGTTACCTTTATATGGCTAATCTTACAGCCGTTTCTAGGAGCAAGCAGCTTCCATGAGTAATAACTCCCATTTTTACTCCACCCTCTACACAGTAGACAATGTTGATACTCTGAGTGATCGTGGAAATTGATATAACCTGTCCCTGACTATTTATGAGTTCATCTCAACAATTTTTCTCTCTATTTTTTCATACAGAATTAGTATACAATACCATCAAAAGTCAAAACAGTCTTTCCATTTTATGCTGTGTTTTATGTGGGATCATTCTAGACTCTGGTTTTCCTGACAGCTGACAGATCTCTCCTCTCCATACAGTCACATCAGCCAATCAATAAATGAAATTTCAGTTAAAGGTCATTTCTACCCAGTAAAGGTAATCCCAAAGGTCCACTGTCCTACAGGCTAGTAAACTAATGCTTCTCTTATCCACCCCTACAGAATTATTCTGGAATGGATACTATTCCTTCCCTGCTGACCATGCTGCTACAAGGAGCATTCTCATTCTGCAATGAGAACATGCTAGCGATGCTACGTTGCAGGTTTTCCTACACTTTAGAGTGACTGTCTTAGATTAAATAGCATCTCCACCAGACATAGGTTCCCCTCTCTGTATATGCTCTACCCTTTAAATGTGCATTTGTGTAGCATGTTCAGTAGAAGCAGCGCAAAGCAAACACTAGATGACACTACCAGCTTTAGTGGCCAGGCTCTGAGATATGCAGCGTTTAAAGTGGAAATGTGGATGCTCGGTGGGACAGTTACGCCGAAAGAGCGAGAGAGGGGGAGCGAGAGAGGAAGGGGGCAGAAAATTTTTAGTCTGTAATTAAAGCAGTTGGAGAAAGACGCCAGGAGCCAGGGATTGAGATCAATGGTGCTGCCTTAATTAAAACTCCTCCTCCCAGCTCGTCCTCCCTCTCGCAGCAGCAAAACGGGTCCATCAGTGCCCCGAAAAAGCTGCTCAGAGATGAGGCTTTTCACTTGAGTCTCCTCACAGGGGGGAGGAGATGAGGGCTGGACAGGGTCCCTTCAGCGCTGTATAACAACTGTATAACAACAGTCGTCTGCACTCCCTTCCTAAGCCTTTCTGGACAGCTGCTAGCACGGGGCAGATTATGGGTCCACTGCAATGATCACTTATTTTATTTTCAGATGCCCTTATGCAGAGTGTATCACATCACTTCTATCCTTTTACTCAGCAAAATATTCATCAAAGCAATTCAGATTAAGTTCCCTGGATACAACAGCAGTGCCTAATTAGACTCTAACCACCAATGTATTCTGCTGGACTTTTATTTTGATATCTTATTTAATACTGACATTATGATCAGATCTAGTTATTTGCATCGGTGTATGGTAATTGGTTAACCTAGGGCTGCACACCATGGGGTGTGCTAAATAAGGAAGAAGCTCTTCAAAGGAACGTAGCTGTTGGTGGATGTGCCCTTCCTCTGTTATTTTACTCCGCCATTTACACATTCATTTTTGTAGGATTGAAATCATTTTCGTGGTGCATTTGGCTTTTCTGATGTTCCTTGAGCAAGATGGCATGCAACTCAACCGATCGGATGTAAAGCTGTAAAGAGCACATGGGCTCGGCTCACAGAGGGGATGGATGATGCTCCTATAGTGGGACCACACACCCCCACACACATCTGCCCCGAGGCTCAGTCTACTCCACAGTAGCAGAGTGCAAAGAGTAAGCACTGCCCCTCCCCATTACAGTCCTGCAGAGGACAGTGGCTAAGGAATATTCCTGACTGCTCCCCTATGTACCCAGCCCATTCATGTAATGCATTGTGGTATTGATCTCCCCCTCTGTCTCTCAGTGCCCAGAAACACAGTGCTCTGCATCCCCTGCCAGCCTGCCAACGCAGAGAGAGGAGAGATGGGCCGGTCCCCAATGATTTTAATTGCAGTGGCGCACCAGGAATTGGTGGGTTTCTGCAAGGCTGCAGTGCAAAATACCCTCCACTCTAATTACACATTTGTACATTCAGTTATCCTGGCAGTTATTTCTCAACCATCACTTTCAGGCAATTCCAGTCATTTTCTCAGCATTCAAACCTGAACTCTCTTCTTATTTCAGCAGAAAAAACGGTATAAGTCAGCGGCTGGTGTCCCTGGAACGGCATTTAAAAACCCAGAGTGTCTCCTGCCACAGGAACAGCGAGCCTCAGCGCTGAAGGGCTTCAGTCTGTTTGTCACAAATAGGATTTACGACGCCGCCCATCTGCCGGGTGGCTGAGCAAGGGGGGAGTTCACCCGGAAACGGAGACCTTGGAAGACGGAGACCGAGGCCAACCTTTCCAATCAGCCCGAGCGCCCGGGGTCCCGTCTGCGAGAAATAAATGTCCCGTCCCCGCCCACCCCGACTTGACATCACTCGGCTGGCGGGGCGCGCGGAGCGCGGCGTTACCTCCGTGTGCTTAAACATGACCCGCGTGTGAACCGACAGACTATTACACGGATACACTCCCCTCCAGAGCCGCTGATGTCTGGGCAGTAAAACATAGCTCCGGCCACGCAGGAGGGGTCCTGTAATGAGAGACAAGGGAATACGCAGAGGCGAAAATACGATGTGGGGGGTGAGAATATTCCAGTAATAGTGGAGATATACACAGTGTGGAGAATGTTCTGGTAACAGTGGGGAAAAAGACAGAATGGAGAATATTCTGGAAATGCTGGAACAAATGAGAAGACCGCAGGCATTTAATTTAGTGAGGCACTTTATGATTGAAACAACAGAGGTAGGAACCAAGATACTGTGAGAGGCAGGACGGCAAATTCTGTAGCTTGAAACAGAAGCCACATGGGGGTGGGGAAACATGAACAGAAAGAGGGAGAGAGAGAGAGAAGGAAACTCTGGGGGAGGTTCATGGGAGATAGAGAGACAAGAAGAGATGCAAAGAAAGAGGGGGGAAGAGAGTGAGATAGAGAGGCAGCTAACAAGATGAATGCGTAGTTTTAGCAGAGGGGATTAGACCCAGCCTGGGGGGGGAAGATAATCTAATAGCACTTCTTAAATCATGATGACTACTGCAATTTTCCCTCTCACCAGGCCTTGGACCTGAAATAGACACCTGCAATAATATTGCAACTGCTAAATAAATAAATGCATTAGAATGCAGGCCATCACTCCACTCACTGTGTAAGGGGAGGGGCCCGAGGGGACAGGCACTTAGTAAATGGACTGTGCTTTGGGTTTTATTACTAGCGGCTGTTTTGCGCAAACACTGAGGAAATTATGATTCCAGGCTCCCCTGTCAATACAGTTCACTCTAAGCATAATCCAAATTTAAGAGACATACATCACCTTCATAATATAATAGGCACAGCTCTGTAACTGCATCTGGGAATAATATTACATGCTGATGTTGTTGGACTGGTGTCTTAAAGGCCATACATACCATGACATGTTCGCATATTTGCTGTAAACCTTACGTACACTTAAGGACACACTGCTGTTTGTATATACTGATCTTCAGAATCCAAGCAACAAATTATTGATTGGAGATGGATATTTTCAAAGGCAATGCAGTCAAAGTCAATGATGATTTGAGAGACCTTAAATGGAAGTCTACATCAGAGTACTTGGAATGATTTCATATTTCATATGACAATAATAGTGATCACAATTTCAATATTGCCACAGTCCTGACGAAGTGAAATGCATTATGGATGTAGGATTCATGGATTCATTGGAAAAGGTTTGAGTAAGTCATTAGTGCAACACTTCCCCTCCTTTCTTTGTGACAAAAATGAGTTAAAAGGGGTAAGGTGCATTTTTGTGCTCGTCTGGTTTCAATATGTCTAAATGTATCTGAATAGGTGACTTCAATCTATAGTTTTTATTTGGATTCAGATACATCACATTTACAAGGCACAGCCGCTTTACCATATTCAAACACAAATTTGGCTCAGACACCCGGTAAATGCTCCACATATGCAATCTTTCACAGGATACGAAATCCAGCATCAGAACTATTATTTCAGCACTTGAATTCAATTCTGCATTTTTTGGTACTGAATAGAGTAATTTTTGGATTGTGCTCTGCCTTTGTTCTATTATTCAGGCTATGAAGAGGCTTTAAAATAGAGTGAAAATGGTTTCTTTAGTACATGAAATGCTTTATATCCCAGATCTTCTTTATTTGACAAAAATTCTGACTATCTGACTATCTGATATATGTTGAACCTGCAGCCAGGCCATTTTTTTTTCCTTCTCACCTGACAAATAAGTTTTCTCTGTCATTATTAATTTATGTCTTTTGGCATCAATTTTATGCATATATCCACCATTCCTACCCTCTACACCAGCAATGAATAAAATATTGATGACTATATACGAATGCTAAGGTTTGCAGATTGTTATTCTGACAGCCCTCTGGGAAAGTGCTGCGTGTGCATGTTTGTTGTTCTGGAGATGGGGCACGAAATGGGTTTCATCTCGTGAAAATTAAGCTGAACCCGTGCCGCCGCAGAATCGGCTGGGCGACTGGCAGGGCTACCTCAAACCCATAACTGCAGCACAGAGGACTTTGGCAGGCATTGTAAAAAAAAAAAAAGATCTCCTGGTCTCAGTTGTCCGCCACATCTTTCCAGGCCTCCCCAGGCAATAAGCATTTTGAAATTAGGATGCCCTCCTCATCTGATTATCCGGAGCTGCAATGCTTGTACATATGCCCTCTGCAAATTATGGATTGTGAGAGAGGCACTCTTCATAATGAAAGAAACTATGACAATTTGCCAGATAGAAGTGTAGAACCATTGGCAAATTACTGAACGTGCTCTGAAACAAAGTATGTTGTCTGTTAAAGCCTTTGATCAGTGCAGTTACGTACTTTCACTTCTTTACTCATAATGGTTTTGTTTCACATTTCTAGTTTGTGTTCGTCTATCAGACCTTCAGTCTAGCACCCCATGCTTCAGACTGTTTTATTTAACGGTGTTAACATACGGACCACTTTCCTACCAAAACACTGTTTTCGCAAAGGAATCAAATCCAACAACTGTACAAATGAATATCATTGACAACGTCAGTCTCTAAAATGGTCATTCAGGAAATGTACTTTAACTAGCGTTTAGCATGCTAGTTTCGCTCCCAGGCCAAATAATTAAAGTTTTTTTTTTGCAATGGATCATTAAATACACCATGGCAACATTAATAGAGAGATGTAAGTCCTGTAAGGCCTTATGATATACACCAATAAGGACTCTGTCAAGAAAAATAAAGCATTCCTGCATACGTTATTTTGATAGATAAAGATAGAGAAAAAAATCACAAGTATCTAGCCTTGGTTTTTGAAACCAGACACAGATCCTTCTGTACGCAAACCACTGCACTGCTCTGGGCGATGCGCTCTGACACCTCCCGAGCTGGTTGCTAGGAAACTGCTTGTGAAGCGGAATTGCTATAGAGCACAACAGCTGTTTACGTAATCAGATCATTAAGACCTTTAAATGCAATAATTGATTTCATATTTGCCGCAGCCAAGCATTTGAAACACCTATTTGAACAAGGGGGTTAATAAATACCGAGACCTTTGGAATACATCGTTACTTATTTACAAGTATAAGAGGCAATTACATTATAATGATGTCACACACAGAACCTTGATGGTTTCATTCATTAAAAAGGTCTCTGGTGGCTTTTATCAGCATTTGATTTTATTGAAGTGCAATTCATATAGCTACACACATGCATGCATATATTACATTCAAGAGAAACCGTGAATGTGTCACATACTGAATAGAAAATGATGTAAAGCTTCATATAAAGACGAGACGACGCGTGATCATGCCTCGACACTTCAGCACCTTGGAGAGTTCTGACTTCGCCGTTCTAAATTACCCGCAATAGACCCCGCGCCTCCAGGCAAAATGCAACAGCTTTTAAAATTAGTTCCATCAACTTCATTGCATCGACGCAAGGCTCCTTAAATACTGTCGAAGCCTTCCTTCGCATAAATGTAAGAACAAAAAATAACTATAAATCTGCAAAATAATTTATAGCCTAACAATTAGAGATGACAGAGTGCTTATCATAAATAACACACTTAGGCTATTGTACTCTAATAGTACAGCCTATTTAGAAGAGCTAAATGGTTAATTTACATAATTCGATGATAAATAATAAACCGTGAATACATTATTTCCTTAGATTGAGCTTGTTCCAGAATGAATGATGCCGATTTTAGCATTTCAGTCGAGGCATAACTGCATAAGAAACAAATACCGAAAAGCACAAAAGCAAGAAAACAATAACGAACATGAACAACAGAACAAGAAAAGTAGGCTAGAAAAGCAATCTCTCCTGCTTTTGCCCAGAAACCTATTTTTTCGAGGTGCTGCAGTTTACTGCTACAACTGCGTTCCGCGTTTTATTTTGAGGATGATTTCCACGCAGCAACGAACTATCGCCATCTATGGGACTTGACTGAAAATACAAACGACATAAAACGGTTATCTTTAAACCTAAATATAGTGTGAATTTCAGCACAGTGTTCGTGCTGTGGGATTCTCCAAATCCCAAATCAGTCGTGCGTTGAAAGCAATGTAAACATTTGCTTAAACCGTGTTAAAGTCAGGGGAGTTTTCAGTAAATACGCTGCATATTTGTTCCCGCACATTCCCGACGGGACCGTTTGTATACAAACAGCGGGCCTCCTTGTCGGCCACACTGCCGGTTGTGTCAGCTCGGGCACAATGGCACGGGGTCATGTCGCTGAGCGGACACGGACATGCACCGTAAGCACATCCCGAGATGAGCGCTTTTGTTTTGTTTGAACCTTGTGGCCGGAATATTTGCTACGGCAACAGATTGGTCGAAGCGCTGGGTATCAATGGCTTTGGCTCCAAATTTATAGACAACACCGATCACGATGATCTGACGTTCTGTTACGAGCTGCATACATTCCACGAAACGCCAACTCATTGCAAAATGTAGAGTACACGTACATCTGTAGCTGTTTCGTTGGATCAAAAGGGGGAAATCCGTGTTTGAAAACAGGACATAATCAAGGTTTTGTTTCACATCCAATACACGCATGATGTGTATTTAAACATGGGTACCCCGAGAGGTGACCAGTTCTCTTCTGTCTCCCTCACATTCAGGTTCTGAGTTCCTAAAATAGAGAACACGCCCCTCCTTAAATCCCCCCAACCCCAAAATGCCAATAAAATCCCTTTTGACAGAGCAACTGCCAGTGGAGATCACAGAGACCCCGCTTCTTGCTACCCACAGGGGCTGCAAGCTGGCCTCAGATAAAGACACCTCACCCCCGAGCACTGGGACCCGGCCACTGTTTAAAAAAAAAAAATGCTACAGAGCAGACTTTGTGACTACAGAAATATGAATCCTGATTAATTATTGATCTGCTGTGATCTAAAATGAATTAGTCAACAGAGAAATCAATCCAAGTCAGCCACCATCTCCACAGAATGTAACAGCCGAGCCGCAGCGGCATCACCTCCCGTTGTCCGAATGCATCCAGACAGATATCTGATTGCACGGCCTACCCCCATACCCCCCCCCCCCCCCCCCCCCCCCCCCCCCCCCCCCCCCCCCCCCCCCGTGTTCCTGGCTGTGATGAAACAAAAGCCCTGTCAATTGCACTTTCTGTTGATTCAGATTCCCGCAACATTTTCATTATTGACCGTGTTAGAAAACACTGATAAAAAAAAATACTGACAGAAAAAATTCTTTTGCCGTTACAAGAATATTGCCCTCAGATGATTCGAGAGCTTAGGCATTGTGGGTAGGAGCCGTGTTCACGATCTGCAGTGGGACAGACTTGAGTAACCGCAGGGGGACACAGAGACAGGGAGCGCGTGGCAGAGACCAGCCGGGTTCTGAATGAACTGGCCTCTCTGGCTCACTGACACTGGACAGAGACGCTGAATGGGACTCGGCAGCACCATATGGCCGGCTCCGGTGCTGGCAGGGCGAGGCAGCCCGTTGTGTTTGTATCAAGCAGAGAGAGAAATCCAGGACGGACTTGGCAGCGTGGGATCAGAGGAAGGGGGGGAGAGAGGTTTGGTCTGCGCCTCTGAGCGCGTCTGACAGACAGGACATGATGGGACCCCCCTGCCCCCGTGCTGTCCCTCGGTGCCTCTGAGCTGGCGGCGTACTGGATAATGTGGCATCAGGTCACCGTGACAACATGCATCACACAGTTACCATATGCCTTTCTCTCACATCATAGACAAACTTGCTTTTCTTGATTTGCAGAATGTCTTGTTTGTGCTGTTGAATCTGAGCAATGATAAGCAGATAACGTTGAGCAGATGAGCAGATAATGTACCAGTCATGTGGGGCCTTTATCTAACATATTAACAAATACCCATATCCAAGATAATCTACTGATCTTGCAATCTGACATATTTCCAATACTGCATGATCTTATACACCTGTGTGTTTAATAAGTGCAATACACGTTGTTTGCTAAGGGGGCAACAACAGTTACATTGAAGGTGTGATTCTACCATTCTCTACAGCCCTCCTCTCAAAAACCGTAGCTACTGAAAAGTATAGGTACCAACAAATACATTCAACAGGCCCTAGAAACACTCCATAACTTCCAAATTCAAGGCAAATTCTATCTAAGGCATTAAGCGATCATGTTCTTGGTGTGTCGCAATCACATTCCCTGCATCTCTTCCAACTGTTGAACACTGAGCATCTTCAGCGCATGGTCACCTGTATTCGGTCCATTCAAACAACTGATCTGGTTACTGTATAAAAAGGTTTGAAATGAACAAAAACAAGAACAGGGTGTACCCCTGTTGAACGTAACCCTTGTTGGTCCCCCAAAACAGTATACTGGCATTCTCCACAATGGTAATCCCCATCGCATGCTTGTAGCTCTGCCTCTGCCCTTGGGTCCTCGGTTTGAATTGCTCACAGAGCCTCACGCTTAACTCTGTTTGCCCAGCCTTCCAGATGGACATTTTGTCTAAATCCCCCCCGGTTCATCCCACAGCGTAAGACGCTGATCTCATTTCAGCTCACAGCGACTAAAGCAGGCTGGAATTTTGATGGAGTGGGTCCATGGGCATGTGCGTGTATGGAGGAGCTGACCGTAAACACTAGAACGGAATGGAGTTTATTACGCCCCCTCAGGGGAAATCAGATTGCTATCAGCGGCATAGATAAAAAAAAAAAAGAAGAAAACATTACAACAGACATCACAGTGAGGCACTGCAAAAAGGACATTATATAGCCTGATGTAGCTGAACAATGGACAAAGAACATAATTTGAAAAACGAATGTTTATTGCCTTAAACACAGAACATGAAACAAAATTGTCCTAGAATATGTTCTTGTAGCTATGCTGTGTGTGTGTGTGTGTGTGTGTGTGTGTGTGTGTATTATAATCTTACAGCATTATATGAATCTGGAAATGAATGTGAACATGGCAGAATATGATATGCAGAGGTGGGGCTTAGCTGTTTCACACTTCGCAAAGTAATTATGGTCCCACTGCATCCATAACCACAACAGAACAGTCAAAGTCAAAGTACAGTCACAGTGAAAGTACTCAATGTTTCGCTGTCATTCTTAACACAAACACTCACACACACTGCATAAGACATGCGCATGAACTGTATCACTTTAAACAGGAGGATCAACACAGGGATCATTACTGAGAAAAATGAAGGGTAGGAAATATAAAGGACTGCACACCCAATCAGATGTAGGGAGAATGAATAGATGGCCAAATAGAGACTGAACATGTAGAATGGGTGTTAGGGTTAACAGCCTCACTCTTTCAATAAGTGCTAAGGGATCTTTAATAGCCAGAGTCAAGACCTCGGCTTACTGTTCCATCTGATAGATGGCACCTCCTACAGCACAGTGTCATTTTTACTGTGCGATCACGTTGGCTTTTCTTGGTGCAGAGGTGCCCTCTACTGGCCTGCCACTTCCAGCAGCAACCCAGTTTTCCCCAGAGATCCGAGTACTAACCAGACCCATCCCCATTTAGCCTCAGTCCCTAATCATGACACAGATAGAGTGGTATGGCTGCTGGCTCATGGGCAGAGAAGCACACTTACTCTGAATCACCATGGCCTCCATTTATTTCCTCACTGGGGGGCAGACCTCACATGATAAGCAAACATGAATGCGGATACACACGCGCACACACACACACACACACACGCGCGTGCATGCATGCAGCCCATTTGCACACATCTGCTCACTGGAGTGACAAGGCAGAGATCCGCTGCCTCCCCTAGGGGGGGGGGGGGGGGGGGTCCGAGAGGGGGAATTGTGTTCACTTCAGCGGGCAGAGCCGAGTCCCATGCTGCTCTTCACAGCTGACTTCACCCCCGCTCCGTCCACCGCTGTCAAACGCTGCATCCTGTTTCGGGGAGAGACGCTGGGGCGAGAACGGGCGCACCCACCACAGGGAGCTCCCTCTGTCTCCCAGCCACGCCTGTCATCACTACAGCCCGTCACTTCCAGCGAATTCGGCCGATGGACATATTAACATGGCTCAGAAATACATAAAGTGGTTCTCAGCATCACGTGTAAACCCTAAAGATACAAACAACCCCTTTTTCCTCACTGCCTGAAACTCACAAGAATCAATGGGTAATAGCCCACCAGCATAATGTTTATATGGACAAATGTACTCCATGGACAGAATTAATTAGGCCAAATATTGTCTTACAGCACCACCATCTGGACAAGTCATAATATTACAATTGCCTTTCATATAATGCACAAAGATGCGTACCTGCACTGCATATCTAAATGCATTCATGGCCAGGAAATGGCTGTGTAGCATACTATAGTGTTACAAGGCTGGGAACCCAAATGTTTCTGGCTCTGTTCCATGTTGGGGTACTGCTGTTTGCAGCCTTGGACAAGGTACTTAACCTGAATTGCTTCTGTAAAGATGCCAGCTGTATAAATGGATAATATGTTAAAATTGTATGCCGTGTAAGTCCCTCTGGATGAGAATATCTTCTAAGCAACAGTAATGTAATGTCTGGAATTCATTCATTAACTCCATTCAGTCTCCCAGAGGATGAGATTAATGGTGTTTTTCTACTTGATGTGCCATTTCTCTGGCAGGATTGGTACGAAAAAAATGAATATGGATTCATTCTTTTTGTGAACAAATCTGGTTAATATGCACACCCAGACAAAGGTCTGAGTACAATTATTATCATGATGATGTCATGACCCTGAGGTCTACAGTGAAGCCTGAGCCACACGTGGTCTGGTTACGCTGGCCGAGAGCTGAAAACAGCACACAGCAGCAGTTCCTGGCAGGCAGGGAAAACAGTGGGAGAGCCGGGTCAGAAAGGTGGCATTGCGCGGCTATATTCGCAGCCGATGTGAAAGTGAGTGTGTGACCTTTTTTGCCTCTTCATTGTCCCTGCTGTCAGCCTGTTTCAGCTGATGCAGCTGTTGGACTTTTGTGGCAAGGCAAGCAGAACGAAACACCTGAATCACACACACACACACACACACACACACACACACACACACACACACACACACACACACACACGCACACACGCACGCACACACACACACACACACACATACACACACAGGAACACATGAACACATATATGAACACACATACACACACACACACACACACACACACACACACACACACACACACACACACACTTGAACACACACATGCACACACTTTGTTCATCAATGCCAGACTCTGGGCTTCTGAGCACCATGTAACAGTTATTAATGCTGCTGTGATAATTGTAAGCGCTGAACGATATTTTCGCAGCTTTTGATGTATGAACTTCAGAGGAAAGCCAGTTTAAACAGAGCCCTGATAACAAAACTGTTTACAATGCCTAATTGATTCAGGAGGAGCTGCCTGTAGTAGGAACAGACTGTAAATATCTCCAGCACCACGGTGGCAGGAAATTAAATCATGATCCTCCAGTAAGTCATTAAAAGAAAGCACTTTCTAACTGCAGCTTGGACAAAAGGAAAAAAAATCTATTCTATATGTCTACAGCCAGAAGGCTCCTTATGATTTGTCACATATGTGGATTAAAAAGAGAAACATTTTGTGTTTTAATGCAGAGCCGAACGCTTAACATAATTACCTTCATCACAGCAGCGTACCAGCATTTATAAACACAGCCAGGGCATCCTGGGAGATGATTTGAATTTTAAAGCCTAAAAAGCCTCTGAATGAATGTTCTGCTTTTCCCTGCTCTTGCCATATCCCAACGGTTTCTAATAGGCATAGAGATATCTCCAGTGCATCTCTGAAGATGCCACAGTACAATTCAATCAAGAGAAGTGCATTTGTTAAAGGAGACCTAAGAGTATTTGTTAAGCAGCTCGTACAGTGACGGCCTCCATTATGTAGATACACGACAGCTGTGTTAACAGCCTCCAGTGTGCCCCATGCAGTAATCACTCACAAGCTCAGGGAAACTCTCTAGCTCTGATGTTTCTCCTGACCCAAATTCTCCCTCATCACGTAAGCTCTAAATGTCCTGCCACCGACCCGGGCTGCAGCCTTGTGTAACTCGCCCGTTTAGCCCAAGCAGGGGGTCTCACTGCTGGCCAGGAATCGATCGGCCGCTCTGGAAACGGGACGAAATCAATGAGACGCGTCGGGGCGCGGCCCCTAGCGTGCGCGAGGGGGGGGAGGTGGGGGTGGGGGGTGGTCTGGTGGGGAGGAGCGAGGGCCAGTCCACACACATCAGTGGGGGAGGAAGAGCAGCCCCACACAGACTGGTGCCAGGGTGGTAGGCAGGCACCCGCAGGCTTGGCTAGTCTCCCCCGACATGTCCACCAACAGTTGAAACTGAACATGTAAAGTGCTGAGGACTTTCCAGCACTGCAATGATACACTACATTACACTACATTACATTATTGGCATTTAGCAGACGCTCTTATCCAGAGTGACTTAAATGGGTTACAATTTTTACATGTAGTCCATTTATACAGCTGGATAGTTACTGAGGCAATTCTGGGTTGAGTACCTTGCCCAGGGGTAGAATGGCAGAACCCCAGTGCGGAATTAAACCAGCAACCTTTTGAGTCCTGCTCCTTACTGCTATGCTACACTACCGCCAGAATTACAGAGATACAGGTCTAAGAGAAAGAAATAGCGAAGGAGATTAGTTAGCGATATAAGGCAGGATCAATCAGCCTCCTTTTGGAACGGAACGGAATGTGGCCCAGAGAAACAGCCATATGGCACTATCAGCGTAGATGGTGGTGTCTATCTCCAGTCAATATGGGCCCGTATCATAAAACTTGCACCTGTACTGCGGCCTTTCTCAGCTTCTCCCCC
Source organism: Megalops cyprinoides (assembly GCF_013368585.1). Lineage (NCBI taxonomy): Eukaryota > Metazoa > Chordata > Actinopteri > Elopiformes > Megalopidae > Megalops > Megalops cyprinoides. The sequence continues at coordinate 10,330,177 of NC_050598.1, forward strand.
CGGAGGACTGCAGCTGACGCCGTAATCCTTCAGCTGCGAGCTCAAAGGTGTGGCGGCAGAGGATCCGGGTGAAAAGACGCAGTCGTCTTCCGTGACCACAGCTGACCGGGGGACGCAATCAAACACATACTGAAGAGACGGTGGAAGCTTTCAAGCGCGATTCCTCTGGTGCCGCGAATTTGGACAGGCAAAACGAAATCAAATTCTCCCAATTATCCCCTTAATGATCTCTAGCAAGCGACACGGGCCGCAGAGCGAAGCTCATCAAAAATGCAGCAGACAGTAGATGGGCAGCGTTTGAAAATGGATTCATATTTCTGATCTCTAGGCCCGGCTGTGTTTTTTTTTCCTCCCTCCTTCTTTCTCTCCCTCTCTCTCTCTCTCTCTCTCACTCTCTCTCTCTCTGAGTTTGTCTAATCTAATGACTGCTGTAAGGGTATGGAAAAAAAACAACACCCCTCGGTTTATCTTCCAAGAAAAGCCCCCCCCCCCCCCCCCCTCCCGCAGAAGCTGGCGAGGGAACAGCCGGATCTGATTGGAGCAGGGATGAATGCCCCGCGAGAGCCTGGCAAGACCCTCTCATTTTCACATCATCAATACTAATGGAACCCTAACAAAGTATCGCTATGACAACCCACATGACCACCCACCCCACCCCCTCCCGCTTTCCTTTTGAGGGCTCAGTGGCAGGGCCCATAGGGGGTAGCCCGGTCCGGCTGACCTCAGACCAGTTTTCTGCCACCCGTTCGAGCTAATGTTTTCCCAGGTGGCTCTACTGGCTCTGACAGCCCTCGCTATTTCAGAGTCTTGAAAACACATACTCTATTTAGCCCCGTGTCAGATTGACCGCAAATTCAAAAGACGCAGACTGAAACGCAGCTCTTCTGGCCTGCTGAAATGATAACTTTAACAGCGGTGCCCATGTTTTGTGGTTCCTTGTTTTTTTTTTTGGGTCGTTAGGCAAAACGAAAACATTGCGGCTAGCTATAAACGGAGACGGGAGTTCACGCTGATGTGGCGCAGGGCTAAATTAAACAGGCATTCCACATCATGGGTGTCATCAAGAGCTCCAGCGGCTGCCTGCAGGCACCACCTACATTGCTATTCATTATTTCGAGGTTTATTTTTAACAGTATCTGCTCGTACAGTCCCATCCCTGCTCCCCTCTCCGCTCTCCCTCACTCTCCATCCCTGCTTATTTCAGCTGCAGCAGCCAGTTTCACCTCTCAGTCAATAAAACCTTGTGCAGCGTTTTTTTTAATCAGCAATGCACTGTGTTAAAGAGTATTGCGAGAAAGTTTATAGTTTTTTTTTATTTGTTTTAGGGACATGGATGGACATTTAAATATTCTATTCATTTCATTTCATTTCATTTCAAATGTTGCGAATTATTGTGTCACTCCCTAATAACAAAAGCTTAATAACAAAAGCTGAGCTCATAATTCACAAATATAATTCACCCCGTCTTGTCTTTGCCAATATAGTAATGAATCGCAATAGCATGACATTAAAAAACGATGGAATGGAAATTAGGAAGAGAGCTGAAAAACAGCTTTTACAGTTTGAAGCATTATTTCCTCCCTTGACATAAGGATGTTATTGCCGACCTGGATACCGCCACGACTCACTCCTGAAATAACATAAAAATAGTGCCATTAGCTTGAAAGTAACTCCTACTTTCTTTTAGCACATCGAGACTCTCTCATGGCTCTCCCCAGTGCAGGCTCCCTCAAAAACTGACTCGGATCTCACCGCATGAAGCCTGGAATGAAAAATACATGCTTTTTTCCCCTTTAAAAATGTACATCATTTATTATTTCTTAACATTACTTGACAGCTATTGGCAAGTAACTGACATCTTGTTAACATCCCTAGTTTATTGTTATGTTTGTTTCCTTGGGAAATGCTCTGGCCTTGACCCTATTTTGTCACCAGACTCACTCCTCCCACCCTGCCTCTAAACACACATCACATATGCGTGTCTCTCCCTCCCTGCCTGGAAACATGTCCCAGATGCACAAATCGCCTCGATTGCCCAGAATCCCACTCAGCCATCCAAGGATAATCTTTAACAGCAGAGGGGGAAAAATCTGAACACAGAAACTAAAAAAAAACAAAATCAAAACAACAGCATCGTCACACAGTGGACGTCACACGAGGGATTACAAGACTGCGGTTCAATTACAAAGACAACTGCGTAAACCGCTTTTCAAGCAGATTAAACCGCAGTGAATGACACAAACATCCAAACAGCAGAGTGAGCGTAGGCCACACACGCATTTTTCCGGGGAAATTCCCCATTTCTTCTGGGCGCAATCAGGGCCACAAAATGAGCGAAGTCGGGCTAGCTGGGATTGCACTGGCCCGGTCACACCGAGAACACAAATGCGCAGTTGAAAAACTAATAACTACAGGACACCCACCCACACACACGTGGAGACATGCACACACACACTCCCAGCAAGGAATAAATCATGACTTGAAGTCGTGATTTGTGAAACATTTCGGTAGCATGTAGCACTATGTCCCACTCTTAGACTTTCTGGCAAGTTTGTCTGTCTGACAGAATAATCCCCCCCCCCAGCTCTCACAATGTGTTACACAACATAACAGCAGAGTGAGCTCTGCCTCAGATTCAGAGGGACCTGTCTGAGCTTCACCCACCCGCCACCTCTGCTAATGAGCCTGCAGCTCTCCACAGACACCAGTGACCCTCTCCAGAGGAACATGAAAGCTATGAGGCAGCACAGAGGACACGGACGCCCCACCTCTCGGGCACAGCCACCAGAGGAGCTTCTGACGATGCGAAAAATGAGTCAGACCGCAAATGTCTGCACCCCACATCCAGATATGAGCGAAACCAGGCTGTTTGCTGGTGGCTAAGCCGCTCCACCAGCACTGCTGCATGCGAGTTTGATGCATTTAGTCCGGGCTTTCAGATGCGCAGAGCGCTAAAATCTCAACTGATTCAATTACACAGTAATTACTTCCCTCTGCAGGTGCCGGCAGAGAGACTGTGTGGACCCAGGGTGCACTGGGGCTCCTCGAGCGCCGTCTCCGCCTCTCTCTGATCTCAGCACGGCGAGCCTCTCCCGTCTCCCGCGAACCCGTTCACTGGAGCGACAGAGAGACGCAGACTGGGGCTCTGGGACTGAAGAAAGCGGATGAGAGGTTTGAGGCCGCTCTACATCTTCGGCTCGCTGAGAGCCGATTAAATAAATTTGGGGGGAGGGAAGCACAGAGGGAGAGGAGAGAGAGAGAGAGAGAGAGAGAGAGAGAGAGAGAGAGAGAGAGAGAGAGAGAGAGAGAGAGAGAGAGAGAGAGAGAGGAGGAGGAGGAGTCAGGTGGAGAGCATGTGAGCCTGGGGCAGAAGGTGACCTCAGGGCATGGACCTGCATCCAGTGCCCAGGCCGCTCAGAGTGCACCTCACAGTGCATTACATACTCACCCTGCAGGCCTCTTTGCCAGGGAAGCTTCTAGCACATCACATACTTGGACATTATATTATTGTCATTTAACAGAAATTCTTGTCCAGAGCGACTTACATAGGTTACAAATCTCCTTTACATGTTATCCATTTGAACAGCTGGATAATTACTGAGGCAATTTTGGGTTGACTACCTTGCCTAAGTGTACAGCAGCTGTGCCCCAGCAGGGAATCGAACTAGCAACCTTACAATTATGAGTGCTGACACTATGCTACACCGTCACCTTTCAATATACCACAGTCTGTTTGTACCTAGGCCATTCTGATTCAGAGCTTTGAATATGCAGCAGGATTCAAATGTGGCCATGAGCTCAGTGTACTGGCAGCTAGGTCTCCATATTTCTGCCTCTGTGACAGACCGGGAGCACACCTGGAGAGCACCTCTGTCCTTGGTGCTGAAACATTTCCCATGACTTCAGGCATGGTGACGCACTCTTGCTGCACAGGGTAAAAATAGTGTAGTAGAGGTGACTACAGCTCTATTTTAGTATCCGCAAAAGTGTAGGTTATTCAACTGCCCCGCCTCCCACACATGCCCACACACACACACAGACATATGCACACACACACACACACACACACACACACACACACACACATACACACACTCGTGTGCACGTACATTCATCACTCCAGCGGACAGCAGGAGGGACTCTCATGGGCCCTCCTCCATAGCCCTGTCCCAGCTGCGGGACGTCCTCACAATTCACCACAGGTGAAAATAGATCTGCCAGCAAAGGCCTCCTCACTCATTTTCTCTGCCTCCCAATCACCACCCTGTCCAACCGCTCAACTAATGGAGGCTGCTATTAAAAGTCAGACGCCGCGCGGCAAACTGAACTGACGCCACCGCTACATAAAATCCCAACCCCTTGCCCGCTCATGACCGGGTTTATTAGAGCCTAAATTTACATTTGGCATGTCCACATGGGAATCGATGGAGGCTGTTTAAAAAGAACGTGGCAGGAATACCGGCAACATCAAATAAGCGAAAAAATGGCTGCAAATTTGCAGATCACTTGCAGATGTCCACGCAGAGGTAATTAAGAGGAATAGAAGCTCTGATTTCTAATTAGAATATTCAGTGTTAATCATGCATTAGTGAGCAGTTATCACCTGTCAGCTCCCCAATGTCATCTCACCTTCAGTGGAGGCTTCCTGTGCATACTGCTCTCTCTCTCCCCCCCCCCACCCCCTTTTTAGCGAGCAGATCAAGCCTACAACACCGTGAAGAGCCACTGAAAGAGGGGGATAGAAATAGACGTGACCTCTTTCAGTGGTAAAAATTTTCACCGGTACGGCTGAAAAACCCTTGTTTCTCGGGGCTCCTCATCTTTTTACTCCAGCTTTTTTTTTGGGTTGTTATTGCGAAGGACCACAAACCACACAGAAAGAGCCTGACCCCCTCACCTCCCCCCTGCTCCTGCACACATTCAGACGTGTTCGTAATTCCCAAGGGCAAGTAGCCTCTTCCCACAAAGACACACTGCCGGTCCTCGGGTGACACATCACCATAAATCCCCCCCCCAACCCCACCAGTACTGCCGCCGCCGTCACCACCACACCCTGCTATAGCAGGCTGCACACTGACACACACTTAATTAATGATATGGCACTCTCTCTCTCTCCCTGTCTTCCCTCTCCCCCTCAACAACACTTTGCTCAGCTAAAAATACAATCTGCTCTCAAAGAGAGGGGAAGGGCTGGTGGTTACCTCTGGAAACAAGGCCCGGGTAAAACACACAGCAGGCCCATTTAAGGGGACAGATGTCCACCCACTGATATATTTCCCAAACGGGTCTCGTTCCGTGGCCCGCGTAAATACGATGTCATCTGGCGTGAGGTCTTCTTCTTCTTCCAAGGGCTGCTCTTATCAAATGTTCGAGGCCACCTCATTGGTTGGAAAAAAAAGACAACAGGGGCTTCTTATCCTGACAGGGCCTCGGGGTTACCAGGCGAATATCACTGATGGCAGAGACATTTGGACTGCGTGTAAATACAGATAACATAGGCCAGCTTTTTTTTTCTTTCTGGTGTTAAGTGAAGGATAAAAGAACACTAGTGTCAGCTGACATATTCTGCCTGTGTCAGGAGGAGCTGGAGACAAAGCAGAAATTGTGTAGTTGTTCCTTTCAGTTCCCAAACTGTTCAGACCCAGACGCAGGCTCCAGGGGCAGAAAGCAATGAAAGGCAAGCAAATGGACTGGGAAAAGAAAAAAAACAAGGCCTTTCTGCCGAGAGACACTGCTATTTAACAAATGAGTTATCGAAGGGGGGGAAAACAGCATGAGGGCCGCGGCTGGCTAATACCCATCCTCCCACCGTGAGGGGCCTTGAGCTCGATTTCATCTCGGAAGCGCCAGGTCACACAGAGCAACACGTAACTCGGGCTGGAAACTCCTGAGGCAAGGCAGAGAACAACAGGGAGAAAGCACGGAAAATTGAGCGTGTACAGCCGTGGCAGCGGCCTTTAGTCTATCTGAAGTATGGTGTCACGTTGCCATATGTGCGTTTATGTGGGTGTGTGTGCCTGTATCAGTGGACAGCCCTACACTGTGTGCATGCAGAGGGGATAGCATTACCTATGGCCTGTATGTGTGTGGAGAGGATGGTGTTAGCTCTAGCCTGTGTGAGTGTGCATGCGTGTGTACAGTATGTGTGTGTACTGTGTGTGCCTGTGTGTAGGGCTCAGCTGGATGCAGCCCCAGGGCTCAGGAGTCTGGCAATGCTCCCCAGAGTGGGTCATGACCACTGACTGACTGGCCCAGCCCCCCCCCCCCCCCCCCCCCCCCCCCCCCCCCCTCCCCAGGGAAGTGGACTCGGGGTTCCAGGACATCTACCCGAGCAGTCAAAATCACAGGCAACTCTGATGTTCTCATATTGGGACCAGATGGGACCAAAGAGCTTATCCAGTTAATGCCCAAACCTTTTTGGTTAGATTTGATAGCCTTCACATTGAATTAGCACAGTGGTGAATTAATTCAACCACAAGAAAACACACACGTAGCAACACAATAGGGCTTCTCAAAATGGCATATAGCATTATATTTCCTCTTATTGACAGGGATTATAATAAATTATCCAAGACTATTTTTCAAAAATATCCTAAGATTTCATCAGACATATGAAAAATGAGTACATACTCATCATCATAAAAAAATATATATATCTATACAAAAAATAATCATCATGTTAGATACACTGTAACAGTGGTTATATGATATAAAAGGTGTTATAGATACTCATTCAAGATGTGTCTGCTGAATATCACTAATGTTAGCTAGTTAATGAGGTTATTTTCAGCATTTTATTTGCTGATGTAAAATCGGAATTATGAATCTGCCTAATCAAAGCCCAGCAGGGGTTTCTGTTCACCAAAAAGTATCAAGGAAGTTTATTGGTCCAGCCAATAATAACCACCTTTGTGAGCTAGGCTAGTCATCACCAAGCCCTTTGCAGTGCTGAATGGATTTTCTAACCCAGAACCATGTCATATCAAGACAATCACAGTTTTAGACCTGCAGCCGAAAGCTTTCACTTTCACACTTGGACAGTGGACTGGACCCAGGTGGATCAAACTGCTATTAATCTCCAAATGTGAAAGGCCCTTTAGTCTCCCAGGGCCAGAAGCAAAGATATCAGGATAAGGATGTCAGTTGTATCTGAACTAAGGAGGGGGTGGGGTGGGCAGAGGAGGGAGAGAGCGAGTTCTCTCCTGTAACCCTCTCCTAGCAAGCACACAATAGTCCTCCCAGAATCACAGTCTCAGAGAACACAGCATTGTCAGAGATAATGCCAGCCCATCCATCCTCTCGCGGTGATGTTTCACACAGCAAATCTCCATTTCAGGTCTAAATTTTCCAACGAATGCTGCTTTTGTAATATGCTGATTAAAAAGACTGTGTATGTCTGACCATGAGAGCCTCTCTCTCAAGCAGCCGTGTGTGTGTCCTTACAAAGGCCCTTTCTATAACCAAAGAAAAGCTCTATACTTCACCATGAATTGTGTAAGAGGAGAAAGAAAGGAGAGAGAGAGAGAGAGAGAGTAGTCGGCATAAATAAATGATGAATCCTCTTTGGGAGAACACATATTTTGTCTGCAGAAATGTATTTGTAATGCAGTCTTTTTGCAACCCGCTGAAACAGTTACACAGACCTCCATGAGGTGGGGGGGGGGGGGGGGGGGGGGGCTATCAGAGGTAACTTCATTACAATGACAGAATGTGCTCAGAAAGTAAATATCTCTCTGGGACTGTTAAGAACAAATAACTTAGTCAGGTCTGTTCATTAGAACAGTCAACTTTTCACAGGAAAAAAACCAAGGGATCTGAATACGCTCGTTGTTGTCTTCCAAAACTTTCTGTTGATGCATGAAAATAAATTCAGCAGCCAGAGGCAAAATACATTAGGAGAGGCAAAAAAAAAAAATGAGACGTCAAAAATAAAAGAAGTGAAATGCCAAGGGCTTCAGCCCAAAACAGCGGCCTGCCAGCACCAGAGACAAATTGAGCTGTGATAGAAAAGCCAGCCTAAATAAGCCACATTAAGTCTATACCTACACTTTGTAAAGCAATCCATCACAACACGCTCATGGCCATTCCCGAGCGGCTGTCTCAAAGCCGTCTGGCAGAATCCCTCCAGTCCACTCCATTCCACTTCAGCTCTATCTCCCCCCTTTCCCTGCTCTTCTCTGTCTTTCCATCACCTCCGCTCCTCCTGGTTCAATGCCAGAGTCAGCAAATATAAACTCGGTGGTTAAAGGCTGGCTACTGTTTGCTTGTTGTGATTGCTGTACTGGAGATAAGCGTTTTCAGTTTTTGTTCATGTTTAATTAACCAATGTTTATTAACGCATGTTAAAAAAAAAAAAGTTTTACACCAGGGCAATATGTGGAAAAGAGGATTTTAAAACCGAGCAGCACTCAGTGAAGATTGGGGAATTTTCTCTCCATAACAGCAGCAGAATGCTGGGAAGGTGCAGATGTGTCACCTCTATTAACAGTAAGCTGGAGGTGTCAAAAAAGCTTTCATGGATCTATGAATGGTGTGTAGGCAGAAAATCCCAGTGTAGAGTATGACAGTAGGAAAACACAATTGCCCATTGACATTCTGGACACAGAAGTACCGGAGGCGTTAACAAGATCGAAGTGACAGTTTGTGTGGCATCGATCTACCACCCTCAGTGCCTGCGCTCAGTGTAGGCAGCAGTGGAGTTTCACTCTTCACTGCAATGAGACAGGGGCGGGGGGGGTTGGGGTCACAGAAAAGGACACGCAAGGTCATCCATGTGTGCCTGTGGACGGGAGGATGGCTCTGGAGAACGTTCTCACTTCATCGCTCTCACTGCACTGAGTAACACCAAAGCGCCTGGCATAAACAGCCCCCCTCCTGAATTCTGCTGTAATTCCTGGGCTGTGCTGAGGGTGACTGTTTGCAGAGAACCGCCTCAGAAGAGAATTAGCCCTCCACTGGAGAACAGCATTTGTAACACTGTGAGACACTGCTGAGGGAGTTAAAAATTGGAGACCTGTTGCCCCTCTGAGCACTGACTACAAGATCCAGCTGAATGCCTGTACTACCAGAATGAGACAATGGGGCTGATTCTGAGTGGTTGCACTGTATATCCAGGAGGTCCACCACAGAAAACATCTTTTCTAATTGCAGTTTTATTAACTGTTTCCAAGTTTTCATAAAATAAATCTTTGTTTTCAAGTATTACACAGTGACATTTACACTTTGCTGAGTCGAAATGCTTAGCTAGGTGCCACTTATTTTGTTCATACAATGTTGTAAACTCCCAGAGCAGAGCTGTAGGCATTTTCCCCTTTTGAACCTTAAAACAGATATGCCGTTTTCCCCCATCATAGCCTGCCGCGTCCTGGCATCCCTGACCGACCCTGACCGGCTATAAGAAGAGACACTTGTTTACAATCTAAGATTGGACCTCTTATTGAATCACTCACCTGGATTTATATTTATTCGCGCCCAGACAGTAAAGACATCTGCTGAACATTAGCCAGGGCTTTTGGCAGCCTGCAGACTGGCTGAGGGCAATTTCAGTGGCTGCAGTCTCAGCAGATGTCGGACAGAAATCTTAACCAGCCGAAGGCTTCTCTCAAACCCGACGATCTCCTCCACCTCCGCCGGCATCTTGGGGGGCTGCCACTCCCCGCTGCAACGCATCGCCTTCCCAAGCTGCCTCTAAAACTCCTGGGAAATGGAGTAATGCAATGTGGTACGCACCGAGTGACGCCTCTCCTTGCCCTGCCAAACACTTACCGACTGGGTGAAGGGAGCATGCGCTGTTCCCCTACAGCAATTTATACGTGCCTTCCCACTCTCAATATGTAGCGGAGCGCTTAACATACTGTATCTTCAAATGTGATGTAACACTTTCTATTAATCAGGCAATTTACCAAAGTATCTAAATTGCAAATGTTGTGTAAACACATCCTGCTCCAAAGTAAATCATATGGAGTGTTTATGATTTAATTAATGATTTTTAATTATGATATAATTACACAGGCTACTTGAATAAACTAGAGCCATGTCCCTAACCATAACATTAACCTCTGCAAGGAATAACTGCTTGATCTAACTGGGGGCAATTCATAATAAATGGTGGTCATATAACATGTATTTAAAGTAGTGGTAGGAAAAACATATGGGGATATGTGAAACTAGGTTTTATACCAACGCAGAGGAGAGAAGGTATAATGAATCTTGTCACCTCTAGTTACTACATCCTGTTCTGGAACAAGCAACTAGGATGGCCTGTGCTACCTTCAATCCACAAGGGGTCCTATTAATTTATAAAAATCTGGAGAGTGAGAACTTGTTACTTAGCCCAATGCCAACCTTAACCCTAACTCCAAATGCGACATAAACCATCTCTGCACCTGTACAACTGTGTGTGGGTGAACAGGTCTTACTCATACAGCATAATATATTTAAACAATACAATATAATATAAAATTAATAGGAAGTATGAACAAATATTCTTATATGCATCCAGTATCCAAAATCCAAACTGCATTTTACTGTGTTAGCACCAATTCCAGATCATTTTAGAATATTATTTCCTGCATATGACCCTTATTTTTGACAAAATTGTTTTTATATTTCGAGTATGAAAGAAAAATCTGAATAGAAACCTTTCAGATTAAAATAATAATCATGCACTGTGTGTGATCTGATCAACAGCTGTATATGTGAGATTGTTCAGAATCAAAGTGGGCTGAATATCTGATTTGAATGTAAAGTGACTGAGGAAAATGAAAATATAAAAAGTGCAATTCTGCTTAAACAGAAGCTAAGAATTTAGATGTAGCACTCAAAAGACTTTGTTAATAAGGTGTGGTTACATGTGAGAATTCTCCCTCCCCACTGACGTTTTCTGCTCTCTCCTGACTCGACTTTCTTCTTCATCTGACCAACAACCTCTCTTTCCCACCTCCTTGTCTCCCTCTTTTCCCCTGCTGCACCCATCACTCTGCCCATTCTCTCCTCCCCTCTGCTCCTGCTCTGTCCTTTCTGAGGCTGGAGTCGCCAGCACTGCTGACAGTGCTGAAAAGTGCTCCAGACAACCAGGGCCTGTCAGCTTATCCTGTCCCTCATTAACCCCATCTGACTGCGGCTCTCCGCTGGCCTGGGGTCGGGGGAGCCCATCATCCACTTTACCGCACTAACCTGACTTCCACACGAGCCTCGCTGCCCAGCATCGTCCCCAGACGCCGTCTACTCGACCAATAAAACATTGTGCCCTATCTCCCAAGCTCTATCCTCAGCTTCACACGCCCATTATGTGGGACGTCCGAGTTCCAATCAAGGATGGATGGAGGCAACAAAACCCAGAGGACACTGGAATGTTCCAGACCAAACAACAAAGTGTGAGCTGACTTGGAGCACAGCAGTTGCCCCCTTGAGCTTGGAACTTCACCAGTACTGCTACAGTTACACCCAAGCTGTTAGCTATCATGAAAAATAAAAAGTTGACGGTTGAAATACACCCTCCATCAAACTAAGCCACCCCCAAAAGCCAAACTACCACCAGGCCTGGCCATTTTCCAGGGGAAACATTTGAAAGACATTCCTATTGCAAACAGTTCCCCTTCGTCGCGTCTTCGCAGTTGGGAGACGGGTCTTTTGGCAGAGGACGCGTGCGGCATACTTGTTTTTTAGTCCCATTTGTTCAACTGCGGTCCCACCTAAAGCTCGCGGGGGCCGCATGCCTGCCCGCCGATGATTGATGAAAGGACCAGACGTCCCGCATGTCTGAAACAGCGGCGCTTGTTTTTCCCTGACACAAACACATAGCAGCGAAGAAATCATCACCTTTTAAGACTTAATCCATCAGGGTTCAGGTGACGCGTCAGATTCATTACGCTCAAAAAAAACCCCCGAGACAACACACATACAGATCGTGCTCCAGAGAACGGGCGAGAGAGCCGGGCAGAAACGCTCAGGCTTCACAGTGAATTATCTGCATTCAACAGGGCCCCCAGAAGCAGCCAGTGCAGCTCTGAGCTAATGACTGAAACAGCACGCCTGCCTAGCACCTCAATGGCCACCTCGAGGAGCACCTTTTCAGCGGCTGGCTCTGCATGTCAGAGCTGTCAGACGCTGAGATATTACACATTCCTCCCCTCCCGCCTGAACGGGGATTCAGTTGCTCATTGATCCGCAGCCCTTGAAAGCCGTATAAACCCCCTTGCAAGACAGCAGAGTAACAAACTGGCACGCTTCCTCGGGTATGTGCAGCAGGGCGTGGCTGCTTCTCCTCTGCTGGCCTGTCGGTAAAAGGCTGCGAGAGGAGATGAGGGCGTGGATGGGGGTGGGGTCACTCTTGACCAATGGAAAAGGCTGATGGGCTCAGATGCGGCACCCCTCCTCACCCAGCCTCAGAGGCTGCAAAATCAATTCTCTGGGAAAATGGCGCCAGTGCGAACATTTCTAACTCTGAGGCAGGCGCAACAGCAAGCCCTGTCTGTGAGTGGCAGATGTCTGCCCTGCTGCCACTGTCACCTTCATTGAAAGAGTCGCTCCCTGGCCTGCTGTACCTTGAGGAGCCTGCCCCTCCCCTGACCTGTGTTCTGTGGTTGCTCTCAGTCAGCTCCCTTAATAACACCTCCACACCATTGGCTAGGTGAGGCCAGGCCTGCAGTCACACATAAATTCAGTGGCTGCCCTCCCATCACGCTTCATTTGCTTTCTGCGCAATGCCAAGGGTGCACTTCATTAGCCCTGTGCGGGGAAGGCCAAACATCACCCCTGTGATTTTTCACCACTTCAGACAGACAGCTCGGATGGTCCAATACCTGCCCTTGCACTTTCTCCCTGGTTCGTCTTGACGGTCTTGGCCCCAGCTGTCTTCTGGTGACCACTCAGTTTAATTAACACCATTCGTTCGTGCTTTCCTTTCATCCTGAACATCACTGCTCTTTCTATAGCTGTCTGTCTGAAGGCCACGCTGCAAAAGTGACAGCGATTTTAAGAATCTGACTCAGAAATTGATATACGAGACTGAAATAAACACCAAACTAGACTGTAACTGCGCTACACTGCCTTTGGTATGCCAATAAAACATAAAAAAGGTTTCCAGACCATATCCAAACAAGTCAGGGAGTCAGAAAAACATCATTCTACCACCTTTATGTGCGCAAGGGTAGTAATTAATATTGCATCATTAGTCCCTTCTTTGGAATGTGGGTTCAAAAATATGAGAGAAAAACAAGTAAAAGGAAACCCCCCCCCCTGCACCCCACACACTCCTCCCACAATGGTAGAGTCTTCGTTGTGAAGGGCCCCTGGGGCAAGGGGGTGAATAATTCAAGCAGAATCACAGACAGCGCTAGCTCCGCAGCTCTGACCTATTAAATCCTGTTAGAGATTGTCGACCCTGTGCAGCTCGCCATTCATTAGAGGAGACGGTCGCCCACTCCTTCCTAATGCCCTTAAAAGGCCCTCACCTGAACACGTCTAACAACCCAAGCCTCTGAAAAGGACAGACACGGACTGAATAGCAACAACACCTCAGTAACAAAGTCGGGGGAAGGAGCCCAATTAACGACTCTACGCCCAGGCTCCCTTCCTGCACATAACAAAGAATTCATATAATTTCAACTAACACATTTTTTTTTCCTTTATTATCCTTTACTATGGATTTGCTTACTACTGTGCATGACACTGTGATGAGATGCCAGAATACAAAATGATGTTTCACCTGGAATCAGAGTATGCTAATCCTATGCTTATCAGAGTATGCTGACCATGTAACTTGGTCAAAGCAATAGCAGAAGACAATCCATTTTATATTAAGTACAAGTGACTTTTCCCCTGGCACCAACTGTAACAAACATGGCTGACAATGTACATTTTGAATTTTAAAATTTTCCCATTCTTTCATTAATTTCTGTTACGTGCATGGCTGATTTTCGTCTGTGCACACAAATATATGTCAAGGAACATGCAAGTTAATTGGTCAGTGATGTAATTTCAAATGCTGCATAAGAAAAAGCCATGTGGTTTGGGATTAATTAGCCTGAACTACTGATTTGGTTGAAATATGCTAATCATTTTCTATATGTTTGCACCAAGAAGGATTCTGAGGTTGTTAGGGATATAAAGGGGTACAAAGATTAAAGGGTACTGGGGTTAAGTATAGGTCTGAATTACAACTGATCAGGAGTGAGAGTTTTCCTTTGAAATAGTCATTTCATGAAAGGAAACGAAACTTTGTTGTTGTGGAATAAGTTCAAAAGAACCAGTCAGTGTTTATAAATTCACATCCACCTGGCTGTCACTGATTATTTGACTCCCATGGAAAAGACTCCTATCCAACAATATAAAGTAAGTGTACTTTGTTCAGAATTATGTAGCTGCTAGGCAAGTGCGGTGTTTGAACAAGCATATTTTTCAATATAGTAACTCCAAACCACAGAATTGTTAAGCTTCCTGCTCAAAAGACCCAGGACCTTCATCACAGGAACAGCTACTCAAACTAGTCTAGTACTGCTACTACTACATGTAATGTTTTTTGTACTACGACTGCTGCTGCAGCTACTACTACTAGTAGTACCGCTACTAATAACAATATCACAATGTTCTACTGTGGTGGAAGTCGCTCTGGATAAGAGCTTCTGCTAAATGCATGTAATGTAATATTCCAAAAGATGTCAAGTTCCACAAACCTATTATCTTAATTTCAAATTGCCGAAAAAAATGTATCTAATGCTAAAGAATCTAAATAAATCAATGTACCTGTTTAGGTTAATTTGGCGTGTTATTTAACCTAACTTGATCTGCGTAGCTCGACTTGAAGGAGCAGAGAAGCCAGGGAGTGAAGTTTCGTGCAGAGACCATAACGAGGAGCACGGGCTCCGGGCAAGACTCGTGACGTTTCCCTTCTTACGCGTCGAACTGCCTGCTAGGTTGTGTTCTCTGTCCCATAGCAAGTATGGCGATTTCCTGTTGTTAGTCCGGAGCGTGCTGTGGGTCTTCAACAATTATAAAATACAAATCTGAAAGTGGAAGTTGCATTTTTGTTTTCGTTTACTTCACGTTACGCCCGCGGCAGGAAGAGCTGAAAGAGGGAGACCGTTTCCCCCTTGCATAAATAAACTGTGCTCTCAGGGGCTTGTATGTGGAGAATGACAAGCATGTCACCCACCACCCACTTAATGGACCCTTTAAGCTACACAGGGCTCAGTGCTTTCAGCGCAACTGGAGTGGGAACATTGACTTGTGTTGGAACTTACCTTAGGCGATGCGTACATGTATGTACCACCGCGGACCACGAATAAATCCCTGAAAATGCTAAAGCAGCGTCGGTTCAAATCAGTAACTTTTCTCTGGCCATTTCAAAGAGCTCTGCAAAGGAAAACATCCCTGTACCCACTTCCTGTGAAACGCATTCAATAGTGACTGAAACGTTACTTTCCGAGCTAGTACTAGATTACCCCCTCTCCGGTTTACAGAACTTCCACGGTTCCAGACTTAAAAATAACACACATACAGGCGCGAAGCAACCGTCATCATCCCACTGAAACACAGATGTTTCGTAGTCAAAGCCTACAAGCTTTTATCTGGTCACCGGGAAAGCCTGTGATCATCACATGCAGGCTTACACGTCGTTTCAAATTGCACTGCGTCTGCTAACCACTCAGCAGCCGTTTACAAAACAAACACGCCGGGACAGAGAAGCGGCAGTTCGGGTGTACGTGTAGAGCAGACACCAGATGAGACTGTTTGTGCACTTCTCTATCCCAGGTTCCTGCCCCCCCTCATCCTTCAAAACACAAACACATTGACTGCATGTTCCGACCCCCCATCCCCATGCCACACACAGCCCCGCACAGCGATCACCGCGTCCCTACCTTCTGTGTGGCAACTGGAGGACAGTATGGTGCTCGGAGGTCGGAAGAGGTAAGGCAGGTAACGGGAAAAGCATTTCATCTTTTTTTCCAGTTTTTTTTTATTATTATTATTTTGTTGTTGTTGTTGCTAGCAGCAGAGCCTTACTGACTAGTCCACATCCGAGCTGCCGATGACAGAGACAGAGCAATAAAGAGAGGGAGAGCTCCCTGTTGTCCGGGAGCTAACGCAGCATCACTTTTATTCAGCGTGAATATCCTTCCGTTACTGCAGTCGCGGCGAGGGGAGAGGGGCGATCTCCGCGCGAGGCTGCTCCCACGTTCACCATGCTTCCTTCCCCCCTGTCGCCAGCAGGACGACGAGGTTGTTCTTTTTTTCCAGGATTCAGAGGGGAGGGGGTGGGCTGATGGAGGAAGGGGAAGAAGGGGGGTTGTCTTTTTCTAGCAGTATATAATCTGCTGTGTCGTTGCCTACGATGGGTTGAGAATGAAGTGGCTGTTGCCGCCGCTGTCTCAGCTGTGGAGAAGTTTAATGTCCCAGTAAATACTAGCACACTCCCTTCCTCCCTCCCCTCTTTCCCACTCTGGCTGTCTTTTGCACGCGCGCACGCGTACACACACACACACACACACACATACACACAAACTCATCCATCGCCGGTCTCATCTGCAGACTCAGCAATGGCCAGTTGTACAAATCACATAAACCGGCATAATGTTACACCATCTCTAATCCTTCGTCATGTCTGTTCATTAACAGCTACAAATGCACCGACACCAATAGCAATAATATTATTCCCTTTCTTCTTGTTGGTGGTTTTGGAGCTGTTGTTAGTCAATGTTTTGGTTTACCACAAGTATTTCTGTTAAATGCAAACACATTAAAAAACAAATTAAGACTTTGAATACCATGCACTTCCCAGAGGTGATGTCATGCAGAAGTCCAAATCTTAACAATGGGTATGCTAACCACTGCCATTTCTGTTGCTTGTATCTATAAAGTGGTTCTTAAATAAGAAACATTGGCAATTTTTAAAAAATCTTAGATCACTATACATTCCTCCATGTTGTAGTATTCCATTATGACAATGCCCTCTGCATGGTAGAGTTTGATGTTCCAAATCAATGAAACACCTCTAAATATAAAGAGGAGGTGAGAAGATTCACCATCACTTTGGATGGTCATTCTGTGTCAACAACCACAGAGGGAGGCTTATTTTATTATTATCCAGACTTTGTATTATCAGGACCCAACAACAGTTTGCTTGGCTGTCTAAACTACCCCAAAATGTCCACATCAGCTGTGAGGTACTTGGAAGAAAAAAAAGCATCCACCCCATCCACAAACATCAGAATTTAAAAGACAATATCTGCATGTACCACTGAAACTGATTGGCTGGGACATCAAGCAGGTTTACATCATTGTTCAGAAAAACCGATCTGGATCACCTGTGAATGGAGTAAGTGTACAGCAACTGATCAGCGTTAAGCATGCGGGCTGTGGGCTGTGATCTCTGTAATCCCGGGATCATTCAGATTAAAGTCGCAGTGAGCCGCTCCCGCGGGGTCGCTAGGTAAGCAGTGAAGAAAAGGGACGTCAATCAGCGAGTAAGTTATTCAATAAAGCGAGCCGACCTGTAAAGAGACGGCGCCCGCAGAGCTTTTTTGGTGTCGGAGGCTTATTTAAATCTGTTTGGCTAATACACTCCAAAGCTGAAAGCACCTGTTAGTCTGTCGCCGCGTTGAAAAGCTTGCTTAGATGTAATGCCTCTCTCTCTCTGTCCCGCTGAGAGATCTGTAAGCCTCTTCTCTTCTTTCGTCGGGGAGTAGTTTGATTACATGCCTTCTCATTTTTTTTCCTACACATTTGAATACAACCATTATAGTGAAAGGACTGACACATTAATGACCGAATGTTGGCCTTAAATTTAATGCAGTTTCATTTTGCAGTGAAAAAAGACATTTGTCTTATAGTGGCCAGTGCCACAGTTTTGCTGCTCTGATTTTATGACCAATAAAATACATTTGAATTGATGACTATATAGTCAGACAAAGCAATTCATTCTGGGCACAACTAAGAGTGGGCCACTCAAAGCTATGCCTGGCAGTGCAGCTCACCCTTTAGCCTTAGTTTAGCTTACTGAGTGCCCTCTTCACTGTGCAATGGACCGGGTCCAAACATCCTCTCACACACGCAGCTTACGCTGAGGCTACCGGGCATTTTCGCTTTTTGCAGCCCGGTGTCATTATTAAGTGACACAGTTCAAAGTTACCCAGCCATGAAATAAAGAACGCTCAGCAATCCAGCACACAAGTTGCTAGCTGTCAGGACAGACAGAGGGGGGAAACGGCAACAATGACAACACGGAGCCAGGGGCCCGGCCAGCTGCCAGTGTTTGTGAGTATTACTGGCAGAATCTAAAATAGAACACAGCAACAAAGGCTGCGGAAGGGCCCTGCGCATAGATGGTTTGTCCTATGTGTGCTGCGTCACAGTAATGCCCCTTCTGTTCAGCCCTGAACCACCTGTTTATGGCACTCAGGGGGGGAGCTGTGTCAGTGGCTGCTCCTTTTGCAGGTCTGACCTAGTTTTTGGGAAACTCGTAAATGTTGTTCCAGAACGCTCTGATGCCGGGTACAACCAGACATGGTAGTCGGGGGGGGGGGAGCCTCGTTCTGTGGAGGACAGCATCGGACCTGACAGCATCTTCAGCGGATTCTTAATAACCTAACTGGAAACTCCAGGGGCTATTCCTGCCTTGTTGATGTTTGACTTTCAATTTTAAGCAAGCGTTACTAATTTTTCAAAGCCAACGCGGCCATTAACCATTTATGTCTGATCGTCAAACTCAGTTTCGTGTACTGACAAAAAAATGAATGCTAGCTTAAATTCAGCAGTGAGATTTAAGGACAAAGTACAAATGAGGAAGGTGGAATCTGGGCCTTTTTATAACACTGATATTCACTGGCAAGCAGACAGGGCCGTTTGGAATTGACACCATGGAGTGGAGGGCCCCCCCACTTCATAATGAATGTACAAGGGCTTTCTCAGACACTAGGATGACCAAGGTGACGCTCGGATTTGGTCCGGCTTTCATGGTTATTGAGAGCATCATCTTTATGCTCACACCCCCCTTACAGGCACCCTGAATCACAGCTTTGCGCTTTTGCATACCACCCTTCCTTACAGATGCGTTCTTCTTCCTCATTTGGACAGATGAGTTCCCTGACTCATGGGATTCTCCCAGAAGGCCCTGCGAAGCGAGCAGCCACCCGATGATGTCATGTCTGCATTAGCTAGGCCATGGAGGAGCTGGGTGTGGAAATATGTGGGAGGTAATGGCCACGCACAGTCCGCAGAGGGACTATGAATGCACAATACCTTGGCAAGGGCTCTGCCACAACTCGTTTAGTTTTGTTTTGATTGTCTGACAGTTACAGTTTACAATGTAAGCGGTACTGTTTAAGGCAGATCCAAATTGTACATGTACACATATAGACCAGCTTCTCTGAAACAGAAATATATATAGCACTTTATGTCTGTGCATATAAGCCTGTATGAGAGAAACAGAGACAGACAGACAGACAGACAGAGAGTAGAAGCACATTGTAAAAAATAAGACACCACAAAAACCACTGTGAATATGACAGGCAGTAGATGTGACCAGTCCTAACTGCACATTATTTGCACCCACAGCATTCTCCCTGTTACCTGAATTACATTTGGCACATTTTGGATAATTGCTGTACGCAAAAAAAAACCCTTTACGTGTTGTTTATTGCACCACCTAGCGGTAGAATTTTACATTACAGCAAAGGACCTGAATCTTTCTTTGTCACAGATTTGATGCAAAACGCAAGAAAATAAAGAAACACAAAATTCATTTGCACTCTTTTCACGCATTTTTTATTAGGTAATAACATCATAGAGGCAGCAATATAAACAATTCAAACTCGAATTTTATTTGGGTGACTGAAGACATTTGTGATTAAAATAATCATTACTCAGGAACCTATAATACAGAAAATATACAGTATTAATAAATTGTCTCATTTAATTTATCCTGAATGTGCCTATTTTACTTGACAAATATTATCATTCCAAAATTATCATTCCAAATGTGTCTCCTTAATCACTATAATCAATAATTCAAAAACACTCCCATTATAATATTTGTATTCCATTTTAGAGAACAATGATTTAAAGTATTTTTATCACTACCTTATAATTATTCCTTTTAGTAGCATATGCTCTTAACAGAGCAACTTATGCAACCTAAATATGAGATAATACCCGTTTATGTTTCTTATAATAGTTATACTCCAGCTAAATGCCTTGCTCACTGCAGCAGTATAAAAATTAGAACACATACCCTCCTGGTTGTAAGCCAAAATCTGATTGACAACACAACAAGATGACCACTACACGGCAATTCCAGTGATGTGGGGGCATTTGATATACAACAGAAATGTAAATTCTTTATACCAAACTCCCCCGGACCAGTTCTGCCGCCGCAGACCCGCGCAGTATGGGTTTAATGCCACAGAAATCAATAAAAAGGGTCCTGGGTTTTTCGGGAGCAGGTGCCATCTGTCTGTTTCCCCGGCTTATCAGCATATCAAAGCCCTGACTTCCTCTCCCCTCCTGCCTCCCACACTGCCACACAATGAGCCTGAGTCACGGCTATGAGCCTTCACAGAGCGCTTTTTTTAAAGAAGCACTAAACCCCTCCATGAATATTTATGAGGAGAAGGGTTTCTATATTTAGAGAGATAGACAGAGATATATTACGCTGGGAGAAACAGGAGGACATATAGGTGGGTGGAAATATACAGGGAGAAGCGAGCCCTGAGCGTTCACGTTTTACATGTGAGAATGGCAGTGATTCACCATGCGGCGCATGTAGACTGCGGGCGTTTCACAACTGCGCCCCCAAGTTCACCTGTGCCTGTACGTGAGCTGGCGGTAGATATCGCCTCCATGTGCTTTTTTTTTTCTTAAAAACGCTCAGTCACCTCGGTCTGAGAACGCGGTTGTGTGGAAAGCCGCGCGGCGTCTTTTCTCGTGAGAATAGCTCAAGGCCTAGGTTGCCTCTGCGGGGGATTCCGACGCAATCGGCGCCCGGAGGATATCCACCCGGTGTGAGATTCCCCCATCACTGCATCCACCCTCCTGCACCACCGACCGCAAGCTGCCACCGTGCTATAAGGCCACGCACTGTGCTTGATGTAGAAAATCACGTGTCACGTCTTTTTAAAGGAAGGCCAGATCAGGGGTGGATTACTGGCACTGGCATTTAACTACATTCCCAAAATATATGAAAACTACTGTGCTCATAGGTGGATCAATACCTGTTTATTCATGTTATCAACTATTATATCAAGTCAATTGTGTCGTTTTGGGCGCACAGCATCATTTGAAGTGAGAAGGATAGATCAATTCATATCTCCATGGTAACATCTTGACGTTCAATAGAGAACCACAAATACTCTTGCTTAGTGTGAGGCATTAATACATGCCTGGAGGTTGCAGGAAACCAGAAGGAACTGGATTAAACTCCAATTCGACAATTCTACCTAGCAACTTATTTTATCTTGCACGTGTTTAATATGATGGTCTGTTCATTTTGAATCACACTTGTTTTTAGCTGAGAGGAAAGGCATGGGCAGGTATTTTTAGTATAATTCTCTGACAATCCACAACATTTACAACTACCTTCAAACAATGTATCTGCATGCTATCCTCAACTGGGCTCGTAACCCGAAGATTGCAAGTCTCATTCCCACATGGGTCAATGCTGTCGTGTCTTTGACCAATGAAGATCACCTGATTCATTTCAAAAGATTCGTAAAAATAGTCAATGTAAGATATATAATTCAACCAGGGGCAAGGGTCTGTTAAGCTAATAATGCAAATAAACTCAAGATTCAAATAGATGACCATGAAAAAGTCCAGTGCTATGATACACACCCATGCATGTAAGCACACATGCAAGCTGATTAAATTAATATAGTATTATAAATAATAATATTATAATAATATTATAAGTAATACTGTTTATTTAATAAATTCTAATTACCTGAATACGTGATAAGGGGTCTTTTGAAGCTTTTGAAGAACTTGATACCATTGTCTTAATCAAGTTATATATACATCTATATCTGCACTTTTATCAGTATAGCCAGCAGGTAAATCCATTTACATCTGGGGTTTTATGTTCAGCTTACTTGTATCAGTTATAACAAATACTTCACTTATATAACGTATTTCAGGGCCATTATACCAAAGAACAACTTCGTAATAGATTAAAGTTCTCTTAATAGATTAAACATCTGTCCTTCAGAACAATAATACAAATCAAGCGATATTTTTGTACTGCAATGTACCACATTACCTTTTTTTCAGAGGCAATACCTCTAAACGATATAACCTTGCAAATCTTGCATCATCTTTACTTAACGAAAAGTATAGAAGGTTGAAATAATGAGTTTTATTAATATTCATGTATTCATATTTATATATTTTTCCTCAGCCTTGCTTCGGTCACTCACAACAGGGGATTTTGTTTTATTTAAACGCGTATTTTATATAACACAGTGTAAGATATCTCTATTTGTAGTATTTAACGATTTTAATATATGCTTGTAGGACGAACTACACGAACATTAAATAGTCGCACCAACAGCCGAGATGCAGGAGCCTGGGATATCACCCTCTCTCGCACAGCTTCAACAGGCTTTCGACTATGGCCGCTTCCACACACTTACGCAACCCCACACTCAAGGCGAAGAGGGGGCGCATAAGTCTGGTTTCTATAGTTACAAGCCAACCAATGCCACACCACATTCATACTTCAATTTCCCCCGACAACAACTTCAAAATATAATGATCGTGACTACACAGACATGAATAGCCTATAGTAATTCACTATAAACTGTCATCGATGCAAAATCGCGTTTAATGATCCAATATTCCTCATTGGTAATCAAATGTGTTAAATGTATTTTTGCATTCTTTTGGTTCATGTGAACGCACGCTCACACATGTATGGCAAAAAATATTCACTGCTGAGACTTATTGTAAAAAAAAAAAAAAAAAAAAAAAAGCAGAGAAAGGGTAGTCGATCATAATGACACGTAACGAAGTGACTTCTTACCTTCTGTGACATTTACCTCCGCGGCACCTTTCACCTGTGCGAAACACCAGCGCGTGTCCTCCGTATTTCCTCCGCGACCTGTACAGAACCAAGTCGAAGCCCGATATTACAGCTCTGTCTCACAACCGCACCGAATTCTGTATTCCATCTCAGAAAATCTATTTTGGTGACATACCGGGTATCATATTCCCTGTTGTCGCTCACCGGCGTGTCCGTTTTTAATAGTGATGCCCCAAAACCAGATGCAGTTACAACTTGATACAACACCTTGGTTTGTTCCGGTGAGGAGGAGGAGCCGATATGAAACGATGTTGCCAGCCTGTCTAAACTATTTAAATGCTGCTTCAAAATGGCGAAAAAAACCGCGATAAAATCTGCCCACCTTCCTTGATTGATTCATCCGTCACAGCTCGTTCAAAACGCTGATCTGGACATCCTGCTCGGTGGCATCCATTAAGCAGTTGCATCAGTTTGGTAGCGTTTATTCAGTCATCATGCAGCTTCTCAGTTCGCTCGTGTTAACATCAATAGCCTATATAGTGAGCCGTTAATATTAAACATTATAAACAACTAATATATATTTATAATTCGTTTATGTGTGGAACTGTGTGGCGTAAACGTGGAATAGCTAGGCGAACTTAAATCTCAGGTGGAGTTTCTCTTGGTTGTGTGACAAGTCAAGATGTCCTAAAAATGATTTCAGCCAGCCATAGAGTACATCTTCAATGCTCAAGGTTATATTTTCTGTGTTGACGAAGTTTTTTTTTTTTTTAAAAATTAGCTACTACCGAATTTGCCAGATGTGTGCGAGACATCACATATTAGACACCTCTAATAAAAAACAACTAAAAACAAATGAGTGTAGACTATTTATCTCCGCTCTCTCTTTAGATCATTAAATAAACGCGTCCAAAAATAAAATTTCATACTGAACAGGAATGTTCAGAGGATGTAGAATAATCTAGAAATGTTGGGGTTACCACCCCCTGAGGCATAGAGAAAACCATGATTACACAAAATTGCACACTGATTAATAATAATACAAATGCAAACAGAATATCCAACAGTTGTGAATATCCAGGTCAGGACATGTATTTTTAAAGTCTTATTCAGACAAGGCAATGTTTAATTGCCTGTCACCATCTAAAATCAAGATCTTTACTAAAATCTATCGACACCTTTACACAGTAGCACATGAACATGAAAATGTTTGCATCGTTTTCACACTGCACCGGTTTGTGAAAATATCATTGTTAGGGAAAGAAGCTAAACAACACACACACACATCCGGCAGCAGCTAAGTAGATAGCTAAATTTAGCTACAACAGGGATTGAGATTCTCTGGCACGGTGTCAGCTGAGGACATGGTGTGAAGAAGTGAATGCACACAAAGTGACTTGACCTGTGACCTTTTACACCTCACACTGGGAAAAAAAGACTGGAGAAGACAGGAGGCTAGAAAAAAACCACTTGTGTCGAAAACCACACGGTGAAATTTCGGGAGTTCTTTCCCCTCGGTGACACAGGGCTTGAAAGTCGGGGGTGGAAGCTGCGGCCTGTGAGAGAAGGACAGATGTTATTTGGGGACTGTGCAGCCTCACGCACAGCAAGCCAGGCCTCTCCCCTGCCGCTTCCACATTGAGCGGTTGCCGTGCTGATAGGAGGAAGCTGCAGCCTGCTCTTTGTTAATCAGCATGGCTGTGCCCCCTGGGAGCTCCCATCTCTCCCAGCACAACAGAACCCAAACTATGACCAGGGCCAATACTGTGGCTCACAAAATATAGCTTGGGCCACAAGCATAGAATTGAACTGCTTTTTTACTTTATTATCAGTGTGTAGAACAGAAACACACTGGTGTAGAGTACAGAAACAGGTGGTACTGTATTTATGTAGAATGGAGTGTAGGAAATATTTATAAACATCATTTCTACCATATATATATATATATATATATATATATATATATATATATATATATATATATATTACCTTGCTAAATGGCAAATTGCTTAATCAATCTCAGCTGACTAACCTCCTTTAACAAGTACTAATTACTGCCACCCACTGGGTAATTGTGGCATTACCTTGTACTGAAACTACGCATGTAACTTTGCTTGGCTGCAGCCGATTTCTTTTTTTATTTTTTATTTATTTATTTATTTTCTCCCGCTGGTGGAAAGTAATTATGGAAGATGACGAAGATGATGAAGACAATGAGGAAGAAAGAGCGCAATTACGTAAAATTACTATAAAAAATGCACTGTAGCCTTGAAGACTGGCTGCTGTTTATGTACTGTTTGCCGCGGAGTTGGAGGATGAGGGACCAGTCGAAGTTCCATTTGACGCAACCATGCATATGTGAACACGACATAGGTCTGTGGAATGGCACAGGGACGGCAGTGTTCCACGCACCGGCGTTTATACATCAGAAAAGACAAGTAGGCTGAGATGTTCAGGGTAGGAGCACAGTGAAGGCCAGCTCATTGTTAGCATTGCTTCCCGCAGTGGTGAAGTACCTCTCTCGATGAGGACAACAGTGTCACCTTTCATCACCCTCTGAAAACTCATCCCTCAAAATAAGATTGGTAAGGACTGAGATGGCACCTCTAGTACAGGTACAGTTGGTGGGTTGTCGTCATTATGATTCAGAATGGACTTCTTGCACCTGGGGTTTTTGTTTGAAATGATAGGGACAGGTCTATATTGCCTTAGTTTAAAATTATGTTTATATCTACCATGCTGTGTTGCCTTCCAGGTCTTATGTTACTGTTGTGCTAAGTCCTATTTGTATTCTGCTGTTCGAACGCTCTTTATATCACCCTGGAGAAGGGCATCTGATAAATAAATTATGCTTCTAACTGCAGCCCTGGCGAAATGGAACTGCAGTACGTCTTTAACGGCGCTAGAGGGAGCAAATTCACTTAGATTTTTTTTCTCTTAAAGATTAGAGGTATGATCCTTTCGAAGTGCTTTTCTTCAGTTCCAAGTGACAGGATAGAAAGTGAGATTCAGTAGAGGTTCCACTGGTTTTGCGAAGAGGCTGAGGACAGTAAAGAGATATTTTATTTATTTTTTTCCTCACCAATCAAATACATTTTTATATTATTCAAAGCAAAATATTGGTAACTGTGCACTTACAAAATTATACCTGAAATGCTGGAACAAGCACAGTGGTAAAGGAGAATGGTGGCCTCACAGTTGTGCCTATCTTTCATGGTTTGTCACACTTATAATTGGCTCAGACAGTAGCTCCTAGGTTTTTTCATCCAAATACAGATGAGGTGAAAAGAAGCTTGGGTGGCTTTAATAACTAAGTAATAAATTAAGTAAATCCATTGGAAATGGGTTGAATGTTCCAATCT
This sequence comes from Megalops cyprinoides, assembly GCF_013368585.1. Taxonomy (NCBI): domain Eukaryota; kingdom Metazoa; phylum Chordata; class Actinopteri; order Elopiformes; family Megalopidae; genus Megalops; species Megalops cyprinoides. Next base: position 10,356,553 of record NC_050598.1, read on the forward strand.
TTTCTAAATGAAATTAAGCTAACTAAGCATTATCCCCACAGCTTGTTTTGCAATTCTTATTGCCTTTGTCCAGATGCCAAAAAAAATTATTTCAAGCTCCAGTCAGATACACATTTTTGGGGTAATCGTTTGGGTAAATTATTGATAATATTTCAGACAGCACAAGAAAATGAGAGCTGTAAAATGTCAATTTACATATTTCAATACAACCTCAGTTGAGGCAAAGGCTACTTCCAATAACTGTCCCACAGGAATGTAATACCTTGGTCATGAATTATTGCTGCAGTTACACTGGCACCATGCTGGGAAGTCCTGGTTTCAGAGTGCGCGGAGGGAGCATCCAGACCTAAGAACTGAGTTCCAGGAGCTGAGCTCCGACCGGCAACCCTTGGAATTCAGTTCTCAAGGCTGAGAGCTCACGGCACTCGTTACCTCATGTTTATTCTTCTGTGAGAGCCGCCTTCAGGTGTACCCATCAAGGTTTATTGTTTATTCCAACCTAAAGGAAATGCATATGCTGTTGTTTAATGCTGCGTGAACATATAATTGGATTTTTTTTAATCCACTTTGGCGCCTGCGTTGATGATAGCAACACAAACTAAAATACCCCTCTCCCTGTTTTGCATATCATTTCAGGGACATTGCTACAGTACCAGCCATATCTGGTGTTACACAGGTTGAGAGTGCAGTGCTATGGGAGAACATCTAGTCACAAGGTATATCTTAATATGACACTTGCAGGTTTTAAAGGTTTTAGGACAATGGAAATAACACAATATGAAAACAAGTTGTAAATAGGACAATGGAAATAACACAATATGAAAACAAGTTGTAAATAAACAGTGATCACAATGTACATTGTAATGATAATGGATTTTTTAATTTGTCATGGAACCCTCCAAGAATGGCATGAAAGACTCCAACTCGGCCACTGCCATCTTTGTGTCACTACCATCAGCTGTGTGCTTGAGTGGTGGATATGTTCGCAGCATTACTCTTAATGCTATGCTTTTGCAGGCGTTTGTTAAAGGGAGTATAGTGCATAGGCTGCCTAACTGAAACTACCACAATGCAAATACTTGTACCAGATTGTTATCATGGAAAGTGTGATACCAAGAGAGAGCTAGCCAATCAAGTGATAAGGGAGGAGCCCCCCCCCCCCCAAGACACAAACTCCGACTAGTGAATCTAACTAATATGGGATACCCTGATAACAGATAGCTAACAACTGCAGAAATGAAATGTAGATTAACAATTAATAGTAGCCTTTGTTTTAAAACTACTTCCAGGACTTAACACTGTGTCAATGGAAGTAGGTCACCACGTAGACTGTTTAATGCCACAGGACTGTATGCAGAATATCAAATCCATTGTTGTGATCTGAGGTTAAAAAAAAGCACAGCTGCACTCTCGTGTGTCTCCTACAGCTGCTGTTTGACTTAAGACAAACCTCAGAAGAACCAGGGGCTCTGATAAGAGACAAAGACAAGATATTTAGCAACAATAGCAGAGGCAGAAGCTTTACTAGTAATGGTAAAAGTGTGACTCCCTTTCAATAATCCAGTACACAGTCCAATTAACCAATATCAGCAAAAAGCTTAGTGTACACTAGAAACTGATTTACGAATAAGAACAAATAAAGGAGTAAAGGAATCTGCATAAACTGCATAGATGATCATAGATGATCTGCATAGATATAGATCACAGAAATATTAGCTTTATTTTGTCGGATGGATACAATTTTCTATATAACTCAAATGTAAGTGAGCATAAAACTCATCTAAAATAACAGGTTATTTTATTTTCATCTCATATGTGTAATATGCATACATGTAGGGCAGGTTAGATTGTTGGCTTTATAGGCACACCAAAACTAATTCAGTTGTTGAAGATAAAAACAAGTAGGTGTTGCTACCGGTGTAATAACACGGTAATTTAGCTTCATTTAAAAGTTTAATTTAAAACTAGTACACTTAATTAATGCAAATCAATAAAAAAAATCTTAATTTTATGTATAAAACACATTTCACATATTACAACATATTATGAGACAACAGATGCCAAGTAAATACTTTACATTTTTATTTTCACATTGACAGTGAAGTTACTCATGATTTTATTTTTTCCTCCACTCGTTTAATTGTACTTTCGTCTCCCTCTAAATCATTACCACAGGGCTATGCAATTCATTTACAGACTAGTTGAATCTGAAGACACAGTTATTTGAGATTTATCCATCAGTACTATATACAGTTGAGAAATATAAGAAAGAAAAAGAAAGGCAGAAAGAAAGAGAGAGAGAGAGAGAAGTCGGCGGTGAAATTGTCTTACGTTTTTTTTATCCTACTGGTTTAAGAAGGAACCGGTTTCTTCTCACTTGCATTGGCGTACACACCTTTTACCAAACCGTGCACACACATTAAAACGGAAAGTCCCAGTTTGATCCCTTTACCGACTGAAAGTCGACCTACTCTTGGACTAGGGGTTTGTTGAGGTCCACAAATGTCCTTGGCTGGGCATTAGCTCAGCAGACGTGATGGTGCTGCAGGAGACTACAGTACACACGGATACATCCAATAGCACATATGCGTTTAAAAATTATTCAGTGCTCTATCTGCGCCGGCTTGCAGTCTGCATCATGTCAGAAAACCCCAGCCGACGGTGCAAGAGGAAGTGTTGGTCAAGTTTTGTATGCAGCGTTTCCGCTCTGCAAACTCCGTAAGTCGCGCTGGGGAAATCCTGAACCCCACCACCAATCTACTGATAAAACCAACTGTTTTTCGAGCGCCGGATCTCATCGACGATAACCACGAGTATCACAGGTAGCACTGCGTAATTTTTTCTTATTTTCATGATCGAAACTGATATCAGATAATCTGTTGTTTTAGGTTTTGTCGGGTCATTTTCCCCCTACATCTCCAACGTGCACAGGGGCAATTTGTGCACAGGCAGAACTTAAATAAAAATAAATAAGTAAATGAAATAAAACATCTAAAAATGTTAGATTAAAATTGTTGTTTATTAAAAAAAGTTGTACTGTAATATGAAAAGAGTAATATAAATGATCTATCGTAGATAGAGAGATAGATGGACATGTATTATTGTTACATTACCCTATTATGGTGGTGCCTTAAGCGCGGCGTAAAACAAATTAGTCCCAGATATGAACCAGCTTTACGGGTGCTTGGCTGAAAACGCCTGCAAAACGGCGTGGAGACCCTCTTACCCATTGCTAATCCTATGGTATTCAGAATAGTAGAAAAGTGTTTATGAAGTAACTTTTTGGAGTAATATTTTCATTCAATGTGTGCTCTTACTGAAAGTAAAAGAAAAAAATGGAAAAAAATATTTTGAAATATTTAACATTGACTTACATCCCAGTACAGTATTCACATGCATTTATAGTGGAAAGTGCTGGGCAAAAAAATGCATGAACATCAAACATGCTTACGATAATATTTTAACGCTGAGCTGTTTAATACTAAATTCATAACAGCCGATGTATTTCAAGTTTGTTTCTTTATTTATTTATTTATTTCATTTTTGTGCAATGACATCTTCTCTCATATCTTTTCCTGAATGTAAATATGTACACAAGATTAATGTGTTGTTTCTGTTTACGATGTTGCCAATGCAATGATTCATAACAAAATGTCATTTGTTAATGTTACTTGACCTGACACATGTAACTTTGGTCTTAGTGGGTTAACGTTTAAGACTCAAAACCTATTCGTTTTTGCATTGTAACTACCACTCTTATGTTGGACTTGTCTTCCAAACAAATTTAGATCAATCTTACCGTTGTGGCCTTTTTCAAAGATGAAATTGTAAAGATTTAGGCAAGTAGATAATCTTGTCTTAACTCTTGTGGCATTACTGAGTTTGGTTAACACTTTCCTTTGAATGAAGACATTGATCCACCTTGTTTGGCATCTGGTGTGCATGTTTTGTTTTGCATTCAGGAAACCACATCTGGTTTGCAAAAGGGCCTCCTGTACAGCACCTGGGTAGGTCTGCTGATGCAGCTATTGTGGGTGACCCCCGTTTACAGTGTGACTCCTTAACAGTCTTTGTGTGTGTGTGTGTGTGTGTGTGTGTGTGTCTGTCTGACCCCCGTTTACAGTGTGACTCCACAACAGTCTTTGTGTGGTGTGTGTGTGTGTCTGTCTGTCTGTGTGTTGCTTTTTGTGTGTGTGTGTGTGTGTGTGTGTGTGTCTGTGTGTGTGTGTGTATATCTGTGTGTTGCTTTTTGTGTGTGTGTCTGTGTGTGAGCGCACACATCTGTGTGCGCATGCATTTGTTTGCGTGTATTTGAGTGTGACCTCACTGGCTCTCAGACTGTCAGCCAGGTACCCTCTCGCCCTGTACAGTAGAGCAACAGAAAGAGGCTGCTCAGAACAGATGTCTCCACAGCCTTGTGGAGGCTGTGCTCCACTCAAGCATTCACTCCTCTCAGTCATCTGACCTCACATGACAAAAACTATTTGAGTCATATCCCATCAGGTGATGTGCCAGTGACCTACTGTGTACTCTAGTGGGGACAAGAGTAGAAGACTCACTAGCGTGGACTTTTCATGCATTTGCGGTTTTGGATCATATCAGATCATATCAGATCATTGATAAAATACAGCAAGTCATTTTAGGAATGGCAGGCAAACTGGAGAAATGTTGTCTCATCAAGTGAAAATTCAGTAAGGCCAGTATGATAAATAGATAATCCTTGACAATGTATGCTCTGTATAGGGACGTTAACAGATACAACAACATGTGATCAAAATAAGGAATTTAAACCAAAAATAAAGGAACTGAGGAATATTGATTTGAGGAACAACCCAATATAAGGATTTATTTTCAGTGATCTGCCTTTAAAAAGCTATTTCAAGGTTAAACAATTTTCTCAGGCAGCCTTACACATAATGACGTGATCTTTTCAGTGGTGCATATTGTAAGAATCCAAACAAATCGAAATTAAAAACTGTGGGCTTGAATAAAGAAGTCTTTGGTGCATTAGTTAACACAGATGAGGTATGCTGACATTTAAAACAGAGAGAAGGTGCCAGAATGTCATGAACCCTGAGATGACAATAATTACCCCACAGAAAATTACAGGGACTAGGAAAAGCAAAGAACATATTCAACAAGTAAAGGTTATGCCATGTTTTCCAGGGTTACATTTATGACATCTGTGGAAGTTTTTACATGTAACATACCATAGACATACAGGGTTTGTTTTAACTCAAAAACAGATAACAAGGAGCAAGTGCTAAATCATGATTTAAAAACAACAAGCAAGTGATTATCAAAATGGAAAGTAATTTAAAAACTGAGGGCAATTTAAGAATGTATAGACATACAGGGGAAGCATTTTCAGGAGCTCTCAAAGGGAGCAAAGAGTAAAATTCACCTGTGTGCTCAGACCCTCGTGATCCATCTAGTGAAAGGTGGAAGGTTTACTAAGATTTCTGGGTCCTATCCATATCACTATCTCCTTTGCTCAGTTCCAGTTTTCCAAAAATTTGAAACAGAAGACGAGCATAAAGAATGACCCCTTGGGGTAAAAATGCTCTGCAGACCCACTGCTTGTATCCTGCCACCTACTAGTGGTTCTGCATTTACCCCCTGTAAGCAGCTCCCTGTCTGTTACGCCTACATAATCACAAGGACAATGAATAGCATACGCCGTGTTTGAAGCATTAATACCTGTCATTTTTATGAATCTGCCAGATATAGTCAAATTAGTTTCCGCCTTCTGGTAAAATGGCATTGTGTTTATGGTTGTCAGGAGGGAGGAGAGAGAGAAGGGTGTGCGCAGAATGAACTTCTGTTCACAGCAAATGGTTTATGATGTTCTTCCTCTCTTGCATACACTGCATTAGGGACTTGCTTGAACTTGTCAGAATCAGAGGGTGGTATATGGCATTGTTGTCTGAGAGTGGTCTGAATTGGAAGTTTGTGCAGTGTGCATAGTAAAAGAACTGAAAGAGGGATAAGATTTATGTTTTTGTGAATTGTCTAAAAGGTGTGACCATTTTAGGCCTTTTAACTAATGCTCAATTTACGTCCCTTTCCCCTAAAAAGCTGCTTCCATTCATCATGGCTTTTCCAGTAAATTGTTTCACTGAGACAAATCGATTTACTATTACATAACAGACTTGGTGATGGAGAGGGGATGACTTTTACAGCATGTGCATGTAGATAATTATTATCATCTAACAGGTTAGTGAAGTCTGGGGCATGCAAATCCCCATGTGTGTTGCTAACACTGCACAAACTAGTTCTTTGTGTAGATTAAGTATACCGAAAAAGATAAGAGAGGAGGGCAGGTGCTGTGTCCAGGTCTTGTGGGTGTTGGTCTTCCCTTTCTTTAAATCAAATGTTGTTTAATGTTCGGTTATGGATAGAGAACTTGGCTGTTGAACAACCACTACATCTTGCATCTGTGAATCCTTTCACCTCTCTTTCTTTCTTTAATGGGGTCATTTTAAAGCTTTACACGTTTGTTTAATCTTCTGGCAATCCTATATAAAACTAGTATGTGATAGTTGCGTATTGCACTCTGAAATATATTTCATGGTATCCACAGTAACAATTCTACCTCATTTACCATCTTGTTTAATTATTATGGGGATGTCAGACATCAGGTCATTTAAAGCTTTTAATTTTTGACTGAAATTTGGCATTGTTACTTGTGTACTTGTTTAGATCATGACTTCATTTTCAATTATTTTGGATTTGGGTCAGCCTGAGTGTACTAAGAGGTTTGAACACAGACAAAGCTCACCTGGCTGCACAAAAAATATATATTTGTAAAGAATTTCTGGAGAGCTACCAATATGTCAGAGTCATTTATAGTAGTGTCAGGGACAAAGGATAAACCTTTGGTAAGTAGTGTAATGTGTGCTGAGTCTCACCAAAGAAATTTACTGTTGGAGCTGCCAAGCATTATACCGGCCTGGCTCTTGTCCTCTGGGCTCCTCTTCAGATTATTGTTTATCTCTTTTCTACTGGATCTTGTTCAAGATCCTGTCGCCCATCTTATGTTTGCCTTTTCCTGAAGGAAGCACTCACAGGCCATGTGTGTTTTCAATTTTTGTCCCAAAATTGCCTTTTTTTTTGTTGTCCATTAAAAGCTGTGCATCTGCACTTTGTCATTGGGACATCTGATGGTGTCTTGTGTCTCCCTGTTGGGATCTCAGGGACAAACTGTGTGTACTGGTTTTATGATCCTGTGCTTGGTCATAGCATAGCACAGAATAACCATTCTGTTCCACCCTGATACCAGACAGTAGTGCAACAACAGTAACAGTTCCACTAACAACCATCAGATATATTCTACCTGAGACAAAAACATGGCCAAGCAGCTAATGCTAGCTGGCACAAATGGCTGTATCTGCGATGTGGGTTAACACATTTGGCCTCATTGTGTCATATAGTATGTTCTGCTCCCTCTGCAGGTCCTTTGTGGTTGGTGCATGCCTCAGGCAACCTTTGGTGGTAGAAGAAAGGAAAAAGCTTTTTTTTGGAACTGCAGAAACTTCCAAGCCTGCGCTGAATACAGTTTATGGTTATCATACACTTATAAAAAAGTATATAAAAAAGTACTTGTGTTTCATTTTTATTGTGTAAATGAGTCATGCAAGATATGATCAAAGCTATTTGCCATTTAATGCAAGGTCAGGTATATTCAATGTCCCGACCAAGCCTGTATGACAACTGATAGTAATGTTTGTGTAGAGCACTGTATTCATAGTTAAACTGAAAATTTGAAACATGTCCTTCTCTTGTGAAATGAACAGATGTAACTGTAAAATTTACCAGTGTTCCTTATGAAACATATAATAAAGATACCATTATCAGTGCTGAATACTTTGATGTGTGAGTTTTATTACCCCGCCACAATTAGAGCTGAGGTTATGTGGTCACTCTCGGCTGAGAATCAATCCAGCTGGCTGTCTGTCTGCCTGTGGTAACTGGAAAAGGTATGGATGGATTTTGAGGGAACACCTGCCTAATGTACAAGGACCAGTCCATTAGATTCTGTTGAGGATCCTAATTTGTAGGGCAAGGATACACGCTGCCTAATAAAATGATCTGTTAATCACACAAACTTTTTTGCATAGTGATTGCAACTCACAATGCTTTCTGTTCATTTCTGTAGGGTGGATCCAGCTGGCACCAGCTCAGCAATAGCATTAAAGATGCCTCCCGGAGGTGCGAGGTGGTGGATTTGCCTCCTCATGCTGTAATGAAATGGAGGGTTCCTTCCAGGGCTTTGTATCTCAGCTGCCTGTGTCACAAACAAATGGTCCTGGATTTCCAGTTTATCCCTTTTATGGTGATCCAGATCAACTTGTAAGCTTTGGGTTTTCTCAATAACAGCTAACAAATAAGCTACCAATAGTTACTAGCCAGCTTTAACTTTATGACAGTAATTACTTGATTCATTTTAGGTTTTCCCATTACAGTCAAGGAAATAAACATTGGTTTACTTATATGCTGTTATGTGCGCTTGCTAGGTAGCTTAATGTTTGGTAACTAGCTAGCTAACAAATTATGTCTTGTTTACTGTAACATTATACCTGCAACTAGTCAACAGTGACTACCTCATCAGCATTACAGCTTTTAACTAGTGGAACACCCTTGAACTCACAACATACGGCTTGCTACATACAAATTAATGTATCAGGTACATTGTATCTGTATTGGGTAACATTGTGCTCCTGGACTATCATAGGTGGAGCCAGCAGCAGGGGATGATCGAGTGGAAATATCTGATAAACAAGAGGAAGACCCCATGTGCGGTGGTAGTATGGGGTTGGATCTAAAGGTTTGTAAGGAGGAGCCAAACACTACAGATTATTGTGTAGACAAACAACACATTTGAGCTTGTTCACTTAAAAGCCCTTAAGATAATTTCCCTATCATTATCCCCTATCAAGTGCTCTACATGGAATTTCATTTCAATAAGTCATTACAATTAATTTTTTTAAGAAGACAGGCATTATTATTAATTTAATTATATTTTTTTCATACCAATGTAAAAGTCAGCCAGCACTTTGAAATATTTAAGGATAAAGTATAAAAGAAAAAATGCAGTTCATGGAGGCTTTTTTATTTTTAAGGAAAGGTGTTGCATATGAAGAAAAGCATTGCGTGCCTTGTAAAGATAAACAATGAACATATTGAAGACACCTGATCTGTGAGCATTGTCTTTCAACTTCATTCTAAGAATCTGGCTACAACCATTTTAAACATCATTTCAGCTGATCAACCTTCTTTTCTCCATTCATGGATAATTCCTTCTGTACAGGCAATGACAGAAGTCTTGTTTCTACTTCTTTCACAGGAGAGGTGTATGTATTTATTATGGATCAACAAACAGTGATTTGTCTGTAGGTATACACATTAAGTGCTTGTAAATGTATTATAATTTCCATTTAAAATGAGATGGTGCTGCAAAATAGATTGATGATTGAATATGTAGCCATATATGTTGCATAAGACTACGCAGACAACACTCAACAGTCAGCTCTGATATATAGTTATGTGTAGCTAAATGAGTTATAGTATACATGCTAATCTTGCAACAGCTTCCCTGAATATCCCATGAGTATACTTTAGAGAGTTGTAATACAGAAAGTAGAAATCCAATGTGAATATTCACTTTTATTATGTACTTTGAAACAAACAAACAACGGAGGTTCTGGCAAATACATGTATATTCAGATTATATATTTTAATGGGAAAGAAATCCATAAACCCACGCAGTAGAGATAGAATGACTTACAGTTGACTTTCCCACTAAATACGCTCCCTTATATCACACTATACAGGTGCAGCCCACGGCAATGCTCTCCACCACCGTCCTATACAGAGGAATACACTTCTTCTTCTTCCTGATTCTCTTGGTAAGCTTGTCACATAGTCGCCTGCGCACGGGTATCTTTGTGTAGATGAGCACGCTGGTCATGGTGCGGTCCTCCTGCATGGTGAAGGGGTTGATGCAACCCACGCAAGAGCACTTGGCCTCGGGAATGTCCACCGGTATCCGGTTCTCATCGTGGTTGATTCTGAATTTGCCGTGAAAACAATAGGCTATGACAACACGCCAATGCTTCAAAAGAAAGTTAAGCTGATGTGATATTGGGATTTTCGCCTTTTATTTATTATTTCTATAGTTAACGCTATAGTAGATTAATAGTTTACATATTTTAATAATGAATCATATAAACTACAGCAGCAACTGCTTTTGGTGTTGTGGTGGATGGACATATTGCATGCGAGTATTAAAAATAAGGTGGGGATCAAACTGTTGTATAATTTATACTCACCTGTATGACCAGGGAGACAGACTCCTACTGTTGGACATCCAGAGCTGCCGGTCCACCACACATTTGTTTTTGGAAAGCGCGGAGTTATTCCTCACTTGTGACACCATCTCTTCAATGCTTTTTTCAAAGTCCTCCTCCCATACCACCTGTAGGACTCCCGCATCGACACCTGCCATTATGGGGTCGGGTGAACTATTTTGTGAGGTGGAATTATGTGGCAAATTTTTGTTCCTGACCCGGCCGTGTTTTCGTCGCGCCCCCTTTCCGTCTTTGCGCTTTTCCTTTGACTCCGTCTGCGCCACAAGGACTGCCATCATGCAAATCATAAATGCAACAAACACCTAGAATAGAACAAAACAACAGCGTGCTGTTTTAATCGGCAGCCACTAATATTACAGTTACAGATACAGTTACGATTGATGGGATACAATGCGCCTGTGACAATATCTGGTTAATCTATTCACATAGATAAACACATAATTTATATATAGATGCTTAATATGGTTTAATTAAAGCGACATGGCAGGAGGGCCAGATGATTTCATCATAATTAATGCAACTGCTTTACTAAACGACTTTGAGTCCGTGCACTTACCTTGCGTTTGCATGAACTGACCATGGTCACTCAATGGAAACCGCAGGAAAAATTTAACTACTGATCTTGAATTTAGTAAATCTGAAATATGTCACTGTTAATCAATCACTGACCACTTAATCTTTCCCCTGAAAATGTGGTTATCCTCGAAAAATTCAAAGCAGTCAAAATTCAAAATATTCTGTCTGCACGTGTCCAACAGCTACACGCTCCGTGCCACTGCTGTAAAAACAATCTTGTACAGCACTGAGCGGTAAAGATGAGGAGAAATAATAAAACATAATCCCACAGATCACGTGAGCACTGACAAACAAACCTCTCAGTTCAGCGCGTCTCAGACACTTTGCACGAAAGGAATGTCTTTATTCTTTCTTTTACGGCTCCCTCTTTGATTTATAACTTATTCATTGCCATGTTGACAGCTTGCACGCTTCTCAGACCAGGTACACAAGCTATGATAATCGACCACAAACCTATCGTACCGTAGGTGGCTATAAACTTTTCAGCCAGTCTGGTTTTAAAGAGAGATGTCGTTGATGACAGTGAATGATTTCAGCAAAAAATTTATCCAGACAACATTCTGTTATGTTGAGCTGTGTTACCGTGAAACATCGTAGTTGACTGGCATAAACATATTCTAATGTCTTTTGAATATGTAAAGAAATGAATGATAGGCGAAAAGACTTTAAGACTTTTAAGATACACAGAAGAATTTGTAATGTTCATTCATTTATTACGTAAATCTCATAATTGCAATGGTAATGGTTTCTTGACTCTGGTCTTTGTGTCACTGTGCGTTTGTCTGGTGAAAGTTCCTTTTCCTTTTTGGCCTCTTTCAATTAAATGCAAACCCACCACAAAGTACAGACAATAATGCTCTACTGGGGTAAACAAATTTCAGGAAACGCCCTTTGAAAGAAAATCTAACCCGGTAGAGTGACTGTTGTGTTGCCATAATCCATCCCGGGTCTGTGTCTGTCACCCCTTTCATTTCAAAATCCATATTTGAAAGACTCTGTTGACTCAGTGTTGTAAAAGCACACCTGCTCAAGGTTCACATCTATGAAATGGGTGTTTTCATGTCCCGTACTTTTTAACTTCTGAAGACGGCCCCCTCCCTCAGGCACTCAGTGACCACAATAAATGCCACCACACATTTTGTACTTTCATTGAGCGAACGCTCTACAAAAGTAATTCAACAAAAGCGTCGGTCCCAGACAATTAAGATATGGCCTATATTTTGAATGAGTTGGCTCCTTTGCGCAACTTCTGAATGAAGAGGAACGATCAGCTCATGCTCCCATCCATTCATAAGTTTCAGAAGCACTTAGTGCTTTCACGCGAATGAAGACAATGTAGTACCGGGTTTCCACTCTAATAACCAAGGAATACGATTTAAACGATTTTATAAAGGTTCTTTTTAGGTTAGCCTATTGTCAGGCCTGCGTTGGGCAGAAATAACCCGAGCTGAGGGAAATACTGCATGACAGGAAGATGATACTTTGCCTAGAAGTGTGTTCTCAAATTTAGCTGCTCTAGGGACAGAACGATGTAGTCGTGTGACACATTACAGTTACGCATGAAAGCTACCCCATCATATACTGTATGCTACGATTGGCTCTTGAGTCCCAATTTGCATTTCTCTCCATGTTTCGGTATCACTAGTTATTCTTGACAAAGTATTCTCAAAAACCGATTGTAAGATAAATTCAATTGTCATTTCGTAGACTATTTTAATAACAGGCACTGTTGTGTGAACGTTTTCACGTCCAAGTTTACTTTTTTAAAAAGTTGTGGCAGTAACTTCGATGTGAGCGGAGCCCTGACTGAGCGCTAATTCCATGAATTTCTAGTCTTTTGCAGCTTGCCAGAGAATTTCAAGTCTTTGTATCTCAGCCTGCTAGCCTAGTTAGGCTACCTGGTGTGACTAAAATGTTAAGTCCACATTTTTGCTTGCTACATAAGATCAGCCGTTCACAGGTTGATATACCCACAGAAAAACATGAAAATGCCACATTAATGTCATTTACATTATTGCCATTTGTTATCACGGTTCACAATTCAGACATATGCTGCTGCCAAGCATGTGACTGTATATACTACTTCTAGATCTCTAGATTCACAGCCGAAGGACAAGAGGAGCGATATTTCAGATCTCGTTCAGATGTGGTTGTTCTCGCGGGAACTCGATGTCGACTAATGTGAGCGGAAGTACATACGTTCTCTCTTTTCCGGCGGCCATTGTGGAGTGATCGGCAGGGTAAGATCTGCTGGCAAATGTGAAGCGTAGTGATATCTTTTTTCATCCTTGTTGAAATCGGGACATAATACTCTGGATTCAAACGATTTCTTTACCGGGCCCCCTGTTTAATGTGTTGCTGGCATTATTTTCCATCAGATTAACGTTTTAACACCAGATCTCCAGGCAGCGTTCTGTCTTGGCCTATATGGCAACAATATTCCAGGTCCGGTGTGGTGGCATGGACTTAATGTACAGTTGCAAATGCACCAAAAACAGTAGGATCTAATGGGCTACTTAGTCGAGAAATTATTTGACCGAACAGTCCTACGGTACTTAATGCTATCTAGCTAGCTACATAACAGTCTCGTACCAGCTAAGAGAGTAACTACAAAACCTGTTAGCTAGTGCGATGGTTTGCTAGCCGATGTAAGATGGCAGGCAGTTATCTGGATCGTTTTGGCACTTGAAGGCAGTAGGATTTGAGAAATTATTGATTCAGGAGAGAGTATAGTGATACACCTTTACCTGGCTTTCATGGTGTAATGGTTTCACTAGTTTGCGATCTACAAGTTAATGGACACTGAGTGGATCTGATCAGTTTTGTAGAAAGGTTTGGAGTTTTTTTTTTTTGCTAGCTAGGAACAGTATACCTACCCAGCAAGGAATCTGTAACAGGATTTATTAGAATTTGTAAAGGTTATTTTGTTTCGGAGACGGTTAAAGGTCCCCTTTTGTGGCAGTTATTCATCAAAGCTCTCTTCATAGTAGACATATGAACCACGTGTTGTAATTTACGAATGTGTACTGTCCGCGAAGTCTTGCATGAATCCTGTGTGTTTTACCACATAAATCTAACCTGCTTTCAATGTTCATTCTGTCTTTGACATTAGCCATCATGAAGCTGAATCCGTTTGTGACGTCATCCCGTCGCAAGAACCGCAAGAGGCACTTCAATGCCCCGTCTCACATCCGCAGAAAGATCATGTCCTCTCCCCTCTCCAAGGAGCTTAGGCAGAAGTACAACGTGAGGTCCATGCCCATCCGTAAGGATGACGAGGTCCAGGTAGGACCCATTCCCTAAACCAGCTCCTTGTGTCTTGCTTTATGACCTTTGATCACGCAGTGTTGGCTTTGTAACCTGTTCAGTGTAACGACATTATTGTCATTTGGCAGACACACTTGTCCTGAGAAACTTACCTAGGTTAACATTTTTGCATGTTATCCATTTATACAGCTGGATATTTACTGAGGCAGTTCTGGCTTAAGTACCTTGCCTAAGGGTGCCCCAGTGGGGTATCAAACTGGCACCCTTTCAGTTATGAGCTCTGCTCCAGGGTACTTAACCCACAGTTGTCTCAGTAAATATCCAGCTGTATAAGTGGATGACATTGTAAAAAACTAACCAATGTAAGTCGCTCTGGATAGGAGCATCTGCTAAATGCCAGTAACACAGTGTAATGCTCCTTGCCACTATGCTACACTGCAGCTCCTAATTTGACTGCGGGGATTGCAGTATGTGGCAGAACCCGTGGATATGCAGAAAGATATGTTTGTTTTTTTTTTTTCATATTTGAAGCCCATCTTCATTGTTCCTTTTTTTAATGGCCAAGGCAGTCATACATGTTGTAAAAGCTTTGTAATTGGATTGTGTGGTGTGCGTTGCAGGTTGTCCGGGGACATTACAAAGGCCAGCAGATTGGCAAAGTTGTGCAGGTCTACAGGAAGAAGTACGTCATCTACATCGAGCGTGTGCAGCGTGAGAAGGCCAACGGCACAACCGTGCATGTTGGTATCCACCCTAGCAAGGTAAGGCCCTCCACTTTTCGGCCATTGTGCAAAACTAGGGATGGGATGGAACTGCTCAGTACACTGTGACATGTAAAAGAAAAAAAAACATAAAATAGAACTATAAAAATAGAATCATAGAATAATTTGATAACACATTTAATCATACTTATTGCAGGATGTGACAGTTTATGATCTGCAAAATGGCTGCCTCCACAAAGTTATGTGTAATTATAAAATGCAGGACCTGAAGACATCATTTATCCTAGTAATCACACAAACTCTGATGTGTTCATTCATTTATTCATCCTAAAACCAATAAGAATAGATATTTTGTGTTTTGAAATTGTCAAATGTCAAGCATATGACCTGCATAAGTTTAATTCATTCGGTGGTAGGGTCTCTGTAGAATGGCATGTTTAAGTTTTGTTGCATGACAATTCATTGTTTAGTCAATGATGATTTTTGGAAGGTGCACATGTTTAGTGTGCAAGTCAAACGGTTGACTTCTAACCTTTGTTACTACACTTTAGAGACCTGCTTGTTATTGTCTTTGAAGAGATGTGTGGTCTAAATATGGTTTGTGTTTTACATGTATCCATTCATTGCATTCACAGTTGATACTGTCTTTTGTATTGTGGCTGTAGAGAAGTGTCTACTGTTGACATGTTTGGAATAACCATGTGGGAGCAAGTTGACAATCTTTTTGCAAGAAAGTTGCAAGATGCATTTTGGCACATTCGTCTGCCAAAACCCCTCTAGGATACGAATGTAAATTTTTGCAGAAAATAATGTAAAGTCAGTGTGTGTATTGGTAGAAATGGTGTTAACTAGCAGTGTTAACCGGCTTTTAGATCAGCTTGGAAGCTGGTGTCCGTACATGTATCGTACGAAAATTATGGTTGGTTTTTGCTCTGCAGTATGGCAGTTCCAGCCTTGTGGTATTTCTTTGCTAATCCTGCAGGAGTCAAGGTTGTGTAGAGTTTTAAGACTAGAGGATTGCCTTGTGTGCCTTTAATCATGGATGTTGTGTATCACACGCTCATGGGGGTCTGTCAACAGTTATGGTCAGTTTATGCAGTTTGTGATAAACTGCCTTAATAAACCTGTTATGAAAGGAGTGTAGTCACTATTAAAGAAATTGGTTTCTTGAATGAAAATGTCAACAGAATATACAAGGTAGTGTGGAAAAATGACAGGCATTCAGAAGATATACTAGAAAGGAAAGTTTGAGGCAATGGCGTAGCATAGCTGTAGCTAGTAGGTATATGCTTCAGTCAAGAGACTGGCTGCATTAGCACGCCCTTTGTGACATTAGTTGCATGTGCTAGAATGTTCAGATTCTAAATGTTCTCTTTGTGAATGAGAATTTTTTTTGGTGTACCATTATACATATCTCAAACCACAAGCAACACAATTCCATAGTAGCTGAGGTTATTGCCATGTTTTGTAAGTGTAGCTGAAAAGCTGTATGTGTTACATACAGTGACAGGATGGAATAAGGAATAGTAAAAGCTAACTTAAAGCAGCCTCTGAATTGCAAGGAGTAGAGAGATGTTGACTTAAACCCTTAGCACTGCGTATATGAATTGAGATGTTAGAAGTGAGTTGTATCTTAATATGATCAGCAGTTCAATAGGCTTTTGTTTCCTTGGAAGGCTGGTGAATTCCTCTGAATTATCTGATACAAGTTCAATGTTCATAGTTCTTTCAAGGGAGGCACTAGATGGGGTGGGGGTTCATAGTGTGAAAGAATGGTACAGTGAGTTGATTTGTTGACTACTTATGCTTGAAGTTCCCTGTTCATTAGAAATGTACGGTTTGCCCATTATTTGACCATTTATTTCAATAGGTACTAAAAGGATACATGAAGACACACAGGACTTGGGTATGAACGATCCCAACATTTCTACGTGTTTTTCTTACAGGTCGTGATCACAAGGCTGAAGCTTGACAAGGACCGCAAAAAGATCCTGGAACGCAAGGCCAAGTCACGACAGGACGGCAAGGAGAAGGGAAAATACAAGGAGGAGACCATCGAAAAAATGCAGGAGTGAAAAAAATCCACCTTTTGTTAGCCACAATAAAAGACTGTAAAAAAAAAAAAAAAATGCTGTCGTCTTTTGTTTTTGGAGGTTTATGTGTTTGTCCCATTCTGTGTTGCTCATCCAATAAACCAAATGGTTTCATGGAAGAGGTGAAATATCTTGGTGACTGTCTAGTTTGGTAAGGAAGGTTATGTATCAGTATGTTGTGCACTTGCTTAAATAGCTTTGCAGAGGTAACGGCAGATGTTGGTGATGGTGAGGTTTGAATGGTCACAGCCCTTTTTACTATCCCGGCCAAAATTGCAGTGTATTGATGCAAGTCTGTATGAAAGTTTTCAGAGCATTTGCAGATGTCTAATCAGCCTGCCCAGATGTCAGGACGTTGTGGAAAGAGATGTGTTATGTCTTCTGCAGTGAGTGTCTTGCTGACTGCTCTGTTAACTACAGATGAAATTTATCAGTTGTGATTGGGCCGTGGATCAGAAAGGTTTTATCACAGGTGCACAATGTGCAAGGATGAAACATTAATGCCTTTGTTATGTGGGCCAAAGAAACTGGATGGAACTAGAGAGCATAGGTGTCCAATATGCACATTGTGAAATTGTTTCTAATTAGTTTTTTTAGCATCTTGCTTTGAAAGTTGTGGTCAGAACATTGCCTTTGTGGTGCTATTAGCTATATGGGTGAAAATGCAAATGACTTAAGCTTGTTTGGAAAGGGAAAATTTTGCAATAACCTTAAGTCTCCTTGATGAAAGAAAACACCTGAAATAAAAATTTCTCACCTGTGTGGTAGTACAGGGATATATACATGACATTACATCCTATTTGGGCTGAAAGAAAAGCGTGGTTATGGGGCTGTGGGATAGTTTTTATTCAAACCAGATTCCCCCACTAAAATATTTGTAAGTACATTTTAAGTGCTTCCTTTATTTTTGTCTCCAAACTAATGTTAACAGGCTAACAGTTTGCCTTATTGCCATTGCTCTGTTCCAGAACTTATTTCCCAGGTGTTATGTTTTTAGCACAGAGAACTGTCTTGTCCTGTTGATCTTATATGCAAGACAATCATACAAATCCAACCACTTTCTAAAGGCACTGTTACACAGCATATTCCAGAAAATAAATGCAGAAGTTGTCAGGATGTCATTGACCAGCAAGTCCGTAAATAATGATTTTCCACTATGTCATAATTCTAGGGCAGAACGATCATGTTCTGTGTTCTGGTACAGGATCATCACCCAAATGACTGGGGACAGTTTAGCAGACCAGTAGTAAACCTTGGGCAGTTATAACACATCTCAGTACTTAACTATAAGGCAAATAATTTTTAAATTAATATGGAAATTCACTTAGGTAATTGAAGGCTATCTAGAATAAACCTGGCTGATACAACATCGGTATCATACATGTCATTGCAGCCTCTGACCTTCAACTTAAAAGTTCCCTATACACTGTTCTCCACACCAGCCCATCTTTATGGCATTAAACTTTTCTCACAAAATGAATTATATTTTGACACATTAGAGTCACACTATAGTGTTGTCTGCTGTTGTGTGTGTTGGATGGTAGATACTGAAACAGCAACCCTATCCGTGCTACACAGTCCTTCATGGTACAGGACTCTAATGTTACAGCTAGGCGGAACGGGGCTATCCGTCTATCGTTTCCAACGCGTCATGTGATGCTCGCTTCCTGGTCGGCTTCGGAGTTATGTGTAAACTGGCTGGCTCGTAAGTTAGCCGGCTTGCTGCTTGTTTTAGGAGCTTGCATAGTCAGCTAGTTAGCAGCATTGCAAGTTGATGTGAACCTGACCAAAGAAAGAACTTTTTCCTCGATTTACTTCAAAGAAGCTTGGAGGATGGCAGACCTTACTTTTGTTATATCAATATCAGTGATGACCGCGTTTTGGGGTATCGTTGGAGGGTTTGTGCCGTTGCTCATTCCCAAAGGACCTAACAGGGGGTGAGTAGAAGACCAGCTAGCTAACATGAGCTTTGTGACATTTTTTTTTCTGTCGGTCAAGAATCGCCGAAATGTTAGCGTTTTTGTTCAACTGTATAACCATCTGACAGAACTGTGAGGAGTAGCAAACAGAATCGACGGCGGAAATGCAACCTACTTTCACTATTTAGTTAAAGTTTGTCAGTTTGTAGGTAGCTAACTGGCTATCACCACTGTGTACCACTGTGACGCAATGTAATTGTTCGCTGTAAAATCGACCACCTAACTTTACCTAGCTTTTTGACAGATCAGACGCCTCATAGCATAGAATATACGTGGCTAGTTAGTTTATGTGTGTTTTTGATAAAGCTATTACCTTCACACCATGTGCACCGTCTACTTGTATTTTTATCTGTGTTGTACACTACAGATGTTTACCCCTAATGCTGGATATTAAGCCAACATCACTATCTGTTTAGTTGCAGCTGGACACAAATCACGTTATTTGTATCTAACGTTAATAATCCAAGCTGTCATCCCGTGTCTCAGATGTCAGGAACATTCTGTTCATATTCTGCCAAAACATACATATTCAGCCCTCTTGGCCGTCAGTTTTTTTCTGGATTTAATAGCTAGTAGCAAAGGGTTTTTGGATTAAAAAAAACTTTCCTGTCTTGATTAGCCATCGTTAGCTAGCTAGCCTACGTGAATATTAGTAAGAGATGCAAGTAACAGATGTGTCATTAAAGTTCCTCCTTCTCATGTTTCTAATTTCTGTTGCAGTTCCCGTTTATATTCAGAGAGGGTCTGAACACTAAACATGTGACCCCATCAGAGCTTTAATGGTTCAAAGAAGTTATAATGTCAATTTAACCAGATAGCCATAGAAATACAGTAGCATCGCGCGCATCTTGGTTGTTAATATTGCGTTTAGACTGTTAGCCTCTCTTGTATACTTGTGTACTTTCCCCAAAAATCTCAGGATTAGCGTATATTACAGTTCAAAACGGGATTCTTGAAATGGCCATAACACTTTAAAGACGTTCTGTTTTGTGTTCTAGCAGAATATTGAGGCAAATACAAACTGCTTTTTGCCTAGCTAGCTTTCTGTCCATTCTTGTATTGTATTTTCCACGGTGCTAAAAGGACTCTCCCTCTCTCTCTCTCCCACAGAGTCATTGTTACCATGTTGGTGCTGACAGCAATTTGCTGCTATTTGTTGTAAGTATTACTGTTCTAGGGAATGCTCTTACAAATACCTGCGGGGCACCCCCTTCTCACCATTCATTCTTCATGTGTCACAAGTTGAACGCACAGCATCCCAATGCTAAAGTTTGCCACAGTTAAATCATTTTGACTGTAGGTGGTTCGTGCAACAGTGCAGCACAGCAAAGCAGGGCAGTGCAGAATGGAGAGAGCAGCAGCAGGCAGTAGCCTCTGGCCGTTTCCATGGCCATCGATCGCTCGATGCCACAGCTGAGTACAGGCTTCCCAGGAAAATAGTTTTTTTGTCATCACCTAATCAATCATGTAGCACAGCGACAATGGGGCATATATCGACCTAACTCATCTGTCATGTGGGAAATTAACAGGGAAGTGAGACTGAGATTGGGCAGGCCTGCAGTAGTCATTTTGACCTTGTGAAATAAAAATTAAGCAAGTGTGATGGCCAGTCGGGGTACAGTTGTGTACAGTCAATCACGTTTCTCGTGACATTTTGAATGACCGTGTTTTGCATATTAATTAACCGTGCGCAATTATTGTTGCGTGTTATATCATCAAATTGACACTGGGGGGCAGTAAATACTTGAAAATGCATTTTCCCTCGCTTCCTTTGGTTGTTATTAATAGAAAGAACAAGCTAAAGCTTGATTCTGTCTGTGTACATCAATATAGTTGTTTGTGTGTGTGTGTGTGTGTGTGTGTGTGTGTGTGTGTGTGTGTAGATCTTAAAAATAAACATAAAAGTATTTATTATATTCCATCAATATGAGCTGACAGTAGACTAGTTACAATCTACTTGGAAAGAGACATCTACGAAGGAACATTTTGTTACAAAGTGTGTCAGCTAGAGTAATAAGTTCAGCTGGATGCCTTAGAGGTCTGGAAAAGGCATAAATAAACAGGAATGCTTTTTATGTCATTGAGAATCACAAGAGTAGGGCCTACATTTTATGTTTCTCGGGTGCCTCTTTGTCTGCTCAGCTTGGTCAAAATGCCGGTTATATGTATGAGTGAGCACTGGCTTGCAGAAAAGGGTTTTCGTTTAGCCAGACATGGAAACCAATTTAAACATAGGTTACAGTCATGTGTTTTACAGTACACATACCTTTTTATGAAGGTTTGAAATTTGTGCATACTCTGTTAAAACTGTGGCATTGCATAATGGACTCCCAAAATGGCACACCCCCACAAAAGAAAAGGGACTCTTGCACATTGTCAGCAACAGGCGTTACTTGTTTTTAATGTCATGTTCAAAGCATGTATGAGTAATTGAACCAGTTGCCTTTGGTGCTCCGAGTGTGCAATGTTCCTTTCTTTTTTGCCTAATTATTGTTGCCAGTCCGGATGAGTTTTGTAATCTTCAGCTCAAAACTCAGGCAAATTTTTACAACTTTTTTCAACTCTGCGGTGTTCAGGTGTAAAACAGGAAGTTTGTATGCTCTGCAGTGGCATTGCTACCAAATTAAAGCAGCAACATTCCTGCCATATTTCTGCCAGCTGCTAGCAATGCTATCAGTTGCTTCAACATCAAGGTAACATTCAGCACAACAGAACATGCTGTGTTTTAGCCGGGCCAACACCTTACTGTGAAGAGTGAAGGATTAATCTACTTGCTACAGCATTAACGAAAACCAATTAAGAAAGGTCTGTCGCTTAGCCTAGCGTTGAATATAGATTTCTGTTATTTGGCTCTACAGCTGGTTGATTGCTATCCTGGCCCAACTGAACCCTCTGTTTGGACCAGCTTTGAGCAACGACACCATCTGGTACCTGCAGTACCACTGGCCCTAGGGGTTCTCCTACTGCAGGTAAGACGTGATTGGATCAATCTGTGTTTCTGATTACTTCAAAACGCTTAAAATGACAGAAGCATCAGCATTAAATAAGACTTCAGAGTGAGAGAAAATACATACCTCAGCCTGCATATGTTGGCTTCTGATGTTTTCATTTTATGCTACTGGCACTGAGAATCTGTACAGACACTCTGTGTTTGAGGAGGCTGACTTTGGAAAGGCCTCATACAGAAGTCTTTCATGTTATAATGGTAATTGCTTATAATTGCTATGGAATTCTTTTTAAGAGATGTGATTTATCTCCAGCACGCTGGCTGGGAGTGGCCCTCATAGGCTGGGGAAAGTGAAACGGGCCTGTAGGGAGAGCTCGGTCTGATCCTGCACTGCCCAGAGACTGGCAGGACTCCTCTCCCTGGGCTTCCATCTCGGGGTTGCAAGGCGCTGAACTGCAGCGGTATGCTCTGGATAAGATCTCTTCCGTCAAAGCAGGGGGGGAGAGGCGGAAAAACAAAAGCGAAAATTGTAATCAGTTTAGATGCACAATGTTTAATTCAGGCCCATTGTGTGGCAGTTTTTATTCCTTTCTGCTGAGTAATAGCCGTTATAATTGGGTGAAAGGGCTGGCGCGCAGCCCAGGGCCCCGGGCAGAGCCGAGCAGACAGTGCGGTGCAGGGCACCAGTCCTCCAGACTGTCCCAGCTGCCCTTGCTCTTGGCCCCCAAAGCAGGTCACAAGGCCCCTCCCTCTGACGGAACCCCGCTGCTCATTGTTCTGGAATGTAGAGATTTATTTCACTTTGCTCTGGCCGCATTGTGTTTGATTGGAACAGCGATGGCTGTGCTGTACCTGGGCGGAAACGCACGCAGACTGAAATCCAGCCTGAGAAGAAGCCCTGTCTCCACAGCAAGCCTTGTTTACCCGCTCCTGGAAACTAAATGGTTGACACACTGCAGCCAAGATTAATTTTTCTGTTTCATTTTTTTGTTCTTTCTCGCAGAGCAAGACCCCATGTTGACCAGTAGGCTGCGCTCTCAATCCTTTCCACAGAAACCAAACATTCCTTTTTGCCTTAAAAAAAGAGCTGCGTGACTTCATTGTAGAAGAGATGAGAGTAAATGACCATGGAGGTAGTTTGCTCAATTTAATCCCGAAAGGATTTAGAATAAAATCTCCTTGAGATGTACAAGATTACTTAATGCAGAATCTCTCGATTTTTTTTTTTTTGTTTTTTTTTTTGGATCTTGTTGACTGTGTTCCTGTCTGTCTCCTGCGTGAATGGCGTGCCTAAAGATGAAACCACTCTGATGGATTTTCCAAAAAAACGATCTGTTGCCATCAGTGCACATTGCTCTGGCCCTTTCAGGAGAAGTTAAATATTTATTCCATTTAATCAATGTGTTCCTTTGTGGTATCTCCATGTCCCTGCTTTTGTGTGATGGCATTGTGTTTCCACATTAAACGGTTTTCAAACCAACGCTGTTTTGTTTTTAGTTTGGTCTACATACAAGTAACGGTTAGGGAGATGGAAAGTTAACTTTGCAATGGATAAAACAGTGCGAGGAGCCAGTGGCACTGTGTAAATAGAACTGATTCTGAAACAGTGCTAGTGAATGCTGATTAGAAAGAACCTGAAATGCCTGGTAAATTAGTGTGTGACCTTTTCAAAACTTGCATATAACAAATTCTAGGTCTTTTCAGGCTGTCAGAGTTACAGATCAGTTAAAAATGCTATCATCAGTTATTAAACTAGAAGTGGCCCCTTTTAATGTGTGTCTGTAAATGGAAGACACAACCTCCGAAATGGCTTAATCATTGGCTTCAGAAAAGAGTGAAATGGTGTTTAAAAAGGAACAGTCCTTCAAGGCTAGTATCCCATTATCAGGGCCCTGTGAACATTTGTTCATAAATAGAAGCCAGTCAAATTTATTACATTGGAAAGCTGCATGAGTGTTGAGTGTTCACTTTGGCTCAACAATCAAGAGCATTCATCTTGAGCTGCTTAATCTGGAGACATTTAGTTCTTAAAGTGTCTAGTTTAGTTTAGTGGCCACAAAGTCAAATTATCTTAATGACTAATGTGACATTACTAATTTGCATAAACAAATAAGATTATATCGAGAGAAATGCCATTGTTACCAATGCAACATTGCAAAAGATGTTATAATGAGTTGAAACATTGATTAAACATTTAGAAGTTTTCCGGGGGGGTTGAGATTCTGTCACTGTAATCCAACTGTCTCCACCTAATCCATCTGTTGTGTATACTCTGATTGGCATTGTTTGGCCATATTGAGAAATGCATACTCGTTGGGGGGGGGTGTTCAGTAGGTTAGTGTTGTTTAAACTCAATGAGCAGTAAATAAATCTGACAAAAGAATCATACAACAGTCGTGGCAAATTCTAAATTCTGATACCAAAGTCCCTTCGTCTTTGTCAACATTTTCCTGTGGTCTCCTCCTCTCTCCACAAGACATGCAGGCATGGTTTCCCAGATATTTTGATTGGCTCAGGAGCCCAGCATAAGGAGGACTTGCCCTGTTTAGTGTGGACAGCATTTGTATTTACACTTCCAAATCAGGGCAGCCTCTAGCCTTTTTTTTATTCCAGTGAGAATTAATTCACTTTAAAGTTCAGCATGACCATTTTTTTTTGCATTAAAGGGAATGTGGTTAATTGCATTAAAGTTCAAGGTTCCAAAGCATCTACAGGAATTAAGAGAACCACTCCAGAAAACGGGATGGCAGCTGGCCTGGTAGGTTGGAGGCAGCCAGGTCTGGAGTGGCGGACAGTTTATTAGTAAGGCTGCTGTTGGTTTCTGTAAGGGTGAAACCTTGTGTTTGTGCCAGGGAAAACAGGGTGCCGAGCCGACTGCGTGCTGCATTGAACGGTGCCTTTGCCCTTCGCCTGATCCACCTGAAAGAAATGCATCACTGAGAGGCCTTGTCGCTTCAGGTAGGACAGCTACACAAGAGGGCCCCCTCTGTTCAATCAGTGGAGAGCACCTGCAGCTGTGTCACAGCAGCTCAGCCTGCCTGTCTCATTAATACAGACTAACATGTTACAAACAGACACACATACGTAAAGCGAAAGCACATATAGTATTATGTTTGAGGAATTACAGGAAGCTGAGAACCACCACAAAGAACCGCCAGTATTTGCGTCATTTCCCCACAGGAGGAATTTTTTTAGTATTTATTGGTATTTTTTTTGCATACATGTTTTGACAAACCTATGACAGTTGAAGAAACGGTGGTAACAATGTATAAGTTGGCAAAATGTGAATATGGGAAGGGTTTTATAATTTGGATTGCACACAACCTGATGGAAGTTCTCAGAGCAAAGAGGACCTGACAGCGAGGCATTTTTTAGGAGGTAATTATGGTTACAATACGGGGAAGGCTTTTTTCATTTGTATGGAGCACAACTTATTTGACACAAGTATAGATGGAGAAAGAATTGGAAACAACATATAGTGTTTATATATAGATGCATATTTCTAGGCTTGCATTTTGATGCTGTTTAATAAATTGTGCAGGATGTAATCAGTTTGCAGAACTTCTCAGAAAAAAAAGTAAATGCTCATTTCCTGATTTTATCACGAATTAGAGTCCCAGGAGTGACGTGATGAGGTAGGATTTACTCAGTGTGTTTTTTGTATAACTGCAGAGGCATTCCATTACACCACTGTTTTCCATGCTCCTCGAAAATGCTGTAGTCAGGCGTCACATTACACTCCCAAGTATTCCGTAGAGACAAATATGATTATCCCGCAAGTGATATTGGACACAGTACACAGGCTGCACAATATATCTTATCTCAAAGCAACGTGATTGCATAATTTACTATAATAATATCAGAAGATTGCGAGACGTTCCCATGCACCTCACGGGCTGATTTACGGTATACGGTGCAGTTAAATAACAGGGTTTTCACCGTGATTGAGGAGTGCAAAAAAAGCACCGTTTTAGGGGTAATCCCGAAGACGGGTTGTAATTGGTCGCTGATAGAGCACGTGAAGAGGTAGTCACGCGCTTTCCAGGAACCCGTCAGGAAGAAGATAAACAAAACAAACCAGAGAGAGAGGGGCAGCGTGGACTCCATAGAAATAGCAAAAATACCCAAACAGAGCGGCTAACGCGGAGCTAAACACAGTTTTGATGACCCGATGGGGAGTCTGAAGGTGAGTAGTGCGATTATTCAGTAGTCTCAGAACTTGCCGTTTGATAGTTTGCTGAAGATCTAGAAATTTCTTCCTCTTTTAGCTAGCTAGCTGGACTAGCTGTATCTACCTAAATAAACAAATTAGCTAGCAAGCTAGCTAGCACTTTAGCCCTACTCTGAAGCGAGGGGAGGAACGCAGAGGCCATAGTTATTCAGAAACAGGATTTAGTTCCGAGTGAAACCAGACCTGATTTTTCGCTAAGTAACTCATGCCATCAGGATGACACCTCTGTTTTAACATTAATTTAGGCTGACGCATATTTCATTGTGTTTGGCTCGTTTGATTGTCAGTGTCGTTTTATTTGACGAGGTGGTTTGCGAGCTAGCAAGACTTCACATATATATATTTCCCTTTTATGAACTAACCATTAGCTAACGATCTTAGTATTTTGCAAGCCATTTAGTCGGATACTAATTAGCTTCATCAACTTTTGTAGCCTAAACGGCTATTACCGTGGATGATTTTGCATAGGTAGCTAGCAATGCGAAATAACTCATGGTTATAACTAGCTAACTAACCAGCAAATTGATCCTATAGGGATGTAGCAAACTGATAACTAGCCAGTAAACTGATTCCAAGATAAAGCTTTATTGAAAAATACACTATGAAAAATCTAGGCTACTACTGGCGACTACAACAATTGCTGTTACAACCATTTGCTGGATGTGTTTGCTTGATATTTCGATTGTTCGCCAGCTTCGTTTTATTACCTAAATATTAAACATTTGATTCGGTATTGCTGTGAGAACTTAAGTTTTTGAGTTTTAGTTAACTTAACTGTCTTGGTAGTCACCTACTTCGCTAACGTTAGTTGAACATATTTTGCTGGCTGCCTGGTTGTGTGATTCTGGGCGTTTCGTGCAAGTAGAATTTAATATAACTAGTTAGCCAGCTAACGCCAACTAGTTACCTAGACTGGCTAGTCAGAGAAACCGGATTATAGTTGTTAGGTAGATTGCTAACTAACTGTAATAGATGGAATCGTGTGATTTTATTATTTACTGAAAATAACACCAGTTGTTATCTGTGAAGGGTACACGCCCCCTTACCAGTGATGTGTTTTCGTATGACAGCAGCGAGTTAGCTGGCTAAGGAGGTTGATTATGCGATGACTGCCGTTGGGAAAACATAGTTATGCTAGTTAGCTATTTAATTTTGATCGACTGGGTAATGGCACGACATGCAATTCTTATGACCTGAAGGTCGCTAAAATTAAGGTAACACTGAGATGGCATTGCCTGGGATTTCTCATCGGGATATACAGTATCTACTTAGGTGGCTAAGTTGTAATTTGTGTTTTGGCCGCAAGTTTTTCTGTGTTTTCTGCTCATAGGACGAATTGTGTGTGTGTTTTCAACTATTTACGTAATCTGAAAAGGCCCTTAAAATCCTGTTTATGTAGTCTACCTCAGCCCATCACGAAATGGGTGGGTATGAGTTGTCAAATTCTTGTCCTCTGATGGACAGATAGCTCGTCCATTCCTTCTCTTGAGAAGGCGGGTGTTGGTGCGCTTCGTCCAATAGAAGAAGAGGAATGCGTAGGCGTTGATGATGTCAGTAATTGAGGTTAGGTTGAAGCTTCGGTTTGTTTGTGTTGGAGGCCATGTTGAGTTCAGGGCTGCGGGGGAGTGTTAGTAGGTCAGACCCGAATAGGAACGTGGTTTTGCCCAAAATCAGATGTATTGGCTTAATTTAGATGGCACTTATTCCCATCTGGTGCTTGGTGTGAGAAAAGATGCGTGCCCGCTCACCGAGGCGTGTGTGTGTGGTGGAGAAAATACCGCAGTCACTCACAGCAGCAAATGTTGTGTAGGTCACATTCATTTACCGAAGTATATAACGTGAGTTATCCAGTCGAGCCAGCCTACGAAGCTAGGTATAGCCACAGTACACTGATGGCGTTAATTTTCTTAACAGTTATGCTTTCCATCCGAGCAAGGAGCGTCAGAACAATATTAGTGTTGGGAAGTGATTATGATTTATCAAATTGAGTTAGCTCCAAAACGAGTTAAGCCCAGTTAAATAATTCAGATCTGTATTGGGAAAGGACAGAATGGTTGTGAAAAACGGTAACTTTCCGTAGGGTGCTGTCCAATCAGCGCTCGTTGTTGATGTCTGTTTATATTGAAACTGCTTTGCATATGCATATTAACAAAATAACGTTTGTAGTATATTATAGTTTTTTGCGGAAGTCGCTGTAACATTCCATTAATTTAATTAATAATATTTTTCGGGTTGTCCTTCGTGAGTCAAATAATAAATTAAGGACTATATTGCCACAGATGAATGCAGTGTTTCAAATGGTCTCACAAGCTGGTTAGCACTGTTCAGATTAAAGGAGAAGCGCTGACAAAACCGTAACCAACCCTGCGTTTAAGAGTCAGTGAAACTGAAGCTTTCTTAATAATTAAGACACCTCTGAAAAGGTTGTGCATGACTCACTTGGCACTCACTTTAGCAGGCCTAATAGGTGGTCAGAGGCCCATGGTTAAGAGACATTAATTTGTTACTATTCCAGGAAGTCAAGTTCACCCTGCAGCACAGTGAGATGTGACAAAAGGTGCAGAAAATGTAACCAGTAGAATGAGGAACACAAGCTTGCTTGCACTTGCTTGACTGCCACATCGGTTGTTTCACTACCGCCTGTGCAAATAGTTGAGGCGTGCACAGGCGGTGCTGTTTTTCCATTGATTATTTGTGTAGCAGGTCTGACAGCACAGCTGAGGACAACAGAGTTCGTAACTGAGATAATGAGCACACAGAGGCGGAGAAATCGAACGCACCGTGTGTTTCGGTCGCTTGGTGGGTGCACAGTGGGCATTTCTTGTTCCATAAGGGACAAGTGAGCGTCAAAGCAATCCTTGGAGTTGGGGGTGGCTTTTGCATATTTTTCTCAGTCAAGCGCACAGTGTTCACATAGTAAAGCATGATGAGGCGGCAGCAAGACCCAGCTGGTAACTGAAGGTGGAGAACAGGGCTGTAGTTAGTTTAAACTAGCGTCGTTAGTTTGATAGTGTGTTTTGGTTCGTGTGCAGCGTCATTAGAGATCACGATGCGAGATCGCAGCCCATGGTACAGGAGCACGTGGAGCGACCCTGTGTTGATGCACAGGGACGTAGCCCGCTAGCGTTTATGCCAGCGCTGTACAAGTCAGTTCTGGATGATGCGCTTATCTCGCTGCGGCTCAGAGCCTGAATATGCAAGGGCCTGCAAGAATGAGCAAAGGAAAACATTCCAGGGCCTCGCATCTTATGTAAGGGCAGCCTCTCGGTGGCTCGGCGCGCTGAGATACTCCTGAGTAACATACCTGGCAGCGCCACGCACGACTGGGGAATGCTGCGCCGAGGTCCTGCGGAGGAGAGGAAAACAAAGCGCGCTCTGAAGCGCTTCCTGTTGATAAGCGAAACCACCGCGCAGCCTTATCTCCCTGGCTGATGCAGCACTGCAAAGCCCAGCAAGTCATCGCTAGAGGCATCTTGCTTCAGGGGCTGTGCGCTGGGCCAAGAAAGGCCTGCTGCCATTTCTGCTGTTTGTGTTTGCGTGCCCGAAGAAAATTGCGATTATTCTTTTTTTTTTTTTTTCATGATAGGTTTCACTGGAAAATTACAGATAAAAACATTTTAGCAGTTAACCTGACTGGCAGTGTTCCAAAATAGACAGTTGTCCTATATTGGGCAATAAGCATCGGCGTTAACTTGTGGAATTGTGCAGTTCATCAAATGTTAACGGTCGGTTTTGTTTTGTGTAGAATGGCAGGTGAAGAAGGCCCTGATTCAGCTGTGTTCACAAGCAATCAGCAGCTCCCGCGGTGCGGGTTAATGCTGGGATGAATGGATAATCTCCGTCAAATCATTTAAAGGCAGATGGTGGTTGTCTCTGAGATTTGATTGATTCGCTCTCTCATCTGCCTTGAATATAATTGACATTTGTGCAGTATTGATGCTCGATGCTCAGCTGCATCATGTTTAGAACTCGGCCAAAGCGTGAACTGCGAACAGGAGCACGGTCTGCAGCTTAACTCACCTTGTTTCAAGCTGTCAGACCCTCCCCCCTTCCCCGACGGTCTTACAAACACCTTTCAGGGAGAAGTTTCGGGTGTCCTGGGACCTCCCCAGTGTTACATTCTAACAAACAGCCACCTCGTACTCAGGCTAAATGTGGAGCCGGCCAATCGGAGCGAAGCGTCTCTGTAGCATGGACACCAGCGGCGGGGGCACTCCCTCCCGTCGTGTCCCTACTGACCAAACCTGTCCTTCTGCCCCGCCTGCATGCTCTGCCTCACACAATAACACCCTGTGCCGCGGACGCATCCAGTTTCACAAAAACCAAAATTGTAATTAGAAACCTAACGCAAGGTGACTACACACAGAGCAGCGAGGGGTTGGTCATGTTCATCTTGTGTCTGTGCTGAAACTGTACTCTGAGACTTTTTATAAGCCCTCCCACCACCTCCAGCTGAGCGATTGACTTTTGAATCAGGCCTAGCTATTCAAAGCAGGTTCCATTAGAAGGGTGGTTGGTTGTTTCCTATTGCAAAGATATATTGATGTGCAGTCTGAGGGATTATGAGTACGCAGCACAACTCAGCCAGAGCTTGACAGTAATGGCGTGTCTGCTGAGTGAAATGCCACAGTGGCACTGGGGTTTCCCCGAGCAGCACAGTGCGGAAGCACAAACCCGTGTGTCATGGAGCTAACAGCAGGGTGGTCTCCCTGAATTAGAAGCGGCTGGAGGGCAAAGGCCATCCTCTGTCCTTCATTACTGAGTGCAGAGTGTCGCTCTGCGTCCTGCCCTGCGCTCTGCCCGGCGAAGGTCGCCTGTCGTGGCAGCACACGGCGTGAGAGCGCCGTGTTATCGGAGCGAGCTTCCTCCTTTTGTCAAATCACTTCTCCGTCGAGGTGAGGTTAGCATTGATCCTGTCATAAAGCCGCCCTCTGTGGGAAAGCCGCGGCTCCCGGCAATGTCAGCGGCACGTCAGGAAGCAGGAATCGTCCCTGCGTCTGATCGGGATTCGAAGGCGGCGACAGCGTGACTAATCCTGCGCGGGGGCCGCGGGGGCTGTGGGGGGCCCGCCGTGACGACAGCAGCTCCGAGAGATAGCAATCTGCGTCCCGTTTGACGTCATGGTCCGGATGCAGTGTGCCATCACTTCCTGAAACCCAGGACTGTGGATGTCTCACCCGCTGTGTGTGTGTGTGTGTGTGTGTGTGTGCGCGGGCCAGAGGTGGGGAGAGGACAGACTATGCTGTAAACTGTAAATCTCCCTTTCTCTCAGGGGACCTTCAGACACTGGTGTTTCCTGTGATGTGTGGAGGTTTCTCACTGACCGTTCACAGCCTGAAAACTCTCAGCTGCTTGAATGGGCTGCTTGCTCACATTTTGTACATCCACGGAGCTGGGTCCTTACGGGGGCAATCCAGGTGCCCTTGCTGAAGACCACGTCCAGCGTTGCCGCCCAGCAGTTGCAATTGATCGCTGTGCAGTAAACACACTCGCTAGGCCAACGCTGTAGCAGAACACTGAGCAGGTGTGCCGGATCTGCTGAGAAGTGAAACTCTCCGGTCTTCGGCTGCGCTCTCCTGCGGCCACGAGGGTTAGGAGGGGCTGCCGAGTCACGTGTCGAACCGCTCCCGTCGCCGCGACGGGAGCCATGGCGACCCGCACGCGCAGCGCGAGGCGACCCCGCCCCTCACCGGAGCATGACTGCAGATTTCCGTCGCCCGGGGAGACGCCGGCCTTTCGGCCCGGCAGACGGGGCGGCATTTGCATGTATGTCAACACGCGCCGTGGTTACGGAGGGTTGGTGATGGTGCGTGTGGAAGTTTACTCTGAAGTAGTGGCGGGGAAGAGGAAAGCGCAGGTGGTTGTGTGTCTTGTGTCATTCATTCATCGAGGAGTCCGGGCTCTCTGTGGACGGAGGTGAGCTGGGACACTGACGTTGGGCACGCTCCACCCCCAGTTTCTCCCAGCTAGGCTATTTTGGTACGTGCATTCTCTCTGTCCCTGTCCTTCCCTCGGTCCTCAGTGTCTGATCTCTCCCTCTCTCCGCGAGGCTCGCTCAGTGCGGATCTGTCCTCTCTGCCCGCAGGTTGGTCTCTGATCTCGCAGTGTTGTTTTGAAGGTTTGGAAACCCCGAGCGCACAATCCTTCCCTTTCTCCTCCTCCACCGTGCCCTTCCACCGCTAGCCTTGGCTAGCCCTGGCAGAATAAGGAGGAGGCTGGGCTGTGTCCTTCAGTGCTTCTCTTCCTGCTGCATTCACTCGGCGCTCTCTCATCTGCAGTGTGTGTAGCAGGGCAGCTCTGTCACTGTGGTTCAGGGATGTATTTTCGTGGCTGGTGCCGCAGTCCGGGGGAGCAGCGTTAAGCGCCTGCCCGAACTGTAGGGCACTTTCGCAGGAGCCAGGGCAGTACCGGGCAAGACTTTAGGACCCGTTAATACAGTCCTTTTTCTGGTGTATCAGAAATGAAGACTCACATTTGCATTTTCACGAGGTGTGGCTTGGTGGGGGAGCGAGGCTACAGCACAGACATTGCAGTGTTTGGAGCAGCGTTCTCTGTGAAAAAAGCAGGCAGCAGTCTGGGATGCCGGCCATTTAGATTAAGGAGAGAAAGTAAATCGCCCCCGAGAATAAAAGATGAATTATTTCTGGGATCAAGGAATTTCAAAAATGTTCACTAAACCATTGAAAGAGAAACAGAAAGGACAGGAGTGTACACTCAGCAGCAAAGCATGCGGTTTGCTGAAAGGTCTTTACATTGCAAGCGGTTGGAGCCTTCGAGAAAGTCGAGTAACAAGTAAGACTGTTTTTTAAAGGCCGTGAACTCGTATTCATCGGGGTGGAGAGAAGAGATCTTTCGCAGAATCCAACACCAGAATGTTGGCCTTCGGCTAACGGGCTGCCAGGGCCTGTAAGGGATTAATGTGTCAGATAATTACAACCCTCGTGCTGCAGCAGGCATAATTGCAATGCCAATATTTTGAGAAACTAACTGTTGGGGGGTTTGGGGAGCACTGTATCAGTGATTTCCAGTTTCAGTTCTGTGTTGAG
The DNA here is from genome assembly GCF_013368585.1 of Megalops cyprinoides. Classification (NCBI taxonomy): domain Eukaryota; kingdom Metazoa; phylum Chordata; class Actinopteri; order Elopiformes; family Megalopidae; genus Megalops; species Megalops cyprinoides. Next base: position 10,389,784 of record NC_050598.1, read on the forward strand.
GGTCAGGGGCTTCAGTGGTGGAGCCTAAAAGCCTGAAAGTCAGAGATCAGAAACCTGATGACTCAAATGGTGCCAAGCTGGTACCAGTTAGAGGTGAATCACTAGAGGCATTGGTGAGCAACCTACTCAGAGTAACCATGCCCTCATTCATGTTCCCATTAAGAGTGGGTCTGTTGCGCTCACGTATAGCGGTTCTGCTGATCTTGTCTAATGTTTCTCTCTAGCATGTTCTATCATAAAGATGAGGCTATAAGATTAGCGGTTAATTTTGAGCATATGGACTTTGAGCATATGTCAGTAAAATGTAGGTGGCATCCCTCCCGTCTCCCAGGTTTAGCGTATTCATCCCGATTATTCACGCGTGAAGTAATGCATATGCACTAGGAGCAACAGGTGTGCTGTGTCTGTACGTTAGATGAACCATTCTCAAATACGGAATTTAGCATTTACGCTGCAGCGATCCATCGAAATGGCATACTGCCTCATGAAGGGGTGCTTTGAGTCACTGAGAACGGCTGCCGGGTCAAGACGGCGGTCTGTGTGCCGGGCCAGTCTGCAGTCCGAGAGCGGCGAAGGCGAAGAGGGAGGTGATAAATATCGGCTCTGACTCAACAGGCACGCCGGGAGGATGTGACGTCACCCCTGCCAGAGAGATCCGCGCGATGTGGGACGGGCTTTTGTTTTCGCTCCACGCCGCAGCCGGGGCCAATACTATTATTTATTTCCAGGCATATGTCAATGATTTGTTATGCAGAGAGCGTCTGCTTTCTCAGCCCCTTTATTTGGGGCTGGGAGATGGCAGCAGTAAAAGAGGAGACAGGGGCCGATAAAAATAGCCCAGCGTTCAGCGCCGGGTCTGCGTTGCATCACGCTAATACCCCTGGCCGCGGGGACCGGAGTATTCCTTCACGTGGCTTTGAGACACTTCTGTATGGACGGCTTTTCATAACAAAGTTCGGCGGCTGTTAGTCTAGCGTGACGGACAGGCCCGGAACGGTCCTCTTTCGCTGACGTTCCGTCATGTGAAGCGCTGCCGCGGTGGCGAATCGCAATTAATCACCGCAAGCCGCGGGCCTTCACGCGAATTAAAAGGAACGACGGCTCTTGACAGGTACTTGCACACGCTGTCGAACGGTCGGTCCGCAATTGTGATTTGTGGGTTGCTGTTTCTCCCTGTTTTTTTTTTGGGGAGAGTTAGGATGCCACGCAGGCTAATGACTGAGTTAAAATAAAAAAAAAAAAAACAGCAGTATTTTGTATAAGCCAAGTCATACAGTGTGCACGCAGTCTAAAGATGCTGATTTTGAAATTGTGGGAACATTGTTTCACTTGTCTCTCTCTCTCTCTCTCCCTCTCTCTCTCCTTCTCTTCCCCCCCCATCCCCTTCTCCCCAACAGAGAACAATCAACACAGGAGGACAAAACAAAAACGTGTGGATCGGCCTGTGAAGGCTTGTGGGTGCGAAGAAGAACGTCGCTTTTGTGAGGAAATTCGTCGCTTTCTGTCGGTATTGAACAAAGCTGGAAACGACTGGACGCGAAAGACGGCTGAAAAGTTTCCGGTTAGACACAGAGGATCTGTGCTTGGCAATGCCTCTGGTAAGGGACAGGGCGGCGGCGCGCGTCGTCCGCGTGAATATCTCTGTTTGTTTGTCTCCTCACTATCAGCGTCCGAGAGCGCGGCCCATCCCACAATGTAACTGTGCCTGCAAGACTTGCATATTTCTCTGATGATGGGGCTATTTAGATACACAAAAGCAGTTCTTCAGATCGTGCAACAGCCAGTAGGATGCTGAGGATATTTCAGACTTTAAAGTATGTGCCCTTCACAGCGGGTAAGTATCTTTGTGCAAAAAAAAAAAAAAGTGTCTTTAATCTCTTATCATCGATTTCTCCACTTCTGAAATTTATAACGGGGGTTAACGAGTTCTGACTGCTGGGCAGTGCTGATAGTACTTATGCTTGGTTTAAGTTCTTGCATTTAACGAGAGGGAAATTCTTATGTAAATTTGGTATGTGGAAGGCGGTTTGATGGTGGTTTAGATGGGAATGACTCCTGGAATCCTTGCATGAGAACCGTCATGAAACGGCTTTGTCAGCAACCAACTCCAAATAATGGAGGAGAGAGTAGCATTTATGAAATAGATGGTGCTGCATTGATGTTGCGGTTGAAAAATGGCAAAGCTTCCTCCGTGATTATCATCCACAAAAATCTGAATGAAAATCTCTATCGTGCGTACAGCGATACATAAAGAAGTCCTTAATGCAAAACTGTATAGATAATATAACAGGGGTATGTATGCTGTGATTGATATTATCGTACTGCAAAAGCAACACAACTAAGCTCTCACTCACAAAGTGACAAGAAAATGCTGACTGCAAAGAAAACGTGTTTGGACGTCTTGCACCCGCCGTGGTTGGAAGGAGAAGTCACTGCTCTGTGGAAATTTCTATATTTCTGTCATACTATCTTCAAATCACGAAAGATCAGTTCATGCACTAGGAGACATTAGGAGATCTGCATATGTGCACAGTCTAAATTAGAAGAACATCAGCATCATCCAAGGGGATACTTAAATGCAGAAACTAAAACATTGCTTACTTCCGATAGTTTCAGCACAGGATTGCTCTGTGCTAAGCAGGTTGGAGCGCTTAGTACAAAAAAGAAGAATTAATTGTAAAATGTAAATATAGCAAGCACTTAACTGTCTCGCGGGACTAAACAGTTCCTGAGGTAGCACTAGTTTAATGCAGGCGTAAGCAGCTGTGGTCGCGCCGTAGTTTCTGTTTTTAGTTTTCTCTTAATTGCATAACTGCATCCACTATTACGCTAAATGAATGCAAGTGACCGTGTGCTTGAGCTTGCTTGAATGGGGCAATGTTGAGTACCTCCGGCACGCGGTCTCCCGCGTTCGTTTAGGGTGATAATTGATCCGGTCCGATAAAGACCACTTACGCGTGTGCGGTCGTGAGGCTGAATGGGGATTGCAGTCTCCCGTATCTCTGGAACAGCGGGCATTTGTTGTGTCAATAAAATGTGACCGGTTGGTTGCCTCCCAGCTGCAGAGAGATGGTATGGGGTGACTGAAGCGATGAAGCAAGGCGTGGCTCACACAGTTGTGTTAAACCAAAGATAATTTCCAACATTAACTATTTCTCCACGAGTTTGGGACAAATAAAGGTGACAATATCTTACTATAGTGTTACGATTTTTGGATACAAATGTAGGGTGGCAGTGTAGCATAGTGGTTAAGGAGCAGGACTCGTAACCGAAAGGTTGCCGGTTCGATCCCCACTGGGACACTGCTGCTGTACCCTTGGGCAAGGTACTTAACCCACAATTGCCTCAGTAAATATCCAGCTGTATAAATGGATAACATTGTAAAGAACTGTAACCTATGTAAGTCGCTTTGGATAAAAGCGTCTGCTAAATGAATAAATGTAAATGTAGTGACTGGCGGTTGCATTTGGAACGATTTGAAGATGTCTTGGATACTGGGTGAGTATTACAATGTCAACATGTCAATACCAGTTAGTGCAAAATCAAACCAGGTTGAGGTGACAGCCCTACCTTTTATCTTACAGTAACCTCTGTCATACAAATTTTTCAGGTTCACTGAAAGTGTGTGCAGAGACGTGTAATATAAGCCTTTAATGAGCCACTGCAACTCCACGCAGTGCTGCACCTGACTTCTCCAAAGGTAATGATGGGTGAGATTTCCTTATCAGGTTACCAGGTTATCATGGCGTTGTCTGGCAGCGCTTTGCCCCAAATTCTAGGCTACAGTGATCGGACTCGGAGACAATGCGTTTGCTCAGTAAAATGATCCGAGGGTCAACAATCTGCCGTCCTCTCAGCAACGAAGAGCGAGCAGGTTGTTCTGCGGTGAATTTGTGGTGAAGCGCACGTAATAAAGCTGACGCTCTGCATGTTTCAGCCGATTCGTTCGACACAAACATTTTGAGCCACACCCCTTTTTTGATCTGCATAGTTTCTCTTTGCAGGGAAATTCCAAACTGATAATGAAAGTCCAGCATTTTATGGCAGCTATCAAGTAATAATGTGAGTGGCAAGGTAACGAATTGCCCCCTTAAAATCCAGAACCTGACAGTGGTCCAGCTGATGACTCAGGCTGGCCTTGCTACCAGCCAGGGCTTTTTGTTAGAGAGAAATGCAAAAACCCTGTTGAAAAGGGTTGTTTTTGTCTGATGTCTGAAATACAGTCAGAATTATGAAGAAAAGCCTCTTGCAAACGTTTCAGTGTGTGGTTTGTGTATTGTGGCAGGCTCACTATGAGTGAACTGATTCTCAAATCAAGTGACAAGCCAGGAGGCTAAAATTTAACTAAAGATGACCCTCGCTAACCCTTTCAATTAAATATGAAGTGTTTAAGATGGAAGGCCATCTTCTCGCTCAATTACAATGGTAGGAATCCAGGCACAGGACCCAGTTTGGAATGCTCCATCATAAAATGTAAAATGATAATAACTGACCCCGACTGAGCTATGTGACAGATATGAAAGAGACGGTACACGTGTAGTTATGGCATCATCAAAAGTCAGGTGTGCTGAACTGAAAACATTGTGACCATCTCACATCCTTGCAGAAACGTATGGATTTCAGTTTTCACTTCAAACAGTGGTGGTGATTATGCTGCGCTGTTCCAGTGTTTGCAGCTGGCTGAAGCTCAGTGTTACAGTTTGTGATGATGTCAGCAGACCGTACTGACTGCAGATTTCCCCCCCTTTGCCTCCACAGCCGAGCATCAGTGGGATGGATCCTCCTTTTGGGGATGCCTTTGACAACTACACCTTTACTGACCAGGCACTGACCAGTACAGATCTGCTGGCGAGCAGCTCGGACCCTGACTTCATGTACGAATTGGTGAGTGTGCATCCAGCCCCCCAGCTCCGGCCTCACCCCCCCCCCACCCTCCCCACCCCAAACTGCTGCCCCGTGAGGCCTCCCGGTGTTCCACAGAGGCCACCTGGCTCCCACAGGGACCGGCTAGCGGAGGCCATTGTCTCGCCTCTCTCATGGCGGCGGATTTTTCCTCTGGCTCAACCTGCCTCTGTGGCAACCGATGACCTCAACAGACAGGTCATCGGCCAAAAAGCTTTGGGGACGGGAGCCGGCTTTGTGTGTGGCATTCTGGCTTGGAGTGCTGTCGGGCCCATATTGTCCCCTCGTAACCTCCCGTGTACCAGGAACAAGTACAGATTTACTATGGGTGTGCCAAGCAGTTATAGAAGAACGAGGCTTTGTCATCTGCATAATGCGCTGTCTATCACTGACTTGTATAACCCAATCAAAAGACTTTGCTCTCCACAATAATACAGTATTATTAGTTCAAAGTAGTGAATCCCTGTTAAAACATAATAGCTTCACCAGTTGTGGGGGTCAAGAAGCCTCATTCTCCCAGTTCTCAGTCTCCCTAGAGTACTCTGCGAAAAATCAGTATTCAGTCGGTTCTTTGAAATGCAGAAAAGTAAATTGGTAGTGAATTGTCTGGTCAAATCAGCCTCCAGAAACCGTCTTGGGAACCATTGTTAATCAAGCTGAAATGTAGTTGTGAAATTTGTGGTCTCTGGTATGTCATTGAATGAAAGTTCTATCATTTATATAGCGTTGTCTGTAAAAACATTACCGGCTCCTCTGATTTTCTGTACTTCCAACAGAATTGTGCTCTTTTTGCAGCTATCTAACAAGCTGGTGGAGAAAAATGGCTCTTTGCATATTTATATCCCTGAACCTGCTGGCAGAGTGCCAAGTTTGGTCTAAGACAGAGCTTTAAATGGGCTTGAGTGAAAATCTGATGCTTTTCTGTTTTACTAAGTGTCTCCCTCTCCCCCTCCAGGACAGAGACATGACTTGCCGGCAGAGCCCAAGGGCGGACATCTTCTCGTTCGGAGACTGCAAGGAGATCGAGAGCATCGAGCACTTGACGGAGATCCTGGACACCGACCCCACCTACAACTCCAACTTCGAGCAGTGGGACACGTACTGGGAGGACCTGACCAAGTACACCAAGCTGACCAGCTGCGACATCTGGGGGACGAAGGAGGTGGACTTCCTGGGGCTGGACGACTTCTCCAGCCCCTACCAGGACGAGGAGGTGATCGGGAGGACGCCCACGCTGGCGCAGCTCAACAGCGAGGACTCGCAGCCCGTGTGCGAGACGCTCTACCACCCAGACCTGCTGCAGAGCCAGAAGCAGCACAGCGGCCCGCCCCCGTCCCACGGCAAGAAGCCGGCCAGCAGGCAGGCCGCCCCCAGCTCGTCCTCGGCCAGAAGCCTGCTCCCGGACTACGCCGAGGGCTCCCAGAAGGCCACCCGGCCCGTTCCCTCCAGCACAGAGACCATGTCCAAGGCCCAGGCTCCGGGGCTCAAGGCGACGGCCCCGCCCACGGGCGGCAAGGACTACGTGCGCAAGGCCAAGGTGCGCATCAGCGGCCTGCACCGGCCCGTGACAGACGCCACGCTGCTGCAGGCCAACATCACCGTCAGCTCGCCCTTCGCCGACGGCCCCGCCGCGGCCGCCGTGTCCGCCCCCGTCGCTCCGGCCGCCGCCCCCGCCATCGCGCCGGCCGGCGGCGGCGCAGTTGCCGCCGCCTCCCCCTGCACTGAGAAGAAAGTGGACAAGCCCCGGCTGGAGGTGGCCCCCGTTCAGGAAAGTGGCTCGGCCCAGGCAACGGGCTGCCAGCTCTTCCCCGTGGCGGGAGGCAGCCAGGGCCTCCTCCACACCAACGCCCTGGGGGGCGACACTCCCAGGGAGAAGGAGGAGGAGCACAACTACTCCCTGTTCGTGACCCAGGGAAAGCTGGCCGGAAAGGTGGAGCCGGACATGGAGGAGGAAGAGGAGGAGGAGGAAGAGGAGGAGGCGGCGGAGGAGGCGGAGCTGGACGACGAAGACCATGACGAGGGCTTTGGCAGCGAGCACGAACTCTCGGAGAACGAAGAGGAAGAGGAGGATGAGGAAGAGGACTACGAGGATGACAAGGATGATGACATAAGCGACAGTTTCTCCGAGCCAGGTAAAAAAAATCTAACAAAGTCATATGTGAAGATTTTTAGTACATTGGTTTTTAAATATTTATTTCATGCCAGTTTGTTTAAGATAATGAAAAACTCTCTTTACACCGATGCATGTTTCCATTAAAATATTTTACCTTTGATGTTTGCTATTAGTGGGCAGTTTTTTCCCCATTCAGTGTCCATTTGTAGTGATATTGCAGATAGGAACCTGTGCATAGGGTCTTTGTCTTGGCAGGGATTTTAGAATTAAAAGCATGCTGCAGCTATCTCTCTGGAATATCTGTGCAGCGTTTTGGTGTAAGTGTTTTGATTCATTAAATATTTGACTGGTAATGAAAATGTCTGGACGCCACCCAAGGGTGGGATGTTTAGTTTATAGAGAAAGCTGGTGTTTTCTCCCGTTTCTGTCTATTGAAGTTAAATTTGCGGGGTGATGTGTCTAATGGGTTACTGGCTGAGCTGAGGAGATAATGGAAAGGTCGAGTGAGTCAGCCTTGCGCTCTGGCTGTGGAGAGACGGTGGAGCCGAGCACGTTTGTTCTGATGTGCAGAACAGATACGGCCATTTGTGTTACTATACATTACTTTCACTGTTTGCCCGGACCCACGTTCTCTCACGACGGCAGTGTCTCAGTTATAATGACAGGGATGTGCTGGCATTTGAGGCCGATGTCAGGAGGTATTTTTTTTTTACCTGTGGAATGCCGCGGAACCAATACTCTGTCTTCATTTCGTTAAATCAAGATGGCCAGCAGTGCCCACGAGAGGGATGGCCTATTCATTAAAGGCTGCAGTTGTGCTCTGGAGTGTAAAGTGGGGCAGCCAGAGCCTTTGAAACGGGTTTTTGAATGGACGGGCTCGCAAAGCGCAGAGCGCGGCATGGCAGAGGTTGACTCCCTGCTCGTCGCCCTGTGTGATCCTGGGGTGCCGGGTGACAGCTGTCACTGCGGCCCAGAGGGCCCACGGCGTTAGCTGTGACTGTGTGATTGACGTCAGACACGCGCTACGGCAACGTGCACCAGATACAACTCCGTGCCGTTTCCCATCCTTCGACGGAGACGGCACCCCTTTCCCCCTTTCCTGCTCCTTCGTTTTTCTGATATTAACCTTACGTGTTCTGTCTGAAAGCTTTGGCGACGTAAACGTTTTGAAAATAAATGAATGTGTTTTTAAATAAATGTAGTCAAGACCCGTCTATCTGTTCTGAAGACCCTCATTTGGTTCCCGCTAACATTATAGAACAAATTACCTTCCTAATTTAGAAGCCAATCAAATCTGGCTTATCGTGCAAGTGAAATGGGACCGCACATTAAGCTACAAAAGGGACTTTCAAAGCCGGTAACAAAAGACTTTTGTGGACTGTGTTAACAAGATGAGATGTGCTTTGAAGGACCTAATCAGTTTGCAAGATGACACCGGCATTCATTTATGCATGTGCTCTTTGTGAAAAAGCATTGTAACTGTACGCATGAGCCCCAACAATGCAGCACCTCGTGACAAACGGGCGTATTCGTGTCCGTTCGACGTCCATCACTGCTCTGTCTGGAGAAGCCGCAGATAAAAGGACGGTTCGGTTGTATGATTTTTCACTCTGCAGTGCATTGAAATTGAGGTCGCCGGTGGTGATGTAAGATGTGATGTTACAAGCAGTAGGAAGTGTTTGCGTGCGTGTGAATCTGTGTGCGGCACTGTAAGTGACGCGTGTCTCTCCCTCACCCTCCCCCCTCCCTCCCCCTCTTTCCATCTCCCTGTCTCTCCCTCTCACTCTGTCACTGACTCTCTTTACTTCTTTCCCCCTTCATTATCCTCCCTCTCTCCCTCTTTCTGTCTTTTTCTCCTCCTCGCTCTCTCTCTCTCTCCCTCCCTCTGTTTTTCTCCCTCTCTCTCTATTTCTCTCCCCCTCGTTTGCCCTGTCTCTCCCTCCCTCCCTCCCTCTCTCTGTCTCTCTCTCTCCCTCCCTCCCTCCCTCTCTGTCTCTCTCTCTCCCTCCCTCTCTCTCTGTCTCTGTCTCTCTCTCTCCCTCCCTCCCTCTCTCTCTCTCTGTCTCTCTCTCCCTCCCTCCCTCTCTCTCTCTGCTCTCTTTTCTCCAGGTTGTGATAACGATGTTGTGGAGGATGTGAAAGGCTTGACGGCGGGGTTCTCTCGGAAGAGGGGCAAGCGCCGGTACTTCTGGGAGTACAGCGAGCAGCTCACCCCCTCCAAGCAGGAGCGCATGCTGAAGCCCTCTGAGTGGGACCGGGACACACTGCCTAGCAACATGTACCAGAAGAATGGACTGCACCACGGTGAGTAGCTGGAGGGGGGCTCGGGGGGGGGGGGGGCGGGACGCTGCGTAGCTGGACTGTCATACATACCCTAATTACAGTTTAATATGTGCCATTTACACTCACACGCTCCTCAATCTAAAGCGCATAGATCTATACGCAGAAATCCAGCATTCCTGATGTAGCCTCAGTGCAGTTAAGCCACAGCATTACTGATGCAGCTTAGCCCTTGAGTCACTCAGATCTGTGGGACTTTTCTCCTGACGCTCGTTGTGTTTGGCGCGCTTGTGTTTGGGGAGCAGGGAAGCACACGGTGAAGAAGTCCCGGCGCACGGACGTGGAGGACCTCACCCCCAACCCGCGCAAGCTGCTGCAGATCGGGAACGAGCTCCGCAAGCTCAACAAGGTGATCAGCGACCTGACGCCCGTCAGCGAGCTGCCGCTGACCGCCCGGCCCCGCTCCCGCAAGGAGAAGAACAAGCTGGCCTCCAGGTAGGACTGCGTTCCCCTCCCGGAAAACCCCTCTGTCCCCCTACACATACATCCACCCGCCTTTCTGCTAAATCTGTCTGCTGTCTAGCTGTTTCCGCCCTGCCTGGTAAACCCCCTGCTTTCTCTGTAAAGCACCTGCCAGTCCATGTACCCCCAATGAGAATGTTATGATCGGACCAGTGATTTCCAGTTTGTGCATTTTTTTTTATATAAGTGACTGTTTTTTCTCTCTATATATATATATATATATATAAAATATAAAATCGTTGTACTGTATATGTGTTTTGGTAGCTCTATATTTGTCCGCTTGTATGTCTGCCTGTCCATACATTGATCTCTATATCTCCCAGTGTGTCTTTATTGACCAGTATCTCCATGCCTGTCCATCTGTTTTTGTAGTCTTATGTGAGCATTAGAAATGTTTACAGGACATCAGTAAGTTGATTTTGTCTGTTTACCCAGGCAGTCATCTGTATTTGTTTAGCTATCTTCATTCCTGCTGTTTCCCAACACCACGGTTCTCTCCCCAGGGCCTGCAGACTGAAAAAGAAAGCGCAGTATGAAGCCAACAAAGTCAAGCTCTGGGGCCTCAACACAGAATACGGTAAAAAAAAAAAAAAAACGCTCGAAAATGCAAAGCAAAACAAAGCGGAAAACCCCGGTTCCTTCGAGTGTTTTAATGTCATTAATTCAAGATTTGTTCTGGCAGCCTATTTATTTCTCATGGCCGTATCTTAGAACACCCGCCGAGACGCTCGTGAGAAAACAGAATACGTTTCCTGTTCAGTTTCGGTTTTCACACACTTCTTACCAACGGCTGCACAGATACTGTTTTAGGGTTTATTTAGGTGGACATATACAGACAGGAATGGCTGAGTGTATGCAATGTGAGTGTTTGTACAGAAAGAGTACTAATAAGTATTAGCGGTAATAGGAGACGGAGGTCTCACAAGGTGTTGTGCTTGTTGTTCTGCTTGCTGCTGTGCAGATCGACTTCTGTTTGTGATCAACGGGATTAAAGAGGAAATTGTGAACAGAGTGCAGGATCTGACAGATGACAAGGGAACAAGCATGGCTGAAAAACTTGACCGACTTATCAGCGAAACCCTAGGTAAATAATGTTAATTTTATTCGACATGTTTCAGTGCAACAGCAGCAGAATGTGCTGATAAACAGTTGATAGTTACAACATGTCATAATGGAGCAGGAGTCAGTATGAAATTTTATAATCTGTGTGGTGATTCGCTGCACCGCTATGAATGTTAGTAATCTGAAGTAAAACACTGAATTTAAAACTGGAAATTGAGATGCAGGAGACTCTCCATTTTAATAAGAAAGTTACCCTCACAATCTCTATGCATTTACTCCTACCGGCGTTAGGGCCAAGCGCTGCCTTAACCACACGCACCTGTTTTTGTGTTTTGCAGTGAAGTCACCTGTTGCCGGGCAGACGTCGGATTTTGTGAACCAGATTTTGGAGAACACAGCCGGGGGGGACCCCACGGGGGGTCTGGTGGGGCTCCGCGTCCCCACATCGAAGGTTTAGGGAGGCGCTCTGGAGGCCCCTGGAGCAGAGGAGTCCCATCCACCACCATCCCTGTCCCAACACTGTAACACCGTTCTGTTCTGCATGTCCAGTTGACGCGTGTGAATATATATACTAGTTGTGTGTATTTATATTTATATAATGCACATGATGTACAACAACAAATGACATCAAACAGTAGTACTGCATACAGGATTTCTGCATCAGTTTGTGTGTTACTCGCCATTTGTGCATGTGACTAGTCAACCTCATCTAGGATCCTCCAGTTGCAAGTGTGAGGCCAATGTATGAGAATCCGTACCTTCTGGCGTTTTTGTTTTGTTTTTTTTTTTAATCCTTTGCGAAAGCAAGCAAACAAGCGAATATCAGTTCTCGCTGTAGGTGATTCTCGTAGCGTCCGCAGGGTTATCCGTGCGATGGCCAGAGCATAAGAGAAGCCGCAGCAAGAGAAGCAGAAGTACGCAGAAGGAGAGTTGGGTGTTAACTGGATGGGGCTTTAAAACAGTGGCAGGCCGGGGTCGTGGATCCGGCCGAGAAGCCGAAGCGGTGGAGGATGATGGCGGAGTAGGCGAGTGGTATTTTTATGTTTGTACACTATGGTTTGGTCGTTCTGCAAGACCGTGTCCTGAAGGTCGCTCACTCACTGAGGTGGGACGAATTTATGGGGACAGAAGAGGTGGCCTAGCGAGGGGTTATTTTGAACTAGATGCGGATGACAAAATTATTCCTCCACGTGCTTTTGTTGAAATCCCTTAATGTTCAGATGCCATGGGCTTTGTGGTTAGAGACGGGATGGGAAAAGTGGGGGAAAAACCTAAATTTAGTTCGCAACTTCATATGTGTGTGTAACAAAAAAAACAAACAAGTAATACTCATTGTGCCTTGTATTTAAGATGAGATGAATTCAAAATCAAAGAAAGCGTACTTTTTCACAGAGCAAGAGTGAGAATTGTTGGAAAGGGGGGTGACTTGTGGATTTGTAATGTATTTTAGCTCTTTAAGATTTTCTGAATGTACATAGGAACACGTGGAAAATGTAGATATATGCCACAGAGTCGGTGCATTGTATTATAAGATGGCTCTACTTTGGTTTTTGGTACTTGGCTGTGGGGAGGGGGGGGACGATTAAAAAAAAAAAAAAGACAAAAAAAAAGAGAAATATTTGCACACTATATTTTGATTGTGTTTTGTACCAAAGACGAATGCAACAAAAATGGCAAATAGCCAGTTTTAGTAAGGTTTTGCACAGCTTACCTGACACCGTATTGAATGTAGAAAAAAAGTGGTAGGGTCAGGGATATTCAATGAACTGTGAATTTTGCTTGGGTCCAATTATCTACAGAAGGAAGCATTCATTCACAATTTCAGTTTGCTGTTCCTCTTGTTGGCTTTTGAAGTAGGCGGAGTTTGGGATTTTATCCTTGCATAGATCGCTGCAGTATACACTCTACTGCCTTCTCTCCTTTTTTTGATGGACAGAAATAGGAAAGGGTATGAAGCATTTAAACTTACAATTTTATTTAGCATGTTTGTAAAATATTAGCAGAAATAACCAAAAGATAGTGTTTATTTAGTTAATTTATTTAAAGTATACATACATATAATACATGCTATATGATATGTATGTGTAGAATGTATGGTATTTATGTACACACAATTACATAGATATGTGTATATATGCATATATTCATACATACTCATATATACATACTTCTAAGTTGCCACTTGTCAATGTAATGTATGATTAAGCATGATAACTTTCTAAAAGTCTATCTACTTCATATTTAAAAAGTAAAAAGTTGAAAAACAGAAAATGATCAATTTTATATATTTTTGTACAGGTAGTCCTTTCCTTGTTTGTTGATGTTGCAAAATGATTCCATTTGAAATATATTTAATGTGATGAAAAGCTTTCTCTGAGAGTTTGCACTGTTTAGGAGCCTGAGGTTATCTTCTGTGTTTTCAGTACTGACATTTTTTGTTAGAGCTCTGGTCCATGTGAAAGGCGGGGTTAGATATTATTCTGGTTTCTCTTGGCCCACTGTTGGTAAACACTGATGTAGAGGGTAGTCCATCTGTGTGTTATGGTGAGCGATCACGGAGTGGGACTTTCTCATGTGTGGCAGCAAAGATACACAGACCAATATCAAACACGCACCATAGTGCTTTGCTGTTACAAGGCAATGCACATTCACTTTGACTTGGAATAATGAATTTGCTGACTCAGCAACAGCTGAATTTATCACATTGTGTAATTAACACAAATAAAATAAATTCATTAATACCACGTTTGTAAATGTATTATTACTGTATTATTACTATAAGCTAAAGATACATCACAATATAGATTTCAATAGCCCCCAGAGTCTAATAAGACTAAGGGAAAGTAATGAGAAAGAGGCCTGAAACATGCTGCAAATTAAAGAAAAGGGTGTAAATGTACTTTGGCATCAGTTATTTCATTGGATTGATGATCTTTTGAATTGGGGTTAGAGGTTGAGTGATGCTCTGCATCTTTGGTTCCTCCAGAAAATATTATGTTGTTGTCAGTAGGTCTAGATGGCAGAAGTCACTACTATTGAGTTGTTATTTTTAAAATTGGTAACAGCAACTTTGTGTATCTTAATCAGTTGTGATCTGTGTTTACAATCGATGTTGTTCAGATGGAATCATTGAAAAGTGGTATTCATTATGACCAGAATGAACTTGATCAGATTATGGCCTCTATTCATTCTAACCACAATAAGCTTTGTCCTTGACCGTGAGCAGCGAATTTATTAAAGTGCTACTTTTTCATTTCTTACAATTTTTTTGTCGCTGTTAATGTTAGCAGTTGTCACACTTGTGATGCTGCATAATTGGCAAAAGAGCAACATCTGCCTAATTTCAATGCTAAGGATGAGGATATTGGGGTTATATTGGGGTTATATTGAATAGAGACCTAAATTAAATTAAGCCCTGATAATTACTGTCTAGTTAACATGTAAACTGGTGTGTTGCCACGTGACTCTCCACTGAGAACAATGCCAGTCAAGAATTAGTTTACAAGGTTTAGTTTAGTTAACAGTTTTAATTTAGCTCACGAAATACTGCATGCCACTTAAACCACCTCCTCAGATATGCTGACATAAAAGTTGATTCAATCAAATAAGAATCTGCAAGAACAACAAAGAAACAACAGAAAATATTTATTTTTTCAAAGCCAAGTTCCTGCTTTGCCAAAAAATGTCTACAGACTGGCCAGAATTCCCAAATAATGACCAGTAAGTATTTTTTTGCTGAAGTCACCAGAGCTAATTTCCTTTGGAAAATAATAATTAAAAAAAAAAAACCTTAAAGGCGTAACTGAATGTGTAAAATGGAGACTTGATCGGAACGCCAATGCCAGTACAATCTGCTGATGATCCTTAAAAGAACCAGAGCAATCTCAACACGCGTCCTGCTGAAGAGAAAAGGGGGAAAAATGGCACCCTCTATAAGAGGAGCTGCTTCTTTCCCTTTCAGCATGTTTGCTTGCTGCTATGACTCAGTCCTTTTTTTCCTTTTCAGTCAAAAAAAGCTGCACTTGGGCTGGTCCAGCCAGAATCAGCTATATTTATTTGAAGAAAAGAAATGAGCGTTTTTTTTTTTTTTTTTCTCCTCCTCTCCACGGTTCAGGAGCTTGTGGAAACGCTGTACTTTGATATTTAAGAAGGGAGGCAGGGGGGCTTTCTCAGAAACCAGACTAATATTTAAATGTGAAGAATTTATTTTGAAATCATTGTCATTACAATTATCGATGTTATTATTTCTTTAAACAGTAGTCTAGTCGAGATGGTCTTTTCCATCCATGGTTTGTCTGTACTGCAGTGTTTCACTTTTGTAAATAGAAAAAAAAATAAGCTGATATTTACCTTCCTAAATGTTGAGTTTGTATAGAACATTCAATATATTACATTTAAGAGGAAACAAAAGCACTTTGTTCAAAAAAAGAAAAATACAAAAAGAGTCGCGATTTTTGTATATTCCTTCCATTTGCTGCTAAACCTGGCTAGTCAGAGTGCTGCAGTGGGAGTTTGACTTGGACCACCAGACGCGGACAGAGCGAAGTCTAGAGAGGGCAGCCAACCTTTTGATTACAAGGTTTCAATGTTCTGATGACTCATGTCATGAATCTTTTGCCTTCAGTAGAGATTTCCTATGGAAACCTGATTCTGCTTGGGGTTTTCTTCAGGTTGATGTACAGTGTAGACACGTCTCTTCTGGACGTTTCCAGATAATATTGTTATTATCATTTTTTTTTATTCATTTGTTTCGTTTTATTGGGAAAAAATCAACAATGTCCGGATGTATTCACAAAAAGCTCCTGTCTTGTGAATGGTTCAAAAGAAAAAAAACGAAATATCTCTGTACTGTATGTAAAGCCGTTGGCATTGGGAAACCCATCGGAAGACCTTTGCCTTGCCAACCGTCCATTCATTCACAAAAGATGGCCAAGTGTAGGTGTAAACCCGTGTCGCTACAGCGACACATCCTGGCTTTCGTAGTACTGTCTACAACTGAAGCACTTCAGCCTGGTGATTCACTCAAAAACAACGATAGCTCTGTTCAAACTGTCTAAACATCAACGTCAAAAGTTGACTACATGGGGATTTGATATTGTGAAATTGTATGTGAAATATATCTGCTGTGGACTGTGTGGCAGTACCTCTACTGCCATCCTTCCAGCACTCGTAAAGTGTTCACGCGGGTTTTCACATTTAACATGATCAACGCAAGCTGTGCGGCTTTACATTTTAACCAGGGGACTCTGTGGCATTTTAAACAGTCTAGAAAGTGGTTGTAATTCAATGCCAGTAACGTTACTTTCTGCTTATTCTGTCGACCTTAAGAAGAAA
The DNA here is from genome assembly GCF_013368585.1 of Megalops cyprinoides. Classification (NCBI taxonomy): domain Eukaryota; kingdom Metazoa; phylum Chordata; class Actinopteri; order Elopiformes; family Megalopidae; genus Megalops; species Megalops cyprinoides. Next base: position 10,405,997 of record NC_050598.1, read on the forward strand.
AAACATAAATACACAGTTAAGACGTAGTTGAAACATATATTCTCTTTAGTTTCATTCAAGATAAAAAGTATCCTTAACAGAGAACACAGGAGATGTGTATATGTTCAAATATTTTTTTATCTGTATTATAATTTTGGCATGCTTACAGTACATAGCTCAGTTTTAGTGTATGTGATAACAATGCTGTTAATGGTGCACTATGCAGATTTTACTCTTGTGAGTAAGGCAGTATGTTGCTTTAGGTTTCAGCTTTCCAAATATAAGAAACAGGGACGTTTACTTGTTTGCTTCATAGACATTTACTCTGGTCCTATGGATATTAATTTGGTCGATCCTGTAGATTTCTGACCAGGTCAGGGGGGCTTCTGAAAGTGGTCCCAGGCAGGTGTGACTTGACTTTACTGTGTTTCTCCTAAACTGAGGGCCTGAAGTGTCTCAGACTGTGTGATAAGTATTTCATTGAGGTAAGCCTCATATGATGCTCGCATATGTCTTAATGTTAATTATTAAACTTGCTCTCTTCAGCTTTTTATAACCAATGGAATGCTATAGTTTATTTTTGGACTTATCATTTCATAGACCTTGAATATGGGCGAAGTCTTTACGTACCACATTTAATCACCACTGTAGAACTCTCTATTATCAAATGAGATGCAGGTCTTGTCTTGTGTGAATGTGTGTACAGGTGTGACATTTTGCGGGTTGCTTAATGCATACATGCTGTTGCTCAGAAATTCCTGAAATCTGCCACAGATAGTATTTATTACACTACATGTCATAACTTGCAGAATTTATACCTACTTGTATCCCCACTTTACTGAGACAGCTGTTTGACGGGTTGCCTAAAGACTTGCTTATACCCTGTGACTGCATAAGTTGTACGTCTAGCATTTTCTGTAGAAATGAATATAATAGAGTTTAGGTTTGGGGAAAAAAACAGTGAATGCTCTGAACGCATTTAGCTTTGTGCATGAGCCCTTCAGCTTAGCTGATGGATGTGGTACGATTTCAGAATTGCTGAGCAATGGAAATAACTCCAACCTGTACCATACACATATTTGTATCAGTGAGGTCTCATTGAGCATGCCCATTTCACCTTAACGAGCTCAAGAAAAAAAGGCAAGTCACTCTCCTTACGCTATATCCAAGTCCTATTCAAGTTCCTATTTGTTCCATTGTTTATTAGCTGTCTCTGTCAAAATGAAAACTACAAAAACAAAAATTTTAGCCACCAGAAAATGCCCATGATGCATTGCGGTGGTTTTCACAAAATATCCAATCTATTTTTAATACAATGCCTGCTCTATCAGGTGCCTTACTTAAGCAAATGAGAATTTAAACTTGATCTATTCTTCAGAGTTTGACCTTTTTTTATAACTTCAAGTATAAGCTGATGTTAGCCCGCCATGCCAAGAACTTTAACTTCTTTTGTTGCTCTCTTTCTCTCAATTGGACAGTTTGACCAGTGTGCTGGCTCAACGCTCCCCTGAAAATTGTTTGTCTGCGTCAGACACAGTTTTCTTCGTGTTGAGCCTAAAGCTGAATGTAGTCTTCCTTGAAGGGATTCGATACATAATAAGGAAAATGTTCAAACACAAAGACATGACCAGTGTAACATTAGGTGAGGCTATCCAAAGAGTGCTGCATTTATGATTCGAATGAATTTAAAACTTGTTTCTCATTAAATTTTCTGTATGTTCTTTTGGTTAACTTATTTTTTTCTGTAAGCAGATTTTTTTTTATTTCTTTTTGTATTTATGGTCTGAATCTGTAATATATTGCACACGTTTGAATTTTTTGGATGAATTTTTGCCTTAGTATTCACTCCTCTCTTTCCTTCATATCTTCCTTTAGTGTGCTTTCTCTTGTGCTTTTTCTTTAAGAAAACCAGAAAATGAATATTTAACTGTCACTGAGGTAAAGAGTTCATGTTGACATACAGTAAGGAGAGCCAGGACTAAAATCAACTGAGCTATTTGGTGATTTCTTCCTGAGGAGGCAAAACCTCTTGTTTCATTTCCCTTCATCAATCTAAGTTGATATGCCTCAATTCTGCGTTTTTGTTGCTGGGTAAATACTTTAATCGGTCTTGAATTTCCAGCTGAAGAAGAATATCTTTAGCAGTTTGTCAAGGCAAATGTGATTTTCTCCAAGAAACACAGGAGGTTAATTGTTCCCCTGTTTTGGGGGACGAAGCAGATGTACAAATAGCTCTTTTTATTTTGGTCCTTGGTGGTGTACTACAGGTTCACAGAATGGACTGTGTTCTTCAGGCATTGTGAAACAGTGATGCCCAGGTGTCAGCTGTGGCCCAAATCGGCTTCGCAAATACTTCCAGAAGCGCAGTGATATTACTAAATACTGCTTTGGCTCAAAAGAAACAGAAAGCCGCTCATTAATTCATGAGAAAATTCAGCGTTGTAGTGGATAGGAAAAAAAATGTTTTGCCACCCACATATTGGACATGCTTTCAGTTAAGTGGGAGTTTCTGTGTAATGCAGTGGATTGGTTTAAATTTTGGAAAAGTGCACCTGGAAAAATATTTGAACGATCAGATGAATTGCATTTCTACATCCAAGCTTAGTGTGTGTTCAGACCGTTGCTGTTCAGGTGACAGTCAACTGAGCATCATTGTAAATTGGCAGGGTTGAAGCTAATGAAGCCGCTGAGGTTTCAGTGCCATGACTATGGCCGGTAGCAGCCAACCCATTCACTAGATCGGTTTCTCTGTGGAGGGTAACAGAAGCTTCGTTTTACACTTTGGTAAGACAGAGGTCGATTTAGGTCACAGCGATGCCTGGTCACAGAACTGTCTGCCCTTCACAGGGTATTTCCTCTTGTACCTGACACCTACAGAATCGCACCACTTGACCACCTGTACAGAATATAACAAAAACACTCTTTCCTTGTACCACAAACCCATTACACTGCAATGAATTACATTTCCTTCTAGACTTGAGGCAAAGCCAAAAGAATTTGAGTGAGAGCAATTGGTATTAGAAAAAAAACAACTGTTTGAAAGAATAATATTGCAGATACTTGAGAAATCCATACAACGGGCAACTTGGACATTTAAAGGTGTCTCACTCTATCTAAAAACTAAAAAAATCAATGCCCTTGCTGCAATGCTTCTAATGTTGTATGGTATAGTACTAGAGGACTAGCATGGGGTCTTTAGGTAGCTAGTACTGTGTATGTACTCCCCAAGTGTAATATTGTGTCACAGTAGGAAGGCTGTATTTCATTGCCAAGTGCTCTGTAATAGATCTTTTGGTGACATTTTTAAGCGAATCTGCAGAATTGTGTCCTGCTGAAACTAACAGTAACTTGCTCCTATTAGTCATGTCTATATTTGTAGCCCACATATATGCCTGTTCAACACAATATCTAAACAGATGTTATATTTATGTTGTTTAATTGTTGTGCTGCATTTATACTTTTGACTCTGTCTCTAAATGTTTTGTTTAATTTCTTTTGAGGCACAGTTTGTTGGAGAAATTCACTGGATTATAAGCAGTGTATATGTATAGATGTGAAGTAGGGCAGGTTTCAATCTCAAGCGATCTGAAAGATGCATTTATTGTGTAATTGTGCCTCTTGTTTTTATTTTACTTTTTATTATTATTGTTATTATAATTATTTCACAGCATTGTATCAGCCAGGTGTTGGTACTACAGTTGCTTGTAACCTTGATAGTCTCATTATATTATTGATTTTAATAAAAAAAAATGCATTAGAGATAATGTGTTTTTGGATTCTTTCTGACTTCCATACATTGAGTTCACACACTGATTCTTGTTCTGTTTCATTCAAATGATTTCACTCAGGCACTTTAAAGCCATCTAAAGACCAAGAATTTAACACACCATAAATGGAAAAATAAACGCTAGACTGAGCAAGAGTTAAGATCTCAGATATTTGCTTCAACAAAATAAGCAGCTACTACTAAACACAATGTCATTTTGACAGTCACCCTTGAGAGCATTAGACTACCTGTAAAGTAATGGCTGAAAGCCAAAGTTTCCCTCATACATAACCAAGATGTGAAGCATGACTCTTTTTTTGACATACAGTATGGCTCCAAAACAGCTCAGGGGAAGGTGGGCGAGTGGGTAAATAAATAAAGCATGATAATCAGTGGGAAACATTTTCCCTTCCCTCAAGGCAAAATTCTCCCAGAGGTTTGGAGAAGGATGCTGAGTTAGAAGGGGGCCACAGAGATCTTCTGGCTCTGAGTAGGAGAAGATTAATTAAATGGCATTTTCTTCCTTTCATTGTGCTAGGATTAGCTGGCTGGCCTGAGAGTGGAATGAATGTGCACCTCCTCTTTTCTCTCTTTCTCTCTCTTGCACTCTGTGTGTGTCTCTTTCTGTAAGGCTATTCTAGGAATGATGCCAGTTTCGTTTCCTGATTGCACTCTTAGACGTACATGACATCATTTACCTCGGACTTAACACATGAATTAAAAGCTAAAACAAACCCAAACTCAAGATCCAGATCACATTTTAATGACGCTACATAATGTCCTGCCACACCGATCTGAACACAAGCAGAGCAGGGTTCATTTCAGGTGCATTTATATCTGAAATACAAAGCAATATCTTTCAGTTTTGCAACACTGCAAAGAGCAAACCTGGGCTCACCAGCTCTGGTTCAGCTTCATTTCTGAAATTAACCAGACTTTTAAAAGGAAAAGCAATAAACCAATTAGACTTTTTAATTATAGAGTATACACTTACGTACACACTTATGTTTTGACTTTTGCAGCATAAAACATACACACTTACAAAGACATAATTGATGCGGTTAGGCTGAAACGCAATGTCGTCTGTGGCAAGGCTATCATCAAGGGGGGTACGTAAGACTGGTTTAAACAATGAACAGTCGTATTGAGAACACCCAAAGCAAGTAACATGTATAGTCTTTATGTGTGTAAAAACTGCAAGTAAGGTCACAGGAAATCAATGAATTCCTACAGTCTCTGCTTCTTAGCAACAAAGCACACATTCCTCAAAACCAGTCTGGAGTAACTGTGTATCTAAAAACAATCCGTGAATACCATTGAAATATGATATTTTACAGAGCACTGATCCGTTTAAGGACGAAAAAATCATGACTAGGCGACCCGTGCATTATTTGGTAAACGCCATAACCCTGTAGCCATGCTGTATCAATCAGAGAAGTAAGTTAAAACGCATTATTGACTTGTACCAACTTTGTTTGGTCTCGCCGCTTGCCGTATCTTACTCGCAATGATGGCGACCAGTCAGGATGTCCACGTCCGAATTTGTGGGCAAGAAATAATTAAATACGACTTGGAAATAAAAGCTCTCATTCAGGTGGGAATTAATTGTGCATTGTGACATTTAATATTCATAATTAATTATTCCTTTCGATTGTCAGAAATGTCTCCCCAACTAAAGAGGAGCACTACTTCAGATCAAAAAAGCCGGTAACTAAGCTAACGTTAGCTATGCAGCTTCCTTTGTACACGGCTGCCGAACGATTATTTGCCTACCTAGTTAGCTAACGTTAGCAACCTACTAGATGAAGCACTAGACGATGAGGATATGGGCACGATGTTAATGTCAACTGCTCAACTCATTTAGTCAGGTAAACTGTGAGTAGCTAGGTAGCAAATAGCAGGACCGTAGCAAAATATGTGATCTAGCCAGCTAGCATGCACACTTATTTAGCAACACATCCATTTTGCTTGCATCTGAGATGAAAATGGATTTTACTGGTAGTGTGCCGGCTACGAGCCATCTCATTTTAAGTACTTGGAAAACTGGTTACCCAGCTAACAGTATAATTTTAAACAAAAGGACGTATACCTCAAAACAGGATATCAGCGAATGTACCGGACCGCAGAACGAGCTGACGGATTTGAACTCCAAGGTGAAGGAGAAATTCAGTCATCTCAGACTGAGGATTCAGGTGAGAAGACATTTTAAATGTTTTCAAAGTTATATTCCACTATTTTCACTGTCGCTCGAATTTCCACTATTATTTTAATATTTACCTTTGTGTCGAGTTGACGTTATCGCTACCAGCGGTCCAGCCATGTCCTTTTGTCTTGTGTGGACATGGCTTGGGAATGGTCTGAGTTGCACTAGGAGTAGCTTCCGAACTTTCCCCCGTTACAGGATTTGGAGCAAATGGCTAAGGAGCAGGACAAGGAGTCAGACAAGCTGGCAATACTGAGTGAGGCTGAAGGCCACCGAAAACAGATGCTGAGGTGAGGGTGGAGGACCAAGCAGGGGTGTGTAGCTCTTGGAGTCGTGGTTTGAGAACCTTGAGAACCTTAACTAGTGGAAGGCCTAATCTAGAGTGCACATAATTGCTACTCCAGACCAGCCATGGCACACATACCACCAAAACTTTGGTTTGAATTATATGTCAAGGGGATAATTTGTGTTGAATGCAACCACAGGGGGCAGTGAAAGCATAACGTGGAGTGGGTGAATGTTAGTGAATGTTGGTAAAGTGCATTTAACTTATCTTACAGAGAGCGGAGTCTGCTGTTTTCTTTGGGCTGACCATTTTCAATCATGTATGTTGTGTTAGTATACAGAATTGGCCAGTTTGCCTTGTGACTGGAGTTCAGATACATTTAAATGCAGAGGTGGGAACCCCGGCTTCAGAAAGTAAAAGTCCTGCCATGTATTTGTTCTAGCCATTCACTAAACAAGGTGATTTCACTAATTAGTTCCTCTACCTGGTTGAAGAATTGTGCTAATTAAATTCAGCTGGTGTAGTGCATGGGTGGAACAAATACGTGGCAGGACTTTTACTTTCTGAAGCCAGGGTTTTCCACCTCTGTGGAATGTTTTCCACCTCTTCCACCTCTTCACCTCTGTGAAATGTTATCTCCTATGGTGTTGGCACAGTCAGACGTTTAGTTATAGAAATTGCTGGAAATTCTCCATGCAACCACCCCAACATCAGCCAATGTGAAAAATGTCTTCCTTTGTGGTTAATGAGTATTTTGGATTAAGATAACCTGAATGGGTGATCTTTTCTGTGTCGTAGATTGGCCACTTTCTGCACAAAGGGCTACAGTTTTACTTGCAGTTAAGGGAGTGCTTTGTAGTTTGGGTCATTCCATGAATATTTGTGCACTTTCCTGCTTGATAGACTTTATGTAATTTTTTTTTTCCCTGGTTTATGCAGCAATCAGACTGCGTGGAGAAAGGCTAACCTTGCCTGCAAGCTCTCCATTGATAACCAAGAGAAGGAAGAGCTGCTTCACAGCGGAGATACTTCAGTGAGACATCGGTAAAGACAAATGTGCACTGTCTCACAGCCACATCTGATGCTTCCAGTTTCACTTTCCTTTCCTGTAGCCTACTAACCTGTAGCAGTCATTTTTAAATCTACAGTTCTAATAATGTGCTTGAGATAATGTGCACCACAGCACAGGGGAATAATAGCTTAGTAATAAAAGACTCTGTAAAGAGAGCTGAGCAGTGTGGGAGGGGCTCCAGTGTGATGTGCCCTTTGTTCTTCCAATCAGAAAGACGACCAAAGAGAGCCTGGTCCAGACCACCAGTGATATCACAGAGAGTTTGATGAGCATCAGCCGAATGATGTCACAGCAGGTACAGCAGAGTGAGGAGACCATGAGCACACTTGGTAAGTGGAGCCCCCTAGGGGTCATGGAAAGAAATACCTGTCAGTGAAAGCATTTGAGGTGGGGGCAGGTCTGCATATTGTGTCAATGTTTGTGAAGAGCTGTGTGCTCAGCAGCATAATTTACTGAATCAGCATCTATTGTGGTAATTAGTAAAAATGGATAAAGCATGGATAATTGCTTTGGATAAAGCAAACAAGGGTACTGGAACCTCAAAGGCCCCGTGATACTTGGGCAGAGAGCTTTGTTGATTTCATGTGTTTGATCATGTGACTTTTCTTTTGACTTTTTCTTTGAAATAAATCACAAGAGCATAATTGAAATGCTGCTTGCAACATCTCCTTTTTTCTTGTATTGCTTATTGGCTTCTGTCCATTCTTATGAGCAGACACTGACCTTAAAGATGAAAAGATCTATCTTTAAAGTCTGTCTTTCCAGATAGGAAACAAATTGCAGATGAACCTGTTTGGTTGCACTTCCAAACACCTTGAGGGAGATGGAGAAAAAGCTGTTGTTATTGCTTTCCTCCTCTGTAGCCACCTCTTCAAGAACGGTGATGGAAACCAACGAGGAGTTTAAAGCCATGACAGGGACCATTCAGTTGGGGCGGAAGCTCATCACAAAGTACAACCGGCGAGAATTCACAGACAAACTGCTCATCTTCCTGGCGCTAGCGCTCTTTCTGGGTACCGTACTCTACATTCTGAAGAAAAGACTATTCCCCTTCCTCTAGGGGGAATTGAGCACAAGCTATCAAACAAAAAAAAGCATTTTGTTTGAGGTACTACTTTTTATGGTAAAATTATCTTGAATAAATGCCTCTGAGGCATTGAGTTTTTTTTTTTTTCCTCCAGTTTTGTGGACTTTGGTGAGGTTGTCTCGCATGAGACGGATCGAGGACCAGCGTGTTTGCGTCACGTGTGGACAGCTGTGATCATGTGACCCAGGGAGATTCATATAGGAGGTTCCTCCTCTGCCATGTGACTGATTGTGGTTCCCATTATTATGTTTTTAGAGTCATGTATTAGCGTTAGCGGATACATGAGTCGGTTGCCCACATCCTTCTGTAGTTATGTGATGAGATCACGTTTTGTAAGGCATTGCTGTAGCACTGCCCAGATGGAAGTGCGTGACCAATTGTTGCCTTTTATTTTCAGTAATCAAGATATGCTATCTTACCTTCCACTACTCCTCACTTGGTAGCCTGCTACATTCCATGTCAGGGTAAAGATGCAATATTATGGCCAGGGACTCAGTGGCTTCAGTCATTCACTTATGTTAGATATATACGTGGAAAGCTGATGTTCTCTGACAGGGCAATCAGCATGGATAATGAAAAATCAGGTAATATTGATTAGATTATGATTAACTGGTAGCTTATGAATGGTAGAATATTAATTGGTGGTAGTTGAGATAGCTAATTGTTTGAATAATGAATCTTAATGTTGTCAGCATTTGCATATTTGCATGCTGTATGCATGTAATGCTAATAATGCACTTAAAACAGTATTTTAAATGAATGGTATTTTATGGAAAAAGTACAGAGCCTTTTAACCATTGAACTGTCTGTCACAGAGTGTGACTTGACTGTATCAGTTCCTCTTTTTGCCTCTGTCTTAAATAGTGCTGTTTTTTTTTTTTTTTTTTTTCAGAAGAGACTGATTGGAAATCATTGTCATTAGTCATTTGCCTTTTGTGTGTCATTAATGTGGTAATTGAAAAGGGTTCAAAGATTTAATAATAAAGAATCCTTGTTCCCACAATATTGCCTGGTCTGAATTTCACATGCATGCCAAGCCATATGTTGAAATTCCACTGTGTGATTCCTCATTGCCGTATGAGGCTCATAATATCATATCCCCACACATCATTTATTTTACCAAAGAATGTGAGCTTTACCTGAAGGCTGAGCCAAGCTACAGCCCTGTCCAAACCTTAACCGAACGCCTGCTATGGGCTAAAAATCAGTGTGTAATGACAATGGTGATATCCCATCTTATTGGTGGCCCTTGTGAGTGAAGGTCCTGCTACACTGTTGTTGCTGTGCTGGGTTAATGTAACTGGGCAGATGGCCGTTCTGTCCTCCGCTGCTGCAGGGGCGGAGGTGGGGTGGCTGGGGCGAAGCAGGAGTTTGAATCAGAATGGACTTTGGCATTAATCACATCGCTGGTGATACAGAAGCATGCGTCCCTGTCTTTCTTCAGATAAGACCCGGAAAAGCTGATTATTCTGCCTTTTTTCCCCTCCTCTCTCCCTTTGTTTCCACTGTGGGCTGCGGGCTACGGGAGGTATTTTTAGAATGGACTGTCCGCGCTATCTGACTTGTTCTTTTCAACACCTTGGAAGAGCGGGCAGGCATTGTAGTGGCGTGACCTTTCTCTCCACCTTCGCATTTCCTGACATTTCATTGCAAAAATGAGGCATGTTTGCATTTTGCCGCTCTGTCAGCCCAGCTCAGCTGCATTTGTGGTCTCGCTTTCCATGGACTTTGGGAGAACATGGCATCTATTACAGGGTTTCATGCTTACGGTTCGAAGAGGAAAGGAGAATACTTTGTGAGATTATGTGCGGACAGGCAAAACTAAGAGATGCCTAAGTACAGTCACACAGATTTTAAGTGGTGGGAACTGCAATTCCAAGAGCGTGCTGTATTGTTCTCATGGACACTTTCCTTGATGTGGAATCTTTGACCCCAAACCAAGGGTCCTGCTCTCTTCAGTTAAGAGAATTACTACATTGATTTATGTGTTTTCAATGTCAGGCAAGGCTGTTGGCACTGGGATAGACGGTGTATTTATTGCTCGGGCTCCTAATCAAGCAGTCCTGACTCCTGCTGCAGTTGTGTTGGCTGTCTGAAACGGGCTAACCTTGTGCTGAGGTCCCTGTGACAGTTGTTGGTCGCGGCACCATGCATTATCTCTGCCCTTTTCAGAAACCTCTGGGTAGTGTCAGTATTGCGCTTTCAGAATGCCTGTTAGAAATGTTGGCGAAGGTTTACACGACCGAATTTTGGTTTCCTTAGAGCAGCTTTCTTTACATTTGTAACTTGGTGGAACCTTTCTTAAGTGTACAGTCCACGGCCCGTAGTACTTCCCAAAGGCCGCAGGACAGCCGTGCCCAGAGATTGGTTTTAACCCGTGATTAATGGGTTGACGAACGCTATTAGCCGAAACGCACATACGTCTCCCCGGCGTTAGCGTGTTTGACGTTAATTAAACGCGCTTTATGCTGACGGGGTTGTCAAATCAACCTCGTTTAACCAGCTAAAACATCTTAAAGGTCATAGCCCTTTTCAGAACGTGTAGTTAGTCAATTAAGGCATTATCGCGACCTCGGATTTACTTTTTTGTTCAGCACTCGTGAAGTGCACCTGGAGCATATATCAGGGGACAGGAACTTAGTCAAATCCTTAAATAGGGCCATGCGTACGGAGAAGGGAATAACACCAGAAGTGCAGTGTATTTTGGTTACGCTCAAACGGTTTCTAAATTTTCGGAGTCGTGAACATTGCGTGATGAACTCCTGACAAGCTTTTTATACAATATCAAGTGGCCATATGGGTGAAAAATAAAAATTTATTACGTTTTACAACCTTGTGCGCATCAGTCTAACAGTTTAAATGAAGTACTGTAATAGCCACTTTAGTACATTAACCTGACACTAAACATACGAGACATCTTACACGTATGGGACACTGACGTGGGCACAAACGGTGCATGTAGCCTGTCCAATTTAAAGAGTTACAGTGTATCAGGTTTACTGGATTGACTTTAAATTTCAAATAGAAGTGATGTAGTGTCCTGACACTCAGTATAGAAAACACATGCCGCATGTAAGGAAAGGGTTCACAAACTTGACGGCAACTTGTTGGATAATAAATGCTCTCTACTCAGCTGAATTTTGATCTTTGGATACTTACTCTTTCCGTTTTCAGCATAAGTTTCCCATGCGTCCATATCTTTATTTCTAGACTGCTGCATGTCTACTGTTTTATATCTACTGTCTAATGTTTTTGGACTTTGAGTTGCGTTGCTAACGTGAAGGAAGTGTATAAAAATATTTTCCATAAGGAAAAAAGCCCAAAGCTGCACAGTGATTCCTATCTCCCTATAAAAATGTATTTAACGCGGAACATTTTTTTTTAAATTTTGAATCTACCGAAATGTGCACTCTATTGATGCAAGTAGCCTATTTTAACCGTTTTTAAAACGGTTATAAAAATACTGATATACGCAAAAAGTGCACCTGTCTTCCCATCGCCCGATAGTAATAGATCGAAAGAAAACTACAGGGACGGCATTTTCATTCTGAGGCAGAGGTCATATCATAGTCCTGTTCACAGATTCAAGGCATCAGCCGTTCCTGCCAATGAACTTGACTCTTAACAGACCACTGCGTATCCAGCTCTGATTGTCCAGTTTTAAATATACACTATTGTATATTCCCGTTTTTGTTCTCCCCCAAAACTTCAGATTCATTTTCTTATGTGTAATGACGTTGACATTCAGAAATGATATGACTTATTATAATTGTATAATTAAATTGTGTAAGGTAAACTCAGAGGTTGGGCCGATTTCATACGACTTTCTGAGGTCTTCTCAGTTATACAGCTATTTGCCCTATAAATAGCCTACAATAGCATCCTCGGCTATGTACTGCGTGGTTACAATTTTTCGTTAAGTTCACTGCACTCGATGTTGTTTAAGAAAAAAATCGCCCTTGCATGGGCCAGTTGGATAGCCTATATATAAACAGCATCTTTGTCGGCTATATTGCCAGTACGACACCGTATTTGGCAGTATGGCCGACAGGATTGCTGTTTATATATCCTGGCGCCGAAACGTTTCAGTCATATTACTGGTCCAATTAGTATTTTACAGATGCCAATTCTGGTTTTATCATCATGACTGCGTAAAAATACTGTTTTGGTGTGATGGAATTTGCGTTGTTTTCTTGTCGTGTGAAAATATAGGCTATTACAAATCCCTTTGTATATTTATAACTAATATTTTCTTAATAATAGCCTATGAACAATTGTCATTATCAGCAAAATACAAATTGTCCGCAATCTCTGGCGATGTTGGACCACTAGTGTATGATTCATGTAGACATAAAACGGTCAAAGAGATTTAAGACAAATTTGATGGTTGAACTGATGTACGCTTGAATCAGCTTTAATATATACTTTGCAACTCAATATCTGTTGGCTAATAGTTGTTACAGCAAAGCAACTCTACACAGTAATAAACTATTCATCTTCAACAGGTGGAGAAACGTTGAGATTTCATAGTTTTTAACCTTTCAATTAGCTGTTTGCATTGCATGTATGTGTGTCTGAATACGCAGGCGAACCCTAACCCAAAAGCTCTGCGCATAAAATTTAGCATATGGACTATGATATTATTGATGATTTACCACAATTGTTTTATCAGTGGGGTCCACCTGGGTGAGTCAATTGCCCGCCCAGAAACGCAGCTAAATTCGTTCGTCTCTGTTAGTGATGTGGGTTAGTGTAGTATTTTGCCTTCTCCGAATTTAGGTCATGGGTTTCTACGGCAGTCCTGTGAAAAGTATTTGAATAGCATTAAAATCAGGCCATTTATTTAATGACCGTGGACTCCTCTTGTAGGACACCCAGGGAAAACCCCCAATAATATATATGTGAATATAAATATAAATATGTGAATGCGTGTTAAATCAGATGAACAAGAGACCTTTTAAAGTGTGTCCTGGAAACCCTAACCCATTTGCTGTATTCTGACCCTGCCGCATAAGGTTGTTAGTTATCATTTGTTATATTTCAGGCTGGTGATATGCTCTGTAGCGACGCGATTCCAATGTCGCCCGGTCGAGATGGCATGTGATAATTTATAATACAACCTATTGGCAATATACAAGAAAGAGCTCTAAATTTTAGTTTTGTGTCATCCAGCCTTCTATATAGCTACTGATAAATGAAATAAAAAACTGATAAAAAGGATCCAATATTGAAATAACCATGTAAAATTCGCAACTTTAATTTTTCATTTTTTGTTTATTTTATTGTTAGTTTCAGGAAAATGGTCGATCGATCCTTGGTCATTTCTTTGGCATAAACGTTCTCGTCGTGTTTTATATGCATGGGTCATTTAAAGGTAGTCCAGTTAAATCTGTTAATAAAAGCATGCGCTATGAGAAATTACCAACCCACCTTTTCCGTGTTGTTCGAAATCGTCCTATGTCGCATGTTATTTGTAAATGTTTAGGCTCTGTTTTGCCAAAATGTTAAAATTAAATATTTTCGGTTTTATTTTCTTCTGAACAACAAGTCCCTTCTTGCTTCACATGCACTTGTATTCATAAATAGCCTAAATTGGATCGTTGCTATAAATTAAATATATAACTGTTGTAACGTAATTTTTAAATACCTATAAATTATTGTTAGTGTTTCCTGAATGTTTAAATAAAATATTTTCGTCTGATGATTAATGTCAATAAATTCATAAAGTGAATAAAGTGCTAACATTGCCACATGGACGAGCCACACAAATTATCCGTATAGTCTTTACTGTTTTCACAGTAATAAAAGGTATTTTACCCCATCATTGTTATTGGCAGTACTCATTTAAGTGTGGTGATTTTTAAAAGAACCACCTAATTCTTCACTTTTTCCAGATTTCTAGTTTTCCTATATTACGAGACGGAAAGACAATGTAAACTGTGGCACTACAAGCTTTATTTACATATACATTAGGTTAGCTGACTTAATTCTATCATGTATGATCTTTGGCTTGGCCGGGCCATTTTTCTCTCCCTTTATTTATAATATCTTCGGAGCCATTCGAAACAACTTGATATAGGTGAAATATTGCCATATGCACATTTTAAAACATTTAATGATCCCAGTTCAATGGCACTAGAAAAACTGAAAAACTTCTGAACGATACGAAAAATATTTTCTCACGTCACGATTTATTATTTCAATCCATATACGTGGTTGTTTAAATAAACCACGACCAAACATTTCTATAACATAAGCAACATTAATAAACGATATAAACAACTGCATATTTAAGAAGATCACGTTGCCATATATGTCAAAAAGATGAAATGAAAATGTTAAATATGGAAAAGAGATACTATAATATTCAGCTTCTCGTCCCGTTAAAATGCAATGACACAATTGCTTACAAAAGAGTTACGTGTCATTAACTTCCCAAAGTAACATGGAAGACAAAACCTAATTGAACGTTTTCTTTCAGTTTAAGGTTTTTTTTCTTCTTCTTTTGGCGTGTTGACATACTCAGCGGATGGAGCATCCAACACACTCATGCTTGGAGCACGCGCCTTTTCCGCAGGGCGTATTTTGAGAAGTGTGATTTCTAAAAATGATGCTAATTATATAGAGCTTACACGTGCCAGCTGAAAGACAAAGATCGTCACAACGGTTAGTCGCATGCAGGTCTCAAGATAAAGCTGTCATATTACAAATGTATTTCGCGTTGAGTGCATATAAATTTTGACCCCTTTTTTCACCAGGCTCTGATTCCATGCAGCGATGACACTCCGTTGCTAGACTGGAACTGGGTCTGAACGTTACTGAGGTCCCCAACGCCGAAGTTCATATAGTTGCTGCCGGCTGAGGATGATTGGATGGTTTGCATTGCGGCTGTGGGGTAGTTGCACGCATAGTTTGTATTACAACCCGGACTGGAGTAGTTGCTGAAGGCCGGGTATGTGTTGTAAGTGTAGTGATTAATGCCGACGTTGTATGAAGTGCTGTATGAGGACGTGTCTCCGAGGCAAGGCTTCCCGTCCCGAACCAGAACAGGGACAGATATGCGTCTCGGCGGCGGGATTCCGACCATCTCCAAAGTCTGGTCTTGCCGCTGCCTCTTGCACTTGTACCGCCGGTTTTGGAACCAGATCTTCACCTGCGTGGATGTTAGTTTTAACACATTGGCCAGGTGATCTCTCTCAGGAGCGGACAGGTACTTCTGCTGTTTGAATCTCCGTTCTAGCTCGTACACCTGGGCCTGGGAGAAGAGCACGCGGGGCTTTCTCCTCTTTCTCTGTCTCGGGCGTTCCGCGTCCTCGGTCTTTGCTTCGTCTGCCGGTTCACTTTGAGAGTAGGCCTCTGTTTCAAACAAACGTTTAAGATTATTGCTATTGTTTAGTTTGATATCACAACATATCGAGGAAACGTTATGAATATAAATTATTGTCACAGCAAAAAAATAAATAAATAAATAAATAATAATAATAATACATGCTGAAATGGAAGCAGTCAATTTATTGAATACATATGTATCATTGGAAGTATTTTACTTTAAATTATCATCAATATGATACGTTTCAAGCAGCTATTAGCCACATAGAATATTTTATATCACAGTTTCAACCTTATTGTCAGCATTGGTCACTCCTTAGCCACGCCAAGTCACTTAACGTGGGATACATCATTTAACCAAGTCACGGTTTCATTCTCACGTGCTTAGGACTTCGGATGTACATGAAATTAAATAAAATGCTGAGAAAAATGGAGGATGAAGTTGGAAAACCCGTTCAAATGAGTTAAGCAATAGGGGAAATTTGTATTAGGCGTTTAGAATTCAATGCATCCCACGTTCAACACAAATAAATACATATTCGCGTCATGATTTTCAGCGGAACAGAATAAAATATTTAGTTTGACAGGCGTTACATTTGTCCTTGTGTGCCGTGCTGTACGGGTTTCCTGCTGGTTAAGGCCTGATTTATGCGCTCTTGTTTAGTTCGCCCTTAACGCTGAAAAACGGTTTATATAATATTCCTATAATCGCCAGGTTCTGTTGTTCATGACAGTAACAACACAGACTGAAATGGTAAAACTTGTTGTGTTCAATCTTGGTGGTGGCAAACTACAAAGAGTATTTAGTTAGGCCCACCGCATAGCATGAGGATTGAATTTGGCCTGTAGCTGCGTTATTACCATTTATTTTTTAAGAACGGAAACAGTTTATGTGAACTCCAAATCTTTTTGAGTTTTCGGTTTTATTTAAAAGTCTGTGTGTGTCTCTGTGTGTATTGTATATTGTATATTGTATTGTATAAACGTATATACAGTTATTCGATGTCATCTTTAAATTCTGTTCAACAGTAAGATTTAAAATTCGTTTGGAGCATCTTCATAACACATAAGTAAATACACCTGATGAGAGGCAAATAACCATAAAACAGTCATCACCTTTTCTTTGTTTTTCTTCAAAACCATTGTCCGTCTTTGTGTCTTTGATGATGTCCATTTCCAAGAAATTTTTGCCATAAAAGGCAGCCGTGAAGTTGAGAGAAGAAGTTTTGTTGGCCTTCAGTTCTGGGACATCGTCGCTGAACAGAGAGGTTCCGGGAGTCATCTCCACGAACGGCTCCTGTTTGAACTTTGCCAGCATGCAGGAAGAGGTGGGCAGCGCAGTATCAAGCCGTGGCGATATTTCCAGAGAGGCCATTTCGCCTTGGTTCTGCTCCAGATTCAAAATATCCTTTACTGAAAAGGGAGTAGAAGTTAGAGGGTTGGGAAACATGGCCAATGGAAACGTATGTTATTACTTGCCAACGAACTGATTAACCTGTTGCACGAATAAACCCCCTCCACGAAAATTCACCAAACTGAAGCGCTCTCTTGTGGGACAAGGAGGCTCTTGAGAAAAGTGTTCATCTTTACAGCAAACCTTGCCTCTGGCTTGTGGAGGGCTATGATAGTGCAGTTACGTACAGGGATCCGGGGAAGGAGGGGCTTCGGTGCCTTGTAAACCTCACGTTGTCCTTTATTGGCTGTCACGGTTCCGGTGTCACTGAGGATTCAGAATGGCAGGTAACCTTAAAAGTCCATGGATGAAAATGCAATCAAAGGAGCGTGGGACTCACACACGGACACGCTTGTATTTTATATCAGGACCCCAAACCCACGTCCTAGTAACTGTGCCCACCAATTTAAATTAAATAACGTTTCTTTGGAAGTAACATCTTCACAGTAAAACGACGCTGACCGCTTTACTCTTACAGTATACAACTTGACGCTTTACTTTTATATGTGCTTCATTTGTAACGAAAAGAGGAAATATAGCACAGGTTTAGTGTCAAGAGCATGCCCCTAGGCAATTGGGGCGGCTGGCACAAAGCCAGATACCGTCGACAAACAGTGGACGGCAGCTTGAACGTCCAGAAGCGAGTCGTGGTGGGGGTGTCACGTTAATTGTTTTCAAGCTGTGTTAGTTCCCAGATAAAGCATCTGAAGCAGGGATTGGAAGCGTCAAATTAAAAATCGAGATACCAATGCCCATCTACCTAGGGATGGTCACGAGGCCTTCTAAGGTCTGTCCTTTCGTCTTAGTGAACCTTAGTAAAAGTGTACGCAGCACCAGGTTTGTGTCGGTTTGGGGAGTAAAAACGGGCGACAGACCCAGAACTGACGGGTGTCTGTGTACGTTTTGGGGGTGACATGAGAGTTAGTTTATTCAGGAGGGGAAACGGAGCAGACAATGGTCGTGGACGACAAGGAGGTCTTCGCCAGGAGACAACAGGTTGGAGTTGCACAGGAACCCGAAACCAGCGGCAACACAACTCAACTGTCTCCCACTGAAAGATTCCGGTGCCACTGGTTTAATTATCAAGATGTGTTAACAGATCATAACAAACCAACACCCACCCACGCGGGACAGCCGGCGAGTAAGTGCGCCATATGTCAACGTCTTTAAATAATTTTCTTAATACTTGAAAGCCCGTCATATGATTTTCTTTGTATCACCTCTTGCCGTCCCCTGCTTCATTAAGGGACAATTTGGCTGACCTAAGGAAGCGCAGGAATTACTAAATGGCTTTATAATATCCAGCACAGCGATGTAATATCGATAAATGCAGTGAAAAATGTCTGAAACGAATCTCGATTTTAACTTGTTTGTTTCAAAAGGGTTTTTTTTATTGTAAAGCAAATTTCTTAAACATTAAACACATTTTCCCACACAGACACACACTGTTTCCGTGAATTATACACAAGCGTACGAGAGCAAATATTATAGCAACACTACAGAAGAGAAACACTTGGGAGAGATGTTACACTTCTGTTTATGTTTTTTTATATATATTTATACGCTCAATATTTCAGTTGAGATGTACTTCACGAATATGAGCGTCATCACGTTGTATTTGAAGAGCTAAAATGCAATAAATATCAACTATTGTGGCACTCCTGGGCATTTTTTTCCAGATATGTAAATTGCATTCAAGAATCTGCTGCGGGAGAGTGTGACGTTATGCAATATCTAATTTGAGAGGTGAGCTAAACTGGCATTAGACGTGTCATTAATGCTTGTGGAGACGGCCTTGGTAGACAGACGGCATTATCGTCGGTTTTATCTCCAACAGTGTATCACGTTTAGCGCTGTAGTGGAGTAAATGGCTCTTTTGCCTCCGCCCCAGCGATGGTGTTTAGTTTTAAAGAATATTTGCGAGCTGTAGCGCTGGGACGGACCGCGCTGATGAATGGACACGAGCACTTTTTAGGAAGAGAGAGTCAACACGCCGGGTCCAGCGCAGCAATAATTGGTGAAATAAAGTAAACACGCAGTAGAGCTCATGGAAACTGCTTTTTGTCAAGATGATTAATGGATTTATTTTTCCCCCTTTTTCTTTCACGTAACACACGAGGGCTGCTTTCCTGTCAAACGTTATGTCCAAATGCAGATATAGGAATGAGTGTAATTTAAAATTATTAATTTTTTGCACGTTGTTTAAAAAGAAAAATGATTTTTGATAGTCTGTTAAATAAAATTTGATGTTATTATGATTATGAATCGTTAATTATATATTCTAATAAACATAAGGATTATGTTTATTAGAATGCAACCGCAATACAATACAAATAATGATATATTTACCAGTATATAACCAGTCAGGGTTTTTTATTAGTGGTCTTTGGCGGTCACTGTATGACAGGCTGTTTCTGTTTTACCGTTATTGTAGTTTTATCTTTGATTATTCCAGAATGCACAAAGGAATTTGTGTAAATTTTATACAGATTTTTTAAATCATAATTTGTTTCCCATTATTTGGAGATGAGAAAAGCAAGATTTATGTTATTCATTAGCACCGCACATAAAGACAAAACTCTTTCAACAGTAAAGGCAGAAACTGCACCCCGCTATCTTTATACACAGATTTCTGCGCGAATTGCAAGCAATTACAAAAATTAAACATGGCGGGACAAAAGAAACCATTTTTGGCAAACACGGTTCACAGGAATACACCAACGCAGGAGCAGTAGGTCACTGGAGTGGTCCGTCTTTCTGCAGCACGTTTTTAACGCAGATAAAGAGAGAGATAAGGATTCTTAAAAACTTCCTGCTGGACGGCTTGCCGTGGACATTATCGGGCGAGGGGCCGAAATGGACTGAGGTATGTTATCTGAGCTCGTCTGCAACCGTTCCTGCCGCAGCAGCTCAGCATCCCGGCCAGACGCCATGCGTCTCACCAGGACTGGCGTCCTTCCGTTCTCCCTCCGCCCTGTCAATCATCTGGTCCCTCCGCAGCCAGTGCTTTACACCTCCTAATGGAAACTAATTAGAGCGGACCAATATAGCAGCAAGAGGTGACAAAAATTAATCAGCGAATTACGTTAGCCGCTGCCTCGCCGTTGCCATTTTAAAGATTTTGAAGGCCTGCCTTAATTAACTCAAATATTCTGGCTCTGCGTATTTAATAGGTGGACCTTTACGCTTTATAATTTGCTTTAATTATTCATACGAAATTAGCGGCTCTGAATGACTACTTCACCGTTTGTAACGCAATATAAAAACGCTTCGTTCGCGTATTTTTAGTCATAGATTTGTTAGAGTTGCAGTCTTGCATTTAGCGCAAACCACAATTTAATAAAACTTCAAATATTGTAAGGCTCAAAATGTCTACACGATATACTGAATCTTTTCCTTAAAGTCATAAAAATAACCATGTTTCTTCGTATTTAGGTTGTTATTCGAATTCAGCAAGTACGCTAAATGCTAAACACAGAGAAATATTTTCCTCGCCTCAACAACAGTAGACTGAATACATGAATCAAATATTGAAACAGGTTAACAAGAGGGATAACAATTCAGAAATTATTATGTATACAGTATATATGATTATTTTGGGGCATTTTTTTATCTTAAAAGAGCCAATTTGGCTTAGTAATTTAGATTTTTTACCTTGAAGACTGAAACGGACCGTCCCACCTAGTTTTAATGAAAAAGACCTTATTCATGAAGTGTATAATCACAGTGCATATAAAATAAATTAATCAATACGTTTTTAAAAAAAAAAAAAAAAAAAAACTAGGTTGCATATTGGTTAATAGAACATACAGATATGCATATATAGTTTCATGACTGCGATTGTTATCACATTTTAAAATTATCACAGAAATTTACGAAAAAAGGTCAGCAGCTAGTTATACCCTCCAAAATGTGCCTTTACTGTTTGAGATAGTTTCCGTCTGCTCTGTTGACCTTTTTGTAAATTTTACAAAATTTAATAATATTATTTATTATTTATGAATAATATCAATAAAGATTAAATAGTATTTAATATAAAAAGTATATAAAGTATAAAACGTTTTTATATGCTGAATAATATTAACATATGCTAAATGCTAGCTTAAAGAAATACAGTCAAACAACCTTGACTGTGAGTACAGTCGAATCAATTTATATTGTCTGATCATGAAGGATTGTAATCATAATTCTATAATTCTTCCTCTTCTTCTTCTTATAGTAAATGAAAGATACCATTCCATTATAATAGCCTATCTACGGTACAATGACAAGAGGATATGTCATATAACCTACGCACCGGTTCGACCGTTTGATCCGACGCGGGTGCTTGACCTAATACACCCCAGTCAGTGTACAAGTTTGTCGGAACCTTGGTCACTAATAACAGCCTGTTACGAATTGGCCTGTTGTTCAGTTTAAGGAAATAGGCTGGCATCTTACCATTTAATTATGTTTGACTTAAAAGCTGTAGGTGAAAGGTTGGAAGCATTGTATAGCAGCAACTACCGATGCGTTGAAAAATAGCCTACTCAAAGGCATAAACTTGTTCAGACGGTGAATGCAGCGTGTGACAAAATTGCTGTAACTTTCTGCGTTACTTTACAATATTATCGTGATCATTATAAATCCTGCATTGTTGTGTGTTTTCTCCGCCTTAATTTTAGACTACTGTGGTCTAGCGGTAGTCCCCTAGTCTCAACTGTTGACTGTCAAAAGTCCAAGGACGGACTGTGCGATACTACGTAGCCTATTCCCCACCAGGTGTTCTTCCCACACATTCACATAAATTAGTTCACGAAAAAAGCTTATGAAAGCCTTGGATAATATTACATTGGATGCAATTGTTTCTATGATGGTGCGGTGGCCAAGAACCCGTTTTAAACACCAACTGCTTTACCCTCTCAGTGTCAGTCCTATGGGGATATTGACCTTGTTTAAACAACGTCTTCCCGTAAAGATAATTGATACTTTCCAAAGTCCACGTGAACCGGCGTCATTATAACAGCACAATATTGATTTATATAATATGCATGTGGTGTCGTGGTGTCGAGCGTTGATTTTGTTCATCCTACTTAACGCGACTGTCCTCAAAATGGTCCTATTTATACACGTCGCTCTGTTGCTGAGCTTGCTGTCGTGTTGCACCACCTTGTGGTCAGTATGGCAATTGCAGCAAGACCAGCGGCTGAGTCCCATCTATCTAGTAGTCTTCCTACTGTATTTATTTTCTTTCTTTCTTTCTTTCTTTCCTCTGTTTCCACGGGGCATTAAAGGAGGTAACACAGGTGAAATTCCTTAGCAGCATCACCATGGTTGAAGACTACAGGCAAATTGTCATTGACCTCAATAAGTGAACTTCAAAAAACTGAATCTTCTATTTTCCATTGTAGAGTCCATTAAGAAATTTAAGGCTGCTGGGCGCACTAGCAGTCCTGCCAGGAAGTGAATGCAAAAGCCCCATAAAGAGCAGGGAGATAAGCGGTTTTGGAGTCAACTGTGAATCCAGAGGTAATGTGGCATTCCTGGCCAGGTTACGAGGAAGAAGCCACTTTTGAAGAAATATCCCAAAAAGGGTTGACTTGAATTTGCAGACCACACCTGCAACTGAAGCAGATCTTATGGTCTGATGAAATGAAAACTGAGCTTGTCAAACCGGCCAAAATCAGATGTTCTGAGATGATAGCATCTGTATCAACAATAAAAAAAAATCATGAACTTACAACAAAAGAAATGTTCTCAACTAAATTTTGCAGACATCTATCCTATCATAAATTTGTGGTTCAAACTCAGAAAACCAGTTCACAGAAAGGCCTAACAAACCTACAACAAATTCTGTCTGGATAAATGGTCAAAAATCCCGCTTGGAAATGGCAAAACCTCATAAAACAGTATTAGATGCATATTGTCATTGTTAAGGTAAATCATACTGGAGGAGGATGTACAGCATATTAACACTAATGTTTACTAGAATGAAACTCATTATCTGTGAGCAATATTACATTACACTGCTTCCATTCAGTTTCATGTGTTGTATGATTTTGCTCCTGCTTTCAGGGATATCAATAAATGTTGATGGGACTGTATGAATGTATGTTTCTCCGTGCCTTTTAAAAATTCCTGGCTAAAGGGTTTTTGACATACTTATGGTATGCTCATTTTCCCCAATACATGCTTTATCGCAAGAGCAAATTATCATATAAATATCATTTTGGTCTTGCAGGGTGTTAGGCTCTAGATTTCTATTTTCTTGCCTTGAGTTGTATAAATAGTAATTAATACAATAACCACACTAAAGTTGCCCACTATTGTGTGACCAGTAAGAAGTTTGGTTTACTTTCCTTTGGATTTAATTGCTTTATTTCTTGTACTTCTTTCCCTTTTTAAATGTCACATAACATTTGTCGTTAAAATGTTATTTAAAAATGAATCACTTTGTAATATTTGCCAGTGTTTAGAACAATACTATTAATATTTTGTAACCATGGCTATGCCTTTTGTTTGTATATAAGGATGACCATTAAAAAAGGCCACTACTCCAACAGTTCACTCAAGGGATCTTTATGAATTTTGGTTAGAATGTGTAGATGAGGTTTGAAAGAATTTTTCTCTTTAATTAACTGCCTGTGTTTGGGATCAGTCTTTGTTGGTTCATAAAAACAAATCTTTAACTTGTCTGAACATCTCGCGATTGTATTTTTCTAACGGTGTGCACAATGGCGCCCCCTTGGTCTGCACACCTAAAAAACAAGAGATTTACTCTTACTTAAAATTCCTTTAGCGCTCTTTGTTGTTCACTTGATATGTCATTTGCAGTGTTTTTCAGCATCTAACTCTGTAATTCTACAGTATGTTTCAGTCCTACCTTTAGGGAGAGAAACAACTTTTAGCATAAAACCCACCTTTTGATTAAATCTATTGTATAGAATGCAAGTCTTTCAAAAAAAATTATTTTCCATGAACATCCCTTAAAACCTTCGTGAATCTAAATACTGTTCAGAGTGACTGATTGGTGGTGTGAGAACAAAAGACAGTCCAAGTTCCAGGTTCCAAGCACTGTTTTTGAATGTGTTCAGTCTGGCTTTGGTGACGAATGATGTCTTGCTTGATTCTGGGACCTAGTCCACAGGCTGCCCCTGCAAGTCTGCCTCCTTTGGTGTAATTTGTCTGGTGTCTGTTTGTGCTGTTTTGAAGTCAAACTGGCCAAGAGTGTCTTTGTCCAAAAAAGGCATATTATGCACAGACTGTACGTACTGTATATATACAGCTGTATCTACCAAAAAGGCAACTTAATCAAGTGCATTTTTTTTTTGTTTTGCTCAAATGAGTGAAAATATGTAAAAATCATATACCTGTACTAAGAACATTGCACAGGGCCACAGCATGTATTTCATGAAAATCACAGTAATCAAATTTGTTTACACCTGTGAATATATAAAAATAAAGTCCTCTGTTAACTTTGTCTTGTCTGGAAGTAAAGATAAAGCTTCAAATGTTGTATGTTTTCATGGGGGCATGAAAGGGGGGTAAACACAGAAGAAATGCATTAGAAGCATGCAATATGTTGGCCAAAGTCAAGACATTGCCAGCAACGGGTTATGGACCTCAAGAAGATGGGTGATGCCAAATGATAAGTTCACTAAGGGTGAACTACTCTGCAAAGAAAATATTATTACTATGTGCTGTGAAAAATTTGGCTCGGGAGGCAAGCTCACAGCAAAGGCAATGGCTGTACATTTAAGAGACAGAGTGGCATCGGCAGGATACAGCATAATGTCTCAAAAACTACCTTTTTAATGTCTGCTGCATTACTGGTATTCATGGCGGAGCTGCGAGAGAGAAGCCTTACCACAAATAAGTGGTTTCAATTTGCCAAACTGCAACACTTGGAATGAGGTTTTATGGTCAAATGAAACAAAAACCGAAGTTCACAGACACGCTTATCAGCACTGAATGTTGAAGAGGTAAAGCTTGTGTTGTGAGGAACATCGCTCCCTTCGTGAAATATGGACACCTATGTGTTATGCTTTGCAAGGCCCTAGCTGCAGGGGAGGAAGGATTCAAGCATACATCAGGGCAGTTTGGCCAAAAAACATGGTTCCATCTGCTAAACTTTGTTGTAAATGGACATTCCAACATGATAATGATCCAAAGTATGCATCCAAGTCTACAAAGAAATGGCTCAAAGAGCACAAAATCAACGTTCTTGACTGGCCATCACAATCTTCAGCCCTCAATCCAAGAGAACATTTGCGGTTTGAACCGAAGAAAGCATTTCACAAGCGAAAACCAAGAAATCTGAAGAAGCTGGAGAAATTCTGCCAGGAAGAAGGGTCAATAAAGTCTCCTGAGAAGTCCCAGGGCCTCATAAACGACTGGATCAAGCATCTGCTATATGTCATCAACGTCAGATGAGGGTGCACAAAAAAATCTGGTTGTGGGGGTGTGAAAGAATTTGATCTTAAAAAAAAAAGAAACACATTATTTCTAAATTTACGAATCAAAATTGCTCTACACAGTGTTAGTACTCAAATTCGGTATAATTTATTTTATTTAATCAAAAAAATACTTATATATTGTGCACTCAGTGTTTGGTTTCCCTGTATTCACAGATTTAGCACTTTTCAATTCTAATTTTTTGACGTACAACTTATACGCTACTTGACATACAAAAATATTATTCTGGAGTTAAGACCATCATGCAGTGTTTCCTTTTTTCATTATTTTGACCAGTCCCTGGGTTGAAGAGATGAACCGTGTGTGAACAGAGTAGAGAGCTGGGTGACTAGAGGATTTCTGACACCTCTCTCCTCAAAGCTGATGATACACCAGTATTGCCCTGCCATGAATAATGTAGCAACAACACAGAGGGACCGGTTCCTGCCAGTACATGTACTTATACATATATGTATACAATTTTAAAGTCTGTCAGTTGTCATCCGTTCAAAAAAGAAACAAAAAGTATATATTGACTGTAAAGCCATACCATATGAACAAACAGCTGGGGTTTCTTTAATGGTACCCACGTGTATTCGCAGATGTGCTCCTAGCGCCTTATCTGATGGCAGGGTTGCCTCTTGTGTGCAGGGGGATTCGATTGTTATTCAAATGTTTATTTCTACGTCCCCGATAAGATCTCAGTGAGAATGAGAAGGGGGAAATGAAAGTATCTCTCTGTTATTTCTGCCGGTTTCCTCTGTCTGAGGCGGTGAGGGCTCGGCGATGGCCCGCGAGTCCGGGCCGAGGTCTACCTTTCCCCCCCCCCTCCTGGCTGACAGGGCCAGCTGCAGACCATGTGTTCCGACCCCGACGCAGGGCCCGGGCTCTCTTCCCGGGCTCTCCCGGGGAGGAGGAGGAGGAGGAGGCGAAGAAGAAGCGGGAGAATCTCGGGGAAGAATGTCTCCACACCTGCCCGCGGGTCTCATCTCTGACAGGGCGGCCCGTCGGCCTAGCAGCAGGTGTAGGCCCGGAGTCGCGGCCAACTGCTCGGAACGCCGCGCAAACTGAGATGTCCTCGCTCTGGAAGGCCCGAGGCTCGGAGGAAGGCCCAGCTAGGGGGTCACATTACATCACATGACTTTATTCATTTGCCTAGCAGATATCCTCATGCAGAGTAACCTCCTTTCATTTCAATTCACATTTGGCCCATTTATATGGCTGGACATTTACTGAGGCAACTAAGTCTGAGTATGTCAGGGGTACAACACTTTATTTACCTGGGGCACAACCAAACAGCCCTCTTGTTACAAGTTCAGCTCTTTAACGATTTTACATTGGTGCCAAGAAACATCAGGCCTAGAACCAGATATTGTCCAGAAAGGTTGCTTTAAAATCTTTGAGCATGGACATATTTGCACAAGATGTTGATTGTAATCTTTACAGGGTAGAGTGTATCATAGTTTTATGGGTGCAAGGTTGGGACAGGTCTCATTCTCTGTGCTCCGCACTGCACAGTGGAAAAGACGTAAAAGTGAACTTGCAACACCAAACACACTAATAGGTGCATGAAGAAGTCACAAGATAGCACACACTAATTTGCAGTCAAGGATCTGAACATGTTTGTTGTGAGTGTAAACCAGTTTTGTACAGTGGGCGGGCACGCAGAGGAAAACATACAAAATTGATTTTTTCCAAAGCTCAGGTGCAGCAACACATTTCAACCCTTAATCCTCTGGGGCTGATTGCTTCAGGAGAATGAGTGTGGGGATGGATGAACACCCCGTGCTTGGGGATAATGCACTTTGACATTTGACCTGTGAAGACTAGTGTTGTCCCCTGTTATACCCTCTGGCTGTATACATGGATAACATATAAAAACTGTAAACCATGCAAGTTGCTTTGGTTAAGAGTGTCTGCAAAGCCAATGCAATGCACTATAACGTCAGACAGCATTACTTTGTAATGGAGGACTAAAGCCTCATGTTCTTCGAAAATGGGCTGAGCTCTCTGGGATACACTGATTTGAATCAGTGTTGATAAGCATGTCTTCTGATTGGCTTCACTAAGGTTCACTGTCGTGCCACATCCGGCTATGATCTGAGGGATTCCTGTGATAATCATCCGCCGAGAAAAAAGACAGATTTTCAAGTGTGTAGTTCAGCGTGTGCTATGGGGTAACCGATACAGAGCCAATGCAGAATGGACACTGTTATTTCCTCTTCTCAAGGCACTGGCTCCCCCCCCGACTCCCGACCCCCCCCCCCCCCCCCCCCCCGATGTTAATAACCTTGGCCGGGGGTCTCTGTGTTTCTCGGAGTTCAAGGTAACACCATCCCCCCTTTGGGGAGTCGGGTGGCACGATGCCCGTTCGGGCCGGGTTGTGAGTTTAGTCTACCCACTCGTCCAGCACATGTTTGGGTTCTCCTATCTCCTTTATGTCAATTAAACAGGGAAATGGAAGAGGTCACTGTGAAGTCATCCTTTCAAGCATGCATATTTTTATTTAACTCTGAAACCAAAGAAAGACATTTAATGAGCCTACTTGAAAGGAAAAATGAAACATGGTTTAGACAGAATCTCCATATGGATATATATATATATATATATATATATATATATATATATATATATATTTCATTACTATTTTCAAATCAATCTTTGCAATCTTTGCACTTATTGTTACCCAGGTAACAATACAACCGAAAATAAACCTCTCAAAAAAAACTTTCAACAGATTTGCACGGGGGCTATTTATCTGCTTTTCTTCAAAACTGTGAATTGTTAAAAGCATAATAATAAGCTTAAATGCGCTGATAAAAGAAAGTAGTGTATTAAATGACCAGTAGAGGGCAATATGCTTCCAAATTACTCACGGAGACCCCCGTGTTGAAGAACGTAGACTGAATTCTTGAAAAAAGAACACCACTTACCTCCTGATAATGTACAGGCAGAAAGCTCTCCTGCGCAATCTATTTGAGCTATAAAGATAGCCCCTGGCAAATCTTATGGTCGGTCAGAGGCCATCAGTCTGATTTTTTTTTCAGGTTTTTCAGTCTCAACCATCCAAAAAAAGTTAAGGACCTTAAATTCCTATTGATGCATCTCTAAACTCTGCCCTGTATTTTACAACTGTGGCCTAAGAATGATGGTTATTTTAGTTTGTTACCCACTATGGCGGTTCTTATTACCTCAGGCCTGGCTAATTCTTGTTTGTTTAATTGTTGTTCATGACACATTTTGAGATGAGATGAAAAAAATATAATATTGCGGGTCTTGGTAAACCTTAGGTCTATCTGCAATATGGACTAGAAATTCAGAATCTCAGACCATTTCTTACTCTGACAGATTTATGCTGAGAAGAACTCAGTAGCAGCGTTGATGAAGGTGGCTGGGTGGGTTTCTTCCAGAGATATTTTCGTTAAAATACCGAGCCATAGCTCACACTCAACTGGCTAATTCGCCCACCTTTTGTCTGGAGGTAGTATCAGCTGCAAGGTGTGCCTCAGACCACCCCCAGAGTCCTCTGCCAAACTCCAGACAGTGTGGTTCCATTAGAGACAAAAAGTCACTTCCTTGCCCAATTTCTGTTCCTGGTGATAATGCTAAAAATCATGTCATCGTGTAAACATGCCTTGACGTTAGATCTGCAACGGACAGCTCTGAGGAGGCCGTGAGTTGCCATGGAAATGATTCGGGCTCGTGATTAAGTCATGAAACCCTGACAGGCAATCCATGCGATCGAGGTTCAAAGTTTTGCCGCTAACTACTTAAGTCGCCATGGCGAAACAGCACCGGCCTCCTGGAACCTGACCGAGTCTGCGGTTAGATCACCCACACCTTCTGCGGCAGTAAATTAAGCACCTTTCAGAATAGCAGGATTGTTGGATCTCGCTGCTGTCACTCCGGCGCGCATTAGCCTCAGTGCTGCTGGCTGCGGGAGCGGTCGTTTGCCGCGGAGCAGTGCACCCGGGGCCCTATAAAACCTGTTTATATTTCTTTTACGTTGTGACACGAGTTTCTGAGCCAGGCCCGTGGGAGCGCGTTTATAGCCCGGTGGTCCAGCGTCACGCTGAGAACTTTTCCTACTGCGGGCCGGTCTTTTTTTTTTACGGCAGACCAGGTGGATGCCCGCTACAGCAGGAGCGCTCGGTGCCAAGGCAAGGGTGCATGCCAGGTCGTGACAGCTTTATATGCCAGTCACAAGCACCTGGGGACCCTCTTCAGATGATCTGAGCTCACTCCGCGTCCGCAGAGCTCGTACACAGTGTCTACGCGAGGCCCGCGCGTCTATTGTTTCCAGACTTTTGTTGTCCGCGCTAATTGGAAGGCGACAGTCAACCACGCACTCCTCTCTTGTGCGTCCTGTGCAAATTGTGGGGGCACAAAATGTCAGGGAGCACGTTTTGGACGCGGGGCCTGTAATTCAAGCACCGTTTAGGACGGCTGTTTATACAATAGCAGAGAAGCCCAGCCCACAGCCGTTTCTGGCAGAACACGCCGAAAGCGTACGACTGCGTTTGACACGATTCGCCCCCGCCAGAGGTGACGCGCTAACTACTTTTTTTTTTTTCTACGTTCCTGACGAATTGCGCTGGCCGGCCCCCGCTGCCAGCCACCCCCCCCTCTCCCTTTCCCCCCTCCCCGGCCCCCATCCCCCCCTCCCGGGCTCTCTGGCCACGGTGTGGTCAGCGCGTTCTCAGCAGCGACTCTGCGCGGTCAGCCCAGAGGGACGAGCGGCTCCGCACGTGCGCCAGGATCCCCCCGAGAAGCTGCGGAGGCCGGCCGCTGCTCCTCGCGTGTGTGCGGGGGCCATCCGTTCCAGATGTCCGCGTACTTTACAGTACGTCCGAACCGACTCCAACGCGCAAACTGAAACATCTTAGGGCAATTATAGCCAATGAGGACCATGTGAGGCCGAACAGAACTGTGGCACACTATAAGTATTCAAGTAAAATGCACCCAGAGGGGCATTTTTCAAAGCCTGCATGTAATCTCTTTTGTCATTTTTTGGGCACATCGAGGTTTTTCAGTTACTAATCCGCACCACGGTTGGCTGCGTTGTAACGCACAATATGACAGCTAATATGACACACACTGAGCATCTTAAACTGAGCGTTATCTTTTGCTACATGCTGATCGCTTATCATTTGTATGGTAATATTACTATGGGGGGAATGGGAAAGTATTAGGCCTTAGTTAAACTAAACAAAAACAAATCTCGTTAGATGATAACAAAGATTTTAATAAATATTGCATAACACCACTGCCAAATTATATCAATTTATAAAATTATATAATATGTTGCATAACAAAGCTTACTAAGGGCAGGAATTATATACAATGTGTGTATGTGTATATTATATATTATATATAATGTATACACTGTAAATACACATACTCGCACACATACACAACATTCTGGAGACTGGATGGCCACAATGCAAATGTAATGTATATCTTAAAACACGAACTAGAATAAATAGAAATTTATATTTACACAATATAGAATAGTTGAACAGACAGACAAGTAGACAAACACAAAACGTTCACAAAGCTGTCACGTACAAAACATACCCACAAAAATGAAAATTTTAATGATATCAAGATACATTTTTTGTTGATTTTTGTGTCTAAACAATTATATAGCATACATAAATTCTACTAACTGATCTGAGGTGATTCACGACATACCTTGCCATTTTCTGTGGCTGTGAGTATTTCAGTTCATGAGCATGACTGGTCAAAGCTGTAGATATGCTGGAAGTACCCAGGTGGTACACACAGTACTGTGAAACTGAACAGAAATGGTTTGGATATGAAACTAGTTTTCCTTCAACAAAATAGTATAACGTTAAAAAAAAGAACGTACTTTGCACAAGCTAAGACAGTGTCTCCAGTTCCAAGTCAAAGAGTGACATGCTTATTGTACGAATGCCACAGAGTTGTCATACACATTCCAGAGAGACGCCAAGTCTTGCTTCCATAGTGTAAGTGGCCTTTTCTATCCAGTGTGTGCATATATGTGGTGCTGGCATATGATCTGTGTGTTGCGTGATGGGTGTTGGACCAGGGTGCATCGGCATTTCTGACAGGTACCCACGTGGGTGGGGTAGGGGGTGGCATTGCACCTGCTTCTATGGAGAGCCACTAGACCCTCCCTGCCCCAGGGTAAGACTGTGGATACAAGCAGAGAAAGGTGGAAGGGATGAAAAAGTGTCCCAAGGGCCACTGTACTGAACTCTCACTCAGCCTCCGTGTCTCTCTGAAAAACGTACTTGGCCGAGGACCAGAGGAATTCTGGGAATGGCCTCTGTAAATATAACATTTTCAATAATAGTACTCATGAAGCCACTCTGTGTGGACTTAACCTAGTTCCCGGGTGAGTTTACCATGGCTCAGGCAAGCTGTGAACTGCACACGCGTGCGCCGCACTCCAGCCTGGTTGGAGGTTCCAAACAAGGAATACTGGCTCACTGCTTAGAAACGCCAACCATTGTCCGCGTAATGGCAGGATAACAAGGATTTGCTGTTTTCCACTACACATTCTGGGTGTCGTCGTTCCTCATACGTCAAAGAGATGGGTTTTGGGGTTGGGGGGGGGGGGGGGGGGACATAAGGCTGTACAGCGCTCACAAACAGTGGTATTGGCAGACCCGTTCTGTCCGTGTTGCTGACGTCTACTGAAATGCAGAGACTGGGCCGTGTGGACTCGAGTCCTCAAGCTGTTTTATTATATATGTATATATATATATATATTTTTTTTTTTTTTTCTTTACTTCATGATGAACAGAAATGTTTTCACTTTTAGAAAGTTTCATAAAGGAGATGTCAGGTCACTTTAAGCCATTTCACATTGTAATATCCCCTTGTTTCCTACCGTACCTAAAACTCCAGTCTGGTGCACTTTAGTAAACTTCAGAATTACACATAATAAATCAATACAGAGGGTGCAGGCATGCCTAGGCTCCATGAAAGATGCTACTTTACAGTTGTTTGGATTACATAAGTAGGGTGAGGAAAACTGAAGAAGAAAAAAAAAAACAAGTAAAAACAAACAGTATACCACAAAAGAGACACCATAGCTCTTCTGTCCTGTGAGAAATTGTGGTGAAGGGCCGTTTCAAATGTACAATTCTGATATTAATGCCGTAACCCTCATGCACTATATATCATATGTGCCAGAACTGGACTTCAATCCTGTACAGTTTGTATTTAATCATCAAGTATCCAGAATTATAATACAAACACCTCTCCAATGTTAAAACAAATAAAAACAATGTATGTTACATATCTACAGTCCAAGGTGTCCTATTTTGTGAAGAATTTAAGAGAAAGCTTTATTATGTACTTTATATATTCTGGTACTGAATATGGTGTACTATATTTATATAATATGTATATAAACATAGGTAGGTACATGTATATATACATGTTTATAAACATTGCAACAAGAAGAAAATAAATATTTTTTTAAATTGTAATCAAATTATTGGGAGGATCTGAGAAATGTTATATTTTAGTGTAAAAATCTAACAGTTGTAGTAGTAATAATACTCAAAATCAATAATAATAATAATAACAATGATAATAATAACAACAACAACAACAACAAAAAACAACAATCTGGCCTTTGAGTAAGAAAATGCGCTACACCACACATACCCTGCAAAGTTATTGTTTGGGAGTGTTGGAATGACTGTGGAGAGTGGAATTGGGGCTGTCTTCCTTCTGCTCTGTCTGTCTGTACTGTGTGTCACTCAGAGGTGGTTGAGAGGCAGTCTCTGCCGGTGTGGCGGGGAAAAGGGATCGCGGTGCCAGGGCTGGGGTGGGGTGGGGTGGGGTTGGGGGGGGGGGCGTGTCTGCTCTTTCACCTCCGGATGTCGCTGGTCTCGGGGTCCTCCTGTTCGGCGGCGCCCCCGTCGGGGCTGGCGCGCCGGGACCCCGGGCTGCGGCTCCTGGGGTGCGGGTTGAGGCCGCCTTTCCCGGCCTTGTCCTTGTCCCCCTGCCGGGCGCCCTTGGGGTGCTCGGCGTCCGGGTGTGGGGGGGCGCCGTGGCGGCGGTCGGGCGCCGGGGTCAGCGTGGAGCAGAAGGTCAGGCTGTCGCACAGGGCGCCCCAGTTCTGCTCGCACTGCAGACGCACGCTCCGCGTGATGGCCTCCTTCACCTCCTCGCCGCAGCTCAGCAGGATGTTCACCAGCTCCACGTACGGCCTGCGGGGGGCGGCACACCCGTACACCCGGTCAGAGCACTCGCCACGCACCGACAGCACCACGGGGGAGAGACCGACCCACAGAGATGAAGGGGGTGGGGGGGGGGGAGGGTAGGGGGAGGCCACTCTGATGGTGCGTGATGCTCCAGGCACATATCCTACCCTAAACAACACCTAGAGGACCCTCTGAGGCTCTCCTCACCGCTCTCTCGCTTCACCAGCCCGCCCTGCACAAAAGCTCCTTTTCGCAGTTGTGCAGGCAGATATTTAAGGGTGGCAGAGCTGCCAACGGAAATGAAGAGTCAGACAAGTGCTGTGGAGGGTTACGTCACCGCCGCCACAGACACACACTGACCTTTCAGAAAACTGGACAAAGTTGTGTTCAACAGCTGGTGGCTGGGAGTCAAACTCGAAGCCTAATTACTGCCAAGTGTTGTTCTTAATAATAACAATAATAATTGCATCAGTTGTGAGGCTGCGACTTTTCACTTTACTAGACTACTGTAAGCCTTTCTGTTAAGTTTTGTTATACATCCCGAACTGAAAAAAGGGGACAAACCGCACACAAAAATAGAATGAGGATAAAATGTCTTTGTATGTTTGGTGTTGCGCAAGAGCTGTAAACTTGGAAGAGAACTTCATTCTTTGTGCGATGTTACATTAGTGCGTCCAGACTAGATCTAAACTTCAGCACACATTTTCAAGACGTGTATCAGTGGTCCAGCTTTTTCTCCTCTCCCTCTTTCTCAGAAACACATCTAGTTCAGAACGTTTCTGGGAGTTTTTACTGAAAACAGTCTATTACAATCATTTCCAACATTAACATTCCGCTAGTTTGATTTCTCTTCTGCCGCCTCCTCTCAATTTAGGCTCTTCTGATTAATGTACTCCCTGAAACCTGAGAGTTCCTTTGAAGACGGGGGGAAAAACGAATGTGCTTCTGGCCATGCACACAGAAATAGCGTGCACGCAGAAGTGGCTGATAGCTTTATGATTGCGAGGCGAAAGGTACATCTAATCCGACCTATTCTGATAAATAAACGCCTTGGGAGGGTTATACGTTCGCTGTGATGGGCATGTTTAAGCATGCGACTGTTGTTTGGTACTTGACATCAATTCTTCACAGACTGGGTTTGGGAGGAGAGGCGTCGTCAAAAGCGCCTGATGATAAAGTGTAAAGTACAGCGCCTGGACCTGCGTACGACTCGCGGCGCTGTGGATTTGGACCGGCACTCACCCCTTGGGAAACAGGTCCTGGAAGTGGATCATCTCCACCATGACGTTGACGTTCTCCTTGGCGGCGGAGCACAGGTTGTGCTTGATGTAGCACTCCCGCTGCAGCTGGAACACCATCTCCTTGATGGCCAGGCACTTGCGGCTGATGCAGCTGAACTTGTGCCTCAGGCCGTGGGCCATGCACTTGAGGGCGTCTTTGATGAAGGACTTCCCCTGCTCACGTGACAGAGGAGAAAAGACAGCGTCTGCACGAGGCCTTGGCAGGATCTCAAAGCGTGGACGCCGGCCCATCGTCATTTATAATGAAAGGAGTCATTTTTTTTCACCCAGTGCCGTTTTAGTGTCTTTTCATGCAGTTGTACACCTACAGCGTAAAAGGCATGGAGGCACGGGACATTGCTGGAAAGTAATGCTGGCTAACGAATTTGGCAAAGAGGTGCAGACTCTGCCTATACGTCTGCTACCCAGCCCTGGCACGGAGGCACAGAGGCTGTGCACGCTGCTTGCAGTCAGGGTGCAGCCTGCTTCAGCTCCGCAGGCATCACATGACACTCTACTCCACCTGGGAAGTGTGCCAAGGAGCCTGAACACGCTCAGGTCATCCTCAGCTCTGGGGTGTGAACTCTGGGGGGAAAAAAAAAAAAACAGGCCTGTGACAGAGAGGGCGGGGTGTGGGGTGGGGAGGGGTGTGTTACGTACCTGCGAGTCGAACTTGCCCGCGTTGTGGAGGAATGTCATGCAGATCTCCTGCAGGCCCCGAATCTCACAGGAGTTGTTCTCGAAACACTCAAAGACGCCGCAGCCCACGTCGCCGGCGTTCACCAAGCAGTGCTGGATCTCCGCTAGGGCAGGCAGAGAGAGAGAGAAAGAGGCGTGAGAACGTTAAAGCTGCACAACGCAACACTCTGGCTTCGGTGCAGACATGCAGACAAGGTCTTGTTACCCAAAACACACCATCCTTTGGAGTTCTTCTCTTTGCAGACAATAAAGACTAAAGACTCTTCAGCGATCTCACACCTCAGGCCTTCCGGCTTCCTGCTTTACTTTTTTTTTTTTTTACATGATAAAGGTTGTTCTGAAGAATGCTGCACAGGAAATATATTTCAAAGGCTTGAAGTGCAGGCTGCCATCTCACGCATGGCAGCCATGCTGCTCTGGTTACAACAGCGACCTGGGGAATCTTCTGGTGTCTAAATGGCCCTTAGAGGTACAAAACATCCCATCCTCTCTTCCCTAGCACTCTTTGCTCAGTGGTCTGAGACTTTGCTGAACTGTCTGTTGCATGCTGGCTAGCAGAAATGAGAGTGTGTCATTCACGAATGCTTTGCATTTGTGACAAATTTAACTGTGATGAATATGGAATAGGTTGTCTGAGGCTACAAATTATGAATTATCTGCCATAACACCCCTTCTTTTGCAAGTCAGATATCTGGACTCCTTTGTGCGGGAAAAAAAAGTGATTACAATGAATATGTAGTGGGAAAACTAGTGGCATCATCATCCAGGGTGCACAGCTAAATCTTTATGTAGGTACTGTTTACACTACAGTATGTCCTTATAACGTTTTTTTTTTCCTCACTGTTGTATAATGTTCACTCAATTTGCCACTATTGCTAGAAATTAATTCACTAAGAAACACTGCATCAAGTGGTTGTGCACGGTTTGCGTATGCGGCTAGGCCCATCCTTCACACATGCTCTTGAACCTGACTGCCAGGAGAACATGAGCGATACAGGGAGCTGCAAAACTGGGGCATTGAATATATATGGAGCATGACGCGATTATCTGCACCTAGCTATGGAGATAAGACAGAACAATACTTTCCGAAGGCAAATAAGAGCTTTGGAGTCTGCAGACAGGGGGGCTTGATAAGGGACAGTTGAGTGTCATTCTGCGACAAAATTCAGCTGCAATGCCCAGCATCAGAAAACAGTGGTGCAATGCAGGTAGAAGGAATTTGTAGGGGATATACAGAATTTTCCTTGAGTCACTATTGCATAATCAACAGGTTTTGGTAGTGTATTTTATTAGTGCAAAAGAATTGATTCACACTATGGGAATCCTACAACAGTAGCTTCAAATTGCCTCCTGCCTAAAATTAAGGATGTGGTCTATAAATACACATCACATAACGTTTCCCTTCCTCCTCTAACGCTAAGCTTAAACATATTTAAATCGCTCGGTGCTGTTTCACGTTACCAGCTGTGGTGTGTACGAGTGGAGACCGTCAGGGGTCAGAGTTTTATATGCCGTAGAAAGTGAAATTACACAGAATGGTTTAATAGCCAACAGATGAACTTGATATACGAGTACGTTCCATGCAGGGGGGGTTGGGCTAGGGGTGGAGGCTCGCGCACCTTTGGGGTGCCCCCTTCGCTGCAGCCGTCTATTTTTAACTCTGGATTTAAGCGCGTGGAGTGTGCAGAGACGGTCGCATGGCGAAATACCATCTGCTCCGCGTTTACACAAGTGACTGGGGGGAGGACGCATCGATATGATAGATTTCACTTAAATTCTCGAAATCCAGTTATCGCTAAGCCCAAATGACAGCGGAAAAATAACCACAGTAAAGCGGAGTTACCCATTAGTTCCAGATTTATGGTATGCCTGGAGCACATATTCCAAAACGCCACGGTCTAAAATAAATTCAGCCTTTCGTAGATGATTTTGTACAATGCTGACAGGGGTTACCACTATATTGTTTGTCCTTTTGAAACTACTGAGTCATAAATCAAAGGCTAGGAAGTGCCCTTTCTAATGTCAATTTCCCGTTGTTGAAATGTATAAGGACTTACAATTTAATGTATTCCTCGAGAGTGAGTTGCCTGTAGAAAATTACATTAGCGGAATTCCAAGTACGGAATTTTGCCTAAAGGCGTAGGCTATACCGCGTTCAGCGTTGTGAGCATATAGCTACGATGCAGCCTTAAGTGGCCAAATGCATTGCGGCCATCATCATTTTTGCCTATATCCAAAGAGGCTCAGATCCGATCAAAATCTCACTCTGCGGTGTTTGAACAAGGCAGGTCTCGAACGGTTTGATGAAGCCATCTCTCGCGTGACGGATTAACCCATTAGGTTAAGTGAACTTTGTGAGAGACCCTACTGGATGACAGCAAATACTGCAATTTATACGTTTTCTTTCCAACATGTGGTCATTCTAAAAATATTTAAGAGGTGCAGATGAATGACTAAATAAATAAACAAATAGGCGATCTTACACTTTCCCCTATATACTGAATTTCTGGAAAGGACAAGTCTCGTATACATTAAACCCTCACAGTTCTCATTCATCTTTGGCAACATGCTGACATTTTGTGGCACTTATACGATGTAAGTAAGCGTATACTGCTAAGGCTAACACGGATTTCTTTGGATTGCCTGATTTGAGAATTTCTGGCCGTCAATAGAAAGCGCCCCTGTGAGAAGACAGGGTCGAACTTCAATTCGTGCACTCGGGGAAAGCGAGCCGCTGTCTGCAGTGCTTGTGTTGGCATTTGTATGGGAATGTGCTTGGATCGTAGGAGCCGGCCGCAACGTGCATTGAATTTCACAGTGGTGTGACCGACTGAGAGATTCTACTGTGCAAACCTGTACTCGAACGGTCTCTATTTTGTTGTGAGAACTGAAAGAGACCGTGGTTGTGGAAACGTGCTTGTCGTCTGCCAAGGGTTAAACCAAGATAAATTTCCTAACAACCACGTATTAATTCATTCCGTTATTTCAGTGACCTAAGGACCTGAAGATCGAGACCAAAAAGGGACCTCTGTGTAGTCTATGGATGATGGCTCAAATCCTCTCACCTCGTCAGTTCTCAAAAGGGTTATTGCATCATTCCGCATTACTAGTAACGGCAACTACGTGCTAACCTTGCAGACTACCATCCAATCATAAAAGTTCTCAAATTATTGTATGAATTACAGAGATAGGGTCCCCAGGGCTATACCCTTTCAGTTTCGTTGTGTCTTATTTTCAATGCTAGTTTAATTACGTCTAATGTAATGTCTGTCACTATGGATGCTTGCATGTTCAACACGCTACGTGATATATGGTAACATACTGGGCAACTTTTACCCTCTGTCCGTACATAACATTTGGGATACCCCGAAAAGAAACCACTTAAAGAACTAAACACACACAAGTACACAGCTTTCAAATGCGCGACCGTATACATTACCTTGCCTACCTTGTGCTGTTCTATTAATAGTTTACTAAGATATTGAATTTCTGTTCCCGTGTATTTACAAGGTATCGACTTTCTTTTAATCGGAAAAGGTAATGGCGTGTACAACACACGCTGTGCCCCGAGTCCCCTGTATTTGTGAAGAGAAGTGGCGATTTATAAAGTGGACAGGCAACGACAGTGTTACTTAGCAAGCCCTAAAGCCCCCTCTGTGTTTGAAAACACGTGCATACAGTATGCTGTGTCGCGGGTTGCCGATTTCATCAGCAAGCAGCGATATCTACGGAGTGATTAGCAGTGCCGGGTTAGGAGCAAGCTAACGTACACCCCGCTACGTGGTCGCTTACCTGTGTTCTGTAGGGAAAGGCGTCCTTTCTGATTTGGTGGCTTCTCCTGCGGATTTTCGTGAACATCAATCATATCCGTCCCCACTACTTGCTCAAAAACTGAAAGCACCAAGAGCGCTATTGCAAATTTTACCAACATCGCTCGTTGCATTGACATTTGATCTAATCTAGAATTGAAACAAATGACTGGGCTATGTCTTTTTTAAATTTTAACACGCCGGTTATCCCCTGGTTTTATGCACTAACTGTGTTGCAATCGCTGCTCAGGGTAGCGCTAAAAGTGAGCGTGGAAACAGGATGGATGCTGCCTATATTTCCCGAAGCTCTGGTGTCATTTTTGATGAAGGAGTTAAGCAGGTGTTGTCATTCGTGGTTCCTGACCAATCACAGACATAGACATTCACGTCCAAGGTTGAGGGGCGTGGTTGTAGTGAAAGTTCTCTACTAGCAATAAACTTCACTTGTAAAGCGTACATGAGTAGGCGGTGATTTACATTACAAATGTTTGGGTTTGAAGCCTCTAACTATAACTATCGTACAAGAGGCCAAAAATACAAAATGCGAATTATATATGTATTGCACTGACCCAGTTTAAATGCATGTGTCCTAAAAATGTGAGCATCGACATACAGCACTTTAGGAAGCTCAGTCATTTGCAAATATATGCATTTAATTATCAGTATATAAAATACGTTAAGCATTCAACATAACATCAGCAGAGTATACTTCAGTGGTGGAGCAAAACTTTTCATGACACATACTGATGTGATGGTAATATGATCATAGTAACTGTACTTTTAGGGATAATAGTAGCATTACACATTGACACCTATTTCTAGAATTAATGACAAAACAGAGCATATTATACATGCACGTAGGGTACAAATTAAAACATATGTTCATATGTTAATATTTTTGTCATCACATGCAGGATCCTGACCAGCCTGCTGTGCCAAAGGACAGTGGTAACTGGTGCTACTGACACAATGGCTCAATCCAAAGAGCCTTAGTACATATGACAAGTAAATTATACTGAACTGGGGGATTAGAGTGTTCGATTTCACTCAACCAACCAGCTAGCAGAGAGAGAGAGAGAGAAAGAGAGAGAGAGAGAGAGTGAGAGAGAGAGAGGGAGAGGGAGAGGGAGGGAGAGAGGGAGAGAGTCATAGTAGTGGAGTGACAGACATTATAGTATTAGACAGCTGCAAGGGCGTTTCTTGAGGGAAGAGAAAATTTTTGCCACATCCAAGAAAAACACAGCTCAGGCATAGGCTTCCCTATGAGAACTGGCAGCACGAGGATGAAGCCGATCAAACAGCCACAGTTTCATGGCATTATCTTTCGGACCATAACCTGTGATAGGCACAATCTCAGCCCCATATCTGTCGCCTGACAAAGATAAATGTTATTCTGTTTTACAAGGAAATTTTGTGCCATTGCCATGTTTGTCAGGGGCCCAGTGGAAAATATGTTTGAGATGGTCTGCTGTCTTTAGAAGAAGATCCAATGCCAAGCCAAACATATCACTTGTCATCCTTACATTGGAGCCATGTGTCAGAAGCACGCATTAGGAGACGATTTGTCAGTGCTGTAATTTGAATAATGTGGCTGCCATGCTTGCCGAAGGTAAATTACAAGGCCTGTGTATACTAATAGTGGACAAGAGATGTCTGCTGAAATAATTCATTGGAGTGAGACTGCCAGCCCTCTCCCTTACTGACTTTCAAAACACAGTCAAATGCCTGCAAGGCATTCGACTGAAAGTATGTCAGCTCTCCACATTTTTTTTTGCTTTTACTACTGGTTCTTTAAATGGCAGTCACATGCGCTACTTTGTTTGTGCCTAATGCCACAATAGAAAATCCTCCGATTTTGACTGCAGAAGACCCAGAGCTTTGAAAAAAGGATACCTTCTATATACCTCAAACTGTAGCAGTCTGTGTTAATTGAGTCAAGATGGGTGTTCATGTAATTACCAAACACATATGTTCAAGGCGTGGACTGGGCTGATGTCTGTGTGTTACTCAGTGATGGTCACCTCCATTTACTAAAATGACACTTTAGTCAGGTCATAACTTGAAAAATAACTAGTGTTATATTTTATTATTTATTTATTTGACCAAGAGGTGGGATTCCATCAAAGACTTCTCACTTGCCTTCTTCGAGTATGCATTTAGGTGATTCCTTCCTACTTAGCTATAACTGAGCTTCAACCAAGCCATAAAGGAACCTCTCATCTCAGCTGTATTTTCAGTCCTGGTGGTCAGTCCATGCCAAGTTCACTGTGAGGAGAAAAAGGGGGCAACAGTGGGTAATGGCTGGCAGGGATTGCATCATTCAGTGCTCCCCCGTAGCAGCTGGTCCATTCAGGGAGGGCCGCAGAGCAGCAGGTGGATGTTCGCCCTTCTCAGGCAGCCACTGCCACAGGGCGAGTTGGACTGGGCTTAGACTCAGGGCGTCACCCTCTGGATCATGACATGTGCTTCCTCACTGCTCAGTCCATGCCAATGGGGAGAGCTCAGAAGTGAAGCCGCCAGCGTTGGGCCGGAGAGTGATTCAGCAGATGTGACAATGCTCACCACAATGCAGATAATTACAGCCGTGTGTACATTTCTCTGAAAGCTTAAAGATGATAACAACTAAACTCAAAAGCCTGCCATTAGAAATGGATTAAATTATGTTAATGAGTATGAATACATTAGAAAACAACAGGCCAGACTAAGAATATGGACTCTCTTACAAACGAAAGGAGTGCTCGGTATCGGAAATAACGCGAGGCTTGCTTAGTACTGGGAACTGGTTTATAAAAGCGGGCTTCACATTTTTCATTAACAGACCAGTTTTGTTACATATGATTTGCTGTAAATGTGACATATATATTATAGGTGCAGAGGAAATCTGTATCATAAAATAAATTGAAATGCATCGTATTTGCGATGTGTAGTAATGTGCACAGACGTTTCTAACGTTTCTGAAGTATCGTGATTTGCGCTATTTAGGGCTATGTCTTCTGGTAATTTTGTATCAAAATCTGAACCAGATGACTCAAGCCATTGCCTCTTAGAATTCTCCAATGTTACATAAAGCCCATAATTCAGATATAATATTCTTTCTGGCAAACATTGACTGTTTACTGATTTAATTTAGACTCCACTATGTGAGGGTAATGAATCGTGCGGCGTCGACCACATCTGTGAAACTCAGAGCAATGAGTCGCAGACCGTTTTTAGTAATCTGGATCTCCTGAGAAATACTTCGACGGACGTGTTTCGTGTGAGACAAAGTGTGGTCAGACGTCATGTCATTCCTTTATGCTGAAAATGCATGCACGCCATACGTTTGAACGATAAACTGTGGAAACAATGCTTCTTATCTACAAAGCCTAGTTGATTTC
The DNA here is from genome assembly GCF_013368585.1 of Megalops cyprinoides. Taxonomy (NCBI): domain Eukaryota; kingdom Metazoa; phylum Chordata; class Actinopteri; order Elopiformes; family Megalopidae; genus Megalops; species Megalops cyprinoides. The sequence goes on from NC_050598.1 coordinate 10,448,977, forward strand.
ACAACGAAACGAGCTGTTCAACAAAGTAACAGCTCCATGAGAACGTCATTTACTGCGTTGCTTTTGCATTTTGTTTCAGCATGTTGCATTCTAGGAACATCGCTGGGACTCAATTGCTTTTGCTTTGCAATTCTACATTTTTGAAAGGACTTTTCAGCAGGTTCCCACCTGCGGAAGAGGCTTGCTGAAATACGGCTAAGCGTACTTTTTTTTTTTTCCAAGCGAACTCTTAAAAGAGGAGGGGTGGAGGGACATAACCTAAAAATTCTACATATGTCCGTCCTTCCCCGTTTCGGCAAAGGATAGTGAAACCTTTATCTGCTTGAGAGTTTGGAATGTCCTTTAATTGAATCGATGTCTGTGAGAGCCAGCCCACGCTCCGAACACACCCTCGGCCGAGTCCAATCAGCGCGGACTAGTAGACCGCAGGCTTGTAAATGGTGCGTTTCACCACAGACTACTGGAGCTCCGAACGAATCGTGGACGATGTAAGCTTATATTTAGTACTTTTGAAATCTCAGAACATGTATTTGGAGTCTAGGCGGCAGTCCGGAGTGTGCAATTACTGGACACAATTATATATTTATTTTATAAAACGCACTGCAACGAATATAAAAAGCTGTGTTTTTAAATTACATTTGTTATAGACAAAGTCATCCCCAGCCACCTACATAGACTTCAAAGTAGCTACAAACTGAGGATCTGTGACAAACCGGAAAGTGCGGAAGATATTAAATGACTTCGGTTGTGAATTTATTGCGCACACATTCTCGAGGAAAATGGCCATACCTGTCACAATACACGTAATGAATGTCTTTCTGTAACAAGAAACAAGAAGGGTCTTGTATTATTCTTAACGCAAACAAGAGAAGACAACTGAAAAGCTAGATACGATGCTATCTGTTTTCAGTAAGGTTAGTCAATATTGGTGTGACGACGGTTATTTTAAAGATCTAAAGATCATGCAATGGTGCTGTCAGCTATGATAATAAACCCACTGTATTATTGTTAAGTGCTTTCATATGACAAACCACCTCGTTACTCTCATGCTATAGCCTGGTCTTCGTGCGAGTCGAATGAAATTATGCACAGGACATTAATCTGTTTTTGGTCAATATCACTGTAAAAACAGAACCCCATCTCCCAGTTTAACTCTTAGATCTCACATGAAACACAAACCCGTTTGTTCTGAGCTGCCTAAAGCCGTTTTCCTTTGTGCAGACCGATAACAATTTATTTGATACTTTTATTATGTGAACTTTTATGTAAGTGTACACACTATAAAGAAACAAAATGCTGGAGGAGTCCTTAGACTGTCGATGTAGCGTAAATTCGTTCCAGATCAGTATGCATATACATTCGAAAAAGGAATGTACATGCACATTATTTTACAAAAAAGTATGTCTATTTTTAAAATACTTACGGTTTTGAACTTATTTTGGATTAAATCATTCACTTATTGCTTGGCTTGGAAACTGTCTTGGATTTGACATTTTCCAGAAATGTGACAAGAACGTTTTGATTATAGTAGTTCGTTTAACCTATATTTGCTTTAACATTGTGGTGCCACATATGTCTGTCCTTTTACATAAGATACATAAAACAGAACTCCCCACACACCACTAACCAAGCTTTTCCAGTGAATCAGACACCTGGGAAGAGCGATATTTACTGTGTGACCACAGCACCTAATGTACTCTCCCTGTTCTCTAAGACAGACCATGTAGTAAATCAGTGCTGTCAAAAAACACTGGAGGAGTTAACGAATGAAAATGCTGTTTTTTTTCTGTGAAAATGAAGAATGACGAGGACAGCGTTTATTTAAGAGACTTGAAGGGACTGGTGGGTGTCTTTTGGTTGTAAGGAGTTACCCACGCCAGAGTGACGGAGGGCTCATAGCTCAGCATCCATATAGCCCCCATTACTGGCACCAGCCTCTCTGTCTTTCTTTGTCAGAGGTCATTAGCCCTTTACTCAGGGTGGTATGATAAGACATTATTTTGAGCGGGGTGATTTTTCTCAGAGGTTCATTCAATAATGCAAGTTGAGAATGTTGCCCCTCCCCTCAGACCCCCCCTGGATCTTGAATGCAGGTTGATGGGAATCTGTTTCAGTGATGAATTATGCAGAGCATGCTGGGAAGAGCCCTAGAATCCCCCCCCAGAAACTATACGGTGAGGTCCCACCCCTCACCCCTTGTAAGAGATGACCTCACCAACATAATTAACTCTCATACACGTCTATGCGGTGGGGGTCCTGCATAGTCAAGGGTTTCTGGACACACACCTGCCTGCGCAAGTCATTTTTCTTTAATAAAAGTCATTATTCACGAATGGATTTATGCTCGCACTGGTGATTTGTCCATATATGGTGGCCATGTATGAGGAAATAGAAACAATATGTTTATGTGGCTGAGATGTCTCTTTGTGTATTGTCATACAATTGCAGCCAAATGTTTGATTAGTTGTCAGTGGTGGCAAGTGGTAGGAAGGGAGAGGGATCTCTGAAACTGTCATTTTCCAGCTGAGCCACGCCATGCCACAAAAGTGAGTTCTTGTTGGGGGTAAGGGGGGGGGGGGGGCGGTGGAGGCAGACGTCTCAGATCCCTGGAGCTGCTTGAGACAGGCGACGGGACAATAATCCTGCATTCCAACAGGGCTCAAGATGATCCAGTCAAAATGGAGAGGTCACAGGAAGCAGGGGAGGGGTGGGTGGAAGGGTGGGGGTGTGTGTGTTGGGGGGGGGGTCCAACTGGAGGGAGAGGAGAAAAGGGCACCACACTTGCCTGAAAAATGTTTTAGGAAAGATGATATGGAAGGGGGATGCCTTCTTAGGATTCCAAGAACTGTAAGTGCGGAGATTAGGACGTGGCCCATTGATTTTTTTGTCTATGTATGTATGAAGAGGAAAAGAACAGTACCGTGACGGTGGAAAAATCCTCTTTATGGTCTCTTTGTCTTTAAAAACACATTTAGGTCTTAACTCACCTGACTCGTGAAAAGACCACTTTTATTGGTCAAGCGCAACAAGCCAGATTTGTCTTTTTCAATCCAAAGAATGTGAAAAGGAGTATTTAAACCACTGATTTTATGTGCCCTGAACAATGTGCTATTATAGCATTTCGCTCTGTGATTTATATTAGTTTGGTGCTGGCAGTTTGCAACACAATCTTCCATCTCGTTATTGTTAGTGTGGCTTTCCCACTGTTCCACAAAGGACTCAGTGATAACAGCATGAGATCTGCTACTGCTACTGCCTAAGCTTACCTTAGTTGCACTGTCAGTCAGGACAGTGTTGATGTCATTCTGTTTGTGGGACATTTTTAAATGGACACAATCTAGTAGAAGAAGAAGGACAAAAGAGTGGTTTTGTCTCAGCAGTTCTCATAATGAGCCTGACGTGGTGGGCACACTGTGGGTGGCACATAGTGTCATAGCCATAGAAAAGCAGGAGGAACAATTCAGCGGCAGTGTCATGAATTGGGTAAAGGGTTTGTTATGTAAGGTGAGTTATGGATTTCAATGAGGCAACAGAAGCCTTTCAGGGTTGTGCTGGTTTCTATCTGATCCAATAACACGGGATTTGGCGATACTATATTTATCGTCGTGAGCGGCCAAAATGATCCGACAACATGATGACACACTTACCCCCTCATTAGAGATGAATAACGTATTGTGGAGGGTTTGAAAACTCAGCAAATCATTAAAACTTCACTGCCAGGGCTTGTTTACCTTTTGTTAATTACGAAAAAGACTGTGTGCCCCGTGACCCACATTTGGTGTTAGCACGGCCAAGGGTTTATGGATAATTGACAAGATTCAGCAAAGTGCACGTAGAGTAAGGCGAGAGAGAAAAGGCTCGGCCTGGCCTGCTGAATCAAGACCTGCATCTTCCCATGTGAACACGCCACATGGCCCGGACACACGGGTCGGCGAGTGACATCATGGCGTGCTCATCCCGTGTCTCCATAAAAGGAGTGAGGCAACTTTGGAGACAGCGCGCTGCCAGGGGTCCGCAGTAGAGTGAGGTCATAAAAATCTCAGGGAAGCGTTTAAGGCCTCTCGGTCTGTGAGGCTTTGGGGGCTCCTTTGATTTTTTTTTTTGTTAAGGTGTTTCTTTTCAAGCAATACAAAGATGTGTTAAAGACCCTGGGCTGAAGATTGGGGGGTGAGACTCCTTTGTGGGGAAGGAGAGATTTCAGATCTGAAGGGAAAGGAAAGGAGAATGACCCAATATATGATATAAATGCGTATGTGATATATAATGCACACAATATTAGAAACTGAATACATTTCATTTACAGTTCTGTTTAGTTTAAGCATATTCTACCTGAAACACATTTGAATTAAACTTCTAGCAAGTGAACTATAAAAGTAGAGTTTCATTGCCTTTTGTCTGTGAACTGTACAACACCTAGTCCACTGGGAAGATTATGCTGGCTAGTGGGGTGCAAAATTGAGGGTGTTTTGGTGGGAAGAGGTTTCTGTTTTTATCTATTACATGCTATATGAGAGAGGACGTGCATAGTTGAGACTTAGGAGTATATGTGTATGTGTCTGTCTTCCCTCATAGCTTGCCACCAGTGTGAAGATCCACAGCAGGGAGATCTGGCAGAGCATAAACCATGAGCGAGTCCACCATGGCACGCGTGATCACAGAAGTGTGCAGGGCTGGTGCCGGTGAGTTCTGTGTGTGTGTGCCTGCACCCTCCAATCCTGCTTGATGTGCAGGTAAGGAAAGGAGGGGATGTCTTACATCCCTTCACACGGCTTCCCGCCTGGCCACAGAGGGGGGTGGGGGAGGGGGGGAGGGGAGGGGAGGGGAGGGGAGGATCGGATTGCAGTCCTTTCTTGTTCAGCGGCCGCAGGGTAGCCCCGCTTCCTAGCCCCCAGCCCCACACCCACCCGACCCCTCTTCATCAGTATGGACACCATGTGATTAATACACACTTTTGTTGAGGGGGTAATGCACCTCTCGGGAGAACGGCTGACCCCTTGCTGCCCTCCTCTGTCCTCCTTGCTACATCTGCTGAGTCACCTGATATAGCAAAGGAGACCGACTAGACCTCCATAGCGGAGGTCTCATTCTATTGGTGAGCTATGACTGCTAAGATTGCATTGTAGAGTTTCTGATAAATGATGGGCATATTTGCTTCAACACCTAGATTTTCCTGTTAATTGTACTGTTACACCTGCATATCTTTACTTCTGGGAATTGACTTCTCACTTAAATGTTCATCTTTTCTGAAACAAAAGCTTTAATAAAGATATTTAAATCACTAATGTTATCACTAATGTTAAGATGTGTTTGTGTTCAAGGTAAGGCAAGATGATATTCAAATAAGATGGGTAAAGTAGGTAAGCTATCAAGCTAGAAAGCTCATTATTTTATTTCTGTTCAGCTAGCTAGTTCATTTCTCCACAAAAAAATCTCAACTGTACAAAAATTCCAAAGTTATTAACTTGTAAAAGGACATTTTTAGTTCTGTGCTAATTTAGGACTAATATGTAAAGGTGAACATACCGGCAACTTAGTACAAGTACAGTAATGGAAATTGTAGTGCATAAGTACCCATGTGTACTTTTTGGTAAGTGTTTTTACTGACTGACAGAAAATAAATTCTTTGTACATATGGGTAACTTGGCATTTTTGTGCTCTTAATCTGTTTTATGTGGAAATTGTACAATCATTGGTTTTGATGACACATATTCACATCACCCCTAGTAGATCACACATCTGTAACTAATTTATGTAAACCACAATTATCGGAACTAAGTACAAAGGGCTGTCAAAGATTGGTGAACACAATCATTTTGTCACAAATGGTAGCTGTAGATCATTCAGGCTAAACAATGCACCAATGTTATTGAGTTGTAGCAACAGGCCTTATCAGGCAACGTCACTTTCAACAATACATCAATAATCGAGTAACACTTCATTAACAGTCTTTTCACAAAATGGACTTGATATATGGGAAAATATAGAGCCCAATATTTTATGTAAATTTTGGAAACAAATTTAGAAACTTTTATTGCAAAACAAAATATGTTTGTTAAGCTCATAGGTATACTATCATAATGATTTGGCAGAAATAATTTTTCCATTTTATTAAAACAATGAATACAACATAATGTATTGATTAAAAACGGTGTTTTTCCGTTTTAATGTAAAATTAAACATTGACACAGGATTGTATGATCATGTATTTTAACAGAAATTCCTTGAAATATTTGGACAAACCTTAACTTCCACACAAGCAGGCTGCATTTTGAAGTTTTGTAATTTTCCAAGAGCTGAAGAGGTAGGGGAGACGCTGGGATGTTATGAGAAAAGAGCAGATTATCAAGTGTGTCAAGCCTCCTGAAGAATGCCAGGAATGTGGCCTCGTAATTATGACATCTTCGGTGTAGCAACCCTGACCCTCCCCACCCCCCAAAGTCAAATTTCAATGTACATAAGTCATCGCGCACAAAACAATGTGCACTACGAACAGGACTTGCACAACACGTTTAAGTCAGGAGTTGTTGTTTGCTTGAGAGCATTTCACAGACATAAACAATGTTTTCTCTGTGAATATTTGATTACAAAATTCTTTTGCATCACATCATTACAACAGATTATTATCTTGTTAAGAGGACATCGGTACCCAGGGCAACTAGAAGTGGCCTCTGTATTCCGTGCGCAGACGGTGTCTTTAGCTCTCTAAACGCGTGAGTGTTGCCACTGGTTATTTGTGCCATCCTTCATAATGCCAACCGCTCTGGAAAGCTGGTGAGAGGCCCTGAGAAGTCCCAGATGTGTGGATTGGACTTTACCCTGACCATTATTCCGAAAGCACAAGCAGAGGAAGGTAGAGGAAAAAAAAAAACCAAACGTGTAGAAACCAAATGACAGGAAGCGTGAAAGAAAGGGTCAATTTAAACATGGGACAGTACCGCAGACACGTGCCTCCGCTGAAACTTGGGGGGGGGTGGGTGGGGTGGGGGCTAGCAGCTCAGCCTTGATAAGAGTTTGATGTTTGGCTTCTCTGAGGGTGCCGTGAGATAAAAAGCATAGCCACATGTTCAGATTGTTTTGTGACACGTGGCCCTCCCTGTAATAATGCAAAGGCCTCTCAGCGCTGGTCTCAGGTAATTACACCAACATAGATGTGCACATAGATGAGGGGAATTCTTTAGCTAACAAGAAATCAGAGGCTGTCTCCCACTAGGAGCACAAACAAGCGCGCTGCGCTGGCTGTCTGACCCCCTCGGCCTCCAACATTACTTTCTGATGAAAGACAATATTTACTGCAGTGGGACGACCTGGGAGATATTTCAGGTACCAGCACAGTGCAGGGTCTGTCCAGGTCCAGGTCTGAACCTGCCCTGGTTCTGAATGGCTGCGCTTTCAGTGCAGCTTTGTCAACGCCCCATTGGAAGTGTGAAGAGATGGGAGTTATTGATGGTAAATGAGGTAAAAGTTTACCAACTGTTTCAGGAACAACATAGAAACTGATGGCAGGGTAGTGGAACGGGAATGTATGTATCTGCAAAGCTGCTGGTTCAAGTCAGTCAATGTAGCCCTGTTTAACTGTACCCTGCTGCGAGATTTCAGCTGTGCTCTTTCCGAGTGTGTGGGATAAAAAAACACGAGACAGAAGGACAAGTGAATTATTATAAGATTACCCTGCCTAATCGTAAAACGTGGACACATACGTAGCGAGAATGAGGTAAGTATGGTCTTAAGGATTGCTGTCTGTCATCTCCTACTTTTCAGCTATATGCTGCCCTTTTGTTCCTGCTGCTTGATTGGTGGATGCGGTGGTGTGTGGTGCTGGGGCAGGGGTGATGGTGGTGGTGGTGGGGCTCCACTTTTCTCATATTTGGGAGCCCCTCCTCAGGGGTGCGGAGTGGTGGCCTGACAGATTGTTGCGCAGTGCATACACTGCCACCACTGGACCATTATCACATTAATTCTCTCCTCTTTCTCTCCCTCTTTCTCTATCTCTCTCCATCTCCTTGTGTTTCATTTCATTGGTGTCTATTTGTCTCAGTGCTTTTACACACACTTCCTAAATCTCCTCTCAGCTACCCCCCATACCACTCCCCCATTTTCCTAATGCTTCCTTTTTTGGTTCTATTTATATTTCTTAAAACGTGTAGACATTTTTTGTGTTCACAAATATAAAACAGGACTGTTTATGGGTTGTATATACATTAAATTCCTTACCTTTTTATTGGTGATGTGCAGAGAGTTCAATGTCTAGAAGAAAGCCTTTGAGAAGAAGTATCTGGAAGATTACCAGCAGCAACTCTGTATCTTGAAAACATTTCTGAAACATCAAACTGCTCAAATACTGCTTTGATGGGAAATATATAGGACCAGCAGAAATGCAGTCAAAAAATGTAAAATGTTCACAGATCCTTCCAATGTTTGAGCGTGGCAAAGTGATTCAAATGCTATTATTTAAAATTTTTTTTTGCTGTTTTCCCCCCTTTTTTAGAGTACTTTTTAAGATTGCTAATTGTGCTAGTTTAGGGTCGTCTCACAGTGGCCACCTCCTCACTTTCAGGAGCAGAGCAGGGGTGAATGCAGTGATCTGATGCACCCACACACCAGCAACAACTCTTTTTCACACTACAAGTCTTACAGACCACTAAAGTGCAGTGGGCTCTGACTGGAGCATAGGCACTACTCCACTGACACTTTTTGAGCAATGCCCAATGTGCCCGATGAGCGGTAGGGTGTCAAGGGCAGTGTGACAAAGGGACCCAGGCTGACTCATATCCCTAGCAGAATGAAGCTCCAATGTTGTGGACTCCCAGATGGCACCACTAATTTTGAACTTGGGCCTCATGGCTCAGCTTGCGATCAAGATGAGCCCCTTACCCACTGAGCCACTCGGGAGCCCTAACATTATTTGATGTAACTGGATGTATCTGTCATTTTGGTCTTGTGATATTACATGTGGTTGATCCTGCCATCTATAGTGACATAGGCAAAGCAGATATATTTCAGGTAAAGTTCATCTCTATTATGAGTTTGCTATGAATCCTTAATTGATTATTCCTTAATTGATTCCTTATCATTGGACTGATAATTATGGTCATAACTATCGAGGACTGAAAATATAAGCCACATCAAACTTTCTTGGCTAAAACTGGTAGCAGCTGTTAAACCTCAGTGATATTTCTTTCCGTCTTTATATTCTGTCTATTTTTCAATAGATTTCTCTATATTCACCCATATCTAATTCTGTCTTGCAAATTCACTTCCAACTGCACTGTAAAATAACCACAATATCAATATCCCTGTATTAGAGGAAATAGAAGGAAAGGAAATACGATCAATAATGAGGAAAATAGCAGTACAACCATTATCATTATCATAATATTTACTTTGCGATTTTTCAGTCTCACAGACTCGCTACTGAGTTTTCTCTAAAGGGGGTGCTTCCATCACCAATCCCTGCCTCAGTCACAAATATCCCATCCATCTGGGGGAAATCAATACTTTCATTGCTCTGGGTGCATGGTTAGAATTCCCATTATGCCCAAAGTTGTCCACTGTCATTCAATATCATACATACCCTCTAAGCTCTTTTCCCACTGTCTGAGTGCGGTGTGCGGATAGGGATATTTGGATGAATCCAGTCGTTGGAAGCTTGTAACTGCATAATTCTAGTTCTTTTACTGTGCGAAAAACTTTTCCTGGGTGCTGACATAAAAATTCATAATCTCTGTTTAACTATATGTGTAAATGGTCTGTTGACTCCCTCCAGTTAAAATGACTGCTGATGTCAGCTGACTGCACAGATGACTGTATTCTTAATAGGGTGGCCTTTGATGCGAGTCAGAAATACAGACACCTTACACAAAGGACTCCCTTTAAGTCTCTCCATTAATGTGTAATTACTTTACATGGCATGCATTCATGCATAACTATATTTTAAAATTGCTATTTACAACTGTAATAACCATCTTCCTGGCAAGGTACCTACCCATATACAATAGCAGTTATGTAAAACGGATAGTTAGTGGTTGGTAGTTAATTTAAGTTTTTACCTATTGCATTAAACCCTCTACTATCCTTGTACTTCAGTATAGAAGTTTGAGTTATTTTAATCCTGTCATTACCAATTATGTTGTAAATCCACGGCTCATTCCTCCTTAACAATCATGATAAAAAGCCAGCTAGTGGCATGCATGGCATAGCTCCCAGCACACCTTTAGATAAATGTTTCAAGACCCACTTAATGTAATTTCAAATGCTTTTACTGGTACTCCGACCAACACAAGCCAAACAGCGTTTTGATCAGGGCTGGAGACCAGACGTTTCAGAATTCTGCACGTGAAGGCCTCCGGAGAAGCATTGGCGGAGACAGACCTGCTAAAGGTAGTATTCACGCTGGTATAGTGCAATGTGACCTCTGTGTGTGAATTTTTTTAAACACAGCATTTTGGAAGTAGTGTGGGCTATGCTTCTATCGCTGAATTGTGAGCAAACTGAAAGCCAGGTGAAACCATTTCTAAGTTTGTGCCCTGTGACAGTAATCCCGCTTCCTCCCCTTTGGTTGAAGATTGTGTCCCTTGTCTTCCTTTTCAGGAGGAACCTCTGGAGTTCCCGGTTCCCGGTAATTTGCGGTGTAGTGCGCAGTGTCTTTGTGTCCTGCATAGTGCAACAGCGATTACATACAGAGGAGCAAGGGGCCTTCAGGGGATTAGCCAACCCTCGGACTGGCACAGGCAGTCGAGTCCCCCTCGTTGATACCCTGGTCATTTTCCCGATGTGAGCTCAAGCCCAGTGGAAGCGCGGTCCGTGGGCAACAAGGAAACATCTGGAAGCAGTGCAGAGTTTTGTTCTCTGATATTACTCTGCACACTGCTGGCTATGGAGGTCATATAACCAAACCGTTTGTGTCATGGATAATTCATGCAGGACTCCGTCCCTGCCTCTCACTTCCCCTCTTTAAATGAAAGAATAAAAGGTTGAACGAAACGCCTGTTTGACAGGGAGTTAGAGTGTTAACCATGCAAATAACTGGAGGGAAGATCCACATTAAACAAATCCCTGAAAACATGCAGATAATAAGCTTAACATAAGCTGGTATGCCTCATAAGCTTTCTTGTGGTACTGATACATCTGTCCACAAAACTGAGGCAAGATCCAGATGTGCTGCTCAAAACGGGAGCATTATATCACAAGAACAACTTGTTATAGACCTTGTTAGGGGTCAGCTTAACCAAAATGACGCTCTTGTGCGTGACACTTCTAAGGTAGTGAACTTTGAAGGGTGGGAGATTTGAATCCAAAGTGGTAGTCATGGTAGTCATGTCTTTGTTTTTACACCAGTTAGCTTTCACCCTTTCAAACTCAACGCCTCAGATCATATTCCCCTGATCTCGTCTGGAGATGCACCTCTTGCAGATGGGTTCTACAAGAATGCAGCGATGCCGAATTTCGTTTTATGGACTAATAAAAACGTCATTCCAAACAGAAGCGCACTTCAGCTACGTGTGTAGTGATAGACTCATAAACCCATGGACAAAGAGACAAAGTGAAAATTGAAAAACTGACCTGGGGGTCGGGGGGCTAGTTAGAATAGTGACCATAAGGAGTTGTATGGCATTGTCCCACTGAAGTGCCTGCCAATGTCCCAGATCACTGTGATGTGGAACATGTCCTTCCTGCGCCTCACTTTCTTACCAATTGACCTGCACACAGGATTGCACATGGAATTAGGCCTCTGCAATTTGGAGGTGCACCTTGAGGACATGAGGCAAATGGAGGGGTTATTTAACCTAGGGTGTGATATTAACCCTGCTGATGCCAAGGCAGTAGGATAATACCACATGCAGCCTAAACCACAGCCTTGCCATGCTGAAAAAAGACCTGAATACCTAAAGATGAGGCAAATGAGCAAGAAAAGGAAGGTGCAGTGGAGAAGAAAGGGTAAGATGAGATAATCAAAGAAAGGGGAGAGGTGATGGTCACTCGTAAGGGTGTAAAAAGTGTGATCTGCTGCAATTGTCTGGAAAGTGGGATGGCACGCTGGGTGGCGTAGTGGAAAATCGGCAGCTTTCCCTCTTCACAGTCTGTGCGGTGGAAAAACATTCGGGTTGTCTGTGCATGGGCCGGGATGGGGGAATGTTGATGGTCCTCTCTGGCCCCCCCCACCCACCGCCCACCTCCCCCGCCCCTCTAAGCACTCCACTGCAAACCAGGACCTGGCAAAAATGCTCAAGAGAAGAGCATGCCAATGCCACAGCACAGAAATGGGAATAAATACACTGAGTGCCTGAGGTTTCTGAAGTGGCCAGATTTTATGAGTAGATGATTAATTCCTCATATTTGGACACTTTTGTCTTTCCACAGCAACATATTTTCAGGCGAGACAGCTGGTACCAATTTCTGTCCCTGCTGCATCAGGTCTTAAGTGCATGTGTGTGACTCGTGGCTTATCACCGCTGTAATTCACTCCTTCCTCTCACGGTTGAGTTATTATTAGCATTTTTTGCTCCTTCTTTCTGGTCACGCTTGCTTCTCTAGGTCATTAAAACATCTTTTTTTATGTGTCACAGACACTCGGCTGCGGCCTCATCTTGTCCCGCGCTGGAGCATGATGTCCCTATGGTTTCCTTGTTTACACGTTTAACTCTGTTTGTTTGTTTTTATCTTAGCATTCTTTAATGTCTCAAAAACCGAGCATCTCGCTGCGAACCCTAATCTATCTGAAAAAGGAATGCATCTTTTATTTTTTGGCTACATGTGAGAGCTCACTTAGTCAGGTTTTTGCTCATCAAATCTGAGATATTCCTGGAAGGACCAATCTGGGCCTTATTAAGAGGTTTTTGGCAAAATAATAATACAAATAAAAATAAACCCAGACCCCTCAATAAATCTGCATTTAACTGTCTCCTGATCAAAGGGCCTGATTCCTAAATTCCCAGGACACATATTTTGGTTTCATGGACTCCAGTGGTGCAGAGCAGCCACACAGGGCTAGACTGTTCACCTCTGAACCATGCTACGCCTCTGACCCCATTCACCCAAGAACCGAATCCCATATTTAAGCATATGTGCAAGAAATCCAGGACAATGGATTAACACTTTGAAAGTAACTGCTCACAGAAAGGAGACTAAACTTTACATTGCTCAGAATGTTACATTATGTCACTGTTGCTGTAGTAGATGCCAAGAAGGGTGAAGTACATAGGTAGAAGTATCAATAATTCACAGACCTTTGGCCTGGTTTGTAGCATGTCCTCCTTTTTCCATGCACAAACAAGCAAATGATGACTATGCGTGCAGTGCCTAAAGTTTTGTTCCTGATCCTTAGGGTAAAATCTGGTTTCAGGGAGACAATGAATGGTGAGAAAGAACCAAAGCCAGGTGCTGACATATCTGGATTTTGCTGAATTTGGTTTGTGTAACTCAAATTGCTTTTGGATTAATTTTATGTCATGCAGCGCTGACATGCGGCCTTCAGATGTTGCTCATCTAAATCTACATCTAAATCCAGAATCACCTTTGATAAGTTTTCAAATGTCCTGAGGATTGAGTTACCCATCTCCTATTTGCACTGTATTTAATCCCCAAATTAAACATTTTAACTGTTGTCTTTTTTTTTTTCTTTTCTCCGCACAAAACCAGCAGAGGATCCAGCAGTCAGCTCCTCTGGAGTGAGAAGCAGGATAAGACCAGCTTTCATGCCTATCGCCGGGTGCTGTAGCGCTTCTCTGCCAGTGGATCCTGGCGCCGGCACTGCCCAGAGCAGGGCCCTGCGGGCCAAGGCTGACTGCGCTGTGTGAATTTGACTGAACAGATGCAGGGGAGAGAGAGTGAGCGAGCGAGAGAGAGAGAGAGAGAGAGAGAGAGAGAGAGAGAGAGAGAGCGTGTGTGTGTGTGTGTGTGTGTATGTGTGAGAGAGAGAGAGTGTGTGTGAGAGAGCGCGATTACTGCGGCATACCTCTGGGTAGATTTAACGGCTGCAGCTCCCTGCCAAGAAAAAGGAATGAGCTTCTTGAGAGAGCAGTAACTTAGGGTTTAGGAGCAGTTTCAGTTAAAATAAACTCTTTCTCAGCTCGAAAAAAAAAATACATCTTACAACCTTTTGATTGATCCCCAACTTTTGCTGGATGTGATGTAATTCAGTAGAATGACTGATGCGCTGGTGTCATTTCAGAGTTTTGAGAGGATAGGTGTGCACCACATACCAGCATTGGTTGATTATTGTCATATTTGTTTCTTCTGGTAATCACTTCTGTGATTAAATTTCCGCATTGTCTCATTCCTTAAAATACTATTTGGTAATATTTAAGTGTTTTTCAAAATCTGCTTCATCAGACTCAATCCAGTTGATGAGGTCTATTGCGCACCCGTATCTGTGCAGGTGCTGTACTGTATAAATGAATGAAAAATTTAATGAAACAGAGCGGTGGGTTTTTGGCAAATCAAATCACACAGTCATCTTTTGTACCATTTAGTATTTAATAGTAAACTACCTACTGATACATGTGTTTATCTGTACATATAGTTCATCGAATAAAAAAAAGTTCTTGAAAAGTTTGCTGATCCTTTTACCACCCAGATCTGTGCCAAAGGCACTTTGTAACTACTCCAAGGCATCTTTAATTACCTGCTCCTGGATGGTTATTTTTATCCCCCTTTCTGGTTCACTCAAGCAAAGTCCACATAAAAGTATTTCTAAATCTACAGGTTAAGACACCTGGGTTAAATTTTCTGCAGTTTCTCCAAATGAATTTTCGGCTACTTCTCACCTCTGCCTCTGTTGTGAAATGTTCTATGAGTTACTTCCAGACAAAAAAGCATATCACCGTATATCTGTGAGCCACAATCATTTGCAAAGGCATATCAATTGTTGGTTTTCTGCTCAAATACACCTTTTCTTAACCAGCACAGCAGCATTCTACAGAGGTCCAGTTTATACAACCAATGTTTTCTTACATCACACGTGTAAGAGTAGATGATACCATTGCGGTCAGCGGTTAGGGGAGGGTCATCACATCAGCCTGACAACAGCCTTGGCTTTGTGATGTCATATTGCCCAGACCTACCTGTGGGTTCACAGCACTTAACAATGATATCTTGGTCTGTCTGCTAGTCACATAAGCACCACTGCCTGCCATCATTATTGTTTTTGGGAAGTAGGTTCACTCCAGACCTTGAAGTCCAGGCCTTGAGTTTGAGTGGAAGAACCCACACACTGAGAAATAAAGCAGTGGTGAATTTTTCGCCTGGCTGTTGGCTAAAAATAAGGATCAATGGAAAAAATGCAGTTTCAGACTTGTGAATTGCCTGGTCTCTTTTCTTCTTCAAAAAGGAAGCAGTCTCCAAAATGACAAAAAGACAAATGTTCTACCAACAGTAGCCATCAGAAAACTACAAACCACATACATGCATTTAATAATAAGTGGTTGATTTATAGTTTCATTCAACCATGATCAATTTTCAAATAATGAACAACGCTTGAGAAAAATGTTACTTTCAGTAACAGCATTTAAGCTGTTTAATAGAGAGCAGTATCAGTACGTAGGTGATACCTGTGCAACATCTCCTTGCATTACATGTACATGGCATGTACACTGGCCCAGAATCCTCCAGAAAACCACAATAAACACCAGCATCGGGTAGATATACCCTTGTTGGTAGTAGTCACTGGATTTTTCATACCCTTTGTGGTTAGAACAGCATGCCTTGCAATCTATGGGCAAAGTGACATAAAAGGGGCCCTTAGTTAGGAACACAATACAGACCCAACCACTTAATAACCAATCAAAGGCCAGAAAAGAGAATATACATCCATTAATAAACAATTTCACTGCTCTATCTACCACAACATGCTGTATTAACTTTTCAACATTCAGAATCCCTATCAGGTCATTTTATGAAAAGGGAAGGCTCTTGACTTGAAAGTACACACTGCTGTATTCACGCAAATGATCACCGACGTCTAAATTCCCCTCTGTCGAATTTGCTGCGGCAGTCATTAACACAAAAACAGTTACGGTGGACTCCGAAGTGCAAATGAGGTTGCCAGCCTTTGCTCTTCCTGACTACAGACAAATGTTCACCATGCTTGTGGTATCCTAGTTACTGACTGCTTTATGGCTGTACCACGCCTGATGAGACCAATGTCTATAATATTTTTCCCTCCTGATAGATGAGAAACGGTTCCCTTATTGCTTACTGCAGCGTGCCCTCAAGGAGACGTCTGTGTCTGCAATTCTGAGCACTGTAGCTGGCCTGTTGAGGGGGAAGCACAAAGCGGCGTATAGCACACAAACGACTCCATCTCATACAGCAGTGCCGCTTCTCAGAACGAAAGAATGGGTGAGGTTTTTCTCATCAAATCCTCTAGTGTGTTGAATAGACTGTACACTGACCAAGTAACAACAGTTCACAGTGATCACTGCTACAGAGTTTACAGCGTTAACACATTTCATGAACAACCACAACGCTGTCTGGAAGCTGAAAGTGAGAAGCTTGATTCATGTGAAGGAACCAAGTGACGAGTTTACTAGGAACACAGAACTGAGATATATCAGTTCAGTGATGGCAAATAACAGATTCACCAACATGAAACTATTTGACAACATATGTTTACAATCAACATCAGAATTATATGTGATCTTTTTCATTATATTGTTGATTTTTGCGAGCTGGAGAGGCACAACATTTGCCTGTTGCCAAGTCAGCATTTGTTCCAGAATGCAGTTTGATACAGCTGAAAATCATATATGAAATGTTTCACCTGAAATTATGCATTCACAACCAATTTTAATCAACAGTACAGAAAAAGTCACATAAAAACCACTAATGCTTCATCCTTGTAAAGTTATTAAGAAATAAAGAGTCATTCATCAAAAAAGTAATGCACTGCTGATAGACCTCTCATTCTTCCTCCATCATGACTTAGATAAATTGTACAATTCTTCCTCCATCATGACTTAGATAAATTGTACAATCATTTAGAAAGCATGGAACTATAGATTAATGTCTGACATGCAAAATGTATGATTTCATGGCAATATGACATATTAAATGTAAGAAATTTTCTTACATTTAATATTTTCTCCCAAATATTTTATTATATTCCATACTTAATATTACTGTTTTACATACTGTAGCTCAATAGCTACATGAAAGGTTAAACCTATAAATTTACATTTCGATATGAATCAATTAGGGAATAGCGACTTCAGCCAGTTAGCCATCCAGCTAAGAATATTAACAAAATGTACTGGATTGTTTCTAACAAATATTCAGTCCTCATTTTGTTACATGCTTCAGGAGCCTCCGGGCCCATTAAGACAGAGGGAGCACAACTTTAAAACGTAGACGCAAACGATGCGATCAAAATTGAAAAAAAAAAAAAAAAAAGTCCAAATCAGATTTGTAGGTAGTACAAGCATAACAGATGACAAGGTTGGCAAATGACATGCCAAAACTGGAGCTCGCTACAAGTGGGCAAGTGCAGAAGTGGTTGAACAAGGATTCAGTAACAGCGCACTCCGAGAAATACTGATATAAAGCAGACAGTAATCAATATACGGGGGAATAATCACTCCTATTATAACGCTGTTTAAAAACTCTTCTAGTAATAATCAAGAAACCAGCCTCTAAGAATCGTTTTGTGTTCACGTACACGTCGCCTATAAAGCTGCAGTGGTGCACCAAGGTGCACTGCAACTTGCGATTGCGAGGAAAAAATCCGTTAGAATTTGAGTAGTGTCGCTCATCTCGCGTTAATTACCAAAGCGCCTAGCAAGTTAGAAAAATGCAGTTTTTTTGTATACTTAAGCTAAGTGCCTGCATGGCTGTCGACATGGCAGGCGTGACAAAGACATTTTATGCAGATGAAAAACGCTGCCTCCTTGCGTTTTGTGGTAGTCTTAAGACCAAAGAAAGTCATGCATCTTAAATTTGATATTCCCACACCGTCTAAGGTTCCATCAAGAGCAAAGTAGGCGCCACATCCTGGAAACGAATGAGAACCCAGGCAACACGGTGTCAGCTGTCACGGAGACACTCAAGAATAATGAACGTGAGTCATATGATTGTGTTCTCTTTCAGTTTAGTTAAGCACTAAATAATAATCAACACGTCAAATGCATTTTGTTCCATGTTAGAAGAATTTAGCCGTGGACATTTCTCAAGATAAAAATGTTTAAAACACAAATGTCCATTTCCCCCTTGATTTAGAACTCAAATTTGACACATTGCTCTCCTGAAGGGGCTTCATCACTTTATTTTCTGTTATTTTCTGTTTCCCACCTAGCCACCTTAACCCTCTTTCCATTATGAATTGTAATCACCATCTTCCAGGGTAGGCAACATTAAAAACGGCTGATTATTTAAATCTAATCTGACTCCCCTTTCATACTAGATTTACTGTATATGTTATTGCAATATCTAGCTACAGTGCCCATGGCTGAAAACACTGTCACAATATAGCTAGTTTACGGAACTTTTAATGCACACTTCACGCTACTTTAAAGACAGACTTCGCTCATCATGACAGACATTCTGCCAGTGGCATCATATCTGCTGTACAGTAGTTCTGCAGTGGTCCCTCACTTTTCTAGAACTACTGTCCTGCACATCTTTATTGACGTTGAAAATGTCTGGAGTTGCTTCTTACTTCTTGGCTATGAAAGAGGCTGGGGTTTGTGTTTATCTATCTTGTAGCAATAGCAGGCCCTCAGTACTGGAAGCTGCGTTATTGTCTGTGATCTAAGTTGTGAGGATGAGTGGCTGGCATTTTGGATTAAATCAGCCACTTCCCCCATTTGCACTGCTCTGCTGTGTGTCTCGGTAATTGACCAGCTAGTATAGTGAATTTTAAATCTGCTCGCTCTGCAGTTTGTTTTGTCTCAGGATTAGAGAGGATGTCTTGTACTGGTTTTAACTGAGTGAATCCAGCAGTGTAGACATTCACCCAGCTGCTGCACTTTAGCATCCTCTGAATGCCAGGCTGCTGATTCCACACTCATGCGTAAACAGGTCTTGCCTGGCTAGCTCGCACCCTGCCCAAAACATTCGTTTGTTTCTCTGCTGAAGTGTAAAGCTCTCTGGTGGTACACACCAAATGCTCTGCGTATTATACGCTCTGCAGTTCCAGTAGAATCCTTTGACCATGCGTGTCCTACATGTCTGTGCCCATTACCTCAATCAGTTTACCTTCAATACCAGATTTCGCTATTAAGATGTGCCCCCAGTGATCCCACCAAGGGATGCAGGGAATGGCTGGTTACCCCCACGTGTTCAGGGGCTGCAGAAGTGGGATGGTATTTTCCTCCCCCAGAGATGGCTCCGTTGCAGCTCTAGGGGTCCCCTAATTACTCTCCCAGGCTGCTAAGAAGCAGTCTATTCAAATTAGCAGTGCTGGATGGCTGTTAGATAATCCCTTGGGAAAATGCTGATTGCTGCTGCACAGGGGGCTCGCTCTGCTAGCACATCACCAATCCTTGAAATGTATCTTCCAGTTCCTCTGCTGTGCTGATTCAGGGGATCCAGCTAGTTATGGAGGTGTACATGTCTAACTAAAGGTTCTGGACGGGCTGTGGGATGGGTTCTGGCTTCCACCTGATCCACTAGGAGACAACTTGACTAGTTCAACCATTAAGTCCTAGCAGCTTGCTAGCTAGCTCGCAGTGACTGCAAATTTACAGTTAAGGTGGCAAGGTCAGAGAAGTTTGCTAACTGTTTCCACAGAAACAAATTCTAATTATCATACTAAGACAATGTGTATATAGTTTATGTATATACAAAGTGGATATGAAAAGTGTTACCTGTTACAATGTTATTATGGATTTTGCTTGTGAATTTCTCTATGCTGCTAATGGGAGGGTGTCTTGCTAGTAGAAACTTGCTCAGAGACCCCAAGAGCTTCAGGGCCAGAAAGGGCGCTGCTTTGAACAGTTGAACAGGTGTTTGTCTGTCAAAGTTAAATAGGATTTTCCCATTCATTCTGGCCATGTGGAATTAGATGGTTGTTTCTTTGTTCTCTAAGATTGTGAAATTGGGAAAAAAATTACATTATTTACTGTGAAGCAAAGCTTCCTGCTCCTACAGAAACTGTTTCTGATTTCTGTTTCCCTTCCCTGATCTGAATGTATTCCCTGGCTCCAGGTAGTACAGACATTCTTATTTTAATACACCCTATGTCTTAATTAAGTTTGATTCATATTCCGTGACTTAAATTTGTTTTAGTAGATGTGATTACTGATACAGGTTACCAGAATTGCATGGACTTTCTGTTTTCTGTACTCTAGCAAGTTAATGTATCTCACTGCTGGTTTACCGTACTGATATTTTTGCAATCATGGCAGTTTTATGCTTCATATTAAGAGGTTAGATTAATGTTTTACCCTGCATACATTACTTTAAAAAAAGCTTGTTGAAAGTGTCGTTGACATATAAGTTTGTCAATGCATTTTTCTGGGAATATGTAGATTTATATTCATGATTTCACAGAAAAATGCAAGCAAAACACAACGTTAGTTGAACGCTAGCCTAGGAGAGGGCAAAGTCCCTGCCGTAAAATTAGTGTGTATTAATGATTCAGACTTGCACTGGTGTTTTTGCTGTTTTTCTGGTCTGACATGGAAATCACACTGAGAAAAAGGAGACAAATAGCAGGGCAAAATGAGGACATTGAATGATTACTGTATTAACTAATTACCCAAATGCACAATGTCTTTCAGCAGAACACATTAGCTATCAGCCATAAACATGTTGTGAATTTGATACCTGAAGTTACACACAGTTATTTAATTGGACTTTTACTGTAATTTAAATTCACTAATCGTTATTAATAAACAATTACTATTATATTGTATGTTCATTTGCCTATAGCCTAGCGAGACACTATGTCTCACTATTTGTTCCTGTACTGTGCTTATGTTTCTACAAGCATTTCGGTTATGACCTGTTAAAACAGGTTTTATTGCATTATTACAAATTCAGCTATTTCCTCAATCAAGAGCGTTGAAATGTTCATATGGAAATATGTATTTTTTTAACTGTAAGTGCAACAAAGCAGGAAAAACATGCCCAAAACATGCCCAGAAATGTGTAGTGTGAGATATACACAAGTAAATACCATAGAAAAACAAAGTTTTTTTTAGAAAACAAAGTTTAAGATGAGAAGAGCTCAAATTTTGAAGGCTTTTTCTTATGCTTATTGACTTCCCTCAAGCAAGAGAGAGAGGGAAACAGTAGCTGGATCATCTCTGACTCAAGGAACGGAATGCCTCCCTGGCTTATGCAGATCAGTTCCCCTCATTAAAATATCTCCCCTAGAATGAACTTTGTCCACCGCTGAGAGAGAAATCTGAGTCTTAGTAAGGGTCAGAGGTCATTCTCCCGCATTAAGTTACAATAATGGGTAAGGGGGTCACTCAAGGTAGTGCCTGTTGCTGCGGATTAACTCAACGAGACCAACACCACTCTTTCACTTTAGGCGAGGATTTAACTAATTTGAGGCAGCATTCTGGCAGCCCAGGATTACGAAGCCTTGTTATCGCGGAGATATGGAGGATGTTCATCTTGTCCTGTTTTTTAATGAAGTGAATGGGCAGGGAGGTGAAATCTGCAGGGAGAAGGGAGGGAGGGCTCTTTGTGAATATTTCCACATGCTCACATGGCTCTCACTCCCACGTGTCATGTGTCCCTGAGGCCCCCACGATCGCCATGGGCCGGACTGCTCCCTGCAAGTCATTCCTATTAGACGCATGCCACCTCGCAGGCTTTGTGGTCACGTTTGCACCTCCCCATCCATCCCTCACAGACCTCCGAGTGGAAAGTTTTGGTCTGATGAGGGCTCCCACCATTTACAGAATAACATTTGCTTAGATTTATTACGCATAGCAAAGGGCAAAGCACATTGTGGTTAAATTATATGTGGGTCCTAGATTACCCAACATGATTGTATTATACTACAGGTTAATAAGTGCTAAATATTATAGATATATAATATAATATAAATATATATATATATATATATATATATATATATATATATATATATATATATATATACAAATATAATCACTTGATATTATTGGAGTTGTGTAGCAAATAGAAGTCAAATTCCAAACTCCATGACCACAGATTATGAAGATCGGTATGCTCCTCTTTCTACATAACTCTCCCAAACTTGGAAGGCAGATGTTCTTGATGGATATTTGATGTGACACATACCTGCATAATTTGTCACTTTTTTTACTGATCACTTCACTGTACCTACAGGGCAAAGCATTTTTTTGAGTTATTTTCAACATTCCACTGATACTGTGTTATAAATGCTTAATTAGACATTTTCCATATAAATGTTTGATGTTACTGTATGTTCACTTGTTGGTTTTCTTTTTACAGTCACTTATTCAGGCATGTTGCTGTGCTCTAAGAGCCCCCTAAAATGCAGAATTCAGAACTGAGATGGAGATAGAGAGTCCATATGTTCTACCGCAACTCATTTTGAAGCCTTTTAATGGAAATACTAATGACAAATTGGCTAATAATGGGATTGTAAAAAAATTTTCCCTTTGAGGTCAGCATGTTGTCAGATCAAATTGTCCAATTAATTCAATAAAAGTACACGAAATACACATGTACTGCGCATGGACCATAGAATCGATTAAAGTTAAACTGAAGAGATACGAGGTAAATGCTTTTCACTTCCCCCAGTTCCCCTAACATGACATTGGAAAGGAGATGAAAGAGTCCAAGCAATGATGTAATGGAACAATCATTTGTCCGGAACGAGGCAAAATGTAAGAGAAGGGATTTAATTGTAATCATCTGCTCTGTGATTAGCTCCGTTTAAACGTCCGTCTTTTGGGTTTTGTATGCAGTCAACAAAAGTGCTCGAGAGCAGTACGTGTTCACTGTAGCTGTTTAAAAGGAGACTTTCCCGCAGAGAATATATATTGGTACCTTAAGGAATTCATACTCCTTTTCATGAAGCATATGCTTATTGAACATTGTTATAGGCCTTCAGCATCAGCTGATGGACATGAGCTTGCTGTATGCTGTGAATATACAACAATGACTATATATATGCATATTACATGTACAATCAGCCACAGAGCTCATGATGATCATCTAGCTGTCATGTGTCAAAATGTCCTTTATTTTTGTCTGTTGAGTGGCTCAGTCTGTAAAGGCACGTATTCTGAGCGCAGGCTGACACCTACAGTCCAAGACGTTTCAAGTTTGAGTCTGGCTTGCATCATTAGCTGACAGTTGGGAGTCCACAGCACGCAGAGCATAACTGAGTGACTTCTGCTTCTCAATACCACCCACTAGTGACTGGTCAGGTGCCTATGAGCTCCTCAGATGATGCCAGTGATGTTGTGTTTATCCTTCATTTGGTGTTTGCCCTCCTTTGGTGCGCTTTGGGAGTTGTAGTGTGAAAAACAGCTAATGACTGTAAGTGAATGTATTGGGTGATTGTTTTGTTGTTCTTCAGTACTCTTGTGTGAGTGCAGAAAAACAGGAAAACAGGAACATTACATCCTTTAAATGTAATGTTTTTTTTTCAGTAACTGAAGAAAAACTATTTTCCTTCCATTTCATAACAATGTAATGAAATAAAAATAAAGGCCCAGATTCACTGGGTTGCTGATGAATTGACGTGGAATGGATATGAGCAAAAAAGATAACATTTGCTTAGTTTTGCTTTTGAACGTTAAAGACATAACTCATGGTTATTTCATACAGGTATCATGCTTATAGAGCTGATTGAGAGACATAGCTTTTTACTCACTGGACTACTCTTCATTCTTACTGCAGCAGGTGGAAAGATGACATTTAATAGCTTGAGTGCAAGTTTGAGGAGCAGAAATAGCTGATAATGTGTTTCATTCTAATAAAAAAAGTAAATTGTTGAATGAAACAGCAAGCACACGTAACGTACAAGCAAACAGTAATGTACATTTTTGTGTAAATATAGGGTAGGAATGCATACACATTGTCATGCAGCCTAAGGCATGATATTTTGGCAGCTGAATAAATGTGATGAATCATGTGGTGGCCTTTGTTTCGCATGAGAAATACAGAGTCAGAAGTACTATATTGGTTTTGTTGATCACAGTCATGAGACATTAGGTGAGGATGCCATAGGATGCTACCCAGATTCACATATGGAATAATCAAAATCAGCATCTAAACAGAAACCTTACTGTCTCAAAACCAGGGGTCTCCACTCCTGGTCCTGGAGATCCACAGCCCTGGGGGATTCAGAGCTGCCATTCACCAAGCACCTGATTGGCACCAAGAACAACAGGGATTCGAGTTCTCTTCCAATTAATGGATCCAAGTCAAATAACAAAGACCTGAGTTGGAACGAATTAGAGAAACTCCTGGATCTCTGTGGTGCTCCAGTGCTCTAAATGGCACAGAAGCCTGCCCAGCAAGTCATATCAGAGGGACGGCAGGCAGAGATTAAACACGGGACAGCACGTCCGTCTCAGGTGAGGCAATCTATAGCCACTTTTTTTTTAATCCAAAGAAGGAGGTTATTAGTAAGACACAGCCGCTGTAGAAACAGGAGTGGCAGTTGCAAACGATCCATAAACACGGTGGAACAATCAGAGCACAGTGTAAACCCTAATTTGGGTCCTAAATCATTACCCTTCTGTGTGACAACCCTCCAGCCATTTGCCAGTACTTTCAAAAATGAGGGTGTCCTGCCAGCCGGAGCATTCACTGCATCTGGCCAAGCACAACACTGGCGCGGCGCCAGGTCCGTTCTGAGTGCTGGCACGGAGCGAAGCCAGAGCAGGCCTGGCCCGGGTCCTTGGAATCAGGCATAGGCTGGAAAAGGTCACTTCAGAAATCCCCCCGCAGCCAATACGGAATAATCACTCTGACAGGTAGCCCATCGATTGAAAAAGAAACACACACGAGAATAAAAGAGAGGACAATGAGGCACTGTAATTTGTGAGGCTAAAATAAAATAATAGAGGACTTGGCTGTCGTGATACGCGCATGGATTTTATCATCTCTGTTCAATGTTAGGCTTATCTGCCGATGTGAAGTAACGTGCTGGCTGCTGTCTCTGTGACGATATATAGCACAGATCCAGACTCTGCATATGGCAGTAGAGGGATCAAGACCCCGAGGGTGGGCCTATTTGAGGTACTTGTCCCATATCCCACTTCTGCCTGGATGGAAATCAAAAGGCAACATGAAGATCTTAAGATAGGTGACACCCAGGTGGTCTTGGTTCCCCAATATCAAAGAAGTAACTTTCATTTTAATTGGGGCCACCTGCACCTCTTTTGAACCCCCGACCCATTCCCTTCTCCCCCATAAATGTCTTTTTTTCCCATTATAAAGCCCCAACCACTTATTAAATGGAGCAGCCCTGAGTCTCACACAGTGATGCTGTAACTTTGACCCTCACATGCTGGATGGATTGGAATTCTTCTCTGAAGTCAGTTGGGCTTCTCCGAAAGTCAGTCGGGCTTTGGCAGGTTGCTCCCAGGTCCTCAAAACAAGCCCCCCTCCGTGTTACGGGAGTGTAGGGTCAGGCTACCAATCACCTCGTGAAACACCCACATCCCCCAAGCCCCCTCCGCACCGTGGACCAGATGATTTATTGTTATATATGCAGTGCTGACCCCAATACCCAGCTTGCAATGCAGCCAGATCAGCACCTTGGCCAAGAGTGTCTAGATTAAGATTGTATTTCAATGGCTGAAAGTCAACAGACACAGGAGTTTGGAATGTTCTCTTAGGACAACCCCTGTGGGAGAACACGTCTCAGCACCGGCACTTAACATGTATAATAATAACCTGAGAAATATAACACTATATTCATGGTAGGAACATAGGAAAAAATATGTGGTGGATAAATATGATAGGAGTGCAGCTGTGCCATTTCAACAGATTCAAACAAGAATGAAAATGCAGCTTTAGATGTTTTGATTTTCAGGCCACAGCATACAGCCTGTGTATTGTGATTTTTTTCACATTATTGTAGAAAACTTCCAGTGTAAAAGCAAAGAGCCTTGAAATAATAGGAAGAATGATAAACCGGTAATGTCTCTTTCTTGAGTATGCTTGTTTTGAAAAAATGAGGATGGATTTTTTTAAACCATTCATTATTTTACATGCATATTTTTAAGAAATGTTTCTATTGCACTGTTTGGAGGAGTCACAGGAAGTCATATAAATCGTGGTGGGAAAATTCTGATGGGAATGGTAACATTGTGCACTAAACATATTAATAGATCCTCTTGCTAGTTATCATTTAATCTGGGTGTAAACAATCACTTTTATGTTAAATGTAACATAATTTACAGTTCACTGACATTGATTGTAAGATACTAGAATAGGAATGCAGTTGTATTTGCTTTGTATTAGCTAACTGACACACCTGTTTGCAATTGCACTGATGCTGATGATGATAACCACGAGTGCATGTGTGGGGCTTTGTCAAACTAGATTACTAGTTGGTGAGATTGAAATCTTACATGTTGCTTCTGTCTTTGATAAAACAGTGGATACTTGGCTTTGGTTTGGGGTGCAAAAGCTCATTTTCAACTCTGTAAAGGTTTGAGGGTTCAATCAGTGGAAAAAAAGGAAAAGCGCAACTTTAACAGGCCTGAGAGAATACCATTTGAACTTTGCATTGCACCCACTATATTCTCATCACTTTAAGTAGGTGGGTATCAGGTAGAGGACATTCTCCTAACTCTGATAATGTAGTGGGTCTTGCACAGTCTTGAACTGAAGCATTATAATGCTTAAAAACGCTGACACTATATACATTAAGTACTTAGCATAGATCAGACCTTTGTGTTTATCTTGTTGAAGCATTGCGAAATTTTAACCACCAGTGTTGCAGCCATTTCTGTTTTTGGTAGAAAATTTTGTTTTGCTCACTCTTGACAGATGTTATTCACCAACTGGTTAGATATTAGGATGATTTTTGATTAGCTTGAGCCTTGAATCATACCCCAAAGTCATTTGTCACAATTTCTGCTTACTCCAAAGTGAAAAATGCATTGGCCAGATGTAACCGCAATTTTTGTGACTGTGAAAAACTTTAATTTAGACAGTAAAATTCCATACTTGCTGTGGTGGATTAGGTTAAAAATAGGGAGTGCTGCCATTTTTTGGTGCGACTGCGGTTGAATGTAACTCCAGTATAATTCACAAACAGACGTCTTGCACACCCTGGCACATGAGATGAAGGGAATATCCTGGGATATTGCACCAGTGTGAAAACTCCATGGATGTATGCTTAGCTGAAGGTGGTAATGGAGGGCAAGTTTATTTATTATGGAGTGGGACACCCACAGACTGGTGACTCAGCAATTTCTGGTGTCATTTTTTTTTCCAGGCCACAGAACATTGGTCGTTCATTTCTCTTGTTTTGACTTAATTTGAAACAATGAACATCTTGAAAATCATACAATGTGATGAAGTAATGTAATGTATGATTCTGGCTTCTGACACTGCCTGCGCTGCTTCAGCTCCCAGGAGCATATTCAAAGAGTCAAATGTTCACTGAGCAGGCTCTGTTCTCTCATTGAATGACTTGGTGAATGACAGAAAGTAGTACAGTACATTACAGCACCATTTAGCAAAGCAGTGCACACTGGAAAGCATTCTCAGGTGTTATCATATCATAGATCAAGTCAGAGAGCTGGGTTAGTCATGTTTAAATTTCTCTGCTTTTTGGCTTTACTTTCCACATTTATTGACACTTGAATAAAGGTTCATAAGAAGATTACTCTTAATATCACAACAAGTTTATGTGAGAATCATGTCACAGTTTGTACTAACGAAAGCTCTTTCAATCAATTTGTAGACCCCAATGGTTGGATATACTGAACAACACCTACAGCCTACACAACCTACACAGCCTACATAGAAAATAGTTTGATAAAGCAGATCACAAACATCATTGCTAACCTGCAGTTCAGGTTACTAGGGGCAGAAAACTAGAGCCTGAGTTTCAGACATTGTTACCAGATCCTAACCACAGTTTTACCCTAATACACAATGATTTAACCTAAATTTAAAAATGTATAATTTAGTGCAAAGAGACAGTGAAATCCATTTTAACCATAAACCAGACTCTGAACTAACCCATCCCCTTTTTCAAATCCTATTCATTACTATTCATAGTCCTGACAAGATGATTTGCTTAAGACTATGCACTATGGAAGAAAAAAATCTACACCTTAACATGACATGATATCAAAACCATATGGATGCTGATGGTCTATTGCAAATGAAGACCTCGCACGTGTGAACCAGTGTGTGTGCTGTTCACAGGATTCAATCAACTCATCCACTCAGGCTTTTAAAGAAGTGAAAACACACAACCAAACAATGTTTCATTCAAATATGTTTTCATAAAACAAACAGTACAATTTAAATTGAAGTGTTTGGCGGTAACAGGGGCTTTGTAAAAGCCAAATAGTCTTTGGCACCTTAATAAAAGATAACCACAAAGATACTATGACAGTGGTGTCTGGACTTATTGCCGAATGTTCAGCTTTTTGCCTAAAATATTCATCATAAGCAAATATTCATTATCAGCAGCAAACAAAACTGGATTAACTTTTACAAACAATAATGCTAAATAACGATGATAATAATAATAATAATAGTAATAATAATACAATCTAAAAATGCACTGAAATAACCAGCAATATCACTTAAGTGCAAGCTGTGAGCATTGTAAGTACAGTACAGAAAAAAGATGACTGACCATACATACAGAACAATATCAGGGTTTAATAACAGTACTCTGCTTAGTCATCCTTACACCAGTCAGAAACTGTAGGTACACTCCACAGAGACTGGATGGGAAAGACATTTATATAAACCCTGTGTACATCCCACGGTCCCTGCCAATGATCCTGACCCTGGAAGAGTTTTTCCTGGGACCCTGGGAGAGTTGTAATGTCCCATAGTTTTACTGTATACTGAGGGTGACTTCATGTGTTTCGTAGTATCTAAAAAAGGCAAATCTTTGAGTATAAAACAGGGATGCAGTGCTTTTGTGTGTAAAGCGATTATGTGTATGTAGGTTATTTTTCAGTTTGCATCTCGGCAGTGTAATTAAAAGGTATTTTAAAGGTAAGATATATGGATATAATCATGTTTTATAATCATCAATAACCTTGACAAAATAGGGCCAATTAAAAAAAGACACCATAATCTCAATAGCATTACCATGATTAAGGTCAGAGAGCTCTCTGAAGACCGCAGCATCACATACATACACACATACACATACACACACAAACACACACACATATATATATATATATATATATATATATATATATATATATATATATATATATATTTTTTTTTTGTATGGGGTAATTGAAAAAACATTTTCCACTGTACTGCCCATTGTTTAAGAAATTTAAAGCTACTGGTACAGTGGCAACTCCAGCTGTGAGGAAATCCAAAGGCAACAGTTGGAGGTCTCCTTAACAAATCAACATCTTCAGGATAAAAATTGACAAAAG
The DNA here is from genome assembly GCF_013368585.1 of Megalops cyprinoides. Classification (NCBI taxonomy): domain Eukaryota; kingdom Metazoa; phylum Chordata; class Actinopteri; order Elopiformes; family Megalopidae; genus Megalops; species Megalops cyprinoides. The sequence goes on from NC_050598.1 coordinate 10,478,490, forward strand.
AACATTAAAATTTGCATTCATAAATGTTGCATTCATGGATTGACTGCAAGTAAGAAGCCAATTTTGAAGGCAAGCCACAAAAAGAGGTATCTGAATGGCAACTGCAAGCATAGTCAGATGAGAGGAATATTGAGCCTTTTGGCCAAGCTCATCAGCTTCATGTTTGGCATGAAAAGGTGAAGCTTATGTTGAGAACAACAACCATTTCTTGCTTGCCAATAATTGAGAGTATTCAGTGAAATCTGTGAAGAAATGGTTAAGTGAGCACTAAATAAATATTGTCAACTGATCATCTCAGTTTCTAGACTTCACGCCAATTGAACATTTGTTGTTCAAACTCCAAAAAGATGTTCACAAACAAAAAACAAAAGTGGACCAAAACCAATTCTGTGATGAGCATTGGTCAAAACTCCCATAACATAATAAAATACTACAGCAAGCCAGTATAATCCAGGGCAGAGAAGGATTTACAAAATACCAATTACAGAGTTACAGAGTAAAAGCTACCATTTGCTCTGTGCAGTGCAATTGAAATTAAAGTATTTTAAGCAGGGAAAACCAATATGGACATTGATTTCTTTTGTTGTATGTTGTTGTTCTTTCATTGTCAGGAGAATGAATAAATATGGAGAGCTTTGTAGTTAAGTAGCTTTGAGATCCCAGTAGTTTTCCTGTCAGATTCATTCTGTATTATTCAGGATAGCAGCCATTATATCTGCAGCAGTCCACTGCAGGTTGACTACATGAGACATGTATAGGCTGTATGCAGTTTCAACAGTGATATTGAGGTAGAACTGCTGAAGTCTTCAGTGGTTCAAGAGTTCTGTGGAGAAATGAATGTCAGATTTTCATAATCAAAACTGGCCTATAAAATACAAAAACGACCTATATACCCAATATAGCTGTGAGGGTGATCAGGGAAGTAGCTAGCTAGAAGTATTTTTAACACTAGCCCATGACTGGGTCAAACACTTACACTTATCTGCATGAGCAACTAATCATGCTCTGTTGATAAGTGATAGTGTATAGGCATCATTGATAGCCAGCTAACTGGTTAACTAGCACGTGGAGATGGGTTATGAGTTGTGGAAACCAACAGTGATGTGTTCACAGTATAAACATTGTACTTGGTCTGCTGCCATTCAAATACAAAAATATCATCTGCAGGCTTTACACCATCGCTCACACACGCAGGCGTGATGCTTTCACTTCTGAGTCAAGGCAGTGCTACCATAAAGCCCTGCATCACAGAGGGTTGGAAATGACCCTGTCTACCCTCCACTAAAGCTTTTTCTTGCCCACAATATGAGAATATGCCCAGCAGGGAGTTGGCAGTCTGCCAGCGGTTTATTCATCGTTAATCCTGAGTAAGCCTTCTGCTCATGCACGTTAAGTTCCCATCACCTCAGATGCCTTACTTGAAACCGTGGGCTTTGTTTGCAGTAACCTGTCCCAGGACAGCTATACCAGTGCCTACCCCTACCACCTGGTCACGGTGGAAGTATTCTTTAGGTTTGCATGGGTTATCCTGACTGGAGACCAGACTAATCACATCACTGCTACAACCCTCTAGAGACATTTAATCCAGGTCTTCTGATTACCTGGGCACTGCATTATGGGAACCCACAATAGTGAAGCAACTGTTTGTACTGTGTGGATGCCATTAAATCCTGAACCAGCACCTAGCACCCATAGGAATTTGGTTTTTAACATGTAAACCAGGCCCTGTTGCCCATCTAAACACTTAGGCAAGATGAGACAACATACTGGGAGCCCTCAACTCTAAAGTTCTCTGGGCCTAAAACAGGTACAAGGTACACAGTGGTACTGGTCTACCCTTCACCCAACGGAGGTATACTGGACAAAGCCAGGATGAAGATCAGGTCTGGAGGGACATCTGGCAGTGGATGCTTTCAGTGGATGATCCCATGACATGCTGGCTAGTCAATAGAAACAGAACTGCTATGTCATTGTGACCAAGCCAGACTGCCTACTGTGTCTGCTCAGATACACCAGGGCATCTCATGGCTATGATTCATGGATACCATCAGCATATACAATATATACTCACTGTAGGAGTAAAGCGCATTCCAGACCTGTTGTCTGAACCTTGTGGAGAATAAACATGAATCTGTTGAACTTTGGTAGTCCACTAACAGGTATCGTGCCCCCTAATGGCACTGACAGGTTGTATATGTTTACATTGTCTGCGAGACAATGGAAAACATACAAGGTGAAACCAGGCTGACTGTTCTCCTTATTTTACCTGCAGGTTTTCATCATAAACCATTATTTTGGACGTACTCCAAGTTCCTGAAGTTTTTAAAACCTTGTTAATGTGTGTGACATAGACCAGCTTAGTCACATACCTCATTTTGTTTTCCACTGTTGAAAGGGGACTAGAGGATAGATGCCTGGGATGTGAACAAGAACACATCAGCTGTAAATTTCCATGCAGTGAAAAAAACACTGCTTAAGAATCTCAGTCTATGCTTTAATTTAACCTAAACAATTCATGTCCCAGTTTGTGTACAATTGTTGTTTACTTTACAGAAGCATGGCTAATGACTGCATTGAAACACAATGTATTTGACAACTTCTGTGTGAAGGGGAGCCTTCACCTCTCCCGTGAAGCTTGAATTGTTAACTGTCAATCATTTGTTAATTGGGTGCACCTGATCATTTGTAAAGGAACCAGCCTATTGGTTAACAAGCTGCACTTGACTAATTGAAGGTGGATTAAATACAGGTGTGGCTGGAGAGTAGGTGGGTAGGCTCATTTTGTCCCTCCTTTTGGTCGGTGTAGGCTTGTTTCATTGTTATTTGGTTTTTAAAGATAAATTGTTTCTTTTTACCTTTTATTCTTTTTGGCTCATTTATGGGAGAAGTGTCGTCCAGCTTCTCTACTCTCTGCAGTAATTGCACCCACACCATAGGGAAAGCCTACATGAGGACTCTCTAGGTTTTGTCTGAATGGTTACTTAGGCAGAAGAAGGAATTGGTGATAGAACTGGGGAGCTTAATTTTGTTTTATGGTGTGTTAAATCAAACCGTAAAATACCCAATGGATTACAGCTTTTCCCTACAACCTTACCTGTGTGTCTTGGGGCACGTTGGTTTACTGAGAGATGCAAGGCACTCCTTAATGCTTCATAGGTGTAGACAGTAGTGTGTGGATCCCAGATTTCAGGATTCTCATGGCAACAGAAACAGTGCCGTCGGCAAAGGGCCATTGATTCAGTGAGTCGTTGGAAGAAACAACAATGAAAAGCTGAGACATAATACTAAGATAGATACTAACATGTCCCTTATAGCAACAGTGACATGAAGCTGTATAATTCTGCTCTATAGCGCCTGCAAGATCTGTCTGTTTTTGTACTAACTCTTGGTGTAAGCCATGGAATCCTCCAAACTAGACTTCTGAAACTCTCTTCTGGCTGACCTCCTGGCAGTTAAGTGCCATCAGACATCCTCAGCTGATTCAGAATGTAAATGGAATCATCTACAACCAACCAAAATACTGTTCTGTCACACATCTTCTCACCTCTCTAAACTGGCTGCCTGTTATGGCTCAGATAAAATTCAAAACTTTGTTTGCAAACCAAGTTTGCAAACCAAAAAACCTTGCATTTGCCTTGAACTACATCTGAATGGTAAATGCAAGCATGTCTTATGTTCAGATGAGATGAATATTGAGACTCTTGGACAAGCTCATCAGCTTCAAGTCTGGCATGATAAGATGATGCAAAAACTGTATCCCTACACTCTATTATCAAACCTTATACTTCTGCCAGACTGTAGGGTCACTCACCTCGTTCACATCCCTTCTCTACCCTTGTAGAGTGGTAGAATGAGCTCCAAGTGGTACCAAGTGGTAGAATGAGCTCCCTACAACTGTCAGAACTGTTGGAGAACTGTTCATATTCCGTCTCAGACTGATAACCCACTCATTCAGACTACACCTGGGCGAACTCAGGTGTAGTCTGAATGGGATAAACACCTGGTGGCATTTCAGGCTTCTGAAGTCGTGTAATCTGTGATAAATGTATTGTGGCAATACAAACTTGTGGCAATACATACCTTGTAGCTGCAGATTGACAGTAATAGTTTAAAGTCGTTCAGTCTGTGACAGCACGTACTCCCATTGTGGCAGTGTTTCTGACAATGGCACTACATTTCAAGAATGACACTGATTTAGTATCTGTGCATCTAATTGCCAAACCCTATTGAATGCATTTCTTGTAACTCACTCTGGATAAGACCATCTGCAAAATGGAAAAAAAAATGTAAATAAGGTGGTGGGAAGGCACTGATTTCCCTTCCCAGTTACCTGCAAAGAGGACTGGAGCCAGCAGTTTGCCTCAGCTGCAGAGTACGGTAGAGGCACCAGGCGTGATGTAACCCTGAAGAAGACATGTGCATCATTTGAGCCAACGGTGGCGGCACTCGAGTTTTAATTTGTGAAAAGGGCTGTGGGCGCACATGGACCAGTAGGCAGTGCTAGCATGAGCCGAGTCTCCTCACTCTGTGCTTTAAGCTAGTAGTCTGTCTGTCTGCTCTCCGCCCCACACTTATCCCTTGAATTGGGGGCTCCTCTGTTGTAGCAAAGAGACAGGAATAATAGTAGGGAATCTTAGCGGATAGTTTTATTACAGTGGTTGGTGCATGCACTTTATTGAATTTGAGAATCCATGGTCATGGTTATTCTCAGGCTGTAGTAGGCTGTTAGGGCCAGTTTGAACTACAATAGTTACAATTGCATAACTGTAGAAATACAATTCAAGGGTGACAGGACAGCTTAACATAAACTGTAAACTGTGGATGTCATCCTATAAACTGTTCGCTCTTATAATTCCTCATGTGCATATTGAAAATTCCAGTTTAAAGGAGTGAACCAAATTCTATGCGAGTTATTCATTGCATAATCTCCAGACTGGCCAAGTCTTAAATACGACCTTCCATTAATGTCTACATTCTGATGTATGATTCAGAGTGTCTATGTTAGGCCTTTGCCAGTAACTTGAAACAGTAACATGAAAATGGTCTTGGCAATTGCTTCACAAATACCACATCAGGACTTAGAAAACCATAATTATGGGTTACATTTTTCAGCCTTGTTTATTTCAGAGTCTGGGGTAACAATTAAGAACATTTGCCCTACAATTACTGTGTTAAAAATAATAAAACAATTTACCTAAAATACCTGCATTTTGTGTGATGATTTAGGGTGGCAAGTCAAATTGCAATGTCTGGACATCACCCAGGTTTTGCCGAGCTGTCCGAATGATGGAACTTCAATTGTAAAGAAAGGGGATTTCGACAAGGTCAGAAACAATGAGTGATGATTGGAATACACATACCTGGGGTTGGTCCCCAGAGTCTGGTTGATCCACTTAATGAACTTAAAGTTGTGAAGAGTCACAGTTTAGTTTAACCCTTGAACATCTGTGATGTAACTTATCCATTAAAGAATGTTATTGATGATTTTAAAGGTGAATAAATGACAGCATTTGTGAAATATACTCCCAAATATTTTCTCTGCGACCCAGGGGAATTAAATGAGTGTAAGATTGTGGTATGCTCTGTTGTACTGTATGGAATCAGACTTTCCTTGCCATCCGAAAGCAGAGTTAGGGGTGTACTTGTGTAATGATAACATCATGGTCTGATGCGAAGGAGCCAGGAGACTTATTCTGGGCAAGGCAAAATGAAAGGCACATGTCCCATGTGCCCCATTCCAGATGTGAAATCTAGATGGAAAGATGAGCTGACGATCCAGAACTAATCGACAATATTCAATGGCATGCTCTCGGCCTTTTGTCTGAATGGCCAAATGGCCCTTAATTGAGGGTCAACGATTTTCATCCGGAATTCAGATGCATAGTTTCAGTGTGCATGCCAATTAGTTTAATGCGACTTCTCACAACTGTCCCAGGATTTTGCACTCAGTGCTGCACCTGCAGGCAAAACTGCGGGTGCTGGGTTTAAGTGGTCATTCCCCTGTTTTTTGCACCGTAGGATCACCTATTTTGTGCCACATGATATCGGGTCCAGAGTATAGGACAGATTCCCCAAAGACCATGTCTGACAGGGTAACTACCCATGACAGCTGCCTTCGACACAAAAGCTTGATCCCAGAATTCCACCATCGCAACCCACGCTACCTTTGACCTTTTCCGCACGATGGTTCCCGGCAATGTCCTAGATTCTTCTGGTCTCTCGGTCAGATCTAAACTTTTTGGAATCTTTAAAAAAAAAAGAAAGCGTGCGCAACGCGGTCCAAGACGAGAGAAAAAGAGGAGACAGAAGGAGCAGAAACGGACCCGTTCTCATCCCACGCAAAGGAGCCCGCAGAGCGGGGCCGAAGTCTGGGTCTGCCGTGCCAGGCCACGGCTCGCTGTGCTCACGAAGCCCACTCACATTAGGGGTTGCACCAAAAAAATTTCTCTGGGCGTAATTAAATGTGATATATCAAGCCTGATGTGTGGTAATTAAAAGCAGGCGCAGCCAGGCGCTATGGCGAGGGGGGCGGGAATGTGCGGTGGGGGGGGGGGGGGGGGTGTTTCACCGAGGGCCCGGCAGCAGCTGTCTATGTGCAGACAGCTCTGGCCTCTTCCAGAAATGATTGGCATCCGTCAGGCAGCGTGGGTCGCGGGAGCATGCCAGCGATGCCGGGCGCTCCCTGCCTCCTGCCGAGCCTGCAGTGCGCTGCGAATGTTTCCTTTAATGCCCAGAGCATGGAATGATAACGCAGAAATGCAAAACCGCTCTGTCCTGCGCCCTAGCTCCCCCCCGCCCGCCCACAGCACTGCCATACACTTCCTGATACAACCGCTCCCCACGTGTTTTCCCCTGATCCGCTGCCGGTCTGAGGCTTTGACGTCTGTTGGTACGCTTTACCGGTTGTGGCATCCGAAAGACTAACTCATATCGTATCGTATTCTTTATCTAACCTATGCTCTAAAGCCTGACACTTATCTGTATTTTTACCAGTTCTAGTGCTCCGAAGACTGACAGCAATCTGTTTTGTTTCCAGTGCGGATGCACTGAACCTTTGCTCTTCTTTCCACCGCTCGTACTTTTAGGCCTGACTTCAAACTCTGCAAGTTATTAATCTCCTCTCTCATATTGCAAGGCACTTTAGGGAACTGTTCAGGCTACTTCACACCTAAGGCCAAGCAAACAATTCAAAGTTTCAAAGTTTCTCTGAAAAATGAGCACTCTGCTTCCCAACCAGGTCCTCCGCAGCTTCAGGTATTCCCCAGATTTGGCCTCTGTGTAATTTATGACTGTTTTGATAGTTCTGTCCCTACTGGTGGTTGTAAATCAGCCGGGGGTGTAAATGATGACCCAAAATCCGGTTACAGATATTGTTCGCCTGTAAAACTGAGACGACAAACATGTGTGGTATTTCGTTGTGCTGTGGGCGATGCGTACCCCCCCCCATGTGCACCATAGCACCACCTCCACGGTCCTTGGCTGAATTTCGCGGAACAGGAGTGAGTCAATGGGATTTTGTGAATGATTCTTCAGCTCATGACTGCATCTGAATACCCAAGTGAGTTGTTTTGACACAGGCCAGAGCACCAGTGGAATGTGATTGTCGCACAGCCTTTGTGGGAGTGTGTGTGTGTGTGTCTTTGGTTGGGGGTGATTTAGTGCTGAGGGGGCGCAGTTCAAACGTGGACATCCGGCTTAGAGGGATGCAACCCAGCCTCAACTTCAAGTGGAATTCTGTTACACAATACAACAACCTTTACCTCAGGTAACCTCTGCTCTGAGCCTGAAATGACTGCCCACCACATCAATACACATGTATACAATGCTAAATACACACACGTACATCCATGAAACTATAATTTCCCATCACAGCGTGAACATCCCAGTAATGCAGCAAGAGCAACTATGCAGAAATGAAGATACATAATGTGAAAGATCTGAAGGCTTTTGTTACCATTTTTTAACAAGTGTGTTGTTTATAATATACTTATAAACAAAACCATAAATAGAACCATGGTAAATAACATGCCATTGTGAAAAAATATGAATGTCTTTGTCAAAAAATAAAATGATTCATCATTCCACGGTATTTAGCCTAGAATGCCTCCAATGGCCCTCACAGCTGTCAGAAAATGATTAGGAATTAACACGTTCAGGGTAATTGAACCTGTGATTTCTATTATTTGAATACCCAAAAGCTGAAGGTTTAGGTAATGTGTTTTTCTAATAACATAGTGAGTGCAGCAATAATTGAGTTATTGCAGCTGCTGTGCAATTACAGCATAATTATGGATTAAGAAAACATGTTCTGTGTCAATGATATAACAGTAAAGTACTGAAGTTAGCACTAAAGAAACCATTTGTGGTCTGTAAAGCAGTGACCTTAAACTCAGATAAAAAAAGTAGAATAACTGCTTCTAAAAAGAACAGAAACTAAATGAAAAATGGCAATGTAATTTTCTTTGGGTCCATGTGAAAAAAAAAAAAAACGTTATTAGCATTTGAGGAAAATTGGAGTTTCTGCTTTTGGAAACCACAGCAAGACAAATATTAATCTAATGTCATTTTCGGTGCCGTTAGGATAAACGACAGCTTCCATTTCTGCCAATTTACTTCAAGAGAACTGCAGATGTCATCCCGTAAAAGAACAGCTAGCTCCCATTCAGCTAGAAATTACCGTCACCTATTGCCTCAAATATTTCTAAAAACTTAACAAAATAATTTGTGCGTGGTATGCAGGAGGGCCATCCAAGAACCACACCAGAACGCATCTCTCTCATTGCTCTCACTTGTTTAGTCAGCCGTTTAGTTATCCGGCTGAAAGACACAAAATGGAGACGGCTCATTGGTGCGCCCTCCGAGGAGGTCAATACAAATGCGGCCATTTGAGAGTAAACCAATCCGAACGAACCAACCCTTGCTCATCGGACTGGCAGAAAATGTGATAAACGCAGCTGAAAAGTTGAAATCATTTGACACAATGCATGTTACATCATGGCCATACTCATTAAGTGATGCTTATCTGATTAACCCATGTCATGAGTTCTGGAAAGGGACTGGATGAGGTATAGCTCTGAGGACCCATATGTGGGAGGAGATTCGGGGAGAGTAAGGATTATCATGACAGTAGTTCCAGTTGCAGTAAAATGTTCCCTGCGTGTATAATCATTTTTATTGATTCCTCTAAATTGAATGCTCCAAAGACATCAGCACCAGCACAAGAAATGAGATCAGAAAAGAGCTTAATTTCCTTGAATGTATAAATGTCTTTAGGGATCAATTTCTGGTCCAAAATATTTCCATGTTCTCCACATAGAAAGACTAGACTTCTGCTGTCACAACAAAGCGAAAAAGAAAGAATGCGATTAGCCTGGATTTCATTGTGAACACTGATCTCAATGTGCTGAAACAAACGTGGTGGTTGTTACCAATGAAGACCTGCCCTCTAACAGTGAGCAATATGAAATGTTTGAGGTTGTGTTAAAATGCTGGTCACCTGTGCGTGAAAGCATGCTGTTAATTAGACCAATTTTGCACCATGGAGATTAGACCGGCGGGATTGAGGTGTGAAGCTTCTCTGCAGACAAGGCAAAGGCGTGAACGGGGAAACCGGGGCGATGCCTCAGGGTCTCGGTCGAGGCCCGCGGGCTGCTCTGTCGTGGGAGCCCGGCAGCGGCACAGGTTCTGGAATGAGGAGCTGGAGAGGAGCGTGTGGTGCGGAATGCCGGGACTGAGCTGGTCTGGAGACAGTGGAGTGTGGTGAGAAAGCATTTTAAACCATTGGGACGGCATTCAACACAAACTGTAGGAAGCTTTGAAGCAGCCTGGTTTATGCGCTGCGGTGGCTGCGCTGGGATTTCAGTGTGAGAGAACTCTTTTCCGGCTATTCATTTCTGTTCCCCCGTGCCATTTAAAACCTGGAAATGTATGGCCGACTCTCCAGGCATGAGTAGAGCTTCTGTGCGCCTCGCTTTCTCCATTTACTCATGAATGTCAAAATAAAAACACATCACAATGCAATAACCTGGAGGGACGTGTAAGGCACTCTAACAGCAATATATCATCAAATGTGCCTACACAGAGAGGCCTAACATTTTGCCCACTTCGAGTGTTGTTGTTGACCGAGGGCTTCTGAGTCATGGCTCTTAAGAGCTGTGCTGTTGTCTGGCTTCCTCTGATTAGCACTTGTTCTCAGTGAATATATATGGATACTGACACATATCAACCTCTGAAGAGACATACTAAACTGCCAGCTTGCAGCATGCTCTGTGGGAACGTGGCAGATGCGTTCAAATGGAAACATTGTTAGACATATATGCCTGTAAGTGTATTCATGGAGAGAGTGTAAGTGTCAGATCTTGGGAGGGGTGTGTCTGAGGAGTGTCTCAGCTGAAGCTCTGCAGGGGCATGTCAGCAGATGAAGAGGCGCGTGTACCGTGGGCATGTAGGCATTGGGGCCATGTTTGCATCTGGAGGTATCGAGGGCGTGTCAGCAGGTATGAGCAGTTTTTTTTATGCAGATGAAAGCGCTGACTTTTGGGATGAATCTGCAGATAAAGATGCGGCAGTATCGGTGTGTGGGGGGAAGGTCTGCAGGTATCACAGGTGTGTCCAGGGCATGGAAGGGCATGTCTGTAGATGAAGGTGTGCAGGTAGCAGGGACAGGTCCTCTGGTATCAGGGGGCATATCTGCAGATGAAAGCATGCAGGTGTCAGGGGAGGTGTCCGCAGATGAAGGTGTGGAGGCTCTCGGCATATAAGTGCATAAGGGGAAACATGCCCAGTGGAAGGCTGTGGTTTACCACAACAGCTGTACGTGGAGCAAAAACATCTTGAGACACAAAGCTGCCTGCACTTCTGCCTCTCTGTCTAACCGGCATGGCATGCTCGTGAGATCTGCACCTTTCTGTCTCACGCATAACGCTGAAGCCGTGCCTGCAGAGACTGCTTGTTTGTGTGTGCCTACTGGCAGTTGTCAGCGTACACTTACACACATGTGTATCAGCTCATTTCAGGCAGGGAGATGAAACAATGAGTGTTAGCATGAAAATACAAGCTGTGCATACAAGCGGCAATCTGACATCGGCAAAGACACACAGCTCTCAAACTGACAGTCCCTCTCAAGTTTATTAATTTTGTCGGTTCATGACTCTCAAGTCACTACTTGTCTAAGCAGCAAATCTACCCACGAGCAAACTTTCAAACGCTAGCCGTGGACTCAAAACTGACATCTGACTGCAAATATTTTTTTCCGTTTGTATTTGCTAATGTCCTATTTAAAATATTGCTGTCCATCCACACTGCAATATCGCTCACTCCGTAATAGATTTCTCCTTTAAGTGGAAAGGTGAGCTAATATAAAACCGATGCTGAGCCCTCCTGCCAGCGCCCTCAAACGACACAGACGACGCTACATCATGCGACCGCTAACATCGCACAACAGCCCCGACTGTGCAAGCGCTACTTTACGTTTATTAGAACTTCAGAACAGCAGAATACGAATACAACACACATCACTGACACAAGACCAAACTTTTCTCATGCTTTCCTCATGCTTCTCGGTCTTCTCTTTTTTTCTTCCTCAGTCTCTCTCCTCTCTGTCTCTCTCGGTCTCTTAAATCTGCCTCTTTTCTCTGTTGATGCCTGTGCTTTTCAGAAAAACAAAACATTACTGAGAAAAAGTGAAAAAAAGAGAAGGCAAATGACAACTCTCAAATGTTCGTATTCTAAAACCAGAACATTAGTACAAACCATAATAGCTGGCTCAGAGAGTGGAGAGTAGATCCAGAAGCTTGCTCTCACAGGCAGTGATGTAATGCAAAACATTTCTGCTGAAGCACTTGCTTGTTACAGTCTCAGGGATCTATTTTTACCATATTTATCTCCTCCAAAAAGCAGTCTGTATCGTGTCGAGGCCCTTTAAATAGCCCGTTTGTTCCAACAGGAAAAGGGTGACATCTGATTTCTGTAAAACATTCCTGGTGGGTTTTTTTCCTCTTCTTTTTTTTTTGCAATCACTGCTGTTAGCAGTTATTTTTCATCTGAAATTTGCCAAACTATGCATATAATTATGATAGATGCACTAAAAAAAACCTCTGAGATAAAAATACATATTTGAAGAGACTGCATGTCTCTTTGCTTTGTTGTCTGCGGTCTTTAACAAACACTTCGCTAAACGCATAAATGAATAAATAAATAAATAAATAAATAAATGGGTAAGTAATTAAGTCCTGTCTCACCACGACTTTATTGTGGACTGTTTTACTCATGTGTCCTCCAGAAAGTCTGGCCAGGTGGTGATGAGCTATATTATTTTGAGTAATAAACAGGGTGCTGTTTTTGTGTCCAGGCGTTCCAATTAAAACCAGCGAGCACGTACACACGCACGCACGCACATCATAAGATAAATCTGAGGCGCAGAAGTGCACATTCCGCCATGTTTCTTTTGAAGGGGAATTCCGCGCTTGAGCTTTCGCATGGCCATCGATACCACGTTGGCAGAAAACCACACGTTGCATGAGACTTTTGTGATCGAAGCAGGGCTTCGTGACCTTATTTGATGTGTTTGTTTTGGATTCACTTTCAAAAGGTTTTTTTTTTCCCCCTTTTTGGTCATTTCTAAAAACGAGTGTTGAAATCTTCTGACCCTACCTGGAGTTAATTATTTTTTCTTTCTTTCAACACTCTCTGGAGTGTATGAATCTATAGAGCTCCCAAAATGAAAAGATTTGGGAATGTGCTTGTTTTTAAGTATGAAAATGTGGGTACTTCTGAGCGCTTGTGAGGATGCACAAACATGTGTCCACACAGAGCAGATTATAGCTCTTGCAGTCCCTTGGACTCCAGCCTCCCTGAGGGCAGGTAGTCATCGAACAGTAATCCTACCCTCTGAGCCCTCATGGCCCAACCTGTCTCCGCAGCACACCTGTGTTCCTCTCAGCTTCCTCCATTTCCGCTTGCAGGCTTGCCCCTACACGCTCCCCGAGCTCAAACCATTAGCGAGGCCGGCGATGGCCGCCCCAGAAACGGCAGGTAATTGTCCTGCTCCACTTTCCATATCCCCTGTCACCTGCCATTTTTATTCCAAGATGATGGGGTCACCGCCCCAAATAGAGGGGTGAAAAGTTCACGTACACAGTCTTTGCTGCCTCCACTCAATCTAACTGCAAAGTGCTTTGTCCCTAATGTTGAGTTGCAAATTCAATCAAGAGGTACGTTTGTTTGACATGGATTTCGCAGCTGTTAACGTTAATGAAAAAGGTAACATTCGTAATCTACAAATACAGCACATTGTGGTTCAGCTGAAGAGAAGCCATAGTTTTAGTGATCCTGTTTTACAGTACACACCCTTTTTCTCTCACAGTTATGCCCGTAATATAATGCTTTATTAAAAATGTATCAGCACTGATGATGAGTTACATCCATACATAATGAGCCACTAACTAAACTCATGTGACGCGGCTGGCCGGTAGGCTGCTTTTTAAGATGGTGGCAAAGTTGTTTTGAGAGCTGGAAATTTTAATGCGGAACACAAAGTAACGAGGGAAAAGTAACAGGGAGAGATGTTGCCCATGTGTACTTCAGAACTGCGGAGTGTGGCGTGAGGCTGGTCACAGTATGCCACTGTGTGTAATGAGTCCCACCGCTAACGTGTCAGATAAATCTTTGTGCGATTAAACAGACGTGTTAGGCTTCACAGAGCAATTGGATTTGACTGTTGTGGCGTGGAGCTTGAGAAGACAGCTCTGAGACCTGGTTCACAGCTGTCTGCTGGAGAAGAGTGGTGTGTTTCTTCTCTCTCCCCCCCCCCCCCCACCACCCCCACCCCCACTGCCCCAACCACCCATCCACCCATTATTAATGCTCTGGTGCTTTATAATGTCCAGAAGACATATCCAGAAGTAATATCAGCTAAGCTTTTTTCTCTTTTTTCATTTTTTTTTGCCTTCAGATGCAGTTAACATATAATTTCACAGTACATTACCAGCTCTTTCCGAGGGCTCGCAGAATAAATTGCTGCATATCTGAGGCCAAATGTGCTGTGTCACTACTTTCTTCAGCTCCTTTTCCACATACATTCTGTCGCGGTAGCTTGTAACTCTGATTGTCAATAATTTTGCAATTTTGCATAAAAAGGAGCAGTGAGTATGAGAGGTATAAAACATCCAAGCTGTGGTTCAGAATACTAAGCCCTGAAAGCCGCATCAACATTTTGTAGGTCAGTAGGCATAGTTATAAGGGTCAGAGATATATATTGCTATATTATACCATATGATATATTTGATTCCTAAATATTCAATCAGTTCAAACCCAAGCGAAATGCATCACATTATGCTTTAAGTGTTGATTTTTACTTAGGTGTTTGTTCAATGCATATCTGTTTAACGTGTATTTTTAAAACCATATTTTTGTATTTTCCCGTGAGCCCACGCTGTGTTCTAACTATATGGTGTAACACATAGGACCGAAGACGCTATTTAGTTCTGCAGGGAAAGAGGAGAGTACTGGTACAATATATCAAAATTGGTTCATTTCGCCCCCTGGTGGTTGCATTCCATCCATATCCCAGGGTGCAACATTTTAAATAACTGTGGTCAAAAATATGAATACTCCCCCCATCCCATCGAACTAACCCTAGAAGATATTAATAGAGCTCGCTGTAGGCTTTTCCAGAGCAGGTAGATCTAATAATGTCCCTCATGCTTATTTAGAGCAGGGATGTACCGTGCGGTTTCAGCTCAGCCTCGGCTGAAGGTAGCCCTGCATGGTTTTTCTATTTTCGATTTTCACCTTGTGTGTTGGGATTGCACAGCAGGGTCTGCTGCATGTGAACCAAGGTAGCTCAAGGTAGTTGAGGGGGTCAGGTAGAGTTCTCATTCAGTCCGGTTGGCATGACATTGTAGGTTTGAGGTATTGTGAGAGAGAAGAGTGCCCAGGGATGCCACGCTGACCCAAGCAGGACTGGAAGCTCCGCGAAGCAGCCTTCACTCGCTGTATATTCGGAGCGAGCAGCAGCTCTGGTTTGGAGGCATGCGAAACAGGATGCATCATACCAGCGAGGACATCCTCATTTCTGCCTCCGTCGTGAGGAATACACATCGCGAGCGCAGCTGCCTCGAACGAAGGGAGCAGCCAGTGCGTGCCAGTCTTCCAGATGTCTGTCCTCACCGTGTCTGCCGCTACCTGCCCCGCTCCTCTCCAAAGCGCGTTTTCATTCCAGAGCACCGCACATAATCACTATGCTTAACCGAATCGCAAACAGACCCGAAACGTGACTGGCCTTAATCACCTGTCTCAATGACAGCCGGAGGGAGCGAGCGGAGCCACGCAACCCTGTTTTTAGACATTTGCATACAGAGAAACTTTCCTGGATCGACTGCGGCGGAGTCTGATTTGCATAGGGAGCGATGTGCCACTGCACGACTCGGGAGATGCCCAGAGTGGCCTGTTCCGTTTCCCTGAACCCTCCCGACCTGAAATCTCAAACTGATTGGGGATGCTGGCCCTGTGCGGCGCTTGAGTGGCCGCAGATGACCCAGACTGGGCTAATTGTGTGTCAGTCACAGAGGCAGATCTGGAAAAGAATCAAAATGACAACCCAGAGCCATTTACTGCGATTCTGAATCCCACGCAGTTCCCATGCTCCTGGGAGCAGCCGCTAGGGTTTACCACAGCCACCTCTCCCCCCCTCTCTCACTACACGTGTATGCGCTTTTGTAGCGCTGCGTTGGAGGGCTCCGATCCCCACATCTCAGCAAGAAATCATTTTTAAACGATTTCTGGATGCTGAGGCAAATCCTAGCTGAACTTCGGCCCTTCGTGGTCTCTCATTGTCCAGCACTTGGCTTTCAATGTGCTCGGCTCACTCTGTCATAATGCATTCTTTGTTCTCACACAAATTGTCTCACCTCTGAACATTAGCTGTGTGTGTAACCCATGGGCGAAGCTTTAAAAAAGGAAATAAAAGATTAGAATTAAACAGAACTGTAGAATACAGAACAACAATGAAATGCTGGTTTGGGTAGATGTACCAAGCAATGTTAAATCATTCTTGTGAGATCTATTGCTTTGGTGTATCATAAGTATTTCTTTGACTTACTGAT
Organism: Megalops cyprinoides; assembly: GCF_013368585.1. NCBI lineage: Eukaryota > Metazoa > Chordata > Actinopteri > Elopiformes > Megalopidae > Megalops > Megalops cyprinoides. The sequence continues at coordinate 10,494,593 of NC_050598.1, forward strand.
TGCTTCATTAATTAGGCTTAGTACTGGTAATCATCAATACCAATGATCAATTATGACATTTTACTTAGTAGTCTATGTGTGTATATGGATTCTATGATCTAGTGACTGGGATGTATGGTAGTATACTTGGCTTCCCTTGTCTAGACAGGTTGCACAAGTTAACTTGTGGTAATCCTTGGATAGAGTTATGCTCACACTCACTGGTTTGGGAGTGTCGTTTGCCTGGACTGACATTGTTGCTCATTCAACTTGAATGGACACACATCTGTTCTGTTGTGCTGGAAGTCTCTCTGAATAAGAGCATCTGCTAAATGAATGTAATGTAATGTATTTTACATGTGTATATTTCATTAGTATACAGCATTATTTCAAAAAGCAAGGGAGACTGTCAGCTGGGAACGTTAAAAAATGGTTAAAAAATGGTTAAAAAATCATTTTCTCCCTCCTCTTGAGTAAAACAATTTTTTGCACTATGAAAAAACTGAAAAGGCTGAACTGAGGGACATGAAGTGCTGGACACATGTGAGGAAGTCAGATTGTTAACAATGCTGCTTTCTGGAATGAGCCATCCTATCAGTTCAGCACATCACTCTCCTGGAGCCCAGTATCCTTTTCAAATGTTTGATCAGATCGGACTGTGGATAGTATGCGAGTACCAGATCGCATATGTGAGTGGAAGGGCCAACCGTTTAGGAGGACCTTAACTGACATTCTGTTTGCAGGAGTGCCAACACCGACTCACACAGCCTTGGGGTCTGCAGTACTAGAGCTCAACTCTGAGATTGTCTGATGACTAAATCACAAATCCTGGCCAAAAGCTAGGTAAGCTCAGTATCTCTGAGTATTGGGTGATGACACCTATGGTGTGTGTACCAGTTGTGCTTACCCTGTTATTTCTCACATGCATTCTCCTGTAGAATTAGAATGGCTCAGAGGCAGTCAGACCACTGAATCTGCCCATTATTTTGAGTCCATAGTGTGGATGGTTTTAATAGGTGTCTTACATTGGCACAGTAGAGTTGGGATGGTTAAGGAAAGGGCACAAAATCCAAAAATGTAATATCAATCCTGAAAATGGCCATAAGGAAAGACATCACTGCAATTGCACAGGTTACTCTGGCCTAACCGGGGACATAAAGCAGTCATCTGCTAAACCGCAAAGTCCTTGTGCCCTTTATGAGAGTGTAAAAACCAGCGGGGGTGCGCCCAGTTAAACAATAAGCCGGCATTTCGCTGGGCCTGCCGCTTAGCACGTTGCACATGGTGCTGCAAACATTAATCTCCGTCCCTGCCGGGAATATTTCACATAGCTCTGCCTGAGCCCTTCCCCCCCTCCGAAAGAATCGTGGCGTCTTTGGGAGCTAAGCCTCAGGTACGTGTTCAGTGGGTACCCAAGAAATGCCACACGGACACGAAAAAACAACGCTGCCCCCCCCTCCGCTTCTAGCCCTGAACCGGCCCAAAGCCGGTCCCGAGGAATGCGCGGCGGGCCTGTCAGCGGACTCGGCTCTCTGGCAGCCGCCTCGGGTTTCATAACCTGCTCTTTGTTCCAGATGTTGGGGGACGTGCGGGTACAGAGTCCCTGCTGCAGCTGTTCCAGGGAACATGGTGGCACACGGTGGCTGGACGACAATGCCTCCGGGCCAAACGGACTCCACTGTGTCCGTACTTTCTACCGCGCTCCCACAGCGGCCAAAACTTCATCTGAAAGTGCGCATCGAGTATGCCGGTTCCACAAGTTAGCGTCAGGTCATGCAAGATGCTGTGTTAATGTAACAGCGGATGCAAGGTGTTGCTCTGTGGGCGATTCGAGCATGTTACTTCATGCATCCCCCTTTCCCAAGACAGAGATTTGAATCTGACTCATGAGCCATCGAAAACACCGAGAGCCTTAATACGCATTTTGTAATAACTTCTCAAATGACAGACTTCCAGGTGAAATGGCTCCATACATCAAAGTAAAGCTATACTTAGTGCCGTGAAATTGTGCTGATCTGCATCAACACCCCCCGGCGGCATTGAGGGCGTCGCCTCTGCACCTTCGCCTTCTTTACTCTCGGTTCCAGTTTCGCCGTCGTGACGTCAATCTGCAACTCTTTACCGGGCAGGGTTTGGGAAGAGCTGTAATTTGGCCATCCCCTCGGGGGGGGGGTTCCAGCTCAGCAACAGCCCTGAAGGCGAGACCTCACCCCGCTCCACGAGCCAGCCTCTGCCATGGAGAATTACAGCCTGAGCACAGGTGTCTGTGTGCAATTAACCCGCTGATGCATGGAGGCGTGGCAAGACCTCCCACCACCAGCACCACTCCCCACCGTCGCCTTGGCGACGAGGACAAACCAAGTATACCAAACAGCCGTAAATTTTCAGAGCACTCTGGGGAATAATATGCATGCACACAAAAACAATGCCACACAGCACACAATCAGAAAAGTCTATGTCTATCAACAGAGCGTAGAAATATCTCACCCTCTGTACTGCTAAGGCGTGGTTTGACCTCAACACTAATCTGTTTTATGTGCAAAACATAAAATATGTCATATTTATGCATCCATTTCAAGAAACATAAAATTCAAAGAATGGGGGTTGGGGAGTTCTGTGTATGGAGAGCATCTGCAGTATTCACTGTCTTTTCAGTTTATATTTATAGCGCAGTTCATTTAGACATTCTGTACATCTATAATGACCACATACAAAAAAAGCTTCCGTCTTTCAAAATATAATTCATTTTCCTGGAGGTCATAAAAACACACAGGATAATTTACAAAGCCTTGCCTGTCTAAAAACCACCCTCTTTTGCAGTAACACCATGTTCCTGTTCCTAGGAATTACTCTAGTTTGACCCAGTCCAATGAAGTCTAAACTAGTCATTATTGCCCATTTGTACATGCTATAAAGGGAAGTTCATAACACAAAGAACGGAGGAACTTCATGTTCAGCTATCACAAGTTTAGTAACCCCTGCACTATATATATCATGCCCCAAGCTAAGGCATGCGACTGTCAGCTACATCTCAAGCTAATTCTTTAGATCATTTTTTTCATAAATACATGAAAAAAATGATTTAATGATTTTGACATTATAATTTTGATAAGCTTCATCTACACTGAAAAGCTGTAAGGGTAGTACATCAAAACAGCCAAGGAGACGCTTGCGAAAGACCCACCAGAATCCTCCACCAACAGCCCAGGGCAACCAGGCTTTAAGAGCGGACTTACAGAATACCTTCTGCAAGTCCCTTCAGCCCAGACCTTCATGCTATGGCAGGAATGCACAGTTAGGCCCCACATCCTGGGACGACAGGAATGAGGGAGATAAGACCGCTTCTCTCTTACCCCAACAGGTCCTGACTGAAATATGTCGCACGGGGGGTGAATGTGTGATATTAAAGCTTTGGAAAACATAAACTTTCCCTTTTTACCTGGCGTAGGTATGCTTGGCTACTGAGAGTGTATCATTTAAAATGTGGGTTGTAAGACACTTGTTGGCCACCCTCAAAATTCAAAATACAAATTAAGGAAGACTTCATACTGTATGTTAATGCTTATGTTTAGCGGAAACACGTTCATGCTTTTAACACAGTCTATATACACGTCTGTGCATTTCTGATTTTATTTTATCACTCAGGTCAAAATTACAATATTCAATTCATTTCACCCAGTATTCAAATAAACAAAAATCAAACGTGACACTGTACAATTTCTCTGTATTAAACATGGTACTGAGGTAGGAGGAACAACAGTTCCTGTTATGTCAGTTACTAAAAATGAAGATTTAGGTTAAAAAAACATCCTTTTTAATACTGATGTACTGCACACAATAATCCAAAAATCTTGAATAGAAGTATATGCATAGAAACAAAGTTACAATACAGGACGGACACTCCTGCTGCCACACTTGAGAGCTTCTCTTGTGAAATCCAGCATGATCTGTCAGTGGTGAGCACCAAATATAGATTATGCACTTGATTATTCGTACGTGCTGTACTGAAAACAAATTTTTTCTATTAAACCAACTTACTGCCACGAACATTTCATTCAGTCTGCTTCACAACAGCAAATAAAAAAATCACCTGAAGGCAAAATACCAACTCATTAATAAAGTAAGGCTAATGCTTTACTTTTTGGCTTCCATTAAAAAAGAAATGTAGGGAAACAGAGGCTTTGGTGCAACCCCCCCCCCCCCCCCCCCCCCCCCCCCAGAAAACAAAGGGAAACACTTTAGCTGCCTTTTTATAGTCAGTGCAATCAAACAGACAAAAGGCATTAGAACCTATCACTCTGAGAGGCACAACTGCTACCCTCCACATGTAAAAAAAAAAAAAAACACTCAATTGTGCAGACACATTCATGAGTGTCCTCTTCAGTCTTCACAACACTGTCCCCAGGTACAGAGATGCTTCAGTAATCTCACACATGACCAGCAGTGCAGTCCCACCCTCTGCCATCTTGTGCAGTATCAGCTGCTGCCGTATCAATCTTCACCTGGCCCAACGGGTGCTGTGGGAGAGAGGAAACGTATTGCAGCATAGGGGCCCTTTAACAGCATCTAGAGGGGATGAAAACAGAGCGTGCCCCTTCGGCCAGCTTTTATATGGTACTGTGATACCACAATACACGTTCTGGAAAAGACCATTACACAGGAACCAAGCCTAATTTAACCAGAAGCTGCAACAGTGGTGCCCTGTATTGTACATTTCTCCACAATGCATCCCAAACCAGGTTTCAGTCCTGCCTAATCCTGGCCATGCATTCATTGCATCTCTTACACGACATTCCAACTTATCCTACAGTCCCAGGAGCTAAACCTTGATACAGTTGCATTTAAATACGTGGGTTACATTCCAGTATCATAATCAAACAAAATGCAGTTATGTCATAAAAACACATTTCTGAGCGCAAACTTTAAACAATCCAGGATCTGAGACTGAAGGGCTTATACAGTAAGGAGACAGGAAATGTGATTCATGTAGTTAAAACTGTGCTGGGCTGGGCATACCCATCCAAGATAGATTACCTCGGTGTAGGACAAGCCAAACTTCATAACGCAGTAAAATTTTCATCCGTTTGTCTGGCAAGTTTGTGTACAATTAGCAACTACCTTGGCAAAACAGCAGAGGAAGCATTTTGGTGCTTGGTTCACATTGTCTTCCAGGCCATGATACATACGTCTGAATAATATGCATAACCTTTTATCAGATTAGTGAGTTTCCACTGAACCGCTTCATGTTCCAGTTCTAAGGGCAGAACAGCAACGTCTGATCCAGGACCACAATTCTCCCAGCAGCTGCACATGATTCTAATACCAGTGGGTTTATGGGCAGGGCTTCAGGACATGTAGATCCTCTGAATTAAGGTCATATTCAGGAATATTTTTATAATGTCATTAATAGTCCAGGGACCAAGGCTGCCATTGGTCCAAGTGAATCTCCATTTTGTCAGTGTGGCCAGCTCCTTCTACCTTTCAATAAGCACCATTGAGGCAACTTGACTTGACATAACCTAATCTAACCGCCAGCCCCTGACTGTACACAATACCCACACATACACACATACGCAGTCTCACACCGCCCTGGTCCCCCCCTCCCCTTCTCCCTGGGCGCTCGAACCTCATGGCGTTTTCGGCGCGGCGCAGGGTGCCTCTCGCTGCTCGGTCTCCGGCATCGCTTTTGGCACTCCCTCCTCCCTCTTCTCGGCGGCCAAAAAATCATGAATGGCGCTCTCTATGTGGGGTCTGAAAATGTGGTTGAGTTTGGGGTCCACCACCTGAGTGATGATTCTGTCCACGCCAGACTCCAGCATGCCTGACCTGCTCGGAACACAGACGCGCACTGTGTTACCCCCCCCAACGCAGTGGCAATTAGAGGGCTCGGAGCAGGGGAGCACAAGCAGGCCTCTCATGCTGTCAGCCCGGATTAGGGAGAGCAGCGAGATCGCGGGCCACGTGCTCCCCTTTGGACCACTGCTGCCATATGCAACCAGTGCACACCCCGATGACACAACAGCACAAAGAATACAAGGCCGTTTACAGCTTCTTCTCTATTATTAGCCCTATTTATTTACTTTACCGCTCAAAAAATATGAGTAGCTAACTGTATTTACATGCTGTTAATTCAGAACACTGGTCCCTGACTTTATACATGAAATTTCATCTGAGAATTTGAAAATCAAAATAAGGGGTGTTAACCAGTGTGGACAGCTAGGAACTGAATCTCGTTAGAAAAACACAAAATCAACGGAATAGTTTGCTTAGGTTATTATCAACCGAAATTACACCAAATTGCATACTCACTGCACAACGCTTTGCCTTAGTCCATTGCGCACCTGGTTTTTGTTGATAGATGGGTTCCACTCTTGAGTGCTCAGGTGAGTGGACACAAAGTTGTCCACCTTCTGTCGCAGATTTTGATAGGCTGGCTGATGACAAGACGCAAGAATGCAGCCAAGTAAGACTGTAGACAACACCATGATCGTTTATATACCAACTAGCTAACCCTGCGTTTGCCAACCAGGTGTCCAAGGAAATCTGGTTTATTGTGTTTTGTTCCAACTGTCTGTTTGATTCACCTGTTAATTCACAATTCACCAGTGGCCTCCGTTTACCATCTAAGAGAAACACCGTTTTCACACATATGATTAAAAGGTACGAGTTAGTTATATATATATATATATATATATATATATATATATATATATATATATATATATATATATAACTGATTAGTTACTTGTAATGCTAAAGAATCACAAATGAAAATAAAATTAGAAACCTTTACATAATTTTTTCGGTTAAAATAAACACCCTTCCAACCTTCAAACAGGACTAACAATGGCAGTCAGTAAACAAGCCAGACAGGTGATGCCAAACTGGACAGACAGTAACATAACAAACGCTCATTGTCTATTCTAACATGAAATCTATTCCATATTCCACAAGAGAGTTATTGCTAACTGCTGGGTCAAGACGCTGGCTATTTAGCCACCTAGCTAGCTCACTACTTAGCTCTGTAGCATGCTGGTTAGAGGAGCTACATTTCAGGTAACTTTTGTGTTCACTTTTTGTGTTCAGACACTAGCTAGCCGAATTACCTAATGGTTAGCTTTTTGCATTCCTCGCCTGACAGCTCGCTAGCTGGGTACAACAACACTAGCTGAGTTAGCACACACTGTGCAAAATAATCGGTGGAAACCTCACGTCTCCAGAGGCTAGCCAGCTAGCTACCTTTGTGTCCACATCTCCCAGACAGTCTCTCCGAAACTCGTCGAACAGGCCCCGGTTCTTCAGATGCTCCACGATCAGGCCTATTAGCTGCGGATCTCCGGGAGGCAGATTAACCGCACCGCTGCTCCCATCCGCCATCCCGAAACTACACCGTCCGACCTAAAAGCTAACCAAAGAGAGGGTTTATGTATCGAAACGGGCAAGTACTCTAGCAACGATCCGGGTCAAGATCAAACAATGGGAGATGGAAACAATGCCTGCAGACAAGAGTGAATCCTTGCGGCGCAAACGGAAGCTGTCATACACTGCACTACAAGTACCACAATGCACTGCAAAATGCGGAGAATGTAATTTTACCAAAGATATTGTGATAGGAAACCGTCACCTGACAGTGAGAAGTTTTAGTTCCCACGTAAGTGTTACATTATGTGCCGATACATTTCTTTTTTTACTCACATTTAAATGTAATCCAGAGATTCCCATAATTTACTAAATCGGTGTATTTTTGTTTTAATTTTAATTTACCCTTTATTTACCGGGGTGGTCCCACTGAGATCAGAGAATGTATTTTTCAAGAAATAACTGGACAAGACAGAAACACAAGTTAGGTCCTACATGTAGCACATCAAGAGACAAACACGAACATTACATTGAACATTGTTAACATAACAGAGGTTAAAGAAATACTAATTAGAAAATTAAAAATATTGACAGTCTCCGAAAATTAATTGCACATCAATAATGAATGATAAAATTAACATTCTTATCGTATATTATTACAGTAGGTACAACCTCAATCAGAACTGTTAGATAGTATTTCAAATGGGATCAAGATGTGATATTGTAAAAGTTCTATTATTTTTTATCAGCATTAGAATGTTGACTACAGAAATTAAGTGTGTCCTGTGCACAAAGTGAAAAATGGAATTGCTGCTCACCAGTTGCACCATAGGCCTGGCTCGGAGCCATACGTAAAAGTGCCAAGGACTTTTGGTTCTCAGTTACTGTTGTTAACGATGACGACATGGCACTCAGGAGTTTTGGAGGGGCCCAAACAGAGACGTGCTGAAAGGCCAGTTCTCCCTCCCTCCGTCTTTGTCTTTCTGTGAATAATCCATAGCCAAGTTTGGTAATCAAGCTCCACTGGCGGGCCCTAATACAATGCTCTGCATTTACCCTATTAGCAATGCCTTTACCTCATTTCTCGGTTGATTCACATTGCATGGAAAATGAACGAGTCAGCATGGTAAATGCACTAGCCCACACTGTGTGCTAGGAGATTAAATGAGGTCTAAGTTGTGTCAGAGGCAATTATGGTCCAAGAGGTAGGCATTGCTATTGTATACTGTGCGCTCGATAAATGTGACATTGGGAAAGCAAGCTTTTCATGATGTAATGATTACTCAAATGCTCTCTCTGTGTCTGTTTTTCTCTCTCTCTCTCTCTCTCTCTGTATTACACACCCACCCACCCACACACACACACACACACACACACACACACAAACACACACTCTGAAGGAACAGCTCAGCCAATTCTGTATTGTCAATGGTTGATTTCACTGAGGCAAAACAGTAGCACATTCAGATGGAAACAAACAGGTGAAACCAAGGAGTTTGTATAATTTTCTGCAATTAATTATCAGGTAAAATGCATGGATGTAAAACAACAGCAAATAAATATAAAGTATAACAACAAAATTATGTTGTATTACGTTGTAGCTTTAATTCAGAGTGATCTTCACAATGGAGTTGTAAAAGTAGTGGAGTGGCACAAATTGCGAAGTGAAGAGCCTTAAAAGAGATACGATATCAGGATGAGACACAAAGGCCAACAGTATAGCAGTTATTTATTTATTTATCTTTTAAATAGGGTATGTAGTCTTCAAATGACTGTAATCAGCGGGCTATGCTTTTAAATATGAAGTGAACAGCAGCCTCCTCAGTTCTCTGGAACGGTTGCCAGGCAACTAGAGAAGGGAGGCATGGTAATGCATTAAGAGAAGAGCAACAGGCCTGCAGGTAAGAAGACAGGCTGTTAAGTCCTTGTTGTTGCACAGGTCACTCTGTCCCAAGTCAAATTACACCCTGGTTGGATCTAGGAAGGTTTGGCTTAGCTCAAGTGTGCACAAGGGTACAAGGAGTCACATGGGATGGAGGGGTGAGCCAATTATTCCAAATAGTAAAACAATCTGAGAAAGATATTGTGGACTCAAACGTGTTGCAGCTAGATTGGGACGTACTGTAGATGAACATACAGCCGTTCAGCCCATGGACTAGAATGGCGATACCAACAGATTCATTGTTAATCTCCTGAGTATTTATTATGATGTACTAGGTACATGGACAGGCAGCGCATTGAACAAATGACAAGCACTCAAAAGAAATAAAGAAAAAAATCCCCCATCCAAAAAAGAAAGGAGTAGTCTCAGCATGGCAAGAAGAGGACATAGAGCAAAGCCAGAGTGCAGGTACAGACCATGTTCTGTATGTTCTGAATTTGTACGCTTCACAAGATATTATTAGCATTCCACTTCAAGTCAGCTTGAAGTCAGTAAATGTCTTTGCCATTCAGAGTTTTCCTCCTTTATTTTCAGGATGAATTAAGGTGGAATTAAACCTGGAAAATTGACCAATATAGTACATGCTTTGTATTTATTGGAATATTTTGACGTACGTCTATAAACACTTGTTCATTTATTTCCGCATGTGTATATTCACTTTGTAGAAATGGTTATGCAAAAAAAGTCAAGTCAAAGCCAGCAGGAGGAATCCCAGTCATTGGTTTCCTCAACTGACAAGCCAGGCAGGCACAATCAGTTACCACCATACTGCGCTGACACGGAAGAGGAGGTATGCAGTCTTAGATGAACCCTTTCTAACACTGTTAAAACTACCTGTTTAGTCTTATATACTGTTAAAAACTATCTTAAAAAGGATTTAAGCCTTGAAATAAGCCACGTCATTCTCTTATATCTGTTACTGGAAGCATCATTTTCTGTTGTAATAGGGTTCGGTGGTCTAGATCAGAGCAAGATTAGATGTGGGTGAATCTGGTATCAGGCTCTGAAGTTGATAATAGCGGACAATTGAAGTAATGACAGAGATATTATATGCTGTCATGCCGCTACCTGTGCATGTTAGGCACAAGTAGCTCCTGTAACTGACCCACCACTGTGCCAATCCCACCATGTTGTCATGACCCACTATTTTCCCTGGTACATACTGAGTAATGTCACACTGTGCTTGGCAAGTTTACCAGAAGTTCTGATAGCTAGAAATACAAAAATATAAGAACCTTTACGTCCAATAAGGGTGCAAACAACACTAATGCCTTCCTCTATGAAATGCATGCAAAGATTACAAAGAAATAACTGACATATTATCTGTACAATGTAATAACAGTAACAGTAATTTAAAATATGTGCACAGATGCCAGCTATCTGCTTTGACCAACAACAAACTTAGTAAGGATTTAGGCTTCAAATTTGGATCACTAGACCTCTAAACCTTTTTTGATACTTTTCAGCTGAAGTGCCTAGCCTGCTCTTCCTCACCCAAACTCAGTTGAATTTTGAGCTGCATTTTTTCCCAGCTGCACAACAGAAAAGTGTGAACTCAGCCAAGTGTTTGATATTGGCATCTCTAACCTGGGCTACGGATAGGCTTATCTTACAGTGTAATGTATTCGTATGTATACATAATGTATACGTCATTATTCATATGTATAATGACTTCTCTCTCTAGCAAAAGCACTTTGAGTGTAAAAGCATGTCTATATGCCGTCAAGTATTCCAAATGAGAGATGAATTCAGGATAATGTTTCCACACCATAATATTCCTTTAATACTCCATTTGATAGCCTTATTTGGAGTTACCTTACTGATAATACTGCCATACTCTGAATATCGTATTAAAGGGTCTCCATACTCTTCCATACTCTCCACTGTAATTCCTTCGATAGCTCAACACTCTAATATAAGAACATTAATGTGCAGGTAAATGTGCCCCATGACATTTTCTCAAGATAACAAAATTCTGATTAACTTCACTCAAACACCACTAGAGGGCAATACCACATCACACTGCAGCTCACAGAGTGACAATGGCAAAAGAAAAGTTGATTATGTTAATACTTTTTTATTTGCTCTGTTATTTATTCCTTAAATGTATTTGTCAGTTCTAGTGTGTAATACAGCACATGTGATGTGTCATCAGTGTTTCAGAAATCATATATAGAATTTATTGTGGCAAGAATCTCTCAAATGTTTAAAGGCACACAAATAAGTAAATAAATTAAATAATGACTACATATAGCAAACACTGTTACTCTCCACATTTTTAAATGAGCCAGCAATATGAAACTATTCAGGGTTGAGGTAATCCTCTTACTTTGGTGTTTGGATTAGTGTTTGTCTGTGTTCTCCCAGACAACTTTTTCTTCTTCAGTTCAAAAGAATAAAAAAGCAAGAGAGAAATCATCAGGCCCAGTGCTGTTTTGGAGCATTTTGGTCTGTAACAGTGGTGTAACACAATGCTAATAGCTGATCAGTCATAGGAACATCTGGGTGAGGTTCAGCTCATTATTCAATGTCAATGAGGACTTACAAGCCCCAAAGCAAGCAGAAATAATTCCTTCATTAGAATATCAATGAGGTGATAATATATACATTGGAATACAGTGGAATTTTACGATATTAAGATAGTCGGCCTCTGTCTCTTGATGTTTTAATTCTTTCAGAAATCATCTTACCCTGGCTTCACATATTAATTGCACATTTACAAGAGTATTGCTACTTCTGTGCAGTAGATTTGCAAAAAGCAAATACATGTACAACATAGATGTACAACAGTCACATACGCGTAGTGCTTGTTAATGTATTTAAATCACATGGAAAACATGGTTAATCCATGGTTAATACAAAAACATATTGAGAATATATTTTAAAGAATATTTGTTTCAGCTCAATCAGTATATTGAAAATAAACACAATCTGCAAAAGTGTTTCATTAGTTATACATTTTACATGCAAATGTATCCATTTGTGAGTACTGTTTATCTATTGCTAAAAAATGTGTAATTTCAAAAATTGAAGACAGCAGATGGACCTCTTTATTTCTAAAATAACAATGTGTATGGAGTGAACATGGTACTGGTACTAACAGGTACTCGTACTAGCATGGTACTAACAGGTGCTGTAATCCTGTACTTGTCACATACCCCAGAGTGTGGGAACATGCAGATCTGTGCACTTTCTGCATGCTAATATATTGGATTTACTTCTGAAGATATGGCCTGATCAAAGGGATTCCCCACTGAGAGTGCCATGATCCTAATGGAGGTCCGGCAGCAGTCGTCATAGAGGGCAAAGCGAACAAAACTTGTTCCATCTGCACTGATGGCCGCAAAAAGGCCACACTGCGTTTCCAAGGCGACGTGCTCATGTGCAGATGACACTGGATGTGCCACAAGAATAGTGCTGGTGTCTCCCTTCAGCCCCCCTTTTCTGCAATATGAAGCTTGTGCTGAGAGGTCTGTGTGTGTGTGTGTGTTTGTGTATATGTACAAGACACAGGGAGAGGATGTCTATGATCTCTGCATACTGGTTTGTGTGTATGCGTGTGTATATGCCAGAGTTATGCGTATATGGCAGCTCATTACGGTGCTGCTTTATTTTATGCGGCTGTACTCAGAATTGCATAGTCAATAGATACTCAGTGAGTGCAGCAGTCTCAGGCCACTGCTGAGAAGATTTGCACAGCTGCCTAATACTGATTGGATCACGGTCAGACCGTCTTAGCGTGTGAAAGAAAAAAAGACTAACATACTGCAGACAGACAGAACAGACGTTAGATAGAAATATGCTACCAGTATTCTACAGGCAAACGGGAATACCCAGAGAAATGCACATGGACGTGTCTAATGGGTTTTCGCTCCTGTGTTTCACTGCCCTCCTTGCATAAAGATTTCAACAGACCCACTGCTCTTCCTCTGATCACACACACACATACACACACACACACGCACAGACCTCTCAGCACAAGCGTGGCAGCATAGATCTATTGATTGAAATTGATTGAACTCATGCATGGGGCTTACCATCTGCACTTCAAATCAATGATGCATTTTTATGTGCCATCATCTCCATATTGTGCCTCGGTCTGTTTGAATAAAACATCATGCCTGAATCCCCTCCATTTGAGGTATGCTTTGTGAACCGATTCCATTTCAGTACCCGGTTTTGCAATCTGCGCTGTATTAATTTGTACAGGGGAATTGTCTAAGCCACAGTAATGGAAAATTCAGCTGTGAGCATCCCATGCTGGAGAAAGTGAATACAATTGTATCCATGGAACAGGTTTTGATTCGTCCTCTACAACTAAGGCAACCTTAGCTGAGAGTAGAGATAAATTTACTCTTTTATTTACTTGTCAGCTATTTATCATTCCAACCATCGTGCTCTTATTCAGCTGTCCTTCCTTTTCCCACTCTGTCACAGCAGCGTACACACACAAGGCTCCCGCAAACAGGCTCTCACCACAACATTATCGCATTTCCAAAAAAAAAAAAAAAAAATCACACTTATAATGTTTAATGTCATCTAGGCTTTTCCGATGGAAGCCGCTAATGCGACTTCCTCGTTCGTTTTGCGGAGTGTTCCTCCAGATTTACATAGCCAAATGATCTTTACGGTTGTCATTGGCAACCGATGGACTGGATCCTGTTTGATTGCTTAAAGGGCCCTAATTCCTTCCCCAGCGTTCACTCCTCGTTACCCTGCCGAGGAAAGTCTTCGCAGGGGCTGGGTGATGGATGCCTGCTCCGGAGCCATGCATGATTTACGTGGCTTTTACAGCTTAATTCTGCCGGCTATTAATAATTTTACACCACGGCAGCCGGCCTATGTGATTAGAATTCATCGGGAGAAGCGTTGGCGGGGGGAAAGGGCACCGCTTTCACCTGTGAGGCGCAGTGCAGCGGAGTGGAGGATGCTGGGAGAGAGAGAGAGAGAGAGAGAGAGCACACTCCAGAGGCTCTGGGAATACGCTGCTCTTAATGCCCGCTGAGTCCGCCGAGACGCCGAGTCCCTCTCTCTCCCTCATCTGAAAATGGGCCCCTTATTGAAGTGGAGCTCCTGCTCTATAATTCATGACACATTGCAGCCAAACTTCATGTGTGTGTGTGTGAATATATATATATATATATATATATATATATATATATATATATATATATATATATATATATATATATATATATATATATATATAAGACAGACTGCCTCTCTCTGAGGAGGGCTTGCCGCTGCTTCATCATTTTAGAGAGCGCGGAAACTCTCGAGCAGTCAAATGAAACATCTTGTAGGCCAACGAATATTGTATAGGTTCTGGAAATTGAGAAAGTGTATTGCTGGATTGTGATATGAGCCAAGCTGCAGCTTTGTTCACCTATTTGTGGGCTGTGGTACTGCAACGTGCAGTTACAGGGATGAGGAGGGTGGGGCAGTCTGGATGATGATGACGGGATAGTGCTGTTGTGGCAGAGTGACATGTGCGTGCACAAGGTTCCAGACAACGCCTGCGATAATGAAGCGAGTTTTAATACCAGAGGGCTCAGAGCACAGCCACAAAGTAGGACACAAGCAGATTACGTAACACACTTCCTTTTGCTTTGTGTTTGTATGCATGTGTTTGCGTGTGTGTGTGTGTGTGTGTGTGTGTATGGTGTTAAATGTAGTCAGGTGTGTACACAGCTTTGCTTATGCATGGCCTATGAGCTGCTGGTTACTTTTAAATGAATGACACAGGCATGAATTTAGTACAGTTTTGGAAAGAGGAAGGAGAGAACTACTGCAATCTGTGGATATACTTTCTGTCAGATTGCAGGTACCAGTATGAGTTGGACTCCTGGGAACACAGAATTTAAAAATCAGGCTTCTTTGGATAAGTGCGGACAGTTGCTTGGGGGGTGACACAGAATGAGTGTGCAGGCTATGTTGCATGGGAAACAGCTAAAGTGTGCTTGAGGGCAGCAGATAACTGTAAGAGAAGGAATCAGGCTGAATGAATAGTTCTAAGAAGTTGAGTCCTTACATATTTATAGAAATGAACACTTCAGTCTTCAGGGGACTTAATGGCATTGATTTTTTTTTTTTACAAGATTGAGGATAATGGAGTCTGAAACGTCTGATCATGAGGCCGCAATGAGACTTCATTAGCCGTCTCTAATCCTTTTCAAGCCATATATCTGCACTACAGTTCTAATTAGATTCTCAGACCTTCTCCAAAGCACAACCTTTAGGTAAGTCATGATTAGTATTATTCTTGAGAGCGATTCTAATCCAGCTCATACCTGCATTAATAACCAGTGCCCTTTAACATAATTCACAGACATCACTCCAACATCAGACTTTGAAATAACCTACTTTCAAGAGGAAAGAAATCGTCCAAGACGCACTATGGCATTGATGCTGCGGATGTTCCCTCAAGCAAGGTATTTAACCTCAACTGTACCAACAAAGCTCAAATGTATTAACAGGTCACAGAATCTATAGTGTTACCCTAGATGGGGCAGACCAAACACGTAACCAATGACGAGGTGAGTACCAGGTGGTAAAAATAGCAAGTCCATTATCCATTTATGGAGGCTGCTCTGTGTAACACACATTATAAGAAGGGATACATCAAAAGCTGCTGTGATGTGTAACAGTTGTTTTGTGGTCAGACTGCCTACCATTAACATTTGAGAGGAATACCTAATATTGATGCTTTAGGGTGGAGATCAGGTACTTTTGTACCATGTAGTTGTATTTGGTGCTTTCTTACACTTTTACATAGTGTTATATGTTACTAAATGATCCCCATTAATGGTGAGTCACGAAAATCACAGACCCCTTCTCTCAGAATATGCCTTCTCAACCACCACACAACAAAGCAGAACCCTAGCCAATACTAGCCCAAAGTGTGGCCTACTATTGACAATGTTCCCTTCTCTGGAATATTCTCTCATTAACCGCGAAGTAGGTTTTTCTGCATATGTTCATGTGGTTGTCTAGACAAATGTGTCAGATTTATACAAGTCCTGCTAGCGGGGTGACGCAACACTCCAAGGCTAAACAACCCCGGGAGAGCAGCCCGAAGCTCACATTCATTGTGCTCCACTGTGGCTGACAGAACTGCAGCCTCTTGTAGCTGCGGGAGACCTGTGGAAGTCTTCCCGCCCAGTCTTAAAGTTGTCTCACCAGATGCGAGGCAGCTGCCACCCAGATTCTGGCTGTCTGCTGTGTCATGTGAGCTAACCGCACATCAGCAGCGTGCAGGTCTCAATATCAGGGGCCTGCTCACAGGACACACCATTTCTCTGCATCGCTCTGCACTGTGTCAGTGACACATTATGTTGGAGAGCCTTTTGCCCTCACCCTTTTTGCCTGCATCTCCATACTGTTCTCAGGTGATGACTGGAAGGGGATGGGTCTCATAGTAGTTGCCACCTGGAAAAAAAAAAATACAATTCAGGAAAACAGAGATGCTACCCCTTTATCATAACCAAGAGCAACAGAAGACAGTTGAATGGAAGTTGAATGGATGACATGTGTACGTTTTTGACATGGTCAAATGCAGCTGTAATTAATTGCATCATTTCTGATATATTTAATTGCATCAGATCTGTCTAACGATCCTTTCAGTATAATCAAAGATAACGTGTAACATTTGGGCTGTGAGGTCACTCTTTAAGAACAGCATTCACCACACAATAATACAAAGTTTGGAAAAGGTCTTAATATTGAGCATTGTGGCAGTGGTCACAGACAACCGCTTACACATTTCTGAGGTAATATTTGGAGTACTCAATACAGTATTTGGTGTAGAGGAGTGTGCGTGGTAATGCACAACCTAACAACACACACCTAACAAAAGGCAACTTTAGAATTGCAGAGCTTTCAGAGCTACAGAGAACAAGAAGTTTCCACTTCCTTTCATTTTGCGTTAGTTCAAATGTCACTCGAGAGTGTGTTAAAACAGGCCACAAAGGGCCCATCCACTTTCAATGTTCGATGTCACATTTTAAAAAGGACTTAAACCGGATGTGGTACGGCGCTTTGGTGAACCTTTGGCATTCCTCTGGCGCGAGGTGTCCAGCTGTCACTTCATACGGAACGTTCCAGCCTCACGCAGAACGCAGTTTCCATCGCAGTGGAGGTGCGGTAGCGAGGGCGGTGTGGCGAGATGCAGCGTCTCCACGTCTCCTCCTTCCCCCGAACTGCAGCATGAATAAATCATTGGCACAAGGAGCTGGGGGCCTTGCAGGAGAGGGGAACCCTCTCAGGGCAGGCCCGTCTGAGGCGGAGATAACAGACCAGAACGTGCCAAGGGGGTTAAAACCTTCGTAATATATGGCGGTGTGTTTAAGATGTAAATAGAAACAGGAAGATAGCGTGGCTCAAGAGATTGCAAAGTCAATGTCATTCTTTTATATGATCGATCTAACTTTAATTGATACGGCACGTCAAGGAGTATGGGGACTGCGCTTTACAGAAGACGTTCCAGTGAGTCATAACAAATATGTAACAGGAAATGGAATGTAAAAATGATAAAGTGATGGAATGCAGCTCACATTCTGTGGTTTTTAATGATAGGATATGCACAGCATTATCATTCTGCATGCATACAGTGAACTCTGCATATAAGGATCACATCCATCCAGGACGATTTGATTCTTATAAATATTTCACTTCCTAAAAGGGGAGTTCCATACAAGGGGGAAACACAGTTTGCTGTAAACAATGTTTTTCTGTGCTCTGAGATGTCCTTAGGGTAAGTTCTTCAAACATGGAACAAAACAAATTTGAAGTGTTCAGTTTTTGGACATTTCTTTATGAAGTTATTTGTTTTAAATTACATGGCTCACATACATTATCGACAAATTGCTAGTGCTGTTCTTGCTAAAGCTACAATGCCATACAAAACAGTCAGAGTCCTTCATTGTCTGAAACGGTAACAGGCACCACAGGGTCTTTCCTGTTTGCATTCATTTTTATGATGCAACACATTGCACGTTCCTCATTGAACCTTGGACAATATATGCTTTGGAATACCCAGTCTTGTAGCTACATTTCTTCCATTAGATTTAATGCTAATGTAAGACTTAAGAGGACACCGTTTTCCACCTCAAGGGAGTGTATTCCTTATTCCTGCCATGTTCACTATCATCCAGGTACTTAGCTAAGCTATATGTTACATTCTAGGGTGCTTTGGTGGGAGATGCACTGTATTCAAATTCTAATGGCTGTTTTCATTAATTATGCACCATTGCTCCATTGAGTACTATATATCGTTACGGAGGTCAGCCCTAATTGATTCTCATGAGTGGATTGCTTGATTACAAGTTTTTAAACAGCATTAGTGCAGATGCTGTAGACAAGGACCAGATAGCTCAGCGCTCATCGCATTGAAAATTCTATCTCTGAAACACACCCTGATTTTCTCACTCTCTTTGAACATTCTTGTGGAGGCGTGGTCTAAAACAGGACATCCATGGGAGCATGAATGAACAAAGCGAGCGCTGGAGTGACGGAACTTAACATCATCATTGGAATCTGGACGTCATTGTCATTCTGATTTAGCATGACACAGTGTCACATGTTCGCTTAACAAGATGTGGCCCAATTTTGTGTTTACTTTGCCAACGAGGTTAGAGTTTACATTCGATCTCATTTGTTTGAAATGGTGATGGTTTCATTCAGCAGTGAGGTGCCATCACTGAATTTTCCTGTGGATTTTATTAATTGTGTTCCCAGTTATTTCTATAGCAAATAAGCAAATGACAGGAGAGAGAGAGAGAGAGAGAGAGAGAGAGAGAGAGAGAGAGAGAGAGAGAGAAAGAAAGAAAGAGAAAGAGAGAGAGGTGCCATTTTCCTTGAGATGCTACCACAGCTGTCCCCCCCAGCTTCTACAGCAGTGGCTCCCTCGTTGCCTGGCAGCCAAGTATTGGATTCAACAGCCATTGGGTTCCAATTATGCAAAACATCCCTGGGACAAAATTGTACTCATCTCCTGCAAATGTTCGCTCGCATCCACAAACCATGTTTGCAAACGTATTCAGACTGAATGATATGTTATTGCAACGCTGCACAGCTCCAGTTCTCAAGGGCCACAATCCAACAGGTTTCCTTAGACATCTCTATTTTTATGTATATCAACATTTTTTTTGAGCAACTTCACTTCCCAATGAGATTTTTTATTTTTCATTCTTGATTTGTTTTCCTGAGAGCTCAGGTATAAGGTAAGACCTCACTGCAGGACCTGAGCCCCACACCGCTGCATTACGGTGCCTGGTCTTGGGGACAGCTTAGCCTCCCTCCTTGCTCTCTTCCACCACTATCCCATTCAACGTTATTTCTTATTTTTCTCATCAGCAAACTTATGACAAAATCCATGATGATGGGTATGAATAAAATATGCCATTGGAGTCATATATTACCTGTTTATTACTGTCGTGGAATTATATACTATCCATTTTATGACTAATACATGGCCCTTTGCCACAGGTCTGACACAGCCCTTTCCAATTTGCATAAATCTCCAGTCCTCTGTCCATTTGTTTATTTTTTATGTACTTGGCTTGAGGTGGGGAACTGCTGTGAAGGAGACAATGAATTTGACCAACGACACATCCACCCATCACTCCTCAGCACTTACCTGCGGTGTCGAAAAGTTGTATACGTATGTTGTATGATCGTTTGTGAGATTTGTAAAAGAGAAATTTGTTAGAGAGAACCTTTTTTGATTCAAGGTTCAATATAGGGATGCATATGACACTTACAATGAGTAACTTGAAAATAATCAATTAATTAAAACCATAATTACTGTCCCCAGTGGCTTCTATTTGTTCCTACCATTGGAACCTATGAAAGACCACACAACAGTTACAAAAGCAGAAAGCATTTGTAGCATTTTCTGCTGATCTTTGTCACAGGAAGAAAGACAAGGAAGGATGCTAAAACTGGGGAAAATACTTCAAAGAAGTATGATGATGCATTGGCTCATCTAAATCAGTAAACTGATTATTTGTACTGTAATGACAGATTACATTAGAAATACCTTACATGGATAACACAGAGTCTGATGACAGATATAAGGGAAAGCTACACAATAATTCTAAATAATGCAGATTTGGGTATTCATCCAGGAGTACGTCACAGAAATTGTTGGATTGTCCCAACTCAACCATTCTGACATGTTACTGAAACCCCCAAATTCTGCCCTGCGTTCTTTTCACGTTTCTTTAAATGGTTGTTATGGGAAAGGTATGTGAAGATCCGGGCCTTTGAAGAAAGCACTTGGAATCTTTTGATCCTCTGTCCTAGCTCCTGGGAGGTTTGCTGTGTATTATGAACTGTGTGCAAGGTATTATCAGAGGTAGGCTCTTGTTCCAGTGCAATTCACCTGGCAACCCTCCCTTTTACTTAACGTCTCTGGGTGTCTATCTACCTGTCTCTGTGTTTGTCCATCTGTATGCTGCCCTGATTGACAGTACAGAGTGCTAGAAGCTCTTGGAGACAGGAGTACATCTTGAGAGAAAAGGAAACCTTTACCCCTTTCTTCTACAGATCAACATCAAAAAAGGCCTTTCAGGTTCCAGGATCAAATATCTTTTAAGGTCCAGGGGAAAGCGGTCTTCTCTTGTCTTCTGGTTTTCTCTTGGCAGTAGAGGGATGGAGAAAGAAGAAGAGGGAGAAAGACAGCACAGTCCCTGCTGATGAAATTTTCTCTAGCCCTCAGATGTGTGGCCTTACGGGGTATTCCCCTAACCCAGAGGCCCAGCTCCTCCACACTGTTGTGACTTATGCCACTGTGTGTGAATTTCAGAAGCTGACAAGACGCTTTTGAAGCATCTAAAGCACAGGCATTCCTTTGTTGACCTCCCTCACCCCCTACAGCTGTCCCACAACCCCCTCTCCACACCAGCCAACACCCCCCCCCAGACCCCACCCCAAAGCCATCCCACCCCTCAAGCACAGACACACCCAGCCTGTCCTTCATACCTTGTTGATTTATGTGCTGAACGCAGCCTGAAGTGGTGAGAGAGGACTATTACAGACCCTGGCTCCTTGCTCTCCATCCGTGGCATGGCAGGAGTGGATTTTGTCACAGCTGGCGTGCCAGATCTCTCGGAGGTGCGGGGAACGCAGGCGCCTTCCGTGACACCCCCGCGCTCGCTATCGTCAGCGTGTGTCGTCTACGCCGGTGAGTGCTGAGAGCCGCAACGCTGCGGCACGCCGCAGGGTTCAGCCCTCCTCGTCCCCTCCCCGCTCCGCGTGGGCACGGAGTGGCGTCCGACAGAGCCCGGTGCCGTTGCTCACACGTTCACACCCCGCCGGCCTCGGCCATTCCGGGCTCAGGGGCCGCTCGCTGTCACTGGCCCTGCCTGTCCCTTGACGAGAGCGACAGGAGTGGTCATGTGACCAACGTGGAAACTTCCATTGCATGCTGACACCCTGTCCCCTGTCTGTCTCTGCCAGCATTCTAAAGGCTGGTATTCACTCCGTTTTGGTGTCAGTGTTGGTGTCCAGTGATGGCTGTTGATATGATAGAGCTGTTGCCATGACTACTCATCCTCACTTGGAACAATTGGTAGCTCACACTGGAGGTGGGCGCAAGGGGATCACCCTGTACAAAATGCTTTATAGTATCGCTTATATTGTTTATGCTAATAGTACTTACGTTCTGTATCTAATTATCAACCACCAATAATTCAGAATGGCTTACTATTTGAAGACACTGACTTCAACACAACTGTTCACACTTCACCTTGGTCCCAAACAGCCTGAACATGTCAGGCCTCGTAACCAGTGCCTGATCATTCCAACCCCTGAGTGAAATCTGATACTGTGAGATGCTTCTCCTTCATTATTCTTATATACAAAGGTATATTATATAGCAGTACAATGCAAGGTAATGTTGCTCCTTTAGCTCATTGTTTAGTGCCATGTGAACACTATGATGTAAGATAAAGTAGATATAAGGTTGCTTTCTTAGGTCATTTTTAGGATCTATGTGCACATTATGGTGATGTAAGTATATGAAGCATAATTATGTAATAATTATTGTCCTAATTGTTAGAACTAAGGATGTGTGCATAAAATTCTCCAGTTACTAGCTGTCACAATCTTTTTTTTTCCATCAGCTTATTAACAGCTGATTTACAGAGATACTGTACCAGCCTGGTCTTGCTGTGAATGGGAGGGAGGCAGATTTGATGTGACGAGTGCTGACCTCAGTCATCTATCCAAAGGAGCTGAGTATGTAAATGCCATAGTCAACTGTAAATGATGTAACATGTACAACAAAGCACTGTTAACTCTTCTTGAATGATGGGGAACAAAGGGACGTTGAAACACTGGCATATGATGAAACAGATGCTTCATGCTCTGCTGTAAGTGTTGTGCAACGCAACAGCAATTTCCTGTCTTTGTTGTAATATTCATATAGTGTCATTTCAAATGACCAATAATTTTGACATGTGTGTCATATATGGATTCACAAGATATTGCCTTTTTCCCCTCCTGCTTTAGATCTGACATGACCAGGTGTTCAGTTTTAATGGTATTGCAATAGCAATGTTGTGCAATGCCCCTCTTACGCATTACGTCAATACAGTGCAAAGCATTTTGATTGCAAATCAGGAACAGGGTGTGTTGCCATCTCTCAGGAAAAATGCCAAACAAGCCAGATAATCTCATGGTATGCATCGCTTAATAAAAGTATCTGCATTTCTTTAACATGTATCTGGATAAACCTTTATGCATACAGCCATATGTTTATGATAAAATCAGGGATCATACATGCTTATATTTTGGCAGTTTTTTTTTAGCTTGGCGAACATTTGTGTTAATTGGCGAACATACTGTGTTAATTACTGTTCTTGTTGCCCCTGTGGAATTTAATAAATCTTGCAATGATGGCCTTATACATTGCTCTGGAAAAGAACTTCTGCAAAATAAATGATAATTTAATAATAATAACACATAAAATGATTACTGGTCAATTTCATTTCCAGAAACAACAATTATCCTCCAAAATGTTGACCAGTGATGACAAAATGTCTTTTTTACTGCTGTGTAAATTTCCTGCCAATATTTTTAAGTTTTGGAGGAAAACAAAGTGTTTGTGTTAAGGCGATGTCCCCTTCTCCGAATGGAACTTCTCCAGATCTGATGCCAGTGAATAGGGGGAGGCCCCAAAGCTGCCAGGGCGCCAGGAGAGCATGCCAAGCGCTGGAGGGAGGTGCGAGGCGGAAGGGCGTCTGGAATCGGATCCCGTGCCAGGACAGGACGGAGAGCGGGGAGCAGTGCATTGTATGGCTGTCAGCTTTCCCAAAGTCATGCTCACTGAGTCAACAGCAGGAAGAATACTCCCTTTGTGGGCCCTTCTCGCTGGGGCAGGGAGCACTGACATGAGGTCCCTGCTATGTTGAATAGGGCGCCCCCACAGGACTGGAGGATAAAGATCGATCAATACGTGACAAGGGTCAGATGGGGAGAGAGCACACACAGTTGCCAAGGGGGAGCTGTTCACCTCCCAGGCAGCAGCCCTGTTCTGGGAAAAAAAAAATGTTTCCCAACACTGACTGCACCTTCATATCAATCAGTTCCTCAGTTTTGTTGCCAGATATTATGGGAAGAAAGCACCAAATAACCAGACCACCCAATAAGAGCAAATGCATGAGTGTCTGGAATCAAGGTGTTCTCTTTTAAAAATCGTGGCATTACACTGAAAGAACGCTTTTTCATAACTGCAGATACATTGTTTATAGCATTGTGCCAAATTACCCAGACCAGATTTCCACTTCCCTCCATTTCGTTTTGCAGTTTCAACATTACAGTTTGATTTTCTGCAGACTGCAAAGCAATTGGTAGTCTGTGGATAAAATAATAAAAAAAAAAACTAAAAACAAGCGTGAATGAAATAAAGCCTAATGAAAAAATGTCAGCCAGCAATTTCCACAGAAAAAAAAAAAATCAATAGAGGAGGGGTCTAAAATTTCTTCCACCCAAGAGCTGGAGGATCGATATGAGCCATAAGTAATTGCCGTGATGGGAGACGGCGGTGAGGATGAGTTTTGACGGCGTGGGGCGGCAGCGTGGGGACAGCCACGGGGCCGAGGGGTGGACAGATTAGGTCAGGTCCGCCGCAGAGAGGCGTGCCGTGGCCCCCCCGCCCGCCCTACCGCCCCAAAAACACAATACGCGATCGCTGTGATGCGATGAAACCGGCCGTGATCTGTGAGGCTCTTTCAGCAGCAGAAACTGGAGATGCCCCTTTCCCTGTCTCCCAATTAATAAATGATGGAGCTGCTGGAATGAATTATTAAAGGGTTCTGGGGGAGGAAAGGATGACAGATAGAGCAGCTCTTAGATTAGGGGTATGCGTAGGTGCCCCCCCCCCTCCCCCGCGCCCAGTACCCCTGTTCAGCTTTCAGTACCTACCTCTGAGTCACAGGGTTTCGGCTTGTTAGATAAGGAGGAATGTGCTAGTGGGAGTTTTCTGAGGACATTGGTTTTTGGTGCATGATCATGGAAAACCAAAACAAGACCTGCCTATAATCCACCACACTGATGCTCCATCATCTCCACAACTGTAGATATCCAGTCCAGTGCATTGCATTTGTACTATTTCTCTCCAAAATGAGAAGGTTTTGGGCCGAACAGGAGGGAATGATGCTTGTTTGGCTGGGAATGGTGAGCAAAGCCCACTCTGTCCAGATTGCAAGGCTTTGGTGATGATGTCATGAGAGCTGTGCAATGTGTGCTTGGTCTGACTTTGGCTCAGACTTTTTCAGGCATCCTGTTGAGTTTGGGGAGTCCATTTTAATGTTTCTGAACATCATAGACACTCAGACCAAATACAATGAAATTGTACTGTATCACTACATACCACTGCAACCACCCCCACACCCTCACCCCCAAAAAACCTTTCTGAGAAAATATCCATTGTTAATCCATAACAATGGATATTTGAGCATATTTATTGATATTTATTGTAGTATTAGTATTTGACGGAGACAATGAGTCAGGTTGGTGGTTTGAGGCATTACAAGGAGAAGGAGGAAATGGGGAGGAGGTGGGACACATACTGTCACGCATGAATGTATGCAGGTTGTTGATATAATTCCAATGGCAGGGACAGGTGACAGGGTGAGGCTGAGGTGAGATCCTTTTCGGTCATGCCATTGTTTCCTTACAGCTCAGTTCCTATCCTGAGCTGTCTCTGAATTCATAAAATTCTCACGGGAAGAAGAGGTAGTTTGGCCTCAATATGGTGTCGGCCGAGAGTAAATAGTCACTGTTGCCACGGTCATTGTGCTTCCTATATACATTGAAAACAGCAAATCATCTTTCTGCTTTTGCGTCAGCAGCTCCTAAAAGATGGCATTCTATAAGCCGGAAGCACCGCGAGCATGCTTTGCATGTAGTAGCACGATCGTTAGCTTCAATAGTACTCATGTTGAAGAAACTATCTTTGAGTGTAAGCAAAAAATGATACAATTTTACATTTGCGTTCCACGGAGACACACAGCTGTCAATGTACGCCATCTGTCGGGAGACGGTGGGCAGAGAGAGGTTGTGCTGAGGGTGGAATGATGGTGTTTCAGTGAGGGCGGAGGGGAGGGGAGGGGGGGGTAGGGAGAGGACAGAGTGAGGGCAGGATTGGTTTAAGCCCCTCAGAGTTCCACTCCACTGACGGGTGGTCCAGGCTCAGGAGCTGCCCCCATTATTTCACACTAATCAGCTCTGGCAGGTCATGGCTAGGAGGCCGCTGCAGGTGTAATCTACAAGCCCGTGGAGAGATCTGCAGCTCCGCTGTACTATTTATGGCAAACATGTGCATCGGGTCTGATAACAGCGCGGCAGTCTTCCCTACACTCATTTCAGCCAAATGTGAGAGAACCCCCAGTGATATGTCTATATATGCGTCTTTGTATTTATTAGTGCTAAGGCTCCTCCTTTCCTTTTTTTGTTTCATTCTTAACATGCAACCATCTGCTGTATAAGACTGCTTTGGTTTGAAGAAGTATTGCAGATGGCACACCCTATTCATGTTTCACTTTGCATGGATGTCACAGCCACAATCATCTGCTCCTGGACAGCCAAAGTAAGCAAAAGATGCTCTTCTCACATGACTCCTCATGAAGAAAAATAGGTTGGGAGCAGGGAATAGGTGCCCTCATGCATAAACCATTCAAACAAAAAAAAAAAAATAATAAAAGCAACAGAGATATGTGCTTGGGGCTTGGGTGTGAGTGCAGCACACATTCAAGCGAGCCGTTGTGTTCTACGTTGGAATGCAATCAGCAAGTATCAGCACTTTCCAGCTCTGAAAAAAAAAAAAGTTCTGTAGTTGCACATCTCTCTCCCGGAGGCGGTAGAGATGGGTTCGTTCCTGTCCAATCGTGGCCCAGGGCGCCCAGGCCCTGCAAGGTCGGCCATCTCATGCCAGCTCTAAAGAGTGAAAGGCTTAATCAGCTGAATTACTGGAAGTTATCTGTCTCCATCAATTAGGTCTTACAAGAGGGGGAGTGAGCCAGCAACGCCCCCCTGCTGCCTTTCACTGACAGCCAATCAAACAGCCAGCAGCAAGGGTGGGAATTCCATGTTTATCACACTGGATCTGTTTAGTTACTTCTTATGTAAAGTGCAGAGGCACATGTGAGAGTGCAAACACACACACATACACACACACACACACACACACACACACACACACACACACACACACACACACACACATACATATTTTTCAGTAACAACCGCTCGAAAACTGACCAAAAATTTGCTTTGGAAATTGCAGTAGTTATTGTCATGGAACTCTCTGAGAAGATTATAGGAGAACGTAGGGGATATGAGAGATAAGCTTGTGTCAGAGTTCTTGGGAGAGGTCTGTTTTTATTCTGCAAATATATACACACAAGGACACACAGGTCTTATTTCAGGTCCTGACCAACCCTATGGCTGAGCTGTGTCTGCGTACAGGAAAACACAGGTGTTCCCACGTCGCGAGGCCGCACCACTGAGTCTTAAATGCTGCTGAAGTGCATGACACAAGTGCAAGTGTCACTCCATGTCACCCTCTGACAGGAGAGGCCAGCAGGCACACCACCCGACACCCATCCCCCACTCTTTAAACTTTGTCCCATGGTGTTTGCCTTGGTGTGCTGCATGGAAAGCAGGAGGGTGTGGGAGTCGGTGGGGTTATTGCAGGCTATTAATTGCCTCATCGGTTGAGCTAAAGAGGCACAGGGCTCTTGCAAACAAAACAGCCTTAAATGCTGCCGGGCCTTTCCAAGTATTTTGCATGGTGGTGTGACAGAAGTGCTGGCATTCCAAATCAGGGGTGATTTATTTAGCTGAGTGGATCAGCTGAAAACAAGTCCTCCCAGTATCTTCTGCATGCGCCCGTTAAGCTCAGACAGAAGGTATTGATCAACACAGTAATACGAGGACAATCGTCAGTGGCTTAACATCAAGCGTGAGACCCTGAATGACTTCTGTGACATGGCACAGCTGACATTGCAAGTTAACTCCTTGGGCTGGGTGAAGTGCCACAGAGACTTGCTGCTGTTGTACTGTCATAATCTGACATGGCGAGAGAGAGAGATGCTGTCATGAAGCTTGCTGATGTTTCGGACAAGGCAAGAGAAGGCTTTAAAATCCTCCCTATGATTAAACTTCAAAACGACATTAAGATAAATGCAGGCAAATAAACGCAAATAATTCAACTGCCTATCACTAACACCTTTTCTCCCTGCTGTTGGTTTGCACACCTGAGATTAAATAGGTCCCATACTCTCCAATCCCCAACGCTCCTCTCCCTCCTGTCCGTTTCTGCCGCCCCTCTCCTCCCTCTCAGTCTCCTCTCCCCATTTTGCCTATCATTCTTTCTTCTCCCTGCACTTCCCCCTGTACAGTGCGGATGACATGCAGATCCACAAGTCTAATGGACTGATGGGAGACTGCATGGTGGAGGAGAGGGGGCAGATGAGGGGGTCACACTTGCTCACACGCGCTTTAATATCCAGGTATGAGAATAGATATAAACTTACCGAAACGTACTGAAAACGCCTCGATACAGCCCAAGGACATTTTCTCTGCAATGAAAACAAAAATGTTTCCTGTTTGTTCTGCATTTCCAATAAATGAAATCTCAGACTGTGGAAAAGTCTGCACTGTGTGAGACTCCTCATAAAGGTCATCTGTTCCTGGCAGAACACAATGTTCCTTGAAGGTAACGTAAGGTGTGACCTCGCGTTTTGTATACGTAATCTGCCGTTGCAGAGCGTGCAGTGACAGTGACCTACAATGCATTGCCTGTGGGAGGACGTTTATAAAGGGAAACAAAAGTGTCATTGTGTCCTTCCATTGTTTCGCCTGTATAATACTGATTAAGGGACATAATCCGGCGGCAGGGCCGTGCCCCTCTCGCTCCGGCGCACGGCAGCGGCTTGCTGCACTGTGGGCGTGCGCGGGAGTCTGCTCACATGGCCGCAGCGGCGCCGTCACATGGCCGCCGCATGTGCCGTGACACAGACGCCCGCGCTCCGCGGCTCAACCTTTCCCCTCCTCTCGCAGCCTCACTGGACGGCAGAGCACCCGCAGAGGGACAGGGGAGAGACAGAGAGAGAGAGCGAGAGCTCGAGAGAGAGAGAGAGAGAGAGAGAGAGAGAGAGAGAGAGAGAGAGAGAGAGAGAGCTGCACAGAGAGTATAAAAGGGGGATGATGGAGGGCTATGAGAGAGGGAGAGAGAAATGGAGGGGAGGACTCTAAAGTCCTACTGTCACCGTTACTTTCAGCTGCATACGAACTCTCCCAGATGTTATTCTGCATATAAAAGCTGAAGCTAAAGCTGTCTGAGAGAGATAAAAGGAGAGAGAGAGATAGGTAGAAAGGGACACAAAGCGCGAATGATACACACAGCTGTCAGGGCTATTGGCACAGGTATGTGATAGAGAGACCGCAGCCCCTGGCCGATTGATTCTCCCCTTCAGAGCTGACCCGCTGGCGGTCAGACGAGCCTCTTGTAATCCCTGCCGCAGAGCTTCAGGCCAGCTGGGAGGCCCAGGGGTGGCCAGGAAGACTGTTGATGAGGCAGATCACAACCTTGAGCCACACTCCCGATAGGTTAACAAGAGGTGGAGCCGCCTGTGTAGTGTGTAACGTTCTCACAGCGTGAGGTGCTGCAGTGGTTACATTTCCACTTGTATCACAAGGGTGGGCTCTTGGGTTTGTGAAGCCCCCAGGCAAAGTTTCAGAAGGGGGCTCCTGTCCACCTTCAAAAGAAAATAGACACGTCCTGGGACATGCTAAAATTTTTGCCACAACAAGGATTATTTTCCTTTATACCTCAAAAAATAAAAAAAATAAATCTGTACATAAATACTGTTCAGATGAGCTGCAGTGTGTGAAAGAGAATGTACAATACCTACCAGTGGGAGTGGGTGGACAAGATCTGATTTACGCTGACAGTGAGATTTATGCTTTCAGATTGCACTCTCTACTGGCTCCCCTTTTCCCTAGAACCAGCACTACAAAGGGACTTTACTTTTAGTTTCTTTCACAAGGTGGGGAGTGTTGGATTTGATAGGCAGCTTTTACTGATGAGAAAAAAAAATCACCTCTTTTTGCTGGGTTTACCAACATTTTACAGTGGGGCACTGCTGACTTGGCAAACCTTGGCTAAGAGGTAAAAGCTTGAGTCTTAGGGCCTGGAAACACATACGCATAGTGCTTTATCTTAAAAGGAATAATTTATCAGTTTGATATATTTCCTGTTACAGTGAATTGATGATGAAGAATGCCTCTGTAGATCTGTGGTGAAATATACGCAAAGGCTGGCCTTCGATCATGATAATTATGTGCTCGTTTTTTTAAGTGAGGCAAAACATCACCTCAGCATTACCCCAAGCAGTTAGTTAGTTTAGCCTGTTAGTTTTCAGTGGGGTTAGGTGGTTGGGTTTAGAAATGTGGAGGTTTTTTGGGAAAATGGCTGAGCCCACATGGGGATGGGGATGGGACGAGAATGAGGAGAGGACAGAGGGGCGTGGTGGCTGTGGGTGAAAGAGCTGGAACACACATTCCACTGTGCAGCGGGGCTCTATAGAGCTCATTGTTCTTCCTGCCCCAGTACAGTCATGAGAGCAGAAGGATCACATGCACAGCTCCTCCATCTCACAGACACGCTCACACAAGCCCCCGCACTCACAGATACACTCTCACACACACCCGCATGCACAAACGCGCGTGCACACACACAGATACTCATTTACCTTTGAAGTACAAACTCAAACTGTAACTGTTAACTGAATACCCATCCCTAGATCTCTGGCCACATGTTTTTGTACACATCACGCTATATATTTTCCCTTGCAACACGCAGAGAGAAAAACTTTTGTGCATGATCGAGCCATCCTTTGAAAGCATCTGCTGTGATTGCCTGACAACTTGCATTCAACTGGCACTTACAACATGTACTTAGTGGAGTGTAATGATGCATAATTTATGAAAAAAAAATTGAATTTGAGTGTACAGTGTATCTCTTATTTGCCACTGTAAAATATTTTGAGAAACAAAAATTGTGCACTTTAACTAAATGCCTGGATGGTGGTTGACCTGTCGAGAAAGATGCCTCCTATGGATGGCATTGAGTCTCATGACCAGTGAAATAAATGGAGAATTTGGGTTCTCCACAGCCTACACTGTCACATTATGAAAATGAATGCAAACAGGCACCCCAGTGGCAATTATCATGAAGACAGTCTGAAATAATTAATGTGTCCAATTTTATGTTTTAATTAAGTTAAAGATGTTGACTGGGCTATAGCATTGCAGCTTGAAACAGCATCAACAATTCGCAGTAACAGTGAGGTAAGTAAGTGAGGCGGTATTTTCATCTTCCTTAACGAGAGATATAATACTTAATACCTTCCAATACATTTTGCTCCATGTTTGAAGAATTTAAATAATGACATTTATTCTATAAATTAAGAAAAAATACATTGTTAAAAACATTACCATTCATTTTGTACCATCATTTCACGTTTATAAGAATGAATTATTTATATGTAATTGCCCTGGACAGATGTGATACTTCTAAGTACAGTGTATTGCTTTTGTAGTGAACAATATTCAGTTAATTAACAGCTTTATATGAATTCCTGGACTGCATCCACAAATACGGCTACTATTTATATCTCTGGTAACAATGTGACCTTATGGAACACATCTACTGCGCTATACCTGTAAAGTAAAAAAAAAAAGTGTGTGTTTTATATGCACATCCTAGCACAGGTCTCACATACAATCAGGGAGTTTGTATGGAAAAACATAAAAACAGAAATCCTGTCTGCGGCTGAGTTTGTGCCGCGCTCTGAGCTATCAATCTGCACATCTGTGCCCTCCGTGTGTGAACAACAGCCAATCACAGGCGCGGATCTTTCCCTGACTCCCCTGCGCAGATGGGACCCGACACCCCGCACATCTGTCCATGCGCATCTCTCTAATGCCCCCCCCCCCACCCCAGTCGGGATTGGCTCACCTCGCAAGGTCAGGGCTTGGAATCCTCACGGATGCAGCAAAACCCCTAAGAGAGTAGAGAGAGTCAAAGGCTTTTAGACAGAGAGAACAGGACCAGAATCATGACACGCTCTCCCACTCTTAAACAGAGAGAAACTGGAGAATGTATTTGGGTAGTGTTTGTAGTGCCTTATGCTGAACAATGTTAAATGCCAGGGGATACTTGCTAAATGCATGCTGTTAGATTTGCTTGGTTTAATGATGCCATAAGCAGGTGCTTCTTTGATAGCTGGCCCTGATTGTATATCAAAACTTCTGTACTGCTTTTTAATATATTCTGCATGTCAAATCAAATCAAATCAAATTTATAATGCATAAGTACATTCAGTGAGTATCACAACACATCAGAGATGAAAAACCCATAAAATAATAAGTTAAAAATAAAATAGGCTTAGACAGAAAATGAACTTGTCACACTATCCCAGCGCTAGTAAAAATGTGATAAGCAATCACAAAAATATGGATAAAGGGATTAAACAGGGTTAGAATTATATGTAAAAAAAAACAAACACAATAAAATAATAAGGAACATAATAATCACAGAACAGTAAAAAGATGTGTTTTTTAAAACCCTGTCTTACAAAATTGTGACAGCATCAGAGTCTCTTACATGCAGGGGTCAGCTGTCCTACAATAGGGGTGCTCTGCATGAGAAAGCTCAACCAACAGCTGCTGTTTTTGACATTCAGGGGACAGTGAGGTGTGTTCTCTGAGCAGAGTGGTCGTGATGGAGTATATGAGAGGAGCAGGTCCTTCAGTTAACAAGGTGCAGGTCCAAGGAAAGCTTCAGAAGTTAGAGGGGGAACCTTACAATCTGCCCTGTATTTAATAGGGAGGTAGTGAGGTGACATAAGGACGGGACTAATGAGCTAAATTTTTTTTTTTTTTGCCTTTGTCAGGATCCACGCAGTGAAGCGCTGGAGCTGCCAGATAATAACTGAGCAGACTTCTAACGAGAGTTTCAAAGGTAATAAAAAAGTGATCAAACAGCGCATGATTATACGGGGAGACAGTCACATTTGCAATCTCAGCACCATAGGATAGAGCTAGGTGGTAGGTGTGATCACAACTGAGCAGGCAGATTCATTCTGAACAAATGTAACATGTGCAATTCATATGTACATGTAAGTCTGGGCGTTTCAAATGGAGAGGAAATTGACAGCGTCCTCCACTCTCACTGATTCACTCACTGACACAGGCTCCCTGCATTGACTTTCAAGCAGTGCTGGGCTGCAGAGCTCGTGCTGGTGTCTGACACCGACTCCACAGCATCAATACGCTCACCAACGGTAAGACCATCCCTGCGGTTGCCATGGAGAGCGAGTCCACATTGGCCAGTGCTTTGCAATACTATACATACTCTTGAGAAACCTTTGAATAGGTAAAGATGTACTGCAGGTAGTGTGTATATGTAATCGTTTATGTGTGTATGAATTTAAAGCTTGTCATTGTAATCACTGTCAGATCGTGCTTTCTTATCACTGCAGCGAGTCGCTGATGTAGAATCCATAGTGTGCCGCACTAATAAAGTCGTATTTGCTGCATCTGCAGCGCGTTGTCATGGTAATTGCCACATTCGCATTCACCCTGAGCCGCGACGCATTGTTTGTTTGTGCCACCGAGGACAGTGGGAGGGGACGCTGTGGAGTGACAGTTGGGCGTTTGGAACCTGAGTCAACCGGGAAGCGTGTCTTGATGTCATGCTCACGCCCTGCCAGAGAAACCTTTAATAAAGAAGCTGCACTCCTTGCTTTCTGACAAAAAAACGCCATAGCTGTGCACCTGCGCAGCAGACTGCCACAGTCTGCTCCCTCAGCATATGACTCTGCTTTGGGGGAGGGTGACCTTTGTGGTGGAGCCTTGTGACACAACCACAAACAGAGTGGCCCTTTTTTTGCAGCTGAACTCAGATCCTCCTTTTGCCGTTGCATAAGGCATTTCTGGGCAGACCTCTGTCTTCTAGGAAATGTCACCAAGTAGGAGTGCAGAGTTGCAGTAATTGTGTGTGGGGACAGTGTCCAGGGTATGACAAGTATGCTGAGGGCCAGCAAAACTGTTTTTGTAGAGGGGCTGATGGGAAATGAAGTTCTGAACTCATTAAATGTGTTCCAATATCTCTCTCTTTGGACTCCACCCTCCAACTATCCTCCGCATGCAAAATATATTATGGCACTCTTCCTGTGAACTGAAAGTTTCCTACCTTGGTGTGGTCATCTGTTCTCCATCGCTGAGCTACATCCGAGCTCATCTGTGCAGTGATTGAGAGACGAATGATTGATCTTAAGACCCTTATGCAAGATGATGCCCCTTACAGTTGAATTGAATGGCATCTCCCAGTGAAGAGAGGGGGCTGGCCATTGATAGCCTAACCCTGTGAGGCCTAGGTAAAGATAACTTTTGGACAGATTCAGAAATATGCAGTGAGAATAATCTCACAGACTGAGTTTGGGTACCTTGGGGACAGGCTCCTTGAGGGGAGACAGTAAGGTTTTGGTTTCCCAGGTTTTTGCTATCATATCGTCACATCATATCACATCATATAGAGTGAGACATGATCATCTGCTCCTTCACAAACTAGAACAAAATTCAGTTTAAGTGAACTGAGTTAAGTCACAGTATCAGCAGAATGTCAGTGCATGCCAACATGGAGATAGAGGAATATGCAGATTTTGCTGGTTATTAAGGAAGAAAATGCATATAATCATTCACACAATGGAATTTTTGCAGTACTCCATGAAGTGAACACTGCAACTCAGAGTGATGGATGTGACTGTACCATCCAGGGGATTAGGAGTGATATCAGTGCAATATGCAGAATGAAATAAAAAGGAAAACAATATAGAAGGCACTGCCTCGCCTCTTACCTCTCTCTCCCTGACCTTCTTTGCTAAGAGCAGGCTTGCATTGTAATTTGATTGCACACTAGAACGACCTCAGAGAATCCTGCTGAGCGTGCATGCGAAAATTATTATTATTTTTTCTCCCGTGGAAGATCAAGCCCTGCCAGTGTAAGGCACGCAAGCCCCGCTAGCTCTCTCGTGCAAACGGGACATTATCCTTGCCACCCCATTCTGGCCTGACCCCTCCCCGTCAGACGGACCCTGGAACGCGGGTATGATTAGGGGTGCGAATGGGGGTGGGGTGAGGGGGGTGTGACTCGGCCAATGAGGGATCGTCGAATCGCTCTCGGCGCAGAACAGGATTCCTTGGCGAAAGACCCAGTCGAGTGTGAGGACATCAAAGCTTGCAGAAAAAAGAGCTGGGTGTTTGGCTCTTCAGCCAGAGGATCCTGCTGAACTCAGCATCCGACCCTCATCACACCCCCAAAACCTTCCTCTCTCGTCCAGCTCCCTCGTGACTGTGACACAGCCCTCATGAACAGGGACCACTTTTTCTACATGTGGCAGAGATACAGCCTCTGCTGGTCACTTTCTCTGAACATTGGCTCCAGTCCTGGCAATGAAAAACCCAATATGATCAAATCTCATCTCCAACAACCTATATTAGACCAAAACTTCACTTACACTTTCCCCCCACTCTGCTGCAGTTCTATTAATTGCTGCAGTGGGAATTGGATTTTGAGAAACAAAGAATCGAGCCATCGAGATATTTCAGAGGAATATACTGCATGGCAGAACGCTGTCGATAGCTGGTGGGCAGTCCATCTGGACTCATGCTCCAGGATTATGCCGTCTATCACAGCGAAAGCTTGCCACAATTTTACATTAAGCTCACTGGCGGCGTGCCTGTTGCCACTGTTATTCGGGGAGTTGAACTAATTACCTTCCAGCAGGAATTTGATTACGATGCGTTTGCCGAGCATCCGCTCAATGCGACACGATCTGTGTGCCGGAGAGCCGCTTTTAGCAGTGATGCAGCAGCCCTTATTGAATGTATATTGAAACGGGCAACTCAGCTGAGTCCCCTGTTTTCCAATTACATTCCGACATCTTCTGTGGGCCGTATGGCAGTTTAAACTCACTGAAGCTTGCAGAAAATGATCCTCGATTACAATGCGGCTTGCTGGTCTTGCTGTTTTCATTACATGCTAATATTTACCTTTGTCCGACACAAAATGCGTTTTCTCTCCCCCAATGTGTGGATCAGCTGGTCGTGGAGTGTGCACTAAGGTGGTGCATTTGCTGATGTTTCCACAGATGAAATGATAAATATGAAAATTAGATATATAAAGAAGAACATAAAATCCCATATAAAAAGGATTTTTTTTCAAATATTTACATAAAATAAACAGAGATGTATTGAAAAATGTTATATCTGTATTCGTATATTTTATGCATATATTGTTGAATATACAATTTACAGCCTTGCTTTTATTTTATTCTATCTTTCATGTATTATAGTGTTTTCTCACTGCACATTGACATTTATAACAGCTTCGCATTTTTATTATATAATTTTGACATCTATTTGTTTTGTATTTGGCCAAATACACAATAGCAGCACGACAGCTTGAAGGCTAGAGTTAACCAGGCAGTGAGTACACATCTGATTGGAAAATGCACAGACACTAAAGACACACAGATCCAGTTTTCCATTAGAATGGGGGGGGGGGGGGGGGGGGGGTGACTGGCAAGCGCAGAAGCGCGGAGCTGCACAGAGCTCACTTCCTTAGATGTCTCATGCGCCGTGGCTGCGCGGTGACCAGATCGGTGCGGGTCAGATTGGCAGTCAGCTGGGGCCTCATTGCAGATGGCTCTGCGAGGAGCTGGACCGGTGATGCGCTCTGTCACCACGGGCTCCCGCTGTGTCACCCACATAGCGCTGAGGAGACAGCTCATTGCCATGCAGTCGCCATGAGGACGGGGGACAGAACAACAGCGTCGTCTTCATAAACTGCACAGTGACTCCCCTTCCTTACATTGCACTTTTTCCCATGTATTTTTCTTTTGCACAAAAGTGGGAAATCCACAGCTGTGAACAAATAAAACCAAGGGAAATTGTTCTGTTAGCTGCATCAAGTAACTGAACATTCGCCTTGATTTAGCTTTACTTGGTTCTTGCTTTGTACAACCACCTGAAATGTCTCAGCAGTGGCTGATTTGAGAACATCTGCCTTCAAATTCATTTCAATTAGCAATTGTTCGTATGTGCTTTAAATGAAATTAACAAGATGAACTGCTGACTTTTGAGAAATGATTTCATCTGAGCTTCAAGCTGTAGGTTTCATTCCAGTCTGGTAATCTGGTATGGTACTGTTAAGGAACACTGATAAAATCAAAAACACAGTCCATGTGTTTCAACTTGAAGAAGCATGAAGATGTTTTCCAAGCTAATAAAGAATATGAATGTAATTATTTACAAACAAAATGAAGACAGGCCTATATGACTACTCAGGACTTCCTATTGGTTCCTTGTGCACCTAACTGTATTGAAAGGGCTGGTGGGGGTGCCTCTATTCCTCTGTTGTATTGGGAGTATCTAGGTGAAATGGTGCTGCTGGAAAACAAAGGGTAGTGAACTGCTCCAGGAGTGGGTATCCCCCCTGCTCTCTAGGGCATACCAGAGCCTCCTCAGGTATCATCCTTATATCTAAATTGAAAACCCAGAATCCATGACAATGTAACACAGCAATGATGGGCACACTGCTAACGGAGACAAGAGTGAGAGGATGATGGACATGCTTGTGCAAACACAGCTGTTTGCTGTTACATTCAGATGTTCACACATGCACTTTGTGACGTATGAAATGTGAGCATATGTGTGAGGTGTGTATTTATCAATACGTGCAAGAGGTTTCTCAGTGGGACCTCATAAAGAACTGCTCGGACTGATGCGGCTTACTGGACACTTTTTTTCTAGGGATGCTTGCGCCCACCTCCAGCCTGCCGATCAAGGTCCTCTCCAGCTGCTGCTCACTGGCCACACCAGGCCCACTGCTCCATGTGACCTCCAATCACTGGGTGGGGGGCAGGGACCTTAGGGGCAGCAAGGGGTCACGCAGAGCAGCGGTGGGGCTGATGAGGCAGTAGTTTGGCAGACAGAGCAGTAGTGAGGTAGACAGGGTATATGTTGGCTGCTAATGGGAAAATACTGGGGCACGCTGGGCCGTAGTAAGGTACTATAAGCATAGCAGTGGTGAGGTAGGCAGATTAGTAGTAAAATACTACAGTAACTATTAGTAGTAAAATACCACATCTACCTCACTACATAGCAGTAGTGAGGTAGATGTGGTAGTAATTGGGGTGTTGTAGCGCTAATGTGCATTAGCTGGGCATTAGCCAGCAGAGAATGGCAGCTTATTTGACATCATTGTGCTTAACAGTAGACCAGTTTGTGGTTTGTGATACTCTCACTGCTTGTGCTTCTATAGTTATCACGAGATGTACACATTGCATGGTGCGTTCAGGTGAGCACCTAGGTCACACCCAGAGCCAGAGTGTTCCATCAAGGGCTATCTCTGAGACACAGCGATGACACCTAGTACATCTGATCAGCCTCCTCCGTGGCGCGCGTTCTTTTTGTCTCAGTTTCAGAGCCATTAGCTCCGTTTCATCCAAAAAAGAAGGAGCGAGAAGTGTGACGTGGAAAATAGGCCAGACGCGGGCCCAGCGGCAGCTTGCATCAGGAGCGAGAGGGCTGGCATTAGCGTCCCAGCGCAGGCGGCTGCGATGTCCTGAAAGAGAGGTGACGCGTAAATGTTTGATGGGGGGGGGGGGGGGGGGGTGCAGGCTGCCACTCTGATGGGCTGCTCCTCGCCATCTGTCCCCCGGACCGCGCGGGCGAGATTAGAGAAAGAGGGGTAGAGAGAGGGAGAGAGTGCAGCCCGTGATGAACGTGCTGTCACTGGCAATGCCGCTGCGCTTCTCTAACCTTCCAAAAATATCCTGCAGGAAGGATCAATTCATCAAAGGATTCCATAGGATAAGGTCAGAGCACTGTGGGATTTCCAATCTCCTGTGTGACATTTTTTTTGGAAGGGCATTAATCAGAATAGATGATGGAATATGAAGGGGTTTGTGAACAAGAGCTTCCGATTGGTTACTGTTGTGTTTGTGGAGAGAACCATGATTATAATGTCTCTGTCTTTCTTTTTTTCAGCTATTGATGGTCTGGCATGTGAGCCAGCCTCTGCCCCTCCCCTTTCAGTCCCACAGGGCTGATCTCAGAACAGCTGCTTGCGCACATCCTGCTTAATAACTCATTCACCTATTATGGATCCTTGTT
Source organism: Megalops cyprinoides (assembly GCF_013368585.1). NCBI lineage: Eukaryota > Metazoa > Chordata > Actinopteri > Elopiformes > Megalopidae > Megalops > Megalops cyprinoides. The sequence continues at coordinate 10,533,624 of NC_050598.1, forward strand.
TGTTCTTCCACTGGCAGATGCACATCAAACATCTGTCACAATGATGCAGTGGTGGTGCAGAAGGACAGAGATGCAGACAGACAGAGAGACATAGAGAGAGAGAGAGAGAGAGAGAGAGAAAGAGAGCTTCCACGAATTAAAGATCAATCAATCTATCTATCAATCTGCCAACCCCTGAACTCTGCAAACTGAGGTCAACAACCATAATAGTACCTCAGGGAGGCTAGAAGGCAATCAATTGTTCTGCCAAGCCCAGCAGTTCTGTGATTATAATACAAGACCAAATGCTGTGCAAAACAACCCCAGATAATATATGTTTTACCTCTCTAACACCAGGTGTCCCAGGATTGCCACACCTAGACTGCTGATGCTAATATGTTATTCAGACTCTCCAGCTTAGCCGGCTGTCACCATGCAATCATGTCTCACCCCTCACACATTTTTAGTTATCGTATTATTTTGAACTGATGTGGATTATATTATTTTTACTGAAACCTTACAATCAGTAGCATGCAGCTTCTGATAGCAGGTAGTTATAAGACAATTTGTGTGTATCAAATATTAAGAAAATACTATTTCTTGGTATCTTGGAAAAGGAGAGTGACTATATATATAGGACATATCACTATATATACAGAGAATCTTGAGAAGATCCCTAGGTGCATTATAAAGCTATATTTCATACTGCATTTATTAGAAAAAAGCTCAGAAAAGTCAAAATCCCAAGGAATAGCTTAAAAGTCTGCCAAAAACAGGAGTCAGTAAGAAAATAGGGTTATATCACACCTCAGGGACTCCACATCAGCAAGTTCTCATTTAAAATAGCTCTCGCACAGGAAGCTTAAATAGATACACTATCAGCATACTAACTTCTGAAGACATCTGGGAAGGTAATTAAACAAGGATGGTAAAATCACTTGTACCTCTCTGACAGCAGGGATAGTAGTCAAAGTTACATCCATAAAGATACACAACAGGGGAGATGTCATGCCTCTTCATAAGGCATATAGTACTGTTTAGTTTAAATGGCCAAACGGCTATTATAAGACTAATTATAATGAAAAGAATGATTTGAATTTAGATGAATGATATATCCAAACATTCTATCCATGGTTAAATTTTCTCATTGGGCCTCCCTAGCTGCTCTGTAACAAACGCAACCCAGAGAGGCAACTCAGAAAAGCTGAATTGGAGTTTCCGCATCACGCTCCACAACAGGCTGCGCTTGTAATTCCATCTTTCAGATCAGGGGGAAATTGAACCTGTTGTCTCTGTGGATACTGTTCCGCGAAAGAATTTAAATTATTGATGAAGCCACTCTGGGCGTCTCTGCCGGGATAGAGAATGGCTCAGTCAGGCTCTTAGTCAGCACATCTGCACCCGAGCCCCGGCTTTTTCGGCGTTGTCAGCACTGCGCACGAGAGAGGACGATCCGCGCAAACAGCACCGGCAGAGAGAGGGTGCCGGGACTGTAGGCCCCGATGCAGGACCCTGCCCCTGTCCCTGCCGCGGTAATCACGGGCCCCACTCAGCCGAGCGCCTGATTTAAGCTCAGGCCCGCCTGTCCCGAGGGCCCGGGGCCCGCCGTCAGACGCAGAGGGGGCTGAGGAGAGCGTCGCAAGGGGCCTCCGCGGCAAGGTGAGCGCGAGGCAAATGTGGAGGGGGCCCATATGGCTGACACACGCGCGCAGACCCAGCTGCCTCTGAGTGTCATTCATTCTTGAGCACTCTGAGGACTAATGAAATCGCTAATGCTTCTCTGATGCTGACGAGCAGCGCTTCCCCCCCAACCCCCCCCCCCCCCCTCGAAACAATGAGGAACGTCTCGGTGCAGGCCTCACTTGGTTAATTGGCGTTTCGTCCCCGGGGAGTAACCAAAAACAAACAGGGAAAGAACAATGCCCAGAAGCGCATGCACACAATCTGTGGGAACACAGCAAAGGGCACGAAGAAGGACAAGTATTCTGTTTCTTCTAGAGGGCTAGTAAGCAGGCACAGAAACAATGTTTAAAAAGAAGAGCTCTGGGGTCTTACAATAAGCTAAGGAGGGATTGTGCTAAGTCTGGTGCAAATGTTTTGATCTGATAGCATTACAGCTGCTTTCTGAAGGGTTTCTGGAGCATGAGCTTGTGCTTTAAGTGCAGAAATGGACGGGCAGAAAGAAGGAGCACTATAGATGGAGAGGTAATATCTTTCCATGAACCAATGTACTGTACATTGGAGAGCAATAATACAATCATAACTCCTTTTTTGACTCAGGAAATGGTAAGGCTCTTATAATGAAGTGGAACATCAGTGTTGTCATCAATTTTATTCTCCGTGCCTGGTGCGTGTAATGTACACTAGTTATGTACACTAGTAATTTCACGTCACAAAGGGCCATGCCGTTAGAATAAACAATCTCACTTACTTGCAGGTATATCCTTGCCTCCCAATGTAAAATGATAATTGTGCCTTCGGCGGGGACAGTGATCTTTTACATTGATTAAATGTTTTATTCAGATGCTTGTCCACACTAGTGTTATTAAAAAAGGAAGAAAAAAAGCAAGGCCATATTTGCAATTACTTACCTGGTGGCAGAGACAACAGGGCTCCTGGTAATGCACAGCAAAAAAGAATGTCCCTCTCTTCTTGGGCAGCTCTCATACATACAAATGTTATTTCCATCCAAATACATTTCAGGTTGTTTGCTGATGAAAATGAGGCAAGGGATTGGATGGGTGGTGTCATACAGGTTATGTGCCACTATAATCCACTTATACACACTCTCCCACTCCCATTTCCTCCCACTGTGAAAAGAAATATGTATAGCAAATGGTCTCGTAACCCGATCCTACTGTTGTCAGCACGAATGATTAAATGTCCCCGGGACCACATGACTGAATTGGAAAGAAAATTGGCAAATGAGGGGTAGAAACAAACAACATTAGCTCATCACCATCATGAAATACAACCATGCCTGATTTTCTCATCAATTTTTGTGTGTGGTGTGTGCGCGTGCTTGTGTGTATGTGTGCCTGTACTGTATTTTGCATGGATTAAATCCATATTACTGTTATTATAGGTTGCATTGGGACTTTAGAGGTTTTATAACTCCCTTTCAACACACATTGGTGCACCAGTAGTTTATCATTAGTGAAATTATAATTTTATTCTTTAAACTTTTATGTAAAAACTAGTTGTACATGGGCCAGCAAACTCTTTAACATACAGATTGGCTTTTGGCCAATGTTGCTGGTTTGGCCTTGTGAATTCTTGCCGTGGATCTCACTATTTTCATTATTATTTTCAATTTAAAGTGCAGCTAACTTTTGTTTAGACAAGCATTTTACTCAAATTAATGTGAAGATATTAAATTTTAAGATCACCCATCCATTCACTTGTTAATTAAAAATACTCAAGGAATCTAAGAAAGTGGTTAATAATTGCCAGTAAGTCTTGTAAATTGCCACTAATTCTTGAATGGGATCATATTTATCATTACACAGAACTGACCAAGTGAAACACAGGACTGACAACATAAAACGTGAAAAAACGTATGAAGGGAATGTTTCATGACAAGAAGTTGAAATAGTCTAATAACTCTGCTTACTGTAGATGTGGGAGTTTATATTGTAATTTATTACATAAATTGAGAGACCGGTGAAGTGAAAACATTCTAGCAGAATGCTTTCCTTCCCGGTCTGACCTTTCATGATGAGAAACAGTACCTCTTTTCATGATAAGAAACAGTGCCTCCATTCTCACCTCATTTCCTAGCAGCCTGCTTTTTTGTTGCAAACAGATCAGCCATGTTCTTCCTTCCTGTTTTGGGCTTTTAAAGATGTACTTGAGTTTTACTCTTCAAAAGTTGCAGAAAACTATCCAGAAGAATGACTTTGTGTAGATCAATCAGTTTAGAGGTCAGACGGTGCTACAGTGCGACCATAGTCATGAATCAGCCGACCCTGAATTAGCTTTCCGCATTGCAGATAAGAAACAGTACAGTGTCTGATTTTTAAATTATTTTTACTTACCGTTGACAAAACCTAAAGGGGATAACAGTGCTGGACATGTTCAGAGGCATCTATAAACTGTGAAATGATGTGAAGTGCGGTGTGTTCCATGCAAAATAAATCAGGGGAAAGGGTCTATGGATATGGGGAGGCAGTTTTGAGGTGGTTTACATAGTATGCCGTATTTCTTTCTGTACATGTATTGAGGATGCAGTTGGATTCACTGCCTCAGGGACTGATAAACTATATGTTTCCTGTCTGCCATCTAAATGTAAGGATAGATGAAAGTTTAAATAGCCTGGATAAAATGTTCTTTCTCCATTTCTGTATTTTGTATTCTGATTGTCAGACACTGATGGTGGTCAGGTTTTGAAAATCTGCTAACAGGGACCAGGACTGCCATCGTTCATTCCATTTTCAGCATAATGAGAATATTTTTAATTCAATCATCATTCAAACACTCAAATCTAACTGGCCAAGATGCTACAAATGAATTATCCAACTTAATCACAGTCAAAGGCTTTTCATACCTGTAGAATACAAGCAAAAGTAGGCCTTTTTCTCTCTGCTTGTGCTTTTGGGATGACCCTATACAACAAGTACTCGCACAGATATTTTCAATGATTTTCCTAAAATACTTATTTTGTGATGTAACCTAGCTAGTGGAAATACAATCTGCCTGGTTCCCACCCTGTTTCATGTCTGCCAATCCGATACGGGTTATTTGTTGCGAGAGACACTGAGAGTTGCATGACCTGCTCAGAAGCAGAAGCAGGCAGCCCAGTGGCTCCTTCAGAATGTTAGGCTGCCTTCAGAATTTCCAGTCCACATTGTAAACCACCCAATCATGGAACAAGGGAAGGCTCTTTCATGACCCCTGGAAACAATGAATCCTGTCTACACAAACAAAAAAAAAGAAAATGATAAATCTAGTCATTTTCTATGCTGTCCGTGAACTACTTATAGATATAACCTGAGAAAGAACGCACAACATAAAACACTTCCTGGAGGTGTTCTGTGTATTAAATCACAGAGGATAAAGGATTCTGGGATGTAGCTAAACTGAGCTTTCTCAAACAGGGTAGAATTCATGTTTTTTTTTTTTTTTTTTTTAGATTTTATTATTTCAAATGTTGTCAAATGTAGTTAGTGTTCAATAAATGGTAATATCATTTTAATGAATCTCTTCCTGTCTCTGTCATTCATTCATCATTTTGTGAGATTTATACTTAAAGCAGATTCCAAAAAGAAAAGCAACACACGGGCAAAACTCACAGCTGCCTGTGAATCTATGAACCATACCTCATTCCTGAGCAGTGTTTTTTTAACAGAATCAAGAAACAATTGACCAAAACTCAGATCTCTGTTTTGGCATCCAGCCTTGACCTTCTCTTTCCGTCTGTTCAAAGCCATGCACTGGAGTTTATATAATTTTAACAGACTTTGAGAGATCAAAGGTTAGTGATTCTAAAAGACAGTGCCAGATAGCCCGAATTCCTCCAATTAGTGCTCTGATGGTCCCCTCACGGAGGCCAGAAAGGCGAGATTAACTCATTAAAGCCTAGGCATTCACAAAGCTGGAAGACAGGTCTGATGAAATATTGATTTTTGTTTCCATTCAATTCCGAAATTATATTTTTACTTAATTACATTAGAATATTAGTGTGCTTGAACATTGAGTTGCTATAGTAACTGTTAGCTTCAGCAGAAGAGAACAAGCATGATATTGAATATCAGAGTAAAATATGTTAGGATACGGTGTAAGTGACCAAACAGGCATATAGACAGAGCCATGAACAAAGTAAGAGATAAAGCTGTCTGTGAAGATACAGTACGTGAAGAGTGTAATGGTTGTAAAATGAATGCATTCTGAATTTTAAAGAGTTTAACATCAATATATGTTGCATCATAATCTCATGTATGATAATCCCTGTAAACAAATGCACTAAAAATTAAGCCAAACCACATGCAGCATACAATTTGAATTAAATCCATCTGAAATACTTCTGATTCTCAGTGGAAATAGACAAATTGTTTCTGTGTAAAGACACAAGAAAATAAGTCCAATGGGAGCTTTGATTAAAAATAATACGAGAAATTGTACTGTATTGTATTGCACTGTGTCATTTGACTGTTCTGTATGCAGGAAGGCTTGAGGAAGGCCCTGCATTTGTAATGACCCGGCCTTAGCGAAAATAATCAAGCTGTAAAGCTCGATTACAGGCTGAAAATAGCAGCAGCTTACTTTAATGAGATTTCTGGCTGCGGCCACAGCTGTTCTGCGCAAGACAGTCTCCGTGCTCTCTGACCCATCAATTTGCAGCCCTACTGGTAATGAGATTGATCCTGCTTCCCTAAAATGGGGGTTGTCGGGAGGGGGGAAGCAGGTGCACACATCATTTACGAACCAGCCCCTCCCTCACCGACAAAAACCCCAGAAGCCCCCTTCCTGCCGACAGACACACGTTTTACAACCACACAGGGACCGGAAGAATTTAAGATAGTTGCAGGGGACATTTGCATCTCAAATTCCTTGCTGCAGTGGCCACACTGCTTGGTGCTTAGACTGCATGGTAATGTGTTAAAGACACAGGCCCCTTTTGTTCCCATAAGTATGTGTTCCTTTCACAAGCAGCTTGTATTTTTCAGTTCAATATAAAATATTAGGAGAATACTGACTAAATATTCTTCAGGGAAAGTTATTAAATCACACTTGATGCTCAATACATTTTTGGCCCAAAGGCAACTTGGTGGCCACATTATGGCGATAACCCTGCAAATAAATGCTAAGCACTCATCCACTGTGTCCAGTACAATGCAGGAGGGAGCCTAGATTTTTGCAGGGGAATAGAATCTTTACTCCTTTTTATGTCCAAATGACACAAGGGAGTGGGCTCAAAAATGTTCTGATTTAGACATTTAAGGTTACTCCACATTAAAATTTAGTACAGCATATAGGAGCTGTGCAAATTGCCCATTTGATTCACAAGGCCACAGCTAATACATTTTGCCAAGGATAACTGAAAAACAAAATCAATATTCTGGGAGAAATACCTTGGAATTTAAGCACATAGTGTAGCTGCAATACTTTTGGCAATGTTTAATAGCTACATAAAGATAACATAAATGACATTGTTACTGTTTGCTAATCTTTATTACGTTGATTTTGTAGTTTTATTGCATTGTTCATTTAAGACAATGGTTTGGCATTCCTAAATCGCAAGCATTGATCAGACAAATAATCCAGATGGTGCCCCTGCTGTGTCTGCACCTTCCAGACAGAAGCCAACGGTCCCTCTACTAGCTTAAAAAAAAGACAAATTTAACGAAAATTTCCTGCACAACTTCTTTGGGAGAAGACAACTGCTGTCATGTAGGAAATGCCATTCGCCCATCCCATAAATTTTTTTCATGCGCTAACGACCTTACCAGGCGGAGAGATGAAGGGAGGGGAGGTGTGTAACTGTACGCTAGTTGACCTTAAAGGGCGAAGGCATGATTGTGATTCGTCCGGTAGAAGAGGAAGGTGGAGAGGCTTCCTACCTAGTGTCCAATAAAAATCCTACAAACGGTCGGAGTGGACGGACTCGACCAATCATGAGCGTTTGTAGGTCGGGTTCTTGAGAGGGGCGGGTCTCCAGCCGGAAGTGTCTCGGGACTGGTTTGGCTGTCATTTGCTGTAGCTTCGGTAGGTTCTGGGGGAGAGAGGACAGTAGTGAGGAAGCGCAGGAAAGGAGAAAAAAATAAATGCAGTATAAGAATATGCCAGACGCACTAAAACCATGAAACTGGCCAAGAAACATATTTGAGTGAAATGCAATTGGTATACGATTGACAGGCTCCAAGGACGTAGCTACCAATGACGTAAAATTTGTTAGCGAGCTAGCCGAATAGTTGCAAAATAAGATAAGGCTGTGTCATTGAGCAAGCAGGACACGACTACACGGAGCATATATCTTGATAGCTAGCTTTAGGTTTTATCTTCTATAGTTTTGCTGAATTTTTTAAGAAACACCCATTCGATCGTCATACTGGTAGGTAGCAACGGATCTTAGCTAATTTTCATCGGTCAAGCAAGAACGGATCTCACCGGAGACGTCGCTTTGGAGACAAGGGTACGAAAAGGTGAAAAAAGTATATTTTATTTTTGACGACGCCAGCGACGACTTTAAAAAAAGCCTAGCAGAAATGTTTTCGTGTTTTTGATAACTGGTTACGTTGAATACTGTGCAAGAGTGGGAAATATTTGCCCAAATTCTGATCAAACAGAAGACGTCATCAACATTATCGTGTATTAATTGAGTGGTTGAGGCTGGATAAGGTGTTTGCTGTTAAAAGGAAGAGAATTCGAAAGGTATCGTTACCATTTAATTTTCTCTTTAAAACGCAAACATTCATCGAAATCATTGGCAACGGATTGCATGAGCAAAGGCGTAATTAGCTCGCTAGCTACTGTTTTGCGATCTGTGGCTAGCTAACTACATGACTGCAAAGTAGCTAGCTGCTATCTGTGTGTGATCGCTTGCGTATTTTATGACACGTTTCGACGATACAGTTGTTATACTAAAAAATAATGTCGTTATATGTCAGTTGCTATTTGTCTGTGAAACACTTCACCACCAGTGGATTAAAAGTTAAATTTCGTTATGGTAACACAGGGCAAATTTGCAGTAACGTTAGCAAAATAGGTGACAATTTATAAGCCTCTGACTAAGTAAATTGAATTATTTTTTCGGTAGAGCGTGTAATTAAATGACCTTCACGCCTTTGTGTGGTTTGTCTGTCTCTTTTCATAGGAAATAAAAACAGCTGAGTAAAACACTGTGTCAGGGGAAAAATTACTGGAGCACCTAAATGGGGGATTACGGGTTTGGAGTCTTAGTGCAGAACAACACTGGTAACAAATCAGCTTTCCCAGTAAGAATTCACCCACATCTGCAACCTCCGCACCATCATCAGAATGCGTCCCCAAGTCCTGCTGCTTTTATAAATAACAACACAGCTGCTAATGGCAGCAATGCTGGGTCCGCTTGGCTGTTTCCTGCCGCAGCTGCCCATAGCAACATGCAAGATGAGATTCTGGGATCAGAGAAACCTAAAGCTCAGCAGCAGCAACAGGAAATACAAGAAACGCAAGAAAAACAGCAGTTGTCTCCAGACCACCAGGAAACGGGTATCATCTCCGAGCTCGAAAGCGCAAGGTCCGAGGAGAATAAGGGGGAGAACGGCTCGGTGGACAGCAACGCCGGAAAGGAGAAGCTGCGTATCGAGTCCCCAGTGCTGACGGGGTTCGATTACCAGGAGACATCGGGCCTGGGGACCACCGCCCAGTCCAGCACCTCCTCCTCTTCCTCCCTGACCGGCTTCAACAACTGGTCGGCCGCCGTGCCGCCGAACCCCTCCACCATAATAAACGAAGATGTCAGCTTCTTCAACCCGGCCGCCTCCGCCAGCAACGGGCCCCTGCTGTTCCAGAATTTCTCCCACCACGTCAGCCCGGGCTTTGGCGGCAACTTCTCCCCCCAGATCGGGCCCCTCTCCCAGCACCACCCGCCACACCCCCACTTCCAGCACCCCCACAGCCAGCACCAACAGCACCGCCGGTCCCCGGCGAGCCCCCACCCTCCCCCTTTCTCCCACAGGAATGCTGCTTTCAGCCAGTTGCCCCACTTGGCTAATAACCTGAATAAGCCCCCCTCACCATGGGGCAGCTACCAAAGCCCGTCGCCCACGCCCTCCTCTACCTCCTGGAGCCCGGGGGGAGGCTACGGCGGCTGGGGGGCGTCCCAGGGCCGGGAGTACCGGCGGGGCCTCAGCGGAGGGGTGACGCCCCTCAACTCCATCTCCCCGCTGAAGAAGTCCTTCCCCAACAGCCACATGTCGTCGCAGAAGTACTCCCGGGCAAGCCCAGGCTTCAACCCCAAGTCCTGGATGGATGACAGCATGAGCCGCAGCGAGAACACCTTCCCGTTTCAGGTGAGGCTCAGACGCTAGTCCCCTTAAACCAAAAAAGAAAAAAGCAATAAAAATTAACCCAAACTTCAGAGTATGCCTGCGCACTATATTTTTGTTTTTGTCAACCTCGCAGCCACTCTGCCATGCCTAATCTGATTATCACAAGGCCTTCTTGTGGCCTCATTTGATAGATGCACCACAGTAATAGATCAAAGCCGTGTGCTCCAAATGCCACAGGGCTGGGTGAGTAATGTGGCCCTGCCACTCCGGTTCTGTGAGCTGCGCCTCGCTGATATAAAAAGACAAGGACGAGTGAGTCAAAATCAGCAGATTTGCTTTCTATCAAAGGGCCTCTGCTGAAGGAAAAGAAAAGGAATTATCATTATTCTGCTTCTCATCTGCTCCGAGCTAGTTACAGAAGTGATGAATAGTAATTCTGGAAGCCGTCAACAATCACGACAAACAAATGAGATGGATGCTGTTTCATTTTGCAGATTCTTGTACACTTTTAATACCTTGTAACACCTTGTACTGGCAAGGATGAGAAGAGGCTCACATTTCTCCCCCCCTGTGTAACTCGATTTTCTGGCCCTGCGTTCAGGCCGATCTGTGACAGCCAGAGGAGGGTGACAGGGAGGGCATGGTGATAAGTTTATTTTATTGATCAGGAACCCGGGATGGCAGCTTTGAGAGGTGAAAGAAGGAAAGAGAAGGGGGGGGGTGGTGGTGGGTATTGATTCGCTGATGAAACCTGGCCCCGCTGGCCGCGAGGAGCCCTGGCGTCCTTCCTCCGTAGCGTCGGCCATGTCTGAGGAGTTGGGAAACTGCCTTTCTCCTTCTCTCTCTCTCTCTCTCTCTCTCTCTCTCTCTCTCTCTCTCTCTCTCTCTGCCAATGGCAGCTGCGGGGAGAGTTCTCCTGCTCTGGCATAATTGGTTTCCTGCCGCGTTAGACGGAGGAATGAGAGGAGGATCTGGCACCTGGCTCTGATTGCAGGGGACTGGCTGGCCAGATCGCGAGCGGGGAGAGGAGTGTCCCGCTCAGGAGGGGCCGGCACATTAGCACTTGTCATATTACAAAACTGCCGCGGCCCGCTGAAAATGACCTGCAAAACTGAGGAGGGTGTACTGTGATCATGGCATACATGAAAGGGGCAGAAGTGTTTTTACCATATTGGAATAGGCCTGATTTGGGAGTGGGATTGATGGATTTAGTCTTCATTGATGTCCGAGGCAGATTTCATGAAGATATAACATGCCTGCATACTAGATAGCCCAAATCGGGTACTGTTTTTCACCCTCTGATGTAGGAGGTGACTGGTCATACGTCTTCTCCTGGCCCTCGAATAGTTAATACATTTTGGGAGGCCGGATCCCTGGGTCGTGAGTTAATATTTACTCTGATGGGCGGTGTTGGTATTTACTCAGATGTCCTGATTCTAAAGTTCTCTGCGTTCCCATTTCAAATTCAACCTAAATGAACAACAGCGAGCGCACAAACACATTCACTGTTATCCCGCAGAAATCCCGTCCAGCTCTCTCGTTCCACGCAGTTTCCAGTTTAACGCCGAGAACAGGCTGGGGATTGTGTCTGAAAGTGTTTTTTTTTCCTCCCCCTTCCCTCCCTCTGTAGATCAGGCCTGCTGTTGTAAAGCTGTCCCCCTACAGTTAGAGAGTACATTAGATACAGAGTGAACACTAGCCAAAAGGAGATTTTTATTTTCCTGCTGTCTTTACTGTGTCATATTTTTTTTTGCATGTATTATGCAACGTGTCAAGCCTACAAGCCCCTGACTTTGCGCCTCACCTGCTTATCCGTTTCAGCAAGGCAAAGCCAAAATGAGCCGTCCAGCTCAAAGTGTCATTTTTGTAGCTTTTCCAGAAGATTCCTCAGAGTGTTTATAGACATCTGGGAGATATATCTCTCTGCTGTACCCAGGTTTGTGAATGTGCTGAAAGTGTTTTGGGCACAGGAAGTGCATGTTGCCCGAAGATTATCTGTGTGCGGGGCCTTGAAAGTTTCCCTGTGAAAGTAGACAACAGTACGCTAAGTTTCCATCTGCTAACGCAGGTGAGGCTTGATAAGTGAGATAATTGAACCGACAGACAGAAAGCGAGAACAATAGCTGATGGAGATGGTGTGGTGACAACAGCGTTGTCATGTGCTGATGAAAATGCTTGGGGATAAAAAAAGCACCTGCTGTGCATGGTTCACATAACAACCCAGGGTTGTCATCAGCTGTCATCAGCTTCAATATGTCATTAATGCTACAGGTTGGACCACTCTTGTGTTTGTTTGTGATTGCCCCAAGTATTGCCATTGTCACGGAGCGAGGCCCAGAGATAGGTATCCAAGGGAAACGCTCAACTGTTGCCTAGGAAGGAGTCAGGGAGACGTAGGTTGGGGCAAGGGTGTTTGACAGCTTTCAGAGGGTAGCGTGACAGAAAGACAGACAGACAAACGCACACACGCACCCACACACACACCCACACACACACACACACACACACACACACACAAACACACATATATACACACACACACACACTGCTGCCTGAGCCCGTGCACTTCTCAGAGATACTAGCCATGCATTTCACTCTCTGAAACCCTGGATATCCTCTTAGCCCCAAATAAGCTGCTCTAAACCCTGGCCATCAGCAGAGTGCACAGACCCTGCAACAGCCCTGCAGTCAACAAGCATCGGTAATGTGGTGGCGACACACGAAAGGCCGATGAAAGGTGGCATTCATCCTCACAGGAGGCACAGAGGCTGCGAAGACGTGGCTGTGCCCTTGTAGTGCGAGGGACAAGAAGAAGAGGCGGCGTCTGTGCTGAAGTCAAGTCAGCCGTGACATATTTCCTTAATGCGTGCCATAGCTTGATATCCAACCAAGGTGGGGACCTCATGAATTTGGCCCCTGCCATCTTTTTTTCATGTAATTTGTAAAACATTTTGTACGGTAGCATTCAGAGGATATTACGGGTTTGGGAGCATTGTGTTCGTGGGTTATCTTTAGATGCGGAGCTGCAAAGAATGTGACCCAATGTAACACAGATTCATTGTCGGTTTGGCATTTGCGGCGTTCACGCAAGAATATTTTAAGGTTTTACAAAGGGTTCTGATAAAGGGCAATGCATTTGATGGAAGCCAAATGGAACGATGGAGCTTGAAGTGTTGCTTTTGTGGCTTTTCTACACGACGCTTCTGTGAACTTTAGACATCTGTTCTGTGCATCCCCCTGCAGTAGTCAGGTTTGTGATTACAGCACTGAAATGTATCTTCAGTGTGCTACTGTGGAGCACTTACGAGCAGTGGTGGAGGGGAGGGGGAGGGGGAGGTGGAGTAAGGAAAGTGGTGGCAGTAATGTCAGGTTTTGATGAAATATTGTTTTTTCACTTTAATTACTCTGTCACGGTGTCACTTCGTTGCATTTGCTGTCCTCTGTGGAAAGACACCACACCCCCTTGCCTCCAGAACTCTGTAGAAAAGGTGGATTGTTGTATTTTAAAGTGATTTAACCAGGACGACTCTGAAATGCCTTTGTCTGATAAAGAAAAGTGAGCAGGGTCATCCGTTAGCCCATCGCTTTTACTTGTCATTAGTTTCCCCTAGAATTTGCAGATTTATGTATTCAGTAACTCTTCCATGCAGCATTTAATCATATTTAGTCGCTTGGATATGCTTTGATCTTTCTTTACTTTAAATTTCATCAGCATATTTTCATATGACAGGACCGTTCATACCATCATTGCTAATTCGGGTCTGTTTTCCCTCCCTCAGAATTGAAACGCGCTGTGCTCGTACAGTTTTCACTGGAGTCTCGCTCGCGGGACTTGTGAAAACCCGCTCGAGCCGGTTTGACAGAATCACGTCTGATTGTGACCACAATCGAGAGTGACTCCTCACTTTCACTGTGTGCTTTTGGAAGCTTCAGCTGCCACCGTCCCTAATCATATAGCTGAATAGGTTTTATGGCAAACTGAAAAAGGCGAAAAAAACAAGTTATGTAGCTGTTAAGTTTGTGATTCCCACACTGTAGGTTGTGAATGGGGCAGGTACGTAGGGAGATGTATCTGAAACACATTCTCACTAATCAGACTGAACACTTCAGTGGCTGTTGCACGTGCAGTAATTTTTTGCATCAGTAACGCTATTATTCTGTATGTGAATGCACATAAGGCTACAATTTATTTATGGATCACAAGGGTTGGAACGCCCAAAAAAAAAAGGACTGATTTTGCTTATACATTACAATTAACTTCCACACAGTGCTAGAACCTCATTCATTTCACAGCATTCTCTGATGGGCCATGTTTGTTGTTAGTCCAGCAATAACTTTATCAACAGTCATCATTTAAAAGTAAAGTTTAAAATGTCATAATTTAAAACATAAAATTTGTGGTTTGCGCTGACTTTGTCTCAAAATATGCGTTTGCCGTTTCGACAAGGAAGTGCCCAACTGTTGAAAAAGGTGTTCTTTAGTATGAGTTTTATTGGCAGGACTATGACAGACAGAACAAGTTGGTGCGCTTTGCAATCCAGAAGAAAACACTGCTCTGTATTAGTAACTGTAATCTTCTCTTTGATTTGGGATAGGGGGGAAAGTATGTTATGCTACAGTTGCACCAGCAGGTAGTGTGACACTGATATTGGTGTGAATTCATGCAGGTTTGAAATATACCGGTAGCTGACTGTCATTTATGTAAATCTCTCTGTGTGAAAATAACTAGCAAGTGTATTTGTGAAATGCTTTTTATGACAAAAACTAAACAGCTATCTACCATAGCTAGCTAGTAGTAAGATCTTTTGCATTTGGTGCTTTTGGGACTAAGGTGTTATCCTAATTAGCTAACTTGTTAGCTATGTAGTAATACTGTTATAATTGTTGGTAGCTTGCTAGAATTTTATAGTTACTCCATGGTCTACTGTGTTATCTATCTCTATTATGTTAATTTTAGCTATAACACTTATACATTTAGCTACCCATTAGGCCTAGCTGTTTTATACAAAAGATTTTCAACATGGAATTGGTGAAATTGGTGGCTTTCTCCAATCCACAGTGCTTTGCCAGGGGACAGCCAGGTAGCTTGCCACAATTACAGACCTTGTGGGTCCAGTGACCCTGCATGGTCTGTCAGTGAGGCCTTAGCCCAAAAAAGAGTGCACTGCATGGTCATACCCATCCCTGAGAGTGTTTTCTATGTTAAACCATGGTGTAAATGTTAAGTACATACCCAGCCCATTCCTGTTTAGCGTGACGTTAGTCCTGCTCTCAAGGTCATACATTAACCTTGGACAAGACACAGATCTACTACAAACTTTGAGCCCTCAGCTACTTGTATGGCCAATCTAGTAAGTGTCAGAAATGTTGAGAGTTTGAAAAAAAACAAAACGAACAAACACTGAAAGTATGGGGTTGCTTTCGAGGTAAAATCGTTGGCCTTCATGATCATCCAAGCAAGACTTGTGTAGAAGATGAAAAGCTAATCTACAAAGCAAAAGAAATTCAATTTGGTGGCCCCACCAGCAAATGCAATGGCACAGGAAAGGAGCCTCAGAAGTTGGCACCAGGATATGTTCTTGAGGATTTTCAGATCATGTAATGTATTATGACATTCTTCCCAATAACTGATCAGCCGTGTAGCTTTCTTACAGAATAGTCATCAAGTTATTGTTCAGTTTGCCCTCTGGAATGACAAACTGACCATTATGTAGGTGATATTTACGTTTCAATGGACGACAGATATCCCTTTTTCTGTCTCTATCTGTGTGTATGTTGGGGAGGTGTGGGGGAGTGAGTAATGCAAATAAAATACCTAACTAATCCTTCAACTAATAAAGGATTAGCCAATCTGTTATCTTGGCTAATACTTATTGTTGATTTATTGTACAGGAATGGAAGAAGGCAGCTATGAAAAGTGTGTAGTTTACCACTGGAGGTACCTTTTAACCATCGTTAACTACCTAGTGGATGTTTCACAGTAGGTGGGGGTGAGGAGGGAGGGTGGAAAATGTCAGGCTATGTTTACCAAGGCTCACTACTGCTTTCAGCCGGCAGTCATACCATGCTGCATCTTGTTCCTGCCTGATGTCCGAAGCTTATCAGGGCTGGTCTTGTGGTTAGTACTTCCATTGGAGACTTGGTTGGTAAGCCAGGTGGTTGTTGGAAGTGGTTTTTATGGGCCAGTAGGAGGCAGTTTTCCCACTGAGCTTAACAGGAGACTAATGTCCCAGTGCATTGACGGGAACAGTATTTTATAGG
Organism: Megalops cyprinoides; assembly: GCF_013368585.1. NCBI lineage: Eukaryota > Metazoa > Chordata > Actinopteri > Elopiformes > Megalopidae > Megalops > Megalops cyprinoides. Next base: position 10,549,835 of record NC_050598.1, read on the forward strand.
AGACATCTTCTCTTCCTGTCTACCCCAGCTGATGTGTGGTGAGTGTTCTGGCACAAAATGGCTGTCATACATCAGCAAGGTGGGTGCTACGGACTGGTTATGGTGGAGCTGAGCCACTCCCCCTTCAATGTAAAGCTCTTCGAAATCCTTCAAAGGCTCTACGCAAATGCAGGCCATTATTTCGTCAAGCATCATCTCTGCCATATACCTTACAATGGCTCATATGGAGTCATTCCGCTAAGCCACCATTAGTCTAACCATATCGGACTTCACCGCCCCTTAGTGGTTTGCGGATTGATTTCTCTGCAGGGTTATCTGTTAAGCCTCTTGTTGCAAGAATCCACCATATCGGCTGTTCGGTGCATAGTTTAGAAACAGTCTGCTTAGAGACTGTGTGTCTGTTTTAAGAGAGTCATGTGCTCTGCATTTGCCATAAGGCTTCGGTTGAAACAGAGGACAGAGCAGTGCTTTGGAAATCCAAGCAGATGTAAAGTCAGTGACCACAGAATGACGGATCAGATGGTCATTTCTGAAGTGTCAAACACATCATTACACCTCTTTTTGATTCTTAATTTTGATTGGCCCATCTTTATGATTTCTTTGTGGGAGTACGGGATGCTGCGCTCCTTTTGGAGAACATTTTGTAAAGACAATGGTATTTTAACAGACTCCTCAGATTGAGCGTGTTAATCTTGCCTCTGATTTTGATACTAAATTAGAAATGCCACTATCATTATGACATTAGTCGGTTGCTCATGTCCATGGTGACCTACATAGCTTAGATATTGCAAATGTTCCATTTATACAGCTGACTATGTCCGTGAAGCAATTCAGGTCAATCCTTGCTCAAGGGTACAGCACTAGCACCCAAGCTGGAATTCTAACCTGTGACATCCTGGTTCGTGTCCAGTTTGCTAACCTCTGCACCACAATGCTGGCTGTTTCTTCTCCAGACCAGTTGTGGTCTGTTTCCGTTGGTGGAACACTCCACTGTCCTTCATACTCACAATGGAACATCATAAGTAAATCAACTGCAATTTTAGACATGCTCTTCCACAGCAAAGAGAGGCAGAGAGGGACACTGCTGAAGGGATCACTGTCCATTTCAGCTGAAATCCTGCTAAATAGTAACTTCCTTGTAAAGTATAAATGGCTGGATTGGTCCAGTGAAGCTACCCGAGTATGTTTTAAGGGCCCATGTGAAGGGCATAGAAATGCTGACTCGTGGGAGATCTGAAATAACTTTAAGTTAAGAATGATACACATCTGTCTTTTGGAGAACGTAAGTGAAGTGATGTTAAAGTAAGTGAGAACGGCAATAGAAACTGTTGAAGGTTTTGTGATTAAAAGGAGCCAGGCTACAGAAGGATGGTGTAGCGTATAGTTTACAAGGTACATTATGATTAATGCAATGCAAGTTTAATCTTTCATGGTGACCTTTTGATTCGTTGGACAATTCCTCTCCTCATTATGAAGCAATGGAGCACAGGGACAAGATACTTAACCACAACAAGTGGACTAAGCAGTTGCAGCTTGCACATTAAAATCTCGTGACCGTATGATTCAGTAGTAAGACCGATAAAGTCTGGGTTGACCTCAGCAGTAGGATTGTGTGCCTTTTATTATCTAATCATGTCAGTATAGCTTAACCCTCACTTAGTCTTGCCACAGGGTTACAAAGCGTGTTTTTGCCGAAACGAAGCAGAAGCGTTAATTATTCTCAGGAGCAAAAGCCCATAAATCCCTGCAGTCATCAGGTTTTGGATGGTCTCGTGTTGTTTGGGTGTCGGTCCTGGCGAACCGCTCCTGTGCGGCTCTGTGGCTCTGTTTAAACCAGTTGTGTAACGAGACAAAAATCTGATGCCGTCTGGTGGTGTTTGTACACGATGATTCGCCGCCTGTGTGTGTACGATTAGGTCATCGATTCCCCACGTGTTGTTGTGCTGCATTGCGCTCCATGTAAAGTCTGACTGTGGTCGGACGGAAAGCCTCAAACAGTGTGCCTTTACGTGCTAACCCTTTTGCGGTAGGTTGTGGTCAGCTGTCGAAAGATGGCCCAAAGTAAAACATCAAAAACAGACTCTTCCGTTTATTTCCCAAACTCTGTTTAAAATTTGATCCTCGTACCGTTCTGCCGTAGTGTATTATGTTGAACTTGGCTCCTGTGGGTACTGTAACCGCACTGCTTTGGTATAAACTCTACAGAGCTTCTGCAGACTCTTCTGTTCTCCCTCTTTTGCGACTCGGGTTTACTGTACCAGGCTCCTGTTTCTGTAATTGCGCTGCTCTGGTATAAAGAGCACTGAGATGCGGAGAGTTCTCTGTTTTTGTTACTGCTGCTCTGAGAGGGATTAAAAGGGAAATTCATGTTTGTCACGATCACACGAAGGTCTCTGCATGTAGTGAGTAAGTGTTAATGCCCTGAATGGTCCTTGTTTCTCGAAAAAATGGAAAAGGCACCTACAGCAACAATGTCCTTTCCCGCCTTTCAGCAGGAGCGCACCAGGTCGTTCGACGGCTTCAACATGCACTCTCTGGAGAATTCCCTGATCGACATCATGAGGGCCGAGCAGGATTCCCTGAAAGGTAACAGTCTAATCAAATCAATCAGCTCTCCTTTCAGCCGCTGCAGTGACTTTATACACACGCCCACGGTAGGTAGACATCTGAATGAGTCCTGTGATGAAGATCGCCATCCTATCAGATTACCTCCGGCTCACGGAGCATAAAAAAGCCAAATGAGAGAGCTCATTGTCACTGTACAGGCCGAGTGAAATGGCATAATACAAAGCATAGGCTGAATATGCAAGCAAACTTTGGGGTTTAAAGACATTCTCTTTCATTAATGCGGAATGTGGTTTTATTCTTAAGCTTGTGTTTATTTGATGCCAAAATGCTGCTGGTAAAATCTGATCTGTAATACAAACAAAAACCTTTTGGCGTGAGGATATACACATCATGTCCCTGTGAGTCGATTTTAGATGCCAAATGCTGCATCGCAACGATGTGGAAACCGGCATTATTGACCTCCATTTTGGATAGAGGAAGCCTGTTCTGCATCCGCTGATTTTATACAGAATGTGGATGAATCCCCTTAGGAGCTGAAAAGATTCTAACTGCTCTATTCACGGGAACTGTATGCGGTGATTTATGTATATGCTGTTTGCGGTGCTGTATAGAGTTTGTGCCTTTATGTAAATCTGCGTGTGCGAATATGAAAGAGGCTCTTCTTTTGGGAACTGAGCAGCTGTTTCAATTATGTACAAACATAGACTACATCTCCAGAGAAAACATGACATGAATGTTGTCTGTTCAGTCCTAAATAGAAGGCCCTTTATTTGCCTTTCAAACAAGTCCAGTTGTTCAAAGAAAAGGTGCAAACGGAGCACGCCTGGAATATTTCCCCCGCTCCGCGTCATTATGTGCATTGTGCATTTTCACTGGTGGTATTTCCAGCCAGAGCGAGCAGCGGTAATGACAAAATCGGCTGCCATTTCGCTGAATGCAGAACGAGCGAAGGGGGCGATCCTTGGAAGGGAATTGGTCAAACGCTGAGCCTGGTGGAAATAAGTTGGATTTATGGCAGAGCGGAGCAGAGTCTGGCTATTATTCATGACAGCAAAAGGCCTGCAACGAAACACAGGGGCATGTGTGCTACACAATAGTTCAGACGCTTGATCTAATAAGGTGCCTACTTTGAGCGCTTGTTGTGGATGCAGCAGTATTGCATGTTAATTATCTCTGTCTTAACCTGGTGGTTTACAGCTGCAGAGACTTTGATCTTTTTTCTCCTTTGTGCATGAGTTATACACTTCGGTTAAGTTTAGTCACAACATCACATCTTTGAAGTCCTTTTGAAATGGAAAATGAAGACTGCTTTACTGAAATGATATTATATTAATAGATGCTAATTGTGCCAAATATGGATGTCTCTTTTTTTTTTTTTAATTTCACTTCAGCCTTACTTCTGTCTTCTGTTAATTCTGTCTGACCTGCCTCTTAGCAGTCTCCAAAGGGTATGTCGGATCTGAGAACTTTATTGTTTACGCAAGCTGAATCTTGTCAGCAGGATGCAATAGCAGTAATAAAAGTAGTTATATTCATGTTCATTTTAAACCGTTATATTCTCCTGCCTCTCCTCCAAACAGAAAAAGATTTTTGTGTTGTTTGGAGGGGTGAAGCTTTGCAAATTATTCCTTGTTCCTTCAAATAAAATGTGATTCTTTTTAAGTTTTGAGTGTAGGGCTGCCAAATCAGTGCATCAGTGACGCTGCACAGCTAGCAACCAATGCAGCTGCGCATTGATCTGCAGGCTGTCTAGTGATCAGAAACATTCCCCTAGTGACCGCTGTGGCCCCCGTGGGAGTAGGTGGAGGCCCTACCTTGTGGCCCAGGGAGGGCTGTGCTCTGGGGGGAGGGATTGAGCACTGGGTACCGGGCGGCAGGCCCCGCTGGGGTGCCGACGAGCCGCTCGGTACCAGAGGGAGTAGGCAGCCGTCTCCCTGCCCCCAGGTAACGTGCACATCCTCTTCAGGATTAGCCAGGCTTACCCAGGGCGTGGCGGGTGGAGACGGCCTCCTGTGTCGCAGGCTTTCTCACCATCTTTCCCTCTCTTTTTATGAGCCTTCCAAGTTGTAATTTATTCCGTTTAATCCTGTCATTTTAAGATTTCCAGGTGTCGCCTCTCATTTATTCCTGCCCCTTCTTCCTTTGTTTCTTTGGATAGTCAGTCAGGAGCAACCTGCAGAAACGTAGCAGGCGGACACATGACTATAGGCCTGTCCTAAGGGCCTGACTGCTCTGCATGCATCCATGTGCCTTGTTGTTACAAAATTTTTCATAGACAGGGCACCATAATCCAGTGTGTTTAAACTTCCCCACCTTCAGCTTAAACCCCCGAGTCAGCCCTGCATAGAATGTCTGGGGTTCCAGTCTAGCATAAGGATGGAATTGCACATGAAAAGAGCCATGTCAGATAGATGCATGTCAGCCTGCTTCGCCCCCTCAGCTAGAAACCTGCAGGCCAGCGCTGACCGTCTCCACTCCTACTCTTGTGAATCCTACCATTTCTTCTTTGGTAAGGTTTGTGGAGGCCCTTTCTGAAATTGGCATTTGTAAAAATTCCTTTTGGTAATGGCTTCATTTGATAGCTGATATTGTCAGTTCATTTTTTTTCGCAATCTGCTTCTTCAGTTTATACAGTTCTGCTGCCTTTCATATCCGCTATCTGCCTTGTTCTCTCTTGTTAATTTATTGTTGCTTATTTGTTTTCCAATTAGAGCTGCTCAGACACGGTATTAGCCATTCTATTCATGTTTATCTACAGTGTGCTCCTACACTCCTCCTCTTCCCCTGATCCTCTGTACTGACAGATTCCTCTCCATGTTCTCATGTCCTCTCATCTATAAATCTTAATCTCTCTTCATGCTCCCCTCAGTTGTGGAATGAACTGTCTGCCAGTATAAGAACTCTGCTTTTTCTTATGAGCTTTTATGTTCTCCTAAAGACATGCTTCCAAATAATACCCCTCTCCTCTGCTTATCTTATTTAATGCCTTCAAGTCATGCTTCTCTAGTATCTCTCTGATAACCTATATAAATGTACTTTCATTTCATTTCTAACTGAAACTGGAATTGTTTGCATGTAATTTGTGCACCGTTTTAAGAAGTCAAATGTTTCCACGCTGAAATTGAATTTACCCGAGAGTTTGTTTGCTGTGTTTCTTGCACTTGCGCTGCACAGCCCCGTATAAAGGTCTCTCCACAATGACTCATCAGTCAGAGTGACTCATCAAATATTACTTGCCTCCGTAGTAGCACTCTGCGCATGAGAATGGTGTTAAGTGGGTCATTTTTGAAAGCAGGCATTACAACACGATTCCCTTATTTGCCGTCCGGCAAATATTTATCCAGGGCGCTTGCAGTATTGCGTGTCGCCCGGTTATACGAAGGGGAGCCTCTTGCCGGAGTCGCGCAGCTTCATTTCAAGGACACGACAGCAGTGTCCCAACTGGGCGGTTTACGTAAGCCTCTGGCCCTCTGGTCAGACATCCAATTCTCTGCCCGCTGCTGGGCTGCGCTGCCTGTTGTCAGCTGATGCTACAGACGGCGCTGCTCCAGATAAGCTAATGGGGTGATGGATGTGGCGCAGTCCGGGCGCTCTGATTGAGGCGGAGGAGGGGCAGAGGTTTCCCACGTGCTCGGCGGTCTCATTAGGCCCTCATTTCCAGCCTTCCCCGCTCTCTTCCTGTCATGTGGCAAACGGGCTCCTCGAGACACATTTTAACCAAGGGGGTGTGTGCGCTTTTCCAGCCACTGTCTGAAGGAGGATTTCAGGGGACTCTTCAAAGGAGAAAGTTGTGTGTTCCTTTTGTGTCTGAAGAATGAGCGCTCCACCAGGCGTTCTGTGAGCATGCCTCAGAGAAGTCAGTGGTGGATGGCTAATTCACTCTCTCATTATTCATCTCTCTCTCATCTGCAGGCCGCTTAGGATTCTCTCACCCGGCAGGAGACAGCCCTTTGCCCATAAATGGTACGTGATTACGCTCTTAAAGTGTTGGCCCGCTCACTGACAGAGAAAAACGCAGGTTTAAGGCATGCTCTGCGATGATGATTGTGGCGTGTTGTAATGGTCTCTCGCTCTCCCAAGCGAGCGTGAGCTAACGAGGGATCTGTGCCGGAAGCACATTAGTGCAGAGGCGGAGGATTTGATTAAAATAGCCAAACTTTCTCTGCTGTGCACCAGTGTCATGGCTGCTCACGGATCATCTGTTCTCTCGTTTTTCATGCAGCAAGGAATTATGGGAGGAGACGAGGTAATGACATGATTTTTAAGGTGCCGGAGATAACATTTTTTCCACTTTTGGCGATTGCGCGGAAGGACTGGGGCTGTGGGTACCGCCCCACGTCTGCTGGACTTCATGTCGTGCCTGTGTTATGTGTTGGTCTGCACGTTGGGGGTGTGTGCAGGTGTAAAAGTGCATGCATTTGTGTTGGTCTCTCAGTGTGGATTTCGTCTGTGGAAATACAAATGTGTGACAATGGTGTGGAAGGCTGTGTTAGCCATGCAGCTCTCGTTTTGAGGGATGACGTAGACAGAAGAAGCAGGAGCAAACCCTGCTCAGGAAAGCGTGCCATCACAGTGTCACGAGCAGAAACGCCCCAAAATGCCTCTGCGGGGCTGAGGGGCAAGGGCATGGTGCGGCGCTCGCTCTCCTTGTAGAGCAGGGAAGAGGTGCTGCCTCACGTTAGCGGGTTAACGCTCTCTCTCTGCAGTGGCATTACCGGCGGTAAAATATCTGGAGGGGAAGGACCCAGCTGCTGTGACAGGCGTGGCGTTTCTAATTAAATAACCTCCACAGTTCCTTAGAGGACACAATTGGGCCCTATCAGGGGAGGGGTGGTGAGAGAGAAACAATATGTACCTAAATCTAGAAAAGAAGCTCTTTCAATGCTGTGACAATTCATGCTACATTGGGGCTGAAACATTGGGATTGCAGTGGGTAAGTCAGTTAAAGTTTAAGTGGACCGAAACCAGTACTGAAGAACATTTTAACACATTTTTCCATGCCATTTGTTGCTCCTTGTAATGCCTTTTTATTGGGTAGGGTTGTGTATTGGAATACTTCTAATGGAAAGCAATCATTATGAGCTTCATAGTGCTATGTGGTGATCAAGTGTTTATCTTCTGCACGATTATGGGGTGGGGAAATACTTTCACCATGGTAACGGGTCTGTCGGAGATGGGTATGGGATCATTAGCTTGGGTGCGGTAATCGGTATTCAGAAGGTGCGTTCAGAACGTTATGATTAAAAGAGCATTTTAGGCGGAGCTCGATACGGCTGTTGATGATGGAGCACTGCATGCGGTTGTGTTTTGGAGATGAGAGCGGTGTGACTCTAACCGGTGGATGCTCTGTGTCTGCCCCCCCAGGCCACTCGTCCCTGTTCCCCATGGAGGACAGCTTCGCGGACGATGAGCGGGCCGATCAGGGCCTGACCGGGCTGGGTTCCCCTCACTGCTTCCCCCACCAGAACGGGGAGCGGGTGGAGCGCTACTCCCGAAAGGTCTTCGTAGGGGGCCTTCCTCCGGACATCGACGAAGGTACGCCCTCAATTCCCGAAAAAAAAGTAGTGAAAAAGACCTAAACGGTGAACGACTCCGGTGAATGACAGCGTGCCTCTGTGGCAATATAGCTATGAGCCTGATAAAAAAAAAAAACGGAATGAACTGCTATTAATTTTAAAACACAGTTATAGATTTTTTTTCTGTGAACGTACAGCACTTGGAACACCTTCAGGGCCTCAGCTCATAGATTGTAAAAGCAGTCATTTTTTGGGAATGGAGTATGAAGTGGGTTATGTCTTGCAGAACACCTCATTACTGCCATTCGGTGCAGCTGCCAGGGCTCTGCGGGATCCAGGTGTTTCTAACCTGAACGCTGATCCCTCACGTCTTTTTAAAACTCTCAGAAAGCTGGCAGATAAATCTGATTGCAGGCGGTAAAGCAGAAGGATTGAGAATCTGCACGTGTAACATCAGGATGATGAGTTTTTCCTGAATTTGTGTGCGGGATGTGAAAGGTCATATTAGTGTATACAATCATGACAGCGGAGAGAGTTCTGATTCTGCTTGTAATCCCCAAGATGACAATGTAATTTGGTATGTGCCAAAGTGATGAATGACAGTATAATTAAATGTTACAATAATGCTGTTATACGGAAGGGATTTTTACGGTAACCATCTACCTCGATAGGGTGGATTGAGGTGCAATGATTTATAGACGTCCGTATCCTTTTGTTGCAGATGAAATAACTGCTAGTTTCCGGCGTTTTGGTCATCTGTTTGTGGACTGGCCTCACAAGGCGGAGAGCAAGTCATACTTTCCACCTAAAGGTGAGTGATGCCTTGAGTGTGTCGATAAGGCTTGACCACAAAGATTGACAATAAAGTCTGCTGTCAGAATCATATGACAGAGCAATAACCCGATTAAGAGCCCCCAAATGGGGTTTCTGCGCCCTCCGCAGCAGTTTAGTGAGATGAGATGCTGTAATGATGTCATTAGGATGACATAGCCGGCGGTCGGCGGCCGTCTGAGTCACGTCTGTTCTGCGGTTACCCAGGTTACGCATTCCTCCTGTTCCAAGACGAGGGCTCGGTCCAGGCTCTGATTGACGCCTGCATCGAGGAGGACGGCAAGCTTTATCTGTGTGTGTCCAGCCCTACCATCAAAGACAAACCAGTGAGTGTTTGACCCTAACAAGTGTTCACTCAGTACACAGCAGCAAGTTTTTCCACTGCGAGACTCGTAAAACAGGCCATCAGCATCTGTCTGATGTTGTTTTTTATTTTCTGCTTGTGTCTCAAGGTCCAGATCCGGCCCTGGAATCTTAACGACAGCGACTTCGTGATGGACGGCTCCCAGCCCCTCGACCCCCGCAAAACCATTTTCGTGGGCGGCGTTCCTCGCCCTCTGCGTGCAGGTAACCCGCCCCGCGTCTGCGTGCAACGCAGAATAATGAACTCCCTCGGCAGTCAGGTCTCCTCCGCACAGCTCGGATGCGGAGGCGGGGTGTTGATTTCTGTAGGCCGGTCTCCTCGCGATGGTAATGCGATTGTACATTAAAATCTGCTGCACAAATTAGTGTCGGGTTTCATAGAGGCGACCATCCGTCTTCCTCAGTGTAGGACTGTCTGGTTTTCTCATGATCACTGAAAAAGCATTGCGCCGTAAGCTGTGCGCAACGTGGCTGTAATTGTGTTTTGCCGGTTTCAGACATGCGTAATGATATTAGCCCGACGAGGCTAACTTCTTTGATTCCCTCCCTAACAAAGATGTTGCTTTAATTTATTCACTCCTGTTGATGGTGAGTGATGTAATCAGGGGGCGAGTAATCTGATCAGGGCCTTAGTGGCGGTGTCACCGCGTAGCCGTTTTTGGCTCACCAGCTGCCTGTGCTCCTGGGTCTCACCGTAACGTATTGGGGTGTGTGTGCGCGCGCGTGTGTGTGTGTGTGTGTGTGTGTGTGTGTGTGTGTGTGTGTGTGTGTGTGTCCGTGTCTGTCTTTCCTTCCCCTCTGCAGTGGAGCTGGCGATGATCATGGACAGGCTGTATGGAGGAGTGTGCTATGCCGGCATTGACACTGACCCAGAGCTGAAGTACCCGAAGGGGGCTGGGCGGGTGGCCTTCTCCAATCAGCAGAGCTACATTGCTGCTATCAGCGCTCGCTTCGTGCAGCTGCAGCATGGAGAGATCGATAAACGGGTGAGAGGGCCGACGCTGTCCTTCAGTCCCCTGCACACACGCGCACAGGCGTGCGCATACTCACAGACGCACACACACACACACACACGTGCACACATGCACAAAACACACGCAACTGCAGTGATGACCCAATGATGATGTGTATCGTATTAGTTGCCCTATACGCTGTAATTGTACAAATCTCATAGTACTGTGTCTTCAAACAGACCTTGCTCTCAGCTGAGAACTGCTGTCTCATTGTGGAACTGTACACATCCTGTCCCCGTACTGTCGCTATACTTACTGTATGCACTTTTGTAAGTCGCTTTGGATAAAAGCGTCTGCTAAATAAATAAATGTAAATGTAAATGTAAATGACCCCAACATTACTGTGAGGGTGGAGGTGTGCTTTTGAAAATGGTGAAAGCAGTGGTGGCTCTGGGTGATGACTGCCACAAACAATGTAGAAATAATTTAACACGGCGGTTGGACCAATAACAACCACCAGAATGAAAGCAGGCTTTAGGGTGAGAAGTGCATTTACAGTGGCAGTGTTTGTGTATTGAAGAATGAAGTAAAAACTATATATTTCCAGAACATTCCGCTTCCAGTTTTTTCTTAAGTACTGCCGCTACTACTGTGGAAAGTAAACTTGTACTATTCCTGCAAAAACATTTGTTTGGCCTAACAAACATACAAATGTGAAAAATATGAAAATTCATGAAAAACACCACATTCTCTTGCATCACAGTGGCTTTGAAGTACATGTTGAGGAATCCGTATTTCAGTAGAGTGGAACAAAGCTACACTATTACTGTTACTGCTACAGCTACTGCTCACTGTTTATAATAACAGCAGTAGTAATAACTGAATGTTTCAGGTCAGTATTGGACCTCGGTTTACTGTGAGAGTTACCGTGGGAAGTTAGATGTCTGTGGATCTTGCTGAGCCTGTTCTGTCATCTGTCCTTCTAGCCTCCAGCTGAGGTACGACAGGCAGAACATTGTATTCTGGATGGGAGAGAGCTTCGGTTTTTGGGTGTAGCTTGTGTTAAGATTCCTGATTCATTAAAGCTCAAATGTCATGTCGTGCTGTATTGTTTTATGAGTATAATATGTACATCTCTAATATGGCTGAATTAGGGATACCGACGCAGGCGTGATGCAGTTAGGAGGGTAGGAAAGACCAGTTGTGCAGGGCCAGTATGCCGCTTTTTTGACTTTGAGTTCTAGACCTCACTCCCCTCAAGGACAGTTATCGATCTGCATCGTGAGGCACGAGGACGTTGTCATCACGGCAAATGCAATTCGAGACAGGGTCAGATCCGAGATGGATTCTGCAGACCGGGACGGCTTCTCCGTCTTCCGAAACGGCAGAGGCACGAGGCCATCAATTATGGAGGCGGCGCTGCGCCAAGAGGAGCACGGGGAGCCCTACTTCAGGGGCTCGCGACGAAAAAAAGCGAAACCGCAGAGAACAGAAGCAGGCTCCTCTCTCCTCGCTCCAGCACAGCCTCCGCGCGACGTGCTACACGATTTCGCCCTTGTAATGCTGGAGCCGAGATTTTGCATTTAAGCTCTGGCTCTCCAGGCCGAAACCCACCCAGCCTGCCACAGGGGGAGTATTTGCTTACTATGTAAAATCATGGCAGTTGCTGGTTGCACTGGCCCTGACTCATGTTCTTCTTTAAACTGCCGTGCCATAACGGCTGTTCGGCGGTGTAGAATTTCTGATTTGCCTTTGGACTTGGTGTTGGTATTTTTGCACAGTGATGCCTACATGCTTTTCTTTGAAATGTTTGCCTTGGTAAATGTTGGGATCCAGTGGGCGGAAAGGGAAGAAAATTTGCAGTCTCTTCTGCACATGGCGGTATCTCATTCACCGGTAATGCAGCACTGGTGATGCAGTATGTTTCAGTAATCTTACAGATATGCATGGGCAGAGAACAGCATTAAAAGAAGCAGTTAAAAATACTCTAGTCATCGCCACTAAAACTGGTACTTCATTCTCCTGTGGTTTGATTGCACCTGCCTGGTTGGTGAAAAATAAGGTGAAACGGAGAAGTAGTGTTTCATGTACTGTATGCTTCACTTTACCGAGGCTGGCAGGGTGACACAGATGACACCATTTCCGTTTTTTAAGAATCAATGAACCAGATTCTTACGGAACGTAAAAACCGCCAATTGACCGTCGTGTCATTGATCTCTTGTTCACCTGCAGATTCTCCCCGTCCCCTCTTGTCTCCGCAGGTGGAAGTGAAGCCATATGTCCTGGACGACCAGCTGTGTGACGAGTGCCAGGGGACCCGGTGCGGGGGCAAGTTCGCCCCCTTCTTCTGCGCCAACGTCACCTGCCTCCAGTATTACTGTGAATACTGCTGGGCCAGCATCCACTCGCGCGCCGGGCGCGAGTTCCACAAGCCGCTGGTAAAGGAGGGCGGGGACCGGCCACGCCACATCTCCTTCCGCTGGAACTGAGCAGGGGAGGGGGGTGCAGGGGGGCTGGGTTCCAGGGAGTCGCTAAACATCATAAATAAATGCACTTTTCTGTTGCCGATTCCTGTTAGGTTGGATTTTTAAAAATCTTAAATATTTAATTTAATTACAAAAAAACTTAGTTTGAAGCTGAAATTCTTTAGAGAAGCAAAATGTGTAGTTAAAAAAAAAACAACAACATGTAATCCCATTTATTTTTATTTCACATTTGAGTTTTTACATTAGTGCACATAGAAACTTGGATTGCATTGGGTTATGAACATAGTCGTTTGATCATCTGATGTGACTGTGAATTGGCTTTATTCAGCTAAACCTTCCCCATTTATTTTACAGCGTTAAATTCAATAATTTTGGCTAAGGAACCAGCTAGTGACCATAAAAGGTGTCTTGCTTAAAGAAGGGTGCACTTATTTCCAGAATGCAGATTTGGAGTAATTTGTCCCAGTAGTTAACCAAAGCTTGACCAATATTGGTATGTCAAAAAAAAAAAAAAAAAAACCCTGTCTTCAGACCGACGGATCCTTTCCAACATTTGACATTAGGTCCTTGCGTTTAAAACCATCTTATCTCTCAAGCTTACTTGACGAAAGCAATTTAGTTCTGGCTGTTAGCGTTGGATATCCATTTCCCACATGCATAACCTAATACCTCAAGCTTTGCTGCTAATATTGAGTAATATTTGAATTTAATATTGAGTAAGGTAGAGAAAACAGGCTGCTCCCTCCACCCTCCCCCCACATGAAAATCCCAAAGGGAAAAGGTACAACTGGTTAAACAGCCTGGGTGCTGGAAAGCAACTGAACATTCAAATAAGTAAGTGCTGTTTCGTAGTCAAACGCGCAGGCTAGATCTGGCTTGAGAACGACTCCGCCATGTCCGAGACCCTGTTTAAAAAAGAAAGGGTAGCTATGCTGTTTGTACATGCGCAAAATCTCCCAGGCCTTTTACGCTGACCTACTTTCGTTTCGACACGATGCAGAAAACACACTAAGTAAACCAGCACAGAGAACGGCTTACGCGCTTGCATCTTGTAGGAGGAACGGCTCTTAAGAAACCCGACCACGTTTCTGCGCCACCTGTGCCAACTCAGCCAGTGCATGTTTTCAAGTATAACGTAACGAACCGCATGCGATGCACAGTGACGAGTCTGACCTTTGCATGCCTGGCACAGCGGCCGCTGCCTCTAGCGGCCGCCCCCCAAAGGTTGCTCACCTAGACCGCAATAAAGAGGACTGAACTTAGACGCTTTAGGGAATCCCAGCCAAAGATGGTTGTGCAAGCAGCGAGGGACAGCTCATTTCCTGTTTTATTTTCTCCCAAAAACAAAGTTTTTATTATCACTCTCTTTTTCTTACGAAGATGAGAAGGGCAAACCAAAGATCGGCCTCAAAGAGATCAATGGCAGGCGAAACGACCCGAGAGCCCCAGTTAGACGATTGATACCACAGGCAGAGGCGTCTTTGCTCGACCGAGTTCCAAAGGTCAAAAAACGGAGACTTTTTTTTTTTTTTTTTGCTGGACAGTTGAGCATGGTGGGGAAGAACACGTTAGCTCGTCCACGAACAGGTTCTGGAACTAAAGAAAAACAAAGAAAAGCATATAGTATTGTAGGTAATTACAGTAGTGTCCGAAATTGCTTACTCGTCAGGGATTTCATGCTGAAATATAACTTCTATACTAGTGAGAACTTATCCTTGTGTTGGCTTGATGGTGTTCTATTACACTGTTTCTACCATGACTTCAGTTTGTGGGTGTGGTGGTTGAGCATTTTAGTAGTTTAACACTTTTTGAAGAATTTGCTGTTAATGAGATAAAAAGATTATTTTATACATGGCCTGCTGATTTTTGGTACAGTGTTTTCTAGCTAAATTATTTTGTCATGCACATATAAACATTTATTATGCACTACTTTTCTAAATCTTTTTTTCCAACTGTCATTTTAGGCACATTTTTCACGAATGGGAAGACTCCTTTTTGCAATACCTCAATTTTTCACATTGTGAAAAGTAGCTTTTGTACTTTTGTTACTGAGAGATCTGCATATATGGTAAAGTTCATTTAAAAGAATTGAATGATTTTAATATATATTATTTTCAATTCTGCTTTTTATACATTTCAGTGCTGAGGAACCTTTTTAACTATAAGCGTGCACTGGTAGTGTTGTGGCAAAATCTGCAGAGGAAGGATCAAAGTGTATTGCTAAAGGTCATATCTTTTACACTAGATGTTTCTATTTAAACTAAGAGAAATATATCGGATATTACAGCATGACAAGACTAAGTTGTAACACTACCGTTGATATTTCTAAACATGTGTTGAGCACCTGTCTATTCTGGACAAAAAAAAAAGAAGGTGACTATATTTCTGCCTCCCTCACGTCGGTAGCTGGAATATAACTATAATATGAATAATGCTAATTTGGTTAATGTTAGGCTGTATCTCGTATCACAAGAATGGATGTTAGGTGTTTAAATATTTTACCATTTAAAATATATATTCTTGGGCTGCCAACTAGGTCCCACTGTAATCTTTAGCGTGCATGACATAAAATAAATACAGGAATTAGCTTTTGAAATTACTTGTCGTGATTGTGCTCTAGATGTTTCAAAATGTATTATTTCTTAAATCCTCCCTCCCCGCCCTGCCCCACCCGCCCGCCATGTGTTAATCTTTATGCCTTCCCCATACACAGACCTCTGCAGGGTGCACAAAGAAAACTCTAAATCAATTTTTGCAGTGCAGGACTTGAGCATCTTATAGGACACTGTTGGAAAGACTTGATCACTCATCCCCTTTGTGTTGAGACACTGCGAGGGGACTTTTAAGACTTGAATGTGGTAAATGTCACAAGTTAACTTCGAGTTGTTATGTGCAATACTTTTTTTGAGATCTTTTCAGATACAGAATCTTTGCAATGTAATTCCTTAATGCCATTTTTAATTGCAGACATTTAAAGAAGATGTTAATATGTTTTTCACAGTCATTTTCTACTGTTATTGTAATCCTTTTCATGCTGGTGTTTGTAAAAAAGAAAAAAGAAATCAAACTATTTGTACTAATATAAATGATTGAAGTTATTTTTAAAACATTAAAGGTTTTGTGCTCATTTGCTTATTTTGTTTATTTCAAGCTACTGTGATTGATAGCATTGTAATTATTAGGTCAAAAATGTAATTAGCAGTTTATTGGTATATTTTTAATTGGAATGTAATTCATTTTTATAATTTTGATCAGATTTTTGTTATATTTTTGAGGTGAAGCTTTTAATATGTTAAAGTGTCTAGTTTTTACTAATTGCTATATTGTGCTCCACAATATATGGTTCACATTTTCAGAAGGAAAAAAAAATATTTAAATATGTCTGTTAATGATGTTACGTAATGGCAAAATTTCAATAGTTTTTAACTGTGTATGGGAAGGTTGTTGTATTTATTAATAGCATTTTTTACTTAAGATATCACCTTAATTTTTATTATGTCATTCACATTTATAAGTTCCTATTTTTGTATTTTTCTTTCTAATTAAGTTATGTAATACAGATGTCCATATTTCTAGTTGGTCTGTAGAAGTGCTAGTGAAACAAACAAACAAAAAAAAAATTAAATCTAATGTTATTTAATTGTTTGCAGCCAACTATTTATAACAGTATGCATCATTTTTGAATATTTGTAATGTGAAATGTTGAATGAATAAAACTGTGAGAAGCAAGTTGAAATGTGTGTGTAAATTTGTCAGCGGGGGCTGTGCTGTGTGTTCACTGTAGATAAATACTTCTCTAGAGTTCCTTTGTATGCCCTAGAGGAGTGCTGTGCATCTTTTGCATGTCACAATTCTTAATTGCAGAGCTCTTTTAAATCTCCTGCACTGTGTTTGGATTTCTGTCTATTTATAACAGTCACTGAAAAACAACACAATGGCTTCTGGCAGTTGTGTCACTGGATTAATTTAAATATATCTGGAACTCAGAGTAATATTACAGTAGAAGTGTTTATAATGTTAACATTCTAATGTTTCCTAGCTCCATACAGGGGTATTGAAAAGAGGTGTGCATGTATGTTGTATATATAATAAACATACAGAATTACCTTTAAATCATTGGTTGAATGTATTTGAGGAAATGACCGTTTATTTTCCTGATCAGCACTTAAATGTCAGATGTACTTATACATTACAATGTCACACTGGAAGTGTGAATGCCTGACCTTTCTTTTGCATGCTTTTGTGTTCATTTTGTTCTAAAAAAGGCTATGAAATAAGGATTGACTGTTGGACACATCCCAACAAAGCAGAGAAAAGCACAACCAGATTGCAGTCCCTTGTCCTACTTGCGTCACTTAGTGGCAGAGTGCAGTACCAAACCGTGTAGAACTGGACAGATGGATAGACATACAGTCACACTGAAGAAAATACAATGCCAAAGGGAGTTGAGGGCCACAGCCTAACCTCAGCTTCCAACTTTGATTCATTCAAATTACTCAGCAGTGCCATCTTCTGGCTATGCTTGGTATTGGAGGGTTTACATCTTGAATTGCACAGCCGTTACCATGAACCCTGAGTTATTTGTTAATGATTCCATTTGGTAATTCTGATAATGTCATTGACAACTGAAGACAGGTATCATGCACAGTGAAACTAGCAGCATAGAAGTCAAACTGCCTTTTTTAAACAGCAATTTTTTTTTTTTGACATTTTTAAGGGTGTGTTTTTTTCCCTGCAGAGCAGCATCAGTGTGTTACACAATTAGGGAAACCAGGTTATTCATAAAACACTAAGCATGATGTTCTTTTCTGTCCCCAAAGAATACTGTGTAAGAAAGAGAAGCTGGTTTTGACATCCTGAGCGGATGCAGCAACTGTTTAAGATGCCTTGTTTCAAGACAACCTGTAATCTGTATGCATCCACCATGTTCCAGAGTAGTACTGCTCGGGTATGAGACTTGCTGCAGTTCATGTGTCATGCCACCGGGGGTGCCGCAGAATACTGATGCCTTCTGCCACCTACTGCAGCACTGATCCTGAATCAGAATTCACCCTTTACACAAAATGGTTAGGATAAGGTCTGGGGGTGGGTAGAATCATCCTGGAACATTTGATAGAAACAGAAATGAGCCAAAGCATGGGGTACTGCAGGCACACTAGAAGCATTGCTAATCCCCTGCAGGAAATGATCACGGATGATAGCCTAAGATTCCCGAAGATGAAAACCTGCTGACATCACCCAGTTTTCTTACAAAACAAAGGTATTTCTGTCCAGTCTGGTGGAGAATGCCTTGAACCAAGACACAGAAAACAGTCTGGAGAGAAATGTCATCATCAGCAACTGCATTGCTCTGTCAGCATCTGAAACTTTAGCACTGTTTTTTGTTAAAATGGTAAATTAACTAATCCTATCACAGCTGTAGTTGAGCAGTGAATTGTTGATGCCAAACTGGAAGAAGAAATCCACATTTTCTCCATTTTAGACTTACTTTGGTGCCTTTAGACAATATCCGACATGTTGTTGATAAATGTCATTAAACACTAAAATCCTATAAGGATTAATCTGTCCTTTATATCTTGCAATTGTATCAAAATGAATTGCCTAATCAGTTGTAATCAGCTCCACTTATTTTCATTGAGTAATAGAGGGGTTTATTTGTAAGTAAACTGTAAACATGCGCCCTCTTGTGACCATATGAATAAAAGGGACCTTTCTTTTCAAACATGATACTGCGTTGTCATTGCATGGCGAATGCTTGGTGATAGTGTTTTCTAGGGTGAAAAAAATAAAATAAAGTTCATTTGAAAATAAACTGGCTAACTTAACTTTTCATCTTCAATTAGTTTGTTCAAATAAATACCCAAATATAGAATCTACGAATAAAAGTACAGCACAGTACGTATCTGTTACCCATATGAAGAGCTTTATCCCCACAGAAATGGAGTAACTGTTACTCCGTTTAAATCAGACTGAGAGCCGAATGACTGAAACATCCTATTCCAAAATCTGTAGTCTGTGTAATGGCCTTTATGTTGCACTCAAGACAGCCTGTGGAACAGGGATGGTGAATTCTTAATTTGAGGATGTCAGAGCGAAGTTTCACCTCGTTAGATATATTAGTCATTTTTCGGAAACTGGTCAAACGTCATCTAACAATTTTAGCCATAATGATATGGCTAGTCGAAAATGTCACTTTATCTGATTGTAGTGCTCGAGATTAGTGAGTCACGAGCATCGATCGTCCAGTCGCTGCTGTCCTTCCTGCGCCATTTTACAATATTGTTCGGTTTAACTGGAAATCACAAGAAATCTAATGGCTGAGACAAATACAGTATACACCCCGAGGTTTGGAAAGAAGTCGTCTTTGACTGTTGGCAGAAAACGTGCTCCTAAAGAGATGGAAGTTAAAGAGAGTTCTGTTGCTTTCGCCGGGCCCAGCACACAGCGTAACCAAACAGTCGGCACGGGAATAAAAGCTAAAAGGCTAAAAACGGCTAAACTGGTGTCTGTAGCAAGGAAAGAAAAACAGCCCCTCAAAGTGTGCACTCCTCTTTGCGAGCGAGGCCAAACTCCACGAAAGTGTACAAAAACCTCGAAGAAAAAGAACGAAATTATACCCGAGGAATCAACACATCATCTCACTCAAAGTCGTAAGGACCGAAACGAACCTTTCTGTTGCCTAAGAGTATATAACTTAGCTACCCAGCTGCTTCACCCTCAACAAATGACTAGATTAATTGGTAGCTTTTCTGGCTAGTCTCGTCGTAAACTACAACTTGGCTTGTGTCCAGTCCAATCTTTGTCCAACGTATGAGGTTGGCAAACAATATTGAGTCAATCAAAATGAGACCACAGTCTTACGCTAACGCCCGCAAAGTTTGATTCTTGTGACCACCAGCAAGCTTGTGTGGTTATTAATATTACGCAAACAATATACTGCGATTAGTCATATGATTTTATCTTTACGATGGCATCCAGATATGAGATCAATGGTGATCAGAGGACGTGATGCAAATGATCAAGTTCTGGCCACCATTTCATTGAGCCTATATTTTATAACAAACACTTAACAAAGCACTTGAACACAAATTTCGGCATAAAACTTTCTGGCTGATTGTATACAAAGTGATTTGTTTTTTTGTAGGAACAACTGGCGTGGTGAATGAGGATGTTTTCAGTTTTTCATACACAGACGGTCTCACGCCATCCAAAACGGTATGATGATCTCAGCTTGTGTTTTAAATTTCTGTCAGCTCCGTGAACAACTCTCAGAGAGTTTAGTACAAATGTATCTTCTCCATTCTTAGGTTTGTCTTTTAAAATACAATCTATTTCTTGCATACAAAGGGTTCACCTAGTAGCATTAAAGTATGATGACATCAGTAAACCATTACTGTTATATTCTCAGTTAAATTAAACATATTGAAAGATATTAGCCTATTTCAACAATGAAGAGGCCTCCCGTGGAATCATGTTTGTGTACGATGTGCTCCACTTACAATCTGCATCTTTGGTAACCGCATTGCAGTCTGCTGTGAAGCAGCATGTTCTGAGGACCATCTCTAAAATGCTGGAGGAGAACAGGGTCATCAGGAGAAGACTGATCGCCTGCAGGCAAGAGAGCAGAGATGCCGAACGCGCAGAGATCTGATGACATCGTTCCTACAGGCTCTTAATGCCCGGCTCTGTTTCAGCGTGTGACACGAGTCACTGTCGTTCACATAGTCGTAATCCTGCCTATGTGTCGTGGGTCCTTTGTGCTCTGTGTGCTGTGTAATTACACGTACACTGAGAATGGTTTTTCAGAGTGTCTCAGTCTTATGGGAGGCCTTGCGAAGATGCTCTACAGTTCTGGTTTTGTGTGGATGAGACCATGAGTGGACAGCTTCCAATGTCAGGCTCATTTTGTCTCCATTCTGTGCAACTGTTCGATATTTGTTATATGTTGAGTGTTTTGGAATTCCTCTTTTGGCACTCCTGTGAATTCGGTTAAGGTCAGTTTCTGTGTCAGTAATTTCAAAGCCTTTTTTATCCAATTATACAAAGATGGTTCTCTCAGACACCCAGAAGAGCATTCAGTTTGTACCAATAGCAGTGCCTATCAATTTTGTTTCTTGCTTGTGTTTTATTTGAGGTACACACATATAATCTGTTTATGTGTAAGACAAATCAATGTGTAGTTATCCCATGTTGATGTTAAGCCATTGACTTCAATATTTCAGGCAATGTTGTTGGAACACACAGCATGAAAACAGCCATGACTACAGTGTCTGTCATCTGTTTCCTGTTGGCCCTTCAGTGTTGTTACCCCTCAGATCTATTCCCCAAAGCAGGGAAGTCAGTGAAAGGCATTTGAGTGTTACAAACAGGATCCTTGAGAGCTGTTGGTAATCGCAGCATGAGGACTTGTGTTTAAGATTCTATCACTTCTCAAGGTAATTTAGTTAAAGTGGTGTTTTCCCGCTATCTCTGCTGTTGCATTGCAGTTGATGTCTTGTTCTGAAAGTGCTCCAAATGATACTCCAGAGCGGGTCAGCTAAAAAAAAATTTAAAAGAATCCCTTTTTTAAAAACTAGGATGGATCAGTAATTGACAGGCGCTGTGACAGGAATGGACAAGAAGGCAAATCACTTTTAGGTTTTGAACTGGACCCTTACCTCTGAATTATAGCTTTACATTACATGTGCATAAATGGTGTTGTTTTTTATTGAGTTGAACCAAATTTGTTCAAAAAGGTTGTGAGTTACCAGTACATTTATTATGGTAAGATGTGCCATATGAACATCCAGTTTAATTCCAATGGATTGTGCTGTTACTTGTCTTACAGACATTAGGTGCATTGTCAAATGCATGCTTATGTTTACTGGTATTTCAAATAAAAATGGAAAACATTGTACTGTAATAGTGCTCCAGTTGATATAATTTCACATTCATACCCTTATATCCCCGGACATTTGAATAAGAATATTTACATCCATACCAGACATACAATATCAGGCATTGATGTAGGCCATCAGTGTGAGGAGTGTGGAAGAATAATAAAAATGGTATTCTTCAGAAACCCTCATGGTCGTCTCCAAAACAACCTATCCATAAATGTGTGTAAAGGAGTCTGTAATCAGATAGTAGAACTGTTGAAGTTAACCACAAGGCCTTGAAACTGAACGACTTGGGACTTTTGCTGTGATCAAGAGCAGGTCTTACACACTTCTGTGTAAGAAGTATATTGAATATAATGAATAGGGGGAATGCTGACAAACATAACATGCATGCTGTTTCGTGATGGCGACACTGTGGCCAAGGACAGAGAGCAGATCAATTCAGGGATTGACAAGCAATCACAGATCTGTTCTCAAACCATTATTGGAAAGAATAAATGCTGCGACAAGTCAAGCACATGTGTTTGGTGCAAAGCATACAGTTTCCCCTAAACTCCATGCCCATTTTACAGCTCCAAAAATATGATTTTTTGCCATTACGTCGGCAGGTGGCGGCAACGACGCTGATGCGAACAATTCACTTGCTTTTGTTTAGACTAAAAAAAGCAAATTATCAACGGTATAATTATTTACTCTGATTCATTTTTGTACTAATCTCACACCTGGATTCTAAATGCTGAGCTTAGATTCTAAATGCTTAGCTGGCCACTTACTTTCTGAAACTAAACGTGCATATAGGAGAGTCGTTCTGCATTTTGCTGCCTGTTTAAAATCAATAAATCATGCAAACGGTTAATTCCATCCAATTACAATCAGTGGTCTAAAGTATAGGAATGAACTAAATGCCGGGTTTAGGAATGTAATTTACCAAATTAGCTTCCATTTAAGGCGAATTAGGCTAATTTAAAAGATAGAAGGAATGTCATATTTTAACTAAATCGTGCCTTAGCACCATAATTATGGACTGAAACTCAAACATCGCTTGCGATTAGCTGAAAGTAATGGCGCGGACATAATCATGTGAAACGCTTTGCGTTTTAAAGGAGAAATTATCAGTGTCATATTCCCAGTGTATTATTTACTAGCCTACTCCTTAAGCCCACAAAAAGTTGATTGGACGCTTTATATATTACAATATTACAAAAGTTTCTGGACAGAAGATCCATCCTTATGGCAGACATAGGCTACTCAACCAACGCAAGTTTGGCCCTCTGTGAACTAGGCGTATAAAAAAACACTAGTAGAAAAGTCCTGTCCTCCACCGCCTGTATGCAAGTGTTGCAGACAGAGCTCGCATCCAGTTTCCTCCCTATCCCCCTAGTGGCGTTAGCTGCGAAGTGGAACCGGGAGCGGTATTTGGATTTGCACGCTGTCGCTGTGTTTCCGTGGCGCGCTGCCGTCTGCCAATGCTTCTCTCATCAGCACCACTCTCGCCGTCTCCGTGTTGTGGAAACGCAAGCGCTTTCTCCGCCCGGCAGCATCTCACCTCCTTTCTCCCTCAAGTTTGTTAATGTAAAACAAACGTTGACTATTATAACGAGAAAAGGAACTGACATAAGTTCATTATAAATAAGGAATCCGACATCTGTAAGTATGATTTCATCTCCTTTTTTGTAATATAACCGGTATGTTTACTTGCACTGCGGAATTATTGTGCGCTGGAGTGAAAGCAACCATAGCGGCAATTTTGTCTATCAGTCTGTTATGAAATCTGAAGTTTCATTAAGTTGAACATTGGATATTTACAATATTTACGCATGTATTCTTTTTAAATCGTGTTATATCACTTCCCTTTGTCATCTTGATATGTGGCTACGCATTTTGCAACTGCTGAATTTAAACTTCTAAGAGAGGGTGTTGTCATATCTTTTTCTATAAACTCGTCATTTTCGTGAATATGCAAATTGAAGTTGATTCGAAATATAATTTGCCAACAGACGGGCTTTCACTTGCTGCGGTATCTGTAAGCTGTGTGTGATGTTACGAACAGCAAATTAGTGTAGAAGCAAATGCAATACAATAAATGTATTAGCGTTTAGAATCACAAAGTCTCACCATTTGTAGCGACTCTTAAGAAAGAAACAAAATGGTATGTTTGTAGATTCTGTTAGCTTGCTGGTCAGAAGGGACAAAAGACGGTAGAGCACCCGATGACAGCTTTGGTATTTACTGTTTCAGTGTGCAAAAGGCGAGAGTATTCATAATTTGCTGAAGATGGTCAAATTGGGAACTAATATACAAGACAAAGGCACCAAGGCAGTCAGTGTGGAGGATGGTTTTCAGAACGTTCCCCTCATCACTCCACTGGACGTTAACCACCTCCAGTACGCTGCTCCGGACAAGGTAAGGCGGATTCTCTTTCCTTGCACTTACACTTTTAACCCACAGCCAACGCACAGAGTCTGACATTATTGAGAGGGAAACTGTCTGCGCTCATACATTTTTGATACGTCTCCCGGGCGAATTTGTCTATTGCTCGTTGAGCAGGATGAAATTAGCACCATGCTTTGTGTTGGGTCTTTGACTCACCCCTCCCCCTCCCTCTTATCCTGGGCGGGGGGGGGGGGGGGATTTTAACCCTTTGTTTCGGTTGGCGATATATTCTCAGGTTGGATAGTAATTCAACAAAAACAAAGGACAACAGCGTTGTGTAAACGATGTTTGAATATTCATATAACTATTCGCTCAAAAAATTATAGGCCTACATAACTCACAACCGAGGTTAACCGACAGTTTCCCACTTCATTAAGAGAGCTATGGCGAACACCCTCTATTTGCATTTACTCGTTGAAAGTAAACGATAGTGTTTATTGGTCACCCCCTATTTCATCCTGAAATGCTTTAGTGCGATAATAACAATTGGCACAAAGTGCTACCGTGCTAATGCAGGCCAGGATATATCTGCCAACTGGAAGGACCTGTCATATTTCACAGGGGGCACTGTCACATCGAGTAGCGTGTCCTGCATCATAGGGGGGCATAATCGCGCCGCACACCTGCTAACTGGGGCGGTCTGTCATATTTGATAGGGCGCGCAATCGCACCTCACACCCGCTAGCTGTAGTGCCTGTCACATTTCATAGGCTAATCTGTGCAAGGACTGAAGGCAAATTTGTCAAGGGGGAGCAGAGGGTTGCAGGCTTTACAGTGCACAGAAAGAAGCCCCTTAACCAATCTGTCATAGGGCCTCACCTGACTCATGCTAGCCCTGCAAATGAGGTCTCTTTTGAGGGGGGGGGGGGGGAGGAATAATGTAGAATGACAAAATTTATGAAATGAAAATTTATGAGCTGAACGTGTGTTAGCTCTTCACAAAAGTCTGCATGTAATTTCTCTGTTTGTTTCTATGGATACATTACGGCTGTGGGTAGAGAAGCGTGGAGAGGGTATGAGACTGAACATCTGATTGTTTGAGTATTCAACCGTGAAATTAGTAATCAGTTACATGGATTATTATTGCTTTTTAATGAACAGTAAATGAACAAAAATCCAGCGTTGGATTCTGTCTCATCAGTATTCATGATGGAAATCCTCAGAACCCTCTATCAAATAAGATACTTCTTGGCATTATTAATTTTCTTGCCTGAAAGTATGACTGAATTTGGAACTCTGCAGTGAGTCATTATTTACACTGAAAGAACCGGAGTGCTTGGGGTAAGAAAGTGGGATTTGGCTATTCGACTGTTGATCATTGGGAGTCACAGGATATTTGAATGAGCGATTCTGTGAGGCGCACATCCTGGGTCTGGAGTAGAATGCAGTCCAGGCTTGTAGGCGGTTCAGTCGGAGGCCGGGGACATGCTGTGTGTTTGCAGTGGGCGGGGCCCCGTGCCCCTGACCGCCTCATTTGTCACTGCAGCCTGGATGGACGAGAGGCAAGCTGTGCTCAGGATGGAGAAACACGCTGCTCCGCTCGGCCAGATGCCACGAAAAAACTTGTTTTTCTCCTCTGTGTTCAAGATGAATGTGAATGAAGGTGCACATCTTAGTTGCAATAAAGGCTGTGTGTTTATTATAGGGAGCTTTTGTGTCTCTGCACCAAACAGGGTGCAGTTTGTGCCATAGCAAACAAGCAGAACTTACTGTTTTACCCAGTTCTTTTAACAGTATTCTCACACTTGCTATGTGTTTCAAGCATATTTCTGGTTGTGTTCCACGCACGAACCTTGATACATCTATGACAGGTTGCATTTAAAACTGCCAATGGAATGTACAGATGGTCGGGAAAGTGAGAAGACAGTAGTATACAGAGACATTTTTACACTTCCACAGTGTATCTTACACGGTACATATTACGTGTACTGTATATTATACACCCTTGAAACACTCCTGTTGGACTAAACATATGTTAATTAAATGTGTTTGCAGCCTAGTTTTACAGCCAAGAAAAGGGTGTCATGAAATGATATTGCTGGGTTGAACTATGTTTTGCTGCAGGCATTTGCTGTTTGACCAGATGGGTCACAGGGTTATACAGAGATTGATGGAAAACAGTTATACTCCCCAGTACAGTGCAGTGCTCAGGGATTTAACAGGATTATATTTGATTCCAACATCTGGGCAAGGATGCGACAGGATCTCCAATATCCTGATTGGATAGATTAGATAGTGATTTCAGATGTGGAGCCAGACCACACTCCCCAGAGCGCTATGCTGATTTGTATTCAGATTGCACTTTGGACAACTGTTTCTTTAATTAAGTTCTGTCCTAGATATGTAATTCTATTGCAGATCGATACCCGATTGCAGCTGCAAAGTGACATGCCATTTGCCCGGGTGCAACAGTGCTTCCTGGTATTCAGCCAAAAGGCTATAGTGGAGATGGACCTTGAAGGAGAAAATATGTTTATTGATCCCATGTCACTGGCTTAGATTGCAATTTCATGTATTGACAAAACTCATCTGCTTGTTGAAAATCAAGATTTTTTTGTCAGTTTTTACTCAGTCATATATTAAAGGCAATGATTGCTATTGCTTTGTAGAGTAACCACCATCTGTCTACTGTAATACATTCTCAGATTCATTTAATATTGCCATCAAGTGAACTCACCCAGTTGGATGGGCTGGTGGTCTCTTGGTGTAATGCTACATTATTTATTTGCCCTTTCAATGAAAAGTTAGACAGCATACCTTTCTATATGTTGGGGATGGCCGGGTACTTGCTGAAGCAGTTGGAGTAAATGACTCAAGGGTGGGGCATGGTTGTACTGTAGCATTGCCTCCGCCCCCCCCAACACCACCACCAACCCTCCAGAATCAATCCTGCAACCCTGTTGTGACAAGTTCCATTGCTTGACTCTATTGCCACGTTGCTGGCTGACATGCAATTACTGAACACAAGCAGAGGTCATTTCCTCAGATACAGGTGCAGTCAGACAGCAGATTACTTCACACCAGTAAAAAAAAAAAAACAGGAACAGTAACCATTTCTCAGGTGTGAATTCCAGGGAGGCACAGGGTGGGAAGCGCAAGCAGGCCCAGCAGCAGTTTCACTAGGAGAATGAGCCGATGGAATGATTGGTGGTGAATGAGGAAATAGTCCTGGTGAGGTTTGGGCCAAGGGGTTAGGTACTCTTCCAGACGGCTTTGGGATGACAGAGTATTGATGCTGGGTTTGCAGGTAAATGAGACACCTGAGGCTGTGGAGGACTTAATCATTTAATAAACATATATATCTTGATCCATTGCTGGCAGCAGTGATGTTTATGGAGTCATTAAGCCTGAGTAATAGACAGGGATTTTGTTTGTTGGAGGGCTAGACTGAAATAGCCACGCTGTGGCTATTTGGAACTTTGCAAAAGTAATTAGGTTGCTGGTGAGGAATCACCTCCTACAGAGCTGGAGGCATACTACCAAGGCAGTCGTGAGAAACGTTAAGATGTGGCCCTGTAAAGTTTAAGCAATGGGACCGTAAAGGTGGTGGCTTGGCTTGATAACCTGTTTGAGAGCAAATGTAGGGCTATAGCTTGAATAGGCCACTGGTGTATAAGGGAGCATTTTGTTTTGTTTATCTGTTTAATTAAACCAGTAGCTGTGACCATTTTATGTCACTTATGCTGTTTCGTCCTCCACTCCCACAGGTTGTGGTAAAGACAAGAACCGAATATCAGACAGACCAGAAGAACAAAGGCAAACTGAAGGTGCCGAAGGTGGAGGAGTTCACCATAAGCTTCAACGATGGTGTGTCAGAGAGACTCAAGGTGAGATTCCTTTCTATGGTTAGTAAGGGTGCCCAGCAAACCAGCCACAGTCCAGCATATTTTAAACACACACATCCTCTCCAACAAGGAATTACAAGTGAAACACTAAAGAAATGGACCTGAAAAACAGTTTTATTCCAGGCTTGCTCTGATTTAGCTTGGCAACCACAGTTTAAAGTAAAGGAATTGTATTTCCTCATAATGTATCTGTAATGAAATATCCATATGTCTTATGATAAGATTGTAGTGAAGGTATTGGAATATGTTGTGACTTTACAGAAACCATGTGGGAAAAGCTACAGAATCTTACGTTCATCCACACTTTCCACATGACAAAATGACATGAAAAGAGTTGGACATGATCCACTTAAAATGTGCTCAGACAGGTGAAACTTTTGTTTGAAAGTTTCTGCAATCTGAGGCTACTCAGCAGCCCTGTCTACCGCAAACATATTCCAGGTCTGACCAGTGCTCTGGTGTGCGTCTGGATGTCAGTTGTAGGGAAATACACTTTGACACTACAGTTCTACAGTAGGCCTTGGAGAAATACAATCCTGGAGTGCAGAACTTGCACTTGAACTTGAAGGAATGTTTGCAGGTTCAAGGCTTTCTATGACATCCTTGAAAGGACTGAGAAAATTGCTAATTCAACATTTGCCCTTCAATCTTCTGCTTCAGGCCTTTATAAAAAAATCCATATTCATATCCAATTGCAGCCAAAAGGGGTTTAGATTAAAGAACTATATGCAAATGTCTGCATCTATAAATACCCCACATAGTCCTCCACTTGTTTGTTTAAAGATGTGCCAAAGACTTGATCATTGGAATTCCAGCCCAAGCTGAATGCAGATAGCCTGTGATGCAGATCTTTCTGCTGGGTGTCTTATTCCAAAGGTAACCCTAGTCAATTCTTGACTAGTCAACAGAAACAGGACTCTCAGCGGCAGATTTATGGCAGATTCACAGGGGGAGGAAACAAGCACAAGGTTTCTGTGGTGAGCAGGAAACTGAACATATTCATGACCGTGGCTGCCGACCACAAGCAAAGCGTGAACTCTGGCTGATCGTGGGTTTTCTGTCATACTTATGCAGTCTGTGCTTTTGTTTTGTGTTGCAGCAACAGTAGAGGAAGAGCTTATGTAAATTAATGCTACGAAAAGATAATATACACCTTACATCAGGTTATTGGGGGGGTGTTTGTGTGTGGCTGCTCTGAGATTTCAGAACTGAGATGCTTTGAGGAGAAGCGAGTTTGTGAAATAACCGAGACAAGCAATACCAAAGAAGAATGCATCAGGAACTGCCAATGCACAAGAGCGTAGTTTTACAACATATGAGGAATAATAACAAAAACATATCAACATCAGAGTTTACCTGCATGTGCCCCCCCCCCCCCCCCCCCACAACAGCCCCTCCTCTTCCCCTTGTCGGGTTGTTGCGATTGCCTCCTCAGCAGGGTTGCCAGCGGTTGGCTGAGGTTCACTGATGGGGAAATGGCAGTCTTTGCCCAGTGCCCTCATTACAACCTGGCTGTACTCCGTGTGCTGCAGGCCGGGGCGATGGCAAACCCGACCCTGCAGTGGGCCCCGCGCTCACCCAGTGGCAGCTGCAGCATCTGCAGAGTCAGTGGAGTAGACGAACGGCTGACCTCTGGGACAGGCCGTGGCAGCTTTCCCTTCATTGCGGTAGCTTGTCGCCTCTGATGAAGCAGGGGTAACACTGGCTCACAGAGAAACAGGCTCTACCTGGGGAAGATGAGTGTGCTTCTCGCAGAGGGCCTGCTCCTATATCAGTTCTCACAATGCCCTGTAACTGTGGATAAAAACCTGCTAAATTGCAGGACCCCCACCAGTCTTCATTATAGACATTTTATCAAGGGCAGCCTTTGCTTTTGCATACCGCACGTCTCGATTCCTTTCAGTGTACAGTTTTTCTTGTAGGCTATTTCCTCATCAGTAAACTGTCTCTGCTGCTTTACTACACATTTCACTTCTTAATTTCATTTAATTAATGGCAGATTGCATGGATTTGAAGTAGGCAAATTTGTGTTTCCCTCTTTGGCGCACACCTCCGGTTGCAAAGTGTGTTTTTTAATTAAGGTACGCGCTCACCACTTGTGGTTGGCTGTAGTTCACTGGCCATTTTCATTCAGCGGGTGTAAACACCTGCAAATTGCACATATTCTAATTCAGTTTGCTGTTAGAGATATTGGTAGTCTGCAGTTAAGATAATTGTTATTGATAAATATACTGCAGTCATGTGAATGACTTGGCAAGGGGTACAGCATTTCTGTCACTGGTGATTACGAGTGTGTTCTTTGAAAAATCTTCCCCCTGGAGTAACCGGTTGATCAGATCCATAATTCTTTCCTTCTTTGATGATTTCCCATATTAAGGAGCAGTCTAAGGGAGGAAAATTGCATGAGTGAATGTGGTATTGGAAAGACAGGCAGTTTATGGGTGAGGAGTTTGGACGGCCACTCGAATACTAATGGCGGAGAGGAGCTGGAGGCAGTGGAGTTTGACTTTAATTAACATTAAACAGAGCAAGAGGGGAGAGGGAATGGAAAGTTTTTGCATTGCCGGCAAGGGCAGTGGAGGACTTAGCAGGAGGAAAGATTTATGACACAAACAGGAATCAGGGGCCGTGAAGCTTGCCTAAAGGAGTTTTGAGTTTCGAGGCGGAATGTGCCCAACACCTTCCGCTGCTGAGATGGAAGGCTTGATTGACCATGCTCTGATTATTCCATAAATGCTCAAAAAAAGATGGAGGGTGGATAGGTGCAGGCAAACACAAGTCAGTCTGAGGTATATGGTGTGGAAAGTTGAAATATTTATAAGTCCACACAGTAGTGCTGGGTTAGTCTGTCTGATTTTTTTCCCTTTTTTTGGAGCAAATTATACCTTTTTTCTAGTTTATTTGATCACTTCGATTTACACAAACTTTGGGTTTTCCTCTGTGTCTGGGGAGGTCCTTTGCAACATTCCTGAGGTGAGTATGTGGAGGCAGTACAGATGAAACAACACTGATTCTCTCTGGTGCATTCTGATTCCCTAGTTGTCAACAACCCAAACAATTTTAAAATATTGTGACACATACAAATGTGAGGTTCAAGTGTGAGATTTAATGTGAATGGGCTGTCTTAACTCAATTAAGTTAGGTGATTATTGAAGTCAAAACAATAACATGAGGTGCATACTTGCCCAGAGCATATTCTTTTCTATGACTCACTTGAAATTCTCAGTTGTAATAAAACTCTGTGGTCAAATTTGGACTGTCTGTTAGCTGTGGTTGTGAGCTGGAGAGTCGCGTTAATCTTCGCCTTCTTCTCCCTGTAACTCCTAGCAGAGAGAGCAGCCAAATTCCCCACGGTAATAATTTCCTCAAACGGAGGAATGTTCTCTTCATTAAACATTTAAAACATGGAATGAAAACGGTCTCCTGGCATCTGATGCAAAATAGTGGAACGGATTATCATATCATGTAGAAGTAAAGAAATAAATACAAAGAACTTAATTATGTGACAGAAAGGATGGCTTAATCCTGGACCGGTGCTGTATTGCCTTAAACAGAGTTAATCGGAGAGCACACTGAGGTGAGGCTGAGTTTCCGCTACCTGCCAGCTGACATATTCAGCCTTCCACATTCAGCATGGCTGTTATTCTCAGCTGGAGTTTGGCCCACACGCCACACCGGGGAATTGAGTCTCAGAAGCAATTATCCTGTAATTACAGTACTTCAGGTTGAGGTTTGCCCAACTCAGAATGAAATGCCACGGGTGGTGACTGCCTGGCTGTTGTGCCCCAGTTCAGCTGATACACAGAAACACCTGTGTGCCAGGTTGAAGAGTGAGAATCCTGCGTAACATCTTCAGAATCTGGCTGGACTCAGACCTGCAATAGGCCCCCTGATTCATCACTCCAGAGGGTGGGGGGTGTCATGTTGCTATTGTGTGTGTGAGATAGAGGTAGAGGTAGAGAGAGAGAGAGAGAGAGTGAGAGAGTGAGAGAGAGAGAAAGAGAGAGAGAAAGAGGGGTTGTGAAAGGGAAAGCAGGCCATGAGTGAGGAAGAGAGGGATGTGAGGGATAGAAAGGAAAAGAGAGGGAAGATGGAGATGTGTTAAGGGACGAGGCAGCAGGGGATTGTGTGAGCAGGCAAGGTGTTTGAATACTTGATTAGTCCTCATTTTCAACATAGTGTCAAACAAACAGAATTATTAATCTAAGAAAATCTTTTGAGAATAACAAAAGTAAGTCGAATCCAGTGAGACTTTCTTTTTTTCATGCTTCTACTTATGAGTGGTGCTCTGAAAACCAAGGACAGATGTAGAAAAAATAGTTTAGCTTGAACATTTTGAAAACCTAAGACAATGAGAATTGATTACAATGAGTATTACTAAAATAGTATAATTATGTTTACAATATCTTAATTAGTTACTTGCTTAATCAAACATTCAGTGTAAAATCAACATTAATTTTCAAAGACATGCAGCTATTAATGGCTTATAGCTTATAAGCATTTACCACATCAAACAGTCAGATAATTTTATAATTTTACCACCACAAGCTATAACTGAATTCTTACAGATCAAGTGTAGTTTCAGCTGTAGCTGTGTATTTACTCATTTGACTTAATATACTGGTTTGCACTTGTGTTTAAGTTGAGGTCTCACCCTCCAACTCTTGAACATATTGAATACATATAGTTGAATTTCTTTTGGTAGTGCTTGCCTACATTGTGTTTGTGTGTGACTGACTGAAGATATTTGCATGTCAGTTTTGTGCATTTGCCCATTAGATCATTACAAATTAAGAAATCCCAATGCTTGTGCTTTTGTTTATCCCATTTGGAAAGGTGACCCCCAGCAAAATGATTCTGGTAAGCAATGAAGATTACATGTGGATGAGGTGTGCAGCGCATGAGGAGTATGGTATTTAAGACGATAAACATGGTTGTTCCTCTGCCTGGGTTTCTTGGGCTCAGGGTGAGCTCACTGTTATGTATCAGGGGTTGGCTAACATACTGTCATCCGAGATCAGTTTGGAAAGTCTGTGGAATTGCCTCTGGCTTGCCTCAGGTATAGCTGACCTACAGCTAAGGCGGGTCAGCAGTACCACGGTGGAATTATGTCTGCTCGAAAGAAACTACCAGATCAGGAACCAAGGAAAGGTCACCAGTGAAACTGACTCTCTTAAGATTGTCCCCGTGTTTAAAGTACAGACTAAAAGGGCGAACAGCACAATGGAAAGACCAACAAAAAGTGAGATTCCTTTATAAATGACATGCCCGTCTATCTACTGCATTGCTGAAATGAGCATCCATGCTCTGTTTTTGACAGATGTGAAGGAGACAGCTTTTTTGGTTAACACCCCTAGCCCAACCCCCTTCATCAGTCATACATTTCAATCCCTCTGGCATGCAATAACAGTTCAGCATGAGTTAGTAGAGCAGCCACTGTTAGTGCACAGACTTCAAGAAACTAATTGCAGAAGCGCAGAATCGCCCACATGCAAGTACAGCCCCAGTAAGTAACAGTGAGCTGGCATTGGCCCCAGGGTCTGCCCCACTGTTGAATAATTGCCGCTCCTGGTGTAGTTAAGGGAACCACAGGACATGTGTAAACCGTAGATGATCCAGTCACATGGCGGCAATGTGTCTAGCCAAAATTATAGGTCAAAAGAAGACCAAACTAGCAATATAAATATGCAATATGAGATAAAGCATAATAACACATGCACATCTCTTAATTGATGTACCTCTATGCACACGGCCATGCTACCATCAGCAAATGGTAAAATGTGGAATGTGTTTGGATTTTAAAACAGGCTTCTGATGTGAGTGTTTGCCACTCACTATTTAATGCTGTCCTTGTGTCTCAGAATAGAACAGGCTGCATTCCAGTGGTCTGATAAGACAGAAAAGAATCTCCATAAGTGGGTGGACAGATTATTATGAGATGTACAGAATGTCCCTTCCCTGCATTTACAAGGGAGAAGTGGGAGCGTTGAGGAAAGAGATATTTATCTCTAATGGTGAGGGTCGCATTCCTCATTTGTGTAAATAGCACAGGTTACTATTACTGCAAGGCATCATCCATTACCTGTCAGCCCACTTACATTTTGGCATAAGCTGTCCAATTGTTGGGTCAAAAAGTTAATAATGTAATTCAGCAGCCATTGTTGTGCAGAAAGTTAAGGCATGTTTTTTTCCACTGAAGAGTTTACAAAGTTCAGTGTCACGTCTTAAAAACTTTAGAATTAAAGATTCTTGGCTTCTGGAAGAACTTAACCATTGAATTGTGTAATCACACAAATCATACAATAATCTTCATGTGTATAAGTTCAGTGATACATTTGAGAACTCTTTCTCACAGTGTGTGCTCTACATTAGGAATTTACATTGCATTCAGCAGACAGCAGCATATTAATATTCTCAAACTACTGTATATATCAAATATAAACATGTTTTGATCCAAGGTTAGAGGTTAGAACCAAGGTTAGAATAGGCTTCCTGTGATCACCTTAGTACTCATGCTCTACCAGGTTCAGAACCGGTGAGAATACGTTGGTGGTAGAATAGGAAAACACCTCCCTCTGTGCTCACAGACTGGATGTTATTATAAAATGTTATTAGGGAATTATTGCCTCAGGCAGTGATTTATGACCAGCCATTCGTCATACAAACAGGGGAACGCATGCACTTTCAAAAGAGCCGGTAAGTAATAACTCTGGTTATCTCTGCAGCGCTGTAAGTAAGGGCCCTGCTGCGGCATGGTCAGTCAGAGACGTGCCCCTAATGTGCATTATTCATCGATTCATCGGCTAACGCTGACATCTGGTCTGCCAGCGCTGACCTCTCTCTCCGGGGACTCTGACTGTCAGGGAATGATTTATCTATTTCTGCGGTCCTGTTCATAGCTAACTTTGGCTCTTAGCAAAATTAGGGTTTTGCCTTTGTTTATGCAATCTGAAATGGAAAAATCAAAAGCAGGATATTGATGTTTTCCCCAGCGATGCGTTAAGAAAGCATCCTTTTGCCGTTGCTGGCCAGTTTACCAAAGTAGAGAGAGTTTCAGAAAAGGAGGTAAAGTTAGCAGCATGCAATCATCAAACAAAATGATGACAAAACAAACATTCTCACCTTAACACCAGTGTTAAAGGAATGTACTGCTTTGCATCAGAGAGCACATAAAGTATAGAATTTTTTACCTATAGTCAGGCTTTCCTTCACTCTCTTTCCTTCTTTCTTTTTTCCTTCTTTCTTTCTTTATTTTTCTTTCTTTCCTTAAGTCCCCCCCCCCCTCTTTTCTCTGCCCTGTGTGCCAATGTGCATGTATCACGTAGGCTGCTTCTACTTTGCTGTGTCTTCCTGTCCTTTGGGCAGTTCCCACAATGCCCTGTAACTATAATATGATTACGGACGTCATTCTGACAGGGGACTTTCCATGAATACCACAGGGTAGCCCAGCAAAAGGGCAATTTTGAGTTGAGTGAAAATGCACTGTGCTATTTTCACATGAAATTGTATTCACTGTTCTGTGGAGCCAGGGGGAGGAGAGGAGAGGCCTACAGGAAGGCATCTGCAATTTCTGTTGACATTTGTCATTTTTGATAAAAGGACATGATTTAACAGCCACACAGAAAGGGCCCTCTGTGTGAGGAACACCAACAGTAATTTATAAAAGGAGATGGATTTTTATTATTGAGTTTCCTTTGCACTTTTTCATTAAAAAGAATGTTTTGTTTCATAATAACCCTAGGCAAATTAGGGAAAGAACACATTTTTACACATTTTAGAGTCTGATATTTGACATTGATGATTGATTACAAAATGACATGAAAATCAAATGAATTCATTTGCAGTGTTAGAAACAATTACTCTTCCATGATGACTGGAGGTAACAGAACTGAGCTGATTTTAGGCAAGTGTATTTCTTGATCAATAACATTTACATATTCAAACATTGTTGAAAAAAGATAATTAATTGTTTAATAATAAAATTACCATCAAAACATAATAATTCCAAATCTTAAATGAACAATAATGTCTTATGCTTACAACATCTTCACCTTCAAAATGGAAAGCTTCTCTGAAGGCTAGCAAAATTGCTTGCATGATATATATCAAGCTAGATACTGTTCTAGCCATTTTTTTAACTGCATGTTATCCATACAGTATAAAATGAAGCCATAAACTGCTAGGCATACCATTGATTGCTCTTCTTGACTGCTTTATATAGGAATGGGCATTCAGTAAATCTTGACATCGTTAAACTACCTTGTGATGGTTTAGAGCCAGGAATGTATTAGACCTATGTTCCCAGTTTCAGTAGTAAAATCCTGCCCCTGCTCATAGACATGAGGAAATGTAGTTTTCAATCACTTTTAAGTGGCAGTCATTCCTCTCTTCCCCTAGCATCCTGTGGCATACCCGGGCATTTCTTCTTCTTGCGGAAATTGTTCCAGCAATTTATGAGAAAAAGTTGGAAGGGTTTTCCAAAAATCCAAAATGGAGGAAGTTACAATGAAATATTCAGAATGCAACTTTTACGTAACTTGTATGTATGTTATTAAGTTTTAAATGCTGCTCAAACAACCAACAATCAGGAAACCAGTCATTTCCTTTTTTGTCACAAGGAAACCAGTTCATTCCATTTGGGTGCGTGGCCAACTGTCATATCCCCTTACAAACCTGCCAAGTTTCAGTTTTGGATAGTTCACCTCATTATTATGGAAGTGTTTTTTTTCAAATGTGGTGGAAAAATATAATTAACCCAAACAGATAGACCCTTACTATTCATCTGTGGTACTTGACCCCCTAATCAAATTAATAACAAATGGTTGGTGTACACCATTTGCGCATGACTTCCTAAGATTCACTTGCTCCACAAAGGGTTAGAATAATAGTCTAGTTAATTCTGTGTAATTCAGTAGATGTCAAAGTGCTATCCATGTCAATCAGTGCTTGTTTTTAGCACCCATTAGGATAAAAGGCATGGTAACATACAGCATATTCATCCAGAATTCTCTCAAACCGCCATACTGTCTGAGGTGGAGGGACAATTCTGATTATACTATACTATACTATGCACCAAACATTACAGTCAGACGAGGAAGAACAGGGCTTTCTCATAATAATTTCTCAACGGAATTTCACCTGAGGCAGAAACTTGGGTAGGATAATTAAATGGCTGAGGGCGATGAGCGCAATCAGTCAATGAAAGCTGGACAGCATACATACTCCTACTCTCACCTCAGCCAAATGGGAGGAACAGAGAGAGAAAGAAAGAAATAAACAGGAAAGGGTGATGGGGTAACGAAAAACCTGTTGCCTGGTGTTGCCGCCTGACCTGGTGGAGAGTTAATGGCGTTGTTGAAGCAGCGGGAAGCAGACGTGACATTTGGCAGGAGTCGTGACACTGTGAAGACTCCGATATCCTCTTCATCATCAGCAGGCTCTCTCGTGCCCTCCTCCCAGGCCGAGGCCCGCGCTCAGTGTCCCTTGTCCAGGCTGCCGTCCTCTGGGAGAGCGGGAAGACCAATTAGCAGTTATAAGCCTGTCTCTGCGACTCCCTGTGTTTCTCTCTGTACCTCATTAGCAGGAAGAGGCCCTGTGGTGTGAGTGGTCTCCAAGAGGCCGCCCAGGTGGACCAGCTTGTTTTTCAGCATACCGTATCGAGGAAGATGTCAAGGGCTTTGCAGCCTAACTACTGGAAGAATAGAGAAAACTCAGAGACAAAGACTTTTTTAATCAAACCTGAAATTCTCTTTGACCTCATCCTTGAGGAATAGATTTACGCATTGTGTCTTCTTTTCATTGCTGCCATATTTTCCATTAATTTAAGTACTCGTGGCAGCCAGCATCATAATTTTGTGGAAAAGTTAACTTCTGTTTTGGCGTGTTGCTTGAAATTAAGGACACAATGTATTACTTTGAATCAAGGCCAAAACTTGATTCGCCACTTCACTGTACTACTGATCGTTTCTTCATAGAAGTGTTTAAACAGCTTGTGAAGAAATAGCTAAAGACAGCACATGATTAACATACCCAGCCCAAGTTCTCTGTCATTTCTACTTGCCAAGCAGACAAAAAGTGCTCCTGAAAAGTCTTAATGTTACCTTTACTCTGTGTGTTTCTGTGGCCATGTGAGAGTGTATGTGTGTGTGTGAGAGAGTGTTTGCATACGTCTATGCATATATTCATGTGTATGCTATATACCACAGGGCGTTGGGGCAAATGCATCCAGTCCATTCATGCATTTACTGAAAAAAACAGAGGGAAGCACTTTATGAAACTATCTAATGCTTTGATTAGAAAGATTAATATCTTAATATCTCTAGCAGGCTGTCTAGCTATATAGATAACTACATCACACCAGCTGCAGCTTGATGCAGTTAACACATTGGAAAGGTAATACACAGTCCCAGTTGTTGAATCTGTGTTTCAGATGAACTTACCTCTAGTATCTTATCTACTTTAAATCCAGTAACCTGTGAAACAGTTTTCTTGCAAACTATTTAGTTACAGTACCCTCACTTCGAACGGAGATATTATACAGTATATTTTTTATTAAAATGTGCACCCAAGATGATTGTGATTGATTTTCTTCTGCATCACAAATGAATGCACCAATGGTTTGAAATTGGCCTAGTGCTAATATCCGATAGGGATACGCAAGGGTAGGTAACTCCTTATTAGATTTCCCCTGAGTTTTGTAGTTCTTTCAATTGAAGTGATTGTGCAGATGGGGCAGCCAATCTCCTTGTCTAAGTCAGTTGTTCCCTGCTGGCCTTGGGAATCCAGGGGGTGTGTGGATGGCCCCAGGGTTGATGGGAAATGCTTGTCCTCGCACACAAATGTCTTTTGCTTCTCTCACCTCCTTCCTCTAATGCACAGTCCTCTCAACACGTTTTAAGGGAAAGGTGTAAAAAAGCAGAAAGAGTTGGTTGTCTTGAATGCCTGAAAACATGATGGGATTCCATTTTAATGGCATAGAGTGCCTGTGTGGGATGGAGAGAGCAGGTCTCCCATGGTAGGGCTGTGTATGCCGCTCCGGTCTGATAGCTTTGCTGTCGTATGTGTCCCTCACCTCCTCCTCTTTGGTTCACTCCTAGTGCATCTAAATATTGCAGTCAAAATACCTCAATGCAACGTCTCTGACTCAGCTCATCCTTCTATTTTTAATTCTTTTTTTTCTGTAATGTGCAACCACATTTTTGGAATCACCAATTATTTACAGTAGCTGTATACAGCTGTATGCTCTTCTCACTGCGACAGCCCCAGGACCGTGCAGGACCGTGACACTGAAGCCTGCTTTCATTCAAACAAATCACACATTGTAATCTTTAATTAGAACCACTTTCTCATCTCTTATCAGGACTCAACCAAGACTGAGCCAAATGAGCATTTTTAATGCTTTATTCCTAGTATGTTTTCTTGTGAATGTTCTTGGAATTGAATTTGTACGTTAGGCTCAGCTAACTGACAATCTGCACTTGTGGGTGCTTATTGGAGGATAGGCTAATGATGTCATCCATGCAGCTCACAGGTGTCTTACAAATCACAAGGAGCCTGAAAGTGGTGAGTCGAGGAAAGCGTCTGACCCACCCACCCTTTTCCCTGGTGGATCAAAGACAATTTGTCCTCCCTCGGGCACTGTCATTTCTGGCAAATGACAGTCAGGTTCCAACCCAAGCTGTAGGGATCAGCCTACATTCAAAGCGAAGACCTTGCCAACTGAGCCACCCAAGGACTCATAAATCTTTAAAAAAACAGAACAAAACTCCATAAACTCCAAGAACATGCATCCATGTGTTAGAACTATGAGAAATAAAGCAATTATAATAAATATACCTTTGAGTGATGTATAAATAAAGCTCTGTCTTTGACACTGGGACTAGAAGATGTGGTTTACTCAGCTCCAGTCTAGCTTAAAGAAACTGGTATGGCTTGACTGCACAAATGGTGTATGGTTTGAAAACCTGCAATCTTACTCGGCAAGGGGACAAGTGTTACACTCTGACTGCGAAGGAGGATGAACCTCAAAACCACTGACATTTCATCCAAAGTAATTTGCTGAGGAGAAAAGTCCAAAAAGTTTGGGGTCCCAGCAATACCCACTTCTTTGGATTTTGGTGATACTGCAGTTCAATGCAGTGTTCTTTCAGTTTATGTAGTGAGTTTATTAATTCACTGTTATGCATCCTTACCTAAGGTGACTCACTGAGCATTAGAGGATAAAATGGTGAATACAAGCAACAAATAAGAAGGCAGGTTACAACTACTAGCATAATGTGCAGCTATGCAGATATTTTGAGGCAACCCAGAGCTGTGCAATTTTAAACACAAATCCCAGAGTTTTGCTGATCCAATGTGAATCATAATTACTCACTGCCCATTACCTCGGCACCAAAGCATGGCACCTTTTTAAAGTTACTGCTTGTTGCACATCTTGCATGGTTCACGGAGTTCCTTGATGCATCAGTGAGAATATGCAATTCCAAATGTTCACACATTTGCACAGGACAACTTGCAGATGTGGACATCTGATTGCTCTACTAAGCTAGATGGGTGATGTAGACATTAGGGCATGGCCAAAACATTCAACTGGCAATAACTTCAGAGGAAGCCAATGCTTTTAGATTTCTGGAATGAAGGAACGACAGGGAAAACCGTTTACCACATACTTAAATGGTAAAAATCATACTAGGTTATGAAATTTTGGTGCAGTGTGCTTTGGTGCAAGCTACGGTGTCGTGACATGAAATCTGTCAGTCCCATAGCCAAGACACCTGGGTTGTGGGGTCTAATCCTGTTGCAACATTGTTGCAGCATTTTCCAATAAACAATCCTTGATTGGCATAATAAAGACTTCTGGAGTCATATAAAAGTGTAAGAACAACAAAACTTGAGGTGTGGCTGAGTAAAACGACTGCTTTCTTGGAAATGGAAGACAAAGTCAACTTGACATGAGTCCTAGCTCACCCTGTTTACCACCATCCTGCTGTGGCTTCTCTCCTGAGCCTCAGAACTGGAGTAATGAGTTCTTGTACTGTGCTCCTCACAGATGTTGAGCAGTTTGAGATTATAAGCATATGGATTATAGAATAGGGACAGACACCAAAAGCACTGAGCCACAGCAGCATAAAACTGTGAATAATAAATACTGGGTGAAGGCATATGGCTGTTTATCTCGTATCTAGTGTGCTGTCATATCCCAAGTTGTGCAAAACCATCTCTCTGTTGACTCTCACTACACTGAAATGGATAGCAAAATAAGACCCAATGTTCTATACTTAAGGCTGTTTATATGTAAATAATAGCAGTTATGGGAGAGTCAAATACTTTTATTTTCAAACAAGCTGTTAAACAATATGTTCTTGTTTTTAGCTAAGTTTTAGCAAAAATTTTTGTAATGCCGATTTCATACATTTTGACACTTGACAAAGCCTGATGACATCTAATCTGTGAAATTTTTTGGGGGACATATTCTTTCTGTATTTTTTCATTAATTTCAGTGACAGTTCAGCCCCTTATGATGTGTAAAAGCGCTCCCCAAAATGATCAGAATCGATCATTTGTGCTTTTATAAAATGTGGGGGAAAATGTGGGGAATGCTGATTCTAACCCCAGCCACACTCCCAGTCTTGTACCCTCATACAAGATAATTCTCTCATAAAATCCCAAAGTAATTGGATACCAGAACATGTAAAGCCATAGACATAGCAGATTTACCTAGATAGGAATGTCTTTTGAGTAAATGAATGATATTTTACAATAAACCATACAATAATAAAGCATTATCCCTTTGGTACCTTGTGTCTAATCTGTCTAATGGCATTTTTCTTAAATTCTGAAAAAAATGACCTGCATTACAGCCAAAACAGAGGACATGAGAGAATTACAGATGCATATTATTTTCACATTGTTTCAGTAACATTAGGGGTGCATTAAGTCGCTGCAAAGTAGCAGCAACTTTACTTGAACACTGTGTGCTCAAGATGTTATATCATCTCTCAGCCAGCAATGAACGGAGTTGCTATGAGGCTTTCAAATCCATTACAGAGGGCATCAACACTCCTGTTCAACAGTCAAAACAATTAGGAAGAAATAACATTCTTCAGGACTCACTGGTGCCTGCAGAACTCCTTGCAAAGACTTACCGAGGTAATCAGCTCAACCTCCCTCTTAAGTCATTAATTATGAATTTGTGTTTTTTGTCAACAGAGATGACAGACTAAATGGAATAATAAGCAACATGGCAGACTCGCCACCTGAAATCCAGGACAGCATTCTCGCGCTGTGAAGTTTGATGCTTTTTTAATGTGGCATTGATTGCTTGTCAGTGCTAGCGCTGCTCTCACTCCGCAAAGAGTGTGCTAAGACACCAAACGCGGCCCGTGATGGAAAACAGATTACTGAAGCCGCATTTTCTTGGCAGCTAATATTTCCTTCCTTGTGTCTTTTAAAAATTAAATTCGGCTGTCTAGGAATTGAAAATACTCAACAGGTTCTAAACAGTAGAATTGATCACTGTTATAATTAGGAGAGGTTGTCTGGAAAAGCAGTCAAATAGTTTACTTATAATACAATAGATTACTACATTGGACATCCCAGAGAGTAAGACAAAAAAAAGGACAAAAGTTGACTGTTGTGTATGAGAGAATTGAGGTCATGTGACTGAGAGAGCTTGATCTGTGAGAGGCCTGTACTTGATCTTCAAGTACAGATGTTGATCAGTACTGCATTAAGAAGGGGTGGAATTATATTACTGATGTACTTACATGCAGTCAGAGCAGAGGGCCAATGGAATAATTATGCCATGGAGGTATAGGGGCCCATTTTCTTCAGTTATCTGATGTACTGCTGCAGTGTACATCAGTGGCACTTTTACAGAGGGGAAATGATGCAGCCATACCCTGTGTGGTGGGTGAATCATTAGTGTGGCGGGATGAGGGGGGCTCCCAATTTGTGACAGTCATGAACATACTCACATAGCTACTTTCTCTCAAAGTAGCACACAAACAACCGAAATGGATATTGAAGACAATATTGCCCATATTAGAACAAAAAGCAATGGTTATAGTACAGTGTTTATAGAAATATGCCACAACAGAGTAAACTGACAACAGGCAAACCAGACAGCAGATTTCTAAAATCCTCCCTGTGTGACAAACCAGTTAATCCTGTACAGATGTAGTTTTGATTGGCTGTTGGCAAACGGTATTTAACCAGAGCCAACCTGAGAGGAGGCAGGCACAGCCTGAGGATCACTTGAGCTTCAGTGTAAACTTAATGCTGTAGAGGAAAATGTACAGATAGCAACCTTCACTTTTCAATAATGGAGGGAAGAAATGAACTGAACTTCAGATGGAACAAATTCGTAAAGTATATGCACAGACACTCAAATACAAACACAAGCAAATGTTCTGGCTTATATTTTACATTGTGTTATGCATTAAACCATTGCCAAACTGATGACAGCTAAATCACAAAAATACCTCACCACTTTGGCATCACAACCACAGAGATAATATCTCTTGTTTGTAGGGTGGGAAATAGGAATGAAGTGTAACCTAAACTTTTCATTTAGACCATATTGTAAATATGGGAGAAAAAAATCTGCCTCAGTCTTCTGGAGAGTTTATTTTTCTCTTCCCATGAGAATTGATTCAAGAGGGCACCATCGCATTGGTCTTGGCCCTGGTGTGTGTGTTATGGCAGTAATTAGATTTAGCAATTCATGTGTATAGGCCTTATAGGCACCATAAGATAATTACAAAAGCTGAGGCAGAAAAGATATTCAGCATGCAGCTGAAAGAGATTTGATATTCTGAATGAAATTCCACAATGTACAAAGGATGTTCACTGTTCACGTAAACAGTCTAAACTACTGTATTGGAGTAGTTATTTGGGCCATAGAATTGTCATTAGTGAGTTCGAAATCAAGTCCCTATCTTCTTTGTTAGCATTACTTATGTAAACATAATTGACTGACTGAATGGCTGAATGATTTTCCCAGGATGAATCTTGGACGTCGCAGTTATGTTGAGTACATTTTGATCACTTAAAAAGACTTGCACTTTCCACCCCAATTTTAACCCTAGCCGGTAACAATTGCTTAGGCAGTAACAACCGGCAGTAA
Organism: Megalops cyprinoides; assembly: GCF_013368585.1. NCBI lineage: Eukaryota > Metazoa > Chordata > Actinopteri > Elopiformes > Megalopidae > Megalops > Megalops cyprinoides. Next base: position 10,593,835 of record NC_050598.1, read on the forward strand.
CAAAATTGAACCTTTTTTAGCAACAATTGACTGCATTTGCCATCAAGAGTGGTTTGGCTAGTGGGCTGAAGAGGAGTGCAGTTTGCAAAGGCGCTAACTGAACAGTAACACTGCGTTTACATGCGGATTTCTTCCCGGTGCCAAAATGTAGGATGCCTTCATCCCTCTCCAGAATGGCACGCTCTCACTTGCGAAGAGCACAGAGGGACAATATGTGGAAAGAGCTTTCTAGAGATGAGTGTGGAAGATAATTCCTTGCCTTTTAAGCTGCCCATCCTGCTCCCTGCCATAAAAGACCATCTGTATCTCCAGACACAAAAACTGATTCCCTTTTATACGTAAAACAAACAAACAAACAAAAGGGATAAGCTAAGAGGATTTCATTTTGCCTCCATCAAAAGGAAGGAAAAAAATCCCTCTAAGTCTTGGCTCTTACATGTTAGATGTGATGCCTTTTGAAACGAAAACAGCAGCCACAATCTGGCTTACACACCACACTGATAAAAGAGAAATCAAAAAGGGAGAAGAAAGGATTCGTATTAACCTCTTCGCTTCATTTGGAGCTCATCCCAGGCAATTTTCCTCTGTAGCCACACAGAAAGGGATGCATTAATGAGAAAAGCACTGCGAGACCTTTAATGAAATTCATGTCTACAAGGTGTATTTGTCTGTGAAAAGCTCCCCCACAGGCTTCAAATAACTATCTGTCACCTACGGTGCAATCTGTAGTAAAATGCAGCCATGACGCCCTAGCAATGGGATTTACAGAGATTGCTCAATACTGGAACATGGTGCAAAAACCTTAATTTGAGATTTACAGTGCTTTTCTTTTTATGGCAAAAACCACTGCTGGCTTCACACATTTTTTTCATGCACAGTCCATTGCACTGTAACATCATAAACTACACAGAGTGAGTCACCTCGGATACGGGTGCATGCTAAGCAAATAGACAATATGCAGAGCAAGAATGAACCGGCTGCCGAGCGCGCCGCGTGGCAAATTGTACAACGTCTCTTGCACCTTTTAGAAACCCTTAAGTCTCTGTTCCTGGGGAGAGACGGTTCTGCAAGAGTCGACTAGAGAGGACTTTCATCCCTGCAATGGCGTGTCAGCAAACAGCTGCAGTGTGATGACAGGCCTTGAATCCCTTGGTCCCTCTGAGTGATGGGGTCCAGACAGACTGATATTCCACACAGCAGAATTGTCTGATGGGCAGCGTAACTAAATGCGGTAGAGGAGTCTGAAATTTTCAAAGTAGAGGCGCACCTTGAAGGTTGCTGTCCGCAGCGCATGCCGCGTTGGTTTTGAAGCGGCTGCTCGAGTGAAATGTCGGACTGTTTAGTGCTTATGCAATACTGTGTCATGTGCAATTCATGTCTTTGGAGACAGCTTTTCAAAAGTGCAGGCTCTTGTCAGCTTGCAGTATTGTCAGCTGGTATGAGACCATTCAACAGAGCTGCACATCAACAGGGAGAGTTTGTTGTTTAGCCCGGAGGATTCACAATCTAATATGCTGGAATGTTCTGTAGAAAGATGGTCTTGTGTGTTCATATTATGGATTTAAGTGATGATTAAAAAAAGTTTCTGTGACCTTGACAGTGCTATAGCCTCCCCTGAAATACACAATCACATATCACTTAGCAAATTTGCAGAACCCAATATGTTACACCCTATATTCAGTATTCACATTATCATGCATGACACCTTTCATATAAATATACCAGAATACAAAATAAAAAATACTCCATGACTCAGCTGTTAGTTTCTTAAGTGCATCTCTCTCACACAGTACCATCTGTGGGGAAAGCAGACCTAAAAAACAGCATTCAGGACAAAGAAAAACCTCTTCTGACCCCATACTTTAGTCCTTGAAAAATGTGTGGTGTGCGTGTTGTACTCAAGCCGAATATACATTTCCTTTGTTTCACCAAGTATGTCTTCATGCAGTGTCAGCACTGAACCTTAATAAGGGACCTAACAGTTTCTTGAAATCCAATGTGCAAAAATGTCCACATATCCAATTTAATTAAAGAAACCCTGTGTGAATCCTTCTGAAGTGTGTTGTCTAGCAGCGCTCTGTCTGCAAGCTTGCTGTAGGTCCACAGATTTTATTTCCAAACATCTTTGTAATTCAGCTATGAGTTCTGAAAATTCATGCCACATTGACTCCAAATACACATCAACTTCCTTGCTTGATGCTTAAAAAATCGAAACAGTATGCTTGAAGCTATAAAGCCTGTTCTGTTTTTGCTGCTGCAAAAATGACTACTTTTTGTTTGTTTGACCTGCTTGTGTGATCTGCCATATTATGACATCCTGCTCCATGGGAGATAAGGAGACCTTCATAATCACCAGCTTTGAAGTGGCTGATTCAGCAAACTCACATCACAATAAGCCTGTGTAACCTGGGATTCAATTCATACACATTTTCATTTTATAGTATATATAAGCATAGTTACTGCAAGATAGCCTTAAGGGATAAACTGGTTATCTGAGTAAAGTTAAACATGCCTAGTTCATACACAGGAGATATGACTTTTTTTTCCCTTTTTCTCCCCAATTTGGAATGGCCAATTCCCTGAACCCGGGCCGTAGCGTTCAGTCTACACTCAGAACGAGTGCTTTTACCGACTGAGCCACTCGGGGCCCCCAGGACATATGACTTTAAACAGCGCAAAGCATCACACATTTGTTATGTGTTCAGCTGCCCATTGCTCTAAGAAATTCTTTGTTGACTTGGTTGAAGACAGAATTGGAAATGCATGAGGTGTATCTATTGATCTAACCCATCTTGTCAACCTGTGTTTGCAGGTCACGATTCTCATATTCCTTGCCTTGGCGTTCCTGGCCTGCATAGTGTTCCTGGTGGTGTACAAGGCCTTTACCTATGACCACAGCTGCCCGGATGGCTTTGTGTATAAGGTGGGTGGGGGCACAGGTGACACAGTGAAAAGCAAATGCATTTAAACGCATTTAAATGTTTGCTATGAGATGTCCTTTTCCAGTTTGAAGATTGATGACAGCAGGGTTAGCAGGGTGCTCTTGTGTCAGTTTTTTTTTTTAATTCCAGTTATCATAAAGTGAGTTTGAACTGATATGTAACTTAAAGTTATTAATTCTATTCAAACTTTATTCAAAAATCAACATTTCACTGGTTACTCTGAACTTTTACTGCTACTGTATGTCTGGTAGAGAGGCATTTGCTTTACACTGAGAGACACTAAATCTGTGCTTATGTGTTTGTACAGCACAAGCGCTGTATTCCTGCGTCTCTTGAGGCCTACTACAATGCCCAAGACTCCAACTCTCGGGGACGCTTCTACACTGTCATCAGCCACTACAGCATGGCCAAGCAGACCACCTCTCGCTCCGTCTCGCCTTGGCAGCCCGTGGGCGGAGCCCCGCACGACACCAAGCCCCCCAACCCCGATGACCACTGAGTGTCCCTAAAACACCCTCTTTTTAACGGAAAACGGCAAAAAAACCCCGCCTTCGTGCCCTCTGATACACCGATTAACGAGAGGGCCTCTTCTCTGTCATCCAGCCCGTTTGTTTTTAATCTTTTTCATTTCTCTGTTTCGTTCTTGTTATTGCTGTTTTGTATTTGATATTGAACCACTGAGCATTTGTACAAAGGCATGACTTAATGTTAGTGAAAGTCTACACGTTGCAAAGGTTTTTTTTTTGATACAGTGTTAGAGGGGTCCATCTGGCAGTGCTGGCTTCTCTCAAAGTTTGATGTTCCTTTCTGTACACAGTGAATGGCATGCATTACTAATTTAAGAAAAGATACTAAATTTGGATTCCTCATAACTCTGGTGCAATTAGTTTGAAATTGCTGTGAATCTCTGTTCTACTGTAAATGAAGATTATCTTTATTGAAAATATGTGTTCAGGCCAGTTCATTTGGACATTATTTATTGTTTTCATGCGTGCAAGTTAGACGTTAAAGTTGTCGTAGACAAGACCAGTTTTGCATACTATGAACTACTGAAACTGGACATCATCAATAACTGCAAGGCATTTTTAAACCAAGGTTTTCATGTCCCATGGATGCTTTTCATGTGTAGGGGCCTTTTTTTACAGGTGTGCGATTTTAAAACATCTGACAGTGATGTGTGCAAACAGTGTTAAGCGGATTCAGACTGGTCAGTGGTGCATTTAGGGAGTGCATTTTGATCCATTGCTCCTCATATGATAACAGTAAGAGACGAAAGGGAAATTTTAATGTAAAAATTCATTAAAAAAAGCAATTTTGCTTATTAGAATGTTGGGCAATTGAGTGCTAAATGAACAAATCAGAGGCCAGCTCATACAGAATTGTGTAAGTTTTTGTATGCACCCGATTGTAAGAATCAGTGTCTACTTTCGGTCTCAACTTTTTAATTGTATTAGTGAAATGAGCAATTGCCATGACCAGATGCCTCTTCTGTTCTAATTTATTCTTAATGTATTTGTGTACAAAATAAATGAACAGCAGTAAAATTGTATTGAATGCAGTGAAAGGACATTTAAAAGTTAGTCATTAATTATTGCTGTGCATTATCCATTTGTCTCTTTGCTCAAAGTATGAAAAATGCAGCTGGCATTTTAATGATTGACAAATTATATTTTAACTGTCTTAACACCCAATACCCACTAACATAATTTGCCCAAATAGACCCCTTGTAATTGGAGCAGCTAAACTGAAAAGGTACTACTCACATAAGCTGCCATTTGCTAAGTTTAACACTTAATTTACACTGAACCTGTATGCTGAAAATGTGAGTGTTTGCCAAGCCCAATTTTCTGCTATGCATAGACTCATTACTTATTTTATTTTAGCATCCCTGTCTGGCTATCATTACAATCTCCTGTCCTGAGCCAGAGTGATGGAAAACCAGCTCTGAAGGAAGATGATTGGCTCTTTTTCCCTTAGTTATTAAAAATAAAAGGCTTTAAATTTGTGACGTAGTTTAACATTTAGTAAAGCTTGGAGTATTTTTGACTGTGCTCCCTTCAGTTCTCTGATGAAATGAAAATAAAGCAAGCTGTGTCCAATAACTGTTTCCAGGTTTGTGCTGTACTGTATAAAGCCTTTTTATTTTTGAAATGGGTCATTTTGACCCCCTCTCCCTCAGTCTCATTTGCCTTTTCAAATAACTAAAGATTTGTAAAGCTGTAGTATTACACGAAGTACATATATTTGTTTACAAGTTAATGGTGGTCAATAATTGCACATATGTGACCAAAATGCTACATTTGCTAAACACTTGTTTACTTGAGAAAGGCTTCAGGCCACAGAAGCACTTTGTACTGCATAGCTATTATTTCTGTTAATTTTCCTTTTGGAACCATGTCCCAGCTATCACCGTTTTGGATGACATTTGATATGAGGATGTATGACAATACTCAAGGCCCCAGTTCAATAAGGTCAATAAGGGTGTTTTTAGACACGCACACAACTCCAAGATGGTAGGACCTTGAAATAGGGTGTGCATCAGCAATGTTCTCTCCTCAGTGCAGGGAAAAGTTATATAATTTGGTTTAGAGATCACACCATGTCTTTCAACCCAATGAAAGCAAACAATTTTATATGTACAATATTGCTTTGTCTGGCTTGTATTTGGCGTGTTCGTTTTTTGTAATGTTTTATGTATGTGAAAGTTTTTTATTATTATTACCCTAGGTCAAAAGCCACACTCATTACTACCACAAAACACATTGTTTAGACAATAACCTTTTAGTGCATTCGGTTATTCATCTCACCTGTGGCACAGTATGCAGAGACTTTAGCTATGTACTGACTGCTAGTCATGGCTTCGGTCCCTATCCACATCCAGCCATGCAAAATCTAGTAAAGACTGTTGCATATGCATAACTGTATGCATAACTGAATTTTTTTAAAATAAGATTCTTTTGTAAATTTTATCAGTAGTCCTTCATTCAAATAATATTTGCCTAGCATTGCTTAATATACAACTAATATTTCACATCTTAAAATTCACAATTTCAGGATGTAGGCCTACTCTTAACCAAAGCTTAGAGCCACCATCCAGCTTGGCAGTCTTTTTGTTGTATTATGCAATACGTGTCACTGTGTATTTTGCTCTTTCTTTCTCCAAATCTGTTCATAACAAAACATGCGTATACACGTATATTTATGAAATCTGAAGATTGTACTCAGCAATTTTGATTACCAGGCATGAAATGAATTTCCACTTCGGTAGAGTGAAAGACAGAAGAGAGACAGAAGCTTTCACATAATCATACAAAACACTTTATGACAGGTGTGTGTGTGTGTATAGAGAGTGAGTAAAAAATAACAACCTGGATAACTATGTTCACTGAATCAGGTTAGTCCATGATCTGTCAATAGTGAGGGAGAAACTAATGGATCCAGGGTGAATTTGCTGCATGATAAATCAACTCAATCTACTTTTAATGCATCTACTGTGGGTAAACACCAGTTTTCCAGTCCTTGGTCAATCAAGTAAACAGTGTCCATCATTTTCAACATCCCAACCACTATGATCAACTATCGAACAGCTCCTGGTGGTCCTGTCACACCACGGAGCAAAATCTCTATCCAGGACTTTCTCCGCCATTGTCCCCAGTTGGTGGAATGAAGTTCCACACTTCATCCGTTCTGCCGAGTCCTTCTCTGTCTTCAAGAAACATCTGAAGACACAGCTCTTCCGCTCTCACCTGAGTATCCCAAACAATACCACCTAAAGGAATTTCTCATGTCTCAAAACTGTAATGTGTAGCAAATAAAGGTAACACCTATGTCACACTAAAAGTATTGCAGAAAAGTGCTCTTAGAAATGCATGTCCAAGGGTGTTCTGCAGCTGAATTTTCCTGTGAACATTAGAGAGGCTCTTGGCATGATGCTGATTGATACAGTCATAAATTACTTTCAGCAGACACGTTAAATTAAACAACCATATATCCTTACGTGATTTCTGTTCTGTCCACTGAGAATCCCAACCAAAGCAGTGTAATTGATGGGGAAAGTAAATAAGATTAACTCTCTGATTCCCTCATTTCTCAACATGCAGACACATTTGTGCAACCCAGCAACATCACCATCACTTCTCATTTCAAAACAGACAGCAGTGCTAGCCCTGAGAATTTGACAAGAGCAGTTTGTTTCTAGCTGATCTCATTTGTTTAAGTCTTTGCTAATAGGAGGTGTCATCATTTTTCGCTATACCCTGATGAAGGGACCACTTGTGCCAAAACGTTTGGTCCCTTTTCTAAATAAATGAAAATGGGAGCGCGTGAGCTTGTGTGACCTCTCATTCTTCTTTATTAGGAGTTAACTTGGTTAGGCCACGCTGTGAACACTGGGTCTGAATCCTCTCTTTCCTTAATGTGTCATCATTTTTGTTGGCAATAATTTCATTTTAGCATGGAAGCATAATTTGTGTGGTTTTAACTAACTGTTCCATGAGGTACCTCCTTCCCTCTCAGATGGCCACAGATCCCCTCTCCCAGATACCACCGGATCTTGCTAGAGCACAATGAAGGTCACACTCCATATTTATGTATTTGCTGCTTGCACACACACACACACACACACACACACACACACACACACACACACACAACACATTTACATATGCATCACACATGCTCCATTGGGGTGTTTCTATCCGCAGTATAAGATAAAATTGTAATTAGTGAATGATATTGAGATAAACTACCCATTGATCAATGGGAAGGTGTAGGTCAGAGAAGACATTGGAAAGTTTCCTCATTGTAATTTAAACACAATCACTTCATTAGCAATCTGTCAGTCCTGGGTAAACTGAAGTGAGCATACAGCAAGTTGCCTGACTTTAATTGCCAAACACTTATTCATGGTGATTTATGATGCTTACTGTTTTAGTACAACAAACATAGAAACCCATACATAAATTCATGTGTCCTGACCATGTTTAATCCACACACAAGGAAAACAGTAAACAAAAGCACATGGACCACATTGACAGACAGGGAAAACACCAAAACAACAGCTAGGGGGCCGGACTACTGACATGCACTGTGGGAAGACGATAAGCCGGTGGAGGGAGTGTGACGCTCTGGGCAATGTTCTGCTGGGAAACCCTGGGTCCGGCCATTCATGTGGACGTCAATTTGACACGTGCCACCTACCTAAACATCGTTGCAGACCAGGTACACCCCTTCATGGCAATGGTATTTCCTGATGGCAGTGGCCTCTTTCAGCAGGATCATGTGCCCTGCCACACTGCACACATTGTTCGGGAATGGGTTAAGGAACATGATGAAGTGTTCAAGGTGTTGCTCTGGCCTCCACATTCTCCAGATCTCAATCCGATTGATCATCTGTGGGATGTGCTGAACCGACAAGTCCGATCCACGGCGGCTCCACCTCGCAACTTACAGTACTTGAAGGATCTGCTGCTAATGTTTTGGTGCCAGATACCACAGGACACCTTCAGGGGTCTTGTAGAGGCGGGTCGGCGCTGTTTTGGCGGCCGAAGACCAACAGCATATTAGACAGGTGGTAATAATGCTTTGGCTCATCAGTGTATATACAATATATCTCACCCTAACCTGAACCCTAATACAAAACCCAACCAAGCTACAGTGCTGATGAATCACTCCCACTATCCCATTACACTCTGCTTTACACAGCCTGAGTGAAACACACCGAAGGTCCTGCCTTTCTTGAGCGACAGCCCTATTCTTGACGTTACAGCTCAAAACTGTCAGTGCTCTGAGACACTGCAGGCCTGTAGGTCAGTACTCCCTTTAAGAGCTTGTTTTTTTAAAGCACAGTGATGGACTGGTGGAACCCCTGGAGAATGTGCTGGGAGGTTGTAAGTAATTCAAGTGTGGCCTAGTTTCTTTGGACCAATTAGGGCCACTTCCTGGTTTGGCTGCCGGTAATCATGGTTACCCTGCTGTGGGGGGACACAATTCCATGAATGCAATATTTAAAGAATGGAGAACAATTGAATTATTTAGAAAATTGGTCTGGCTCATGCTTCCAAACCTCTGTCTGGACTGATCAAATTGATTCAGATACTAAAATGAAAAAAACAAAAGACATGCAGACATTAAAACCATTATCTGTATATGTTGGACAGTGCATTTATCTGATTCTGCTGCTCAGAAGAATTCCTGAAAAATCCATGCAAAACAATGAAAACATCCAAATGCCTACAATATTAACACCAGGTGGTATGCCAAGTTGTTAAAGTACGTAATATGTTAAAGCAAAAGACAGATATGGAGATTGATTTTAAATGTCATTCTTCTGATTTCCAATGTGTTCCCTCAGGGAAACTATTGGTCCAGGTTTATTAGAATATATCATAGTATGTATTAAAAATAATATATCTTTTTAAATAATACGTATGTATGTGTTTGTGTGTGAATAATTATGACCAACTTATTCTGGCATTTAATGACTCATGTCAAGGTTAGGGGGAGAAAAGACCTCAGATGTCTCTCTATTATGACATAGAAATAAATGAGCCTGTAAGTCTTTCAAATATGTATCAAACCCTTCGGCACTGCTGCAATCAGGCTAAGTGTACTTCACAGATATAATTCTGTGTTCAGAGATTTCATTGTTTTATTCACCCCTGTTAATCCCACTGATTTGCAAATTAAAATTCTACTAATGAACCCCTCCATCCATCTCTGAAGTTCTGCTCAACCGTAGCGGTTGCAGAGTTCTGATCTGGAGAGGGTCAAACTTAATAAAGCATTCCACCCACGATTAATCCTCATGGACACCCTTGCAACCTGTCAAGAAATCCTCCACACACACACACACACACACACACACACACATACACACACACACACACGTGCACATACACGCACATACACACACAAACACACACTTTTCTCTCTCCTTCCCGCTGACATTGAGGGGTAGATGCGAAGTGGTCCCTGGAGTGGGACCATAAAACCACCCCGCAACATGGCGGATTAATCCTGGCGCATCAATAATTCAGACAAGCTTATAATAAAGACTTTCATCTGCAACAACCATAAACTGGGCTGCAAAGATGCAGTCTTAAAGCGTCGGAGTGAGGAAGCAATAAACTCTGAAGGGAAGGACTTGCATCTGTGACACGCTGTAGTTCATCCAAGCGGACGATACCCCTTGCAAACTGTTCCGGCAGAGGAGGGAGTGATAGCTTAACCCAGTCTCTGTCCCTGGGGGTCGCGCTGAAGGATCGAGGCAGTCAGTGGCAGCGATTTTCTCTCTCTGCAGGCTCTCTGTCCACCTGTTCCCTCTCTCCCTGCTCCATCAATCAAGAGGAACACCCACGCGTGAAGCCTCTCTGTCACGCGCGCTTCACCTGCTGTTGCCTGGCAAAAAAATGAGATGACTGACAGAGTGTAGACGGATGTGATTGGGGGGATGCATTATCTCCAGTAATGATAGAGCGCCCCAATGTTTCCTGGGAGGGGGGGGGGGGGGGGGTGGCAAAAACAAAGCCACCATGTGCCATGGCCCGATCCATGGTCAACAAAATGTTGTGTAGGGCAGCTGACAAAAGCTCACCGAAGGTCACAGTCAATAAAGATCCACACACCATGAAGTGTACTGTCTGTTCATTTGCAGTAATTCGCAACATGTTTCTCGACAACAGGCTAAATGTACTGCCACTCTAGTGCCCTGTGGGTGAATGATTTGGTAAATGCGGCTCGTTCTCTAAAGGGAAAGTGGCTTGACCATGCCACGCTCACAGCTGCACAGAAGAGAAACAAAGGGGGTATATGGAGTGGTGAGGCTGCAGTTTCCACGACGGCTCATGTGCCATGTGCCACATTGCTTCACTGAGTTCAGAGTTAATCTGGAAGCCTTCCCCGCAGAGCTCCCTGATCTGAGCGTCCCTCATACTGCGGAAAACTGTTTTACCAGCTTAAAATATCCACGGATATCATATTCATTTCTGTCTATTTAGCTGCCATGTGATCCTGAGTTGAAACAATGTTGATCTCCTATTGAGAACAAAAGGTTATTGGAGGACCTTGGGACAAGAACATGATTATTGCCCAGAGAACAGAACCCAGCAAGAACACCACTGATTTTCTGTAGCAGTTTGGACAAAATTATTATTCACAAGGAAACATTTTTTTTCTATTAAAACAGAAATTCATGTATTTAAACTGCATTATTTACCTTCATGCAGTGAACTTGTTAAAATACACTCCTCAAAGACTCCTTTTCATAAAGTAAATGCAGAAATGATATGAATTAATGAGAAACCATTCATACATTATCTCTCTAAATTATACAAAAGTCTTCAAACCACATTCCTTTCAGAAAGATGTCAACTTGCCAGGTTGTGAAAAAATGAAGCCACAGTTTCCAATTTCTCTTGTGGAGGATGTCAGTTTCACTTGAGGTCTTTTATTTCCACAATTCAACATTCTTTGTGCCTCAGATCTTACAATGAATAAATTTGTTTGAAGGTTTCTGTTTTGTAGTGTGACTGAAGTCTGAGTACATTTCCACCTCGGCATGATTATCTTCATTGATACAGTACACAAGATAATAATAAGGTAATTATCTACTAAGGTAATTAGACAATTCAACACGTGAATACAGGGGTGGCTAGAACAATAATTGGCCAATCAGCAAACAAGACCATCCATTTCATAATGTTCGTTTAATCAATCAAAGAGCTCATTATGACAACATAAACCTGCATGAGTTGACCAACATAGTTGGTTAACCAATTGTACCGCGTGTGCTATCACAAGCCAACTGTTAATTATGTGGTTAAAGGGATCGAACACAACACTGAGTGTTTGCTCTTAATTCTTGAAGCCTACATGCAAATCTTTGATTCTGAATATAAAAAAAATAAATCTGTAAGAATCCAAACAGCACTGTGGTGTGGAGATTAGAACTGGGTTTATACCTAGAAGGCTAAAGATTTAAATCCAAGATGGGGGAGTTCTCTGCATTTAGGGCAAATTGCCATACCCCGGGTAATGTGTCAAATGTCAATCTCCACCCAGGGTAAGGGCATATTCTAAGAAATAAAAGCAATTTACTACATTCTGTGCTGTTCTCTGCGTTAACGGAAACACTTGTGTTGACAATGAGCGAGCATGCCGTGTGAGCTATTATCCACACGGATTTCGTGAGGAGAAAATGGAGAACCCTAGCATGACTCCTTTTTACGAATTACATCCACTTTGAAGTTTAAAATAAGAATGTGAAACAGGCAAATTAATCTTATTTGAGGAAGTCTGCCAGTGATTCGCAGGGGGAAAGCAATCAGATGCGTGTGGCGCCACGCTTGTTTTTGGGAGATATGTTTCATTTATATGCTGTTGGCAGGTGTGAACTTCACAGCGACGGCTTTCTCTCCGCTCATTCCTGGGGAATTGAACACTCTCACCAGGTGCCTGCAATTCTGCCGCTGTGAATCCACTCAGAGCAGCAGCTGGAGTCTGACAGACAGAGCGAGCCAAACCCCTTTCAAAACAAGAGCTTGCTCAAGGAAACTGTGACTAATACGCAAAGGGATTCATGCGTACCTCTTGATAATAACAAAATGTACACGTTGTCCCTTAATGAGATGAATACTGATGGATGTTTCCAGATGCAAATTATCCTGATCATCACTTTTGTGATTATTTTGTCTGCATCTTTATGATATGTACAAAAAGGCAGCAATACAAGTCTGCTCACATGAATGAAAAAGGGTGCATTAACATTGAAAGTACAACGCTAATGTAAAGGGCCTCTTGCGCAAAGTGGTTTGATTTGTGGGAATTACTTCTAAAATAATGAGAACTAAATGTCTCCTGTCTTAGAATCAACTAAAAAGGTATTTTGGCCTGACACTGTAAGTCAAGCATACATATACACCCAGAAATGCATGCAAATCAGGTGTGGCTTGATCAGTAATTTTCCTGCTGAAGCTGCAGGAGCTGCTGAAGATTGACTGTGGTCTTTGCTTTATGCTGAACAGGTAAGTATCAGGAGGTGCCTTCTTATTAAGACATGGCATCTGAAGGGCTATTCTGCTAGCTGGACACCTGGACTCACAGTGGGCCCACATAGTCTCGGATAGTGACGGCATTTACACAATGCAGAACTGTAGGAAAACCAACCTGCGTCAGGTGAAAGCACAGAGACGGAGTTAGAATGAGAAAGTGGTAGATACTGCATATCAATGCTACACTATTTTCTTAGCAGATGCAGCACATAACTTATTTTTAATGTACTGTCTGTTTAGTCAGTTGGATATCCTTCCCTAAGTAATTCAGGTAAAGTACCTCACTCAAGGATACGACAGCAGGATCCCACCCATGCTGAGTACTGTTCAGTGTGTCACAGTGCTGCCTGGCTCTAAAGCAAATGGGGACATTCTAGAAGTCTGAAGCTATGAATCACAGGTTCTGACAACACAGATTAGTCCCGCAGGGGTGGCGAAAAAATGGAACTGCGCAGGTCTGATCTCCGGTCCGGTCAGGTCAGGCCACCAGCCACGGGCAAGGTTAGGGAAGGGAACAGAGCCCGCGGGAGGAGCGGTAAGCGGAACAGCACCCAGCGGGGGATGGAGGGAGGACGGAGCTGAGGGACGCAACGAAAGACAGGGGACCGGAGAACAGAGCGAGCCGGGTAGCTGATGCAGCAGTACTTAAAGCAGTGATGCGGGGGGGGAACAAAACCCCACACAAGTCTAATTAGTGCACCTGCCACTTGAAATGCATCCAAAGCGCAGTGTTGTATCAACATCAGGCGAGGATCCCGTCTGGGCCAGATGGTGGTCTGACCTACTTCCCTCCTCCCACCCAGTTTTTCCCTCATCCTTCTCCACTGCTGACAGCTGTACACTAGGCAGCCCACTAGGAGAGAGAATCACTGTGGGGAGCAGGAACTGCGTATGGATCTTCTCTGCAAAATCAGTCCGTTTGTGTGTGTGTGTGTGTGTGTGTGTGTGTGTGTGTGTGTGTGTGTGTGCGTGTGTGTGTGTGTGTGTGTGTGTGTGTGTGTGTGCACAATCTGAACCCTGTATGGACAGAGAACAAGGGCACTTTGATAAATGCTGAGGTGATTCACCTTTAGAAAAGGTCGATAGGAACTCCTTGGGGAACATTACTGACAAGAGACTGGCACGGGAAGGAAAGATTGCAATTGTTTACTGCTTTATGTGAAGCTTTTTTTTTTTTGGCTTGTTTGGCCCCTGAGTGAGGAGGTGATGTCTTTTGATGTCTGGGTCAGCTGTGAAAAATAAATCCCCTGCTCTGTAATTCTGTAGTGTTTGAAATCCACCTACACCACATTCAAGTCAACGTGGGCTGCACCAGGATATCGAGGTCAAGTTTTCAAATCCTCTCTCTGAAAGATGACAAATATACACGTGAAGAAGCTGGATATGTCTGCCGTGAAGAGAACATAAGATTCTTGTTTAATAAAAAAGGAATGGAGATACACACAAAAATGAAAATAAAATTACCATATTAATATAATTAACACATAATCATAATAAATTGTAAATACATGTATGTGTATTATTGCATATTGTTAATTACTGTGAAGTATCTGCATAATTGACTGGACTGATACTGTAAATACTTCAGCACAAACCTTCTCTGACAGATTATCTTTTCATTTGGGGCTGCTAGCGCCTTTAAGGTAACTGTTAAGTTACTGCAGGTAAGGTTTCATCTGCAGGTAAGGTTCAATGTGTAAGGTTTACTGCAAGGTTTAATCTACAGGTTTTCAACACCGTGCTTTTAATGACACTACTTTCACCCATGCTCAACATTTCAGAGAAAAAAGGCTGGAGAGGTGGAGTTTTAGTTTCCTTTGCATATCCTCCTTTATCAATCCAACTACAAATGGATTAGTTTGGACCCCATCAGTTGTTGTGATTTTAACCCAGCCAGAATTCTAATGTGGACCTTGGGCAGTTTACTTGGATCTTAAAGCACAGAACTTGCCAAAGTACATTTCAATCTTCATCTTTAATACCAATGTGAGCAAAGTCACACAACATAGCACTTTAGCCCTTTGCTCTAGGTCACTATCCAGTTTGGTATATGTGTGTGCACTGCGATTTAAAACCAGTCTGTCTCCCTAATTTCCTCTTTGTGGTAGTTGCCCACAATCGTCTTGGAGGGAGCTGCCATTTCCTGGCTATGTCTCATGTTCAGTGACATGACTGCTGTCCATATTAGTTTCAAAACCACTTCAGCATGTCAGTGCATCATATCTGCCAGCATAGCTGGGTTACCCAGGCTCCCTCCCTGCTCACCTCAGCATCTGTATCTCTGGAACTACGTTCCTGCTGCGTTCTGGTGCGATGGACCAAGACCTTGTTACATAGACAAATGACAAATCAGATTGAAGACATCAAGTGGAGCTGATGCCCTGTGAAGTGTCCTCCTTGAACTTTTGAGGTGGTCTTTCAAGGTCAAACATTTACTCATCCTCCTCTTGATCTGTTTTCCCTAATTTAGATCACTGTGTACACTGGTTTCCATTCCAGATAAGCTTTAATTGAATATTGTTAATTAAATGATATGATGTTAATTTAATACTGACCTGGATCCAACATTCAGTGACTGGTATTGTGTATTTGTGAAAGAAATGCATAGCTGGAAGGGTATTTGTGCTGAGGCAAAGGTACTTCACTAACCATTTGTGCCCCTTAAAGAAATAAATTATACAAATTACTGTTCAGATCAATCCCATAAAATTAAATAGTTGTTAGACTAAATTGTTTTAGGGGCAATTATTGAATGCCTCATTAAGCTTTATTGAGATAGCCACCTCAAGGTTAAGAGGTGTATGCAAACAAAAAATGTAAACTTGTTAATTAACACATCCCTCACACAGCACATATGACTGATGTTACTGTGAATACAAACGTCATTAAGTAAGAGCAAGTACAAATAAAACCAGCATGTATACCTGAAGTGCTGGTATCAAATCACACTGCTCTGGTTGATGACTGGACCAAAGAGCAGTGAGGTATCGTTCCAAGTCAGGCTGCCACTTGAAAGCACAGCCATGGACCCAGCCTCTAGGTCACACACTATAATGGGATTAAGGATGAGAGACTCCATCAAAAATTTTTTTGGACTCTTTTAGTGTCGTTTTGAAAAGCGACAGCCATGCCTCGAGATGACTTGGTAATGATCCAATCAATCCGAATAAAGCCCAGACCTAATTACACATGAATCTCGGTGCAGGCGCGCTCCTAGAAGACTCCCATTATATCCCCTTCATTTGACGTCGGCGTAATGCGGTTAAAATGATCTGGCTAAAAAGAAAATAAAGGCGTGACAGGATTCATAGTCAGGTAGCACCGGGATAAGCAACATCTAGCCCGGGGTGGGTAATTGAGCTGTTCATCCAGGGGCGTAAGCATTGCGGCACCGTGACAGTTTTGTTTAGTTTGTTCTATCTGCAATAATTAGTGGGTTCTCTCTGCTGCTCTGTTGGAAAGGAAAAGACTATAAGGACGGTCATTACTTAGACTGTGGCAGAAGGTCCGCAGTGACTTCTGGAGATACAGATAACATTCAGACACCTCTACTATGTAATACAAGGATTTGTGCATTGGTGTTGAATGCATGGTGTTGGTACATGTTCAGTATTTAAAACTCTAACTTACTGACGTTGGTCGTGTAGTATGGTGCCCGGAGTAAAGGGACTATATTGGAAATTTGGAGGTGATGGAGTTCTCTTCGACAGCCATTCAGCACTGCAGTGATTCATTCTGAAACCTTTTTCCCACACTTTTGTAGGATTACCTCATTAAATTGTATGGCACTCCATCACATAACTCTGAACGAGCCATAAACATCCCAAAAGGCCTGCTCTTTTCTCTTACATAGCATAGCAAGGTAAGGTCAAAAGATAAAGAAGAAGCTACTAAGTCAGAAAGTAGCCTCTAATAAAATATGCAAATGGTTCTTCTTTATACTGAAGCTCTTCTTCTTTTTCTTTTAAATTGCATTTCTTATTCTTGCAAGAAGAAGGTCTGTACCATTTTAATAAAAAAAAAAATGCTACTTTGAAGAATCTAAAGTATAAAATAGTTTTGATTTGTTTAACACAGTTTTTCTCTGTCACTGCATAATTCCATTTGTGTTGTTTCATAGTTATGATGTTCATAGTTTTGTTTTCATAGTTTTAGTTTATCAAGCTTTTGACTGGTACTGTATACAGCTGAAACATTTACAAGGCAGTGCCTTTCCCAATGGCACAAGCAGCCTTTGGGCAAGGCCCCACTGGGGGATTGAATTGGCAGTTTTTAGGTTACACACCCTGCTCCCTACCACCATATCACACCGCGGCTATAGATAAATATTAATGTACAGGAAAGAACTTCTGCCCTGTGTTGAAGGGCACACAGTATCAGGGACACAGTTATGGGACTTGTCTCCTCTTTTTGCATAAAATTCATTGCTATTACTGAAATGAATGCAGCAAATGACGTTAATTGTTCTCTGGCACATCCAATTAAGTACAGAACAATGGAAAGTGTTTAACAGTGGAAACAACCTACCTAATCAGGATATTTCAAACATTGTTTACAATCCAGTGCATAATCATGTTCACTGCCTCAACCTTTGTTTTCAATATGCTTTGGTGCATCATCTACAACAACAACAAAAAAAAAAGATAAATGTGAAAACCTTATAATAACAATCCGTCAGAGCAGAGCAATGCACCAAACACATTCAGTTAAAACCATCCCTGATGTAGGGAGTGGAAATCTAACTGACAATACAGACTTCTAGGAAATTGAAATTAGTGGAATGGAAATGAATTCAATGGAATTTGATCTTCTGCATTACATGAAAATTAATCAGTTCCGGAGTCTGAGTCGTACTTTTCATCTTTTCCATCTTGATGTCCTGGAGGACCAATTTCGGTCCCAATCTTACGTGATGCGCACAGTGATGCACCCAGAATCCAAATGTGCTGATGCTGTAAGGAAACTATGTCGCAGACTGATCTGACCGTTTTCGTAGCTTGGCATTTGGAAGCATATATGCCTCGATCACCCAAGTGATAGAACTATACTAGTTGACTAGCTGCCTAGTTGACTAGTTACCTCATTAGTCACTTCTTCGTCTTCGTCCTGTAGGTAATTATTCCATTAGGTTTCATCCAAATATCTCCTGAACTCTTTCAGTTATTCTGGTCAAATTCAGACAAACATTTTAGGCAGGCAAGGGGGATTTCAGTTTGACCTACTGGTGATGAAGTTAAAAAAAAAACATGAATCATCTATCCCTCTGAACATTGCTGTTCCCCTCCCTGTCTTCCATCTCTTATGCTTTTGGTAGAAAGTGTAACAGCCTTCTGCCTCCTCCTTTGATAAGTGCTCTGAAAGCACACAATGTGTTTCTGCTGGAGATGAGATCTTTGAAGTCTAAGAACCCTCTTTCTCCTACAGCGAAAAACAGATGACAGGGCAGCTAGTCTCTTAGTTCAGCATAGTGTCTGCTGTTTCGGGGCAATCATGCTGGTTTGTCTCGTACTTATGCGGCATCCCACAGAGTCAGAGCAACTCCCGACCAATCAGATGCCTGACTTCATCCTTTTCATTGTGACAGCAGGCAAATTGGATATTTCTTCACATAACTTAAGTGGAATCATGAAAAAAAAACACATCTGGACACAATAAGAAATGTCTGCCAATCATTTGAAATCTTGCACATAGGATGCTGCAATCCTGTGCACAGAATAGTTGAGGAGAGGGCGCAATAATAACCCCCAAATCCTTGCTTCATTCCCTCTGCTCACTCCATTGCAAATGACATCATCTGCAGTGGAGTGAACAGATATACAAATATATCCACATGAATGCCCCCAAAAACTTGAAAGCATTGTTAATGCAGTATGACAGTGATTATTCTCTAAAAAAAGTTTCAGTTAAAGTCCTGAGGGTACACAATAAACTTGGAAAAAGGCTTTTAGTTTTGAGGTGCCTAGAAATTAGGAATGGGCTTCCAGCCAATTTGAAAGCCATTTAGAAACTTGCAGCATTTAAAAAAAAAACCCTTGCTACATTTAGAGAGAAAGTCCTCTTGTTGTTGAATGGAGTTAGAAAACTTATTTTTAGTAGTTGTACTGTATGCTCGTCTATTGTATTACCCACCACAAAAGCCCACGCTCTAGTTCAAGGTTAAAAACTTTATATATAAACATGTCAAAATATATAAATTAACGTTTCACATTGACTCACACTGGGACTTATACTGCAAGACAACCTTCACAAGAATGAGCCAATAAAGGCAATGTTGTGTGACACCAGGGCTATGTCACTAGGATGGTGTCACCAGAATAACTGTGCATTGGCAAGAACACAGGCCATACCTTTTGAGTCTGTTCTATTGATGACTGCATGCAACATGTGGCTCTTGCAATCCAGACTAGTGAATACAGAGAGGGAGGGTCTGTTGAGGTTGCCGTTAGTCACCTTGTCTACTTCCAGCGTGGACTGCATGCCATGTTTAAACCTGGGGGGTGTGCAGTGGATTGTTGGCTGTACCCTAAACTGAGCCAAGAAATTGGTCCAGGGCATCAGACACACATACCTTCACATTTCAGTGTGGGAAAGCCAAAGCCACCGTCTCAGGTTTGCTTTGTTTCACAGCCACACTTTTGAATCATTTGCCCCCTCTTCATTCCCCATGCTCTTATATTGTTTGCCACGCGCATGAGTGTGTCACTGGGACCTCTCTGCCAGCAGGAATGTGGATCTGTAGCTGTGTGAATGGCTGGTTGCTATGTGCCTTTCCAGAACAAAAGTTTTAAAGCATTAACAAAGTATTCATTAACAAACATTAACAAAGCTCTCGCTGTGGTCGCGTTAAAAAACGACTCTGATTCATGTTTTCATTTTAGTAGTGTGCATGCGTATTGCATTGAAAGATAAACTCCAGAGGTCAAAATCCACAGCAACTATCAATGCGACACCTGCATTATAAGCATGGAGCACTTTGCAGTTAATGGTAGTTTGCTTATAGTTGCTTCATAGTGAGAGGCAGATATAGTAGCACATGCAGGTGTGATGGGCTGCTCTTTGTGCTGGCACTGTTAGAGTTCACACGCAGCATGGTACACAGCTATTGCGGTTTCAAAAGATTTAATCATCCTGTGATCTTCCATCAACCAGACGAGCAACGCCCGGCACATTAAGGTCTGTGTTGGACAAAATTAAAAACACAAGTTATTACAAGGACAAAGTGATGCGCTGGATATTTGCCAGTGGATGAATGTCAGCGCCATTTAAGAGCAGAGGGAACACATCAATCTTATCTTTGCAGACACTTTGTGGCCTTTTTGTGGGCGTCTGAAATGGGAATTCTTTCTTTCAAAAACCCCTCTCTGACTCATCTACAGCCCTATCCATTGACCACACTCTTTTCTCTGAACTAGTGTGTCGCTAGTGTGTCTTGTGCCATGAACTGAAATCACAAACATGTTCATTCACAATGGCAATTGTTATCCTCATCCATCTTCTTTGACTATAATATCGTCACACAACTGGGCATAATATGAACTTACATGACCCTTTTCCTCTGCCCTGGAATGCAATGTGACCACAGAGAATTTGTATCACTGGGATGTGGCTGAGACGGGATATGCCACAATAATAATAGTCTGATCCCTGTCCATCTCTCTGGAAGGGTAATTCAAAGGGCACACTGTCCCGCTCTCTGTCTCTGGTCCTTGTTTCACTCCAGCAGCCATGGTAAATGATTGGTTAGCCCCATCACTGGTTTCCCATTCTAAAAGCAATCATTTCTATCTATTTCCCATAATAGCTTGCTTTTCAGTGCTTAATAGCAACCCTGGTTTGAAATCAGATGAAGCTGAAAGCTCCTCCACACGTCAAGCATAAATGTCTGTACATAGTGAAGTTCACCTGTAAATGGAAATACTCCTCTTGGCTTGAATGCAAGCTTCTTTAAAGGTCACCTCACGTCTAAAAACTTTTTACCCAAGGGAAGTGAAGGATTTAAAAATGTTCAGTACATCCAGCCAGCTTAGGAAAAAAACATGTTGTTCCTGTGACATATACATGTAGCGATTCTCTCACTCTGTACTCCATTTTCTAACACTAAATCATAATAAGAAACAAAACGTCAAAAATATGATATCATACCCTGGAATTATAGGAAAAAAATTGCATATGCGCAGGGTGACCTAGTGTTTTTTTCCAGAAAAATAACATGCATTTGAAGAAACATTTCTAATGTCAGACAAATCAACAATCAAAAAAATTTGCAGAACAGAAAATGAGAAATGTATGAGATGGCTCTTGAGAGACACTTGCAGAGAATGTTGTCCAAAGTGATAAATGACTAGGGACAAACACTGACACACACAGCCATTCCAATAGGTCACTGAGGAGGGCTTTTGTATGTTGCTGTGAGGATGAATAACTTCGGGCGTTATTAAACCCTAATGAAATGTCTATTTGAAGCGCCATTTGTTCTCAGTTCTTTAGTACAGACTCCGGCGGGCCTGCTGTGTTTTGTGCTGCATGTCTGTAGGGGCATGCAGATGGCCTTGTCTCATCTGACAAGTCCGAGATCCCTCAGGGTAAAGGCTCCACAAACAAAAGTTAAAAAAGAGCATCAAGAAGCATTGAGGTGTCTCGACAGTGACTTCTCTCCCCGCCCCCTCTTTGATCTTAAAATTATATGGGAGGTGTCTTGATCCAGGTTCTTGATTTTATGATATGGAGTGGAAGCAGCTATCTGAAACCTCCTGATTTATATGCAAGGAATGCTTTTGAAAATTAGAGAGAGAGTCCATATTGTGTGTCAAGATTTTGTGTCGTGAGCTCAAAGGCCAGCTTTTTTATTGCTTGAAGATATTTTTAATGATGTGAGCCAATGTGACCTCTAACAAGGTTAGAGCCATAGAGAACGCTGTTGAAACAGGATTCTGATACACATACCCTGTATCTTATGAAGATGTGAGGAGGGAAAAAAATCACACCTAAAGAAATGACACCCACAAGGGAAAAGGTTAACCAAATGCTATTGCTGCAGCATTGTTAAATTATGGAATCCATGCTCAGAATGCGGCCATTTACAGCATACAAAAAGATCACCACGGGTGTAATGATGCCGGCTTGCATGAGAGAAATTTGTTTTCCACTGGGCATCATCTTATTTTATGTTCCCACTGTAATTCCTTTCATTTTTTACTAGTGTTTATAGTGCCACACTATAAAAGCCACCCTGGCATGGCCACGGAGCAATGAGACTCAGGTAGAATTGTGATGAGGATGAATTATAAAAAGCTCAGAGCATAACTGTGTAACAGAGGGACAGATAAACTGGCCATTTAGACTGAACTGCCACCTTTAGAAAGGTGAGGTCCAATTCAGATGATCTTTCATTATCAGAAGGACGTCATATATGGATGTGAACTTTTATTTTCAAGAACACAGTGGAAGTAGCTGTCATGCCATATTTTAAATAGCCAATGGACTCCATCATGTCATTGTCACACCAACAGTTTAGAAATGCTGTGAAACATACACATTCACAGAATCAGCAATTAACATATTTTCCATACATTAGAAGAACAATATATTCCACCATTATAGGGTTTTTTTAGCAAGTCTATGAAATAATATGGAGTGTATAATCAAAGTATGACTACAAATTGTATATTATGGTTTCACTTGTGTGAGAAAGCACCACCTATTTTATGGTAATTCTTTATGTACTAAAATATTTCTTAGGTGAGGGTGTGCAAACCCTTCCAATAAAAATACAGTGCTGGAACCACTACAAGATGATGATACAAGTGTAACGGGTGGTCTCTTGCGTTGTGTTTTAATATGATGGTACGTGGGTCGGCGAGCGAGCGAGTTTCGAACCGAGGTTCTTACTGCTCGCTGCCAACCCCTTAAAGCCAGCGTCGTTGCCAGTTGAGCTAAAGGCAAATTGCTGTTAGCCTGTCGGCGACAACGCTACTTAACCAGGTCTCAGGGGGAGTGACGTAGCCGCTGCAACCACTCGGCTACCTGCTACCCGCTACCTAAGGCTTTACGCAGGACTCACTCGAGCTAATCACTTCAGCTCCGCTACACAAGTATAAGCTTATATTATTAATAAACATTTTTGGGAATCATGACATGAAGAGTGCTTCCTGACAAAGAATGAAACCTCTACAAAATGACTGCAGCATTCCTTGGGCGAGTCTTTGGTACCGTGATCATCTCTATTTGATCAAACTAACAGCATTGCTTGACACCATACCCCGTCTACCCCTCAGGCCTTTTTAGTTTCAAAGCCATTTGCAGATGGGGTACAGGACACACTCCTTCCTTAAAGATAACAGCTTCACAATCCAATCATCATTAAAGTTTCATTTCTCCCCCCCCCCACCTCTCCTTTTGGCAGTATGATTTCTTTTTTGGAGCTTCACTCTTTTGAAGCTCCGGCTTGATATTGTTTTGTCCTCCACTTTAGAGAAACCAATTACTGCAGATCAAATGAACACTTGTAAGAGCAGAAAACACGCTGCTCTCAGCCCTCTTCCCTACGTAAGTGTTTCATTTCTACAAATGAGATTTTGTTTTCTTTTTATGCATGTCTCTGACTTCCCATATCTACTCAGCATTGCCCCTGGTATCTCAGCTCTTGAGTGCCATGCCATAATCAGCCATGAGGTAAGGCACTGTTTTTTGCAGGTAAGAGTCATAATTGATGTGTTTGTCTACAAAAATACATGTCATATGATAACAGAAGGCATCAAGCTTTCTTTCAATGCACTGCCATCAAGACAATCGGAAATGTAAAAAAAAATGCACTTGGAGAGGTGAGAACATGTTGAATCAAATGCATCCTACAGATGCTTCCCAGCCCCTCCCCCAAACCACACTCCTATCACACCTTCTCTCTGAGTGACTCTTTCAAAGACTTGCATATGTGAGCCCTTTGGCCGCTCGTGCACCTTACTTGTGAGGAAAAGTCACATCAACTCTTCATTACTTATTTAACATTCCATGTTTTTTTGTCGCCCCTTCTCTCTCCCCTCCCCTCTGTCACTTTATCTACCCCTCTCCACCACAGGTGGCAGCAGGCCCCAGAGGGGATAGAGCTCAGAGAGAGAGAAATCTCCATCTGTGCCGAAGGGGAGAGGAGGCGGCGTATTGACATGCCGCATGTGGTTGTGTGGCACGGTGCCAGCCCGAGGAAGGAACAGGTGCCAGGTTCACACCATCATCCACGGTTTGGCCAATGTTCAAGCAAAAAAAAAGGAAACAAAATGTGAGAAATCTACACTTTATTAATTCAGTCCATGTTTCATCCAGAGTGACTGTACCTGAAAAAGAAAGGTCAGGAATCTAAGAATAATTTGTCATGGTTCAAAGATTTTGGTTGGCAGGAGTGATGCCTCGTGTGACTGAGATGATCACATGACCGGGCTTCTGAGCGAGGCCATCTAGCATTCTGTTCCACATGGCGCTGCTGCACCAGGACTGTGACCTCAGTTAGAAGGAGTCTGTTACAGCATGAGAGACTCCGTCACAAACACAGTAGGGCTCCTAAAACCACAGCTACAAGAATCGAATCATCCTGGATGGCGATAACTCTTATAAGCAAAGTGCACAGTCTCCCCCAGTTAATCATTTTTTTATTATTCTGAGAATTGAGGAGGTTAAATGTTTCAGCAGAGGAAATATTTTCAGTGTAAAAAAATAGCTGAGTAGGTGTGCTATCTAAGATTAAAACAATATAAACAGAGCTCTCAGTTCAGCTGGTATGGTCACCTTAGATAATTACCCATTTTGTTTGTTTCTTGTTAGCTGTCCTTGTCGTGTTTGCTTCAGATTTTTTTCTATTTATTTTGTACTGCCACCGCATTCTGGTTCCTTCCTTGTGTGCTTCCATTTGGTGTGTAATTTTGAACGGCTGTTTTGAACCCAGATTTTTATGGCTACTTTACTTTTCGTCACTTGACTGCCTTTCACAACCTACTTAAAAACCTAGACAGTCCCTCTTCAGATTCACTTTCATTCCCTCCCTATCTCTGTGATCCCTCACAATTAGAGTGAATACAATACAGAGAGAGATGCCACTGATTAAAAACCAGTCAACCAAGCTCATGCCAGCTGTAACTATATTGCTGGCACCCCTTGTGCCACAGATGCCCGGTGCATGATAGTACAAGAGTTGCTTAGCTTTACAACACGGTGCCCATTATGCGTGCAGTAATAGGCAGACAGACATGAGAAAGTAAATAAAACTGCCAATTTTTTGAGGGTACTTGATTCATTCAAATTGCGGATGTTATGGACTGCTTAGTTCTACATACCTCCTCAGGCGAGGTCAGATCTGATACAACAATTCAAATCTCTGTGTAGCATGCGGCTTCCATTAACACAGGCGTGCACCGTTGTTGCATTTTCTGCTGTGGCCTTTGAGTGTCTTGCATACAATGTCTAGTAATTACAAAATATCTGACAATATCATGCCATACTTTAAAGTCCAGGTCTAACCAAACATGTAATGTTTACATCAAAGCCCTCCTATTATTACATTAGCACTCTGTGTAAAAAAGCTGAGATTTCATATGTTATATACTTTTAAATGTTTTAGGCTTACTGTGATAAACCCGAAAGCAACAGAAATAAACCAACAGACCCCGTATCAGTGCACATTGTCACCTGCCTATGCTTGTGTATTGATTCCTTTATTTTTAACAATTTTCACCAGGCATGACACAGGTTAAATCACAGCACAGACTTGTGGCCAGTAACCCCTGGTGAAGGTGAGGTACTCCTTTTTGTGGACTGGTCAAGGTTAATTAAGCATATAATGGTCCGTCACAATTGATAAGTTAATCGGAATGACACCAACTCCAAATTTGTTTTTGCCTAAAAGCGTGCATGAACAGTGACACATTGATTAATTCTGAGTATCATTTAGAGACAAATATGCTTTTAAATGATAAATATACTTTTTAAATAGGATATTAATTTAATGTTTATTGCACAAAAATGATCAGCAACCAAATTTCAGGCCACAGATTCTTACCAAACACCTTTACAAAAAGATGCAAGTTCACAAATTGGATATATTTTGTGGTTAGAGCAGTTTTCACAGACTTGTTTTTGATGTAAAATATCAGGTCCATTGGAATGATTGAGATATTAGAAGAATTTTTAAGGACCACACGAATCTGGTAGATGCATATTCAGGAGAGAGTTAATCTATAAATGTAATACTTTAAATTGTTCAATATATTTTCCAAAGAACTCAATACTGATATGTATGCCTTTTAGTAGATATGTAGAGATAATACTGCATATTTGCTGTTGACTTAAGTCATTGAAAGAAGCATCTGAAACACAATAATCTCCAAGCAGTTTATAATACAGGAAAACAACGACAACAACAACAGCAAGAACAACACTAGGGGGTTAGAAGAGGGCAGATAATGTGCATAATATACTCCGAATCTTGCACAGAGGAGCAGTGGCAAAAAATCTTATTAAACACTATAAACCTTTGGCTGTCTGCCAATCTAACTGGACTCACTTGACTCACCAAAGATTGACCTTGATTGTTGTATGCAAAAGAAAGACTGTCTGTATTCACACTGCAGGCCTTAGTGCTCAGTTCTGATTATTTGCTCAGATCCAATTTGTCTGTCAGTCTGATCATATTTATTTTTGAACCTGGCCCATATCCAATATTTGTGTGAACTGACCCAAAGCTGACCCTGAACATCCTGAAATGACCCGCATGCGCAAATTAGTTGCAACAAGAAAAAAATAACAAGATGTCACCTCTTTCTAGGCAGTCAAATCCAAATGCTCATGGTGGAAGTTAAGATGATTTCTGCTGTTGACTGACTGCAAATTCATCAGCTAATACTGATAAGGGTGAGAAGGACAAAAAAAGCTAAAAGCTTTTGCACTGGATGTAGGTGTCACCCTAAATACTGACCAGATCCCTCCACCTTTCTGGTCTTTGATTGGAAACGGTCCTTCTCAATGTCCTCCATGGTGTATGATGAACTCCCCTGCAAATGCTGGGTTATGACGTTATGAGCACCTGTCACATGAGGAATGCATTAAACTCGCTTGGAGCATGTTCAACACTGAATAATTCTATGTTGAGTATTCACACCCAGGTTGCATACAGATCACATAAGTAGGTATCAGATTTAGTACCACACACATATATGGTCCAAATTGGAATTGAAAATATGCATTTAAATGTGATTTTTTACTGTTCACACTGTTTACAGAACATCAGATCTGCATCTCATACATGAGAAATAGTGGAATCGGGTCACTTTTATCTACACTGTAAACAGCTCTGGTGAACTGCTTTTGGGACATTGGTACAATTGTGCTGAATGTTGTAGTGCATTATATAAAAGTGTTGACAGGTTTGAGTCTGTAGTATATACAGCATTAAGTAAATATTATATAATATTATAATCATAAGTAAATGATAACAATACTACAGATAGTGGCATTTGTAATGTATTTTTCCTCAAGTGTTATCTTTACAGATTGCATGCAGATAGTAGATTTTGACAACAACGATGCCTGAATTATTGCATTAAGAAAAAAAGAATTAACAACAAAGAGCGAACAACCGCATCACACATCGTAGCTCACATGAAGCAAGTTTTGTAAAATGAGCCCTGGCGACACAGAAATTCAGTCACAATTGTCAGAATATTATTAATTATATATTATAATCATGAATTCTGTATGCCTATGATTAAACATTTTGTAAGCCTTGGACATTAAAGCAGTAAATCTTTGGTGTTGCTTTGACCAAACCTGCATAATCCACTATGATTAGTCCATGGAACTATTTGTGCATAATTTCTGTAGTCTTCTCTGCTCGGTGACATAGTCTTTGTCATTTATTTAAAACTGTACCCTTAGGGATTCTACAGAGATCAAAGTTTTTATTATTAACTCAATTGCAACTCCTGGGACAAATTACTCCACTTAAAAGCAAAGCCTACCTGTTAATATTCAGATATTTCTCATTAATATTGACAGTTTAACTACGCCTTAGTTGGTAGCAATACTACATTTCCTTCTCTCTGAAGAAGGGCAGGATGAACCAGTACATAGAGACTAGTTTATGCTGGTTTAAGAATTTACATGATCTTTCATTTACATTTAACAGTTAACCTCCCTACATGACAGTAGTGTAGCATAGTGGAAAAGAGCAGGGCTCGTAACCAAAAGGTTGCTGGTTCTATTCCCCGCTAAGGCATTGCTGTTGTACCCTTGGGCAAGGTACTTAACCCAGAAATGCCTCAGTAAATATCCAGCTGTATAAATGGATATAACTGTAATTTACTGTATGTAAGTTCCTCTGGATAAGAGTGTCTGCTAAATGACAATACTGTAATGTAATGCATGACAACTGACATGTCAACACAATATTGGGTCACAATATTGGTTGCCCCGAAAAAAAAACATGATTCTTCAAGATGTCATTAGTAGAGGGACCTTTGTGGTAAATTAAGGAACTGGTTGAGAGTCTGTAATTCAAAGAGGAGAATGAAGTTTAGCTGCTGTCAACAATCAACCCAGGAAGCAAAACCTCAGTCAGTATAGATAAATATACTCAGGTTCTGCATGCACAGGGTGTGCAACTAAAAGTATCCTTTCGCACGTTATCTTGTATCTAAAATTTAACCTAAAGGTGTAAACTTGCTGACAACCCTAAACCATAGCTATTTCCAAAACTGCTCCAAAGTAGGCCATATCCAGGTGTTCACGTCTTCAGGGGAGCACCATTTGCATGCTTCATGTTTTACATTGTTAGCTTGTTTCACATAGTGGGTTCTCTGCTTTAGACTCTGCAGGTCTCTCACATTGCATAAGTACTATTCAGAATATGCGGCTATTATTTTAGATTACGTATCAATGTAGAAGTAAAAACCACACCCAGAGTCCCCCCCCCAAGGAGTGAAAAAGTACTGGAAGAGATGCAGTGGGAGGGACGTGGATATAGACTGATCAGTCAGAGCGCAGGGGGGAGGAGATGGAGATGATCTCCCCCCTCATCTCTGTGCTCCCAGAGAGCAACCAGCATGCAACCCTGGAGGGAAGACCTCTCTAAATTAGTCATTACTCTACTCTCTAATACATTTCCTGGTGCCTTAATGATTTTAGATTAGCAGGGCTCTGCAAAAAGCAGCACTTACTTTGTACTTTTAGTCACACATGAAACTGGATAGAAGCAATCCTGTTTCATACAGTGTTGCATGATAGATTTCCATATAGGGAAACATCTCATTATCCAAAAAACAAGGAAGTCTTTCAATGTATGAAGAGCATTATTTCAGCAACTCATGCAAATGACCCTATAACTTTGGGACAGACAACACTGCAAAAAGCTTCCAACAAGCATTCATGCATTGATTTGGCCAAAAAATATCATCAGTGCTTGAAATTTTAACTGCCAGGCAATTGTCAACAATATATAGAGAACTATCCAATCTAACAGTGTGCACTGTTCCTCAGAAGTAGTGTTACATTTGAAACCATTACAAGGACACACATATACAGTTATGTGTACAATAAAAGTGAGTATAAAATGGCTGTGGTATCCAAACACTGCTCTAGACTGATTTATAATGCCCTCAAGAGATAACGGTGAGGAACTAATGGCAGAAGTTAATATAAAAGACAGGTTTACTGGGATGCAAATTCATCTGGGAATTCTTAAATCACAGTCTCAGCTCTTCCCCAGTGGCTGCTTATACTGAAACAGTTACAAGTTGAAAGGTTTTGCTTTATGAATGCGCATGTATTAATCTCATCCCAATGTGATTTGGGTCTAGCAGCTCGCTAAGTCACTTTGCGATGGAATATAACCACTGCCAGTTCAACAGAGGGATAAAAGTTTAGCATCCAGTCTGCAGAGATGGATGGTTGCCAGGCAACAGTCCTCCCTGGGGAGAGAGCCATTTAAAGGTGGAAGAGTGAAACAGAGCAGTACCACATACAGATTCTCAACATTTACACTGAGCCATTTCAACATGTACAGAGTTCATTTTTTTCCACAATTGTGTTTACTTGAAAGAATGGCATGAGGGGGAGAATTAACATGAGCCAAAGTAGACAAAATTCCATATCTTGCTGCAATAACATAGGTCCCCGAACACACACACACACACACACACACAACAGCAACTTTGACTCACTGGTTGCACAATTTTGGGATTCTTAAACTGCATATTTAAGAACCGTAATGTGCATCGGCAGCAGTTACTGCAGAAGTGAAATTCTTTTCCCCATGTCACAAATTCAGCCTGTCTCCGAGACACCAGACCAACATCCCAAGAGATTTTAGATCCTTAAACTACAACCACTCAAGGAATATTATAAGGAATAAGTTTTGTATGGCATTAGAGAAATATGAATCAATAACACTAACACAATTCCCATGACATGCCTCACTGTGCCTCAGCTGGAAATAAGCCCACTACTTCACTAGCAAGCTTGCCCTGCCTGACTAGCTTCATGTTCAAAGATGACAACATCAGGCTCAAGCTCTAGCACACTGCTCAAACGTCTGACTTGTCCCTAATACTATGCTGGCCCAGTGAAAGTTTGTATTTCATCTCTCCTCAGCTTTCACTGCTGACTAGACCAGTCTGTGGGCTTAAGAGCAGATAGAGCACCTCTTCAAGCCAGTGGTGTAGAACAGGCAATCACACGCACAAGTGAGGAAACAGGTGTTCCCTGCTGGCCCAACAGGGGATAAATAAGGTGTTAATTTGTTAACTACTCCCGTCTGATTAGCCTCTCCCCTGTACTGACTGTTCAAGCCGACAAAAGGCTATACCATTCACCCAATCAGGCTAGAGCAGAGACATTCCCAGAGCAGCCAATATTCATTCTTATTAAAACAGACTTTGGTGATTAAATTAGCAAAATAGTTACTTTGTCAACAAGTTAGCAACTTGTACAGTTAGCAAGCCATCTTGCAGCTAGCAACAGATTTTGGTGTAAGCATATGTTATAAGCTTGCTGAATAACGATAACTGACAGTTGGGTTCAGAGAGCAGCCTATTTCAACTTTATGTGCACTTTATTTTTGCTGTTTGAATTAGCTCTATTAATGGTGTCTTACAGTTAAGGATCTGTTTAATGGAAGTAAAAACACATGAAAGTAACGTGAGTGCCTTTGCTTTTGGCTTCATGCTTGTGGAAATGTGTGCCATGTTATCAGTCTCCTCAGGTGGAAAACTCTGTATATGCAAACCAGGCTAAGCTATGAGTGCTTTGTTTACTGTCACAATATATAGTGAGAGGACCAAATGTAGTTACTCTTTGCCCTGATATTGACTGTTTGATGAAGCACATTTTTGGGTACCTTGGCATAAACAAACAGCAAGAAAGAAAATAAGGTGATTATGAGTGTTCATTGTCGTCAGCTTTTTCTGTGGCGGTACTGCAAGGAGCCCATTAAAACCATTCAAAAATCTCAGAGGAGCAAAGAAAAGAAAAGCGATGAGCCTTCTTGGACTCAGACAATGATGTCTAATTAGAAGGTATAATTAATGGCCTCTCTCTTGGAGCAGCATTCCCGGTTTTGGCTCCACTGTTCTGCCAGAAATGTATTGACCAGCGTCTGTGTAAATTAATTAGGACTCATACTTATGGCCCCAGACTATAGGGGAGCCACAATATTCAATTTCAGCCATTACAAGACACAGAGAGCTTGCCACATCCGGCACTCTCCACCGACTGCCAATGATGACAGTCCATCCGTTACCGCTCTGCTCTGTTGCTATGACTCTGGGAAGCCTTCACTGCGACGGGTCCCCTAAGTCCTTCAGTGCTGACTGTGTAAACACGCCCCGGGCGATATGCAGGAAGTAATCTTTAAGATGTTTTTTCGCACTCAAGTACCACAGTGACCATGTGACAGCTCCTCAAACTGTAATGAATTTTGTTCGTCATCTTTTCTATTTGCCTTTTTGATGTTATATTGGATTTTTAATATTACAGAGTGTGGCAGATGTTTATGACAAAACCGTAACCGAAAACCAGCTGATGTCTTACATAGTGTTCGTACATGGCATAGAAAATCTATATAATTTATGCTCTAAAACAGTTGGTTTGTGCTACCCTATGTGCCTCAAATTCCCAATGAAGTAGTTAGGGGCTTTGTGTCAAAACATGCCCCATCAAATTCAGTCTGATGAAATGATTTCTTTATTGCTTGTGACAACATAATGAAAATATTATCAAAGTAATCCGGGTTAGATCTTGTGGGAAAATGAAGCCATTTAAAATTAGAGCTATTTAAATGAGATGCTTTATAAATGGGAGGGCCAGAGGAGAATGTGAAATCCTTTGTTTGTAAAAAAATGTTTCTTTATCTGATAGTAGCTACAGTAAGAACATGCCCAATCAGTTGGTGT
Organism: Megalops cyprinoides; assembly: GCF_013368585.1. Lineage (NCBI taxonomy): Eukaryota > Metazoa > Chordata > Actinopteri > Elopiformes > Megalopidae > Megalops > Megalops cyprinoides. The sequence continues at coordinate 10,626,253 of NC_050598.1, forward strand.
AACAAATGGGACTATTCCTTGAGACAGACCCTGGCGTGCAGCTGTCTGCATCATACAGCACACACTTTATAGTGAGGCTGGATCTCCATTCATCTCAGTGCACCAAAAATAATGGTCTGCATTGTTAAAACTGCTTTGTGGCTTACTTATTCAAAAAAGTAGAGGCAACATAGCTGGGCTCAAAGAGTTTCATTACATACTGTACACTTTGTATGAACCATTAAAGCATCTGCTTTAATCAGATTTGTGAGTACTGTACAGTAGACAACCCCAGAGCTCAGTTTGTTATTGCTGTCCTGGAGCAGCGTTTACCTCTAGTGCCATGATACTACTGCAATTAAATTCTCACCTGATACACAGTATATACAGTTTAAACCCTTTAGCTAGGTTTGACAGTAAATTGGTATCACCTGCAGAATTTTGTTGTGGCATTTTATCATAGCGACAGCAACATTTTCACTTCAAAGATCCATCACAGATTTCCTACACGGCTTCAACTCCACACCATAGTGCAATGTTGCTACATCAGTGACATGGGAAAAGAATAATTTCCTTAAAGACTGACAAACTTGCATGTGTCTGTGTAGTTGAGACTATTTCTCACAGGTCTTGCAAAAATGCATACAAATCTTCCTCAGTCCTTCCAATGCATGTGTTCAGAGTGATGAGATCCAATGGCTCGTTCACTCAGCGGACATTGCGTAACTAACCCCAAGATGGCCACTGGACTGTATTGAATAACAATACTTAGTATGAGACTTCAAGTGAGAGAGGATATCATGCCTTTTATGTCGGGATTAAAGGGGAAAATATACAGGGGTAAATTGTTCTCGGCATAATCATGCAACAGCAGATGCAGCAGCTGGGAAAAATTAATAAATAAACAAACTGTGTAAAGACCTACAGGACTGAGAACCTCTTTGAGCAGGAACAGCTAGACGGAGTCTGAGGCAACAGGTGTGTGATGTACAGGTGCTGAGGCAACAGGTGTGTGATGTACAGGTGCTTGTGCACACATACAGTACCAGTCGAAAGTTTGGACACACCAAATTCTGACACACCAGATTAAGAAAATGGGAAACATACATTCAAAGACATTTTGATCTAAAGACTTTATGCTTACATGCTTGAAATTTGGTTCTTTGAAAAATATAAATAGTGAAGCTAATTCTCATGTGTGAATTTCTTTCCAAAATTTTTAATTTTAACAAATAATTTTTGGCTATTTTGAAGAATCTAAACAGTATGACTTTATAACACTTGGACACTTTTGAGTATTATTCTGAAATGTGGAAGATAGCGAAAATAAAAAAAGGTGTGGCCAGACCTTTGACTGGTACTGTATGCATGCTCACTTTTAGTCTAATTCTATGTTGTTGAAGCAAAAGCATCACATCTCAATGCACAGCACAGTGGCTGTCTTTCTAAGATAGAGAATAGAACTGAGATGTGCAAAATGCAATGACTGTGCACCCATGTGTACAGTGAACCACTGTTATATATTTTGCTCTTTTGTATGCTATAAATTGTTATGCTGTCCATGAATCAAAGTAAATCAAAGCACTTGCAGTTTCCAGGAGACTGAGGATGACATAATCAGCTGTTATGTCTCCACCTCAGAACAGCAGGTAAGAGAATATGTGGTATGTGTGGTTCCTGCTAATGAAACACTCAGAACAGTGCATCCTAATAGAGCTCTCAAAATAATGTAAGATGAGACAGCTTCTGTTTTCTCTTGGTATAGTTGGTAACCATTACTGAAGTAGATTTTCTTTCATACTTTTCTTATGGAAAAAACAGATACAAACAATGGTAGCAATGGTAGCTATCATCATCCTATAACCTTTTTATAATCTATTTATATTATGTGTGTGTTGAATTCAATTGGGTTATTCTTTTCCTATGTTCTGTTCTGGTTCCCATAAGTACACATCACTCACACCACACACACACACACACACACACACACACACACAGACACACACACAGATAGGTACATTTCATCAGTACTCAATAAGGCTCACAGATAAGGTTGCGATTGCTTTGTCCTATTCATTCGTTTCCATATTCTTCAGTTTTCGTCAAAGGCAACATGATTGCATCAGACAAGAAGCCTGTTTACTGTGGTGCATGTCTTATTTAAGAGTACTGAGAGTTCACAGCCCTCTGTGCAACACGATGTTGTTAATTTTGAACAAATGTTGAGGATGCCACCAAGACATGAGACAAGAGACAACTACAGTGATCACTTGGGATGAGGGGTGATGATGTCCCATTGTCCTTGACATCCTGTCTTTTCAAGGAAAAGGTAGATTGCAGGCTTTGAACTGTTCCTCATCCCGTGTTTTGATAATATGGAATATACTAAGGACTAAGTAACTGCGTGAACAGCCATTTAGGACAAGTCTAACTGTTTGGAAGAAAATTGAACATTTATAAGGCCTGAGCAGTATCTCTTATTACAATGCCATTTGAATTAGTCAGGATGGCTTCCCACCAGTTTTCATCCAGAATGTTCTATTTCCATTGTGTACTTTCTTCAAAACATCTTCAAGGAGAAACTGCCCCCAGAAGCTCTTCTAACAGCAACACCTACCGTGTTCTAATATACGTGATCTGTGGCCAAATGCCCAACTAAAAAGATGTCTTCAGCATTGAAACAGCTGCCCTGACCTAATTTCACTGTCAGGAATTTTGAGGGAAGGCAAAGTACTCACACTGCCATCTGACATGATAATTCTACAAGGAATTGTTGTAGATGCACCCATAAATCTCTGGAATTTTCTTGTCCTTGTATATCCCTCATTTAATTTTAATGAGATTTCTATTTTCTGAAGATGGATGTTTTTCCCCTTTTCTTTAATTACGATATACAGTATATCTATAATGGGAAACCATATCTATGCATAGCAGTGCAATTTCACTCTCCATGAAATGAAAAAAAAAGCACTCTCAGGAATTGCAGTCGTAATCCCACCATCACCAGAAATGTTTTCTTTAGGAGAGGATGTTATTGTTGCATTTCAAGGGTAGGTCAAAGGAAATAATCTCTCAGAATTTCAATGCTGACAGATCGCAGTCCCCCACCCCCCACCCCCAAAAAAGTCTTAACCTAGTTGCTTTTCTTCAATGCGTATTTGCAGAGTACACCTGGGTAACTTTCTTCAATAGCCTCAAATCCTTTGATGGCGATTAAACAGGAAAAGCATAAAAAAAGAGGAAGTCATCACACTGGGTGTAAAATGAGCCCCATGTATTCTCAGAACTGTGTATAGTTCAAAGACCTCGTGAGAGAGCTTCTGTGCCAACCCCGCTGAACTGTGACAAAATGGATTGACAACACTGTGGCTCACCAAATTGCTGCTAACTCTGATAAAAGGGGCTGTCAGTGCTTTCTGAAACATCTACATCTGTGGCATAGAGAATTGTCGCGAGCTCCGTCAGACAAATTTTCTGATAGAGCTGAAATAACTCATTTCAAAACCACCCCGTTTATTTCCCACGACGGCCGCCAAAGGCAATAATTTGTATTTCTGCTTAAAGTCAAATTCTCTATTCTGATTGTTTAGTTCTTCCAAAGACACCTACATATTTTTATGGTTTGGTATGTTAAGGTTTGGGTGACTTTAATCGTTTCTTGGTGATGTATGTGTGATGTAGTGATGTATACAAGAATTATGGGACACTAATCCATGGGTTTAATAAACCCTTCCTTGTGCAAGACTAACACATTTTAAGGCTAATATACTTATCTATTAATATGGAGCCACAGCAAAAGGAGGAAATTAAAACTCCGCAGACCACAGTCCCAGGGTACTTTATCACTTTCCAATTACGGAGAGGCAAAAGGCACATTCCGTGAAAATCCTGATACGCTTCAATGCCAATTGTGGGAATTAATTTCATCAAGGAGCATTGTCCTGTCCTGGAAAGGAGTTAATGAAAGCAGTCTTGTGGACAGGAAAAATATCCAGACAGAAAGCATAATGTTATGTAGTAAAATAAAACACTCCCAGTTTTCAAGAATGATAACAATCTATCAGAACACAACATTTCTCCACAATTAATATGGTAGGTTTATAATAGTACAAAATATATTATTGTTGAATTACCTAATTATTAGTTTCCTTACATGCATCTTGTTTTTATTTGGACCTGTTAGGATCAACAAACTGACAGATTAGAGTTTAAATTAAAAAAAAAAAAAAAACGAGATATAAATTGCAACAAAAGTTCTATTGCAGAAAAACCTGAACTATAGTCTAAATCTGTAGTTGACACCTGGAGAGAACAGTTCACTGCACTTTGTATCTGGTAAGGTCAGAAAAGGTCTCATTCATTGTGGATGGATATGCACAAATGCCAAATGCTTTTCTGCTATCGGCACGGTGGCAATTTTTCTTTTATTTTGTCTGTTGACATATTCGGCTGCAGTGCAGAAAGAAGAAGAAATGGAAAAACCTACCTTCAAGGAGTGAATTAAACACTGAAACCCACCATAGTAACACAGGTAGTACCGTTCAATGTTTATGCATAGAAGTACTACATAAGTCATTTTACATGTACTGTATGTGAACGCCAACTGGCATAGGGCAGTGGTGTGAAGAGTCACATGAAGAGGTGCCTGGAGAGTGTTAATCCATCTACTGCTGACCAGAGGATCTGTTCTGATCAATAAAATCAGCCGTTCCACTCTGCTGGAGCTCAACTGGCCTGGTAAGAGCGATAATGAAAAAGGAGAGCGCTCCCTTTCTCTCCTGTTTTTCTCCGACAATGGTTAGTAATTGCCTGCGACGGAGATAAAACGTTAACTTGGGTCCAAAGCAGTTAATTGCTTCTGATTACATAGGGAGCAAGGGTCTGGTGTGATGATAAGGTGGGCCACATTCATTACCCTAGCTAACCATTCGCTCCCCATTGTGCAAAGTAAGGAACAAAGTGCTCCAGGAGGGCAAATGGAGCATGATGGGATATTTTTTTTTCCCCAAATGTTGGAAATAGGAAAGATTAGATTTGTGTGGTTGGTAAATTACATGTATTGAGTGAGGGAATATAGGGGGTCAATAACAGTGGCTGCAGAAATAAATTACTGCTCAATTTGCATTTAAACGCAATAAGATGAAGAAACTACACTGATGAAAGTTTAATTAGGAACTGTTTGCTGTGAAAGCACTTTCCATACTATGGAACTACAACATTTGAGGAACATTTAAGGGTTTCCTTATGTAGGGGTGGAAAGGTACTTAGTAAACCTTATATAACTTAGTAGAGCAATTTTGCTTGCAAGGTGGGGCATGTATGGTATGCTAAAGATAAACAGGATAGGAAAGTGTGGGAAATGCTAATAAAGTTAGTGTGTTATGGTTAACATTTTATAGAGCAGGCAAAGTAATCGTAATTCCCAATATGGGTATTGATTTAGTTTGACAATAACTGAGGAAGCACATTGTAAACATTATAAATGGTTGGAGTGATTTTATAATACCCTTTTCTAGAAAATATATCATTATTTGACTTTAAAATATTGATAATGGTTAGTGACCTTGGGGATTTTAGGACAAGCTCATTCTTGAACCAAAATTTTGGTTCAAGAATTAGCTACCAAGCTACAAATCAGTAAATAAGTAAAGCAATGTTTTTGTCAAAGTTTTTCTGAGGGTGTTAAATTGTACCTCCATAGTAAATGTAAATGCATCAGTATCTTGACACACAGAATGAGACAGTCCATTCTGTTGATTATTTTTACAAAAATTATTCTTTCATACATTTCCCAATCTTTAATTACTTAATGTAAGCTTGTTTAACTGCTTATCAGCTTCAGATGATTTTGTGTGAAATAGCTTTATAATCTAGATCTCTGTCTGTGTATTTAGGTATTCCCTGCTTTCTGCATTACCTTCAACTTTCATTAGATCCTACCAATTAAGTAAGAAAAATTCAACACACTAATGGTGCAGGTGTGGATGAATATAGCCATAGTGAAGAGGGTATCTGGGGTCACAGATTATTCTTTTGAAATATTTGGGATATTGCTCATCATATAAAAACAGAGCTCCTTGCTCACAATTTAGGAAAACATGGGATGATAGTTTATGTGGTACTTGATTTTACATATAGAATGAATTAGTAGTGACAATTGACTCATATACAACTTGGAAACCTTTCTTCTGCAAGGCCCAGGGGCTGGTTGTTTTGGCAGATTTAAAATGGCTGGGTGTTTGACAAGGGCAAGCTGAGCGGGCAAGGAGGTAATTTACCCTGCTGGCTGCCTCTCTCCCTCTCTTCTTGGACTGAGTGATGCTGTGTTTTACCATCTGACCTGAAAGCATTTCTCATCCATTTGGAGTAAAGTCACAAACTGCTCATAACAGCTTCACTAGGGACTGACATGTCTGTGATGGAGGAGATGTGCCTTGTCATGAGCTTTAAAAACCTCCCACCGCAAATGCCCAGGAGGCAGGCACACAAACACATTCACTTTGCTCTCTTTTCTACTCACAGGCTTTGCTATGGATTCAGTCTGGTGCTTTAGTAAAGCCTAGGTCTCCAAAAAGTTCTGCTGAGATGTTTTGATGGGCTCGGGACACCTTCGTTCACCGGTCAGGGAGTCGTCTTAATATTGTTTTCATTCCCCTTCCCTGAAATGTAATCTCTAACTGCTGCAATTTCCACCATATATGAAGTAGATATTACAGCTAGGCTGCTTGTTTGCAATGATGATTTAAAATGGTAATCTCCAGAGCACTTCAAAAATATCGCTATATTCTGTATATGTGGTCTCTAATGTACAATTTAGGCTTTGAAAATGAACGAATGGCTTTTTAACTATCGATGGCAAATATTGAGTAAGCTTCTTACATTTTTAGTGCTGTAAATTTTTCTACTATGTGTTATACTGTCTTTTTTCTTTTTAATGCTCATTATGAAGAACTAAACACAAGTACCGCATACCACAATGAAACATCTCTGTCATAAAAGAAATTAATAGAAAGACAAAGAAGACAACAAATGAGCAAGCCGGAAAACAGTACAATGGAAACAAGTGGAAACAAGGTTGCCATAGAAACCTGCTTCATTGCTCTCCATCTGGTATATCATGTCATGCAGCTGACTGGACACTGCAGATAGAATTGAATGGACCTCTTCTTAAGAACGCTAAAATGGAGCTCCTGTGTTTCCATGTGACCACTGACACATCACCAATCAGCTACAAGCACACCAGGGGCCTTTTTAACACCAAGTTGGATGTAAAGAGAGATAATAGAGAAAGCCGTAGAGAAAGATCAATAAATCTTTCTGCATGGTCATCTTCTCAGCTCCACAATGCACATGAATCATTGAAACCAATTTATGTAGCATAAAAGCACCCGGTCCCAACTGGCTAATCAAAGCACTGTGTCCCACCCTTTCACTTGTCCCAGAAAGTCAGCAGGCATTTGCATAGAGGATAGTTAACACAGATCCTTCAGAGGGAGATTATGCTTAAGAAATCTTCTGGACTTCACTGAACTTAAATGTGACTACACTTGTTCTTGAAGGAAAATTGCAGTTTTGGTAGCATTTGTCATACACTACCTACATAGCTTTGTAAAATTGGCAAGGAAAAACTGCACTTAGTGTGCTTTTGTACTGTAAAAGCTAGACCAAAGGAGTTATTATTATGGGGAATAGCCCACCGGAATTCAACTGACTTTGGCAGTTGCAGAAATTAATGGAGAATGTTGTTCAAGTAGCAAAACGGAATGTTCTGTTATCTATTCTTGCCGACCACCACTTCAACAAACATTTTTTAAAAATAAATTATAGATAAAACACAGCATCATTTTCTGTACCACAGTCTGCAAAAGGCATGCAAATCATATACAGAATAACAGTACACTTGAAATAGCTGATAATATTCAGAATAAAAAGCAATCATAGGCACAACACAATGAATGATCGTCAATGTGCTTTCAAAACAGTGCTTGTATGTGCATCTTACAACTGTAAATGGACTCAGAATGTTCATAAAGAGATATTCTGTTAGTTTGGTTGTATTGCCATAATGACAATATCTGTACCAGCTTGTCCTTGGGTATCTGTAATAACCCAGTGCACACAAGAGTATTCCTACTAAGAATGAGACAATAAATTGTAAAGATAAATAAAATTCACTCTCTGTAGGTTCCATTCAGCATTCCCTTTCACTTCTGCTTGGTGGTACATTGCTGCCTTATCTTCATCTTGGTTTTCTGCAGCCAGTACAACTAATTCAGCCATCCTTTACACACTATGTGGAGTGAGCAATGAACAAACTGTAAATAAAGAGAAAAAGTTTGGTCATTTTAGGTATAGCAGCCTACATCCAAATCATAAAAAATATAAAGCACCAAAGGAAGCAACACTGGTTTACGTGATATGCCTGCCAGGTTTTATACAACACATGAAACACAATACATCCAAATCCGTCTGTCATTCGCAGATATTTATGTGGTAGTTGTCCTTTTCAAGTATTTGAATAGTTTTTTTCCTTCTTCAGTGAAAACAGTTTCCTGTTCTTTATACAAGAAATTATGTCAACACGCTTTACTACCTGTTTTCTCCATGGTAGTAATTGTCATCATCATGAGATTAATTCCAAGATCCTGTGGCTGTATAATCATGGGAACATTCCCTCTTGTATTTCATTATCAATTAAGCAAGGTGTAATCAGGTGAGCTGTGGCTGACATGCTGACACAGGAACTTCTATTGTCACTTGAAATTGCTCGGGTTCTGTCCCAGTGGACCTCCAGCAATATCATAATGGCCCTGGGGAACACAGGTGTGGAAGATGAGGGGTTAATCAAATTAAGGCCAACCACAGTTAACTCTCCACCATCAGCTGCGGGATCATTCCTATGATTCTGGCTTAAATATAGGATGTTGATGTGTTACATTTTTTTTCAATATGACTGTTGCTTTGAAAAAATATGTTCTCTCAGACAAATACTGGCAGGCTGTGCGATTTGTGCTTGTGGGGACTGCCAGCCTCCATAGTATTGACATTACTGTAGATTCCACTTTTGCTTTGCTGAGATCCTGATATAACAGTCTGTATTAAACTGAAATTAAACTGAAAGATCTCCTTTATAAGCTCAGTACTAGTCCTTTCCAATCACTTTATCACATCAAGAAATGGATGTAGTCTTTTAAAGAATGCTATTTATATTTTTATTCCCATATGTTTAAATGAAATGATACAGTGAGTTCCCAACAGTCAGTTTTATTAAAGTTTTCAGCACCATGTCTTTCATAATCTGTTATGAGATCTTTGAGGTTATAGTAAATAGTGTCTCTTGCCCTGGAATGAGATTCTTCACTCCTGGCTCTTCATCATCATTGTCATATTCCAATGTCTCACTGTTCTCTGGGGATATGGGATAGGTTCTAAGCCAAAATCATGGACTTCGCTCCTAACTAAAAACTAATATCTAATGATTGTCACAGAGAATTTCAGAAACAATTGATGCATATCTGTGCTTTTGAGAGGCTATATGTCCTACTTGCCTGCCCTTGTAATAAGATACACTTCTTACCAGCCATTCCATGGGTTGTATGCAGAGTTTCATATGTTCTCAGATGGGTCATTTATATTGGGACAGGACATATTGGGCCAGGAATAGGAGAAGAGGATGATATCATGATTATTATTAGTAGTAGTACTGGTAGTAGTAGCGGTATAAAATATCAGCTCTAGGGGGATTCTTTTTTAATGTTGGGGCAGTTGATAAATGGTTGTATTGTAAGTGACATGGTTGCAGTGGTTGCAATGAGAGTGACAGGGGTGTAAAGGAGCTGGCTGGTGTTCCTTACAAAAAAGTAAAATATAAAAGAATCAAATAATTTATTTTAAAATACAAACCAAAACCAAAACAGCCTGAACACACAGCCACACTGCTGAAAGTGTCTTTCAACACAGATACACATCTGTATGTAACAAGCCTCTAACCAGGCAGGTGGTGTCCAATGCTTGCTGTCCAATGCCTGGGTCAGTTACACAATTACAGAAAGATAGAGATAATCACAGCTGCTTTAATTACAGTTAATTGAAGTAGATTGGCTATTGGTAGATTTGAATTGGTGATTAACAACAACTGGCCATTCTTTGAACAGTTACACAAAATATTTTCCTGTTTAAAATACAACAATCAGTTTTTGGAGACAGGTGAAAGCTACTCTGTCATACATGGTATGAACGATTATGACACAGCCTCGTACTGACGCAGATCTGTCCAAAGTGTGTGGCCATTGTGGTAACCAATGGGCTTCTCGTGAGGTTTATTGAACCTCAGAGCCATGTGTCCCAGCCCTTACGATTAAAGCTGGATCCTCATCCCAAGCAGTCAGGTGTGTGCGTGTTAATCCTCTCCTCCCGGGCAGGGGGAGGAATTCATTACTCTGACAGGGAACTTGTGATGATCGCTCGGCTCTTTCATCACATTCCATCGTGTGGCGGTAAACAAAGGCAAGCGGAGCATGACAGAATGCAAACGCGACTCTGCAGAGATGTCAAGCTCACGCAGACCTCATCTGCTGTTGGAGCTTCGCTTCTCTGCACCGGCAGCCACATACAGACAATGGGTCTTTAAATTGGTCTTTTTAATTGTTTCGCGATGTATTCAAAGCCGAACAAACATGACTCTTGGTCACAAAGACCATGTCTGTACAAATGAATGTGGTATTATGAATTGCCAAAATGTCTATAAAATCATAGTCTGACTGTTCTATTCTGTTTTCAGTATCATAAAACAATTAATTTAGACAATTTGCATTAGGAAACAGCTGTTTTGCTGGATGAACCGTATACATTAATGGAGACAGGTCAGAATTCTCCACCACTTTACACTCGCTTCTGTGTTGCGCCAATGTGCATGCAGACGGAGTAAGGTGTTGCATGGAAATTACAATAAAGTTTAATTTCTCACATTTGAAATATGCACAACAGAAGCTGATGACCTAGGCCAGCATATAAACAATATGCTGATACGATAGATTCTCTTCAAAAATGTGAAACTTTATTTTAAAGATTTTGAAGAACTTTTGAAAATTTTTTAGAATATTAGGTTTCTTTTTTGTTTCACTGATACGAAGCGGAATTCCCTTCCCTATGTAATGAAAAAAGATATGGAGATGTTAAAAGAATATCTAATCACTGCCTCTGAAATGGATTATTTCTGTAAAATATCTTTTTTAATTTATGCTTTATTTGTATTTTATACCCTTTTCCACCCCTATTTTTGGAACTGGCAATTGCATATTAGACCCCAGTGCATGAACACTGATGACAACAAACGCAATCCTTTCATACACTCACATGCCTGCAGAAGTTTCCACACAGTGAAAAAGTCCCAGAGGGCGCCACAGTGATGTAAACACTTGCTGGAAGATCTGGCACATCTCCACTGATGTCATCTGTGCAGCTAATGCAGTGCAGGTTTTGCAGTGTACCTAAGAGTGGTTAGTCAAGGAAATCCTGCTAACAAACTCAGCCCTGCCCCAGCGGAACAAGGCCTGTTTCCACAGCTGTGGACTCCTGCTCGTTGTCAGCTGATCACACGGCCAGTGTCAAACATAGGCTGTGAGCACTGAGCACTTAGCACTGAGACTGAGCCACTTGAGAGTCCCATCAGTGCATTTTTAAAAATGTAGCTGGAATTACTGCCTGGTGACATGTACTTTTTTTTACCAGAGTAGGTACACATGACGAACTGACAGAAGGTAAATTAGAGATAGATACTGTATAAAACAGTTTTGTAGCAGTTCATCCTCAGTTGTGTGTGCATTCCTGTTTTTTCCTCCCTTCCTCATAAAATGAACCTCTCATTGACGCAGCTCCAACATGGAATAATAACTGTAACTATAGGCAGCTAGTATGAATGCACCAAAGCATGGTAATGTGCATATTTTATTATGACTTATTATCATACACATGACTAATGGATGCCCCGTAAGTAAAACACATGCATTTGTATTACTCTCTGACTACAGGACAGTAAACTGCATGGCATGACAAACAGTGCAGCTGAATAGGTGAGACAACAAGGCCACTGTCCAGATCAGTTTGCATTGCCACACTGAAGAAATCTTAAGGGCTTCTAGCTGGCTCCTTACAATTGAACCATGGGTATTTACATGTTTTCTGCCAAACCAGAGGTATCTTATGAATGCTGCACATTCATAAGAGGATGGTTTGTCTGTCTGGTTTGCCATTTAACTGGTCAGTACACCATGGACTTGTGAAGAAGAAAGACAAGGAAAAGGGATAGAAATACAAAATGATACAGTGGTGATGAATCAGTATTTCTATAATGGTTGGAGGTATGGTGACAGTCTTCCATGTTTGTGTGGGGTTGAGGGGAGAGTTGTTCTTTGGCCAGTGACATTCTTCTCCTATATTTATAGTATCACTCATTCAGTCAAGAAGGAACAGCATTTTTTTTAATTTTCTGCAGAACAATGTCATTGTAAAGATTTAATGGCCTTTGAGCTGATAAGAGTGTAGGGAATAAGAATTTCCTAATCGGTTAATTAGCTAGCCCACGACAGCAACACCAGATTTCTTATGTTGTGCATGAGATTATGCTAAACACATAAGTTAATAGAGATGACAGACAATCACATCAGAGCATACAGCAAAATGTCGGCACAGTTGGCAATACAAATTCCATATATAACTACATATAATAGCTCAATAATAGCTATTCTTAGACCTAGTTCTCTAGTGTTGTCAGTTCACATCCTCTTGATAGTAAGATAATAAGGTTGATAGCAAAGATTTGTTTCTTTATTTGATGTGGTCTGGTGAGACAGTTGTCTAGGAACATGTTATTGAACATTTTCTTAAGTGATGATTTTTTTTTTGCATGGATCACCCTTTGAATAACACAAAAGCATTAAATCACAAAACAGCTAATTAATAATTTGTAAGTTCACAGGGAGCACAACTGAAAAAGAAGTTTCAGGCTGATGTGCGATTGGGTGACTGCCAACCAATAATGACATTTGTGTGGACCTGAAATAGGGAGGGACATGCTTGTTCTTACACTGAACCAACAGTTTACAACAATACTTCTTCCCTATCTGACACAAACATGTTCCTGATTTTACACATTCATTCACCTGGTTCTGTTCCTTTTTTGATCAGTTTATCTTAATATATCCATATATTTCACTGCAGTGTTTTAAATTGTTAGTGTATGCATTTGTTTAAGAACTGTGTTGAGTGCCACACCTACATCTTCCTATAACTGATGGACAGGTCAGTTAGTGAGTGGGTTCACATGGTCTAAACAATCACCTGCAAGGTCTCACCTAACTGCAGATTTACAGAGGGTGTTTGCTGATGCGGCTGGCATACTGAGTTGTTCAAAGGCAAACAGGAGAGGAAAAGAAATCCTTTGCACAGAAAGCATTATTGATTCCACCAATTAATGCGATCCGTGCTGTGAATGGAGAATGAGGAAGCAAAATACACAGTAGGATGTCAGAACTCCTATAGTGTCTGTCTGTCACCCTTAACTGAGAAGTGTTGAGATTTCTCAACCTTGATGAATCAAGTGAAGCAGCACCATGCATTCAAATAAGACTGCAAGACTGCAAAAATATGTAAAATATATTGTCTGAAAAGCTGTTCAGACTGTGACTGGCAACTCTGATGCTTCACTGCTATGCCACACTCCTGCCAGAGATACTCTCATTTGAGGCTGGAAGAGAGAAACATTAAACTGAGGCATGATCTGATGATGTTGATTCTCATTAGAAAAAATATATATACAATATCTTTGAATGTTGAGGAGGAAATGGCTGAGTTCACTTGTTGCAGTGATTCTTAATGACAAGAAGATACTGGTTTAATGTACCATATAGATGGTGTAGAGGTCTCAGAGGCCTTGAAGAATAATCAATAACAAAGCTTAATGATGATTTGCTGTTAGCCATGTTTCTTTAGTGTAGTTTCTGGTAACACTGTAGAACACAATAGCTATTTATACTAACCTAATGATGAAATGGTTGGAGCAGCCCACTATTACCAGGACCCTTTCTGCATGTGCTTGATTGACTTTGAGTTAGAAATTTAAGAATTGCATATTGCATAGCTTCAGATTCTATATTATTGCTTCAGATATATAATAATAATAAACACTGGTCTATGAAATGATGTAGTGTATCCTTTAAAGTTTTAAGTAATGCTAAACTCATCAGAAATACAGATACTCTTGGTCAGCGATGCATCAAAGTGTATACCGTGAAGGTGAAGTTTGCCAGACACTTTGGCATTTGTCTTCACAAAAACATCCCTATTGCTGATTTGCATCTCTTAAAAGTCACACATTAAATATGTAACACCTGGTCACGTCTTAAAAATTCAAGGAGTGAATAAAAAGGAATTATCTGCCACATATAAATGCGATCCATGTGCTACTGACTGTAGACTGAAGATTGAAGTAAAAATGATTATAAATCCAATAAAAAATCATAATGTATGTATGCAGTCTTGAAAAAAAAGCAGTCCTTGCTGCTGTAGCAGAACCTGAAGGACAGTGAGCCAGGAATTGTGAGCTGTATTCATGGTTCCCAGTTAAAAGTAAACCACCAAAAGACCATGTAAAACTGAAACAAAAGATAAGAAAACAAAAAAACTGTCCAAATACGATGAAGAAACAATGTAGACGATTTACCACGTAAACTGGTACACACACACACACACACAGAAAAATTGTAGTTACTGAGACATTTTTCCTAGCTATTTGTACAATTACTTATTATGCATATTCATATGCACAGGCCTTCAAATAAAAGTTAGCCACCAGAGACAGGGCTAACTGGGCCTCTTCCACACAAAGGTGAGGAATCTACAAATATAGCACAAAAGGAATTATGTCACCTATCAGAAGCTGTAGAAAGTTTATGTAACATATATGCAATTAATGAAGTGTGCCATGTATCCTAGTCATGTTGAAATATGCAAAACTGCTAAATGAAAGTGTCAACGCTGAATTTTAGCACAACTGTACTAGCTAGTCAAGAGTAAGTTTCATTTAAGGTAAGTCATTTGGTTGAGTAATTGATATAGTAATCACATTGGTTAAGAGAAGTATTGCATTTTGCAAAATGAAGTGATTTGTTTTAGTGGGGCTATATAATCTGCTATAACCACAGGATATAGTCAGCCTCTGTTGTTTAGTTGGTGGGAAGTGTCTTGATTCTCCAGAGGAAAGAGAGATAATCCTTTTGTTTTAATGTGGTTTCCCCTTTGCTCCAGCTGATGCTGTCTAAAAAAGCTGATGATACATTTTTGCTGAAAATATGCCTGGCCTCTCACAAATTTTAAGTAGAATTCTTTGAGTAGGGACATAATCATCATAAACACGACACAAGCATTGCCAAAAAAAGGTCTGACATTAAATTTTGAAAATATGAGAACTGGTTACAGTGCCGGTGGTGGATGGGAAAAAGTTATATTTTGACAGAGAAAAGTGGAGCAATATTTTTGGGTGCCTCTTGTATGTACTCTACCAGTGTATTCCTTAGAAGAGAACTCTTTTTAAAGTGGCTGGTTTTTATTAAGGTTGCCAGCTTTTTTAAGACACTAAATTATCTTAAATGTTCATGACTTTGATGTAGGCAGGACCAAATTAATGCTACTGTAGGCCCTGAGGCTGTTCTGCCTTTTAGCTCCCCCTTCTCTTTTCCCCTCATCTCTGAACTAACTATAGCCTACTGCACTGACATTAACTGATCGTATACCGTCCATTATTAACAATGGATTTTGCCCTCACAATTTGATGCCAAGATTTGCTGTGTCAGTCATTATTTAAGAAATATTAGAAAACCAAAAATCTATATATGAAAGAATACAATAATGTAGGTTATTTATGACTTTACATAGGGTACATCATGTAGGCTACTTGTACTGGACTTTTTTATCTCAAGCAAAACAAACACTGCATTTTAAAACCATGTAATAGTGGGATTTGCTTTCTCCAATATAGTTGAACAAACGCATCCACAGCTCCCTGTAATGTATAGGCTAATACAAACAGAACATAACTAAACCACTACACATATTCAAATAATGGAAGAAAAAAACCAACTCCGAGTTTTTGTACAGGAACAATTGGAGACACACAAGTAGTTGTAGAATAAAAAGGCTATTAACCAACCAACTCTGCCCACTCCACAAAAATGTAGCTTTTGACAGAAGGTGCTGTTCCCCCAACTATAGAAATTGAAATGTGTCAACAACATGACATGGTTCATATGCTTTAACAGTCATGGATGTAGAGGGTGTGTGTGTGTGTTGGGGGGGGGGGGTAATGGTTGAACAAATGGAAGTCATGACTGGTTGTTCTTAACGTGGTGGTCGTAGAACCAATCAGTCCCATTTGTATTAGGCTGCATGTGATGAGTTGGGATGGATGGTACAATAAGCCACACAGCCAGCAGAGTTGTTCCCACACTCGCACTAAACATGAGCAGATATCCTGTTATTAATAGGCACTGTCCACTCAAATATAGCTAGGTAATATTACAATTGTAGAATGTTCCATGGACCCCTCAGAGTGTTTGTGTGTGTGTGTGTGTGTTGGGGGGGGGGGGGGGGGGGTATAATTTGTTCCATTTGTTCAACCATTACCCCCCCCCCCCCCACCCCACCCCAACACACAACACACACACACAAACACTCTGAGGGGTCCATGGAACATTCTACAATTGTAATATTACCTAGCTATATTTGAGTGGACAGTGCCTATTAATAACAGGATATTTGCTCATGTTTAGTGCGAGTGTGGGAACAACTCTGCTGGCTGTGTGGCTTATTGTACCATCCATCCCAACTCATCACATGCAGCCTAATACAAATGGGACTGATTGGTTCTACGACCACCGCGTTAAGAACAACCAGTCATGACTCCAGGAGTTGTTGAGAGCGTGTTTACATGTTTAAGTAATCTTGAATTACTCCACTACTGTGCTTTTAAAATGCAAAATCTTCACATCTTTTTGATGCTGTAACATGTAGGGAAAAGTGCTTTATATATCTCACAATTGATGGCATTGTAAGGCTCATGGTTCAGAAACACAATTACAAGGTCTACAGTTTCACTTCCAATGTTAATACTTGAAAATAAGAGCTAGTTTGATTACAGTCAATCTCTGCAATCAATCTTCTCTGTTTTTGTCCCAAGGACAACTGTGACATTTTCATTAAAATGAAAAAAAAAAATCCCTTTCCTTGGGTATTTATACAGGCAAAAATAATGGTTTTGCATTGTACTACATGTCTCCTTTGAGAACATCATAGGGAAAATAGATGATATTCATTTATCATCTGCCATTAATTATTGTCCATGTTTTAATTCAGTGGTATTATTCATGTCTTACTGGTGATGCAGTCAATATTGTATTTGTGCATTTGCATAGCTTTGGCTGTCAGATGCCCTGGGGCTATTGAAACAGCTTACTGATGCGGCCTCTCAAGGCATATGTTTGCTTTCCTGCTTGAAAAACACGCACGCTGACAGTGAATGAGTGAACAAATTGATACAGACGGGATTGTGCAACAAGGGACAGATAATGAGTGAAACAGGAAGTACCAGGACTGAGCTTTGACCGGATATAAAACCCATAAACCGCTATTTGGGGTAAGTGAGGTCTCATGTTTGCTGTCAGCAGTCATAGGCTTAGGGTGACTCCTGCGTGATTTCCCCCTGATTTGGTACTTCCTCTGTACGAGGTTACTGTCTGATGTACAGAAGCACTTAGGGAATTGGGTGGGAGCATCTCATCTTGTCAAGTGCCATGGAGACACTCCTTGGAACTCTGCGAGTATTCGCTGGAGCTGTATTAAAGAGCTGTCATTGCCACAAATCCGGAGTGAGGGGAACTCATTGGAGGGCAGTTAACCTCGCCTACAGATCAGCTGGGCCAGAAGCAGTGCTGACAAGTACAGAAGGCAGCTTGGGTTAAGACAGCTGTGCATGAATCTGCGGTCTACTTAGACATGCCATTTAACCCCATATTTGCAGGGATCCATTATATTAAAGTTACATAATAAAGTATAGGTAACGATAACAAGTATTATGGACGTGCTTGACAACGATAGGACTACCTGGTCTCTTGTAATCTTTTGTTGTCTCCTGAAGATGCTTCATTTCCCTCACTAAAATTTCCCTGAGTTTATATTCTCTTCATTCTTTTGTGGCAAAAATGTGTACATGCTTATCTAGTAACTCAGTAACATTCTTAATGCATTTGTGTTTTGTTCTAGACTTTGTTCACTGTGACATTCTAACTGCTGTGTGTTGCATGTCACCCTGCAATAGAGTGTCTAGTAAATGATGACAGTAAAACAGGAAAGAAAAGAAGAAGCAGTGGTAAACAGGAGGCCAATCCTTAATGTCAAACTAGATCAGACAAAGGCATGATATAGCTCAATATGACTACCAGCACATTTCTGGAGCTAAAATCCTCACCATGTGATAAATACTTCCTTGATGGAAATAATGACTGCCTTGTGGTGTCCGTTTTTTATGTAGTAACTGTCATTTGGATGAGATCAGTGCAAACATTCATACCATTCGTCCACACAGAAACAAAGACCTGAGTCTACCAGATTTTTTTTCGTAATAGAATTATGAAGGAGAATTATACTTGGTGAGAGAAAGGCCGTGTATGTGTATTTTAGTCTGTGAGATCTATCGATTTGGAACAGGACCACGTTAAAATGATCTAACATCATCTTACTCTCTACATCCCTTCAGAATTTCATGATTTTCATTCTGTCATTAGTATTTGTGGAACAGATATTAATTCATATCAATTTGTAGTTAGCTTGATAACTATCCTACCGTACCTACTTTGAGTGTACACTGGCGATACAGCTTTGTTTGTTGTTGGTATCAAGCTATATTAAACCAAGCATTATGACATAGCATCTTAGTGTTCAAACAGAGCTCATCTATACTGCATTTCATTAGTTACTCAGCCTGCTAGTTAGGGACATCACATATCTTTGAAGCTACCTAGCTAGCTAGACCTAACATGACACAGCAGTGGAGCTACATTGCTGCAAGGCTTCCCTAGTACATCAACATCAAGTTAGACAGCATCAGTTTGTTGTGTGTTTTACTCAAAATCCATATATTATATTTCTGTACAGGATTTGTTCAATTCACTGACTACTGTGCTGTACTGAAAGAAATAGAGAAATGGAGCACTTACATGAATTTGATACCAAAAGTTAAAAAACAAGCAGTTAGCTCTTTGCCTGAGTCTGAGCCCCAGACTGCGCTCTCTACTCCAAAGCCTTAAAAGAAAGACAGAAAAAGAGCTGAGGCTCCACACAAGCCTCCTCTGTAAGTGTATTCAGCAAGAGAGGGACAGGATAAACTGTAGGCGTGTAATCAGCCTCAATACTCGGAACAAGAAAAGGCAGCGGAAACAGAGGCAATAAAGACGTTCCCAGACTGTAATATTGCCTTTGTCATAACTGCTTAGCTGTCTCAGATCTGCTGGAAAAATCTTGCTACGGCAGCACCGGAGCTGAAGGTTTGAGAGCCTTCAAAAGACTGCATTACATGAAAAGTGAAAACTCCTGGAAAACGCACAACAAAGGCACAAGGTACTGAGCTCAAGTGATTTGCCACCTGGGGATTTTTGTTAAATGCTCAATTGTGGCATATGTGGCATTCTTGCCACAATCCTGCTTACCTTATTTTGTGTTGAAAAAACGACATTGCTTTGCACACATATTTTATTCATTTTGTGGCAGTATTCTGGGGTGCATCTTCTTAATAGTGATTTTTATCAATAATATAGCAAAAACTATTAATAATATAAAAATGTTGGTCTTGCATTAATATTTTATGTTTCAAACATTCTCCCATGTTCCCCTGTGGATACAGTAGCTAGGGACCAGAATTCCTCTGATTTAATGAATGGAACTATGGTTTATTTATATGAGAGAGTTCATCCAGAAGTGTGTCAGGTGTGTATGTATAAATCAATAGCAGCTGGTAGATGAGTGTGGCAGCTCCACTAAGCGAATACTAAATCAAACAACAGAAGTGGTAATGCAGATATCGATTGTCCTCTTTGCTCCTCCTTGTGTCCATAAGGATAAAAACTATTGAGGAAATGAAGACCTTTTTAAAAAAGGTCAGACCTGTCACTGGAGCTCGGGCTGGATGGCGAAGCTTGGGGAGCATTGTCAGGAAAGCGAGAGCACAATAGCAACCGCCTGGCTGCAGTTACTGCAATAATGTAATTGAATTTACCAATAATGCGGGCCAATTTCACAGCCCGGACTTGCTGACACACAGCTATAAATGATGCATGGCTTATAAAATGTGTGACTAATGGATAAGGGATAATCCTGGAGCCTGCCTGAATCTGACAGCGACAGCGGACTGCACAGCAAGTGTTTGGGGCACTGTGAACACCCGGGGAAGTGCTGTAGTCTTTGCTCTAGGAAACAGGCGAGGCCTGGCTCCCATAGCCTCTGTTTGATGCTCATGCACTTGCATGTAACACTGTCGTGCCGGCAGCTCTTCCAAAGTAATCCTCCACAGTGTGTACTTCCTTTGGCACCTGCCCAATTGGTTCTACTCTTCCTGTTGGTCTTACCTCTAGATATTCACGCTCTTTACAGAGGAGTTCTTGACTGGTCAGTCCAATTTACACCCAGCAATGCATTCAATTGGCTACAGTAATGCAATTGCCTTCAATACAAACATTTAAATTGATGCAAATACAAAGAAGTGGTATGCCGTCACCTCTTTAACTGACAGCAATTAGCCACCTCTAGCCTAAAAAAAAAAAAATTGGACAAAAAATGTATGGTGGGGCATAACTTAATTTTTAAATGGGTGGTTCATAAAATGACTACTTACTCATAGCTATGATGATATGAATGGTATAGGTGGTGGTTGGTGTTGATAATGGAGATGGTTGTGTAAACATGTTCCTTTGTTATGCTTCATAATGCAAGACTGTACAGTTGTCTTGATAATTTTATCCCAGATTTGTTTCAATTCTATTTGTAATCTCATTAACCATTACGCTAAAGGGCATGAAAGATGTTCTCAAAGTACCTGCAGCTGCTTCAGAATTATACTTGGATTCATTGCTGAAATGGGTCACTAATGATCACTGATTCTCTGGTTAAGTATGACATATTTCTGTCAATCATGATAACTTTAGCATTAATTTAGTGACTGCTATCAATCAACATGCAATTTTGCATCATACACAATTGAACTAAAAGAAATAATTAAGCTGGAGGCAATCAGATAATTGTAAACAACAGAGCAAATTATGGATTGAAATATTGTAATTGGCCTCCCATGAATGTAAGATGAAAGCACAAAGGAGAATGTCTCATTGAGAAAAAGACCTGAGTCCCTGATTATGTGATCCTAGTGCTCATTGTAATGAGACTGAAAGTGTAGTCTCATTGTAAAGGCTTTTCCCTGTGTCTTTCAGTATTTGCCTTTTATCTGCCATTATTCCTTCATGACAACTGAGAAAATGCAGTTGCTCGGTAATTAAAAAGAAACACTGAAGCAGGGAAGTGTTTGTTTTTCTGAGCCTCACACACAAGAAACAGAGCTCTGACTCTCTGCATCTACTGCAGTAAAAGCTACTCAGTAAATGGAAGCTGCTAGGCAACTGACAAACTATCTAGGCGACAGTGTACCTCGCCCATTGTGCCCATCATTTCTATTCATGAATGAAGTACCTACTCAAGACAGCTTCATTTGGTCCTGCAGTCACATCTATATTCTGTAGCCTTCTTAAAATTTGTCACTTTAATCACACACTCTTGTCTGTGTTTACGTGTGACTATATTTAGCACTCCTTGTTTTTTTTTTTGCATTTTTTGTTGCATTGACATGGCATGGATGTTAAAGGTATATTACAGGTATTAACAATGACTTGTATTATTTCTCACTTGAAAGATACTGGCTGCACTTGGTTTGTTGTTTGATTTTCAGTTTAATATTATTGATTCCCATGTGTTGTCATACTGGCTGTCTGACATTACAAAATTATTTTCAGAGTTTAATTGTTGTAGCACTTTGGAGTCCTACTGGAGCTCAGCTGGGGCATCAGATCCATCAGTTGCAACCGCCTGTCTCAAAAGGAGCGAGACAGCTGTCGCGGCAGTCAAAGGAATGAATGGTTAAATGCACATAGTATATTACTAGTTGCTACTTGCTACTGTGAAGATATACAGTATGTGGTTGCTACTGTGCTACTGTTGCTACAGTGAAGTTTTACAGTATCAAATATTGTAAATAATGGTTGTCCGAGGATACTTTATGCATTCAAAATGAGATGTATTTTCAACTGGTACACGAGTATCACATTCCCTGCAAGAGTATGTCCGATTTTATTATTTTCTTTAAATTATTCTTTTATTATTATGAAACTGAATGTGTTTGGAGTGATATGTCATACCCAGTTCAGGACCTAGAAGGGGCAGGATTATAAAAATTTTGACCTTGGGAGGCATTCGAAGCCCCCACAGCCAGGGAGAGGGGTTACATTTATTTATAGATTCGGTTTTTAAACCTTTGAGCTTTCCAGCGGAGCTCATTCTCATGCAGCCTGCTATCCCCTGTTCTGCATGCGTTTAATAGTCCCTACAGCTCTGCCCGGATTGCTTATTCATGTCTGTCTGAAGGCCGTCAGAGCTGCGCTCGCATGTCCCCAGGGCGCTGTGTCTGTGGCGGTGTCTTCTTGGGCTGAGTTGCCAAGCGTGGCAGGCACCCAGTGTCGGACAGATGTCCCTAATGGGGCCAGAACCTTGCTGAGCGGTTGATTGACACGTGGCACGTACCATTGTCGGGGGAATGTGCACCCCGTGTTTTTACCCAGATCTATCTGCGCCCCAGTCAGGTAGCCACATGCTGCTAAAGTCACTGAACACATCCTGCAACCGGCTCTCTGTTGCCATAGAGACAGAGTTTAGCTGCTCTCACTCCAGCAGCTCTGGCACACACGCACAAACACGCACGCGTGCGTGCACACACACACAAACACACACACACACACACACACACACACACACACACACACACACACCACGATATGTCAGAAATGTGAAGTGTCTCACTGTATGAGTCTCTCTCAATGCACCTGTGCCTCAGTCACGCTGTCACCTGCAGTGCCACTTTCAATTTATCAGTTTCAGCATACTCATCTCCTGTCAGGTGAGTGGCAGCCTGCATTAAACTTTGCAGAGAATGGCAGCTTGGCAGCCTCTTTGCAGAGAATTAAAAAACATTGTAGGAGTACTCACTTTGTATGGGAAAAAATAAGCACAGATACAAGCACACTGTTTGATGCTCAAGGGCTATTGATTTAACATTCCCTCGGTCAGTGACATAGTGTCAGAATAAAAAGTGAACTACATCCTTGAAATGTAATGCTATATTTGCCCGTGTATATTCAAGTTAGTTGGGCTGAAAAATGTCATGTCAGAATTTCTGAGGACGGCTCAAGGATTCAAGAAGCAGTCATTAACCAGTGTTCTCCACAAGGCGTACCATGAGATAGGCTTTTGTTCGTCTGCAATAGAAAACTTATCCATCAAGTTTTAGATACAAAGTCACTTTACAGCTCTAACACTGCTTTCAAATGTTGAACATGTCACTGTAATTGTTATTTTGCTCTATATTTCTGTTTAACCATCCTGAAATTCTATGGACTGTTCAGATCATTTTTGTTTGTTGCAAGCATTATGTCTTTAATATCTGGCCTCACAAAAAATATCGCTATATTATTATGCATTTTGTTTCGCTATTGCCAGTGATTTTAAATCGTATCCTGCTAAAAATAGACAGCTCTCTATAAAATTCATAAGCTTTTTCAAACAATAGTAGGAGCACATAATTGAACATGTTAAGTTGCAAACAAAGCAGAGACAATGTTTTGCATTTGAAATCTAACACAAATCATGCAGTCAAGCAGCTAGCTAGCTAATTATAAAATTTTTGAATTGCACTGCAACATTTGACATTTATTGAACAAATGGGGAGAAAAAATTTAATAATTTTTGGAGTCAAATATGTGGCCACTAAAGTTTAACAGAAAATAGCATGTGAAATGTTCTAAGTTCTAAGAACAAACTTGTTGAAAACTCTGTTTCAAAGGGTATCGTTTAGCTGAACAAGCAGTTTGGACAATTTCTGCAAATGACATTCACATCAGCATTCATCCCAGAAGACTTTGGTTCTGCTGCGTTTTATCTGGGGATCTGGTATGGACAGACATACAGAAACGTTTTCTCACAGATATACAAAGTGTAGGCACAAGAACTGTGCGGAAATCAGAGGACATGTTTTCTTTCACCAATTCTACAGTTTGATCTTCAGAGCTCAGGGGTGTTAGCAATGAGCAGCACAAAACTCATGCTGTTCTGCTTCAACAGAAATGAGTGCAGCAGTCCTAGACTAGGACATGGTTTCTACACTTTCCAGAGAGAGCGATTCGGTTGACAGAGACCTCAATCCAGGTAAGCGCAATAGCCTTCACTGTTCCAGTTCTATTGACGGCTACCACTGCTGAATGTATGTGAGCAGGTTCCTCTCAGTGCTCACCTGAGAGAGAGAAAGAGAGAGAGAGAGAACAAGAGAGAGAAAGAGAGAGAGAGAGAGAGAGAGAGAGAGAGCTCCCTGTGATCATTTTACAACGCACTCAGCAAGTCAAAATGCACTCAAAATAAAATATCTCACTCCAATAGTACTGTCTCTGAAGTTCAAGTTGAAATCTCATCACACATATTTTACATGCATTCTCCTTTATGATGATGTGAAGTAATTCACAAAGGTTTGTCATAGCAAAATCTTTTAACACTGGATCATTGGGTCTGCACATGGTATTTGACATTTAATTTACCCAAACCTTTTAAAATATTGTTATTACAAACTCTTCACATAGATGGATTTTGAGAATATGTGAGTGCCGTACCCAAACATATGGGCACAGCTTGAGCACTTCAAACACACAACAGAGGACGTTCGATTTCCCCCCTGCCTGAGATAAATGGCTTCATCTTTTGCCACCCACAACAAGGAAACTTCTGTGCCAAGAGGCAGTGGTTTTTAGCACCATTCATATGGTGAAGTGAGAAGAGGCAATGAATGTGAGGAAATAAGATGAGTGGGCAGAGATGGCAGGCTGATGCAGCTCCCATGAATAGAAGAAAAGGAAAAACAGTCATTTGGTTTGCTCTTTGAGTTCAAAGCAAATAGCACACACAGCACTCATTTGCACCTGCTATAAACATTGGTGCTACATAGTAATTCTGGACTATTATGAGTACCAGCTTAAGTTATTGGCCTCTTCAGGGCAGGGGAGAATTTTCTGTATGTGAGGTTTCTCTTTTAGTTTTGAGGGCCTTGTAGCATTTAAGCCTGCTATGGGGGGACCAATGATAACAGAAGGAGCTTACCAGGAGCAGTCTCTGCAAGGCCAGGGCTCTCGAATGTGTCACAAGTAATTTAGTGCATGTTAAGCAGGCTTGCCGTTGCTGTGATAAACGAATTCCCATCACTCTTCCTAAAGGCTCAGACACATTATGTTTGACAGCAAACAGCCTTATCTGCTGTTACATTATTTATCTGCTTAGTAGGCAACCCTGTTATGCAGCTCATTCATTACTGAAGCTGTTTGAGGTGAAGTACCAGGTACGATCTCAGGCCCCAGATTTGAATTCCTATCCTCCTGGTTATTTTCACTCCACTGCTGTCCATATCTGAATTGAGGAAAACCACAGGATAACCCCAGTTTCCCACTACCACTATGGTGTATCTTTCTCGCTCTTCAGACCGGATTATACCAGAAGGTTTCCTCCTACTTGTTAAACATTTTCATACCTGTTGACCATTCAGTTTAACCTCTTAGAACGTAGTCAACCTCTTAGAAGTCAACCAACCAAAAATAACCACCGTGCTGGCACAGATTTCACTCCTGTTGGATGAAAATGTGATGCAGAGAATCTAAAAAAGGTTAGGACCTTACATTTTGCCTGTGGATAGACACTAAATACGTTATGGGAATCAGTTGGCATGCATTCCATAGAACAAATTTGCTTTATGCTCTACAGCAAGTATTCCAAGTATTGGAAGTATTCCAAGCAGTCTAATACATTAAAATAGCCCACAAATGCCAATAAATACATGAAATTGTAAGTTCATGACCTTTGCCTCAGAGCATTTTACTGCAGTATGTTTTCTGACCTCACAGAGCTGAGCTCAAATACCACAATAACGTAACATTGGCATGTTTGCTGCATTTTAACTGTATGCACAATACTTATAATAGCTATATCATATCTAATTCAAGTCATAGACATTTCTATCCATGGAGCTGTATTTTGCATCTGAATAATATAACATGTATAATAAAGTAAAATTTTAGATAAGGGTTCAGCTAGGATGGAAAAAAAAACAACAATTTAATGATTGATCTATAGTGTTTTTTGCTTTTAAATAACCAAAATAATGGCAAAAATACCTTTGAAGTGTGGTGGAGGGAGATAATGGAATAAAGCAGATTAATTTTACTTTCCAAGGGTAGGAAAAAGTCTAGTGCAAGAGGTAGCAATATTATTCTAATCATTCCATCGGACATTTTATGAGTCACAGGGCTCAACTCTAGGAACGGTCTTCATTGGATTGCACTTAATGGTGAGACAAGGAATGGACATGGCTATCGTGAAAAGGAAATCAATAACAGTTACATACTGATGAGGTTCTTTGAGAGAGACATGGCCACAGCTCCCTGCAGGGCTGGCCACCATTTCGCACTTGTATGCATAAAGGCAACAATCTGTAGTCATGGTTAGGACTGTAATGGGTTCAAATCCCAGGCTGTACACACAATTTGTAGCCCTGACAGAGCCTCAAATTACACAGCCTCGGTTGCTAAAAATGCAGATATGTAAATAAGTTGTGTAAAATGCAAGCACTGTATGTTCTTTTTAATAAAGAGAATCTCTTAGACCAAGAGTCTGATAGACAATAGAAAGCTATTTGGAGGGAAAGCAGTCTTTCTATGTAGGTGGAGATACAGCTGCACTCCAATGACAGTTTTGTGCAACACAACAGTATATCAATTTATTACCAGTAAATAATTGAACTGTTCTTATAACTCTTCTAATACAATATTTCTAAATGTCTCTGTTACCATTTCAATAATAACATATGTTACTTCTGGTGGATGCTGTCTGCTCAGTCTGTTTTTTGGAAAAATATGTAAGCACATAACCCGTATTAGAATGATAGTGGGAATTTTCTTTTAAAAACAAACAGTGACAATGCAGAAAACGGTTCAAAATGTAACTAGGTATTTAGCGACATCTGCTGGTGCTGAAGAGAATAGTTTTGCTGAAGATAACGTTTTTGAAATATGCTATTTAAGTACCTTGCCTAAGGGTACAACAGCAGTGCCCCAGGGATAAATCAAACCAACAACCTTTAGGCTACAAGGTCTGCTCATTACCACTGTGCTACACTGCTGCCCAAGACTGCCTCGTTACCAAAACTATGGCGTGAGTTTTCATGAATTCACATGAACTGAAGGAGAGTGGGAGAAATATGTGTGCCACTGTATGTGATTTGTGTCTGTTCCTTCATGGCACTAGCATGTTTCGGTTTAGACGTGCACAGGATTGATGATGTAATGGTTTTTGGGGAACTTCACAATAAATGTACTTTACAACAGTTTTGTATCCTTTACACACAACAGGGGTTCCAGAAGTTTTGATGCTAGAGGGCTATTTGGGTAAAAAAAACAGTGGTCCTTAGCCTAAATTAAGTCCAAAACCATACAGTTGCATTGACTATATATTCACAAAATGTGTAATGTCATTAACACACTACTAAAAGGGGACTTTTATATGCTCTTAGCCTTTTTGCCGATAATCCATCACAATCAGTATCATTAGTGGTTAGATTCTCACCCACACTATGTTCTGGATATTCATTGTCCCCACTCTCCATCTTGGTTCATTTCCTTTGTAAAGTACAAGAGTATGGTACATTTCATTTCTTCATCACTTCTAATATTTGCTAACTAGCTGCCTGATCTAATTCAGCATTTGCACTCAAGCCAGAACAAGGTTGCCAAGAAAATGGGCTAGCCAATCTCTAACAGTGCATGAGGTAACAATCAAATACAATTGGTCAGATTTATTCATTTATTCAGAGTCAATTAAATTATTAATTGGTCAAATTAAAAGGTAAAATCATCAGACAGACCCTTCAACCTCATTTCTTAGCAGCCTACATCGGTCAGTTTCTGGCGAAAAGACTGACGTGCATGTTTACTTTTTCAAATGAATTTTGTAAGAATGTCATACCCCACATGCTTGTACTTCATCACTTGCAGAATAAGTATGTCTTCATGCACCAACAGTACAGAGGTTGTCCTGCCCTAAACAAGAAAAACAAGCAGCCTTCTCTTATTAACTACCCTGCTAGTGTTGCCATTGGCAAATTCTCACCTAATTATTGAGGTGTAAGTTTGCTGTCCCAGCACAGACAATTTTATGTTCTTTGCACCACTGAGTACAGTCAGGTGGCTTGTACATCTGGTTCTATTGGAGGCGATGTTTCGGAAAAGAGCTCATTAACCACATGGGATTCCTTTTGACAGGTGCTTAAACTTGTTTCACACCACAGAGCTCACCGAAAAAAAAAAAAAAAAAAACTGGACCACGAAAGGAGGTTTCAGATCAATTATAAACAAACTGAAATACAGTTTCTCCTAAAATTCCCTGGTGTGAAATCTTGGTGCGCTATGTTCACAAAGGGATTTGAGTGAGTATGTATGCATGCCATCATATTGCACCTTGCACAGATATTCCAGTACATTTGAATTTTTGAGGTCTGAAACCAAAGGAACCAAAATGATGCAAAATACTTGTTTGCATGCAAACTGATTCGGACTAAAGCAAAGAACTAGAGATGGAAGCCACCTAAGACGTATTATTGGTAATTACTATGACAGATTCATGTTGTGTATAAAAAATGAATCCTCTTGAGAAAGGACATTTATTGCCGAAATAATGACAGAACTCCAAAAATATTTGCATTGATCCCATCAGCTGTTAACCCACAATTGCCTCAGTAAATATCCAGCTGTATAAATAGGCAACATGTAAAAAAAACATACAATTGAAATGTAAGTTGCTCTGGATAAGAGCGTCTGCTAAATGCTAATAATGTAAGTTAACACATTAGGCTGTTGCAAGCGTAAACTGTTTGAGAGGGCTGATGGCCAGAGCGTGTTTCCCTGTATGCCATTACTGGCATATCTACTCATGTGGAACCATGGGTTCCTGCTTTTCGTTCTCTGTTCCAAAAGTGATGGAGGGTTCATTTGTTGCATCTTGAGCCATTGTGATCCATGTTGGAGGTGGGAGGGGGCTAGTCCCGGATTTTTTGTGGCACGTTAAGGTGTGACCAGCACGAATGCAGCTTGGTTGCGTGGCGGTGCTTCCTTATCCTGACCGAGTCTCCTGTTCTCAGAGGCGAAATCACAGCACGATGCATTCTGTCAAAGCATGCTTTCATTCACCTTTGGTTTTCCTTTATCATGTTATTCATGGAGGTTAGGTGGTCCAAGAGCAGCTTTAGGTCACGGCCCTGCCATTAGAAAGGCCAGATGAAGTGGTTGAATGTATTGTTGCTTGATAATAGGCATGTCATCAGCAGACCAGGGTCAACACTGCAGCTCTGTCTCAGTTAATGGCCAATCTCACTTTTCAGGGACTCATTAAACCCTACCATTTGCTTTTGGGTTGTAGACAGCCATCCTGCTGTGCTTGATGTCATAAGCCTTGAAGTATGTTGAAAAATCTGTAGAAATGAACTGAGGCCTGTTACCTGTGGTTATCCAGGTAGCTTTAGCTGTCCCCAGCAGAAACAATGTTATACTGAATTATACTGAAGAAAACTGTACCAATTACATAAATGTATCATTGTTCTTCTGTGAACATAATCTACCAATGCTAGACTTCACTGTAGTCAATGTCCCTGGAACTAGTTGTGCAGAGCAAAGACAGTTGGCTACATTTAAAATATTGTACATGTCCATAAAGGATCCACTTTGTTCATTGTAATAACCAATTAAAAGATCATTTTGGAAAGCTGATGTTTTTGTTTTTCTTGTTTAAATCGTGTAATAAAACCAATGACAAATGTCAGTGTCATGAAATTTGGCATGACTTTACATTATGTGTGTTTAAAGTACTCATATATCATAAATCTATGAATCACAATATTTTATGTATATCTGTATGTTGTATATGCCAAACATCTCTTTTATAACAAAATTATGATTGTTCAGATAAAACTGATTGGCATGAATGACAAGTAAAGCTGTTTTAGTAACTAAATAATTTTGACCATTTCAATGATGGCATAAAATTTACATTTACATTTATTCATTTGGCAGATGCCTTTTAGCCAAAGCGACTTACAAATGAGGCAGAGTACAACACAAGCAAAAACCACAAGGAGTGGCCAGGTTTCAATGGTTGGCCAGACAAAATTATAGCAGCATCCTCCCATTGGATTCCCTTAAGCACTGAAGTAAATCTAAAAGTATCTAATAGAAAATATATAAGTGGTCTTAGTATATTGCCTTTACATTTACATTTTACATTTTTGGCATTTATCATCTTTTGGCATTTTGGCATCTTATCCAGAGCAACTTACAATGTTATCCATTTATACAACATAACTTTTCCAATAATGACTCAATAATATCAATATAAAACACAACAAAACTGCTGTATACTAAACTGCTCATAATAACATCAGGAAGTAAAAATGACTTGCAGGAAAAAGGTGACACATCCTTGCGTTGCCACAAGAGGGAGATGTTGTGTCAACTGACTGCAGCCGCTGAGAGAAGCTCAAAACCTCTGCCTTTAATACCCATGTAATTACAATAAAATGATCAACACTCATGTAAAAAATTACACAGGTTAAATGTGGCTCGGGGTGAATACACTGCTCACTTGACTCTATAAAAAACTCATGTTATGTAGAAATAATTAATCTTAATGCACTTCTGAGCATTGCACATTTTTTAGAAAGCTTAATTTGTGAAAATAGCTCCTCATTATGATTAAGAATTCAGTTACACAAGTTTATAATTTAATGTAAATTATGAATTTGTAAATCATGAATTTGATGAATTACTGAAGCAGAGAACTTTAAGTTCTTCTTTAAGTAACTTTAAACTGTTAATCATACATATCATCGGAAGAACTTTTTTCTAAGATAAATGATTTGATCATTAACATGTGTGATATTGCTATTCCATGGATGTAAATTTGAAAATTTGACAATGTAAATTTAAAGTACCCAGAAAGGCCTCAGCTGAAGCATATTATTGTACATCCTTAACTAGCTCACCAGTAGAGGGCGACGTGTGCAAAGCTCATTGCCTGGCACGCCTGCGTCTGGAGGAATTCCTTGGAGAGTTTCCCACTGTGCTTTGGCATGCTGAGTGGAGTTTCTATGGTCATAATAAACCTCTGATGAGGCTTTTGTTGCCCTGATGACAGGCATTCAGCGCGCGGCGTAATTGCTGAGGTGAAGCAGCTCATTCTGCCGCTGCCTAGTTCCCAGTGTGAAGGTGCTGGGAGGCAGCCTGGCTGTCTGCAGTCCAGTGGATCAAAGCCCTGTGCAGGCATCTGGTTTGACTCTAACCTCCCTTTTACCCTCAAAAAGTCTGCTTAAAAAGTCATAAGGAAAATGGATACTTGTACCTGTCCCCTAGGCCATGAACACATTAGCTCTTTCAGCTGAAAGTTAAATTCACATTCACATTAAGCAGCACAGCAGTTTTGAAATGGTATGAAAATGTGTTTTTTTTTTTCAAAAGCTGCATTTTTTCCCTCCCCTTCAACACTAAAAGGTTCAGGTATAGTAATTACTTTTATTACCTCCATTACTTAATGCATTCAGAATGCAAGTAGGTGAGAGTGCAGGTAGTACTGGAACTTGGTTAAAGTGGAATGATTTTCTCAGTTACCTCAGTACAAAGGGAGGGAAAAAATATCCAAAAGAGAGGAGGTCATCAAATCAAAACCAAACTTTATTAAGGCTCTGTGTCTCATTCGCATGTTTATTTTCTCAATTTGATTTGTTTTGAACAGATTAGAATTGTATTTCACTATACGGTAGAAGGCGCAAGCATTTCTGTAGTCTTCTGGATGACCTCAGAGATTCACAATGCCTGTTTTAAAGTTTGCTTTTTTTGCCTTCCATGAGAAAATCTTATAAATTGCTGAAGGCAGCATGGAAACCACAGAGTGCTCTTTTGTGACAATTCGCCTTGGAGAACACAAAACATTGTAACTCAAGCAAGTTTGTGTCAACAGGACAAAAGGCACAACAAAAAAAGTAAAACGCTGTGACTATATCAGAAAATATGACTCGCTTTGGGTAGCGATACGGTACACTACAGACTGCTGTGACAGACCTACCCTGTGTCAGACTGACTAATCTGTTGTAAATGTTTTGTGTTCTCGTCAAAAGGAGTAAAGGCTTAATCCTGTGCCTAAAGGCACAATTAACCCCGGTGTAAAGGAGGGTCAAGTGAAGAACTAATGTTTCACATGTAATTATCCATTAGGCAGGGGCTTTGAATATAATTAAAGAAGAAGACCAGGGAGAAACGTAGATGTATTTTAGTTTTTTCCAGGCTCAGCTACAAAGGAATGTTTGGTGAGGGTTACTTAGCAGTGGAAACAGCCGTCCCGTGTTGCGTGGCGGTGCTCATGGGTGTACCGACAGGAATACAGCTCGGAGACATAAGACATGGCTCTGTGTCATGAACAGAGACATTTTTAAGCAAGAAGTTCTTCCAGGAACATTCGGTCTCAGTCTACAGCCAATTAGTTATTATAATTCCTTCCGAAATTAAGTATCAGAGTTATTATTTTACCTCAAGATTAAGTTGGATTAAGAAAAAAAAGAGGACCCTGGCTTGGCTATTCAGATGAATCGCCCAAAGCACAAAACAAACCTTTATTTCATAATTAAATCATTTTAGTCTTTGCGTCAAGAAGTGAATACTTAGACACTTAAATAGTAGAATTCTTGACATGACATTTGACTTCCCTGACTGCTTGAAGAACAGTGACTATTTGCAGTCCCAACATATTTTTTAAAACACATAAATGCTTTCCTCCCCAGGCTGAACAGCAGACAAAGGAAATAAAAGCTATTTTATGGTGAAGACCTTTATCTGCCCCTGGAAAAAAAATATGAACTCAGATCTGCAATAGGGTCAAGTGACAGGGATATAATAGGACAAGGATGGTCCTTTTTTTGAGTCTATGAAACTGAGACGATGCAATTATGACTGGCTAATGATAAAGGTTGCCATTCTGGACACTGTTCTGTAAAAGAAACATTTCTGTTGGCAGTACGCTGGAAGCTTTTCTTTTCTCCCCCTTTTGATGGACTCACTGTTAGTCTTGGAATCCATCTATCTGCAACCCAATACAGACACAAGCCCCCGGGCATTTTGTTGCGTTGTGTTGTGTTTTCTTAGAGACTCAATAACAGGCAAACAATGCTGCTTCATTGGTTGTATGCAGGCTGTATAGGGCTGTTTCATTTTGATGAGGGGTAATTAATCCTATTGACCCTGAATGTATTATGGAAAAACAAAACTCACAACTCGGGTTGATTGTGATATTTTGATGAATTGTACTAATTAATGCTGTGGGAACACAATACCAAATGACATTTCTGCACTTGCAAATGTGCTCGTGCAGTGCCTATTTTCCAAATACATAGCAAAATATTTTTATTGTGATTTACGCAGATTTTTCCAGTTCAGTCTTAGCATCCTGAGGGAACTATCATGGGCCCTTTTATGTAATCAAATTAAATGCACTACTAGTCCAGGTTTGTGGCTATTTGGGAGAGTGTCCATTCTGAATGGTGGTAAGCCTGTTCCTATTTGTTTGTAGCTCCTGTGTTAACAGCATTTAAACTGTATAGTCATTGTCCAAAGAATCAACCCTTTACACAGAGAAATTGGATATACAGTATGGGAGTCATTTGTGTTTCTGTGATGAAGCAAAAGAAGAAATGATCACTTTTGTTGTTGCTGTTGTTGTTGTTGTCGTCAGTAATCATTATTCGAAAGTCATTTATCTTTTGGATCGGATATAGTTGTGCCTCTTTTCATGTAAAAAATCCCAAGAATAGGTTTACTCCTGCTAAGGTACAGGGTTGAGTAGGGTTAGAAACTGTCATTGTGAATGGAATTGCACAAAGTAAGTTTCACCTTTTAGATGGAAAATATTTCAAATGGCCTGAAATAGGCCTTAAATAGAGCAGGTGCAGTATGTGGTGTCCTCTGACTCCTTTTAGCTGAATATAATGCAGTATGTGGTGTCCTCTGACTCCTTTTAGCTGAATATAATGCAGTATGTGAGAGTAATTTCATCAGTTGGGGATGCCCATTGATTGGTAAAGTCTGTGTAAATGATGTTACGAGCTGAAAAAAATCACTTTGACGAAGATGATGGAGAACGAGTATATTGATTCTTGGAAATTCTGTTAGTTAGCACTATGGCACGGAGAGGATTTGAAGCATTTACTGAAAATAAGTCACATGCTGTTCCTGCTTACATATGCCATTATACCTCCTGTCAGAGAAACATGTTTGCTCAAATTCAAGCTGCAGGTGAAAGGAAATGTCAGAGGGTGAGCCATCTTAATTGATATGAAAATACCACCGGTTTTGGCTCATCTCAGGTCACTCAACCTGTTATTCAGGATGTTGTTTACCTCCCACGGTCTGTGTTTCAGCCATTATACTATAATACATACGCGTATTACTATATATACGTACTACTGGTATACCATGTATTACTGCTATAACTACTACTGCAGAAAATTATTCATTCTACTGATATGATGTGCCCCCGTGCCATCTTTTAGCATTTTAATTGGGTTCACTTACATTGGCACAATGGGTTATTCCTACTGTCCTTCATAATAAAACACATGTTTGTTTAAGGATTATTATCAAGGAGCTTGGTAGAGCTCACTGAGCACAGAGAACATATTTAAACTCATTGCTGCAGGGGTAAATACATTTCAATTCCCAGTGCAATTCCTTCATTAAGTTGTCCCTTTTAATTCAACTGGAGGACATTTTGGGAAATATGCACCTTACATTTTTATTAGTATGTGTATCTTCAGATAGGTTCAGCAGAATCATGAATGCTTATGGTGGTAGCTGCTTCTGAGACAGGCGAAAAAAGAGAAACGAGGGCATCCTTGGAGGAATTTTAAGGTTTTACTTGTGTCTTGCACATCTAATACTGATTAAAAATGTCAGCACTTTGTGTTGATGGTTGATTTAACCAACACATGAAAAAAGGTAGAAGAACCGATCCACTACTTTGTAGAGTTACTGTGCATCAGAGCATGTGTTAAATGACTAAATGTGTTTGTAAATATTAAATGTTACGCAAGCTCAGGAGATGAGTTTTTGTAAAATGTGAGCAAGTGTGTTACTCTTTAAAATGTTCAAAA
This sequence comes from Megalops cyprinoides, assembly GCF_013368585.1. Taxonomy (NCBI): domain Eukaryota; kingdom Metazoa; phylum Chordata; class Actinopteri; order Elopiformes; family Megalopidae; genus Megalops; species Megalops cyprinoides. The sequence continues at coordinate 10,661,864 of NC_050598.1, forward strand.
ATTTTAAAGAGAAATCACATAAAACAAAAGAAATTTTCGTAGAATGACTGCTTTAACTGCAGCTTCTGTTGCTACTAATACAACTACAACCACCACCATGTTAACCTTTATAACTGCTAGCCCCTCTACAATGTATACCCTTTTGCTGTTCCCAAATTGTCTTCCTCCTCCCTGAAACTCCTCCCTCACAATACCTCACAATTATTGTCACATGTCACCAACACCCCCACCCCCCAAAAAAAGTATTAATAAAATTCATTAGATTTATCAAGAAAATCAAGAGGATCGACACATTAGAACATTAGAACATAGGTCAGAACACAAATATTTTTCAATAGTATGCAACAATGCCTTTGCCATCGAGAGCTAACAGAAAAAGGGTGATGACACAGATACATTTAACCTGAGGGCAGTAATGATGTGATGAAAAATTTGAACGTTTGCCCCCTTTTTAAAAATTTTCAATTTTCTTTTGTTTCTGTATGAATCCAATACAGGAGGCTTAATAACTTCTGTAGCAACACGTAGCAATTCTTTTTATGTAGCAAGCAACAACACAATTTTAACAGAACCCAATGGTATGCATTTAAATACCAATCCCTCTCATAATATCAGAATCAGAATCAGAATTTCTTTGAATTCTTTGAATGTCATTGCAACATGTACAACGAAATTTGAGTGCAATCCTCAACAGTGCAAAGATCAATAAAAAAGCTAGTAAAATAATCTATAAAAATAATTTAAAAGTAAGACTATAAAAAAGTAAAAATGGTAGAACACAAGTAAAAACACCCAGAGATATCTACATTGAAAAAATTGCACAAATCAGAAAGATTGCACAGATCCCTTGTTGCAGAGTGAAGAACCCTGAGCATTAATTGCACAGATCCCTTATTGCACAGTGAATGTGAACATTATGTTTTGTGGCATTTAAAGCTTGTACAGCTGTGGGATAAAAACTGTTTTTGAGTCAAGTTTGTCCTCGTTCTAATGGCTCTGTACTGTCTGCTCTGTTCGAACAGAGAGTGACCGGGGTGGGATGTGTCCTTTATGATGTTATGGGCTCTCTTGAGGCAGCGACGACCCTGCGAAGCTCTTTTTGTGTGCCACAGTGCAGCTGGAAAACTACACACAGAGGCAGTAAGTGAGAATGCTCTCTATGGTGGAGTGGTAGAAGGACAAGAGAATATTGCCTATCCCCAGACTGGAGCCTGTCCTTCAGACTGATTTAGATTTATTTCTACTAACTGTTGAATGATTCACTACCTTGATCTAAAGACAGGCAATTCAGAAAACAAATACTGTACTTGATTTGCCTACAGTGCAATTAGCATTTAACAAATGTGATTATTATTGAATCTCCATTTGTTTTGTGAAAGTATTTGCTGGTTCTTTCTTCACATAATGTACAGTGGCTGTTCTTACATTTCAAATATTGTTTCTCCCACAATAAGATTAGCATTTCAGCTTTGAAGTTTGTTCTATTTTGTTCTTTACTCAAACTGTTTTTTTATGTGAATGAGCAAATGATAGATGGTATTATTGTGTAGCAAGTTTTATTTGTCCTACTTTAGAAAGTAACTGATACTGCTATTTGACTGTTTGTATCCAGTATTAAGCATTCTGTTATTCCATTAGTATTTACATCATTTCCTCAGGAAAAAAATAGGACTGATCATTCATTTTTCTCCCTTCAGAATGCTATTACATGTAAACTGAAATAATGGTAGTCTGAAGACCCCTTCTTGGATTTCGAATAGCAGTCACTATTTGGAACAAAAGGACATTATGTAGATGTCAGACAAATTGGCTAAGTAAATCCAAATATACACAAATGGCCCCCATGCTCTCCTTGTGGTAGCAGTAGCTTTGTGGATATACTTCATTATATTTTGTGATCAATGATAAAATTTTCTCCTGAAATTTCCTTCACCATTGGTAATGGGAATACACAGCGCTTAGCTTTACAGATGCCTTCATCATCCATGAAGGCTCAAAGTTCTGTGACTGGTATTGAAACATAATTAATCAAATAAAAAGCTGATTTATTAATGCATTTTGCCTTCAATAATATACACCTTTCATTTCATAAATGTTTATGTATTTACATTGAAACTGAAAACTCATTTTCACATTGAAGTTCATTAACATGAATTAATTAATGATTTAAACACGAAGGAACAGAATACTGTGCTACCTAGGTATACACCCAAAAAATTAAGTGACATTTTTGAAGAGAAGACAAATGTGTAGAAGATACATAATTAAAAAGGAAGAAATTCAGTGCAAGCTGCCGTCTGTGAACACTCTTTACGTCTGGTGAGATTTGCACAAACACATTTTTCACAAATTATACAACATCATAATTTTGTGCCATCATAAGTTTGTGCCAACATAGAGGTGGCAGGAGTGCTACTTTCCCTGGGGTGAAACAAGAGATTGAAGGAAGAACTAGCTCACTAGAGCTGTGACTCAAAGAGCCCCCCTCAGTCCAGCCACAGTAACACAGCCAGTATCAGGCAGTAACTGGCTAGAGAACTGCACTGAGAAGGCTGCAGTTTTGAATTCAAGATGAACCCACTGCTGTTTCACTAAGCAAGGTACTTACCTGCATTTTCCCAGTAAAGCAGCAAGTAAATGGGTAATTCACATTAACTGTCCCATCACTGCTGTACTTCATCTCCTGGGGGGAGGGGGGGGGGGGGTGATTTATATGTTTTTCACTCTAACAGCTGTACTCTTATCCTGCATAGTACTATATGTATATATAGCACTAAATTTACATATTGGTTAATTAGCTAATAAAACAGAGTGCATATGGCAGTGGTTACCTTAATTCTAAAATAATTGCAGTCATGCTACGCACAATTTGTTTTGCTAATTGTTTGCCAATTGATAAAATATTTTGATGGATAGATGTTATTAACTCCATTTACTCCCCAAGTGTTCAACAAATTCCTTGTACTTTGCAAGATAAAACATCTGTGGCCTACATAGAAAACTTTATCTGCTGTCATAAACATGATATAAAGTATTAACCAAATAAATCCGGAAGTGTAGCAAGAGGCAGTCATTCCACTGATGTAGTCACAAATTCTGCAGTGCATTGTGGGACACTGTCCAAACGTGCTTACGGCAACCAAAAGGGAAGATAGGTAATGTATAAATAACAGAGGTTTTCTATCCATCATCTGTCCTGCATTACAGCAAAGGTTTGGCACTACTTTGAAGCTGCATTGTGAACATAAAACACTATTCCTTGACTATTCTTCCTCTTGTTACTATTTTTAAATTTCTGGTTTGATTGACTACATCCCAAACCACTCCCTCCCCCGTTGCACACACAAAATACTCTTTGCATGATGTGACATGATGTGATAAGTGACACAACAGTGGCCATGTCAGCTGGTGAGGAGCAGGGGAGTGGGGAACTAGTTCAAACTTAGCTTGATGTAGATTTATTTCAGTAAACCGTCTCACTTTCATAACCTTTCTCAGCTAAACATTTGTGTGCTGCTGTGTCCCCCATTGTCCCTGTTTCTGTTTTTCCTGGCTTTTTTTTCTCCTATGATACAAAAACTTGAGGGATGTTTGTACTCTTCCCTTTGCCTGAGGCCTGCGCCTTTGTAAACAGTCCAAAACTGCTAGGTCTTGGGGAAACCTTTAGATATGAAGATGGCAACACTCTGCTACTCCTAAAATAATTCAACAGGGGAACAACAAGGGCTTTGGGGCACATTTGTAATAAAGTAAAAAAAAAAAAGGAAAACGATGCAACAGCAAATGTTGTTTGTTCAGACAAGACTTCTAGGAGTGTCCTCTGTGCATCAAATAAAGTTCAATATTGGGAGTGGGGCATCATAGCAAGACTCATTTTACATGTCACAATTACAAAGGTAGTGACAAAATGCAAAGAGAGTGGGGTTTGATGCTGTATGTGTTTAGGGTTCAAGGTCTTTTTCAGTGCTTTACCAATACATTGTTGAAACACACCTAATATTGCAACAGCCTTAGTCATCTGATTGTGGGTGGAATGAATGATCAAGCAAGGGTGTTGGTGGTGGTGTGTGTGTGATAGTGTGTTGTGTAGGGGTGGGGTGGGGTGGGGTGGGGTGGGGGGGTGTCCCTGGCTACATGTCATCTCCTTGACTACGTATCATCTCCCCAGTGACCCATTTGATGGCAGTCCAGAAAAGCAGAGGTAATTGCTCCCTTTGCTGTTGGAACAAGCCTGTGATCATTTTTATCATAGCCTGCTCCAGGCACTTCATATTAATTTGAAGGTTGAGAGGCCTTTGAAGCATTACTTACTAATTATGACAGCACTTACGGAATCTGTGAGTAATACTACCGCAAACAGGCTCTGTAAGTGAGTGCAGTTTACCGGTGAAGGTAATGACTGGGGTGAGTGTGTTCAAGGTGCAGAAGTTCATACTGACAGAGCAGGGTGGAGAAAAGTTCAGCACAGTGCGAGTGGGGCAACAGAATAGTGTCTGATGTCCGTTTCTGTGAAGGCTGTGTATGTGTGCATGCGTGTGCGCGCACCTGTGTGTGTGTGTGTGTGTGTTTGATTTTATGTTTTCTATTATAAAACTTTTACAGTAACATCCACATACAGGCTTTCTCTGTAGATGCAGTAGGCCATAAACTTGCATTTCATTGCTGTCAAATTATTAAGGAAGCACTTAATTAGAAATCAGAATTTACCAGGAAACATTTCATGCAAATGGAATCCAGAAACAATGTAATGAGCCTGTTAATGAGAAGCCATCCTTTTTCATCTGGTTGTAAACTGCAGTTTGGTTCTACAAACAGCTCACTGAAATGGAAGCTTAATGGCCCCAGACTTGAGTGAGCTATGCAATTTCATAATTTATTTGATGACTTACATGTTTGACTGTAAAACCTGGCATGTGAATGACCCTTCTCCTCTTAGGTTACTTAAAAATGACAGTTCACCGAGACAGCAATACTCGGTTGGCGTGTATTTCACAAGAAAAATGAACATGGAAAAAAAAATACTTTTATTGCTCTTGAGAAAATGCAGGCAAAGTAGATGAGGTTGAAGAAAAGCCTCTGCATCAGGAATTCCTGGAATGCAGTATAAATATAGGTTAATGAAACTCTGAGCTGACAGCAGCATAGCCATCAGGCCCTCAACATGTTTTCAGACCTCATGTGGAGGGTTTTTTTTCCCTTTTTTAAGCGGGCACCTCGGGGCTAGCAGATCACAGAGGTCCACCTTTTTGTGATTATCCTCTCCGGGGCCAGGGGTATTTACAGTAAATCACCCTCCGCAGTCAGGACGGGGTAATTCGGCGTAGTCATGCACCAAGCCGACCCCTGCCGTGAGTTTGTCTACAGACACCTCCACCGGCCACACTTTTGATTTCCTGAGCATGAGAACACCCTGGCTCTCTGCTGGGGGCCGCTGGCCTGATATTCAACCGCAGAAAAAAAAGTTATTGCCTCTCCCCCCTTGTGTCAGCTCATCACCACAGGAAATGCATCTTTAATTAGACTAGTGGCACTGATCAAATGAGGGAAAAGCTTTTTTCTTCATACTAGAGTCCTGTTTTTAGATGGATAATTATTTGGTATGAAGATGATAGGCCTCATTTGCATATTGGAATAAGGAACTAGCAATACTTTTAATAAGGAACAATAATGGTTAAAAGTCACCTCAACCGAAATCAACCGAAATCAGAAAAATGCCTTTTTAGTTTGATAATGAAATTTATAATTAAAGCTTTACAGTGATGGTGAGTGCTAATTGTGTTATTACATGTTTACTCCAGTTTATTTGAAATGTGTTACTTTTATGTTTTATGCAGTTAAAAGCACAAGATGCTTTGTTCACGTGCATTTTGAATAAAAGAAATTATTTTTTTCTCCATCAAGTCTGTTACATTTCCTTGGTTACACACAGCACACCCTAAGCTGCACACAATCATCCTTTCATCAGCAATTATACACAGAAAATAACTCAAGCCACACCATTGGCCATTCAAACTACTAGTCACAATAACAAGTCAAGAAGGGCAGTAGTGTAAGTGAAGATATCAGCACACAGCACACTCTTACTCTAACATGAAGTTTGACGTAGAGGTAGATTTCAATAATAATTACTGAAGTGGTTGTAAGTTAGCTAAATACAGTTAACAAGTTAATTAATTTCATCACAAAAATTGATGTTACCAAGGTAGAACAGTCAGCCAGAACAGGTTAGCTAGCTAACAAGCTAGGACAGGTTAGCTAGCTGGTACTAGATGAACAAGTCAGCCTAGTTTGTCGTAGTGTTGACAAGGTTTGCTGTTACCAGAGGCTCATATAAGAAGCTTTTGTTAGCCACTCATTAATCTCTCATGTACTGTATGTCTTCATACTGGGCTAAGATTAGCCAGGTAGTGTTACAGTATTACGAAGCCCCACATTCATGAGATTTCTAATATCATGTTGGCTTGCTGCCTACATGTGTGAGATAGCCAACAAAACTAAATATTTTGTGTGTATGTGTGTGTGTGTGTGTGTGTGTGTGTGTGTGTGTGTGTGTGTGTGAGTATGTGTGTGTGTGTGCTCTTCCATTTCGATGAATACACCTGGAATTGCACAGATCAGGTAATACACTCTACACTTGAATAATTTACACATCATGGTAAATGATTCTAAAAAATGAAACACAAAAGTACTTTTACCTGACTATTTTTAATATGATACATTTTTACTCTTACTCAAATAGTTCCCTGAAAAATAATTTTAATTCTACTCAGGTGAATATTCTCTGAGGTAACACTCCTACTTAGGTAGGACTTTCCAGTAGTTCTTCCACCAGTGACACACTCACAGATGAATACATAAGAACAGTCATATGAGCATACATGGAAACCAGACACCATAATCTGTAGTGAGAGATGTTTTTCTCTTCATAATTTCATCCATCAATTTGTTAGTCAGTCTTTTCTTGTATGTGTGTTTGAATTGCAGAGGGAACATTCTGTGTGGTTTGGTAAAATAAAAGAATGGGACACAAATTAGGGTCTGTCAATACACATGTGTTTTGTAAATGAAGAGGCAAGCTGACGCTGTGGGGCTGACTCACTGCTTAGGTGAGTTGAGTACAGTGTTAATGGCAGTTCCCAGGGTAAAACTGCAAACAGGAGGTCAACTTCTTTTGTACGTACTCCTCAGAGAGACACATCCTAATCCCCTGGCACCATGGAAATCTCAGGTAATTGAAGGAAGGTATAATTAGATGAAGAATGTTCTCAGATGAGTAAATCAAGAGCTCTCTGAGGTGTGTTGAATGTTTCATTACAGAGAAGCGCTGTACTTTGTACCTCAGTTTTATGAACCCTTCACGACACATTGTAGATTTGGCTGTGACAGTTTCGATAATGCTTGGTGACTTAACTCTCCAACAGTGGCTCGGGTGATGTCACCTGTCAACACAAATGAGCATAATGAGTGTATATATCACAGGGTAGGAGAGGATTAGGGAAGCTATGTGTCTCTTATTGTAACCTATACACAAATTAATAGTATAGACAATGTGTATGCAGTAAATCCCTACAGTAAAGCAAAAAGGAGAGGGTCTGTCATGCAAAAGATTCATTTTGCAAAACAATTTTTGTTTGATAACTAAAATGCTATTTTCTCCACAATAAACTTAATTACAGGCTTAATTAGAGACAAAAGTGTCGTCACATGCATTTCAGTTCATTGTAAGCAATTGCACAAACAGGCTTAATTATAAGGCATGCTTCCTTATTAATGATATTACTTTATAATGATGAAGAAGACAGTACTTAAGCATAAAGAAACTAATTCAAAGCAACACATCTTTTTGATAAATTACAGGGTAAGTCTTGCATTAACACAAATTGCTGTTTTCAATTAAAACACTCCTTGAAGGCAACATTTAGGACCTAGTCATAAAGGGTCCTTCCTTTCCGTCCTAAGGATCTCACACGGCTGTGAAAATCATATGAAGAAAAAAGCAAGATTGTCAATTCTGCTATTATAAAATCCTTGTTCATGGTAAGAGATTTTAGCTAAGTAAGAATTTAATTTCATAATACAGTGTTGTCTGTAAACACATTGTCAGGCTAAGTGATTAGCAAGCTGGGAGAGCCTTTTAATCAGGGCTGTAGACTGAAATGGCCTCAGCTGGTGCCTTTTAAATGACAGGAGTTCCATTTTGCAACCACACAGCCAGATTTCTCCTGATGCGGTCTGGTGCATTGTTTATATGAAGAGGTATTTCTACAAAGTTGCAAAGTCAAACAACAGCGGTTTTGGGGCCTACGTTTGCCTCGGAAGAGTCTTAATTTAGCCCTTCGGTGAGAGAAAAGCTTGTGCAAAGATGAATTATGTATGGGCTACACCCGAGAGTGTAACTTTAATGTAAACGGTTATCTAAAAGATAAGCAATACTTGCCTTATATGCTAGAAACCACAACCGCATATCCTGACCTCTGGAAGTAATAAATCTAAACCTTGTTTTTTCTAATCTACTGTATGCAAACAGTGCACCAATGGCTTTATAATGTGCATATGGGACAGTACTGCAGGATTGATCAGCATTCTGTTTACTCCCTTGGCTTCTAGATGAAGATGTTGTGTAAGACGGCTTTGTTTTAACAAATGACCTGCTTCAGAATATGACTTTCAAACCCTATGTATTGAAAGTGAAAGAAATGAAAATCAGTTGCTTAACTGTAAATGATGATGTCTTTGAAATTAACATCAGCTGTAAGGCAATACAATTGCAGTGGGCTAACGGAATCAACAAATGAAGATGGGACCCATTAATCAAGCCACTGGGCCAAGTTTGTGGAACTGCAGAATAATCTCACTGCTTGATTACATCCAACGGTGCCTATGACAAGGCTTATCTTGGGAGGCCTGTTTTGATTCAGCATTATGGAAAAGAATGGTCCTGCCATATTTTATTTTTATCTTATTACTATTATTATTACGAGATCAAGTCTTTTCATCATGTTGACAACTGTTAGCATTCGCAGTCCTTTGCAGTACAGTTAGCATTGTGGAAAAAAAATGCAAGTCCCTTATTAGGTTTATACATTTATGGCATTTATCCATCCTGAAAGCTGGGACTTGTGATATAATTTAGTTTCATGCAGCAGTATTGTTTCACTTAGCAAACATAGCTTCAGCGCACCGGGTGATAATTCTCCTTACAGTAAAGTGGGCTGGAAAACATACCTCACTCAAATGTCTCAGAAACAGCTGTAGATAAACAGTAACTAACCATGTTGTTTTGTTTTTGCAACCTGTTACGTGCGGCGCACTGTGCGTGTGGAGTCTGGGCCGCCTGCGTCTTGGTATTCCTCCCTCTCTCTTCGCCCGCTACTTCCCGCTACAACCATATAACCTGCTGGTTCATATCCATGATACTATTGTCCTCTGTATTGATGTGGTGCAGCATAGCTTTGTTTAGCCATGATTACACTCTCTTTGATTCCTTTGCTTGCCTCTCTTGGATGCCCCCCACCCCTTTCTAAAGCTTTCAGCCAGCGAGAGCATTGTAAATTTTGGGCTTGCATGACTGATATCCAGAACCTCTTATTTCACAGACCACTGGTGCCAGAACCTTTCCCAGACAATAGGTTGAATCCTTCTCTAGGAATTACATTTTTGTTTGGCGAGTCAGGGGGTGGTGGTGGTAGACTCAATGCGTGTCCTATAAATTGTTGAGTGGTCTGCAGAGCTTGGAACCTGACCTCAGCTCTCAGACAGACATATGGTCGATAGGGTTTCAAAAAGAATAAAACAAGAACAAAACTAGATGTCGAGTTTCAAGAAACTTAGATTTGCGGTGTATTTTTATACATTGTATAGAGGAAATACGAAGCATAAATCAGTAACTTGCAATATCACTTTTTATGCAGGACTGTTAAACCATCTATGAATAAGTAACTGAAATTATAGCCCATGTATATATTGCACAATACAAAAAAATGACTTTTTTTCTTTCCAAAGAATACCCCTTTACAGAGTTTTAAAGATGTACTGGAATACAATTGTTCTTTTCTAAGTAAATGATGCTGACATAAGACAGGAACTGCAGTGCTCTATGAGAGATAGTTCAAGCTGATATAAATACAGATGTCCAGACCTGTGCTTATCAGTGTCCTTTCAGCCAGCATCCATACCACCCTACAACTCCCTCCTCTTTGATGGCTGAAGCTAAGAAGGGATGGGCCTCTTGGGTACCTCTTGGGCAAACTGAGTTGCTGCTGGAAGCAGTGTTGGTGGGCCAATAGGGGGACGTTTACCATCTGGACATAACAGGGAGCTGCTGCCTCGGGCAGTGATGGGGACACTATGCTGTAGGAGATGCCATCTTTCAGATGTGAGGTTAAACCAAGTTTCCTGACTCTCTATGGCCATTATCTGGCAGAATAGGTGGTTTGCCAGTGTCCAGTTTTGATATTTTCACTGTCACTGTACAGAGCATGGTTTCAGGAGAGGCGAGGGCTGACAACCAAAAACTGCAAGTTGTTAGAAAATGAGGAAAAACACACAAAACAGGCACCTCTGTTGAGTTGTTTAAAGTAGGACAGCTGCAAAAACTAGCGAGAGAGCCATGAAATAAGAAAGATAAAATAACAAAAGAGGAACTGCAGATGTGAAAATATACAATGAGGAATGTGTACAAACAATACTAACCTGTAGACAATATTTTAAGTTGTATCTTGCTTCCAGTCCCCAAAATATACCTTGAAGTTAGTCAGAGAGATAGACGGCTGTCCACAGACAGTTACGAATACATAACAACAAGCACAATAAGTGGAAATAAATAGTTTGGTAATTTCATAGAAACAGTTGCAGACTGTGTGATGGAGCTATGACAAGCGCTTAATAACCTGACAAATCTGTCCAGCAAGTAATGCTGTATGTCTCCAAAATTGTTGCTGAGTCTCAAGATGGTGGCATGCAATTCAGTGTCCCAGTTTTGAACCGGGGGTTGTTTGTCAGCCCTTGGCTCCTTGGATTCTGTAGCAGCCCAGTTGTAATGTGTTTCAGGTTAACTTGCCATAAAATTTCTGGCATTTTCAGAAACAGTAATATGCACACTAGTTCCTAGTGTGGTAGAGGTGCTTTTCACTGATAAAAATTCTTATCCTCTGATTAGATAAGCGCTTGGTTAGGGTGGGGGGTGAGGGGGAGAGGTATTATTGAAAATATGCACTTTCAGAAGAAAGACACATTTCTCATAACACAGGCTGACCAGTTCACTCCAAATTCAAAACAGCAGTTTTACTTCAGAGGTTTAAAGCAATGTTCTCATTTTTGAAACCCAGGGAAACCCACCCCTTACCCCTAGAAAATAATTTTAAAAGATACCACTGGTGGAATTATTGATACACAGTACATGTGAACCTGTGAACCTGACAAAATTAAAAAAAAAAAAACAATTTAACAGTTTTGGGACATGCATTGTACTGACATCACATGGGCCCTAAAACCAGACTGGTTTTCCGGCCCCTGTAAACTCACTGCATCACTGAAGCCAGAGAGGAAGAGGGAGAGAACCAATGCTGCAATATTCCTCCACAACCACATTGTGTCCATGATGCCAAGTCTATTTCATATAGCTGCCAACCCTAAATTAAGCTGTAATTATTTTCCCTGGCTGGCTCATTTCAGACTCATGTGTTGAAACACGCAAAGCAAATAGAGCCACACCTTGCTCTTAATTGCGGTAATATGATTCTTAAGCCGCAAGTAAGTTGCGCTCAATGTAATCTTTATAATGGTGTTTAGAGTAACAGGAAAAATACAAACTGCAATTATCTCTTCTGGAAAACACGACGAATTGGAGACCACACTGCGTCAATATACACATTCTCTCCTGCAAACACAACAGACTGGCGCTACATGCAATTCGCAGGCTCCAAATGGCTAAAGGAGAGCACTCAATGAGCATTTATTTATAGGCTAAATTTTCTGTTTACTCTGACTAGACCAGCAAACTACAGCGTAGACTTGAAGAGAGATAATTTGCATGCGTGGCTTTTTTTTACACAAATAAACTCCAATGGCTACTATAGTGTTCATCTGAATGACCACTTTTAAGTGGAATAAAGTGTTATTTTTTCAGAAACTCAACACAGACAGGAGGTCATGATGCATGCCTGTGTGTGTGTGTGTGTTGGTGTGTGTGTATGTGTAATAGTGTGTGTCATGAACAATGTGAACATTAAATATGCTAGGGTTATTTACAATAAAATCAAACAGGGCTTTGTGTTTTAAAAGCATTTACTCCTGGGAAAGGGAAAATTGCTTAGCTTTGGCTTTAAAAGTTGTACTCATGAGGTGAATAATTGCACATGCCATGGCTAATATCCTGGCGGCACAAAACAACACATAAAAGGCATGAGATGCAGAGATCTGACAGGACTGTAGTGAATTGCTGCTCAACCGCCAACAGGGAGATGCAAATATCTCATGCGATTAAGGAGTTGCAAACTTACTCAGATATGTCCAGAGGGCTTTTTTGGATGTATCACAGACAAACCATTTCAATGGAATAAATTGGATTTGCCATCCTTTGCTTTGTTCATATTAAAAAAGTAAATAGTATCCCTAACCTCTCCATCTTCCACTTTGAAACTGCTGATAGCCATAGAGATGCATGTCAGATAGGTTCATTCACAGCAACACTTAATGCAAATTCATTCATTTCAAAACGGAGTTTAATTACAGCAGCTATTGCCTTGTAATCATTCTTCTTAAAAACTGTGATTATAAGACGCATAATATACATCTGTGGTACTATCACAAAATAAATACAAATTATATGATATAATTCATCTAAACTGGCTTTAATCAGCCACTCATCTAAGTGCTTATAATGAGAATGTCTGTCTGAACAAACTACAATGAACACATCAATTAGACGCTCTTAAAACTCTGTAGGAAGCATTCTTCAACACAAAATCCTGGGGAATTATCTTGTAGTCTCAACCAATCAGCCATTTTTCTTCCACTTGATATATTTTGACTTACAGCTGTGTGCATTTTGTTTGAAACATGCTTTCAAAACTGCCTGTGAGGAATAACCTTTAACTTTACTCTGGTATTAGATTTCCATAACATTGTAAGAAAAAAAATGTTTGAAGTAGTTGCTGTGAGGGACCCATGCTTCAAAATGTTGTCAGGCTTAATGAAACGGCAAAATGGATAAGAAAATCTTTCAAGTTACACAATTATATAACAACATATAGTTCCAATTTGCAATGGTGCGTAATTTATTATGAAGCACTCTTTCAGGGAAAACGAGGGAATCTCAAACTCAATGACAGCTCATATTAAGCGTGCTATTTTCAAGGAAATTCGCTTTCACACCCCCTTCAGCCGCCGCTAAAAAACCATGAGACTGTTTAGTGCAACAGTAAATTATTGGGATTTCACAGTGGCCCTTATATGGGACATTCCAGAAGCGGTTGCTCGGGCTCGCGGAGGTGATTTTCAGATTAAAGTCCGGCTCCATGCGGCTCTGGGCCTTTGTTCCTCACCATCGCTCCAAACTCACAGCGGGTCCCGCGGCAAAACAGGAGCGCTAAATAGCCATAAAGCAGCACTAAATGAACTCCCACACTTTCTGTCTGTTCACCCGCTGACAGACCTTTACTTGGAAGTTAAAGCTAATTACCTGGAACAATAGGTGGACTCGGGCTTTACGGCGTTGTTACATTTTGTTTTTGTGGTTCGGTCCAATTGGTTAAAAACCTGCGGACAGACTTTGTCAAATGAATCTCTGAGGAGAAACAAACAAGGAATTAGTTGTTCTTTTTGTTAATTTTAGGCTCTGACACCTAACCTCACAGAAAGCTATCACAGTAAAATGCAGAGGGGGTCTGCTCTAAAACAGTTTACCTCAAAATTGTGAAAAACAGTGTTTTTTATTGCTCCAAGTCAACAGTGAGTTTTTGGGATGTGAGTTGTGCATTATCCTCTAATGGAATGCATGGAGTTGAGTGCCATGAGGCCAGAATCAAACAAGTGCCCTCTTAGCTCAAAGTCTTTTAAACTCAGGCACGATATTTTGCTTTCAATTGTCTATCCTCTAAATGACGGTGATATTAAAGGTTGTTTTTTGTTTTTGTTTTTCTACCTACTTTGTTTTTCCACCGAAGATTGATATTTTATTTTCAGGTCCATATCCTTTGTCCCTTCCTGAAACTCAGCATTATTCTTTCTTTTGCACTTCATTCTCATTCTCAGTCAACACACAGTTTTACTGTGTCAGAGGATTTGCAGTAAAACTGAGACTGAAAGGAGCTGCTTTATTGGAGAGAACTCTGGCTGGGAGCTGGACAGTAGTCAAAGATGGAGACAGTATGAATGTGTATCCCTCGAGCGGCTCCTCCTGTCATATCTCTGTCCCACTGATGGACAGCTGCTCTCCCTCTGAACCTTGTTAAATATGTATTCCCTTGTCACCAGCATGAAATGTGAAGCTGGGGTAGGTTCGGTGCTATTTTCCTGGTGGCTCGCTGCTCTAAATCACCTGTGCGCAGGTGTAATTGCAGAGTGTCGGGGGAGCAGCGCAGCCCTGCGGGAGTCCAGGCTGGGCTCAGGCGCCATGCGTTGCGTAAGCCGTGACGAGGGCTGGCCGGCACAGGAATTCACACGGCCTCAAGGTGACAGCTGACTCAAGGATGACACGACTCTCGCTCTGTGTGTGTGTGTGTGTGTGTTTGTGTGTGTGTCTATCTCAGGGAATGTGTGCCTGAGTGGACATGTGAGTGTGTGTGTGTGTGTGTGTGTGTGTGAGAGATAGAGAGAAAGGGAGAGAGACAGACTATAGGTGTGTGTGAATGAGAGATAGTGACTGTGTGTATGTGTGTGAGAGGGGGAGAAAGGGCCTGTGTGTCACTCACTGTTTGCAAGCATGTGTGCATGTGGGCGCCAATCTGTGTGTGTGTACTTCCGTGCCACTGTGCGTGGCTTCGTATGCATATAAAAATGTTCATGTCCAGATTCCCTTTTAGATACTACCCATGGCACAGAATCTAATGTAGACCATATTGTACAGTACTTAACTCACTTGGATCAGCTTTGAAACATTATGCCTCCATTTATTATGTAGCGTTTGCAGAAGCATATTACATTGATTAAGCTTCCATAATGAAGGATTTTGAATTTTCTAAAGAACAGGAAGGAATTACAATGAATGCATTGATGTTGCTTTTGGGGGGAGGGTGGAAGCAAAAAACCTAAAGCGAGGGCATATCTTTAAAGGAAAATGGGGCACACTAATTATTTTACTGAATATAGTAAATTAGACAGGACAGGGCTCTAGTTTGACCAAACTGCAATATGCATACCCTCTTCAAATATATTGCCATCTTATAATTATGTGACCTTCTACTTGATTACTTATGAACACACAAGAGTCTGGGGAAACTGGCAGTGCTCTACGATGAGTGACTTTTCTCCATTCTCCTTTTAAGCGATATTCTCTTTCTGCTTTAAAATGTGCCTGGGTTGTGACAGATTGGTTCTAACAGGGCTCTAATAAGAGACAAGATTCGGCCTTTATCCCATTTGTTCTGTGTGATGGAAGTGATTACTAAAGAGGGACAATTCAGACTGACTTGATTCATCGCTGAAGAGGCCTGGGTAGAACGGGGGTGGGTAGCATTTCCTCAGCATTTGAAGTAACGCAGCTTCTAAGCACTGAAAATGTGGGGATTGTTGTGAGCCAAAACGAGAGTCATATTTAGCATGACCCAACAAATATCTGAGTCTGTTTTAAAAGAGGAAATGCCACACTGTTTACGTCATTGTTGTAACAGCATTTTACAAAACCGGCAGCAAATTGGGATCAGCAGTTGTGAAAGTGGTGTGTTGAAAGGTGGGTGTTTATTTAATGTCTCACACATGGGAGGTAATGTAAGACAATGTTTTGTATGCAGTGAGTACTTGCTGCTGTATTAGATGACACTCAAATCAGCGCGGTCTTTCGCGCTGACGCTAACTTATCACAGAGCAAAGAGTTCCCTGGCCTTTTGAATACTCACTAAAGGGGCAGAACCAATCAAATCACATTTCCCTCAAGACCTGCTAACAGACACAAAGTGTTCACTAAAATAAACTGCCTCTTTTCCACAGCGCTCACATTAACAGGCTCGGATGACTTTCCTGACTCCCTCTTTTAGCAGCATGGCTCTCAGAGGCTTTGATCCTCCTGTTTACACAGCGCACTTGCCTGCCTGCCAAACCACCTCCAAGAGTTATTGGCAGAATGTGTTAAAGAAAAAAAGCATTGCGACAACATAATCCCTTAGAGAAAGAAACCGGAATCTTTCTGGGAAGAATCTGTGAGGTTTTTGGTTGTCTTTGGATGCCGGAAGCACTCACAGGTGTATAGTTCACCTCACTGGAGGCAGTTTGTCCTCACCGCGTTTTCACTGGGACTCAGGGGGTTAATGCCACAATTCTGCGACCTGTGGCACTCAGCACTCACTAAAGCGCTTGTTGTGTAGCCTTGGATGTGACAAGCTAGAATTCTGGGAGCTGTGTGACTGTGAAATGTCATGTGTTTTGACAGTGCCCCCAAAACAATTGACATGAGCACAGAGACTGAAAGAGGAGGCTCTGCTGTATATGTCTGACAAACCGGTTCTGCCATTTTTTTGTTTGTTTCATGACTTCCCTAATATCATGTGAACCTTTATTATTCTCTGCATGATGACTGATATCTGTTAGAGAATACTTACACCTGGATTCATATCATATCTAGGCTGTATGTCATTTCTGATATCATTTTGCTCAGGATTTTTGCGTGATGTTTTTTCCCTTGAAATATGATGTTTCATGGCAAATCCGTGAGGGAAGAGCATGCCTTGTTAAACAGCAGTGATGTTGTGATGTTTCTTGACAATGTTTGTTTCGTGGAGTACCAAAGCAGCATGGCTGTCCCCTTCCTAGATGAGCAGACCTCCCCAGATGGACGGTGTGCTTGTGGTAATTACCTGCGTGCACACGACCTCGGACAGAGCAATCTGGATGGGGCCTCTAATGAGAGGTCTAGACTTAGTGTCTCTCTGCCACCCACCTCTGGCTGTTTGTCCTTGCTTTAAAACCAGCTCATACTTCAGGTTCACAGACTGGAAAATAGGAAAATTATGAAGCTGCTTGTTTCCTTGGTCAGGCCTTATTTTACAGGCCTTTTTTACGGTCTTTCTCCATTCTCTAAGACATGATATGTGCCATAGAGAAAGAGTTGTTCAGATGCATTTGCATGCTTTCTTTTGTCATAAATGTTATCACTAACAGTATTTATTTTGTTTTTTTCCACTTTGTTTAATTGGGTAAATCAATCTATACATGTCAGTGAAGGGAAAAAAAAATATATTTTTTGACTGTGATTTTAATTGGAAGCAGCAACAATATTGCATAACCGATAATGAGAATGGAGTATTCTCAATAAAAAAAGAGACAAAAGCAAACGGAAAAAAGCTGTTATGGTATGAAAGCCTGTGTGCATTTGACAGAAATGTACCTGAAATGAAATGAAATCACCTCTGTAGGAAAGAGCAATCACAATAGGTGAGTACCACACATTACTCCGCATCATGCCACCCACGCCACTTTTTTTCCCAGCATGCCTACCACGATGAACTCTTGGTCATCTCCAATGGTCAAAATTCAACAGTTTAGAATTGTTGTTTTCTGTCTAGAACTGTCGTAGAAGGCTGAGATTAGAGGTGCTCCACCTTTTATTCTAAAACAGGAATGTGAAAACGCGTTGTGCTGAAAATTAAGATTTGCCTCCCAAGCCTACTATTTACTCATTTCATTCCTTACGATGTGCCCATTTTGTGGTGCTTGTTGCAGGGAAGAAGCACATATGTCTATGCAATATTTACGGCCTTTGAAAATTGACACAAGAATGTACATGTAAATGGCCAACGTAAAGTAAAACGACAACTAAATCTGAACAAATGTTTGTGCTCTTCCTGCCACTCAATCTTTTTTTGCTGAATGAATTTGTATGTCAAGCAGATGACATTGCTGACAGCTAAATGTGTACTTATATTTGCAAAATGTATTATGTAGTCTATCAACATGCCTATATCACACCTATGAGTGGAGTGTTCTATAGTATGGCTACTTAAGCTTGGTCCAGGATGATGCCTTTTAATAGCACAAATGTACCTACAACAACATTTCTCTTAGACAGGGTGTAGCAGCTAACTCCCAAGAGATGCCACACTCAATTAATAGTGCTGTAAGGACCTAATTAATTTCACTCAGCTGGAATGAGTATCAGCATACAAATCGATCAGCCCAGAGCACTGTGAAGCGTAGACCCTTTTCCCAGAGATGAAACTATCACCATCACAACATCTGTATAGCAGAATTTGACATAAAGCGCTTTGTCTCAATTTTCTAGTTAAATGCCAACGAATGAAAGCTCCACAATAAACACCATTGGTTTTCACACCTCTGAGAGAGTAGGAAAAAAGATAATTGAAGAGGGATTTCTTGGATTCTGCCTCTGGTCATTATGTGGTTGATGTAGGATGTTCATGTTTTACATTACATTATGAAGGTGGTTAGCAGCTGTGCATTTCTTCTGATTATTTTCCTAAATTTCCTCATTTTAAACCAATGTGGTGGTGAGACAATGGGCTGCATTCTGGTCCTCCTCCATATTTTGCCACCCAATGATTTGATAAATAAATTAGGAAATGAGAAATGGATGAAACTTTCTTTTAAGTTGTAACAGCAAAAAGACATACCAAAATTGCAAAATTATAGGTTGCACTTAAACTGTACAGGGAGAATTGTGTGTTGTTTTGCCTAATATGGTTTGAGGCAAGTCCTTAAAAATATTTCATTTTCTTGGTCAAGATGACGTTTGGATCAAATTGTTTTGAGGATGTAAAATAAGCTATGTCAGAGCCTAAAGCAGACATATCATTAACCGTTTTGCTTTGTTTGCTAGTTTAAAAACGGAAGATTCTACATCCAAAAATGAAAAAAAAGCTTTCCCTTCTTCAAAAAGACAGAAATATGAAGTTAACACCGAAAAATAATGATGTGGATGATCTTAGATGTCTGCTGTTGTTACTTGAAGGGTAGCTAAATTCTCACGCCTTTCTTATTATGTACTAAAGGAAAAAGAAAAAAAATACAAGCCAAGTGATCTACTTGGCATTTGTGAGCACTGTATCTAATGCTCAGTCTCCTGTGATTCTGCTTACGACTGCCTGCTTACTGCTCAGTGTAGCCTGACTGTGAGAGACTAGGCTGTTTCTATAAGCATTAAGCTGTATAAACTTGGAATAAATAAACCCATGAACGGGAGACGCTCACGAGAGGACGTGCACATGTGCATCTGTTGCTCGTGTAAAAACCTGGCACATGATTGATCGGCTTGCCCATGCAGCATGTCGCGTGAATCCGGCATATCCAAGACAACGGACAGTTATAATTCCTAATTGATAGCTTTTGATTAAGACACTCTTTTTAGTTGTTAAATAGGCCATTTGAAGTGCTCTCTGTGAGGTTTTGACAAAACCACTGGGTTTGATTTGCAAAGTATGGTGGTAATTGGACAACATAAACACCGAGTGTGATCAATCGAGACTCCTGGGCCTTATTGTTTTGTTTGGTTTCATTCATCGCAGATCTACTTTGTGGACTAATTAATAGTATATAAACAGCCAGGATGCTGATGATATCCAAATATTGTGTATAAATCAAGAAAAACAGGAGATCGAGGCCCTCGAAATATGGAGGAAATGCCACAGACCGCTTTAAGTGTTCATAAAGATAATTGAAGTCAAATTATAGCGTATTCCTCCAAACAAATATCCACTAGGCCCTTTTTGTTGAGTTTTAGAGTGAGCGTTTAAGGTTATATAGCACGTTTAAATAAACACCGAGGGCCAGCAGTTTACACTACAACCCATTACACTCAGACACTCTCAGCTCTCTCCAAACAAAGTCATTGCTTTGAAATAGTTATTCGTATTTTCACATACTTAATTTGAAATGAGAGCTGATTTTGTTTACGATTCCAGACCCAAGTTTGGCCTTTCCTGCCCTCTCCCCTCTCCCCTGTCTCTTTCTGTTTTTTATGCCCCAGTGCTGGGCTTGGTGATTTGTGGCACAAGACAAACATAGGGAAAAAAATATCAGTTAAAAAAAAACTCCACAGTGAATTTCCTCTTGAGGACCTGTGGAAAGTGGTTGTAATCAGCTTAATTGATTCTAATTAGGCACCAGGGGCACATCACAGAGGGTTTTTTTATTGTTGTTGTTGGAGAGCGGGTGGGGGACAGGGGTTTGTCAGAACAAGAACATGGTTCATCCGCTCTGTTAATGACTGCTATAATTCGTGAGGCAGGCAGGGCCATTAACTGGAAACATTCGGTCAAACGTTGATGCAGACTTGTTTGGAGACACTTCTTTCATGAACCGTAGATGCTTTGTCAAACTGAGAGGACGGAAAGGAGCCTTCGCAGGGTGATCTGGATATGTTACAAACTTCACTGTCAGGTTTTGTCTTGCTGCTCTTGAGGTGCCTGATTTTTTAAACTATTATTTTAATTTCTTTTATTTTCGGGGTGGGGGGTTGGAAGTGGGGGTGGGGGGGGGGTGTCCTTTCACCATTTGTAAGTGTTAGCAAAAGGTAGCTAGACATGTATGATTTATTTTTATTTTAACATCTGAATCCAAACAGTCCTTCAAATACAAATTGTGTCGTCCTGTCAGCTGTGCCATTAGGGCAATAATTCAAGCATGGGTGCTTTGTCAGTGCGCTACATTCTGCTCTGGGTAAAGCAAGAGCAGGGACAATATGTTTACATACTGTGGCCAGGCAAGCAAATTGCATCTGGAGAGTGGTTTATGTTACTGTGCCATTCTGCGAAGCACATGAATGCCTTGTGTTTATGCCGTTTCAGGGAATCTTTCTTAAAACAAGCTTGTCACTCTGTGTCCCAAATTGACTATAACGTTTTCTTTCCTAGCCAAATGTCTGCAGGGTGGGACTAAATGTCTAACTGCTAAACCCCATTTTCAGCACTCAGCACATTTTCAGTTTGCCCTTGAATGTTGAGATTTTCATTGAATATATTTCCTGATGAATTACTGTACATGCAATATGGTTCAGATTATATTGATGCTTTTGTCCATGAACTGTAAACATAATTATTCATTAATTCATTCATTAAAAAACACAAGTCAATCTTTCTTTCTGTCTGAATTTTAAAAATCTTTGGAACAGTTTAAAATTTAAATGGATTCAATTTACTTTGACACTAAATCTAATACGTGTTTAAACATTTTATTAATGTTACTAGTTTCAGTGTAAACATGTGAAACGTATGCGTGGCATGTGAAGTCTGAATGACCTGACAACACTGACGGCACATGACATTCTGAATCACTGTTGATTTAATCCTTAAAAAGAAGGTCCATCAGATAACGTCTCAAGCAATAAATTCATATTGTTTTGGGCGCCTGCTCTGAGCTGAGTGTTTCTTTTCAATGGTCTTTAAACCTGTCATTTTTGCGGAGGGCTTGACACAAATCAGATCTTCAGTCTCACAGACGACATTGTTATTAAGAAGACGTGAGACCTTTTTTTTCTCTCTCTCTCTCTCTCTCTCTCTCTTTCTCTCTCTCTCCTTTCTTGTTCTCTCTGCATCTGGAGTTTATCAGCTCCTTTCCTGGGTAGAATTACAGTGAACAATTATCTACAGATCAGGAGACAGCAGGACTTAAAAGCCCCCAAATTGCGGAGAGAGCCCCGGCAGATGAAAAGGGGGCACATGTGTCCCATCACCGTAATGAAATCAACCTGACAATCACGGCGTGGTGCTGGCTGGAGGCCGCGGCTCCCCCGGATTAGCATGACGTGCTGTCATCCCCCCTGGCCCTTTTATGAAGAGGGTAATAAAGCGCGCTCAGTAACAAACAAACAAGCCAGACACGAGCGGAACAATACACCCGGTCCCCGAGCTGTCCAACCCCGGTCCCCGAGCTGTCCAACCCCGTGACGTTCCGGTGATACGACTCCGACCTGAGTGTCACTTGCCGCTACGCGTCAAGGGCCGAATTCTTGTTTCATTTCGTTTCTGCCGTGAGAAAGAAGAAAAAGCCACTATTGTTCCAGCTCATGCATATCTGCCATTCTCATTTAACAAAAATGATCCAAAGGCTTAGCAATCTATTAAGGACAAGGACATCCACTCAAATGTTCCAGTGAAAGCTCCGCTCTGACATGTATTTGGTCTCTGTCAGTTAAGTGTTTACTGGGTTTGCGGATGTGCAAATTCTGTCAAAGAAGACCGCTGTGCAGAGCCCAGTGCTGGTTTTTCCCATAGGCCAAGCTGACATTCCAGTATTCCACTCAGTGGTTATGCTTTCCACTGGCTTGCGGAGTCTATTTCCCTTGCAGCGGTAGCAGCTTCAGTCGAACAGAGCAGAGCAAGCAGTAATTGCCGGGCAGATAATCAATTGGACGCACGGCACCAATCTCCTGTTTCAAAGGCGCACGCCAGGACCCCAATGTGCTAACCTGTGGGCGGACGGCGTGGGCCGCTATCATCTCCCCATGAGGCTGTCTGCGGGGGGAGGGGCATCTCCGCGTTAGGACAGGGCCCACTGAGCCTGGCGTCTCGCTCTCATTAAACAGTGGTGGGTCAAAGGCGCACATGTCTGTGATGACCAAGAGGCAGGAAGGATCACATTAATAAGGAGTCACTCAGCACCGAGGTGTCAGCTGGCACTCCTGTTTTTTTTTTTTTTTTTAATCCCTGATTCGCTTTGCTGGGTGCTTTTTAGTTCTGTGACACAAGAAACACACAAAACATGCTTGTTTGATCTTAAGATTTCTTTCTCTGACTTTCTCTTTTTTCTTTCCCCTTTCTTTTTAAAGGCCTTCTTCAGGCGGTCAGAAATGCCATGCAAATAGGTGCTACTCTGCTTTCATTTCTTCAAATTAATTAATTAACACAAATTTGATAATTGGGATTCTTTGAAAAATAAATATTCCTCTGTGTATGTTTTTATTTTTTTCCATATGCTTAGTGTATTGCTGAAATGTTTTTGGCATTGTTTTAATCATTTAGGCATTAATGACTGACTGTGATACACTTGAATAACTTTGTTGCATAAACACTACATTGCCTCATTAGTCAGAAAGGTGGCTGGGTGCAGCTGGGTGTGGGATTCCAAGGCTGGTGGAAATCACTATGCCCCACTCATCATGAAACCTCACCTTCATATCATCGGTATTTTCAAGCCCAAACTAGGTAGTGTCTTTCATCGTCTAGAATTTTCAGATCCAATAAATGTCACCATACCATGAACAAATCAGATAGACATTACAAGGAAAAATTACAACACCGCTTCTGTAGCAGGTGCAATGACAGGTTTTATGATTTATCCCTTTTAAGTCACACAGCGCACTGCGGTGAAGTGGGCACCTGTTGGAGGATAGACGCTACTCCACCGTCATCATCAGAACAACTTACAGGCTTCTGACAAATCAGAATCAGAGTGTCTTAAAGAGGCGAGACAAAAAAACTTTGGCTGACCTACCCGCCCCTATAACCTGTAACAAAGGTAATTCATTCTGCTACTTTGCACCATTGTCACGGTTGCAGATGGCATGATCACTTGAAGACAAGTTCCTTGCAGACTGAGCCACTAGGTGGCTCACACTGATATTTCATTGAATGAGCATAACGAGGCTAACTTTATATTTCTGATTAAAAATTGTCATTAACAAAAGGGGATCTTCTGTAAAAGTCACAGGACATCGGAATATGTGGCCATCTTTAAAAGCAGTTAACTATAAGTATGAAATGGATTCTTTGAGCCAGTCCCTTTTGTCCCATTCCTCTTATAGAGCCTGTACAACCCTATGCCTGTTCACTGGTCTTTGAGCTAAATATGCTGCATGCCCTCCCACTTTATCCAACAAATATTCAGTATTCACGGTCACACTCTCATCTTGTAATAAAGCCATTGTTTCACTGGCTGCAGGAGGGCTTGCATTGTTCTAGTAAAATACTGTCACATCACAATGAGTGCGTGTGAATGACAGCAGATAAGGTCTAGATCAATGCACAGTAGCACCTTGCAGTCATTGTAGTTACAGTTTCCATCAGTCAAGTGTGTCCTATAGATACGTATTTCCAGCCTATCTTGCTCAGAACTCCCTATTGATCAGTTTACGTTACATGGCACTTATCATTTTTTTCTGCACATCTGCACCATGTTCATTGATGTCTGTCAGGATGGCCTACGCAAAACCTTGATGAATCACTAAAGAGTTCTGGGTTTGATTACACCTGAAATTTTTCTGGCAATGTGAGTCATTTTTAATCAAAAGAACCAATTCTTTCAAGAGAACAACTCTATGCCTTTCCATCACACATGAATATGTAAACATTGTTAAGAGTGAAAGGTTTTGATGTGTCAATTATTTATGATATGCTGTGAATGAATGAAAAATGAAAAATGAATGTGAATTTAAGTCATGTAATTTTTACGTTGTCATTCACAGCTGCCCCACTGCGAATGATATTTACTCTTCCACAGACGTCCCCACCCTTTCGTTCCCACCACTATCACAGACAGAGGGAGTCATTTGACTTCTCTCAGACTCACTTTGATTTTATCCCTTTATTGCATCCTCAGCTAATTGCCTCCTCTCGTCAGAGCAATTAAATTGCATTTATTGCGCCGCAAATGGGCGAGCCCCTCTTGATTTTTAACCCCATTACACACGCAAATCCCCGCCTCGTCTGCAGAAAGTACAGGATGAAACGGGGGTCCGTAATTTATTTGCAGGCATTTACATGGAAACTCAAGCTGTGAACATGATGATTCATAAAGTCTAATGAATCCATCAGCCCGGGCCCTCGCCGTGGCTTTAATCCTGCTCTGATTATAGAGCAGCGTGCTTCTGCAGGGTTGTAATAAGAACGCTGCAGCCCAGACTTTGGGGAGGCAGTTAAACGCTGCTTTTTGTCGGCGGGAGGCAGAGCGGAGAGAGAGAGAGAGGGAGAGCGCTGGGTCTGCGTTCACTCTGCCCCAGAGAGACAAAGTGAGAGACAGCTGAGGATGATGATGATGATCCCGCACAGTTGTTCTGTGAGGGGGGGAAAATAAAAGGGCTTTACTTTCTCAATTGCGTGTAGCAGCTCTTGTCGTGTCATAAATCCCATAATCACATAATCGTCAGATTTTGCAGGTGAGGGAGCATGAATGCCGTCACAGCATTAGATCAATGAATAATGGGTTGTTTTGGAAGACCTGGTAAGTGCTAGGGCTGGTATTCTTTCTGTGATTGTTCCATAACTGTCCCTTTTTGATATTGCACGGATGTGGAAAAAAGTGACAGCTAGAAGGAATTAGCAGGGCACCAATGAGGGCTTTTGGTTCTGCCCACTGGCTGTTACGAGGTTTAGCGTTTAGACACAGCTGTTGGAGTTATCAGGCCTGGGACAAGTGACAGGCAGACTGTCTAGCCACCCACTGCTGTGGTGTAAAGTCCACCACAAGGAACTAATAGCTTTTACTGTATTCAATCATCAAAGCATACAATATCCCCAGTTTGTATTCACATTAAATTAAACTGACAGAATTCATCTAAATAAAATACACTTTCTAAGGCTGTTCAGTCAGCTGCAGTGCTGGCTTTAAGAGAGAATGAATGTGTCTGAAAAGATATGAATGATGCGGCTCCTCATATATGTAATTGGCAACGTGAACTTTTAACAGTTCACATGACAGCAGAAGTCTTCGCCTTTGAAATAATAGACTCCTGCTTAAAACTAATCGTAGCGGGCGCCATACACCTCAGGAAGGTAGCAATTTTCTGTCATTACTGCTAAATCTTGGTTAAAAGTGCAGGATTCCAGAAGCCTAATTACAAGGTGTTAATAATAACAATATAATGATAGCAATTTTAAAGCTCGCCTAAAACCTTTAATCTCTTGCAGTGCCTTGCACAATTGGCTGCAAGTTTACGTAGGGGTCTGGCCTTAAGTAAAAAATATTGTTTTTGTAATTCATTATTGTTGTTATTATTAAGATTATTTTTTAGATGATGTGTCTTATGCATCCATCATAAACCCTGATTATTTCCTAATAGCTCCTTCATCACAGGTAGAAACATGCTACATTCTTCGTCCAAACACAGGTGAGGAAAACCACAATGTAGGCTTGCCAGTATGGTGGATCCAGAAAAATCACAAAGAAATTTGCAATCTCATTGAGATAGTAAATGTATTGGAAATGGTAAAGCTCTTTCTCACCCCTGCATTCTAATGGACAAGATCTCCTTATTACAGGTGCATTTACACAACTGAACTGATGTATCTGCAAAGCTTGGGTTGGGGATGAGTCTGTCTTATCTGTACAACTTCCTGAGGTAATTTGTTAATGAACACCATTTTTCATGGTGTTGTCTTATTTTTAATTTTCCAATATTTAGAGCTGAAATTTGAAAGAAGGTTTATCTATAGTGATGTTTGTTGTTGGAGTAATTTGAAGAAAAAAAAATGAAATTAAAAGATATTCCTTCAGAGGAGGATGTTTTAATATTCTTTTAATACTGACTTAGCAGCATGGTCACATATACTATGGTTATATCTGTTTTTCCCTCCTACTGTGTGTGGAAGTTTGAATTTGTGTTGTTTTGTCTGAAGCTTTTATGAGCTTCCCTCTTAGACACATCTCCCCTTCTAAAAGAGATTTAATGTCCTAATGAGATCACTTGGAAAAATAATGGTTAAATTAAACATGAAGATTTTAAATTAAACACAATCAAGGTTTAGAGTGCCCTTCTGTGCACCTCACAGAATGCAAGTCATTTTTTATTAGCTGTATTATTGAAACATGACATGAGATTTAAGACTGGGTTCAATGCAACTGCAAGTTGTAAGTTTATCTTTAGAGTAACTGATAATAATATCCACACTGTTGGTCACATAATTAACAAAATATATTTTGAAGGAATATAACCTCTAACATTTGCTTAAATAAAATATCTGAAGAACAGGGCAGTACATACTATGGTTAGATTGAAGCTAGGCCATAGATTCAGTTAAGAATATTACTGTTGTAAATAACAGTAATAGTAATATTAAAATCTTTTAGGATTGCTAGACACTGAGTGTACACACAATTCACATACACTGATTTTATATTTCTTATGATTATTCTCTGCTGGCACAGATAATACCTTGATGTCACATGTAAACACTGCATCCTAGGGAAAACATAAGACGGAATCACCTCTAAGCCAACCTTATAAATGAACATATAAACACTAAACAGTCTATTAAAATGGGTTTGAGTTGATTTGGACATGCTTTAACTTCTTTGCTGCCAGCAAAACACGAACAAGCTACTTTTTGGAGATATTCTAAGCCAATGACTGTGAAAAGGCCTCTGGGACTTTTTCACAGAATCTTATTGAAGTTCCATCCAACAATTTTATGGCTTTTCTTTGCCAGCTGGGTGACTGATGCTTACCTTTTGCACTTGAGGTTACCGCAGCAACCCACTGCATTTGGATTTCATTTACATTGCGTATACATATATGTAGTTCCGTGAATGCTGGCAATGCCAAATGTGCAACCACATGCAAAGCCTAAGAATCCTAATCCTAACCCACTGAGGTTATTGGTTGTGTCGCACACAGTGCTATCCCTCTGACCTTTTCTTTTTTTCATTTTTTCCAAGCCCTGAATTAGCAATTAAGAAATTCATCATTAAGACAGTCTGTGAAGCTTAAGCAAAATAAGAAAAGAAAAGGAAAAAAAGGGCATTTGACCATCTGCCCCATTCATGAGGCACAACAAATTTGCTGAAATCCAGTAATTTCCTCTGTTTTTGGCGACATGATTGTGAAATTATTGGGGCTCACAATGTCCTTCCCTTTTGGTGGCTGGTGATAAGTGCTGTGTGAACTTAAGAGATGAGACTCGTTTATTGCACAGTCCACATTCCACCACTTCAAAGCACAGACTATAATTATGATGGCTGAGGTGTGTCCAAACATACCAACATACCCAGGAGCTGTCTACCAACATTTTTTTTCAGTCTCTCACTAATTGTTTCCCCTTTTTTCAACAGGCCTGAAAAGATGAGGAACAGGGGAAGAAATTATGTGCATAAAGTTCCAACCTCAACCAAGATCTACAAGAGCCCTGCAGATGGGAGCTCAATGGGAAGCTTGTTAGCGTCTAAAGAATGGGACAGGCTGTGGTATTTACAGTACCAAGTGGTTTTACCGCTTCGCCCATTCCACTGTGTGCGCCAATATATCGCGTTTATCTCTACATCTCGACCTCTCGGGCCGTCTGCGCAGAGGCCGTTTTTGTGAGCGACAAGATGCCCCAGGGTAGGGGCGTGACTAGGAGGGAGAGCTCATGAGTGGAGCCGCAAAGCTGCTGCAGTTACTTCCCCGAGGAGCGTCGCTTTCATCTCTCCGCTACTGGCGCCTTCAGACAACCTCAGATTGTCTGCGAAATCACCCCTTTTAATAATCGCGGAGACACATGGGAAAAGCGATACCAGAAGCTCTCATACTGCGCACGGGACCCTGAGAACAGTCAATCAAGCAGTGCGCTACTGTAATGAATAAGGATTCGTTGTCGTTTTGTATTTAAATAATCGGCAGCTACTGTAGCTTTCATACACATTTTTTAAACACCAGTCACTATTATAAACTCTAAATCAAGACAGGAAAATATGTGTGTTTTAGGTCATGACTTCATAGTTACCAGTTCCTTTTTCCCTGTTACCAGACAAGAGTTTGCAGAGTAATTCATTAATTAACACTGCAGGCATTAAAATAAATTCATTACAAGAAAGATACGATACTCAACAAAGCATAAAAATTCGACTTGCAAACACATAAACACTGAACGGTTTGTGTAAACAAAAATGTATTCCTCAGACTTAAAAATGGGATTCAGCCGTTGTGAGATGTCATACCAGTTAATACACATTAATTTTTAATTGACATGCTCGAACATAATTAACGTTTTAAACGAAGATCCATTATATTAATCTGCAAGGATACGTTGCTTGGCCTACACTATGTGTATAGCCAGAAACCTGCACATACCGAAGTGTCATAGCTGCATTGACCTTTGAAACAATCCTTTTGTGAATTCTGCCCTAAAAAATCTTAAAGATTGATTACTGTGCCAAAGTAAAGGGGTTGTAAATTCCATTTATAATAGGCAAGCGTAACAGTTACTGTCAAAAACGTGAATAAGGCCATAACAAGTACGGTCAGGAGGACTGTGTTCGACAGTACATTAAGTTTGTTTTATTGCTTTTATTTTTGACCAATACAAAAGGGTTGACACCTGCAGATGAATATACATTTAAATATTTTTGGTAATATTTATCATTTACAGAAACCGAAAATGTTAAGACGTGGTTTACCGAGGTGGTGAAAATGGTGGTCCAAACAGAACGTGCAAGGGGTACAACGGGTTTCTGGCACCAAGAACAGAAATGTTTCTTACACTTGCAAATACTTTTCTTTTAATTTATACCACATCAACAATAGCATATTGTTTGGTTAACCAATGACAATATATTTAATAGCGAATACCACTATTTTGCGCAATTCTGAAACTATAAGAGCTGCTTCTTTAGAATAGCGCTGGAATAAAATTCACAAAGTAAGAAAAAAACATGCAGGATGCACGATCTGTTTTAGATTAATGGGCAAGCAACTACAAACAATACAGTATATTATTATTATTATTATTATTATTATTATTATTATCGTCATCATCATTATCATTATCATTATTATTATTATTATTATTATTATTAGTAGTAGTAGTAGTAGTAGAAGTAGTAGTAATCCTTATAATAGTCAACAGCAGCAACATCATTCTGTATTTATTTGTTATTATGAATTACCACAGGTTCAAAGAACATCTTAATTGAAAACTATGTCGGTGCACCACTGGTACTGTTCTCTCTTGTTGAATCCACCAGTATTTGTTGAATCCACCAATATTTACTATAAGGGAACACCTTTTATGCAGTGTTACTCGCTTTATGCTACTACACCACTATCGAAGAATTGTCACCACCGATAGCAACGGTTGTAGACGCTCCATTTACGTACCGCAGATGGTTTGGTCAGCTGGTCACATACCTGACAACGTACAATTTGCGCATACAGATGTGCAAGTTTTTTGAAAAGGTGTTTATCTCACACGTGAACGTGTCTGAAAGTCTTCCCATGGCACTCCCAGCACATCCCTCACAAAGTTCCCTGATCCTTTAATACATTCGGGAAAAGTGAGTCTTTCAACTGCTTAGAAAGAAGTGGTTAATGTGAGCTTCCTCCTCACGTAATTAGCCGTAAATTATCCAAATGGGCCTTGTGTTTACACGGGATCACAGCCCTGGAGGTATCAGGAACCCGTCACAGTACGGGCTCCACGTGATTACTTCTAAATTTATTTTCCAAACCTCACTGAGGTCCCCGAAATTGAAATCCAATCAAATCCCTCAGAGTGCAATGCCAAGTTTTGGCGTTGCTGTGATTGGCTGAAAGTTTAACTACCTCCTTGAAGTTCTTCCTAGTTTCTTGACAGTCAAATTTAAGCTACTTTAGTCTTGGATCACAAAGAGGCAAGCGCCACTTCTTCGTGGGACTTGCCCAGGTTGATTTGGTCCTCTTATTTTTTTTTTAATTATTTGAGGGCAGTTGAACAGACATGTCTTCACCAACGAGTTCGAAAGATAGCCTTTCTTCCGACGAGGATGTTCGACCGCAAGCGATGGCAAAGGAGCGGAAAATTCAAGTGTCAAGTCTACCTTTTAGCGTGGAAGCTTTGATGTCGGACAGAAAGACGCACTGTGAATTTACAGGGAAAAACGAGGGACCTTTGCTAGGCACAGCTAGGACGCACAATTCCTTATCAATCTCCAGAGATTCGTATAGTCCAGATGGATTTCCAAAGCACTTTGTCCCCACGTCGCCCGTTAAATCAGAGGCATCAGAGCAGGACGACTGCGCACCTTGGGTAACAAGCCCAAGGTTCTCCCCGCCACCAAGTAAGTCCAATGTGAGAATTTCTGAATTTTAGATATCTCATTACCTTATAATCTGATAAAATAATAAAATAAATAAATCAAGCAATCAGTGTATAAGTAAATAAATATGACGCAGCTCTATGGGGATACTGTGGCATTTAGAGTTTAGAATAAGAAAACCTCAACTAAACCTTCTGTCAGCTCAGAAAAGACTAACGAGAACAAACGTACAGACGGCCATACGGGTGTTTATTTCGGTTATCACTGAAAGCAAAGTGGAAGTACACGGTATGAGACGATAACGTATTCAGTTTAGTTGCTAGAAAAAGTTCGTAAGCCCATGCGACAGGAGCACAAAGGTGTGAGTAATGACCAAAGGCGACACTTGTCTCTGTAGAGGAGCCGTCAGTTTAGAACGTGAACAACTCCTGTAATAACTGGAGAGGTAATTCACCTCAAGTAGCAGTTGTTTGTGGAAAAGCGTGCCTTGTTGAATTAATAACACACTCTACCATCTTCCAGTGAAAAACTTTCTTGTAATGTCGATCATGTGGAAGTTTTAATGACACTCATGCATTGAGTACATCTACAGGATAAATCTTAAACATGTTTCATGTACAGGATGTTTTATGGTATAATTTTGCCATTTATTTCATATATTCATATAGTGCCGCTGTAATATTGCTTTGAACCTGGGCCCAACAGCAAAATGTATCGTTATGTATCGTTATTATTTAATGACGTATTTCCCAGAAAGCTGTTGCACAAAATGCTTTTGTAACATTCAGCAGAAAACAAATGCAAATGCAATGGCATCGCAAATGTCAAATTTCAATTGATTTAAAAAATCCTTAAGAACACCTAGATTCAAGTCATGCTTTCTGTCAACGTGTGACTTTTCATTTAGTGTACTGTATTCGCAATTTAAATAACTAAATGACATATATCTTGTGCTTTAACCATGCATGCATTCCAATGTTTTTTTTTTAATTAAAGTTAATGGAACTTTTTCATAGTTTTTCATAGTAGGCTGCTTGTACGACCGAGGAGCGTTTTGTTTCGCCTTTATTTTATTACATTGTTTTATAAGCCTCTTGACATTGTTAACATATCAGTATACTACAGGGACACATGAAAATTCCCTGGCGCCTTAAAAAAGAAAGAAAAACAATCATGCATAGAGATGCTCGTTTCCTACAGATACTCCAGTTAATACGCTTCAATATTCAATAGCATTAAAGTATGCAGAGATGTTATTTGGTTAGTTTAAATATATTCAGAAAAGTATTGGAACTACTACAGGACAAGGGGGTCTTTTCATTGCTTTAGATTTACTTTTTAACTTGTGGTTTTTTGTGTTAGAAGAGAATAACATACTTAGAAAACAGCCTTCTTGCTAATGACACATTTATACAGGTGAGGCCCAATCCCAACAAGTACACTTTTTTCCTGGACAATGAGTGGTGACTTTTCACTTGATACACTGGCATATTTCAGAGGAATGTTGTTAGCAATATGATTTGTAAAGAATGATAGAGATTTTACAAGGGTGTTTTAAAAATCCAGGGTTTGAGTTTAATGGCCTTTTTGTAGTAATGGCAACACAAATGAAAATGTCACATTTTGATGTGCATGCTCTCTATTTTATGTATTGAAGCTGTGTATTCTGTGTATTGAAGAACATTCAGTATAAGGGATGCCTTTTCCTGGACATTCCATGCATGTCCTCGCAATCTTTATTACTACAGGGTCACAGCACACACCTTCATGGGGCCAGTCCGCTCTGTCTGCCGGACTTCACGGCACACTCTAATGCACCGCTTCCTTTGTGTGTCCACAGGGCAGCTGAGTCCCAGCACCTGCCCCCTGAGGAAGCACAAGACCAACCGCAAGCCCCGCACCCCGTTCACCACCTCACAGCTCCTCGCCCTGGAACGCAAGTTCAGGCAGAAGCAGTACCTGTCCATCGCTGAGAGGGCCGAGTTCTCCAGCTCCCTCAACCTGACCGAGACCCAGGTGAAGATCTGGTTCCAGAACCGGCGGGCGAAGGCCAAGAGGCTCCAGGAGGCCGAGCTGGAGAAGCTGAAGATGGCCGCCAAGCCCATGCTGCACCCGGGCTTCACGTTACCCTTCCCCCTGAGCTCCCCGCTCCAATCGGCTGCCTCGCTCTATGGACAGTCCTACTCCTTTCACAGGCCTGTGTTGCCCATCTCGCCCGTCGGACTATATGCCGCGCCTGTGGGGTACAGCATGTACCACCTGTCGTGAAGCGAACCTGTTTGAGAACGGGTGTCATGGACCCGCCGGTCTTCACAACATCTCCTTTACCCAAAGACAGTCCACATGTTGTCTGCATGATATAAATACAAAACACGCCAGGAGGACAGACACATCGCATTCCAGCAACAACATGTCCCGAACTGCGGTCTCTTTTGCGCATTACCAAACTCGTCATGTATTAAAGGTAACATGACTTTCCGAAGTCTATGTGTATTCTGAGGATGGATGATCAAGGTTTGTCACATGGAGGCCCTCTCTCTACATCTATTTATTTATGTCCATCAAATTTTTCCTATGGCAAATTTGTTTTTTCTTGCACTTTTACTCCAGGTAGTTACTGTAAATGATTTTGTCAGTTGAGTCCTTCTTTAACAGGAAATCTCTAAGCAGGTTTATCACAAAACTGTGTATCTCTGTTGCTGGAAAGTCTTATATTTCTGTGCCATGTGTAGCAGAGATGCGTGATTATACATAAAACGGAAGATGCAACTGCACACTCAAAACTGACCACAATATACTTCAAACCAGTTCGGAGTGTACTCTGTTTTCACTGTGGTTTTAAATGAGATAATAAGATTTATTGTTTAAGACTTTTAACAGCAATTAAGTTTGTCAGACTTTTAGCTAGACATAAGCAGATGATCCAACAAGAAGCAAGGCATTTTAGTGATGGTATCTGCTACATATCGTACTTTAAGGGAGAATTCAGTTCACCTACTTTGTGACACACTACACTTAACCCTGAGTGACGAATTTAAACAAGTTTTTTGAACATTTTTACAGAATATTTTAATCTTAATGACGGTGAAACTTGTAAAGAGTTGGTGCAAAGAGTTTACAAAATGTAATACTTAAATTTGTTACTCAAAGTACAAGACAAAGTGGCGTAACATTTAGATTGAATATTCTCCTCTGTTTTCAGTTAATTTCACAGTAACAGATTCGGTGTGGTTATTTCATATGCACACGTGCAAATGCATGTATTTTTTGTTTTTTTGCAGCCAATAGAAGTCAGCCCAGCACTTACTTGTAATGAGAAATCTAGCAACAATTTTATAACTCATCAGGTAAAACTGCTGTTGTTTTTTAACTGAATGATTTTTTTTCTCAAATTGAATGTTGGAAATGTAATGGGACGATTAAAGTTTTGTACTTATAGCATGCAGCGTAAACATGAGAACACATAGAGAAATATGTCAAATACATCAGATCATCAGATTTGTAGCCTGGGTTCCTTTGAAAGGACCAATTCTGTACAGTTTTATAAATATTATCAAAGATAATCTTCTTATGTTTCATATTTGATATTAAATTAAAATATGTTTCTAACCATATTATCCCTGTCATTATTTTCAATTTGATGTTTCACGTTTATTTTGAGTTTGATGAATAATAGCTGAATTCTAACTGCGAAATGGACACATAGAGTTGTTCTGACATGTGTACAGTTCTGTGTGTATTTGTAACTACAAAACACTCAAGAAGGCTGTAGCAATGCTCTGGGTAATAAGTAGCTGGTCTCACAGTACCAAAAACAAACCAAGGTAAGCAGCCTTGCCTGGCTGTTTTTTATACGTTTGGTACACACAACCAGGTATTTTCCCTGGGTTTTACTTTCGCATAATATGCCTCTAGATGTCTGTGAAGCAACAGTACAGAGTGAGGTGGTCCACACCACAATGCTTTTAGCTGTCCGTGTCCTCTAAACTGCGAGTACTGTTCTGATGAAAGCATTGCTGTAGAAGAGAACCACTCTCTACTTCATGCATGGATTTATAGCCCTCTGTGGCAAGGATGCCGCTTTAAATCATGGTAACTGCATTCCTGTGTTGTTTTCAATAAATGAGCCTGGACAAAAAGCAACAGACACTCACTGGCCCTGCCCACATGCAGTGCTTGGGCCACAATGGACCTTTTCTTTATACTCACAGAAATATGGAACAAAATTATGCACCAATCGGTGCAAAGCAAATTCCCGTGTTCTGCACAAGCAAATAAAAGCAAGCATGCTGTATGACGACAAAGGAATCAAACACTTTGCTTCACAGTCATCAACAAATACCATGTATCAGTTCTCAGCAAAAAAATATATATGTATACCGTAAAGATGGACAATTTTTTATGACATTGGAACAAAAGGTACTTTTTTCCAGAGGTTGTCTCAAGCAAAGGGCCTAAGAGGTATGCAGTCAGTTTTAAGTCTTCCTGGCAAGTTGCTCCTTCTGTGTTATACACAAAGTCAGTAAAGGTGAAAGCTTTTATGTGGCGATTGTTAAGGCTGTTTCGAGCTTCCCCCTGCCTTTGATGTAACGAGGAAATCATTCATAAGAGCCACTCTTTTATGAGCTTTCTTTTAATCAAAATAAGACTGTCTGACAAGCTTTCTGAGGCTTTAACCTATTAGTTTAATTAACAGCAGATTCCCAGGGATGTTTGAGAAAGTTGTGAACAGTTCCAGGTTTGCACGGTTGGACAATCGTGTGAGGACAAATTTCAGTGGTACAGTACTGAGTGTCTTTTGTCATTATTAGTCCCTTTTAAACTGTCTTTGTGTAAACTGCAAACATATATCAGCTTGTTACATGTTTCATGAGATACAAATTCCTGGGGTTGCTCCTGTGTGAAAGGCATTCAACATTGTGAAATACGCATTGTTGCGCAAAAAAGTTCTCCACCACATTGACTCTTTAAATTCAAACTGTATTTGGAATGTGCTTTGAGGGAATACAAAATTAAGTAAATTACTTGGTTGAAAATACCAAGCATGTAAAAAAATCAGCCTCAAAAGTGTTGTCGGCCCCAACTCCGCACTGTTTATTGGTTATTGACTTTGTTCGGAAAACTCATTTTGGAAAATTTATCTCAAGGTCAAATAACATGAACATGTTCAACTGAAAGACGAACCTCTTCAGTTTGTTTATCTATTGTGATTACTCTATTTACCCCTTAAATATGACACAACAATCAAGTCTAAATTTCATTATCATTATTATTGAAGAAAACGCAGTGGTAAAACTGACATACATTTCAAAATGTTGTAATACATCATATTTCTTTTTAATATTACACACATTTATTTTCATATTACATTCATTTAACTCACAGAATTGCCATAGCCAAACATGTGAAAATGGGCGTATTTGTAGTGTAAGGGAAATGTAATTTGAACCGTATGACAGTCTGAGAAAAAGCTCAGCTCTTCGAGGCCAGGTTCAAAAACATTCAAAGAGGTAATTACATAAAAATATCTCAAAGTCAAGTGTGACAAGAGTATAGGAGGGATAACAGACTTCTAAATGAAGAAACACAGATTGCAGCAGCAGATGACAGGATGTTACCTCAGCAAAATTTAATTTACAAACATTTACAAATATAACTGATAAACTTGTCCTCAAAATTCAATTGATGTTCATCAATTTATTATTGTTAGTTTTACCATTAGTGGTAGTGGTTGTTAGTAATATTACTACTACTAATAGTAATAATAATAACTTAAAAAAACTCCAGCTGTTTTCTATTGCGAAGGTCATGTTTAGATGAGTCACCTCATATATCTCTAAAATGAAATAAATCATTTTTAATCATTGGCTCTTTGTGTGGAGAGCCCCTGAGTGGCTCAGAGAGGAATATCATTATCTTATTGAGAGGCCAATTGCAGTGGCTCCAGAGAGACTGACGCTGGAGGGCACAGCGCTGCTTTAACAGGCTTCCTTTATTGGGCTTCTACTCTTGCAGACGCTCTTTTCTCTTTTTCCCCTCTCTTTTTCCTTCTAAAAGCCTCCCTTTATTTCTATCACGTTCGTGAGCGGTGCACGTACATGTGAACACACAGACACACGGCCACACCAACCTTTAATTAGCGCCATAGTATGAAATGCGTTCATTTTTTTCATCGCTGTTTAAAATTTTTGGAGGCACGGGGCCAGAGGAGCCTGTTGGCTGTGGGGTGTTTCTCGGCGCGGGGGAAGGCATTCCTGTCCGGACCCAAGTTTTCACGGGTGGGTGCACTAATGAATAGTGAGTCTGCCACATCCCTGGAGCTTTTTAATATAGAGAGCCTATGGGGCGGAAGCTTCGCTCCAGCTGGGGGTTTGTTGAGGATTTTATTGTTTTTAGCGGACCGATTGAAGTCCGCCTAGTAAAAGCGGCAACCACCATCAATGGAAAAATTAAAGCAAAGTACTCATGCGAGCAGAGATTAAAACCTGCAAATTTAATAAGTATGGCTGGCTGCAGGGCACGAGCTCTTCGCAAAAAGGCCAATGAAAATGCGTTGACCTGTGACCCTATGTACATTCTTAGGATTACAACTCAGACTACAACACTCGACAACATAGCATGATTCTAAGTGCATGTGTGTTATGAGGAGACAACAGCACAATATTTACACGGATACGGTGACATCAAAATCGTCTATGCACTCTGTGTCCATCTCCTTGATTTAAATCAATATTTCCTGTAGAGTGCTGCTTTGACCTGAAAGCTGTAACATTCAGCGTAACTGATGTGGTATGAATGTACTCAATTTTCTGTGGCTCTCAGCTGACAGGGAACAAGCGAACCTCTCTGCGTTTGTCCTTGTCTGACACTCCCTCTGGTGGTAGCGAGGGGGGATGACATGTCTTTGACAAGTTGGGTAAGGGCACTTCAGGTCAAGTGGAACACCGTCCCACAGCTGCTGCCATAACTCAGAATCCTGCTTTCTCTGTGCTTCTCTCTCCCTCTCTCACACACATACTCCCACGCTCACTCCCTTACAACAATAGCGCACACTCATACAACACAGAGACAGCAGCAACGGCACACTCTCATAGGGAAATTATCATTACCATCGCAAAAGAGGACAGGTTGCCCTGGAAACCAATATTTTCCATTCCAAGTGTAGTCTGCTAATGTGGTGTGCTGAAAAATCGACAGTCCTGGAGGCTTTTAAAGTGAAAGCTCTGTGCATCCCAAAACACCGAAGATGAGAATATGACGGAACAAAGAATTTTACTGTGAGCTACTTAAAAAATGTCTGCCTCAGATCCCAGTGCAGAGCAAAGCCATCAGATCAAATGGATCTGTATGTTATCCAGTTGGTTCAGCATCACAGTAGTAACACCAGCTTTGAGAGGCCGTTAGCTCTCAGTGGATTCCACTGTCTATTTTCCAAGTCGTTCATAATATCAACTTTTCATACAGGGGATAAGCCGGGGCAGTGATGTCCTTTTAGGAATTAGGTGCATTAGAGAGCAGCTAAATGAATAATTAAATGGATTAAACTGAATCGTAGCAGCTTATTTTAAAATCATACCTCCAACAGACATAAATAAGACATTTTGAACTCGGCATAGCAGTGTGATGTGGAAAGTCACATCATAAGACAAGCTGAATAAAGAGTGGTTATATGAATTTCCTGTCTCTTCTGGCTTTTGTGATTGCTTTCACATAAAAGGTATCCCATTGTGTTTAAACTCGCTATTACATTGTTTAATAAAATTACCCATGCTTTTCTTTTTGGATAAAAAAATATTTTTGAGCAGTTTTTTTAAAACTAGAGTTTGGAGGCCAACAAAGATTTTACATGGTATACCTAATGGCTTTAAGCTGTGGTCTAGTAACACAGTTTGCCACAAACGTGATGAAGGTGTGAAATATGATGAATGAGAAAATGACCTTGAAAGTTACTGATGTGAAAATGCATAAAGGGCATTACTTATGACAAGTACCTCGCACACATTTAGACAATATGGACAATTGCATGTAATCTCAGCAATTCCAACACAGTGTGTTCCTGGAAAACTAATTGTGAACCAAATTGACTAGAACTAGAACTATTTTCTCATGTTTTCCCACTTTGGAGGTGAACACGATGACAAAAAAATGTCTTATTATGAGGTTACAGTACATTACATTCATTTAACAGACACTCTTATCCAGAGCAACTTCCAGTACAATAGAAAAGAAGTGTATCCCTTCAAGGTTTGTTGATGAGAAACACACAGGGCCCTAAGTAAATACACATTCATATGCGCATGCAAGGAAAAAAAACGGGGAGGGAAAAAAAGTGTCCATAGTGAAGATTACATCTTTACATATCCTTCCAGTGTGCCAAGCGCAGGCTTGAGTCATAGGATGAGGCTTTACTGGTTAAAACCCAAGGGAATTCAGTTGATGTTTACATCCAGCCAGACTGATTAGTCTGACAAAGTAGTGTCCCCTTCCCACAAATATACAGTAGCATTGCTTTTGAAGGCCAAGATATCGCAATCCAGGCATTTTCCACTGGGAAGCTCAATCATATATGTTTACGGGGGACGGGAGAAATGGGGCTTGTAAAAATATGCATGCAGTGATTTCTGTAACCACCAACTGCTGAAGCTATTTGTGTTGGCCAAGATGTATGGGCCCACTCTGTAACAACTTCAGAATATAATTCTCACCAAACGTTAAAAAGCAAGCTTTATTTATTTAATTCAGATGCTATAATGAATCTTAAAACCACTCTATTTCCACCAAGGAGAGCTACA
Source organism: Megalops cyprinoides (assembly GCF_013368585.1). NCBI lineage: Eukaryota > Metazoa > Chordata > Actinopteri > Elopiformes > Megalopidae > Megalops > Megalops cyprinoides. Next base: position 10,701,745 of record NC_050598.1, read on the forward strand.
GTAGCAGGATTTGCTGAGGATTGCTTTAAATGCCATTTGTTTCTTTGCTGTGATGTGAGGCTGCCTGGAGTGGTAAGACACCATGTTTACAATCCCTGTGAGTGGTTTACAACTGCAGACGTGAGCCTCAATACAAACCCTTGGCAGAGTAACATGAGAAGGATTTATATTAGTGTGCCTATATTAGCAATACCAATTTTATATTTCTGTAACCAGTTCGCAATTGAGTAATCACTGGTTAAGGATGCCTTGTTGGCACACAGACTGTCTCCTTCATTGGCTGAAGAGGACAGCCTCCAGCCAGATACATTAGCATCGATTTTCCCACATTGAAATGAACTAGTATAGAGAGATATTTCCCGTGTCATAAAACCGAGTCCAATGAACAACATCTCTCTAGGGCACATAGCGGAGCAATGAGCTGGAAGGCAGTCTCTTTTTTTCCAAAGTACCCTAATGTGTGTGAAACAGTATAAAGGGACCAAGATGCAAATACATGTAAGCAGCATTGTAACAGACTCTAAAAGAGTGATTTTATCTCTTCTGTGTTTACATGACCCAGTATATAGCTATCAAGCTGTTAGAGGGCTTGAAATCCTGTGGATAAATGAGTATATGTTACACACTATATATTCTTTGTCAATGAAGCATTAAACAACACAGAAACACAAACACAAACATATCCCATGATGCTGTGTCATTGTCCCCATGTGCCTTTTGAATTGTCACTCCCCCCCGACAAAACCATCTCTCCTTTGGGCATTTCGAATTGGCTCAGCCACAGATAGCGTGGTTCCTGGTGGAAAAAAAAAAATCACATTGTGCCAGCTTGCGTGACCCATCCAACACCAAGACTCGAGCTGCCAGGGCAGTTTTGGCCTCACAGAAGAGGAAACCGGGACACACGCCATGCCAGTGGAACTTTACAGACCTTCACTGACAGAAATGTAAAATGTTTCAATCTTTTGGACATATTCTCAAATTAGTGACCACTCACTTTAATGGTGTGGATCATGCAGAGCTTAGTGGGACCCTAGTTTAACATGAGGTTATCTGATTTATTGTATTCATCAAACAAACATATTTTATTGATTACGTCGATGAACATCCTGATAACAAGCTGGTCATTTGTTAAGGATGAGGAGCAGTGTATTTAGGCTTCAGCAGTGAGGCAGTTTCAGTATAATTCCATCTTTTCACTTAAAGATCATGGGGTAAATCAATGTGATCAATAGAAATGACAGTAGCAGTAAAATCTACACACTCCAATCTTTGTATGGATTTTATGGCTTTTAAATAAGTGGGATTATGAAGAGGAACTGAAGAGTTTCGCTCTGAGGTGTAAAGAAGTGTGAAGAATGAGCCAGTTATCCTCTAGCAGGTGATGCGCTTAAAGCCAAACAAATGTGAAATTAAACACTTATCATCTGGAACGAAACTGCTGTCGGCTCTAACATCATAACAAAGCCTGCTTAAAAATATCTGAAAAGAGAAATTATCTTCCCAGTAATGTATTGAATGAGTTACAATGAACAAGGAAATCAAAATAAACTTTCATAAAAAGTAAAACACTTGATCTATGCTACTGATGGTATAATGGTCAGTATATATCATTACAATGTGCTGGCATTTTACTAGAGAAGAAAAAGATGGAGTCTAATATGATAGTTAAATTAAAATTATTATTTATATAAAATTAATTTCTAAAATGATTGTGAAGCCTTTTTTCAATTCAGAGACATTGTATCTAAATAAAGAGTACTGAAAAAAAGTACTGAAAAACATGGAGGACTAATGTCAGCCTACCGCTGTGTGGAATAGCATGGATGCTTTTCAGTCCTTTTTATCAAGGTTTTGTCACAATAAAAAAAAGTTTCATTGCTTTAATGACCATAATCCACCTAGTTTTCATGCAGTATGAAGTTAAGAACATGTTTACATTTAAATGGTATTTAAAGCCTTCCGTTCACAAGACAAACTGGCTGAATTATCACTGATTTTGGACTAACTTGTGAGATTCAAAAGCCAACTGACATTTTGGCTTTTGTTTTTGCAACCCCCCCCCCCCCACCCCACACACACACACACACCCAAAAAAAATAAATAAATGAATAACATTCCAACTTAAAAACAAGCAAGATATAGCTGTTCATAAGCAGAAATAGGCTTTACTATTTATTTTGCCCTATAACATCATAGCTTTGGTGGTTTTTGCAGACATGTGATGTCACATTGATTTAGGATTTTGAAATCAGATTGGCAACCCCGGTATCCACCCAATATCCACTCAAATGAATGGGACAAGAGCTCTGTTAAGATTTTTAAGGTTTTTAACTGTTTGAAATTTAACCCAGAATCAGTTACCAGGGGTCAAAAACACCAGCACCAAGCTGTAACTTTATATTGTTGGAGGAGGAATGACATATACAAATGAATGAGTTCAGGTTGCATAAAAATGTCAAACCATCATGACGTAAAAACATCACAATGTATATACTATGACACACATCCAGTGACTTCCTCTCAGGAAGGGTTACATTTCAGTCCCACCCACACTTGTAAAACTCGCCTGTTTTATTTTCTAAAGGTATATAATGTCATGTTTCATCCTCTCTTTCTCTCTGTCCCTTCCTCAAGCTCCTCTTAGACAGCCTGATGGTCTTTGGGCTTCTAACCATTCAGCCTTATTAATTTGCCATCCCTCTAGAATTCCTTGCTATGTTATGACTCGATGAGATATCATTCATGGGTGGCTACAACCCACATCCACCACAGCCAGGCTGCAATCCATTTGCAGGCAGCTGTATTTTCACCCTCAACTTATCCAAGGACCCAAAGCCAAATAGGAGTGAACAGTATGCCTACATGCATGCTTATTGTCATGTATACCATCAGCTAAACACATTAAAAGTGAAATGTAACCCCTAAGTGAGATATCATTGGCTTTTTTGCTAAGCAGTCAAATGCAAAGGAGCTTTCCATTTTCTATTTCCCAGTTGAAATAAACCACTGACTTCTATTTTCGGTCCCACATTATGGAGTAAATGCACAGATGTTAGGGTCACTTAATGCAAAAATGTCAAGCTGGGTTATTGGTTGTGCTAATTAAGCCAGAAGTTGAATTTGACAGCTAGGGTTTAAGACAAAAGGAGCTCACCATGAATGTAGTACCACATGGAAGCACAGGAATATAGCCATGCTGGAGAGTAACTCACTAGTAAAGCCCACCAGGAATCATCTGCTTCTTGTAGCACTCCACATTGCATGGCTTTTCCTGATTTATTTTAATGTGTACTGCGTCATATTTATATTTACAGGCAAAATGTAACTTGAACTAATGCTATTTTTTTTGGAGATTCTTTCATCATCTTAAGCAGAGGGATTCACTTAAATTGTCATGACCTTGGATTTCATGATCAAAGCATTCCCCCTTCAAAGGACTAGACTCACCGAACCACATTCTTAACCACAATGTTCAGCAGCTATACAGTGTTCACTGTGGGTATTAGAGTATTATCTTGTGAAATCAGCATAGTGGAATAATGCAGCTAATTTCACAACCCAAGTGTTCCTGTTTTGGCCATTTAAATATCAAATAAGTTTTCCTTCTAAAAATTCATAGGAGTTATGACAGATACCATCAAAGGGCAACACTCCCGTGGAACAATGACAGTACTATGTAACAAATTAAATCTTTCAGCTGGTGATCATACCAAAGTATCCATGTCTGGTTAAACACACTGGTAATAAAAGTTGGCAAACCTTATTAATTGCATCTATGTGTTATGTTTAAACTGATTTAGAAACAATTTGTTTCTAATTTTGGACAAGTTGGAATATTGTCCTCTTATGACCGCAACAAGGCACTGAATTCGAGACCCTGTAAAACAGTCACATTTAGTTCTGAAAAGAACAAGACAGGGCATTGAAAATTAACAACTGCAATGCAATAGACTGCTGTGTACAAGCTACAGAAATGTAATCAAAAAGAAGTTCCTCTAAGGCAGTAGTTCTTGATTCTCCTACTTTGACCTACAGACCACCAGTCATTCATAAACTCCATTCAAGGCTTCCATGGAATTCAGGATTGTGTGTGTGTGTGTGTATGTGTGTGTGTGTGTGTGTGGACTGCACAGTGGCCTCTCTGTTGAGTCAAATATAACGTACAATTGGCAAGTCCTAATTGGGTAGAAAAAATGGGGTAAAGTAATAAATGAAGAAAATCAATTAAATGTTTTTTATGTTGATAATTTGAATATCACCCAATCCCTGCTGGATAAACAGTGGCATTCTTTGTTTGCCAACAAGGTAGTCACATAGTCACATAAAAGCCAACACGCCATTGATGATGGGACCTTACACATTGTTATCATCAGCTGATCACAATCAGCTGTTATGAATTCCATCTACCACACAATATTCACGTGCTGTCGTAATTAAAAACAGAATCTTCAGAATCCTTAAACACATTGTTTTCAATATATTATGTATCTCTATAATGTATCTATTTTAATCACTCATGGCTTCCAAGCAGTAAATGCTCCTAAAACCCAACCATCACCTGCCAAGCAATAATCATGAACAGTATTCACTTTTCACTTGCACTATTGAACTTAAATTATTCCCTCTGGAAGATGTACTCTGTCCAGTGCTTTGTGACAATGCAATTGTTAAAACACACTTAAACACTTTATGACAAGTCCATTCATTGATTGACAACTTTTTTCATTGAGTGTTTCCCTGAAAAAAAATGTGTTCCCTTTATTACTGAATAAATACTTCTGTAATATTACTCTTAAGCTTTTTCAGACTTTTTGCCTGAACCTGTATGCTGGAAGAAACATTTAATTGTATCACTTGGTGGAACACATGAGGCATGAAAATTTACCAGACAACAGAAACAGTCTGAGGGCTTGGTTTGGGGAAAGAGACTTAATCATGTCTGACCCAATGTTTTATGAGTGTGATAAAATCAGCGTTTTGGTAAGCCTCCCGTCATTTTTCATGCTAGGCAATGCACAGCACTGTTAATGTTAATGGAACATTAACAATGATTGTGTGGTACAGTGGTGTCAGTGTTGTCGGCCCTCACAACCTTGACTTCTGAACTGCAGTGGGATTGTGGGAAAGGGTCTACTGAAGAGAACGTCAGACATCACACTAGCCCTTCCAATAACTCATTGAAAACATGTGGGGAGGGTTTTTGCCCAAAAGCTCTGACAGTCACATTCCCTCATTGACTTCCAATTGAAAAAAGGGATTACAAAAGGTGCAACACTGATCAATGCCTCATTTATTACTGAGGAAATATAGTAGTATTACAGCCACATCAAGGTAAAAGAAGTCATGACTCTTGTTTTATTTTTGTAATGATTAGATAAATCCCGGTTGCCAGCAAGCATGACATTTGATGGACTGTGACTCTGTATATTAGCGCTACAATGGGTAATTAGGTTTTTGGCTTTATTGAGTAGTTTGATCAGGCGTCTGTTATACGCAGTGAAGGGGGGGAAACAAGAGAGCCTGACTCACTTCTTGTGCTAAGAATGGAGCTGCCCTTAATTCTTTTTAAATTGAGCTGAGGTAAGGAAGGTATTAAGGAATTGTGCTAAGAGCCTGCGGAAACTCTGGAAATAAATAGCTCACTTTGAAATCGGGCTTTACCTACCTCGGTTTTATTTTCATGCTTGTGGTCTCATAAGAAGTTAATTAAACTGTGTCATTACAGGACGCTCCGTAGCATATTAGCCGCTCACTGAGGTATTTAGCTTCCTAATCTTCCTACGTACTTAAACAGAAGAATGTGATTACCTAAAGCTTTTCAAAAGCAGCAGAAAAACATCCCTTACAGCAAATATGTTATTGAATAGTTGCAGAAATATGCTTGCCAGTTCTTAAAAATAGGTGGTTATGAAACAGGTGATTGCACACTATTAATATGTTGTCAACAAAATGCTTATATACTGAGCTTTTATTGCAGAAATAGTAATATGTATAATCAATGTGAAATATCCTTGTTCATAGATTAGAGTCCTTATATAAAATTCCACCAGGGCGTAAAAGAATGTACCTATTTTCTCACTTCAATCAGTTACTTGACCTATTACAACACGGAAGCCTAGAATGATTTAATATTCGTACTGCAGTTCTGTGGATTGGAAGCCATTTCATAAAAGGTGAGCAACGCTCATTGTGGCCTGTGCATAAAACTGTGGTGTCTAGCTGTCAAATGCATTATTGTCTGTCAGTTTAAAAATGAGTGAAGCATAAAAATATTTCCCTGGTCTTACCACAAGCAGCAGGCAGGATGCCAGTGTGGGAACAAAACAAAATATCACTGTTTCAAACAATAATATTGACTAAGAAAATTTTAAAGTTGACTATCAATGAGTGTCTGTCAAGAGTGTCTGTCTCACAACACCGGTAGTGCAAATCGCTCTGTGATGGAACAGGTGTCTGTGCACAGCAGCATGATCAATATGTGCTTATGTATAATCATTTTCACGTCCTTCATAATTGTTTTTACTTTATTTATAGTAATGTAGTTGTAAAATTAGTCATAAAATTTCCTTTTAAAATATACAATCAATAGCATGAGACATTCTTATGTGCTACATATAATGTCATTGTTCTTCAGTCTTCTTCTGCTGAAGACCAAAGAGGGCCATGTGTTACATTTTAATGGTAATGCTCTGGTAATGTTCTGTTGCCTCATGTACAGTGGGTCCGCCCTTGGCTTTTAGCAGGCTCCTACTGTGAATGGGACAGGACAGTCTCGGACTGCTCTCATGAGTCCTAACCTTACTGCTCACCTCCTTTTGTGTGATGCCACAGTTGACATTTGCTGAGGTTGCATAGTGTCGCACTGCCCCACTATATACTGCACACAAATTGTCATGTCTATTCCAATCACTACCCTCTCTACCTCCCTTTCCCTTTCTCTCTCTCTCTCTGCCCCACTCTCTGCTTCTCCTGCTATGTGAGCAACAAGTGCTCCAGCACTGCCCCCCTGCTGGGCATTTATCTGCCTCAGTGGATGCGATGCCTGGACCATCGCTGCGGTATAAAACCCATGATGTTCTTGGCTGCTGTTAGATGGCCTGCCCAAGCCCAGCATCCCATCCCCTGTCCGCTACACTGCCCCTAGACTCAAACTGATGCAATGAACTGATTCCACTTTTATTATTTCTGCTGTTTTTCCAGGAGTCTCTCGACTGCACTTTTCCCTGGGTCAGGGAGTATTTTTTTTTTTCCATTGGCCCTCAGTTTTCTAGTTTTTCAGTTCCCTCTGGAAAACACAGTGTGCTTTTTGTTAAGTGCTTTGTGACAATATCCATTGTAAAAATGTGCTTATAACAAATATTTGATGCTTGACTGATTTTTATTCATCACTTTAATAACATGCAGATGAAAAAATAAGGATGTTTGGGTCAATGTTATCTTTGACAGCAAATGCCTAAATAGATGGGAAAAGTATGTGCTTGTATGATAGACAAAAATATCCTTGTTTCTGCCTGGTTTAAGATGCATATACTCCATTCTGTTTAATGCACCTTGTATGAAAGTGTGTCTCTGCATCTTGAATATTGAGCATAAAGGCTAAATTTTTTTTGATCATTGGCTTGGCATGGACTGTATTGAAGAGAACATATATCCATGCCATGCTGTGGTCATGGCAAACCTCTCTAGCCAACATACCACAAACTCCAATTATGTTTCATTTCTGCTCACAAATATAATTTTTCTCATTATTACTTTTTGGCTTTAGTTTTTGAACCGTGAAATTAATTTTTGATTTTACATGGCGTGAACCTTTAAATCTAAATAACAGCAATTGCCTTATTCAAGCCATAACTGTTGTTTTAGTCCTGCATGGCTGAACACCCTGAGAGGATCAAAAGCCACCCAAGACAAGCGATTTTCAGGATAGTTTAGTTCATAATGGAGCTGGTAATGGCTTAGAGTAATGAGGCTTGAGTTCAGCCAAAGTTGGCTGAGTTGCTGTAATTGTGACCTAACCAGTGCAGAAAGTAAACAAACACTCCCCAATTTAAAGTCGCCTTTTCCTTTTTTTTTAAGTTTGCACAGTTTCACGAGTGAAATTTTATGAAGTTTTGTATGCTGAAATATGAAACTGTAAGCATCAGTCAGGATCTTGAAGGGTGACATTGATGGTTTGTGATTTATTTAGTGGAAAATCCCTTGGACACAGGACAAGATTAAAGCAGGTATTAAGACTCCTTCACTGCAGCAAACCAAAAAAATCCATTGCCTCTAGTATTATCATGAAGTGTGGACTTTATTGAAAATATTTTGCGTCAGGAGAGGAGTGCTCTCTCTGAAAGTCACATGAAGTGTGTGTGTGTGTGTGTGTGTGTGTGCGTGTGTGTGTGTGTGTGTGCATGTGTGTGTTTGAGGGGGACTGCGTGTAAAAGCTGAACAGACAAAATCATGAACTATTAACATGAACAGGAATTGGCTGACCCTGAATGGACCTTATGCTTCACATCGCAAGTTCCAAGTTCCACCTCAAAGCAACAACAACACCGCTTAATTGGCCTTATCCTCCGTTTTTACTGCAGTATGGCAAAATTGCTTTTCTGCACTTTATGGAAAAAATGATGAAAAACATGAACTCATTATGTGATTTGTTTCACCTTCTACTACTCAGCAGGAAGGTAATTAAATCTACTGTGAAGTACACTGGCAGCTCCTCCATTCTTCACAACCTTGTTGCAATTAGCAGATATTTCACAGTCCATTTAGTTCACATAATTTCTTTGCTGAAATGAAGCCGGAGCATTAGCATGATAAGGAGTGCTGAGATGGTCAGAGATTGTTGTGAAAAGGCTGTGGGCACTGGACAGGAGTTCCCGTCTGTCAGCCCTGCGAGTGTGAATGTGTGGACACAGCTTCTTTTTCAGTCAAACTGCAATGCCTTTTATGTCTAAATGTGTGACTGCAGAGGCCTTGTCAGACTTAATTGTCTTACACGGCATCTTACACAACTGTGTCTGTCCAGCAAGCAGTCACTGCATTTGTCCAAAGCTTGGAGGAAAAAAGAAAACGTCTTGCATCAGAACTTTTTTATTTAACATACTTGTTGTTGACTGAGCGAATATGCATTACACGTGCATTAAAATGTATATATAGCTCTTCCAAGCCAGGAATACAATAAAAAAGCTAACAGTAAGTCTGAACCACATAACTGCATATTGATACATACAGTAGCTCAAAATGTGTGGATTCTTCAGACACAAGTGCCCACCTCAGTTGACCACCATTAATTTCAGACCACACCTTTTCCGGTGTACTGGATTTCGAGCCCTTATTAACATAAAGCTGACCCTTGTTAGCACACTACTGATCTTTATGCAGATAATGCTAATTGAACACACGCATTTTTATTGAATTTTGTGACAGCTTTGATTGAACCACAGCCTTAATGTTTCTGTTATTCTTAGGTCAAGTAAACTGTACCTTTTTGAAAATGAACGAATTAAGTAATTTGTTGGTGCTGAAATGGTGGTGGACTTGATTGATTCACACTGCCAATTGAAGGCAATGCAGGGCAATTCAACAGCATTTTACCTCAGCTCCTTGATGATGATGTCAAGTCAAGCTGTAAACCTGACCAGTAGAGGGCAGAGTTTAAACATCTTTTAAACATGAGGACTTTGGAGTAGTGTTGGTGCTGTTGTACTGCTGCTAATTTTGCAAGGTAGTAGGTTATCCTGCTTATATAGTTTACACCTCAGAACAGTATAATGTGTACAAAGGAAGTAAGAGGAAAAATTCAAGCTGTATTTGGCAGTCACTGACAACAGAACACACTCTTGTTGAATCCCCCTATCTGGTCTGACTTTCATTCTGAATATAAATATAGTTTAAAAAGTGAATGTCGCAGTGGGCCACTGTTATTGAAATTAACATGTTACGTTTCTGCTACGCTGGGTTCAGAGGCACACATCGTAACAAACATTTCCAAATCTTACTTGTGATGAACATTCCTTATGTGCCACATAGGTGGCGCTCTTGTACAGCGAACCACAGACTGTCACTCACCTGGAAAAAGTGTACATCATGAGACAAATTGTCTGTATTTCAGTCAGATGCAGCCTGACTGCATTTCAGAGAGTAAAATGAGGATATCTTTACACTGCATGTGCTGGAGATGCAACAAACACATCCTGGTTAAACAGCTGCAAAAGTGCTTCACAACGAGATGGATTAGAACATAAAGCTCACAGCACAAATGGGCACACAGCCTTGTTTGAGAAGGAAGTAGAAGCAAAGGATGCTGGGAGATGGAGGTGGACCATATAATTTAGTAGGAGCACACTGCACAACTGATTGACAAAAGCTGCAATGGCTTTGATGGGGAGTAGAAAAAATAACTGGTACAGGAGCTTGGGTGAGGAGGAGAGGCCGGCTGAAATCCACCTGTCGATGCAGCCAGAGTCTGGGTCATGACACCACCAACAGAGCGTGCTCTGACCGCTCGTGTGTCCTCTAAAAAAAGTTCTGACGCAAAACATGTTTTTCTTTCCTTCCTTTTTTCCCTCCAAGCTTTGGAGCAATGCAGTGACTGCTTGCTGGAAAGCACTGATTGAATTTTGCATGACACTGAACACTGACTGAATGCTCTCCTTTCTGAGCCCTAACTGAACCCCCCCCCCCCCCCCCCCCCCCAGCTCCTTCCCAAAAACAGTGGCTTTGATTAGTCTGAGTGGGAGGAATTTATATTTATCTGCTGGCAAATGCATTATTTGCTTTGGGAGCATTTGCTGTGTTATAGAATACAAACTGATGTGTTATTATCAGTTTGTTTCTGGTATTATTTGCTCATAATCTTTAGTGTGTTCCAAGTTGATAGAGCAGACGCCTTTTTCACTAGGAATGTGCTGGGAGTAAGAACGTAGTTTAAAAACCACACAATCAAAGCTGTATTGCAATCTGTATGGCTCTCAGGGTTTGGGTGTGTTCTGATTCAATGTGATGAATCCGTTTGACCTATGAGCACAGTATGCCACTGGACAGTTACGTGAGTCAATCACCGTTCAGTAGGAAGTGGTCATAAATTGTTTGTCTTAAGAGTAAACCCATAGCCTTCCAGTGCCCAGAGTCACGACAAGCACTCTAAACATACAGTAAGCCAGCTGTGCAAAATAATAACAGCAGGGAAAAACTGAAAGCAACCTACTGTTTTTGCATTGTTGGACATAGATTCTGACATTCCTCTTTTTCGGAGCTTGGACAGAGAGCTAACTTTTCCCAAAACGAATGAACAAAAAACATTGTTTTCATATTATAAATAGCGATTATTTAGTTCTGACTTGCCACTTGTAACTATGGGTCGCTAGCATCAGTTTCTAGAAGGCAGATATCACAATGACTTGGCTGCTGGTGCCTGGATTCAGCTCAGGTGAGGAGGGAATACGGAATTCATTTGATTCCATACAAAAGAACTTGAAAGCCTGGTATTTTCAACTGAAAGGGTTGACGTAAAAAAAAAAAAATTCTAATCAGACAAATTTTTCGCGTTATAAGATTATTGGAAAGGGGTTAGGGGCAGGGACATGGGAGCTGGACAGACTGCATAACGAAGGTGGAGCGGACCGACTGTTAGCTCTCCTCATTTCCTCAGTCGAGTCTAGTCAACTAGTGGGGTATGTCTCTTTCTCCGCCTGTACAATTTTAATGAATCAAGCTGTCGTGTTCTATCACCATGCTCACCAGAACATGTGTTCGGCACTCTCGAAAGCGCGGCATTCCCCTGCCACCCATCTGTCTCCCCCGTGCGCGAGATGGGGGGGGGGGGTGTTGCCTGTGTATCTCTTCTAAAAATACACTGCTGCCTCACACACAAGTGCTGAGATGCCCTGTTAGCAGACGCTCCTCTCCCTCGATTCCATTGGCAGCGAAATCCCTTCATCCCAAACATCAGTCATCCGAGTGCCTAACACGCACTGGCTTGCTTTCTTGCTTTGAAAGCTCTAGCAAGAATGTATGTTTTGACATTGTCTTTGTCTCGCTCATTCTTATTATGCATGGATCTCACTTGCGTCTCACCTTGGTGGTATATGCGACCTGAATTAAAAAGCCATTCTTAAACTGATTCAACATTAGTAACATCTGTGCTCACTAATAATTATTCAGCTATTGCTATGTCCTCCCTGAAAGGAGAGGATTTTATTTTTTTTACAGGTTTTCATATAGAATATTTTCTTTTTGGATTATATATGACTTCTATTTTTAATATTCTTATTACATCTGTTCTTACCGTATGCAGTTTAAATGCTTTTGACCTCTGATATGTGGTGCAATTTGCTTGTCATAAATGATTCAGTGTTAAATACAGTGTTACAACTTCCTACAGGGCCTGCCTCTGAATGTGACAAATTAAGGTCACAGACTGAGGCATAACTGCCATTTTATTTGTAGAAATTCATAGAGAATACCTTATGGAACTGCTGTAATTCTCCAGCAGAAGTGATAACTTCCACTTTTGTATTCTCAAAAGAAGTCAGCAAAGGGATACCGCGTTGAGTTTAATTCAGCACAACTTAACCCAAAGCACTGAAAGCTGCTCTTGGAGCCGGGAAGTCAAGATTTTCAGATTTCTGCAGGAGTGCAGCACTGATGGTTGGGCAATGCAGTGCAGTTTGAATGAGGGATTCAGCTGCTTTGTTATCCAGTAACTGCAGAGTGATTCTTCAAAAGCTGAGCATGAGAACAGCAGGTTGTGGGTTTAAATCTCAGAAAAAAATCCCTACACCCTTAGAGCAATGTGCTACACATAAATTACTTCGACCCAAATCAAAAGCAAGTCACTGACTGTGGCAGACAGGCTGTTCTGGGCACTGTGTATTAGAAATTAATGTAATTATCAACACTGTAATTACCAGGGCAGACCCTGTAAAGTGTGTTCTACATTAATCAGTTACGGCAACAGATAAAAACAGAGCCATCATCTTTAATTTCTAATTGACATTGCTAAACCTGCAATCACTACAATCATACTGCTTTAGCAATATTAATGGTGCGTGATCGCATGAACAAACACACACAGACACACAGACAGACACACACACACACACACACACACACACACACACACGAGTAAAAGACCAGGCTTGACCAATTCAAGCAACTGTTGAATTCAATCAGCTAACTGAGAGTTACGGTGATGGTATTCACAAGCACCCTCAGGCACCTCCTGAACCAGGAGTTCACAACTGAGTGTGCCACTGACCCAGAAAGGTACAGACACAGCAGCCACCAGAGCCGAGGTCTGCAGGAGATGTCCTCCCCCACGTTTGTGGCAGCGGCGATGCAGATGGGATTAAAACCCTCCTGATCCATGCCTTTATTTTTAACTCTTATCTTTCACAGCGGCATGAATAATTGGTATGACTGATGAGGCGGCTTGGGAATTGATTCCAGGACCTGAGCTGTGGGCGTAGTCTTGACCTGTTACAGAACCGCTCTCTCTTGCTGTCCCTCATCTCTCTTTCTTTCTCCATCCCGTCTCCCTCCTGTTCTCTCACACATAAGTACTTATACCCACTCTCACTGTTCAGGGTCCAGAGAGACCGGTGAAATATTCACAGGAAATCTCCCCCTAGCAGCTGTGCCCAGCTCTCACCAGAGACGCATCATCATATATATTAGGCAGTGTTTCCCAGAGAAATCTGGTTATTTAAGGTAGTGGGCTATGGAGCGTGGAGGGGGGCAGTGAAGCTGGCTATTTTTGGATCAACAGCATGTTCTCATGCAGCAATATGTAACCTAGAATTGGGCTGGCCTATGTTTTTATTCACATATTCAAATGTAAAAAAAAAAACAAAAAAACAAAAACAAATCACAAAACACAATTAGTTTGAATTTTCAAAAAATCTAATTAGCTAACCAGCTTTTTATATGGCTGTTTAATGGGTTTTGAGGGTTACCACCATATGTTCAAATTTTACAGAATGACATCTTCCGAAAAAGTTTTAAAAGGTTCTGTGTGAGATGTGCTAAATTGAAGTGTCAATTTTATTCGTAATGGCGTAAATTGTAAAATGTTTTTATGATTCAGATCGTCACAAAGTGCTGTACAAATTGCAAAGTAGATATTCCAGGAGGAATAAACTAAAAAAAAAAAAACAGAAAAAAATCAAGAAGACTTGGGAAATGGGAATACTTCCCTGACTCCAGGAAAAGACTCCTGGAAAAAAAGTGGAAATGTTAACTTAGGGTTAACACATAAAAGGCATCTGTTAATCGCTACAGTTCTGTTGTCTGGACAGTGAGGTGGACAAGGGATGGCACTGTGGCCTCCGGCGGGCTATGAGTGGGGTCCTCCGTCTGACAGTAGACAGTACAGCGATGACCCAGTAATCTCATTCTTTGCAGCCGGTAGATCAGCAGGTGGCGATACCGCAGAAGCAATGTGAAGCACTGACAGGTGCTCCAGGGTGGAAAGGGAGAAGAGAAGCCATTATTAGGGAGAGGTACTTGGATGGAGAGAGGATCGATTGGATGAGTGAGGAGGTAGAAAAAAGCAGCCTGTGCGCGATAAGGAAAACCCTGACAGAAAAAAAAAACGTATGGGCAGCATGACTAGGTGATGGGAGGAAGAGGGCTGGATACAGTTATGAAGGCAAACCTGAGGCTGTCACCACCAGACCATGGCTGGAACTGCTAAATACAGTTATCATGCTGCCTTCTAGCAACAGCACTGACAGCTCACTCCAACAGACTCTATAGACCATGTCAGTCCTCCAACCCACATCCCTCTACTAAAGTATTTACTGAATAGATAAGATTTAAGCCTAAACCCAAAGACTGAGAAAGTCTCTGTGTGCTGACCATGAGCAGGAAGACTGCTTCATAAGTGAGGAGATTGATAAGAGAGAGATCTTTTTGAACTACTCCTGGAATGACAGGATAGCCAGCAACTTGTGAACAAAGTGTACATGGGGGTTATGTGGAAAAATTACATGAGATACAAAGGAGCAAACCAAATTAATGCTTTAATGGTACAGAGAAGTATTTTATAGTCAATTTAGAATTTAATAGGTAGCCAGTGAAGAGAAGCTAACACTGGGGTTATGTGCTTAGACCTCCTGATTCTAACAATACAAGCAGCTGAATTTTGGACCAACTGGATATCCTTCCTGGTTTGCACAACCAGATAGCAAAGTATTACAATAGTCAGTAATCTAGAATTAATAAAAGCATGAACTAGCTTTTCTGCAATATGGAATGACAGAATTTTAATGATTTTAGTGATGTTCTGGAGATATTTTTATGAGCATTTCAAAAGTGAGATCTGGATCAAGGGTTATACCAGGATCTTTGATGGTAGGACCAGTAGCAAATGAGATGACATCTAGGTTTAAGATATAATTGGATAATGTACTTCTTGGGGACTTGGGACTGACTACGGTCATTTTTGTTTCAACCAAGTTTTGGAGGAGACAGGAGACAATTCTTTCTATCTTTAAGACAGGCTTCCACCTTACAGAGTCACAAAACGTCTGCAGGTTTGATTGATATATACAACTGAGTGTCATCTGTGTAGCAGTGGGATTTAATGCCATATTTATGAAAAAAAAAAACATTGCCAAAAGGTAGAATATAAAACAAGATAAGCAGAGGTCCTAGCACTGATCCTTGCAGTATTCCATATGCCTTAGGCCTTAGATGACAGGGTTGAGATGGGCCTGTAATTAGATAATTCATTGAGGTCAAGATTGGGCTTCCTGGGGAGAGGCTACTTTGACTGCAACTTTGAAGGACTGCAGTGTGTACCCTGACTTTAGTGAGGCATTGATAACATTTATCAGTGGTGTGCCAATCACCAGTAGCAGTCCCATCAAACGCTTTATAGGTATGGGGACTAATAAACAAGCAGACAATTTAGAAACAGAAATTAAAGCAGTAAATTCACTAGTGGCTAGAATAAAGGAGTAGAATAAAGGGGTTTACACCTAAAGCCAGACTTGGGGATGTCTCCATTTGTTCCAGGAATGGTAGCACTGAACCTAAAAAACAAAAGAAATTCATAAAATCATTGCTGTTACGTTTTGCTGGAATGCAGCGATCATGACTCTTTGTTAGTCTGGCAACAGTGTTGAATGGATATCTGTAGTTGTGTTTAATTTCACCTATTAGGACGGAGATATGATGATCTAGCAGTGGAGAACGCTTGTATCCTGTGACTAGTTAACTAGCTATGTGTGAAGCAGAAAACAAAAGACAAGCATGTCACATTGTTTTGCACAAGAATGGCGGCATGTTGCAGAGAACTACACAGACACAAGTCCTGGATTGGGTATGGACAATTATAATGCATAAGCATGAAAAGAATACAAATATGCCTATGAGAAAAGGATTACTTCCATGGAGTAATTATTTTTTGTTTCTAACCACACAAGCACTAATAATAGTAACCTAATGGGGAATAATACTGTAATCCATAATAACAATAATAAAAACATTACAACTGCCAGGAGCACAAATTCTTCAAATACTACAGTTATCTTACACACAGTACTGTGAGAGATAATGCTGCTGCTACAAATACACAGGATTGTCAATATAAGGGTATTTCAGGATCTGAAGCCAGTGGGTGCTAATGAAAGTCATCCTGCCAAAAGTTTTAGCCCTTGATGACTGTTGCTTGCTGAAGTATTGTTGGTTAAGTTTTCCAATATGCTTTAATGTGCAATTTTAAATGAACACTGGAAACAAGGATGGCATAACTTTCCCTGTGACAGTTCATTAGAGGAGTGAACGTATTAACCTGTCATTCTGTCACTCCCTCGCATGCAGATTTCTGGCCAGGAGATGGTATATATTTATAGCATATTAATGATGTCAGCCACTAACTTTCTGCCTGTCAGTTATTATAAACATAGCCCCTATTATAAACATAGACCTTCTACATCCAGTTTCCTTGGGTACCACCTTTGCGCCAACTTTATTTTTACTTGATTAGGCTGTATTGCAAGCCAACGTCTCATTGCCCAAGGTGATGGAAGGAGAACCATTAACAAGCTAATGGTGATTGCAATGGTTTTTAAAAAATTGAATAAGTGTTTTTAAGCCCACCTCCCTATGAATGCTGCAGAGCTGCTGTGAGATGGATGGGCTACCCTTGGTAGTGAGATTGTCCTCCTTTTTCCTGAATAGCCCTATAGCCCTATTGATAGTGAGAAAAAAAAAACAGTAAAGAAGAAGTGCAAACTGTTAAGAATAAGAATAAGAATAATAAATACTTTATTAATCCCCAAGGAAATTTGAGTGTCACAACTGCACCGTCCGGCACACATCAAAAACAACAAAAGAATAAATTGAATAAAATAAATAGAGAGGTATAAAATACAACAAATAGAAAGAAGTTTGTGCAATTATGTGTTGTGCAGTAGCTGTCATATAATAAATAAATAAATGAGAATAGTGAGATGGAGAAGTTATCATGCATACATATTATAAAATGAATTATGAAACAAGAATAAACAAGGTTAAGGTTATTGCTATTATACAGTATGAAGTGCAGTAGAAAAACAGTTATTGTTGTACAATATGCAAAACAATGATAACTGTATAGTGCAAATCCTGACCAGATGGCTAGAGAACAGTTATTGTCCCATGTGCAAAGATAATCTAGCTTTTCATCATTGCAAGGTATCCCTATTCAGAGCAACATGGATCTTACCACTGTCTACAAAGGTGGGATCAAAATTGTACAAAATCTGGATTTCCAGCTCTTATCTAATCAGTGCTGAGAGTTTATCCTTATACAAAGGATGCACTGAAGATATACTGAACATGCAGTTCACTTTGTCTTAATGCAATATATATATATATATATATATATATATATATATATATATATATATATATATATATATATATATAATGTACACAAAATTATGGAACCACCAACTGAAAAAGAACTATTTTGAAGTAATTTGATTGTAGTTAAAACGGAGTCGACACATGTGTTCATAAATAAATAATAAAGACATTTTAAAATCAACCTTTTAGTTTTTCAAAAGCAATATGAGAGATCTAACAGATTTTTAAAGAGTTCAAATAGGTGGTGTCTAAATTACAGGTGCCTAATTTTTTATGTGTCAAGGGGAACAGCATTGAAAGTCATGAAGGCATATCCCAAACAAGGAAAAACTGCATCAGGAAAAAGGAGCAGTGGTCACACAGATAGAGAGAGGTAGACACTTAACAGGATAGTTGCTAAAACCCACAAAAATGGCCTCATCAATTGCTTGAGAACTGAATGTACATCTCCTTGACCCAGTCTTAAAAAAAACACATGTTGTAAGCTTCACAAAGCAGATACTTGTGGTCAGGCTGCCAGTTGGGAACCACCTGTAACTAAGGCCAGTGTGAAACAACACATAACCTGGTGTAATGAGCACAAAAGCTGGACTTTATGTGGAGAGAGGAATTGTCTTTTACTCTTTTTTTCTACATCTGGATGGGTTCATGCTTGCAAAGCCAAAGGATGCCTTCAACCACACTACTTTTCACCATCTATTTAACCATCTCATGACAGTCATTGGTTCTGATTTCCATGTTAGGCGATCCGATGCACACTGTGGTGCGAAGATTATTTATTAATTATTTTTTTCAAGATTTTCACATATTCCAAGATGATAGCGCCCACATACACACTGCTAAATAGATTCAAAAGTGTTAAACACCAGGATGAAGTCAATCACTTTCCATGGTCTCCACAAACACCAGATCTAAACATCATTAAATGTTTATGGGAAGTTCTGGAACAGAATGCAGAGATGATTTCCACCTCCTTCTTCTCTCAAAAAACTGGAGGCTTTCCTTCTTGAACAGTGGTTCAATATCCCTCTAGAAACAGTGTAAAACATGTATAACAGCATTCAAAGAACTCAAGCTGTTCTGAGAGCAACAGCACCTCAGAACTCCTTATTAGTTATGGAGTATTGTTTAGTGTTTATATTATTTTGTCTACCCTCTGCGTATATATTTATGTCATGTTGCATATGTTTCAGGAGGTTGGCCTCTAGGACCCAAGCTTTCCCCGATTTGCATGAAATACACCCTTGGATAGAACTCCTGACTGTCAGAGGATTTACAATCCACCCCTGTTACGCAATGGAAAACATTTTTAAGTAAGGTATTAAAAGCATTGGCCTGAACTCTAAATATTCCATGCTTAGGGCAATTGCTAATCACAAAAATATGAGACAAAATCCTATTCTTGGTCTGCACACTTGGGAAGGTATTGCTAAGTATGGTGAAAGTTGGGAGAAGTCCCTGGAAAAGGTTAATAAATCCAAATGTTTGTATACACAGCCTGTCCATTAGGGAATATTTCCATAATATGAAGTCCACATTAACCAAATATGTGGGCTGATATATTTCAGGCTATGAGTCACTTTATAACTAGTCAGCTATCCATGTTGAGATCTGAGTTCTATTTCATTGACAGATGATTGAAGCAAAACTTAAAATGTGATCATATTTAATGTACTAATTAAATAGTCTGATTAATAATAGTGGGTAAGAACCACTTCTCAGAAAAAGAGTATGTAGTTTCTGACATCTTATTGGTCACACAGTTACTAAGACCATCAAACAAAACATTAGCTAGACTTATAGAAGACATTATTTCCCTTGTGGACTTAGCAAAAGGAGTGTTCTTACATTTGCATGGATGGATCATTGTGTTCAGTTGTGATCACTGTGGTGGGTATGCACCATTTATGATAACACTTAATATCTGCTGATTCTGATGTAAGTTTTTTTTTTCAAATGCTTAGTATTATTTATACAAATGTTTGATAAATGAGTCCCAAGCTGTGAGCTCTGATTTTCAGTTTGCAGCATGCTTGTTGCTGTCTCATTCCCTTGAAATAGAAGACATGTTTTGAATCTGCCTGTAAGGGAAAACTGCCTGTCACTCCAGGTTTAGTTCAACCATGTCATTTTTGCACACTGCCTCTGCAGTTCAGACACATACACTGCACCAAAAGAATTAACAGTTGTAATTTGGAAATTTAAAATCATGAAAGGATGGGGGTGTAAGTGGCATTATTGTACACTTCTGAAGCCCAGGGTAAGACAAAACCCAGAGGCAGGCTGCCAGACATCATGTCAATAAGTCAAACAGTGTGCCAGTACAAAAAGACAAGGACAAAAAAAGTCCTGGACAGGGGTGCTGAATGCCATGACCATTAAAAGACTTGCATCGACCATTAAAAGGGCTTCTGAGTTTTATATTCTGATTGTAATGAGCACATTTCAAAGGTCAACATGAACAAAGATCTAGCTGTATTAAGACAGTGCTAAAATGAAGAGGCATACTGACATACTGATGGTTTACTCCTAAAAGGGCCAGTGACCTTTTATCTTGGTATTACACAACCACTATAATTTCATGCTCCTGTACATGAAAATCATTATTTGTCATGGCTGACAAAATGCTGTAAATCCATTTGCTTTATCCTGTTAAGGAAACATTGACTCACAGTGACACTGGGTCATAAAGAGAAAAAAAAAAACACATTCTCCTTTCTTGTTGCAGCAGCAAAAACTGATTTGAAAATAGGTTGATGGTAGTTAACACTTGGCATTGGTGTGTTGTAAAGGAGAAAAAGTGGTCACACCAGAAATAATAATTGTTTCAGTCATTAGAAATATTATCTTAGTTAAACATTGCTTTGGTGTAACCAGGCCGTCACATCTATTCTCAGTCTTAAATGTTCTGAAGGCAATTGCATCCTCTTGCATTAAACATGTGTATAATATCTCCAGCAAGAGAATGTAGCCCACACTAGCTGACAGCTTTTAAAATATTTGTTCAACTGCTGTGCTCCTTGTCACAAACATTATTGTACATTACAGCAAAATATTTAATTGCAGCTGATTTTTTTCTTCTCCTTAATTGCATGGAGAAACATACAAAATAGCTGGCAGATTTTACTTGTCATCTCAAAGAGTGCCTTGGTGTACAGTAAACCAGTTTTGGGGAATAATGCCTCCTGTGTGAACCTTGGACCTTGGATTTGAGCTGAGTCTGCATTTCAAATAATTTGATTTTTGAGGAGACCTGACACTGGCCTTCCCTGATAATGTAGATGCTCTGTGACCAATAACAGATTCTGTGATGCCAACAGAAAAGTGAAATATAAGGAGGAGGAGGAGAAAACTGCCCTGGCGGACCTCACAGACATCATAAGGAGGAGGCTCATCACACTCAGGCAGGCTGAGTGGTACCGAAGGAAGGGCAAGGAGAGGGCCTGAAAGCGCAGTGCTTTCATTGCCAATCCCTTCGGCTTCGCTAGGGGAGACTACTGAGACAGAAGCGAAGTGGCCACCTCACTTGTTCTGTAGAGGAAATCAACCACCATCTCAGTATCACCTTCAGTTACACCTTGAGAGAGCAAGACCTTGGCCCATGTGAGGCACTGCTGACACCTCCAGAACCGGTGTCCCAATTCCCACCGGTTCCCATACCGGTGTCTGCTACATAACATTTATAACAATCTGTGGCTAGAGTTTCAAATTATGTTTAGGTTGTGTTTACATATGAACATTTGCTTTGAGGGAAACCTCAAATGGTCTGTTGTCTTCGCACATTAGTTGCACATTTAACACTAACAGCGGTGCACTTCAAAGAAGAAGCAGGGTTGCCTTCTCTTCTACATTTGATGATTCCTCAGTTGTTTTGATTTCCTGTTTAATTTGATATGTCATTTTAATTTGATTGTTTTGTTTTCAGGTGGTTTACAACTCCCTGTTCATTTGGATAAAAGAATAGAAGATAATATAGTATTCTAATATAGTATTTTATATATATTGTAATTTATGAATGAGCTAGATTTAACAATGTCAAGATGTTGCAGGTCACCGATGTTCCAAGAGGACATGATCAGGAATAGGCTTGTCATTGACATAAGGGATTACAGTCTGTCTGATTTGCTGCTAGATGCTGGCTTGTCTCTCTCTCTGAAGCAATTATAAAAATTAACCAGCAGGAATAAATCCAAAAGCAGCAGCCCATCATATGTGAGTCAGCAGACACTGCGATGAGTAAACAGAGACACAATAAAGTTCAGGGAAAAAAATATTAGAGGGACTTTTTTGAAAGCTAGACCTCAAAATGCAACTCACAGTAACAGAACCAGAAGTAGTTGTAGACAGTGTGAAGTCACAAGCTTACTCACTTAACAGTTTCTCAAGATAAGAGTCGAAACGTAGGGAATGTCACAAGATAGGGGATTTTGTTATGTGCAGAACAAATAAAATTGTTAGCACTATTCAAGAAACCAACATGACTGACAAAATAGATGACCTCTGTCTCAGTCTGCTGTCATGTGTTTGGTGCATCTACAGAGGTCAACAAATAGGTGTATTTGTTAATAATTCCACATTATCTATTCTGAGAAGCAACATTGAACACTACAAAGAATCTCTGTAAAGGACAGTTTAATGATCTTCTTTAGCAGATGGGCAAGTCATTCAAGCATTCTGTGTTTGTTGCACTGCTGTATCTGTAGTTTCGCTCAGTTGCTGATTGTAGTGAATATCATCCAGGACCCATCAGTATATGAAAGTCTGTACAGGGCAGGAAACACAACAAGGTGAGTACTAGATAAAGCTGAATGAGTCAGCCACTACATTTTGCCCTGTTGCTGCTGCACCACTTACCACTGAACCATGGTTGAAAGCCCAGAGTGGAGCTGAAGCGATCAAGCCTATTATGTGGTGCTCAGGAGTGGTCGTTTTTTTTTTTCCCAAAACCCAATGGCAAAATGTTTGTGTTGCAATAAATGAGTATGAATGTTCTGATATTAGCATTTTAGATTCTGTTAAGTTATTTTTGTTTTTGAAACATGTTCCTGTTCCTGTTATGTTCCTGTTAATTATCAGTATTACTTTGGCGGCAAAACGTTGTGCCAATATCATATGCCAGTCCACACTTCTCATCGTCACGAACACCCTCGGCATAGCACTCCTGCCAACCTAATCTATCCATCACACTCTCCCAGTCTCAGCCTTGCTGTCAAAGGAGGCCTATGGAATTGTCAATCCCCTGTCCAAAAAGCTGACTTCATTTCAGCCTATGGGTCTGCTAGCTCTCCAGCTCCTTGCTCACACTGGCCCGTAACAGCACAGCTACACCAGCTGTTGCTTCTGCTGTCTGCTCCTTCTCCCATATGCCATGACCCTCTGTGGTAGCCCATGGCCTATTCCAGCTCGAGCTCATGGCAATACTCAGTCCTACCCCCTCTCATCTCTGTGTCTTGGCTTTCAAGAATCATGTCACAGCTAATGATCTCTACAAATTGCCCATTGTGGTCCTCTATCACTCACCAGAGCCCATTGGAAGTTTGCTTGATAGGTTTGACGCCCTCCCCAGCTCTTTCCCAGGAGATGTACCCCTATAAAATCTATTAATAAAAACCTCCGTTCATCACAAAGCCTTGTGCCGTTAAAATAATTCCACACATTCTCGCACTTAAAGCCTTCATGTGAACCTGTGAACAAATAGAAACCTTACCTGGAGGCAGGAAACTGATGCCATCAGTTTTGTCTTAAGAACTGCTTCAGTTTTTCAGCTGGGACATGACTGCCAGCACCAGCCCTTTGCACACCAGCTGCGTAACAACGCCATCAAACAAGGTAGCATACAGTGTAATGGAGGTTCTGGGATCAAAGCTACAAAATGAGAGGCAAATCCGTTCAAAAATCTACTGTAAAGGAGTCAGTTTTTTTTTCCATGTCCCAACTACCATTTTTATGATGCAAAATAATTTTGTTTGACATAATATCATTTTGCCCCATAAAAACCTTGCCAGTGATGATTTTCACCCCTAGATTTACAGTATGCTCGAAACAAATTGGAAGTTTTTACCGCCGTCAATGAATTTGAGGACGTCCTGCTTGATGGAATAAATTTTTCTTCAGGGAAAACATTATGTGCCTGGACCGTGCGAGTTTGATTTATCGTTTTACTAATCTGCCAAGCCAACTGCAGACCGCATAATCTGCTGAGTAGGTGGCATTCATATTCATGAGTGATAAGGAGAAAGGATTTTTAATATGAAATCAAAGCGCACAACAGAATACATTTTGATTGTGGTGCTTATGAGGGAGTAAAATTACAGATAATTACAGCACTGTCTGATAAAAGATTTATTTTTGTTCTCTGGCTGAAAGTGTTCAAAGGACCATAGGTAATTACTATAGGAATAACAAATTATCATGTACCTTGCAGTATATGGCATCCAGATGGTCATTTCAGAGTAAAAAAGCAAAGTGCTAGAAACCTGTTTTTTGATTGAGCTTAATTTAATGACTAAATTAAGTGGAAATCATTTATCTGTTTCCTGTGTGGGCGCCACAATACTCTTTTGTTAAAGTAATGCTGTCATGCTGTTAGGATCAACAACAGCATTTGCTTTCTTCACCACCTCCTGCAATCAGACATGTTATAACACGTAACAGTACGTATAAGCTGATCAGATTTTGCTCTTATGTTTGACATCTAATGCTGCATTCAGACTGCAGGTGTTCATGCTCAATTCCAAATTGTTCCTCAGATACGATTGCTTTGTCTGACTGTTCATATTCATTTATGAAACTGACCCACTTTTGACATCATTGTGAACGGACCTCTGCCCTTAAATATCCCACATGTGCACACAAGCTAAAGACATCACACGTTTGTGTACTCACAAAGACCTATAACGACGAGGGTAACCTGTTGCATGCATTTGGGCCATGTTAAACAAACTCAGTTCTGATTTGTACATCCATACACAAGTCACATGCAGGTTGCATGGCTAGATATTTGAATTATTGCCACATATTCATGTGGCCCAAATTGGAACTGAAAAGATGTGACTTCATATGTTTCATTAATATGGTAATGATATAATTTTGCCACTTATTACTCACATTTTTTAAATGTATGGAATATCAAAATTCCAAAGACAGACCTAAAGTGTGTACAGGAAAAGATTAAAAGGAAAACATTTTATATAGACAGAAAGACTATGATAATAATAATAATTATTATTATCAGTTTCACGCATCAGTCTGTGCATGAAACACTGTAGGCACTTCCACTTTTATAAAATTACTTCAAAGGAAGCTTGTTTGTAGATATTGACTAGTTTCCCATGAAGGACATGGATTATTTAAAATAAATGAATGGAATAGACACAATCTTTTTTTCAGTTTGAACCGGGTTATTCCTCATATGTGGGGAAAAAACTAATGTTGATGTTTATGAAGGAGGAAATAGCAAGGATTTAACAGTGACACCTCCTGGTGGATTCTCACCCAATGTAAGCATGATGCCTGTTGTAATTTTTTATCATTTAACTGCAGATATGACTATGCCACTATAGTTTGCTCTCTTTCAGTTAGCAGCTAGCTATAAGAGGGTGCAGATGATCATTGTTTTTCAAATTTTGTGTTGGGACCCACAGGTGGGTTGTGGGAGATATAAATTGGGTTGCCAAACTAAATTGTAGATCTACGATATAGATCTATATCAAGAGAAAAAAATACATTACAAATTGCAGTACACCTCCTAGAGACACAAGGCAATTATTTAAAAATTTGTTCCAACAATACTGATGATAATCATGCAGCAATTATTGAGAAACCTGTTCTGATAATAACCTACTGATGATAATAGGTCTACTGCACTTTCTGGAAATAAAAAAATCTGTTTTGATAATGCTAATGACACTGCATTTAATGAGAAATTGTTTCGGGACATTTAAACTCTGATTGTTTGTTTGTTCATTGCCTTTTTGTTTACTTCTAGTGTTATTTGGATCAGGATGGTTTTTCCATTTTAAAAATGTGGGTCACCTGAAAAAAAAGTTTTAAAACCAATAGACTATAGAGTTGGTGGATACACAGAGTCCTGGAGAGTGTGAGTTTTCCAATGGGAACTGAAAACACAGAAAATCAGGACAAAACAGTTCTGAAACACAATGGAACAGAACCACATGCAGCCTAGTAAATAAAAAATAATAATAATAAAAATAAAAAATAATAAAAAATCTGTAAGTTCATCACTGATTTGAGAGACTGTTAGGTAACTAATGGAATGGCTTTTGGAGAGCACACTGGCAGTGTGGCAGACCATTTTTGTACAAATGTTTATGTCTTGAGGTAAATTTTATACATAGATGAAAAATATATCACCTGTACCTGTGAGTATATTTGTTTGTGCAACTGAGTGCATATTTGTTACAGACTCCATGTTTTTGCAGTGCTCCTTGCATTAAAATGATATGCAGATGAACTTCTAAAACGCATACTAAGTAAAGACATGCATATACACACTGAATGAAATGAATGATGGGACAATGTGTTGAATGTGACATATAATGATAGAGGATAGTAGTGAAATGTGAAATATTGTAGTAATGTAGTGTGTGGTCAAAATTTATGGTAGCAGTGTGTTGTGGTGCTTGGCAATAATACCCCTTTTAGAAGTTCATTGGTTTTCTTTGAGTGGGCGGTGTATACTCGTGACATCAGTGAATGGCAATTATTTCAAATACAGCATTAGCAGTTTGCCATCCTTCATCCAAACTTGTAATTGCATGTGGCCTAGTGTTGAACTTGGTGTATCGAAGAAAAATTCTTGTTGTGTGATAATTCAGCATTCCAAATTTTGTATTCTGCTACTGCTGCTGCTGTTATCAGTGTATTTCAGAACACACTCTTTTAGGACTTTATTGATTTGCCTTTTGCATTATCATAATGTTTCTCAAGCTTTTCCGTCTCGAGTCCTGGAGGATTTAAACCCTCATATCCACCTCATAGTTATTTTGTGGCCAGGCTGAAATGCAGTTCCCTGCTTCACAATGCAGGTGAAACAATAGAATGGACTGTTTATCGCAAACCTCGACATCTCTAAAGCATAAGCGTCTGTTATTCTTTTAAATTGTATGTGACAATGGATGAATGAAAGTCACAAGAGTCACCAACAATTCTACTCATTGTGTGTCATTGCAATCAGCGCTTAGATTGAACACAGCTCAATATCAATTTAACTGTTCCCTTCGATGTAGCTTTATTGTAAAATTTGATAAGCTGCTTACAACATCTCTTGAAAAAAATGGCAAAGCAGATTTCTGTTGTAGTGCTTGAACAATAACATCTTTCAGGCCGACACCTGATATCTCCTTGACAGCCTGGTGCTCTACTGCCCTCAATTTCAAACCTTTTATCAGGAATAAGTAGCGATGACTTTTCTTGATATGCATCCTGAATACATAATGCAGATGTAGAGGTTGAACTAAACCTTGTGTGAAAGCAAATGGCCTGTTTAGAAATTCACACAGAGGGGTTTTTTGGGCTTTCATCTTCTTTTGCTACATTGGCTGAAAGCACTGTTCAAAATAGTTGCGTGTCACATAACCAATTGTGTGTTTAATTCAGAAGGGTCGACAGTAAAGACACCCAGATTTATTTTGCAAGGGGATTAATAAAATCATTCTCCCTCACACTGACTCAAAGCTGTTAATCATGTTGTTGTATTTCCATTGAGACGAATGTCACGGACCTGAAATGTGTGAAATGAAACGAGAGACATGGAATAGTGGGAGCGATGAATCATTTTTTATCAACAAACCGTGCCAATGACAGATGAAACCTTTGATCTGAAAGATGCATCATGCATTAAGGAGGAGCTTTGTCATTTACATCTAGTGTGGGAGACTGTGATCTGAGACATTGTGAACTTCAAGGAGACTTGCTGGTTGATCTCTGTTTCTATTCTTCACAATGGCTCAGTACGCTACTGAAAGTAACGCTAAAGGTTATTTTGGCCAGGTCCTTCTCCAAAGAAAATTTAAATTTGTTTTTACAAACCTGCCATTACATACTGCCATTTTCTAGGACACCAAACTCAACAACTTATTTTACAGTCCAAAAGATTGTCACAGAATAGCTGCCAACAGATTATTTATATTGTTCCCATTAGTATATCTGACCCAATCAACTGACACTTTGGATTTAAGGATGGCAAAGAAAGCCACAAATAAAACTTCCAATATGATGCACATCATTGCTCTAATCCCAAGTGTCTCAGACGGGCCACAAGGGCTGGTTTTTTCACTGCATAGTAATCAGATGCTCAGCAGAGCTGAAAATGAAGTGTGGCCTGGCATCATTTTCAATTTTGACCGGTGCATCGATGTACCGAGCTGGCGGCGCAGAGGAATGGATTGATGACAAGTGAGTGGACAGTCCATCTTCAAAATCTTTATGAGGTTTTCTGTGGAAAAAGGAACTCTTTTGCAGGGAACAATTATCTATTCTTAAGTAATTTCAATGACATAGATTGGCTTAAAGTGCCTTTGCTGGAAAGCTGTGTTACATTTGCCTGTGGTCGGAGAAAACAGTAATCATAGGAAAAGTGTCATTGTATGTCTTCACAAAATGAAAATCAATTATTTGCAAACACAAAGCAATGGTTAATCTTCCAGAGAACAGACACTCCACATGAGAACAATTGAAACCACACAGGCTCGAGTGGTAAAAGCACCTTTTTTCCCATCACACTTTTGTCTTTGTTTTCCCAGTCCACCAGCAAGAACCACACCATCAGCATTCAAATGAATGAGACCTGCTTGATCTGGAATTTGACTTTGAAAGGTGCCGGAACCTCACATGACTATGCACCCAAGATGACCTTACTTAGACTAATCTGAACCATATCCTCACAGCAGCTCAGCAATGGCCTTTCTGGCATTCTCTGTTTGTTTCATCATTGTTCACACATATCACAGAGCTAATAGTCTTAATTGTGAGTGATCTGGCATGAACCCTGAGATGGTCGATTCCATTCTAATTAATGTACAGTATGTCCTATGACTTTTAAAGACCACAAAAGCTTTGAATGAGGT
The DNA here is from genome assembly GCF_013368585.1 of Megalops cyprinoides. Lineage (NCBI taxonomy): Eukaryota > Metazoa > Chordata > Actinopteri > Elopiformes > Megalopidae > Megalops > Megalops cyprinoides. The sequence continues at coordinate 10,730,685 of NC_050598.1, forward strand.
AAAAATAAAAATAAATAAATTAATTAGTTAATAAATCAATTAATAATAATGTCAATATTAATTCAATTGCTATAATGTTCTGTATTGGATGATAAGGGAGTTCAACCAGAAGGGGACTCTCTTGAAGTAAGAGGAGAGGACCTGGAATGGTTGTGGGGATGGGGTTGGGGGTCATTTCAGGATGGGGACAGACAGTACATTGACCATTAACTCCAGTGGATGACTGGGGGTGGGGGTCCTCTATGCTTTTGAGTTGATTAGGGCAGGAAAGACAGACATGAGCTTTTCGCAACATGGGAGCAGAAATGGAGAGCAGTAACAAGCTGCATCAACTGTCAGACTTGGAGTACAAAATGTAACTCCATTGGATACTGTGAACTATTGCCAAGATGTCAAAAATATTTTTCTAAGCCTTTTATTTTAAAACATTTTTCCTATGGTTTTGAAGTGCTATTTCTAGTTGTTGAAAACACATGCACAGAGCATATCACAGACTGTATCAAGGGAGAGTCTAAAATGAGATAGAGAAAATGTAGCACAGACATTAGCTCAACAGAACCATCAAATGAGTCTGCTGTGGAGTGTGAGAAAAGGGGAAATTAATGGAAACAGAAATGGGCAGACAAACAACATATTATTATTCCACAGGACACAGTGGTACCTATGCTAGAGCAAGGCAAAAGGATCTAATAATAAATATGTCCGTATCCATATTTTCATGTTTTTCACCTGATTTATATGTTTTGGTAGGGCTCATTTAGAGTCATTTTTGACTGCAGCGTGTAAAGGATGTCAAAGATCCCTTCATGGAATTCAGTTGCTCAAAATTTCTTCTATGCACATTAAGGCATTGGAATACACAAAATCCTCAAGCAATATATCATGAATCCTATTTCAGTTTTATTATATATAAACTTATTTTAAATACATCTTTATAATAATACATCAATTATATGACATATGATATCACTTTCTAAAATGTATTTTTAGATCTTGAGGTTTGCTGTGATAACACAATATCTGCATCTTTAAAAGTCATAAAGCCTTTGAACTCTTCCACTGAGAGTAACAAAGACAAGAACAAGAACTTCAGTATTTCATTAACTCAAAATCCTCACAGAAAATGACAACAAATTTCAATTTGTTGATTGCAATTCAAATCATTCCTTGATTTGACTGCATTGAAATGGAATTGACCCCAACTCTGGTCATTTGTCAATAGCTGAAAAAATTAGGCACATGTTTAGATATATGTATGCGCTATTTACTTGTCATGTGTGGGTCCACACTTGCTGCTGCCTGTCACAGGGCTTGTCACCTTGTCCTCAAAACTATAGCAACAGAAAACAAGTAGCACAGTAGCTGGAAGGCAGTATAAAGGGAAGCAGTGGTGATTACTGGGGTGAAGTCACACCAGAAGACTGTCTGAGGATGTGGAGCTTGAATATGAGGCAAGCGAGGCATATATCAGTATGCCTTTGACTCCCTCAAGGTAAGGGCTGCTTTAATCATTTTGGCATCACTGGGAGCATGTGACAAACTGCTGCTGCGTGTATGTTGGACATGCAGGGCTCTCTCCCCTTTGCAGGTGCACCTTTGTAAGTCGCTCAGAATAAAGGCGTCTGCGACATTACTAAGTGTAAATGTAATTACATACAGTGCAGCAGTGGTGAGAGCTGGGGTCAGGACAAGGACAAGAACATAATCATATCAGTCACTCCTTGCTTGGGACAACAGCCAAGTTGTATGACTACTGGGTGAACATCTATTTATTATTATTATTATTTTTTGGGGGGTGGGTGGGTCTGCAGGGAAATGTGGGTGTAGCATGTACAGTGAATGGTGGCCCAAGGCTGCCAAATATGTTTGTTGCCATATGTATAGCATCTTTCTTGTTAAACATAATATATGTGTGTCACATCATTTGTGTTTCAGAGCCTGATGACTAGCACTCTGGATGGCTGTCCATCAGGGGGGTAGCCTACGGTCACATATGCAGACCTTATGCATGTGTGGCAAACTACATGTATATTGAGTGAGTGTGTGTGCGTATAGTGTTTTGCTTGCATGTAGTTTGTTATTGAGTGGGACATTCAACGTCCAATGATGGCTGAAGAATGGAGTTGTATTAATGAAACTGACAACACTGTAATCACTGCAACACCTGCCCTTCCCCCTTTCCTACCCAATACAAACATACAAACCGGCATGATTAGCGAGCAGGTACGGCACCAAATTACTGATATTAAACTAACTGGCACGACATAGCACAAATGTACAAAATTTCATAATCGTAGGTTGTTATATAACATGACAAAACCTTTATGCTAGTGAAACCAAGGCATAAGCAACATATCTGATCCGCAATCAGAACTGTGGTCAGAGCACATATTAATTAACATTAGTCACATGTTTTGCTTAACAGCAAATAATATTAATGATATTATTTCCAATTGTGGCCTTCAGGAGGTGCAAGCGCCACCCTCATTATGTCTAGCTTTAAAAGATCTCCTAACATTGGACTACGCCACTTCCCTGATGAAGGGAGGGACCACCAGGGTTCTTCCCTGATGATGGCAAACAGTTCCTTTGGTACCACCTTTCACAAAACAGCGGCAGTGTAGCATAGTGGTTAAGGAGCAGGACTCGTAACCGAAAGGTTGCCGGTTTGATCCCCGCTGGGACACTGCTGCTGTACCCTTGGGCAAGGTACTTAACCCACGATTGCCTCAGCTTTGGATAAAAGCGTCTGCCAAATGAATAAAAGGTAAAAGGTAAAACAAGAGATAACAGGAAAATAAATTAGAGCGCCCCCTCCTGGCAGCTGGTTGCACCCCAGGGTGCCCGCACCCAACAGTACACACCGTATATACAGTATAAAACAATTTGACATGGGAACACAAATAAAATAAAGTGAAGTACCATAAAAACAAAAATTAACCTACTCTGGGAAAAACAGTGGCTGAGTCACAGGCTCCTTAACTAGAATTCGCGTGAGGTCACCACGTTGTTGACTTTAGGCCGTTCCAGCAATGTAACTTTTAAAAAGGCTGTTCTTTAGTGTTCTGCACATTGAAGCACAAGGAGTCGCACACAAACTTGGTAACAGTTTGAAACTTCCAAATATTATACTGGACACTTTGCACATGAGCAACACACGAGCAATCGCAGCTTCACTTGGCTGGTTTTGGGACGCAATGACTACGTCACGCTAAATAGCCAACGAAAGCAAGCATTGACGTGGTATCTGCTGGGTCCTAGTGCCCTACCAGGTCATGCCTGCTACACAATGTTACCCTAATCACTGACAGGAGAGAAGGTGCAATGAAGCAGGTGACTTAACTTTGAGTAAAGTTTACAAACAGCAGGAATAGTGAAAAAAACCAACAGGTGGTATTATTGACCCTTTATAGAGAAGGACCAGTTACACTTCAACTGGAAACAAAGTGAAAATTTCTCAGCCATTGCAGATGTTTCCACAAATTGTTCATTCACAGGTGTGTTTCAGAGGAAAGAGTTAATATGAAAGCCATGTATCATCTTCACCAGCATTTATTGGTAGAAATATCAACCATTTGGAGCTAACTGCACTGTTAATATTTTAAATGTACAGTAGTGGATCAAAAGGGCACACGGTTTTCAGGTACAAAGACATATTCTTTGACAAGGTACAGGCAGGAAAAGTTACCTCTAAGGAAAGTAATTACTCTAGCTCCTAATTGAAAAGGATTCTTTTCCTTGTGTGTCATTTCATTCTAACTTGCTTTTGTCACACTTGCATAACTTAGGAGTTATTTTACCTTCAAATATAATTAATGATTTATAATCCCCCTGGAAACTCTATGGAATCTCAGTAAACAGGAACAGTATTTTGCCTCAGTAGTCTGCTGACTGGCTTTTAATAGAAGGTATTAGAAATAGCTTCCACATAGCTGAAATGAATTTTAAAGTCATGAATAGAAATCATTTACAATGCATTGTGTGATACGAAGCTTAAACTCTGGCAGTGAACTAGAGCAGTTTTACTGGTTTATCTAAAACATATTCAAAAGTTGGATGTAGCTCAAAATACTTAAAATTTCATTTTTCTAAGCTCCTTCACAACAGAAAACAATCGAAGAACTTATCCAATCAGAGGAAACAAACAAGCTTCCTAACCTGAAGAAAACTGAGATGACTGACGAAATATAATTAAATATAATTATAAATTTAATTAAAATATAATTAAAAATTTTAAAATATAATCTATGAAAGACCCAGTCTGTTGTTAACATTATTGCCAAAAGCACTCTATTACATCTGATAGGATGCTATGCCCTTTCTTCCTTGTTACACAACAGCAACACAATACTGTATGGATCTCTAAAGTGCAATTTGTGGAAATCAGTTGTCTGTGATGAATGATCTGAGGCGGTGGAGAGAGCTTCTGGGAATTAACATTTTGTCCAAATGTTTTTTTTTTTTCTGCTTTAATGAAAACCTATCTTTGAAACCTTTTCCACACATAAATTTAGCACAGTGATGAATTTGGAAGGGATTGGCTGACTGGAGCCAGCTGGAGCATCATCCCCTTTTCTCACATTTTACACACAGAAAATGGTAATGTGAGTAACCTTTCTTATTGGCAGCGGTATGGAAACAAATTACAGAATATATATAAAAACTTAATGATAACTTGTAATGATAACTTGTAACTTGCGCTGTATATTGCTAGCATCTTTTCAATCTCTCCCCTTGGTTTCAAAGTCTATTTGGTTGTTCCTATGAAAAAAATGTCAAGACATTGTACCAGCTTATTTCACTTTGGGTGCTGTATGTCATCTGCTGTACAAATACATCTACACAGCTGTCCTGAACCAACCCCTCTGCAAGACAGAGTGAGCCAGTCTGATGGGAAAGATGGGAAGGCTACATTGGAAGGGAGAAAAACCAGGGGAGGGAAAGGTCATCGGAGGCAGGAGTGTAGCTAACTACATACTGTAGGACAGATGAGTAATTTTACGCTCATTAGATTTACGCTGTATAGCATGACACTCATTATAATGAATAACAGCTATAATAGAAGATTACAGTCCACAATATATTTTATTGTCTGCCCACAGATTTGTTTCAGTCTGATCTGAGATATGAGTGTACATCATGTGTAGTATTCCTGTTCATCCATGAACAGGGATTTGCTTTTCTTGTTAGTAACCAAACGTGCCCTTGCTGTAGCTGAGTAGCTGTGTTTGTTGCTTGGTAGTCGTTTTCCTTTCTCTGCCATGCAGATTGTCAGTTAGCATTGTATACTCGATGCTGGAGATTTACATTTTGCATCCATTAAATTATATGTGCCTTTTAAAATCTCTTCATGTGTCTGCGTCCAGCTTTGATTACCCCGTTGAGCAAACATCTAGGTCTACGGGCAGCAAGCCTGCTGGCTGATGTCTTGTTTGCACGTTGTGATGGTTGATAAGAGCACGCTGTCCACTGTGTCTATGAGCATGGTGTCGTTACATCAGAGGCTGACGGAAAAGTTCATCCATGCTGCTCAGCCATAGAGCCCCATAATGTGTCCCATGCGCACTGTCTCCGGAAGCCAGAGATCAAGAGTGACAGAAACTGCTGATGGAAGAGAGGATGAAAGGGGATGTCCATAACCATTATTCCTCTGACGCAGTAATGAGTTTGAAAGGGATCAATACAACAGGGCTGGCTAGAGCAGAAGCCCTCCTTGCATTTTCCACATGCAAAATGGTAATGTGGCCAGACAGCAACCTTTCTTATCAGTGGAGGTCAGGGGGACAAGCTAGCACTAGCTGTGTGTTCAGCTGGACAGGGGGAGACAATATGATGTCTTGTATCTGCGTCTCTACACTCCAGCGACCAAATGCAATCTGTCAGTGTGGCTGGCTGTCACAGACAGGACAGATTCACTTTTTCTAGTTTTGTTTCTTTTTTAAAACTGGCTGATGCTGCAAAAGTATCGCGTGGGAGCAGCAGACAGCTTTTCCCGGAGGTATTTAATCAGACAAGAATACCTCCCCCCCAGTAGCCCCCACCTCTAACCAAAGAAGCATCCCAAGTTGCTTGAATGGACATTGTAAACCCCTGCTGTGTTTCATTAATTTTCCATAAAGTAGACTGATGCAGCCTAGGGCTTCCCCTATTCAGTAAAATGATGGACAGCTCATTGTAGACACCCCTCCCCACAGGCGTGCGCACACACACACACACACACACACACACACACACACACAGACATCCACATTCTTGGAGTCTAAAAATATGTTTCACTGTATTTTTTGCTCACAGGCAGAATATAACTAGTGACTTCTATGTTTCAACATTAATTTCAGACAATTTCAGACATCTCAACTTGGAGTAAAGATTGAAATCCCTTGGAAATGGTATTTTATCGCATACACTTCCACATTCAGGGTATGACCCCTGTGGTGCAGTGCATGCCTGTCAGAGTTTTCATAATTGGCGAGCTCATTGGAGCTGGACTGTATGCTCTGGCTGGTGACAGGAAGCTTAGAAAAGGATGAGAATGGTGCTCCTGTCACAAGTATTTTGGTGAATCAGCCAAGTAGGAACCTGAAACAGACATCAAACCAACTTTTGATTAACTTTACAGAGAGTGTAAGTGACAGTTGTAACTAAAAGACTTAAGTTATGTGTCTAGAGCATTTATCAGCTAGAGTCACTGTATGCAGGATCCCTGTCTGCGAGAAAGTGTTTGCCACCCTGATAATGAAAAAATCATGAGACTATATTGATTAGAGTGACCTCCATGGGTTCTGACACAATTCAATTGCAAATTACTACCATTCAATCCAGTGTCTAAATCAGCTTCCATCCTAATCATTTCACCATTAATGTAGTTTCACCCTGATGACTTGTTCTCTGACCCATGCTAGGCAAGAGCAAAAGCTAATTTTAAATGAGTGCTTTCAAATATGAATGTCAACCTCCAGAAAATTGAGACAAAGCCATATCTGCCAGGCCGGAAAGAAGTATCTGGTCTTATTTTAGTATTGTTGCTCTGTGTTGTAGACTATTCAGTGAATTCAATTTGTTGGGATCATCTGTATTTATAGAAAGCATTGGACCTGACTTTTTTTTTTTCGACAGACCAGCATTGCATTGTGGAAAGAGAATAACAATATCAAGACCAAGAAGTATATAACTAAACAATCATCAAGGAATCTTCAACGAATTGATGTCACTTGCATCAAGATCCACAACAACACAAAAAGAAGCTGAAGCATGCCTAATCATCAGGTGGAGATCTTTCAGAATGAATATGCACAATGAACCACTGAGCCATCTCACTCCACCGAGGGACAGAATGCAAATGTGGATTCATTTCATAAAACCTTTGGTTATTCATGTATGACTACACCTCCATAATTATGTGGAGGTGTAGTCATACATGAATAACCAAAGGTTTTATGTCCTGTTTTGGCTCCTTCCGCCTCCAACTTCATTCTAAAATAAGGAAGAAAACATTCTATTGCATCATGAGCCAAAATACAAACGTCCTTTCCTGTAATGTTATCAGTAGCGATTATTTTCTTTTCTCATTTCAATGCACAAGTCCATATATGTATATACAGTGATAAAAAAATCAACTGTGTAAGTATTGTATTATGTATTGATATGAAAATAAACTCAAGAAAATATAATGAATGTATAAAATGGATGTTTATTTTTTAAACAATGTTTTTCTCTTTCTTAAATGAGAAATGTCCTTTGAATTATTGAAATAAAAGTTGAATTGAATGAAAATTGAAAATATTGAAGTAAAATAGAATAAAAAAATACACCTGTCATTAATCGTTTTGGGGTGTCACCATGTGAACTAGTGGCACTCTAATGGCTACAACACTGTAGAACAGTCAACATAAACATTTTACTCATGCTAGCTGTTTTTGGGTATCATCATGATAACTGGTGTTGTGTAAGCTGCAATGCTGTGGTGCAACTCCCCCAGTATGACGAGCACCACCCCCAACCACACCTGCCTTGCTAGTTTGCCTTCATTGTCCATCTCATTTGTTCTTCATGATGTTCTTGTTGTCTTTTAGTGTATTTTAGATGGTGTTTTCAGTGGCATACCCAACTGTTCAGTTCTACCTCATTTGTCGGTCATAAGAAGAGCAGCAGAAGACTCAAGATAACCATTTTTCATCAGAAAGCAACTTCTCCTTTTTCCTGCTTTGTTATATTGAGACCCAGACACTTGCATCTCACAGTAATTAGCACAAGATACTATTTATAAACTGTATTCCAAATTGATACACTGCAGTCATGAAAAAATATTGTTGGATGAGACTGAGGGTGTGACTTCTGAGGATTGGTGGGCGCAGAACCCCTGAATTCGTATTAAAACTGTGATTGGATTGTTTTTATACCTTCTTGCTTTGTTCCATAGTGTAGTCGAGATATGATTGATAAGGTGACTTCATGGCAAAGGCTTTTATTTTGAAAATAAAGATAAATGTATGCTAATAGAGAAAACATGCCCTATATTACCTATATTTGCAGACTAGTCACAGCTGCTAACACTGTTCTGCTGTAATGCTATAAAAAGTCTCCCTGTAATGCTAAATTGAGGAAGGTGTTGCCAGTAGCCTAAGGCATGCCAGTGGATATAGAGTGCATTCTGTAAACAGGACTTTTTTCCCCCTTTTTCAACCAGACTTTGGAATCACTCATTGAGTATTAAACTCCCTGCACCATTTCAAATTCTCAGATACACTCACCCACTGCCAATGACTATTTCATATGCAACACATCTCTCTTACAGAAAAAAATAAACATTTTATTACTCATCACAGAATGTGTCAGCATCCTGAATAGTTTGTGTCTGTAATCCAAGAACCTGGTCTGAAATCCGACATAGCATCAAAAACCATTTACATGTTCTGCAAAATGAAAAACAAAACAAAACAAAAAAAAATCCTTGTAAAGGATTTACTTGTTATTTAAAAATAATAATCCACATTTTCCAAAATGGGGATATCTTCACAAAGCATATATATGTTGAGGAGTTCTTACATTCACAGAGACAATGAAATACCACTACCTCCAAAATCCTAATGAAGGAATTATTATTATTATTATTGTTATAATAATAATAATAATAATAATAATGTTTGTCTGAATACATTTTGATGGTTGGTGAATGCAATATGATTACCATTTGCATTGTAATTTACTATAGTTAGTGTTAAAGACTCTTAAAATAGTTGTGGTTTCACAATTGTAACATACACTGATAAGCCAAAACATTATGACCGCCTGCCTAATATGCTGGTTGGCCCTCTGTGTGCTGCCAAAACAGCGCCGACCCACCGAGGCATGGACTCTACAAGACCCCTGAAGATGTCCTGTGGTATCTGGCACCAAAACATTAGCAGCAGATCCTTCAAGTACTGTAAGGTGGAGCCGCCGTGGATCGAGCTTGTTGGTCAAGCACATCCCACAGACTCATCGGCCCAGGCGACCGTCTTCCACTGCTCCAAGGTCCAGTTCCGATGCTTGCGTGCCCATTGTAGGTGCTTTCGACGGTGGACAGGGGTCATCATGGGCACTCTGACCAGTCTGCGGCTACGCAGCCCCATATGCAGCAGGGTGCGATGCACTGTGTGTTATGACATATTCCTCCCATAACCATCATTAAATTTTTCTGTGACTTGTGCCACAATAGACCTTCTGTCTGTTCAGACCAGACGGGATAGCCTTCGTTGCCCTTGTGCATTGATGAGCTTTGGGCACCCAACACCCTGTTGCCGATTTGTGGTTTGTCTCTCCTGGCAACCACAACACTGCAAATACAGCCTACTGTATACTAGAAATACTAGAGAAAACTAGAAACAATCAAGTGTCTTAAAAATGCAAAGGCTTTTGCTGGATCTCCTCTGTGTACATGACTCACACTTTCTTGCTTGGTATTCATCTGAGAGTTCCTCATTAACCATTGCTAAAGGCCAGGGAATAGAATGAACAAATGAGCCACCGGCAACCTTTACAGACACACTGGATATGGGATCCTTGCCAAGATAGGACCCCTTTTCGTCTGAAAACTTTTTTGTCTCACCCTTTCCTTTGCATAATTTCTGCAGCTGGTGTAGTACTCCTATGCATACATTAGCAGTGGCATTAGAACTGTTTTGAAAAGAGCTCCACTGATGAGTCAGCTTGCCAAAGTGCAGTTCAAATACTGTAAGAAAAGGGTGCTTAAATATCACAACAACTTTGTTAAAGAGATTTGATTGTCGTCAATGCCACCAATGTGCTGTGCATTTGCAGGCAAGTCTTTGAGTTTGTCTGACTGGTATAAATGTAAAATTTCATAATTAATACATTCTGTCTCTTCCACAGGGCAATACTCTCCTTATCTTGACCTAATGGAGCTTATAATTAACATCAGAGAGAGTTTTGACATGCAAATCCTCCATTTCTCTGTTGAGAATTCCTGAATAGATTTTGATTCCATCTAATGAACTTAGCATGTGTAGCTAATGAAATTATCCACATAATGACCGCATCCATGTCTGAATGAATCTTTCAATGCATCTGAGGGCTATTTCAAGTTAAGGTTGAAGGAACCGTGAGCACAGAAAGACACTTGGAGAATTTAGAGTTGAAGAGGTGTGATGCAAATTATACTGAGAGATTATATCATGATACTAAAAATATTAACATAAATCTTGATAGTGTAAGCATCTTTGTGCAAAATATAACCTCTTTCCCTTCTTCTGAGGCATGGAGATACTGTATGTCAGTGTGCTGCCGTGGATGACTAATGACCCAGAGTCAGACGTGATAGTGGTCATAAATAACAGCAATTGTGTTTCAAGCTCGGAGATGTATGGACAGCCAACAGGTGGACCTGAGAGCAGGAGAGACAAAATGGCAGAGAACATACAAATGTGTAGATGTGCATTGTGTGGCTGTGAACACGTTGAACATATGGGTCTTCTGCATGTTCGCTGCAAGTACCCTCGTCCCTCCAAGCAGCATTAGTCACATCAGAGCAGGCTCGGTCACGCCGCCAAACCTTATATAAAGGACTTCCTGCTCAGTGTCTCAGCAAATTTGCTTTAGGGAGATAGGGGAGAGGACCTGCGGTACTGACACCCCCCCCCCCAACCACACACACTCGCACAGACACACACACACACACATACCGGGTTTCAGGGATAGCAGAGCAGTCAGCGCCCACCTCCTTTTTCTTCACACCTCTGCTTTGCCCCCTTGCGACCAGAGGTCAATGAGGGCGTGGACCACATCACACACCTACTTCCAGAGCACCGTCACTGGACCCTGCCCAAGAGCAAGCTGTTGACTCACCGCACCGGCTGTCATCTCCCGGCTCGCCTCACACATTCCACCTCTCAAACGCGAGGCAGCGATGTGTTGAACCGGCTGCCAAGAATAGTACACACTGCTTAATGCTTCAGGCTCCGCAGGGTTGCTGCGCTTGCTCTCCTCATGCGCACATTTGCTACCTATTATTATTACTAGAATACAACTGCTCATGAGTTAAGCATTTTCATTCAGGTCCCTTTCTGATTGGCATTCCTGGAGGCTGTGCTTTAGCATCGTGCCTGTGGGCCTCTGGGTTGAGCATGCATGTTAACTGTAGCACACTTCCAACTTAGTCAAGTCTACAGATGCTCTGCTCTGCGACTGAGGTGAATGCTCTAAGTGAAGCCCAAGCCCATGCACAAGCATCATAATGAGTTGTGACACCGATGGATCAGACAGTTATTGCTTCCCTTGAGTCTGAACAGTATTCAAGTACTATGAAAGTCAGTCTGTTTTTTTTTAATTTAATTATTCATTTGTATGGCTTTCATACTGTCCATGTGGCAAAAGCAATGATGTTGTATTTGGACAGACATGCCATAAGAAGTTATAATCCAGACATTCCACAATCAAGATAATCCACACATATTGCAGGGTTATTACTCATACACTGCAGCACACAACATGCCTTTATAAACATCTCAAACATACATAATCCACCATGGCAGACAGGTCTGGGTTTGGTATTACAAGGCCCATCTTCTCAATCATATTGGGGAAAAAAGAAACAAACAAAGTCTTGAACTGTCCATTGAGAAATGGAATTACCAGAATGGCCGACTAACATTTTTGTCCTTTCCTTTTCCTCTCAGGTACTATGCAGTTCCATTTTGAGCTCTCTAAGATACAGACTTTCCAGCGAGACAGCACTGCAAAGCTCATTTGGCTTCATTTTTACTGATGAGTGAATCAGCTGTATGCACACACAGATGTTATTTTTATAATTTTGAACTTAATAACCTATTAAAATGTGATTGTCTCTGTTTCTGTGCACTAGTGCAGCTCTTTAATCACATTTATGTTTCAATTAAATATATGTGTCTCCCAATTACATATGACAATATTGCTATCAAATTCCACACACACTTCAGTCATGCTATTTGCTTATCAACTGCATTTGTGCACTACACAACAGATTTACAGAATGGAAAACAAACCATGACTGGAAACATGACTCTTTCCTTTAGGTTAGCAGATGTACACACTGCACTCAATACCAATGAGTAGCCTCAGATCACAAAATAACTTATTATCCTCTCTAACAAAAAATACAGTAGAGTACACATCAGTGAACATGCTATGCATCATCGGTCCACTCCGGCTACCTTTAAAATTCCTGATGGTTCACTGCTTGCTAAGTCCTCAGAATACCCCTGAATTCCCAAAGCATTTTGTCCCTTTGCAGTTGCTCTCCTCAGCTCGAAAGGATAACATAATTCATCACATCAATTTTCACATTAGTTATTAATATGTACTCCCTCTGTTACACTCATTTGCATCTGACAGGGTATTTTTTAGTTATGAAGAACAAAAAAAAGAATATGCTAGAAGGTGTCAGTTTCATGCATCTCACCCGCAATGCAGTCAACAGACAAAGAGACAGGGAAGATATATTGAGCAGGTGATTCAAGGGCAAATCCTTATTCCATCACCTTGGCAGGATAATATATATAATAATATGTCATATATAAGTCAATCGGGTACAAACCCATACAGAAATCAGGAAGTGGAAGGCTGTTTGTGGAATCTCAAAAAAGGTATATGTAAAAATACACCAAGTCACTGACATGTTCATTCCATATACTCCCCACATGAAAGTAAAAGAAAAACTTGCAAAAATGGGTCTGCCATTGAAATGACTTATCAAGATTTAACCTCAATATAACAAGCAGCTTGGGCTACATTACCTCAAACATACTGAATAACTATTTGAAAGTTATGCCACCCAGTATATCCTGATTTTTTTCCTGTCATTTTCTCCTGAAAATCTTTTTGTTGGTTCCAAAGGAAAATGTATGAGCTCTAAATGTTTACACAATATATCATTACTATCTATTGTGCTGTAAGTTGTTGTTCTATGTCAGCCTGTGCATATCATACCTGACTACCAATGTGGCTTCCTCACTCTGACAGCACTTCATCTAACTGGCTAAGTAGTTCACTTGCAAATTAATTCCTGACATCATTTCTCAGGAGCTATTGTATTCCACTCAACCATTAGTTTCCAATTCCATGAATACATTAATTAGGTTTGCAGAAGCACTGAACTTAGAAAAGCGTGTTTTCATGACAAAAGAGGAAAATAGAAACACAGCAAATAACTGTAGTATTTTAAAATATGTGAAAATTCTTTGGGGCAGTGAAAGGCAAAACATCAAAGATGCCACAGAAATTTCCCACTGGGTTTGAAACATGGCGTATTTGATGTATCCCTAATATCCCTGCTAGGAGTGGATACACTTCTCAAATAGATCATTCTGACATGAGCATCCCAGTTGATCTTGCCAGGGCTTCATCACATTTTGCTGCACTTATCAGAGAACAGCAGCCAAAATCTCACCTTACCAAATGGAATCACACGCTGGGAACATACTGTTCTTAACCTATAACATTGTGAAATTCTTTATTTCTTTGAAAATGTTATGTTAATTGTGTGTTCTTACGTGTGTTGCATGAACCCAAAGGCTTGCTAAGAACCCTGAAGTCATATTTACAGACATAATCTGCATGACTTCATGTTGTTTCAAGGTCTTGCAGCAAGATTTTTCCTGCCAGGTTGGATAGAGTCTGCACATTGGCTATTAACAAGGCATAGAAGGCAGTCAGCTACTGATCTGAAAGGAGAGGAAAGATGAGGTATGAACTACTTAAATAATATTATGCAACAGTTTATAAACTTGATCCGAACATTCTTGCAAATTATGCAGAAAGAAGTAAGGGGTTTCTATTTATTGCATTTAAATATTCTTGCTTTCTATTACTTGCTTCTAAACACAGTGATGCAGTCAGTATTCTAATGCATGCCTTAATTATACTGTATGTCCATGTGATGACTCTGAGATTTTCAGTGCATATCTGTCTTTGATTGAAACATATAACAAAGCCTTATTAAATTGCTATGTAATTAACTAGGATCTGATTAAACTGAAACACCTAGAGAGTCATTACAAAAGTGAATCAGTCTGAAGAGCTCCTGGAATTGTTCCCATGAACCCTCACAAAGGGCAGCTGTTCAGATAACATCACCTGCTAAACACAGCACTGGTGTCCCCATCCAGTAGTTTGTTTTTTTTCACATCAATGCATCATACTGACAGTAGCTAAGGGTGTCCCAACACTCATTTGGCAAGAGCCCTTGCTATTTCTTTAATATCACCTTCTGTAAATATGCATCTCACCGCAGTCAGCCAAAGAAATTGCCAATATAATCACATTATAGTCTTTGATTTATTTTCTTGCTGAAAATAGTTGATTTTAAGTGTAGTTGCCCATCTGTTTCAAGCAATATTTGTTGAAAACTGAGATCCTACAGTTAGGAAACCCACAACTCATTATTACCCAAAAGATGGCAATGCAATGGGTGCAGAGGTGAAAAATTTCAGAGTTCTGATTCTAAACTCTAAACTCAGTTATACACATCAGTAATATCAAGAAGGTACTTCTATTTCCATCTGTGTAATATTGCATGCACCTTGTTTATCTCACCAGGACCCGAAAAACTGATTCAGACTTGATTGCTGCAATTTCTTGCTCTGTGGCTGCCCACCTACAATCATCTACAAACTGCAGTCTTCAGTCTAGACCACATTTTGTGTCATTACAAGGCCTAGAGTTTTGCACCGCTACTTGACCTATAGGGCTTTCAATTGTTATCCTCTAGGTGTCCCTGCAGGCACTCCATTATCAGCAAACAGCACTGACATATGAATAATTAATAGGCATTTCTTTTAGACAGCAAGCGCAACAATATCCACCTGGTACCCCTCACACCAACAGATGCCATTTATTTTGTATTTGCAATACATCATTAAACCACACACAGAGGGTAATAATAAACCAATCATTTTTAAAAATGAAAATTCAAAGTCTGAGACTAACACAAGTTATGTGGGAAACCTGTGTCAAAAACGCTGGGGAATAATCAATACTGCGTTCATATTCAACAGTATTTGTGTATTCCATTCGCTAGTCAACTTCTCAAGCTGCAGCTGTTGCTAATTTTCATGGAATCAGAATCAAACAACTTATCAAAACATCTGACTGTGTATCTGTAATCCCTGATGATTCAACAGTTGCAAAAGATCATTATTATTCTACCTGATACACTGTATCCGAACCAAATGAATTTCTCCTCAGTGGCAGATGGCATCTTGAAACATTTAAAAGTCATTTGAGGTTACTTTACAAATGTGACTGCATTTTTTGTTGGGAAAAGCAAAACACATATTCAAGGCTTTCAGTCACATTCTGCTTGGCTTGTTACCAAAACAATGTCATAATCCACAAAACCTACAATAAACTTGTAGAGCTGACAAATGAATATCGACCAGTGGCACAACAGATTCGTCTCATAGACAGAACAATAAACTCCCACTGTGCTAAAACATTCAGTGGCACATTACAACCCCAATAAACTCAAGTTGCATTTCATTCAATTTGCTTTATGTGCACTGTATGTCACATGCAATTATGAGGTGATCAGAATTTGGATACAATCTCATACAGCTACATGATAAATGCACAAACTTGGACCAACTGCAATTTCTTCACTATGATATTTTTCTCCCCATCTTAATTTTCCTGTTGCTTTATGCCGTTAGTAATTGTCCAGTCCCCCAGCCATCTTGGTTGTTCAGGAAAGCTAGCTAGCTAAGCTATAAACAAAAAACAAAAACAAAAAAAAAAACATTATAACAATGCTAATATTACAATATAACCTGAAAAGGTCTCAAAAACACTTCAAAATAACTTCCTTATCATTTCTGATACAACAGCATAGCCTTTTATATTAACTCATGATAGGCAGCTTAAAGATTAAAATGTAAGACTTAACATCCCAAATCTAGTTTTGTTATTCATGTCCAGCTACAAACTATTTTTTCCAGTTTGAAAATGGTAACCAGACGACTAGCCAGCTGGAGAGTCACCTGGATGTGTGAATGTTAAGTCATGTATTTGAGGAGAAAGAAACAAAACTGTGCATAAATATCCTCTGTTAAATCATATTTACAGTTTATTAAGGATATGAGGCCACTTCACTTGTTTGGATGTGCATACAGAGATAGTCAGACTACATTGTTTTGTGCTCAATTTTATCCTCAGAAATCTTGTAATATAATCCTGTAATCATGAAAGGCTAAAATAGAACAGTTTTGTTGAACGTTTATGGTGGAATATCAGTTTTGAAGCCATATGCCTTGCTATATAACCTTTAAACATTTTGAATAAATGGGTTCTGAAATACATTCATGGCAATATTTTTTGAAACATCACAGCATTCTCACTTGGAGGCTCACCATCTCCAGAATCATAATAGAGCCCCCGCCAGCAGAGGAATCTGCTGAACCCAAGGGCATGTGGCATCCCAGTGATTATCAGAGGAGAAACTGGCAAACTGAACATATGGCGTCGAGACTGCAAATGTGGTTGATTCTCAGTAGGATTTTCCAACATTCAAATCTGCGTGACAGCCGATCTATTTTGGAGGCTCTGTCTGACTTGGACATCAGTTGGAAAGAAATGAAAAGTATGTGTAAATTCAGTGGCAGTTCTGTGTCTCCGCTGCTTAGGACGGAAGATTGAAATGAGACGACTTTCTCGCGGTATCGCAGTAGAGGCACCTGTCAATGTGTCTTCCCAAGGCTGTTAAATTAAATCCAACAGATACCCCACAAAGCGATGACAGAGGCAAAATGGCTCAGGCGTGAAAACATGTTGTGCGCCAAGGACGATTCCTCAGAACGTAATGATGGAGAGTGATGAGAGATATGATAGATGGCACCGCATACAAAATGAAGACAAATTCCTGGAGCTAAAGGGGAATGGAGAGGTAACAGAAATATTACGTCTCTCCGAACGCAGTCAATTGCCAAGGGTTAGTGAAATGACACTTTTAATTATGCTCACAAACTTTGAGCGCAAGAGGACGAAATTGAAAATACATGACCTTGTGCAGAAAAAAAAACCCACAAGCCCACTCCCACACACTCACATGCAAGTATACACTCATACACAGTCATGAATTTGTTTCCAACATTTCCTTCCCAAGACATTTTATAATATTATATTCGTGACAAATTGCAGTACCTAATTTCAGAATTCTTAAAAATGTGTGTAGGTGTGTTTAAGGCAGTTGTAAGTGTCAATATGTATAAGAGGAGACATGTCTCTTTCCATCTAAATATATCACACATCCCCCGAATGGGATTAGCCAGTGTAATTGTCCTGCTCTTGGATGCAGCGCTCAGTTATTACCAATGTTTTCTCCTTCATACCAGATCTCATGATTATGCAATGCAACAGTCACTCAAAGGAAACGAACTTCATCTTCGTGATGGTTCATGTCATTATTTGGATCCACTCTCCGAGCTCTACTATAGAATATTATGTGATGTTTTTAAGACACCCAGTTCCTCAGATTTCCCACTATGTGATGCTGAAAAGGTTACAATTATAACCGCAGTTACCTAGTTAACACAGATCCTGCTTTGTGCATCAATGTTGAAATGCACCACAGACAACATGATGATCAGGAAGCGTCACAGCTAGAACACAGCCAGCATCTGCAAACCACAGCTTGATGGTGTTTAGTCCACAACCCCTATGTTCCACCTAGTCACTATTTTGCTTCAAGTGACAATTTCAGCCAGCTCTGCCTTTTACATTGGGAACTTCCTTGTAGAGAGCTCCTTCTCCTGTATGATCACAGTTAAGTCAGAGCCTGTTTTCAATTGTCTTACCCTAAAATCATCCATGGAGATCTATTGTATAGTAAATTTATAAGTGAATACAGCAGGCAGCAGGCTCAGAGAGCCTACTTATGCTTTCTTAAAGTCAGCACACATATTAACTTAAAGACAACATAAAGTGAAATTCATATACATAATCAATAACAAGGCCATTCACTGACTTAGTAAATTTAAAATGAAATTTTGGTTGAAATTTTTTATTCGGTTATTGTTCTAAATTTCTGATGTATTTAAATGCACAACTTCCCTCAACTAAGCATTGTATGTTTATGTATGTACTATAATTTTTTTTTTTGTAAAATGTTTTGAGGGAAGCTTATCAATGTATGCTTAGGATAAGTGCAGCTACCAGTCATAAATTTTGTGTATTACATATATAAAATTAACAACAAATGTTATTTAGAGTATGTCTAGTGCATGATTTCCCTTTATGTATCTGTATAGGTTTAGTTATACCATTTTGGTCCAAATATAAGGTAAAGTAAGGTCAAATATATAAATATATAAGTGATGACACATTTTATGGCAGTAAGATAGTGCCCCACCACCACCCTGATTGTTAAGTTGTGTTTGATTCTGTGTATTTTGTGCACCCTCATGGACTGGACTAGTATGAACTTTATCTCCCCCTCACAGCGGTCATGATAAATTGATGAACTCCAAATCAAGGCAACACTTAACAGAACTAACACAGAAAAGATGGTATGACCATCACACCCTTAATCAACAGCACCAGGCTGGCCAGAAGGTACTGCTGTTGCTACCATCACTCAACAGCAGTGGTAGGACATGCTGAAACCGAGGGTTCACCATTTTATGGCATCTGACATACATATGGTAGGCATAACCTGTATACTACTTATTACTTTCATTTGTGAACCAGTCATTTGAAATAACAAAACATGAAAACACGAAAATAAAGTGAACAATGGTCATAGTGCTGTGCACTCTCAAAATAATAGCCAGCAGTGCTGCTGCAGTAGAACAGAAGAATAGGGCCTCCTCACAGAACAAGGTGTGCTCCAGCATTGTTCGCTAGGCATTGTTACAGGTGATCTCATTTAAAGATGACTATCCCATTTGCATAATCAGTATTATCATTAGATGTCATCTTCCAATTGAGTAATTCCCCGCTTTGCATGGGGAATTATTCCTTTGTATCGCTCTGAAAATAATGACTGGGTTTTATGCGTGCCCCCTCATGTATTTTGTGTAAAACTCTGTCAGGCTCATGCTTTATTGGTTAAGCACAGTCACCTTGACTCAGTGAATTGACTGGGATTACTCATTTCTGTTGACATAATTCTTCGCCCACCTAATGCCTCTTTGTCTCACAAAATTTCGTCCCTTGTATCTTTCCATCTCACACTCCATTTTCTCTCTCTTCCCTTAATCCTGTATCTCGGAATGATAATCTTTTGTCTTCTGCTTTGCTGTGCATCCATGATCTGTACTCACTTTCCATCACTCACTTGCCAATGACTTCTCACATCACACAAAGTCATATGCATATTGCTGGTTTAATGTTATTTCTCAAAAAGCTGTTACTACTGAATTTTAATCTGATGACAAAATAAAGTTCTTGCTTCCCTCAGATGAATGACTCATCAATTTTCTGGAATAATTAATTGTGCAGTGTATGGTTTCCGGGGGAGCCTGCAATTAATGTGGCCAAAGTAAGGTCATTTAGCAAACAGATTTATGACCACCTAGAGCAGCCTTATCAGCATTGTGCATTTCCTGCTTTGTAAAGAGTAGTTTGGCAGCTTCATTTTTGTCCATATTTCTTTGTCTTTCCGTGTTCCCTAATATGTTAGAGGTCTGCCATTCCTTTACTATGCATAGGTCCTCTGCCAGTGTTTTCTTGTTTTTATTTCTTATTGTTCAGAACTATTTCATTTTTTCCAGGTTTTCTGACCCAAGACCAGCCCAGTCTCAAAGCAGTTAGAAGTGCATTTAGTATCAGGAAATCCAATACCACTTTGTAGTGCATTCAAAACGGTCTGGAAATTTCCGTCTTTATTTATAGGCTCATCTCACTCCCTTCATAAAATAAAATTTCTCTAATAAAACATATTATTGAGAGAAAAGAAACGTTCAAAGAGAAACTCTTCAAATATGAACTGATCTCTGTGGTGTGACTGAAATGGTGGCAAGAGAGAATGAACTTCACCAACCACTGAAACTACCCTTCCTGTCCACAGTTTCTGCATAAATCCACAATCTACCAGGAAATGTGGAAACAAACATTTATGGCAAATACCATCAATTGCTATTGAAAGACATAATGAAGGTACTGACTTGTTATTGTCTGAATATCTGTTACAGTTTCTCTCACCATGAGGTGAGGGAGCAGTTTCGTTTGTAAACATGTCCACAAAAGTGGCCCTTTCCCTCAAAATTTCATAGCGTTTTTCTTGAAACACGGAGAGCAGTCCCCATTTTTCCAAATCTACCTAATTTGTTCTGATAGGCATTCCTTTTTGGGGTGACTGAAATTTTTTATTTTGAAAAGTGTGACATAGTAATGGAAACATTTTGGCAAAAAGCTTTTAGGATGTTGCTGAGATGACACTGTGGATACGGACATTTCAAATAACAGTAGAGTCATGAACCTTGGTAGTTGTAGAGATGTCATTTGTACAGGCAAAGTATTTATTTGGCTGCTTTAAAATGTACTCATGACACAATGGCTACCACATGTAGATTCATTTTTGCCAAAGCAACATGCAAACTATAAGTAAAGCATGTATAAAAGGTAGTCACATACGTCTTTAAGCTTAATATTTGCATAATTACAATTAATTATAATTGATATCCCACTCAAATAAAAATGGAAGATAAACCATTAATCAATTGTAATTATGAAAAATATTAAATAGTGATATAAAACAATATCAAATAGTGCACTTTATAAAATCACAGACAATGCCACTGTAGTCATTGTATGCTGACATTATAAATGTTTCTTTCCAAAAATATTGTGGATGGGCTATCTTAATTACTAAGCGAACTAAGTGTAAATTTTTGATGTTGAAAGTCTTGAATGTTAAGTGAATAAGAAACTGTTTATGAAATTGGGGTGCATTTACTATCAAAAGGCTAAAAGAGGATCCTGATTTATCTGGTCTAAAACAAAGCATGGCATGCTGTGAGCTCTAAATATCAGTGCATCAGTTAAAACAAGCACATCTCTGCTTGAACAGGATTTTAATATTTTTACAGCATCCAGCTTATGTTCATCTAACTGAAAATAGCACACTCCGTACTGATGTCCTTTAATATGCATATCGGTGCTTCCATCAACAAAGGCCAATGACTATTTCTTCAATGGATGATTCTGATTCAGTGATGAATATGAAAGATATTGTGCTGTAGCCGATGATTTCTCTCAGTGTCATCTTTCAACATTGACTAAATATGCAGAGCCCTGTAAATATCTGAATGATTATTCTTGTGAAAAAAGAACTGTTAATGTGAACACATCATTTTCAAAGGTAAATGTTGGCAACTGAAGATGTACACAGGGAACTCTGGAAGGACCCTATTTTGCATTATATATCTAGTGATAGTAGACATAACCCTAACAGCTGTCTGAGAGGAATAAGGCATAAGCTCTTATCCTGTCCACATATACATGCTTCACCACCTTTTACTGCCTGCCTGCCAGTGGCAATTCCTTCCTTAGAAAATAACAAAAATTAGACAGTCCATACTGCCTGTGGAGCTCTGCTCTGAAGATCGTTATTGCACAATAGGAAGCACTGTCTCAGTTTCCCTCCTGGACTTTTTTTGTTTCCAGACCATTGCCCTCAATGACCTTTTCTTTTTTCTCCTACTTCCTGTGCCCACTACCAGCCTCTCTGCTGCCTTTATTTTTATCGTAAATTCCCCTCTGTGGGATGATCACTGGCTATCAAAGGGTAGCTTTGCTGAAAATCTATATTTCAGTATGTTGTTGCTGGCCTAACAGTATACTACTTACATATACTGAATAGCCAGGAACCAGTTTTACAGTGGAGAAAGCTTCATTTTACGCAATAATACCGTCAGGCTTTGCCATCAGTTAGTTGTTTCCCCTCTCTAATATATGAGCAATGATCAGGCACTCGATTTTCAGCTTTCTGCAACCAGCGAGTTTACCAAGTAAGCCTTCAAAGGTGGCTGGCTGTCCAGACGTATTAAGGGCATTTATTTATTTATTTTGTAAGCATTGATGTTCCTCTTTTGCTGTTGAAACTTAGTAGATTCCATTTACACTTTGTGAAATACTTTGTTTGGAGCAATCATCAGCTGGACCAGCTGTACTCTTGCCAAATACCCCTCCACATGACAGAGTGGAGTCTATCATTTCTCTGAGTCTAACCCAGGATTTTTTCTTTTAATATCCTCTGTTACAGAAGGTGCTGCAAATTGTTGCACAGCCTCTGTATCCTGTTCAGTCTGGGCGTTTGACAGCCTTTCATCCCTTCACTTTGCAGGAAATGGCCACATTTGTTTGTTTCTTTCAAATGCTCCTTTAAGAGCCTTCTCACCAGGGGACAGTGGGCTTTGCCATTATAATGGCAAGCTGAGCCGTTTCTTTAAGTCATTCACAGTAAATGTTCAGGCAGCACATTCCTCCATCGCTCCTCATATGTATACCTCTTTGTCTATTTTGTTTCATTACTTCTTAGCCGTCTTTCACAAAGAAGATTTACACATTTGTTTGCCTGTCCTCTGAAATGTCTGTTAGCATTCAGAGAACATTATCAGTGCTAGCGACTGACCTTGCTGGAGCACTGTTATACAACTTACAAGGTCACAGAGAAGAGTTTGGTAAATTACAGGCTTGGCAGCTTCCTTCATCCCCGCACCACCAGCTGAGATCACTGAGACTCTCCAGTCATTAAAGTAACTTCCATGTGATTTCTGCCAAGAGATACCTCTGTGCATGTTCCCTGTCTACCCCTTCTACTCGTATATTCCCTGCTGGTTTTATGAAACCTCCCGCCCTGCAGTCTCTGTTCTAACTATGGCACCATTTTCTTACATCCTGGTGCACCTAACAGCTCACCTTTGCATTGAATTCCAGTAGTCATCATCACATTGATATATTTTCTTCTTTTTTCATCACCGACTTTTTCCCCTTTTTATGTTGCTACAATTGAAATGCGGGGAAACTGTAAGGGGATGTCCTCGTAAAGACACAGATTTTGTCTCCAGTGACATGTGCCATGTAAAACCATTCATCCCCAATGTCCATAGTAGCTTTTGACACATTGGAAACCGATTCAGAAGTCTGATTCTGATCTTTTTTTTTTTTTTTTTTCCAAAAGTAGCAGTTGTCTGTTTTCTTAACCCACCTGGTTGTTTGGTTGAAGATTTTCATTCTCTACCAGTTGCTTTGTGGTTTAGGTTCTTTGGGAAATAACATTGAAGTAGGCAATTTTTTAAAAAATGGGCAAGGTTTAACAATGATCTGGCAGGAAAGGGCACCTTTGACATTAGAACCAAAAGGACAAGGGCTCAAGCCCTTCCACCACCCCTGCAGCATGCCTGGATTTGGTGGTCTTCTCAGCTCAGATAATTATAGCGGCAATCTGCTTGTGGACAATTGTGTGCAAATCATGCATGTGACATAATCTGCAGTCATGTGGTCGAGCAATACAAGTTACACTATATACAATATGTTTGATCGATATGATGAAAATTTCAACAGCCATCATAACCGTTAATGACAGACCAGAATAATGCATGGCACTTCTTGTTCTTGTCAGCAGGAGGTGTAATTCTTCTTGCTGACACATAACCTAAAGTCTTAGAGATAAGCATTCAATATGGACTTAATGCTTTTTGGCAGGTGGACTTATCTTTAAGTCCTGGAGGTAAGTATTTGATAAGGTGTTGACGCTTTAAGGTATTCAGAAGAAATCCACTGCATACCAAGGCAGTATCTGAGAAACTAAGCCATATGAATTTGTAGCCAAGATATTGTACATTTTTTTGACATCTTTGTGTGCTGGATGGATTTTTTTTACCTCATCATGTATGTGTCATATACAGTTTGATGGCTAGTTGTACTTGGTTTTGTATTTGGTTTTGAACATTAAATCATTTTTGGTTAGGAATTATGGATTAAATTTTGGCTGCTACCATTCCTTCTGCAAAGACAGTATATGTAAATTCATCTATTGTCATCAAGTTACACTTGTTGGGATTCAGCAGTGATTTATGTTGATAGTAATATAAAAAGTCAACAAAAACAAATGCCATCTCTTCGCGTGTCTCTTGTTAGAGAGTTTTTGATGTATCACTGCCATAAAGATAGTGTTGAACTAGACCCCCTACTGAAGCACAGGTGAATGATGTATTGTACAAGAGGGCCTATTTAAAATTTGATAGTTACAGTATACTCCTGTCTGTTGGGTCTTGGCTTGTACTCGCATGTCTTGTATCTGTCAACTTGACTTCATAACAAATCGTACAACTTGGCTTTGTGTCAGTTTGATGACAGTTATAACATATTCATGGTGTCTCCATTCTCACACTGTCACAAGCCCATACGGGTGAAACAATCTGTGATGGATTGATAACATTGCCTTTTAGTGCTGTCTGTGATTTACACTTGGCTCATTCACATTTTAGTAATTACTCATAGCTTCCAAGTAGTAAAATCAAAATGTATGTCAATAGTAGGATGAGCCCAACCAGTTGCATATCTTGACATACTCAATCTTCAAACCCCTAGAGCTTGCAAGAGGCAATGATGAGTAGTGCTATTTTCAAGACAGGGGCATTTGATGCCAGTGATGATGATTGACAAGAACATATTTTTAAAAAGATATTTTCAATCTTAAAATGCACTGTTGTTGATTTTCACAATTATAGGCAAACTTCAAACTCAAACCTATATGTTGTCTATATGTGCTACTGTAAAGGCTGTAAACACATTCAGTTGTTAAAATAAATCGATGCATGTGTGTCCTTTTATGAATAAAAATAAGGCTATAATATTACGTTGTGCTGAAATAGCTCACATCACTTGATTTTCATGGTGTAGAATACAAAACAAGATCAACAAGCACACCTCATCGGAAATTGATGAACACAGGGCCAAACAATCAAATAAGCTAAAATATATGTATACACACATATACACATTGAATCCATGCATAGTCAGTTTCCAATTGTCATATTGTGCATTACCTGTGACAAGCTTCAAAATGTAAGCACTTTGGTTTAAATCATGTATTCACAGAAGATATTGTTCAGTTGATGTGTTAGGAAAGCTGGAGTGTATATCAAATGAGAGCAAAATATCTTCAGAGGCAAATGCACTGTCACACAAATACAATTAATTGATTTTTTGACCTGTTTGGTTCTCTGGTATGATGTATTGACTAAGATTACAGAGGGGTGAACCACACTGCTGTCAATGGACACCATGTCTACTGTGATGTCCATTGACTGGACATCACAATAGATGTGATGCCCATTGACTACAATTTGAATCAATTCTGCTGACCAATGATTTGAAAGCCTACTTTTGAAAGCATCCAGTGGATGGATTTAAGAAATCTGTTTCCTCTGCTCACACAGAATTAGATGCCAGTACAGATTTTCTCAAGATGCAAAATAAAACAAAGTGTTTCACAATGAATTAGACACAATGTTAACATGTACAGCCCTGACCCACAGTTTAACTTCAAGCACAACATTTTTCTCTCTTATTACTGATGCAATAAAGAGAGAACTTGATCAAAATTTTTCCACAATCCACAAGGAATCAAGGGCTGTTAATACATCTATCATTGATTTCAACAAAGCATAATCTTTCAACCACTTCAACACTCTTCTGGAGAAAGTGGCCAAGATGAAACAAGTTGTATGAGGCTATAGAAACACCTGTGAATAACTGCAACCTAATGCAATATTCTTTGCAATGATGGTATGATCATATTACCAATAACCATGGACTGAAAACAAAAAAACACACACACAAACCTAACATCAAAAAATTTGAGGCTCCCATTATTCATGGTATCAGGACAAGTGTAACCTACATGGTCTTAGCTGTTGACAGCCCAGCATACCCAAGTCTTCAGATGTTTAGCTCATTTCACCTGGTAATGCATGGTTTTCTCTCTAGGTTGTCTCATATTTTATGTCATTTTATGTCAAGAATTTGCCTCTTCTGTTGTGGAAAGATTTTTGCAGTTGATTATCTCCACTGCATAAACTCCACCAGTGAGTCATTTTATCTTCCCAATTTACCAAAGATAAATGAACCAAATGTGTTCTGCATGCAAACGGTGACTAAAAATAATCAAGGACACCAATGCAAACAATAACAAAGCAATCATAATTAATTAGAAAAAAAAGGTGGAAATTTCATTAGAAGTTTTTGAAAAGATTTTTTTCAGAATAGGTTATTTACATGCAATTAGATTTTCAAGGTAAATCATAAGTAGAGGTACATTCCAGATATAGAAATGTAAACATTGTGTTAAGACCACAGACATACCTTTATACCTACTGTATATAGGCACTGTGAAAAACCAGTAAACATAGAGGATGGAGCAATTGTGAACAACTGGAATGTATGAGAACAATTTTATCATACAGCTACAACTTTAATAATCACAAATTCTTTGTACAACTTTGGTATGTTTCCTTTTTTCCCATCTGATTATGTTTAATAAGTCTGCCACATGAACACATGGCATTCTCAAATGAGAGATTGTGCCATGAATTAAAAACCCAGCTACTAGTGAATACTGTCATTGTACTTTAAAACATAGCACTTTTACGTGGATTTCTCTATTATACTGAACAGAATAAATGGTAACTAGCACTTGTTAGCCCCTTTGGATTGAGGAGTTCATCTATTCATGAAGAACAAAGGTTCCTTATTAAAAAGCCATTGGGGCATTTCAAAAATGAGAAAGTCGGCCAAATATATATAATTCACTACAAACAACAGGGGACTCATTTTTGAACAGCTGTTGAGTGGGTGATGGTACATAGTTATCAGCAGCTTTAGTACACCTCAGAGTGAATAATAATGGGAAATCACGGCACTGTAATTAGATAAGGGGAAAAATGCGGTGGTATTTCTGTGTTGCATCATTAAATTTGAAGAGGACAAATTCCATTCTATTTTTAATTGCTCCTAATCTTCTTACACTGTGAAATATGAATAGGGAAAGAACCATTTAATCATAACCACTGTTTTCTTACCACATGCCAAGATATAAAAATTGTCTCTGCAAACATACCCCAGGGTGTTTCTCTGTGTTGCTTGCCCACGCTGCGATAATAAGAATAAGCTGCATCATTCCTTCCTCTTTAAACTACCCTCCTGAACTCATTATTTTACTAACTTCTGTGAGAAGTAGGCCGATATTGACAGTTCTACACCTTTGTGTACCTCGCAGGCTTATATTTGGTTATGTAATAAAATGAACCAAATTTAGATTAGTGTCTCAAACATAAATACCTTAGACACTTTTTTTGCCACACATTACATTGATATGACTGGGCTTTTTCTACGTGTGGTCATCAATCACTGAATTAGCATTAATAACTGTGTCCTGATCTTCAGTAAAACTCATCAACTCAAATGGAAGCTATTGACTTTTTCCCCAACTGTGTATATTCTTCTCAGATCATTCATTATTATTATTGTCATTTAGCAGAAGCTCTTAAACAGAGCAACTTACATAGGTTACGATTTTTACATATTATCCATTTATACAGCTGGATATTCCCTGAGGTAGTTTTGGGTTAAGTACCTTTCCCAAGGGTACAACAGCAGTGCCTGAACAGGAAATCAAACCAACAACCAATTTTGGTTACAAGCCCTGCTCATTACCATTACGCCACACTGCTGCCAGATTTTTTTAACCTCTTCACTATAAATCTGTTTTTCTCCCCTACAGTTTAATTTTTAGGGACTTTAAACATGGATCCCTGCTGAGAATCATTGTGAGGTTTTTCCCTCTCTGGCGGATTAGCCTTTAAGCCTTCTCCTGTATGGAATCCGATCAAGACTCACATCTTAGTTCTTTGGAGGACTACAATGCTTCTAATGTAACTGAGCACAATTAGAGAGAGTCCCTGGCACAGTATATTCCATTTACCGTGGTGTCCCACGCAGAGTACCAGTAAGCTGAGGAGCTACAACCACTGTAGAGAAGTGACTTTCATGTGGAGGGGAAAGGTCAATTTGCCTCCAGACGCTGGGATTGCCTGCCATGATGCATCAGTCTTTCCCTCTGTGGATTCTGCTCAAAGCGACTTTATATATAAATACTCATTACATGCAGTCAACATCTGCAATGTTGTATTTTTGGATAACATGTAGATTGATTGTAGATGAAGCTTTTAATTATCATGGCCTACCACTGGGAATGAAATGGCTTCTTTTTTCTACTCATGGATATGCGTATGCCATATTTTTGGGGCATTAAGGAGGAATTTTTTGGAGTCATTCCAAAAATGTCTCAGCACCAAAGCTCAGTGTTAAAGCTGAATCCATTTGAGATATTCTGAGAATTGTACACTTCTCTGCACCTCATTTCAGACATTAGCGAGTGCTGGCACCTTATCTCTGCATTGTTAAGATGATTTGAAGACAAAGGTTCCCTCTTGCATGAAAATGCTGTAAATGAGCTGTAAAAATCTTTCTCAGATGAATCTCTCTTGGGATAAAGAGCTCACATCCATTCATTGCTTTACGATAATACAATTACAATAAAGGAGGAAAATAGAAGAGCTTTTTCGGGGAGGCATTTTGGCTCCCACCCTTAACCCTTGTAAAGAGACCTCCATTTTCACATTAAACATATGCATACAGTGCATATCTTTTCATTGGCAAAAAATGCAGCTGTAGTCAGCCCTATGGCAAACCATTACCACAAAGACCAGCCCCCCTCCCCCAGCACACATCCCACTGACTACTAGGCCCACTGCCTTATTGTAGCCCAATCACAGAAAATACAAAAGTAGTAAAAGGTAAGTAAATGGAAAGATGTTTTGTCCTCCATGTCAAAAATTCTTTCAAAGCAAAGGGCAAACACACAAACATACATACATACACAGATGAACACACATACACTTTAAGTGATAATTCAGATTTTAGAAAATTGTGTCCTGTTACATAAATATAGACATATTCCTACTGCTTTCATACTAACATCAGTAACAAGGACATTACTGCTACTACTAACACCACTACCACTACTGAGGCTACTACTACAGCTACTACTACTACTACCAATGATAATAATATCAATAATAATAAACAAGTAATATGTGAAATGCTGCAGTTTATCATGATCTTCAATCTTTCCCCTAACATTCGGTTCACAGACATAACCAGTTTCAGCATCAATGGAAAATCTCCTTCCTCTCCCTAATGTTTATAAGACAAGCCTAGAATGGAAATTGGAGAGAGGAACAACATTAGTAGTGTCCTTATTTGCATTTATTCATTCGCACAACATAAAAGGGCAGACTCACAAGAATTCTGCCATCATTAATTTAACACAGGAGAGCTTTGCCACTCCTCTTCTTTCCTACTCAGTGGACTGCAGAAACATTTACTCCCACTCTCTCCACAGAGCCCAGCTTAATGCACAAAGGAGCTAGAGTTTGTCCCTACCCTTTTTCATTACCTCTCAGCATGGCTACTTATTAATGTAAGAAAAGATCGCCGTCGCTGTAACCGCATGGCATGACCGCTGTGTTGGCCACTGTTTCATTTGGTACCTTCTCGTGGACAGCTTGTTGTGTGTCCAGAACAGCGCATTTGATGAGACATACTGGAGTCATTATTGCTTAAGAACTGCAATTAACACCTGTCTCATGAGAAGTACTGAGTAACTACCATGCCACCCTCGGAAAAGGTCAGACAGACTCCTGTCCAGTAAGTGGTTGCAGGGAGTAAAGGGCATGCTTGTTAACATTGTCTGATTTCCAAACAAATTACAGGCATCTCTAATTGCTTTTAGGTAAAACAGCCTGGCACATCAGTAACTCCTACCCATAAATCACATACGCACAATGAAACAAAGTATGTCTAATGAAACCAGTGTACACAAGCTCAACTTTAGAAAACATCCTCAGACGATATTTGCACTGGCACTACTCAGCGCTAACCAGGTCTATTTGTATGTATTTTTTCCCCCTGCTGTGCTATAAATAGGCACGAGCAGGGCTGACGGTGATGAGTCCTGTCAGAATAAAGCGTCGTCACAGGCTACAGCAGATATCCCCCCGTGTCCCCCAACCAAGCTAAGTCTGACTGAGGAGAGGGTGCAGCCACTGCCCATCATTCAGTCTGATGCACGGATTGCATTACGCTCATCTATTCATGGTGGTCAATGACTGTCAGTCACTTTACTGCAGTGTCACGTATCATATTGACATCTGGCAAATGAGGATCCAAGCCATTTGATCAGATCTGAAGTTGATGCCAGGGGCCTGGGGGACGCCTAAGGACACAGCCAGTAATGTGGGGAAAAAGTGGCCAGAACAGGAGAATTTATCATTGTATCTACAACAACAAAAAAAACATACTGTGAGTGTGTGTGCGCATGTATGTGCATGTCTCCATGTATGTGTGTCCATGTGGGTTTGTGTCCACTGGTATTTGCTATATGAATGAAACATTTGTAAATGAAAGCATTTCTGTGGAAAACCATTGAATAGTAATTGCTTTGGTAACAATCATAATAAAGGGGCTGATTCTCCAGCACAGACATTTACAGTAGCCAAACAAAAATAAGCTGTTGACTGTTATACTAAACAGGATTCCACAATAAGGCTGGGGTGTTAGGAGCTAGAAGCTTAAATGGACACTGGAACATATTAACACACACATTAAAACAACAGGCATAAAGCTGTTTTTCCTAACATATCTTAAATCAAGTTTCCACTAGCTCTGTGGGCTCAATGACTATCATACCACTACTAACGGGGGAAACATTGACTCTATTTAGCCACACACACTAGGAGTAACAGGGTAGGGAATAAATATTCTGTGGAGTTCCATTACATTTTTTAGTTTAGCTGCAGTGTTTTCTTTATTGATGAATCCATTTTTGAGTAGGAACTGAAAACTGCTTGCAGCCCTGAGGATGCAGGGCTGTGCACATCATCTAGTGACACTTGAGACGGAAGGGTTTGCATGAGAGGGGGGGCTTTCTGCAACTACCTCGAGGCAGCGCTCGGGGCATAAAACTCCCTTGAGCTGCACAATGCTCCACAAATAAAGGACACAAAGCTATGCATGTGTAACTGCAATATTATCCCATCTATTTTCTAATAATGAATGATAACTTTAGCAATCACCGTAATCTGAATCATCAAGACGGTGCAGTGCCTGACATTCTGCAACACAAACTCTGAAAACCATCGAAACAACTCTGAGTTAAAATAGGCTGGGGAATGCTTAAAAGAAATATGAATTGGAAATGTGCTGTGGTCAGCATAGTGAATCCAATACAGTTAGATATTTCCATATTACAGCTGTTCAATCTGGAAAGTGCTGGTAGCTGCCATTCATAGTAAAATAGTGACCTACCCCGAGTTATAGAGAGGAACCCCTTCAGATGGAATATGCCTATAGTTTCCAGAAATAGAAAGACAAGGAGTTACATACCCCATATTGTCAACTATACAGTGAGCTTGATTAGGCTTTACCAAGAAACAGAGAACATTCCACCTTCCTCCACATAGAGCAGCCTGGCAATGGGAAGAAAAGTGACAGTTAAATTGTTTGATTGACGTAAGAAGTTGACATCACTTTCAGTATTATTTCCAGTAGCTGTCAGCAGAAATGATGTTTTCACTGACAGTACAGAGCGCAGCTCAAATCGCAGTTTCGCTAGACAACATGGTGTCCGCATGACAGAGGCAGAGACTGGGCTCTTTGTGTTTGGAGTTATGGGCTGCCTTTAGAAACTGGAATACAAAGGGATGGATTCCTGTTAACACTCCATCCACTACAATGTGGTCTGAAAATATATTTCCCCAGAACACTTGCCAAGGGTGGCAGTGTAGTGTAGCAGTAAGGTGCAGGGCTGGTACTGAAAGGTTGCTGGTTTGATTCCCCACTCAGGTACTGCTGCTGCTTGGGCAAGATACTTGACCCAGAGTTGCCTCAGTAAATATCTAGCTGTATAAATGAATAAAAAAGTAGCCTATATAAGTAACTTGAGGTAATAGTGTGACCTCCATGTATGTAAGTTGTTTTGGATAAGAGCATCTGCTAAATAATAATATGAAATTTTAAAAAAAGTACCTCTTGGTGTATTTGTAGATGATGACATTCTATCTAGCAGTTTGTGGAGGAATGGCAGAACAATTGGTAGCAGAAAAGGCCATCACTTGTTTTGGACTGAGGCATATAAAGGATGAAATTGTCATTTGAACGCATTGTACCCACAGAAGGCTATAGACTTTCCATTCAGAGGCAGCACTCAGGATAGCCATGTTGCTGGTCAGCGCTACCAGAGCATGCTTTGTTAAAGTATTGGGAAAACCTATCATTGAGAAGTCTGATATATTTGAGCAATAAGCTGACACTTCAGAAGTTCAGACATCTGTGATTAAAGGGATATCACAAGATTCAGGTGAGGGTCAGAGTCAGGACAGCAGAATCACTGGCCATCTTCTGATGCAGACTGAAGATGTACCTCTTCAGACTGCATCTCAGTTCCACCTCATTCCCCACCCCTAACACTGCTACTTGTGTAATCTGCTGTTTATTTTACGTGTAGCTTTGCAGTGTGTTTTGGATTGTCAATCTAGTGACTGGTGTATAGTAGTATACTTGGCTTCCCTTGTCTAGCCAGGTTGCACAAGTTAACTTGTGGTAGGACTTGAATAGCGTTATGCCCACACTTACTGGTCTGGGAGTGGTAGCCTGGTCCGACACTATTACTCATTCAACTTGAACGGATACTCTTCTATTCCTTTGTGCTGGAAGCCACTCTGGATAAGAGAGTCTCCTAAATGAATGCAATGTTATTTTATATTATACATTAATGTAATGTAATGAAAGAGAGAAGCCTTTTCCACCTTTCTCAGGCCATGCACTGCTTCTGTGGGTTTCCCTTGGAGTATGGTGGGGCAGACTGCCACTGTCAAGCTCTCCAGCATGATTTCTTCCTGAGAACAACCTGTATGAGCGATAACTGTGGAAGGCATTTGCAGAGATCCAGTAGGCAAAGACTGAGAAACTGCAGGCAGAAGGTAGAGATGTCTCCAGCAAAATAAACTGTTGACCTTCCACGCCAGTGAAAGATCATTACCTGGACTTGTCTTCCATTTCTTTTAAAAGAAGTCCAAAGCAAATTAAAAGTAAAAAGTGATAACTGAGGCTATACACTGTGTACTAATTGTGTACCTCCTGTAGTATAATCTTGAACTACCTTGTTAATTGTTATTAGCCTCATGCAGAACCTTTCATCTGGTAATGTAAATTAAACGTTCCCTCCCTCATTTGAATCCTGCTCTTGAACTTAACTTTGTAAGGATGCCTATGAATCAGTGCTTGTCTGCTGTCAGTATCTAAACAGTGCTCATCATGTGTCAGTATTATACAGACAGAAATGTTTATTAACATTGTTTTCTCAATGAATGTATGACATTTAAAGTGCTTGATTATGTATTCAAAACAAAGAAATGATATAAACCGAGAAGCAATTTGTCAGGTAAATTGTTTATGACACAGCATTACAAACAAGGCTCACAGTACAGTTTTTTGAATAACCATTATTTCACAACTTCAAAGCAGCTTTGTGAAAGCTGTGAATCTGACAGTCACCAATGCCTCTATTCATAGTTACACTGGACAAAACGCACACCCAGGCCACAATCAATACCCTTGGTGGGGGGGGGGGGGGGGGGGGGGGGAGTGCAGTGCATTCACATGGAATACATAATTCACATCACATCTAAGTGTTTTTGTTTTTCTGTCAGG
This sequence comes from Megalops cyprinoides, assembly GCF_013368585.1. Lineage (NCBI taxonomy): Eukaryota > Metazoa > Chordata > Actinopteri > Elopiformes > Megalopidae > Megalops > Megalops cyprinoides. The sequence goes on from NC_050598.1 coordinate 10,764,987, forward strand.
CGCCAAGGCAGGGTATGTTTTAGTGAGAAAAATGATCCTTTTCACACATTAGTCTCCATTTAAAGTTAACTAAATAGGACTAAAATAAAATGATTCACTGCTGTTTTATATTATGAGTAATGGGGTGTCTGTGCATTTTCTGTGGTAACTGAGACTCATGTATTCGATTGGGTACTTTGAGTAACTATATTGTGTATTCTGGTTGCCACAAATAATATGATACAAACTCTGTTTTTGTTCTTCGCAAGTATCATTATGCAAATATAAGTAAAAAAAGTCATTCCCATACAAAACAGGAATGAATTTTTATATATAAAATTTGACTTGTGATTGATTTTTTGGTACTGCCATGGGTGTTCCGATCAGTAGGGATGGAGGCCGTGGTCAGGATGAGAGGTGGGGCATTACGAGCGCACCTGGAAGAGATTAGTGGTTGGGATTGGTGGCTTGGGGAAGATAAAAAAAAGGGCTGGGCCACTTCCTTCCTCCCTCACGAGGTGCATTTCCTGTCGGCGGGGCAGACAGTTAGCCAGGGGCTTTGCAGAGTGGAGAACATGACAGAGAGACCAGGGCTGCGGATCAGAGTGAGGGAGCATCATCTTTTTCCATTTGTGGTTTTCTTTTTTATTTTGGGGTATAGATAGGCCCAGCAGAGCGGCACAGACTGATGCTACAACCCCGTTGCCTTCCTTTGGAGTGTGTGAGAGCTCGTGGTACAGTGTAGGCTCCTGTGTTGCAGTACCTTACCCCTCCCATGGGGGGGCTGTGGTGGAATGAGAAGCTGTGTGGCTGTGTGGCAAGGGTATGATGGGGTTGGGGGGTGGGGTGGAGCTTAAAGTGTGGGACTTTCAGGGTTACAGTGCTAAATAATTATTTGTGGTGTTTTATAGCACCAGAGTATGTACAGTGTGGTACATTGCTTGAAGTGTCTGGGCATGGGGCAGGACAAAGCAGCCAAAGAGAGTAAGAAGAGAATACACGGGGTTGGGGTGGGGTCAGCAACAGGTGGAGTCTGTCCATACTTGGTGTTTGTCCGAGTTTTCATTATTTATTTACATATAAAGATCTGACATGCACTACGGTGACCTGGGACTGCTTGAGGGGGCTGGGTGGATTCCTCCAAAGAAAAAAGAACATGGTTGTTCTCCTGGATCGGGGAGTGATCTAGCCCCGGTGACATTCCCTTACACATACATAAAATAATTTATACCACTTTTTCTGGGTCATAAACGCATTAGAGTAGTCATCTGTGTTTGAGAGCAGTCATGAATGTAAAATGAACACATTTGCATCCAATGGAGCGATTCACAGAAGTACAGCCAAATCTTGAAATTACCCCATGGTGTGTTCCTTTGAAAAGGATTTCTTTCCCTCAGAATCATGGCATGTCCCTGCCTGATATATAATTCATACACCTGTCTGTAGTGACTTTTCACTTTTATATGTTTATGTTTTTTGGCATTTCGCCCACACAGAAATTGAAACAATTTTCCTCCCATTGTCTCTTTGGAAAGAAGACATTTGAAAGCCTCAGAAAGATAAGTAGCTGCCGCTTACTTCTCAACTTCAAATCTCCCTCTGTGTAGGAATCTGCATGGTATAAATAGTGAATGTCCTGTTGTATGAGGAAATAATTTTACTTGACACTGTGTGGAAAAGAGATTTATTTATATTAATTCTGTTTTTGTCTTCAACATCTTTGACAAAACATATTTCCTCCTAAATGTCCCCCCTTCTTTGGCCTCATAGGAGAATTTTCTCAGTATTTTATGTAACACACAGTGAAGGACTTACATAATTCCTGTACAGACTATTATAAACAGTATCTGAAGATGGCGATTTGACAGAAGTATTAGGATAAATAGCCAAGAGGCAGGCATCAGAGTCGCTGGGGAGACAGTGTTCTGTATCTCTCCTCACAGGCAGCATTAAGATTATACATGTTTTTATGAGTCTCTATTATGCTCAAGTTCCTTTGCATGGGGCTCCTTTGAGCCAGTGCTGTCTCTGAAAAAGCCAAGCTGATAATTCTGAACAGGCTCTCTGTAGTGCATTGTGTCGACTGCCAGTGCTGAAGGAGCTGTTCATACATTGTTGCTCTTTCATTAAAAATCTCAAGGCTGAGTTTTACTTGAATTATAACTGGACATTAATGACACTGTTGTTATATTCTAGTGACGTTTAATTGAATATTAGCTTCACACAGCAATTACATTTTGGAGTCCAGACTACAAATCATTACAGTGCATGTCTGCATGCGATTTATATGCTAATTTGATATTTAAATTTATCAGTTGTCAAGCTATGTGCTGACTGTTAGTAGTTTTTAGTATCAACTGGTGTTTTACAGCTATGTGCTGACTGTTAGTAGTTTTTAGCATCAACTGGTGTTTTACATGTTTACAAAATATGTAATGAGATTAGAATAATTTGACTAGCTATACAAATAGAAATAAACCCATTCACTACATGTGAAGTCTCAAAATGATATTTCTGTGCGCGGGATCAAGTTAACTGTAATATATCTCTCAAAGGTGGGTAGCTGTATTTTTTATTAGATACTTGATGGTGAATGTCCCATCTATTGAGAATGCCTTCTGTATGGGTTCCATTTGTAAGTACAATTCAATAAACCTGTTAATATCATATGAACAGATGCCATTTCATGGGTATTGTTGCTATACGTTTCTATTACACTTCCACTTGAACATGTCCTGTTGATCTATTTATGTTGACAGGTTTTGCCAGGTATTGATTTTAATGTATAATACCCCGGACTTTCACAACTGTGTTTGACCCTCTGCTCCAGAGGTAGCTGCCCTTTATTCTATCACAGATGGATTTGTCTTCAGAATCAGTGGTGTTGTACAACTAGTTTCTCATTATTATACTATTCTCTAATTTGACATCTGTGCTGGGCACTTTTTTTTATTCTCAAACACTGTACTCAAATACAATAAAGCTTCCTCCCTCATGGGCACAGGGGTATCATTCACCACCTGGTTTAAAAAAAAAAAAAAAAAAAAAAACAGATGTCTCCCCCCTATTATGAATAAAGAATTTATTTTATTGTGGCGGACTCATGTTCACTTTTATATTTTATGGCATCCCTGCAATGTTCTCTGTAATATCATGTCATAAATCTTTAATATATCTCACATCCATAAATATGTCATGTACACTGTCGTGTTTATGTATTTATCATTTCTGTCTGGAATACTGCGGCTCCTCACAGATGTTTTCTTTGCCTCATGCTGTTAGAGAGTTCTGAGATCAGTGTGCATCCATGGTTACTAAGCAGTGCCCGTACAATGGACAGTGCTGTAGCCACAGCATGCCCTCAAAAACAGCTGAAGGTAGAGCATATCAGCTGGCAGCAGGGTACAACCAGCATCCCACAGACACTAAATGTATTTGCTCTCCACACACTTGAATCATTGAGGACTGAGTAGCAAAATTGCAAAGTGGCTTCTGGAAGGAAGGTATCATTTTGAGCAAGCTCAAGTTGTCATTACCACATTGCAGTTGAGCTACACATGTGTGGATTAAAGTGAAACAGCAGCGAAACAAAATGAGAATTGTAACAATTTTATCTATGAAAACAGAATGGTTGTGTTTATTTCAGTATTGTTTGAGAAATAAAATGTCCATAATTTACAAAAATATGTATTTCTTACTTACAAAGAAGCAACATTTTTATTGGGAGGACAGTTATCTATTATGCACAAACACACACACACCACAGTGTGGAGGACAATGCCTCAATTTCAGTTTGTATATGTCTCTGTGTCTCTCACTTTCTCACCAGCTAAAAACCAACAAACTGAGCTGAGATCTGAGCAGAGGTGGAAGAAAAGCTATGGTTATGTTTAGCTGAAAAACATTATGATTTACTGCACTGATTCTCAATCTGCTCCTGGGGACCCCCTGCTCTGCACGTTTTCCATCTTTCCCTGCTCTACCTGCTCTACCTGCCTGACTGAACCCATCAGTGGCATTTTTGATTAGCTGAGCACACCTGATGAGAGCATGTTAATCACACTAATTTCCATCAGGTGTGTTTGGAGCAAGGATAGATAAAAAATATGCAGGACAGTGGGGCTCCAGGAGTAGGACCGAGAAACACTTATGTATTGTATATGAAAGAGAAACAAAATACAACCCAGAAAATGACTGTGAGTGGTCCTGAATCATGGCACCTGATGCTGACACAAAGATGAGTTAATGAATATATGAATTGTTTTGGATTCACTGGTTGAACATTGATTTAAAATACCATGGTAAAACTGAGTAGATCATTCTGAAATGAAATAATCAAACCACAATGTGATAAAATAGCCTCTTTGTCATGCTTTAATTTAATTTCTGCACTGTATTTCTGTGACAATTTGCTCTGTAAATTACCCGTGTTAAGAGCATCTGCATAATAAATAAATGTGATCCAAAATATTTTCCTTTCTAACAGACAGCAGTCATTGTTATTTTACAGTATATCAGACTGAGGAAATCTGTGGCCATTTTGAAAAAAAAAACACAATCTATGATTAATCTTCTGTCTCTGCACAGGATCACCTCCCCTTTCACAACAAAGATCCCGCTCATACATGTGTACATTGTTTCAGTTTTTCAAATAATTCCGAGAGCCCCAATCAATTGTCCAATTAACTGACACTGGCACAAAATGAAATCACATTTTGCTCAAGCTTTTCATTTGGGCATGGATTCTGTACTTGATAAGTGGCGGTCCTTTGCTACATTTTTCCCCTTTCCCCTCCTTCCTTCTGTACTGCTGTACATATCGCCGCCTTTGCAGTCATGAGGTGTATTACATAGAACCTGCTCAGACGGCCAAAAGGGAACGGCAGTCCTCTGAAAGTACTCATTTGGGACATACCAGGATATTTTCCATTTTACCTTCCACACACTCGGGAGGAGACGATTAATACGTGCAGACAGCTAGTCGATGCAGGACAAGATTTTTAGCTCTTAGATTGTTGCTATATATAGTGACTTTCTCCTAAACATGGCAATACAGTGTATTTCCAGAGTACGGATAAAGCATCAGTGAACTACATGTATTATCTGTCTGTAACATATGTCTGTAATATCTGTCACTACAGATGTAATAACTCAATACATTACAGTATACATACTCTCAGTTTACTGAAAAAAGTACTATATTATCATTTTTTAAAACTTTTTAGGTGTTTGTGTCTCAAGACCTAGCTTGTGCCTTGATACATATCTCTTCAATTTTACATTTTGATACATATCTCTTCAATTTGACTTGTGAAGACCAGCAGACAGAGGGAAGCAGATGTTTATTTCATAGATCATTTCATACAATAAAGTCTCTAGTACATATTATTCACCAGTAGGTGATGGCAAAATTGAAAAAATGTTTATTTTTCTTTATTTTTCGTGTTCGTGTTCGTGAGCTCCTAGAGAGAGGACTATCTTTTGTAGTCTCTCTGTATGGAACAAATAGCAAAATTGCCATCACAGATTCAGTGTACCACATCTGATAACCTCCTGATCTTTTGTTCTGTTCTCACACTGATGACTGCAGGAGAGGGGTTGTGTGGGTCACCCACAGTAAATCCTAGCCTTTTCTTTTCATACCAGGTTCCCCTCCAAAGCAGAAACTACTGCAATAGTGTCCATACGTGGAGAAATAACTTGCAAAAATGTATTCCGATAAAGATTTAGGCACCTATATCGAACCAGGACAATTAAATTTAGTTCAATTTAATGCACAGCAATTTTGTTATGAAAACAATTTGTATTTATTGCTCAGGTGATAAAAAGACAAAAAATGTTAACTTTCTTAATACAGCATGCTACATTGTGACAGTAGCATAACAGCACACCACATTAAGATACTCATTAAGATACTCAAGTCTCAAAGTGTGCTGCAAACTGTAAGCTTCAGAGGACCAGAGGCATCTTAATGATTTCATGATACATACATTGAATTGTTTACAACAAATTCTTACATACTGAAATCAAGAACTCCAAAAGTTCACTCGGGTCATTCAGAACATTACTTTAAGCACAAGTTGGAAAATACATCATTTGGACAGAATCGTTACTAGCAACCAATTGAGGTCACATATTGAGCTCAACTCAACTCAAAAAATGGACTCCTTAATATTTTATACTTGACCTGATTATAGGTTTGACATTTATGTTTTAAGAACATCTGCACTGACAGGTCATCAATTTCTTTTTAAGAGTATGTGTTCAATAATTTTCATGTGAAGGAGAGCCTTCACCTGTCCCCTAGAAACTGAATGTTTGTTGATTGTAAGTTAAGAGTTGATTATTGGAAATGTTCAAGGGCCCTTTGTCTTCTCTCCAAATCTACCAATAATAGATCACATTTTATCAATTGCATATAAACCTGTTAATCGTTAATTGTTTGCCTGTTTATCAGTGTAATTGTCTGATCTGCATGTGAAGCCAGCCATTGGTTAATTGGCCTCCCCTGCCTAATCAAAGGTGCATTAAATACAGGTTTGTGTGGTTGCTGAAGGCACACTCTTGTGAGCAGCTTGTGGCCAAGGGTGAGTTTCTTTACTTTTTTTTTTTTTTTTTTTTAAAGTAATTTCTTTGACCTCTTTGTGAGACGTGCTGGCCAGCTTCCTCACAGTACATTTCTATCCTAAAATAGATAAAAATAGAACCTAAATAAAAGCCTATACATGCATACATGATGCATGTGTGTAACATTAATAACCAATGTCATATATTATATAGTTTTGATAGCTAGCTAATAAAGGGCAGACAATCTTGTTCCCAAAAAAAAAAAAAAAATAAAAAAACACACACATTGGTGTTGGGAAACACTGCAGTGGTCTCTGCTGAAATGTTGGTGTTTCTTGTCAGGTACATTGAGTAGCCAAAGCAAAGCAATCTCATTTGTGTCTGGTTTAACAGCCTGTTTAGCTAATTTTATGGTTAATTTATTTTCCAAATGAACAGCAGCAGCTTATCCTAACAAATCTAAAATATATCTATTAAAGCTACTTAAATGTTTTAATTAAAAAAAAAACAAATAGGACAGTGCATGACATGCATGACAGTGCAGAGTGCTACATGTTATTTATATTGTTGGGATAAAGAATATATTTGGATATTAAATGATTGGATAACTAAACCAAAGGCTCCACACATGTCCCTTTTAGCTTGATACAGTCTGAAATGAATGACACTGTTGTAATTGTTCACAGACATACTGTCATGGGGGGTCCAAGAGGCAGTTCTTCAGAGGTTTATCTGTGAATATAGGGCTGTTAACTCAGTCTGGATATCCCAATGAAAGACAATGTCAAACTGGAATAATGTTTAATACTCCTCCATGAACTCTTGTAGGTTTGGAACAGTCTTACCTTTTGTATTTCTAGCAGCTGCAACAATAACATATTATGACCAAGAATGGTCCCCATATCAGAACTGCATTTTATATGGTATATAGTACTATAGACTTTAGTAATAGTACTAATGAAAGAGTTTATTGTATACAATATTACATTTACATTTATTCATTTGCCAGATGATTTTATCAAAAGCGACTTACAATGACAACACAAGCAAAAAGCCATATAAGGAGTCAACAATATTAGTAGTGCTGCATGTTCAGGTTTCAATCGTTGTTCAGACAAGGGCCAAGCTAGCTGCTAGACATCCAAGTGCATTAAATCTGCAGAGGCTTAATGGTGCAATCAGAGAGCAATGCAGTAGTCCCGTCTTGAGATAAAAAGATCCTGGACAAGGAGCTGTGCAACATATTCAAATAAATATGACACAATACATACACAACATAAACATGAATTCTCATGTAATATAGCAATGTGAACACAGTAACTGCAGAATGTGTTCTTGAACAAATGAAATGAATTCATTGTCTCTACATGTGATCTTATACGATAGATGACCTACATATTACTTCTGCTTGGTCTCACCCCTCAGGTAATTCATGCTAGTAAATTTTGTGTGACACCCCTTTAAGACACATGCCCCCTGGTGGCTGATGAGCTACAACTATGACACAGTTTGGCAGGGGAATTTGAATGGAATCCTACCACAGTTCCTATCGCAGTAATTGCTTCGTAATCTACCGTGGACATGTTCCTCGTTTGAAGCATTAGGACTGTATAACTGCTCTAAATTGTGTGATGGATATCTGTGCCTCCTCCATTTTTGCATTTTACATTTTGATTTTATGTGGTAGACACACTTGTTCGAGGGACTTACAAAGTAAGGTACATAAGCACATGGAATGATGCCATTTGAACAGAACATGTTGTCACACTGCATAGAAAATGTGATACCGCTTTTAAACAAAGGTGTTAATTAGGCATAATGCTATAATGGTGAGTGCCATAATTAAAAACACAATGAATATAATGCCACAATATCAGTAATGTAACCTCATTATTATTTTATAAATCAATGCTTTGAAGCCCATTGAAGCACTATTGAAAGAGGCAATGCTTAAATTCCACATTTACTAGTTACACGGGCTACCAATTAATGTATTCTGACAAAGTGGGACTTCAGTCTGCAAAGGTACATGATTGCTGTTCGCTGTCCTGACCATTGTAGGAAGATTGATGTCTGGGCCAAAACCAATAGGGATGCCTGACAAGGATATGTGATCTTGCAGGGAGGGAGAGCCAGGAGACCGAAGGATGCAGACCTGGTTGGGGTTCATGTCAGATAATTGTCTGTAGATTCAGAAGAATCATTTCCTTCACTGGCTGGCAGGCTAGCACCAGAAATCTAAAACAAATGCTAACAGTGTAATAAATACCAACAGCCAGAGGAGGGAGATCAGCAGGGGAAGACAGGAATATTGCAGAACGTTACAGACCAGGTGACTTCAGTGTTCTGGAAGAAGGAAACTAAGATACAAAAGTAAACCTAACATAAAAAAGTGAAGCCATCATTGCCTGGGACTAAAAAAAAAAAAAACTCACCAAAAAAAAGGTAAATGCAGAGATCCAATAAAAATGTTTATTCCATCAAAAGTGCTCAAGCACAGACAGTAAAGTGCAAATTAGCTAACATTTAGGTCAAAGACCTTCATCAGTGCTATTTTCTTCTATAAAAATGCAACCTTGCAAGTATTACTAATACTCCAAATGCCCATTATAAATGGGAGAATCATCAGTCACCCTCACATAAAATCATTAATGCCGTCCAGTTTGTCTGCCTGCTCTCCAAATTCCTTATCACTTTTCTCAGATGTTCTTTTTCAAATACTGATGCTCATGTCCTTGCAGTGGACAGATATCACAAATTATTCCTCCCAGTACTTTGGCCCCTCAGACTGAATTGAAGGTTTTGTTTACATATGTCCAGATGGACATTCATTCTGAATAAAAGTGTCTGCCAAGCAATTAACTAAACACCAGATAAGCCAGCACTCATAGAAATCATTTAAGAAGAATTTACTTCATTACACATTAAGTTTTGGCTGACATCAACAATAGCAGTATATAGAATTAAATATAACTTCCCCTGTAAAAGCACATTATATGTAATTGAATAGAAAGTCCCATGTAAGGGCATAAAAGGATTATAAATGTTTCTACTGTCAATTAAAATGTCTTAGGACTGAGTGTCCTGACATTCTAGACAAGCTAAATTGCCATCATCATGCTTTTTAAATCTCCATATCCATTCCAACAGCACAGCTTTTTTTGAGGGAGGAATCATTCCAGGATAAGTACTGAAACGCTGGCTTCAGCACCGATTTCTGTAGAGGAAATTGTGGGCAGCCCCACAGCCATGGTTACTCTGCCCCCTTTCAGTTTACTCTCACCACACCACACCACCTCAAACACCAGGACCAGGTAAGTAGACTACAGAGTAACCCCTCTTTACAATTCATCATATGAGTACCCCATTTTCCAGCCCTTTGTATTACTGCACTGGATCCCTCCTCAACCCCTGATGTCCCTTTACAGGCAAATATTATGTTACATTACATTGTTGTCATTTAGCAGATGCTTTTATCCAGAGCGACTTACATAGGTTTCAGTTTTTACATGTTATCCATTTATATAGCTGGATATTTCCTAAGGCAATTCTGGGCTAAGCACCTTGCCCAAGGGTACAGCAGCAGTGCCCCAGCAGGGAATAGAAGCAGCAACTTTTTGGTTACAAGCACTGCTCCTTACCACTGTGCTACACTACCACCCGTGGTACACTAAGTGCTCCCCACACCAAGTCAAGGCGACACACGAAAAAGCTTCACTGGCCACACTGCACACCACTAAATCTGTCTTTTAGTTCTAGTTCTGTCCCCATCCCAAAATGTTCCAGTCACCCTAATCTCTACATAGCAAACTACTAGGTGTGGACCTTGCTGCCTTTTTATTCTCACCCTGTTCCAATTACATGAGGAGTATCAGGTGTGCCTCATCTGCTTGTTCTCTCTGGCTTTCATGGTCTCCGCCCACTTCTCATACCAGCTGCTGATAGTAGTATGGGGCATTCTGTGTTGCCAATTGTACTGGAATCAAGCAGGTTCCTTGATGGAACCACCTTTCATCAAGTGCTATTTCTGTAAATGGTAAGGCACTTCAGTTCATGGAGAATATATCTTTGAAGCATTTTCTGTTTACAACAAATGTGTTTAATAACAGAGTTTTTAATAAAGATGTTCCAAAAATGTGTGGATCCTTATCTGAGTGTTTTAATGGCAGACACACCAACATGACAGACAAATGCATGAAAATCTTACTCTGTGATAAATATAGTGGTCTATGGTTCTTCTGCTGTGTTGCTCCTCACCCTAATGCATCTACAGTTTAAATCTTTGTCTCGTGTTGCATTTGTATTCCTGTTACTGTTCTTCAGAGGATCTAAAATAAATGCACAAAGAATGAAACAATCAGAGCAAATTTACTAAGGAAATATAGCAAGAATCTGGTAATGTTTTTGTGAGTGAGTGGATGTTCCAACGTGACAAGGTGCAAAAAAATACAGAAAATTGACAGGAACTATGGTTGAAAATTTATTAAGGGTTGAGAGGAAGGAAAAACATAAATTCTGTGAGCATGTGTGACTGGTTCCCTTCTCTGATGTTCCTCTATAACGCCGGCCAGATACTGTTACCCACTTCATATTCACCAAGGAATGGGAAAGGCTTACTTGCTGCCAGGGTTTAATGTCCAGTTCCAAAAAAGAGGCAGTTCTTCTCATCAAGTGCAAGTCAGTAGCCAAAATCCCAAAACACTCTAAGCTTGATTCTCTCTGGCTACATAGACTGATTTTGCCAGCTGGTGCTTTATAGCAAGAAACAGAGGCAGTGAGTTCTAACTCTCCACAGTATTCTTCCTCCAAAGCAGTCTGCCTATGGATTAAATGCAGATTAACAACAATTCAAGCATTAACCCACGCAAAGCATCAAACTAACACTTCTATGTTTGAAAGCTTTAACGATTGGTTTATGTATACAATGCATTGTGCCCCTAAATCAATTGAGTGGAAAAAATAATCAATGAAGAAAGAAAAATCTATGTCAAAGCATAAACCACTTTGTAACATTTCACACTTAACTTAAATGATCCTTTCTGGTTATTTTGAGATATTTTAAGATGTTTCAAGATTTTTTGTTTAACAGTTCCAAGGAAAGGCCAATTTAGGGTTTGCTTTGGGAAGAACTTGCTTTGGAGGTCTGTTGAGAGACCGACACATGCATAATAATTTATTACTCAACACTCTGTATGCCAAGATTTAATGAACTCAGGATGAATAAAATTTTCATAAAGAAATCTGCTTAAAATCAGCAACAAAATTGATTTCTTTTTTAATAGAATGCTCTGAAAGATAAAATTGAGCATAATCAGCTGTCTAACCCCTTGGATAAGATACATATTGGATTAAAGGTGTTAGTGATAGGTTTAAAAAAAAGATGAAAGAGAGCTTGACAATTATCTCACCCTTTTTCCCCTGACAAATATAAATATGAAATCCACCATTTGCATTTTGTTGTTACGTATCCTGTCATTTTTGTCAACCCTCAAGACACAATACTGTATCACAATAATTACATTAAAATATACAAATATTTATGTAGCTTTAATATCATTATTTAATGGTTTTTTATTTTATTTTATTTATTGAAAACTTTTATTGGTAATCCATGTTTAGACAGGAAACCCCACTTGTAACTTTGCATCTACGTCTACAAAAACAATCTAGTTTATGGGAGGGTTTTGCCATAAAAGAGTAGACCTGCATTGAAGTATCCAGAATTGTAAATATTCTAAATGATAACAATAATAATTATTTAGCAGTTGCCCTTATCCAGAGTGACTAACATGGCTTAGATATAATCCATTTATGCAATTATACATTTACATTATATTTACATTTTTACTGATAAAATTACTTTTAAGCACTGTTTTCAAGGTTACAACAGCAGTGCCACACCTGGGAATAGAACAAGCAACCATTAGGTTACAAGCCCGGCTCCTACCCCTTAAGAACAAGAGCCTACTGCCCATGCTTAGTGGCCCAAACTCCTCTTTTTAATATTTGGCACTGAAGATCAACAAGGACATCTACAGAACATGTGTCTAACTGACACATCTGACCATGTTCTGGAAACTAGTTGGATACAGATGTGATGTGTGACATATGGAAGGGATTTCTTATACATTCCATTCAACACAAGACGATGGCAACCCCTATGCATACCCTGAAAGTAGTGAATATAAAATAAGAAGAAACTGAGTTAATAGATGGCTGAACAGATCCTGGCTTAGAACTTGGGAGAGGCAGGACAGTCCAAACACACTTGGGAAAACTGCTTGGGCCAGAAGTGGCCTGGTTTTCTGTCTCGGATTTGTCATTGGAGTCAGGCTAAGACTTTAACAAAGTCCCCTGCTGTTGACATGTGCTGTATTTAGGGTAGGTATTTGGACTGAGGGCATGTCACAAAGAAGAAGACAGAAGTAATGTGATGTGAGAACCCGGCATCAGTTTAATGGAGCTTGTAAATCTCAACCTGACCTTCCTAGAGTTTGGTACAGAAACAAAGCGTTGTTGGTAGCTGTGGAAAAAACAAGGACATGTACATAGTGGTCCATGCTTACACAAGGCAACCTTTCAGTGAGCTGTGTGTGTGCTTTATGTCTGTAATATTCTCTCTTACATAACTTTATATAATCACCAAGGCTTCTCATATTTTATAGGGTTACATTACATTACATTATTGGCATTTAGCAGACGCTCTTATCCAGAGCGACTTACATGTTACCCATTTATACACCTGGATATCTACTGAGGCAATTCTGGGTTAATTACCGTGCCCAAGGATACAACAGCAGTGCTCCAGCAAGGAATGGAACCAGCAACCTTTCGGTTACAAGTCCTGCTCCTTAATCCTTACCACTGATACACTACAGTAACTGCAGGGTTACTGCAGAACTGTGGTCCTTTTGTTCAATTAGGTTCTATATCATTCATCATTTAGAGAATCTGCCCATTGCATGTTCAGTGTAGGCATTCACTGGAGCTGGAGCTAACTATTGTGAATTGATGCAAACTGATAGTATGAATGACTTAAAAGATAAAAGCAATGGCCTAGCATGTTGACATGAAAAAAAATGAAATTAAAACAGTGGCAGCTGAAATAAAATGTGTCAATTACAGTGATTTGTTGAATGGCAAAACAGCAAATCATTTGAATTGTTTCCATTACAGTGTTGCTGTACAAATGTCAAAGTCTGAACTGCAATGGAACACAGGCCACGGCAATTGGTGGTAGAAACATCACTATGCCATTATCAGCAATTATTTGAGCTGAAGGTGTGACCCTGTCTCTGTCTGTAGACTGTAAATGTGGACATGGCATTATGTTCTCAAACAGAACTACCAACACAGCATATCAAAATTATTTACAGAATTATTTTTCATTGAACATTTAGGTGGGGAAATTATAGCTAATACTTCCTGCACACCATCACATTTGAGTCATGAAGCCAAGTCAAATAGGTAAGCAATGATGTTGTTTCAGAATGAGAAACATTTATTGAATCTTAAGTGTTAGATTATAATTGTAGGAATATTTCTATCCAGTTATTACTTAATGAAGTGCTGGGAGTGATTGACATGCACCCCTTTTGTCAGTGTCAGAGCAAATCAGCTGTTGAATTAGGTCAATACTCCCAGGGCCCTGCTGGTTTGCTGATGACTCTGTGTTTCACCCCTTGAAACTGACTCACAGTGACAGATTACTGTTACATAAGAAGGGATGATACTGGAGAAACAATGGCCCTCTACATGCTTATGTTCCGTCTTCTAATATCTCACGAGGATTTGAGGCTGCCTTGTGAATTTGAATTCCAAGTGGAAACAAAACACACAAACAGAGAACTTTAGATCTAAGCATGACGTTGCAATAAATGCAAATAACCTCTGCCAACGTTTGCTGTTTTTCTTTCTGCTATTCATGTGGCTAGGAGGTGACGTCTGTCAGGAGAGATGATGCTGGTCATTGCCTGGGCTGTGTTTTTTGTGAGTTGACCAATTTTTCTGTACCTTTCAGCAGGAAATTATTGTGTGTGAAGTGGAACACAACAAAACACTGTAAGACATTATCTTCTTTTTAATGATGTGTCATGCTGTCAACAGGCTTAACAAGGAAGATGTCTTCTGTACAGCAAACTGTTACAGGACTTGTGTCAGGTCTTCATCTACCACATGTCACATCTCGGATACTGGATCTTAATGTCTGAATTCACATAGTGGTAATGGAGGTGCCCAGCTCTTTAATTTTGTTCCATCATGTAATTGAGATCATATGTATACTTTTACATTTGGTATATCTAGAATCACTCAACCACACTATGGAAAGAATTTGAGTAACATGATGTCTGGTTCAGTTATGCTTTAGGAGCATGATTGTTACAATATGAATACACACTGACGACCTGTTTCTATTCATGTCCTAATGAATGGAAGCTAATTAAAAATGTTCTCCCAGCACTCTTCTCAAAATATACAGTTTAAGTACAATGAAAAACATCTTACCTCATCTTGAACTTGAGCAGATCTAATCCATTGCGTGCATGGAGGTGCACTGAAAAACAAAACAAAAATAAAACTAAATTAAGTTTTTAATTTGCAAGCATTATCTGGAACATGAACTTTTGAGTGAGAATGCCTGCTGGAAAATCAGCTGCTGTCCTGTTCTTTACATGCCTGTTTGCAGGTAAGCAACTTTTATAATAGAATTGTTTCTTGTGAACTTTTTTCTGAAAAGAAGAGTTAATGAGATTGGTGAGGGCAAGCTGCTGGTTTAATGAACATTCCTAGTGAAGACATTGGGCTTGGCCTGGAAAAACCAGAACATGTGTGACCTGGACTGGACTGAAGAGAACCTTTTCGAATAAACTGTGTCTGGAATCATGGTGGAGTAAGAGTGACCCTTTCTGGCTTGTTTGTTTGGTTTGTAAGCGAAGAAGCTCCCGGCTTTAGTGAAGGAAATGGAAGACGTGCAGTTCTGCCTCCAAGATGGGTTAGGGATTTTTTGTTGTTTTTTTACTCTTCACTTGTCAATAACACAAAAGTCCTCTACCTCTATACTCCTTCTAGATGTGCAGTGAACTTTACATTTTATATCTTGTAACTTTTTTTTGGCAATATCATGTGAGCACATACACCCTGACCCTATGGAGTCTTTCTATACATCATATTTATTTTATGTGCCATTTTGTAATTTGTTAATTCTCATTGCCTAATGACAATCAACAAAACATTAAGAGGCATGGCATAATATAGTATAAGAGGACACAGACCATTGTCAACATAACTGGCAGGGTGATGTGGCTTTTCTGTGTGCACAAAGCATGCTCATCTGTGATTGACATAAAATGTGCATCTGTTTTTTAAGCGGTTTCCAGCTCTTTTAAATGTGCAGTATGCAATTACTGTTTTAGTCTTCATAAACTGCACTTTTCTCAACGTTCCCTCATGTGAGAAAGCAGACAACAAAAGTGTAACATGTTCAGTGTAAAACTGAATCAGTCACCTGCTGTCTTGGGCAGAAATTGAATGAAACTGCTGCCAATTAAGCTGGAGGACAGCTGTTTCATAGCACAATTAAGTAGTTTCTGATAGGTGGTTGCTTTAATGTTTGACATTAAATAAACTGTGGATGCTTTCCTGCCAAGTTTGCTTGCAACTGCTTTGCACCAGACGCAGTTTCAAATTTAGTTTTACATCGTTTCAGACTAGAAGACGGTAATAAAACTTCTGTTTACTTGCCAAAATGTAATAATAAAATAAGACAGAAATTCACTTTTGTTTATACAGTTTGCTGCAGTGTGGGGACCAGAATTAGACTGATTTCACGATGCAGCACTTTAATTGTGGTCGAGCCTCTTACCCTCTACCTGCAGCAAGGTTCTCTAGAGAATATACTGGTATGATGGAGAATACAGACACCCAACATGCTATGGTATTGGTTGTCCTTTGTGTTACTTGCACCTTTCATCAGCAAACTGCAGCAGAAATAATGAAATAATGAAGCATGATGAAAAACATTTCACATCTATTTGTAGAAGACACCTTCCCCCTGGAAACCAGAACTACATAACACTGGCAGATGAAGAGAGGGCAAAATCATTGTTTCATGAGACTGCAGTATGATGCCCTGTTTGAGTGGTTTGTTTGCAACTGAACCTGAGAGCATTTGCTTTTGTACTACAAAATGGTGTTAGTTTACTATTGACTTAGTGCAATTATGTTACTGTCCAGATTGCTATCTATATGATATACTAGTTCCGAATAAACCAAACTATACCAAAATTCAAAACAGTCAGAGAAACGTAGTGTGAAAGCGCCCCGAGACACAGTGATTACATTTACATATGCAGGTGCAACAGCCTTTTGGCTTCAGATGTGTGGTGTGAGCTCTAGCCAATAAGCTGCAGGTCCACCCTGCAGCCAGAGCCACAGTCTCTTAAACTCAACTGTACTTGTGCACAAGCTGATGGGGACAGTACACTTTTAGAATATTTAACACTCCATGAGCTCAATTTAACATTCCAATTAAAGGACCTGTCATCAAAATAACTTACCCAGATGTAGTTTTTTTATAGTTTTACAGTTACATAGTAGATATGGCACAACACATGTAATTGGAAGAACAGAGCACCAAAAAGAAAGCTGAATGAACAAAGTTGTTGGATAGTTATTTTAATTGTTCCCAATTAATTGTGTGCCTTAAGTAAATAAGGCCTCTAATTTGTCAGTAAATAGCATTGATTCTGTTCATGCTCCAATTATATGAAATTATTGTTTACTGCAAGATATACACTAAGCTCTCACTTAATTATATACAGGTCAATGTTGTTTTATTTCCAAGTCACTGATTAAATACTGATTATGTTCATTTGAAGTTGCACAGCTTTCCCTTCTTCTTCTGTTCTCTTCTTTTCTCTCCTCAGTTTCCTCTCAGTTCTCTCTCTGTAATTTTGAACAAATAATTGTATGATCCAGCATCATGGGCCCAGCGAATGATAGCAGAGTGCCTAGCGCCACAAAAACAACAGGAAGACCATTAGTAATGCAATGCTTCAGAGTAAAGAAAAACAGTGCAGTGCACAGTGCAGTACACTGGAACTAAGGTGCACATAAAAAGGAGCTACTGGGATTAGAAGAGGACCCCCTATCTGTGCATACCTCCCACCCCCTTGTCAGTGGTTGACACTGACAGTGCTGTGAAGTGCAGCACTCCAAACAATCCCACAGCAGGGGGAGAAACTGTAACAGTTTGATTGGTGGACTAAACAAATGCCAGTAAAATGCTGTGACCTGTGAATGTGGTTTTCCCCCCTTGTTTTTTGTGCTAAATATAGGCTTTGTGTGATGCAGCAGGCTTGTGCTGATGTGTGGGCCAGAGTTCTGTTGGCTGGCTGGCAGAGCCCTCTCTTGTCTCCTGGGGCACATGATCTGACTAATAACGCAGCCAGCTCCCATTGGCAGTCATTTCTTGCCAGCAGACCAGAGAATGGAGGATTATGAGAGATGACATTTTTTTCCCAATATGTTCTGGTGACAGTTTATGCACTTTTTTTCCTGTGTGCTCTGGGTGTGTGTGCATGTCCATCTGTGTGCATGTGAGTAGGTGTGAGTGTGCATGTGTTGTGATTTTACCTGTCCTTCTGTCATTGATTGGGAATTGACTGTAATGATTATACTCTTGACAGCATATTTTGTCTGATTTTACCTTATTCCATTCCATTTTAGCACAACTGCAAGGATACCTGGGGTGTCAAATGTTTTTGGTTGGGGTGTGAATTTAATCTTTTACCATTCATAGACAATGTGTGGCAGTCATTGAAAAACACAATCACACTCATTGGCGCTGGCAGTCTTTTTCCATTTATCTAACATCTGTCACTAAACTCTTTTCCATAAAATGTATTTGTCAAAAGTATCTGGCCTGAATATTACATATTTTCCCGGTTCTATTTTATAAAGATCAGATGTTCTCATTGTGCATCAAGTCAGATAGCTGAATCAGCATATGCATTTGTAATTATATAAAATACCTAAAATACCTGTATTTGCTGCCCCAGTAACACCCCAGGCAATGGAATGCTGTGAGAGCTACAACATGAAAAATAAAATGCTGCAGGTAGAAAAGAAAAAAACTTTTTCTGAAAGTAAGATAAAGACTCTAATATCAGAAATAGGAATGAAAAAAAGAACATTTTGCTTGGATCAGTGAGCAGATGAGCTACTAGCCTACTCTATATATTGTATGTTGCATGGCAACAAGTAAGAGCTGCGTTTAAGTAAACCACCTCTGAGAACCAGAGTTCCTCCTTGGGAAGGAGGGGAGAACCCTAACTGAAGGCGGGACCAACACAATCCTGGGGACACAAGATGGATTCCATTAGGGTTGGAACCAGTGAAAGCGATAATGCAAGTATTCATGGTGTTGATTGAATTGAGCAGCATATTGAAAGACCTTGTCAGTTATGTTCCATTTGTTCTAGCTTTACTATATGTATGTAAATTATTAGGACTGCACAGCTTTATGCAGAATGTGGCCAGAATTACTCCTGCATTGGGTAAGGATAAATGTGGTCATTCCACCACATTTGGATAAACCATGCTAATTGACTTAGAGCTTTAAATCTGTGGGATTTCATTCTTAAGTGGCAGTCCTGCTCTAAGCACTGGCTGTGTTTACATCCTCTGCTTGCTGAAACTATGTGAGAGACAGTTTTGTGTGCACATTTTATGATTTGGTTGAAATATCCCTGGTGGAGGGACTTACTTTATACAGGCTCCTGGAAGAAGCTCAATATGTCAGTGTGAGTTTTTGCGCATCGTTTTCATTGTGCTGGTAAAGAACAGTCAAGGCCCTGCATTCATCAAGCATCTGAGAATGACTTCTACAAGTGCTGCTAAAAGCACTTTTAGGAGTAAAAAATCCCCTACCACAGAGCAGACAATAGGAGTTATTTATGAAGCGTCCTACTCCTACTGTCAGCTTGAAGTAACAGTATTTCCTATAAGTAGATCTGAGTTGATTTTTACGACATGTGGGGTGCCACAAACAAACAGTAGGGGTGGAATTTTTCACAATGCATTCCATATGTTGAGAATGAACAATAAATGCATTCATTGAAAATGGTAGTGTTGTCCTAGCACTGCAATCTTTGAACAAACATCTCATAAATGTGAATGAATGCCAGGAACTTAGCATGGATAGTTTCCATTCCTAATCAACTTGAATGCAACAAATATAATTATTTGAAATGGTTGTTGTTAATAATCACAATAATATACAATAAATGTTTGTCAAGACTACATCATTTTTTTTTTTTCATTACGGTACATATTGCCTTAATTCTCAATTTCACCCAAGATAATCATCAAAAGCTAGAAATCATTACATTAGCTGTGGGTTATGGAGCTATCAGTACTTATTACTGAGCAGGCTCAGTGATTTGCTAATAGGACAAAATTGTTTTCAAATAAAAACTTGCCCATTGCCAAGAGACATAGTTTGAATTACTTTTTTTAAAGCAATAAGTGGTGACATTCCTCTCACACTGACAGTAAAAATGTCTCTGGTAAGGTCAATGACTAATAAAATACTTGCTTTATCCAACATTTTTTTTTGTAACTTACACGTAAAATGTGTGCATGCTGTCTGGATGAAGCCACCCATTGGCAACTCTTAACAGGGTGGGGAAACTTGCAAGAAATACCTGCTGAGATAGGATTACCTTTTAGTGTAGAAAAGTCACTCTCAGAATTTTTGAGCCCTTAAGACCCATTTCCTACTCTGAGAGATTTGAGGCCCTGGTGTGAAGCTTTTCCTGTGCCTCTGAAAGACAGAAAGAGGCCAAGACACAGTGAAGACACAAAAGGTGAGCAGCACTCTACATGTCTGGGTACCTGTCTCTGGCCTGGTGATTGGTTCTCTTCTTTTCCTCCTCCAGGTTCTCCGGTCTCCAGCAAAAACTCTTGATTGACAGCAGTGGTCTCTGGCAGTAATCCTACGGGGGGAAGGACCGGCATCTGCCAGCCGCCTCAGCTGTAGATTTCTTGGCAGGATGCATCAACCCTACCTGTGTGGCCCTGTCCTCTACAGGCCTGGTAACTCATTGTGAATGCATAAGATTCTGTTTTCTCGCTTGCCCTGAGAGAGAGAACTTTTGTTGGCATTCCAGTTAACATCATTAAGTATATCCATTTTTAGTGATTTGTTTGGGCCTTTTCTTTTTCTCTTTCTTGGTTATAATGAGTAGTTTTTTTTAATGAGTTATTTTTTTTTTGTTTTGTTTTACCTAAAATTGTAGCTGTGGGTGGACAGAGAGACACCCTGCTGGGCAGAATTTCCCTTTTATTTACCTGATTGTCAGATAAAGATTATAGCTTGTAAACTTGCCCAGCCTTAGTCTGTGGTGGTCTGCTGGGGTCTGGAAATTCACAAGGGCCATGGTTGCCGGTTGGCTGGCACGGGATGCTTCTCTAGGGGTCAGTGTTCAGTTGCCACCTGTGACAGTTGCGCAGAAGGAAAAGACTGCAGCGAGAGCTGCGCAGTCACTGAAAGGGGACACAGCTGGGAATCAGCACCTCATTACGCAGCTGTGCCCGTTTACCATGAAAACACATGGCCGCGTAGAAGGGGGGAGACACCAGCAGCCAGACAGAAATCACCCACTCCACACTCAGGTGCACGTTTCTCATTATGCCTCTTTCTGGTTCTTTCCACGGCCTCAGACACACGCCAAACCTCTTACAAGGCCCCCGGTCAGTGATGAACCATTTGTTAGCTCTACTGACTGCTTGCAAAGCCTGCACATTTCCACACTGTTGCATGGCCTGGACACGGTCCAAACCATCCCATGGAACACTGGACCACCTGTCTACTTTATCCCACTGTGTGACTAGTATGCGCCTTCTGACGATACTCATTTGGATGTGGCTCAGCCAGTCAGAACCTTGGAACTGTAAAACCCCATACCCCAATGGGGGCATTTAGTTTATTTGGACTGTTTGGATTGTGTTTTGTTTCAGTTTGACACTCACAGGTTCATAACCTACTCATTGTCCTCTTTGTAGATATGTTCACAGTGTAACAAAACTTTTTCCATGTCTTTATGCATTGCCTTGTTGTACCTGAATAGAAAATAGGGCAAACCTATACTGTCCATACACGACAATAATGCATTAGTCATCAGTTATAATCAGGTATCAGGTATAATCACGGAAATGATAGTTGTGTCCCTCCTCAGTAGCCTAGATTACGGTATTTTACTAATTTTGTCATGTCATTGTTTTAAGTTTATGTGTATGATCTTATGTATGTCACATCCATTGAGGGTTTTGTGCATGTCCACATGTATTATTGTCAGAATGTTGATATGCTATGTGATAGATCCAATTGGAATTGTTACGTTTGATGAGATTTAATTTTAATTGATTAACTGAAATGTTTGATTAAAGCAATACAAACTATAAACATTTTTCTCCAGTCTCCCTAAGATTGAGAAGCATGTTTTGCCACTGCCCTGCGGTACGGCCGTTCAGGCACAAAAATTTGCTTGCATGAATGGTCTGAGGTTTGCGTAGAGATACGGACATTTTTATGTCAAGTTCAGCTTTGATATATCACAGCTTATGCACAGAATGCTGCCTGCGGGCCATTTCATGCCAAATCTGTACATGCGCATGATTGGCAAATAAGGTGCCTCATCAGCAGAATTTAAAGAACGATTGAGGAAAAAGATCAAGACAGGCTGAGAGAGTGATTTTCCTAATATTTTCCATACAGCACATCCCTGTTCATTCTGAGTTGTTAAGTCAAATGGTCTTTCGTACTGATCTGAGGCTATCTGCCAGCAACTGCACAGCAGATCAAAGCCCAAAACTACATAATTCATCATGCTAATCTTGTTCTCCTTTGTGTACATTAGTGGTCACGCTGTTAACTCAACCTCTAGGTCTGAGATCATTATGTGTGTGATGTTTGATGGATGTTTTTTTCCAGATTGGCTGTGTGGGTCAAATAACAGCAGACATTTACAAGATCAATACCTAAGTGCTTTGCAAATTAAATGCAAATTAGATGGCATAGAACGCCGGTACTATTGATGTTAATACATCAAACGCTACGTGACAAACTGAATTAGGCGAGACTCAGGGTTACTGACCTTTAGTAGGTCATAAGTGTGCTATTAACTGCTTTACAACAGATTGTGAGAGGACTAACTGTGTACAATATACAGGACCCCAATGACATACTCGTTGACATATTGACTTACAGTCAATGATTGCAAAGAGTTTGTTATACAGCACTTTATTAAATTCCGTTATCTGATGACATTTGAATCTGGACAATCCATTTGATTCATATTTGATCCCTGAAGTCATATGAAAACTGGTTTTACACATTCAATGTGAACAAAAACACCTTAAAACACTTCTTAACCTGAAAAAGTTATTATTATTATTATTATTATTATTATTATTATTGTTATTATTATTATTATATTTTAGATTTTTATGTCTGGTACCACAGCAATAGTAGAAACAGGGGGAGGCACGGTGTGAATCAAGATGGCGCAGCGCGTGGTGCGCTGAACGCGACACTCTCAGCACGTCCCGTGTAAATGTACAAAGTTACTAAACCTAAACTACATCATAAAAAAGCTGGAAATGTGATTGAGAAACTTGAGTTTTATTGATCGTTATTATATTAAAATGAGTTCTAAACAAGACGCAAAGCGCCCAAGAGAACTATTAAGTTCCAGTGAAACGGACTCTGACCGCACAATTTTAGCATCAGATGAAGCGGCGAAGAAAGCTGGATCTGCTGCACGATGTCATAAAAGATGTTGGAATTAAAAACAGCAGTAGAATACAATAATAAACATATAGAAGGCCTAAAACAAGAAAATGCGGCTCTCAAAAAAACTGTGAGTACCCACATAACAATAACAGAAAAAACTCTCTGATGAAAATAAGCAAATGAAAGCTACTTGACTTGAATACGGAAGCCGAGAACAGCTTGCAATTATTTTTTTTATGCTGTTATTGCGAGATCACAAGTTATTTCGTTATCTCAAGATAGCAAAGCTCGTTTTCTTGAGTTAACGAAATAATTAACTTGTGATCTCGAGATAACATAGCTCATTTTCTCATGATAACGACTTAATTATTTCGCTATCATGAGAAAACAAAAGGTCCTTTCCTCTTATTACTTATAGGCTAATGTTTATCAGACATCAGGAGTGCAGAAGCTGAAAATGTCAGGAGTACCCATTAGTGATCAACGCATCTGACTGTACTTCAGTCAAGGTCTAACACAGGCAGAAATTGTGTTGTGTCTTTCTGTTAGAGATCTTTTAATCACTTAAGATCATTTAAAAGCTTAAGATCATTTCAGATCCTCCCCGACAGTCATGACAGGCTAAAATCAGGTGTGATTAAATGCAGCGTTTCCCAAACCTCTCATGGAGCACCCCTTGTCCTGCATGTTTTAGATCTCTCCTTGCTCCAACACAGCTGATTCAAATGATCAACTCGTTATGAACTCCTGAAGCTGCTGAATAATAAACTGATCATTTAAAAGCTGGTCCTCCAGGAGAGGTTTGGGAAACGCTGATCAAATTAACCAGATTCTCATTTTTGAGTTCTCCATAATTATCCTGTGATCTCGAGAAAACAAAAGTCATTTTCTTGTGATAAATTATCTTGTTATCTCGAGAAAATGAGCTTTGTTATCTCGAGATAACAAAATAATTAACTCATTATCCCGAGAAAACCAGCTTTATCTCAAGATAATGACATAAATTAACCCGTTATCTCGAGATTACATTACTTACATGTTTTAATTATTCATACGATAAGGGTGTACTGTCTGAGTTGCAACAAGGTGGTTTAATTTCACAATTACTAAAACAAGAGACCATCAGCCAATAGTTAGACCCAATTTACACTTCATTGTTGTGATGCTAAAATATTAGCAAAATGTATAGCCCACGCATTAAAAGTGTCTTGTCAGATATTGTCCACGATGACCAGTATGGGTTTTAAAGAGGTCGAACATTAAATTATAATTTCCTCTTATACTTTACTTTGAGGAAATTATAATTTCATATTTAGTTTTTGAGTAACACAATTACAAATGCACAGCTGTTTCCACACTTTTGCTATTAGCCATTGTCATTAGCTATTCTATGAAAGCGCTCCCTTGTCCAAGTAGGTGCTACTTTGAATCATTAAATAATGATCATCCATCCATTGGTAGTGCATTTGTGAAGAGCCCCTGTGAAGGCCCCAGCAGTTTGTATATTCAGTCATGTCAGTTTTTCACAGCATTTATTGTATTTTGTTATTGTGGGCGGATAATGTGACAGCTGTCATCTTTAATTCACAAACATACCTTTCTGCCGGGATGACTCATGCTTCTTTGGAATGGTGCCTCTGCGTTCGGCTTGCTCGTTCCCCAAACCTTTGTAAAAAAATGGCAAATTTTCAGCATCAGAGGTGTCTGCATATGAGCGAGCCACTGTGCCATATCGCCATCCACCTTCCCCCGATTCTAAGATTCCCTTACATGGAGACAGGCTTCATCATGCCCCTTGGGCTCCTGTTGGCTGTGGCGGTCATGTGCAATCGGCAGCTGTGCCAGCTTCCGCATAGATTCACACTGCAGTACATTCACTTTCTCCTGGCCAAAATGCCTCAAACACAGCAAGCTGAAATGGTAATTAAAACAACAGTCCGGTGGATGGGACCCTTTCAATTTAACAGGTGATGATGCTGCTGTAATTTTAGCAAGGTCACTCGGGTGAATGATGGCAACGGCTCTCCGCGAGGTGGCAAGACTTTAAAGCAAGGAGGCTTGGCACGTTCGCTGTGACACATGTATATGCAAATCAGGCTGAGGTGACCTTGTGACGCTGCAGAAATGACGCTCAGCAATCTCCTAGTTTGACTGAGAGGGATCAGCACAATGTCACACGGGCCACCTTGTTGAGCATCTGCCAAGAACCACGTGTACCTGTTTGCCTGGTGCCCTTTTTAAAATAAATCCAGAATAAAAAGTACTTGAATCCAGACATACAGTACCAGTCAAAGGTTTGGATATGCCTACTCATAGAGGGGTTTTTCTTTATTTTTACTGTTTTCCACATTTTAGAATAAAAGACATCCATACTATGAAATTACATCAAAACACAAATGAAATTATACAGTGACCAAAAAGTGTTAAACAACACTATCTTATATTATAAGTAGACAAAACATATTTTCAAAATTAACATTGGAAAGAAATTCATACATAGGCATCAACTTCACTATTTATATTTGTCTAAGAAACAAGTTTCAAGGATTTAAGCATAAGTCTTTAAATCAAAATGTCTTTGATCGCAGGTTTTCTATTTTCTTAATCAGGTGTGTCCAAACTTTTGACTGGTATTGTATGTTCATCTCAGTGTTCTGATACTATGATTATTAGGAACATAATCATTTTCTTTGTTGTTTTATAACAGAAAGTTAACTGCACTGTTGATATCAGCTGTCCCGTTTCATTAGGAAGATGATGTCAAACTCATTTCCAGGGGGGGTGTGCATACAATGGTTTGCGTTCCCTGAAGTCATACGACAGATTTTCAGTGAAATTAAATGTTGCCCATATGAGTACATCATGTACACAGCTGCCCAAATGCACACACCCCATCTCCTTCTAATGAATAATATCTGGATCTTTACTGACACAACATTTGGTAAAAAAAAAAAATTCCCCTAATGATCTCGCACTTGAGTGAGAAAATCTCTGAAAGCAGAAAAAATATTGACCATCAATCTTTTCCATTACTTTTATGTAATATATCATAAAAGGAAAACAGATAAGAGCAACCAGTGTTTGTCTATCTCCTGTGGAGATAATTCATCTTTTTGTGTGATACAGTTTGAGGTGCCTTGATCTTGCCTTCAAAGCAGAACTGCAGGTGTGTTTTACAGAACAATTGTGCCTTTATACACCAGCTGAGGAGCTTCTAGATTGATCGCTGGGTTGAGCCATGTGAACAAGGGAGCCTGAGGGCCTTCGAGGCACAAACAATAGACTGGCAGCAGGTCATTGGTCCAGCAGTGTGAAAAAGGCAGCATAACACAATAGCGGTGTGCAGTTCACCAACACACAAAACTTTTTGAATAAATTATTTTCCGTGTACTATATGTACTGATTTTGCTATCCCAAAATTCATTCATTTGACTTTCCAGCCTAAATGCTTTGAGCAATAACTATCTAAAACTACAAAACCAAAAATTATCATGAGTGTAGGAAAAAGTTATATTTGGGCAGGCGGTGCACATGAGCTATCGGGTCACTGAATGTAAACACTCCCGAAGCACTGAATGAATTAGTACACGGTCCAGTAATTTGCTCCGTTCCTACAGTTAGGTGGTTGATGTAGTTCACAGACTCACCACTGACTTGTTCAGTTCTTCCACTTAATTCAGTTCCTTCAGTTTTTTCAATGCACGAGTACGTGAATCTTGTTCATTGTATTTCCACAGGATGACTCCCTTCTGTGATGATACATACAACAATACCATATCATGGAAAAATCAAATACTTAAATAGCATGTAAAACAGAGATAGCAACATTCAATAAATCTACTAGCATACTTTTAAGCTAATTTTGCCAAATAACTTTTTGCAATTCATCAGTTGTTTCCTGACCACATATTGTTAAACATGGGAACAATAAAAAATAAGATTACAGGACTGCATTCCAATGAAGGTATTTTTTTTCAGCAAGTTGGTGTACCGGGTCAATATCAGGTCAATACGTGTACTTCAAAATTTGTGTATGAGTAAGTGATATCTGCTGAATTAAATTTAATTTAATATTGTAATGATAAAATTCACCTGGGAAGGGGGAGGGGCTGAACAAATCAGTGAGTCACTGAACCCGGTCTCTGCGCTGAACTGAACAAAACGATTTGGTTCAGTAGAGAGTGTAAATGCCCGTCACTAATCGATAGTGATGCACACAGCCCTATTGTCACAGCCCTTGCTGCCTGTATAATTAATCCCTCCCCCGCTACCTAACTGTCTTCCTCAGAGTGGGTAGCCCTGCCACAGCCATGAATGGCATTAAGTGGCTCCTCGACAGGATTAGTGCAAATGCACTTGTAATATGGGTCTCGCGCCCCACAATCTAATCGTCCAGCTCCCCTGCCTCCGCTCTCCCCACGGCTCTCGGCTCTTCGTCTTTTTAAACGTTCGCCTGGAGCCCCCAGACAGAGTCTGTGAGTGAGAACAGGTGTGGGTAATTAATCCCATCTCTGGCTGGCGTTCGTCCCGAGAGAGGAAGTTCTCACATGCTCCCTGGCACTAATATACGAGAAGTTTGTCAGCTCTTGCTGGCAAAATATTTGAAGCTGACTGTGCCCTGGATGTGTATGTAGTCGTTGTGCTGTTTTCTGTGGGATACCCACTTCCACCCCTCCTTCTTGAGTAATTAGCTGACAGAAGGGAGTGTGTGTGAGGGATCAGCCTGCTTGTGCAGGTAGAATAGAATTTATGGGGCGGAAAGATACCTCCATCTTTGTGATTGTACAATATTATTTTCTAATGAATTAAAACAGGAGAGAATAGCATGCAGTAGGCACAAGCAAGCAGTCATACTACTAGGGAGCTTTGGGGGAAAAAATGTAAGAACATGGAATGGGGAATACAAATGTATCTCTTGCTACAATTTACAATAAACAAATGTCATCACACGGCAGTATTTCGCTAGATGAAAGTCAGCAAAGATGCTCAATTATTTGATCACACGCTCTTAAAAGGAAGAGTAGCAACAATTAACACATTTTATACTGAAACTCTTCTGTGAGGTATTATTCATCCTCCATCACAATTTAACAGATCAAAACAGCTCTGTTCTATCAGGCTCATCTCTAATTGGATAACTGTAACTGCTGTTATCTGAGGTTCATATCTGAAGTGCTAAATAAAATATTTATATAAATATTTAATTTTTCACCTTTCGCCAGCTCTTAACTTTGACTTAAACATAGTGTATTGTTTGGAATTATTGAATGCATTCAGACTGGGTCACATCATATCACACGTGCACACTTTTTTTGTTTGTTTGTTTGTTTCATTGTTCCTTAGCTCCTTTCCGTTAGGTCATTTTGTAACACTTCCTTTATATTCTTTTATCTTGGTTTATGAGGTCTGCCTCACGCCGCTTTTGGCATTTGCTTTGTTTCCATGCACTCACACACAGTACATAGTTAGGTAACCCTGGCCATTCCCCTTTTTAGCCATCATCTGATTTGTTTTTGTCGTAACACATGTCGTCAATCTTGTGCGGATTTCCTTTTTTTTGGCTCGGTGGTCATGGCTTAGTGCATGTGGCAGTGTCATGCATTTAGTCCAGTAGGGGACGGATGTTTATTCTAAAACCTGTGATGAAATAAAATAAAAAAAACTTCCCTGTGTGTCAGTATTGCGCAGCGTACTTCAAGCTCCCTTATCCCATATTTAGAAAAAAAAGCGACTGAAGTGTTTACGAAGACCTAAACATGAATCAATTTCAGCCTGAACCAGAAACGTCCTTTAGAAATTCCATTACGTTTATGCATAACTAGAACAGCACAGTTGCAGATGCAAGGCAGAAAGTCATCATGAGACGACAGAGTTGACTTTTTTCCTTTCTCTCCTGTCCTTGCCTTGGGCTAGGCATCCTGTTAGTTTAGCTGTGGTCATTCATCTCATTTTAAATGAATAATTCCAATGAATAGAAGAGACACTCCCACTATGTTAAAGATATATGCTGCCACTTGAGGCAAGACATGAAAAGCATTCTGATGGAACGGCGGTATGAATTCCCTTTTTTTTAGGCTGCATAAAACTATTTTTATTACCCACGAATACTACTTTTGGCTGTACATCTACTAGGCATGAATTGCAGCAATGTCTGAAACAACATATAGTTCACTTTGTATTGCCAGCAAATTATGTGCTGGTTGGGTAGTTTGTCATAAGCAAGCCTCATAAATGGATGTCTAAGGAAATCTATAGACCAATAACTCAGGACCAAAATGCCATGTGGTCATTATATTAACTTTGTTTCCAAGATTGGCTATTGAGGTTGACTGTGAAATGTTACTCATCAAAGCCAGCTGGAAAACTGTCTCAATGTCACCCAGCTGGACTGTCATGCCTTCATCCATCACTGGTTCTGATATACTGTGGGCAAAATGTGATGACTTTTCATAGAATAAATAAACATTTATTCCATATCTACAAGCATATTCTTATGAATGTTGTAGCACTTTTGTATTCATTATATTTCTGTAAAATTTCATTTGAATTTATGATTTATCACAGCAATGTGTAATAAATTCACACATGTTCTGTTGTCATCTCTCTGTATCATTCCACATACTTGTAACTCACTCTAGATAAGAGCATTAGCTAAGCGACGCAATGTAATTGTAAATGCAGTTGCTTAAACACTTCAGAAAGGATTCCCATGAAATCATCTCACTGTCAGAGGGATTTCCCCACCAACACTGTGGCCTGTCAAGTGTCTCTTCCTCTGTGTCACGCAACAGAAAAAAAACCCACAGCAGCAGAGCATGTTGGCTTTGTTCTGCCAGGGGCGGAGGTGGGCAGGTCAGCCAGGGTCATGTTGTCACGCTGCTATCAGCACCCTGTGACTCCTCAGACACATTCACTCAGCAGACATCGGTGGATTTACAGCGTACCCTCAAACTGGTGGGCATTTTGCTGTGGCGCACTGAGGGATTTGTGATGTGAAAAACATTAGAGCGTAGAGGTTTTGGTGAGACGAGCCTAATAATTCAATTGCTAATCACAAAAATTGGGTGAAAAGGGCATACATGCAAAAAAGTGTCCCTTTTGTCCCCTTGCACAGCTGGTGGCTGATTGTCCTGTAGTCTGAGGCATAGTCTTCTATTCCTTTTTCTGTTCACACTATGGGTAAAGGTTTCCTCTTCATTAAATAAACTGGCAAAGTTGATAAGTGTGAATCTGATTCCCTTTTATCTTCAGGTTCCATGCTAAGGTAACAATCTTCCTGTTCTCTAAGCAGGGATTGGCTACTAGGTCCACCATGGGGTGCTCTGTATCAGCTGACCTGATAGACCCCAGGGATACATATAGTGCTGAAAGTGCCTGTTAACTCTAGACACCCTGAAGCCACATAGACTTCAGCCTCTGACTCTGAGTGAACCAGTGACCATCACACATTTCTCTGCCAATATGACACCTACTGAAGAGACCAGTAGGCTAATGCTGTAAAATACACGCACATGTGTGTGGGTGTGTCTGTGACTGTGACTGTGTCTGTGTGTGTGTCTCTGAGTGAGATTGTATATGAATTATTGCTTGCATGGCTCCTACTTCTTTAGATTCAGGTTATTGCTACTCAGAGAGACACTGTGACATGACAAATGCTGTCAGATGGGGACTAGCCACACTCTGAATTGTAGTACAGTCATTATGAACTGAAAGTGTGAATGTTTTAACCAAAGGAGGTATTTGTAATTACTATACAGCAGTATGTCCCTACAGGTGTAGCTCTCTGCACCCTCTACCATTATACTGACAAATAGTTTAGGGAACTGTCACTTTTAATGAGGCTCTGAGTAGTTTCTAGGTCACCTGTATTCTATGGTTAAATTAAACACCAGTTTCCAAAGAGGATTTAAAAGCTTCTATGTATCCAATTTGATTAATTTTTTACTTTTTAAGAAGATGAACAAAATGGTATTGACAATGTTTTTGCATTATAAAGCTTTATATAAATATAATATAATATAAAAAAATAAATATAAATAGGGCATTAAATGAGGATTTAGAAAGTACTTTTTAGACTGTTCACTTTAAAATCTGTGTGGATTGTAAATGGTGCTGAGGTTATTATGTCAAAACTATAATCAAGTGGGCTAGAGACAGGAATCAGAGATTTACAAACAATTTTCTCTCACAAGGGCTCATCCTCTCTTAATTCAGACTATAAATTCTACCCTTTTCAAACACCTCTGCATTAAAGCCATGTGAGGCACTGCATTTATATCTATGATGTCTGTAAGTTTTTACTCAAACCA
Source organism: Megalops cyprinoides (assembly GCF_013368585.1). Classification (NCBI taxonomy): domain Eukaryota; kingdom Metazoa; phylum Chordata; class Actinopteri; order Elopiformes; family Megalopidae; genus Megalops; species Megalops cyprinoides. The sequence goes on from NC_050598.1 coordinate 10,796,637, forward strand.
GTAAACTCGGTGTGCACTGCTAAGCAAAACAATTTTCCTTTTAGTCATTTGTGATGCAGTTGGCATGGTTAGTTTAGTTTACCCTGGTGAAGGACTGCCCAGCTATATATTTCCCCTACAATATTTAATATGTAGAAAAATCCAGTTTAATCCTGACCATGAATACACTATCTCTATCTCCATACCATTACACAGAAAAATCAAAAGTGAATTTCACATCTGTAAAAGCATACAGCAGACTGTAAAGTAATACAAATTTCTAGTTTTCAATCAGCTGAGTCAGCCTAAGTCCCAAGTTTATAGCTTAGCTTAGAGAACCAATTTTCTGGGATAATGTCACCTGCTACAGCAGAATAACATACCTTTTACAACAAAATTTATCATTTCACATTCTTCTCAAAAGCATATGCATACTATACAGATTTTAGAGCAAAAGAGAGGGAGCCAATTTATCTGCCGCCATCGTGCCATTGTCGGTAAATGACACAGCCAGGTGAAAACACAAGCGGTAAATGACAAAGCCAGGTGCCATTATGCTCAGCCTGCATCCAAAGTGAATTCCTTGCTGACTGAGCCACTTAGGAATCTACACATTAAAAAATCTGAGGTAAAAGTGGTGCTGCTTAGAGCTGCCAGGTTTCCAACTGACATAGCAGAACATAGATTACTTCGGATGGTGAAAATTACTGCTCTCGTATGAGTATGATGATAGTCTTCTTAAGACCAGTCAAAGAGATGCAGCTGAAAAATGGGCAAATTCACAGTCTACACTGCAACTCTTAAAGCTGTAGAGAGACAGAAAATGACTGTGAACCAACAAGGTGCAGAACCTGCCTCACACAAGAAAAGATCAAACAGTTACTTTGAGATCAAACATTGATGGTTACATTGCATTATAGTCATTTAGCAGATGCTCTTATCCAGAGCAACTGAAAAGGTTGCAATTTCATCCATTTATATGGCTGGATATTTACTGAGGCAAACCTGGGTCAAGTACCTTGCCCAAGGGTGCAGCAGCAGTGCCCCAGCAGGTAATCAAACCACCAACCTTTCAGTCACAAGCCCTACTTCTTACCGGCTACTCCACACTGCTGCCTGGTTGCTGTCACACCACACTGTGCTGACTGTTTCTGTGCATTTTAACTAACAAGTGTAAATTATCACACTTATCATGAACATAAGAAATGTTATTTTATTAAACAAAATTATTGCATAAAAATGCATTCAAATATGTTTTGTTCCATGTTTGGAAAATTTACCTAAGGACATTTCTTCCTGTCCTCCACAATTCTGAGTGGTGAAGACTTCACTGACAGCACAATTAACAGCACAATTGTCACAGACAACATCAGGACAAGTACCATTTGCTTTGGCACCGTTGGTCTCACAGGAGGCAGGGGAAATTACAGTCTGCTTACAGGTGCATGTGCATTTTAAAAAAATAATGTGGCAAAGATAAGAGTCCAAATTACCACCAATTAATAAGCAACAAGCCTGGTGCTCATGCTAGGGGAAACACTGTGTGGTTTTTAAAAAATGGCTTGTAGAATCGATGATACCCTCAAAAGATAATACCCTCTTCATTATTGATATGGCCCTCTACTGACTGTCCATTAGTCTTAAATGAGAACACGAAAATGCCCACACAGCAAACATCTTTGATATAAAATGTATATATATATATATATATTTATATATTTATATATGTTTTGTGCAATGTGAACAGAGACTGTTGAATGCTGAACAATGACCTAGGAATGGAGACTAAATAAAGTACAGTGACATCATGAATACTAGTGTGTATTGCAATGGAGCCATCTAGGCACTGTGGAGATCACAAACACTCAAGTCGCAGAGGTACCTGGGACTGGGCAGGAACATTTTGTTATTAGTGTGTCTTGAAGATAGAAGATTTCCATGTCAGGGCCAATAGAAGATCATGCCAATCTATCTGACACACATACTGCAGTTGCTCTTTCTCTCACCGAGCATTTGGTTTGGTGAAATAACAAGTCTCCTGATTGCACAGCATTTTGGTTATGAGATACACTTCCACCTCCATAACATGTCATAGGTAAGACTGAATCAAGTTAGACTGTTTTGGTGAGTCTTTTGTTGATGAGCAGTGGCAAAGTGAATGACTATCAAAGATCCACTGTTGTGGCAGGGCACTGGTGGCAATGCAAAAAGGCTTTGCAATGCAGCCTCGCCTTTCTGCACAGATCCTAATCTGCTGGTATTCATGTGTTCTGATTCATGGCATTATTTCCACCATCTGGACGTTCTAAATGGAGGCGGCCGCATAGACAGAGTACAGCACACAAAAGACTTTTCATCCAAATAAAGATTTACAATCTCAGCATTCCAATAACGAGGGTAAAGGACCACATGAACAAAATCTCCATCTCGTATGTTAAGGTTCACTCCTTGCATTACACTGATTTTTTACTATTAAATTTACACCAATAGCCACAGACAACAGCCTGATTAAAATACATTTGAACAAACTGAGACTGTATAACCTGTTATGGTACCAGATGTTAAGCAAGTACAACAAACCTTGTCAAAACAGGAATGAATTAGGTATAACTTGAAAAGGACAACATTTGATCGATGGCAAAATAAGGCCAGTTGTTGCCTAACAGACCGTGACAACTATGGCCTGCATCAATGGGCCATAAACCAGGCTCAGATGGCAACAAGAGTTATAGCATTCCTTAAGGATGCTTCTAAAATTACAATCAGAGGGTAAGAGAATTCCTGGATACCACTTATAAATATAACATTCATGTCAAGAAGTAAGTAACAGCGAAAGACTGAGACAGAAATGGGTTGGCGAGTCGGTTTCAGATCCGTTTAGCTTTTAGTTACCAATAAATGTCATGTACAGGACAGCAAACAATCATTGCAATGAAAAGAAATCCCTGGAAAAAGTTGTAGAGAATGGATTAACAAACTGCATGAATGTAAACAGCCCCCCCGCCCCTTCCCCCAATTCCATCACAGTATGTGAATACAACTAAATTGAATCCTAGAACATTGCAAGGTTTGTCAATGTGAGCCTTGTATTTGTAAGCAGTCAGTTATTTTTATGAAAGCTCTTACAAAATACCAATGGGGTGGGGAGGGGGAAACCAAACTAAATTCTGTTTTAAAATCATATGAAGGGAGAATGCCAATGCCAGTCAGGCAAACAGTCCATCAATCCTTGCATTTTACAAGCTTATTTATCCCCATGCATCATGTTTTACATCACCCATCTTTGATTTTGTTTTTATGTAAGACATCTGACCATTAATCCTGGACCAAAAAAAAGATGAATGAATAACTTGGAGCATGCATGGTTGCAAGCTGTAACAGTCCGTCTGTGCGCTCATCAGCCATCCCCTGATTGGTTTTTCCCTGTAGCATGTGTAATTACATCATCAGAGTGAGTCGTGGCCCTGACGCCCTTAGGGGGTTTGCCATGCCGTTTGGGAGGGGGTGGTAAAGAGTGCTACATTGGGTCACTGCTGCAGTAACTCTACAGCATGAAGGATGCATTTTTACAGGCCTTCATTGTATAGCCTCCTTAATAAGCAATGCACAGTGAAACTCCGTGAGGTTTAGGCTCTTTGCAGACATCCAAAGACGGAGACCAAAGACATGACACATGAAAAAACACATGACATCAGATTTGGACCGGCATATTCATTTCAATCCAGACAAGGACGTCCCGCATTTGTGGAGGGATGTCACCACAAACCCCCTACAGGACTCAGCACTCACAGCGTATTCGCGCTGACACAAACCGCACGCAGTCCCAGATGCGGCCCCCAGTGCGATGTAGCCCAAAGTGCAAGCCGAGGTGACCTTGAAACCCTCATCGGAAACACTGCCGCACAGGATGTCGTTCCACAAATAACCGACCCCAGTCATCGATTCTCATTACGGGCAGGAAAACGTATTGGCAGCCCCACAGTCTGCACGCTGGCGGTTCTGCTAACTGTGTTTTCCATCACTCCCAGGCATGGCAAAAAGCAATACTGCTCCCCTCTGTCCCATCACCCCGACTATGGTATCCCATTAAGAGCTCTAATACGAGGTCATTTAAAGCCGGGTCTGTTTGCCAAACATGCGGAATTGCGATTATATTTATATATCGTCATGCAACATTCAGGTTACCTTGCCCAGGGAGTGATATCATAAATATTGTCATACCTATTCACTGTTTTTTCTCAACAGACACCCTTCTCCCTTTGACTTACATGGTTAGCATGTTTATATTATCCATTTTAACAGCTGGACATTATGCTTAGGCAATTTCGATTACGCAAGTTGCTGAAGGGTACAGGAGCAGTGTCACCCTCAGGATTTGAACCTGTAACCCTCCCAATTCAAGTTTCCTAACCACTTCAAAAAGCCTGATTCAACATTGCCTTCACAATTTTTCAGCCTTTGCCTGCTGCTTCTTCTCATTGTTTTTTTTTTTTTTTTAAGGGAGAGAGCTGATGACTGCTGGCAAGTGCCCGCTCAACAATCCATTCCTTGAATTGTTTACAAACCCGTCCCCCCCGATCAGAGGGAAGCAGAAGCCAGCTTAATGGGAAGAGACACCATCCAGCCAGCACCGCCTTGGGGACATTGATAAGCCGGGACTGAATGTGGGCAAGTGTTGACCATTAAGTGAAGATGTGCCATGCGCTGAGATCAATAGCGGTGACAATGTCAGAGAAAAAGATCACACCTCCCGCTGAAACCAAAAGAATTTTTTCCCTCTTTTTTTTTCCAAGAAACTGTCGGTAGATATTTTTCCAGAATCTATCTGTTTTTTGACTGCAAGCAGGTACTTTCAGAGAAGAGGGAGCCTCTCCCATCAGCTTCATCAAAAATAATGATTTTTTATAGTGTTTTTGTCTTTAAATTAACACACTCCAAAAATATACCTCTGTCATGTCATTTTAGATTCTGCACAAACTACTATACATAGAACTTTCATTAAAAACTCTTATATAACATAAACCACTTTCAGACTCTATAAAGGTTGAAGATTATAATGTACAATGCGAACTCTATAAGCACAAAATTTTGATTGCTTTCCTGTCAACACAAAATACACATGAAATTTGTATAGAATAAGAAACATGGTTAAAGGGCTGTAATGGAGCAAGACCTCCCTTCCCTCAGACCTTAAAAAGCAGCAAACTGTAACTGTTTAACACTGTTACGCTTTTTTCACTGAACAAAACTATTTCCACAGACCCTGATCCCAGTGAAGTTTCTCAATCCAGAATTACTGGTTTATTAAGGTAAAGCCACACAGACTCTAGTGACTGAAGCCTACGGGAAACAGCATTACTGAATAAAAGCTGAGATACGTAGGAAACATGGCTGGGTAACTAGCTAATTGAATAGGAGCAGTCTCTGACACACAAGATATTAGTTATCAAAACCTCTCCCAAAATTGCTAATGTTGCCGCCACATTCAGACCACTGCCAACACCCTATGCAACTAGATCTCAAAAGGCACAACCCCTTCCTTCTTCTGAGTGAAACAATTCATCACCCAACAAAATTTTGCACAAAACATAGTAAAGCCCATGTTTCTCCAAACCTGTATAATTGACAGATTGCTGCACTATGTACTACATTCTTTTATGCCTATTGGCAGAAATCTCACACTGCAAGGAACTGGTGTACCATAACTGTTTGCCAGAATTCTGATATTAAATATAGCTTGTTATTTCAAAATGTGAACTTGAGAATGTGGGGCATAAGAGTTTACCAGAAGCATGTATTTTTTGTGATGGGAGTTTGCAGTCTAATATAAATATTCTGTTACTGCCAAAATTGCTCATTTCCTTGTTTTGAAAACTCAGTGCATGAGTTGTGTTTCTTGAGTTCTGGACAGCAATTTTAAACCCATGCATCTTAATCAAATGTTTTATATTTGACAGCCCAGTCTAATCCTATTTTCTTATGGTTTTATGGTTATCCTGAGAAAATGGAAGCATGATGACAGCAGTTATACATAGTTAGACAGACATTATATTATACAACAGTTGGTTTCACATTTTTGAGATTCAGTGAACCCTGTTCATTTTTGTGGAATTAACAGTGTGCATTGTTGTCCTCCAAAAAATAAATTTGCTTTCTCCTGGCAAACTTTCCAGCACAAAGGGAACACAGGGCAAATTTTTGGCTCCCGTCCCAATGTAAACACATTTTCCATTTTGAAAATAGCAAAAAACCACCTGCAATTGTTCATGCCAACAGCTATACTCAACATCTATGACTAATAAGGTAATGCAGCAGCAACTAATGATTCATAGTTTCATCACAGTCAATGATTAACCTATTAGTCAGATTGATACCATTTTATTGAAGACAATGTAGCAATAATCCAGATAATAATTAAGGAATGGTAATTAATTTTTCATGTGTGTGTTTAAACAAGGGAGAAACAAATGATCGAATTCCCTCTGTTTGCAGGTAGTGGAGCTGTGGCCTTTATGTGATCGTCTACACTTGAGCACACTGGTTTCCCAGACTTTGTACAGCTGTGTTTCCCTGACTTTTGGAAGAGGCTTTCCACTGTGAGGGTCACCAATTCTCCTTGGGAATTGCCTGACAGAGACATTTGTCCTCCAGGCCAAACATACTTTTCTTACCCATGTGCTTTTTTGGCGCGGCACTCATTCTTCCCATACTTTCCCCTGTAATCTCTGTATCTCTCTGCTTGTAATTCATCTTTTCTTAACGATCCCACATGAATGTCTGTTTATATAGCTCAAGACGACGGGGAGCCTCTGTATAAAGTTTACATCTGACGTGCAGCTGGTCTTTATGTCTCCTTGGCCTGTTCCGTTTCTTAAGTGGAATGCACACCAGAATAACTTCTGAGCATCTATACAGGCAAACCTTTCACCTCCTGTATAAAAAAGCATGCACAGCTGTTTATACATGAGGGGACATACAGTATGTGAACCATTCACTCGTAGCATCAAAGGTTCAACAAGCCACAAAACCTTCAATATGATAGAGGTTTGCTCACATTCTCACCGATGAAATCCTTCCTTTGTACATTTTGTACAGCTCCCTTTGGACAGTTGTATGTTGTTTCCTACTACCCCATAGCACATGTGCTGGGATTGTTTAAATGAAACTCGACATGTCAAATATTTGTCTTTTTTCCACAGAGTCTTTCCTTTGAACAGCTTTACATTAAAAAAAATCTGTGTGCAATATTTCTGTACCAGGCACAAATTAATGACATTAATTTGAGCAACATACCAAATTGAACCTTACAGATCAATCTGCTATTGTATGTGCCCTAATCAGTCTGCTCATTTCAAAGCTTTGCATACAGTAAATTCATGTGATAGTACTGGCCACAAAGCAAAGAGCATACATTCCCTTCCTAGATTCTATTTCCTTCAACATGCTTACTGTAAGAAGTGTGAAATCCAAGTATTTATAGCATTGGATAAGAATACCCATAGTGTCATAGCTTCCTCTCCCTCTTGGGGATGTAAACACATAGTAGTAGTATTGAATAAATTGCAGAAAATAAATTCTGAAAGAGGTGGCACAAATACAAACCATAGTGTTTCTGGTTTGGCCTAAGAAGAACAATATAAAAATGTGATTAGTGTGTTTATGTCATTTTGTGGCTCGTTATATTGTATTTTTTTTTTTACAAAGTGATATACACAGGTGCATTGTTTTATGCTTACTGTGGTCCATGCTTCTGTTTATCTCCACTTGATAACTGCTTATGGCTATGTTTGTATCATTGCATCATTAATTTGTCTTGCATTAAGATCATTTTCATTTTGGTGGGAGCGTGGCACTGTTGCTTTGACTTCATATAGTCATGACCAAAGAGTCCAAATGTCCAAGAGCTCAAAGACCGAAGGGGTATTTACTAAGGCTGATAATGCAAATGCTTCTAGGCACAAAGTACCCATTGATTAACCCCAGGCCACACTTTCAATGGACACTGTGACAGAATGCCCATAATGGTGGTGTATAAATTCCAAAAACAACCAAACAAAAAAGTGTGATACCAAAATTAGTTTGGTAATGGACAGGTGGCACACTTACAGACACCTCCTACAATAAACTGCAGCCTGTGTATTTGAGCTCCCAATGAATATGTCTTGTAGCAGCAGGCAGGGAATGGCCCAAGGGGTAGTTATTGATGCCTAGTACATCAGAGCCTGCTGGCTCCACCCCTGGGCTCCCCTTTCAATCTGCCAGTTGGGTTCATCTCACACCTTCAGTCTTGCTGTAGTCAATTAATTGTACAAAAAACATGGCAGAGAGAGGGAAAAAAAATCGTCCGAAAGATTTGTAATTAAAAATACAGGAAATAAACATTTCCAGATCACAACAGGTTAAATTAAATTAAATCATGTATAATTATAAAGTAATTTGTGCATTAGCATTAAATTAAATCATAAATTTTGACATTAAATAGTAACTGCCAAGATATATTCTAGGTAATTCACATTAAAGACAGCCATGGAGGCTTTACAGATGAACATGGAAAGCAAAAGTTAATTATTAGATAACAACCAGATGAAACATTTCACTTTATTTCCATTATATAGTGCAGTACATGCTAAGATATTTATTAGGTAATTAGCATTACAGATTTGCAGGTGGACATCAAAGGTTTATGGTATCTACTGCATAATATTCAGATAAAACATATTGCTTTATTTTACAGCCCAGTTCCTATGAAATTACATGATATAGTAATTTCTATGATACATTCCTAGTAATTAGCATACAGAACTACTATGCAGTCGCAGTAATTCCTGTAGTAACAGAAATAATATTACCAATACGAGACATACTAGTTTTGTAAAATTTACCTGCAGAATTACAAGTAATTGTGTAGAATGCAAATCAAGCACAAAGATTCTTGCTGTCTCATGTAAACACAGAGTGCTTACCAATACCAGAGATCATTGTGCCATACACCTTCTCAGTTGTATCACAGGAATTACTAAAGAGTACCAATTGTTAAGTACTAATTGTTACCAGGTGTCCTAGTAAATTTATTGATAACTGTATTTGGATTACCAAGTAATTGCCCACTAGTTTGATCAGAATTTCAATATACTTTACTGATAAATAGTGCACAGTTGAATAAAGTTCTACCAATGAGCCCTCAGATGGCCAGTGACAGTGAGTTAGTCTGCTGTCTCAATCAGGGCAGGCAGCTCATTCCACTCGTGGGGGGCCAAGGCTGAGAATAAGGGGGGGCTTGGCTACAGCAGCTTCCTCATCAACATACTCATAAGAAACAGAGGAAACAGGGGAATACAGGGCATGATCAACCTGAGACTGTAAGTAAATGGCTATAATATGCATGAGGGTCCGAAGTGCCGGTTTCAGAGTTTTGAAGTGGAGACGCACCAGAGCTGGCAAACTGAGAAGAGCTGGCAAGCTTAAGACCACCACTCATGGCTGCAGAGTTCTGAATGAGTTGGAGAGGTCAGATGTTGTTGGTAGGGAGGCTGGCTAGGAGTGAGTTGCAGTACTAGGGCTGAGTTACAGTGCAGGGCTGGACCTGGTCTACTTATGGTCTCATATATTTCCATGGTTTCATTTCAATTCTCTGATATTCCCTGACTTTGTCCAGAACATCCAAACAAATTCAAGTCTCATTAAGGCATACACAAAAAAACAGTCCTAAGTGTTAATTATAGCAGCAGACATGCTTGGAATGTAGTAAGTACAGTACAATACCCTTAAAGCCCATTGGACACTATTGATGGGTATTCCATTCACAAGTTGTTTAGTTTAATGGATGGCTTACCATAGTTTTACATTGGTCTGTTGGTGGTATGGATTTGCATGTAAATCGTCTTAAATGGTCCCTCTTTACAGTCTTAATTCACCTTCATCTCAGAAAAACCCATGCCACCTTAAACATTTTATTACAAAAGTACACCCCAGGGAAGGGAAAAGGGGAGGGGGGAGTGTGTAAGAAATCATATGAGAATGTGTTTTCTGGGACGATTTATCTGGGAAAACCACTGTACCTGGCAAACATGATCTATAGCAATGGGCAGAGGTCATCAGAACACGCACTGTCATGCACTGTCCTTGAGATCTGAGAGTACAGGGAGGGAAGAAATGATAGCCCAAGTGTGCCAAAAATAATTACCTGAGTTAAACCTTTATTATATTGCATCCCACTAACATTTCACCATCCTGAGCCTTCAGAAAATGAAAAATCGAGAGATGAACAAACGGGAGTGTTGTAGTTAAGGTTCATGTCCTCAGTGATGCTGTGCAGCAACTTTCATCCATTCTCTGACCATGGAAAACCTACTTTTAAAAGATAAATCAGAATTGTATCGAAATGAACAATGACTGATTTGATAATATATTGCCGTTTTACAAATAAATATCCAATTATCTTTCATCAATAAGATTACCTTAAGGCCACAGTCATTTTAGATAAGTTATTGTCACTCCATGGATGAGTTTTTTTTTTGTCCAAAGATAGATTTATGTTATAACTTAAATTAGTACTGTTTAATAGTTTAATCTACTATTGTCAGGACTCAGGCACGGACTCAGACGCGGACCACGAGTGCTCCAATTACAGGCGTTTAATAGCAGAATCCTCAAACAAGCAGGCAGTCCAAAAACAGGCAGGGTCAAAATACCAGGTAAGCAGTCCAAGGGCAAAACAGGGATCAAAAACAGAAACAGGCAGGGTCAAACCTTGAAGGCAGGCAGATCAGGCAATCAGGACAGAAGGGCAGGCAAAAACGAAGTCGAGGAACAGGCGAGGCAAAAACCAGCAAAAATCCAAAACGGGTAAACAGGCGGGAAACGAGACAGGCAGAAACACTGAAACGATCTGGCAAACAACACAGAGACAAGCAGGGTAGATATAGGGCTGGGCTGATTAGGAGATGGGAAGCAGGTGTGCAGGCAGGCGGGTGGAGACAATCAGGTGGGCGGAGACAGGGCGGAGAGCGGGGCAGGGCTAGAACACAAGGAAAGCAAAGGCACATGGACAGGGAAAAACAAAAACACAACAGCTAGGGGGCGGGAGCCCTGACAACTATCTCAAAGCATTGCAATGGGTCTAAATATTTGAGACCAGAAAAATGTGGAATTATCTCCATCACCAATGTGGAAAGAGGCAGATTCAGTTAACTCTTTTCAGGTAGGGGTAAAACTGTACATAAAAACCAAGATGAACTTTTTGTCTTTTCTAACTCATATAATATATATATATATATATATATATATATATATATATATATATATATATAATTTCTCATTTTCTTCTTTATAAGTGCAATTCAGTTATGTTTTTCATATGTAATTTTACATCATTTTAACAACAGGAGCAGGCAGATTAATTATGACTAAATTATCTGTGTGTTTGCATTACAAACTGTCTTTATGGTGCATGAGCCTTGTATTGCCCGCTCAGTCAACAAACCTCCATCTGGAGGAGAGGAACATGGTCATATAAACCTCCCCTCTTCACACTCATGACTGTGCAATCTGGACCAAATATCCCTGGGACACAGAGAGCTCTGGACCATGGGTCATCTGCTGGCCTGAAGGGTTGGGTATCCACACTGTGTCTGGTTCATCCTGGGTTTTCTTCTCACTTCCTTTGAACGAGTTTCAATGAGTTTGTTTTAGATTCATCTTCAAATCTACCCCTCATTTATTAGACCAACAGGCTTAATCATATTATTCAACGTCATCTAGTAAAATCACAAGATATTAAACACTGTTACTGTTTTACATTGATTTTGTTCAGTTTTTTTGCTATCATCTTGTTTGTCACTCTATTATTGGTTTTATTCTCATTTTCCTGACAGTACGTGGGTATGAGAATCAAAATGCGTGTGTATAATACATTCCATTTCCTGCCGTTACTTTCAGTAGGAATATATTGACTCATTTTCTCATTGACTCATTCAGTTTCCATCACTTTGTTTCGTCTGTATCAGTAATTTGTTTGTATACTGTAATGTATTTGCTTCCTCCTATTGTAATTTTAAAGTTTCACAGTTTATCCGTCACTGTTTTTCCATCTTGTCGCTTCCTGTTTTGAATCACTCTGTTTGCCTTTGTTTATGTTAATGTATAATGACTGCTACTGTATTTCAGTTTTTTGTGATTATTCCTCTGTGCTTTAAATAAGATACCATTTCAAATGGGGTTGACTGATGAAGTAAATACACATATATATAATATGAAATACGATCTAGAATGCATTAAATATATGACTTAAGCGCAAATTAAACATGAACTGGTGCGGGCTGAAACATGTACAAAGTGCAAAGTGAAGGAAATGCAATTTAAAAGGCAATGCACATAGTATTCAAGAAATGTAACTGATGATTTAAAAAGATTTAAAAAGTTCATAGAAAATCCTCTTCACAGAGCAAAAGTTTGGGTTATTTTAAAGAGTGTATTTAACCACCTTGAAGTATGTTTAAGATGTTAAATGGGGTATCAATAAAAGGATAAATAGAGAGCAGAGGAAATAAAGAGCTTTAAAGTGGCATCTCTTCTATAAAAGTGTTGGCAAGCAGCTCTTTACACCAATAGGATACCAGACAGGAGAGATGGAAGGTTTAGCATTCAAGCTGGCAAGCCAACTTAGTGGAAGATGGAAACTCTGTCCAATTAAAAAAATGATAGTAATAATCGAGGACCTTACAACAAAGCTTGAAAGAAAATGCCAAAAGAATCAAGTGTGAAAATAATACAATATACTCTTTAATGCCTCATGAAACAGTGGTATCTGATCTTCTGTCAATTTTAGTGTCAAAGTAATATTTTATTTAATGTTAAATGCCTCAGGTATGCTATGGGAACAATGGATTTACAGTTAAAACTCATTTATGATGATGTCCATGTATCATCCTCTGACCGGAATATACCGGCGTTGTTTACTTTTTGAATGCACTTGTGTTAAATGCAGGGACAGGAAGAATACCCCACTGTTATTATTTGCTTCCATCGGTGATTCTCCCAGCCACTGTATACTGACACCATTCCTTAGATGTGAATCTGTGTATGGCAAGTATCTTCTAATGGTATTGGAATGCATGAGTCACAAAATTAGACAAAATAGGACCAAAACAGGCCAATTTTGTATTTTTCTTAAAGGTCTCAGAATGACTAATTATATTGTGAGGTGTCCTTAAGCCATATGCTGTATGCTATTAAGAGACTTGAGCAATTAAAATATATCATTATTCCTGCATTCATTCTTAACACCATACGCTATGGATTTTCACTGTGCTGTGGTCCCATTCCCATGGTTATCATATATCACTAAGCAAGGGCTTAAACAAAATCCATTCTGTTTACAAAAGACTAAATTCAGCACTTTTCCACAAGGTATTTTCAGACGAACAGCAGAGAGAGATTTGCATTAGTATTCCCCTAAGAAATTGAAATCTTAATATTGATGAAGTACTTTTGTTTTCACTTCTGGGTGCTTATATTACCAAGTCAAGGCAATGATTTAAATAAAGGAGCGGTCACATTAAGGCTGGTCAGGTGCATATGATATTTGTAGAACATGAATATATGTATATTTCACAAGAATGATCAATGCTGATGAAATAAAGAAGAGTCCTGCAAACTGCTCCAGTGGGTGAGATTTCCTCTCCTTTTCCCTCCACTGTTTAAGGTCTCTCAGCTGCATTATTATTCAAGCTGGAGGTCCAGCCAATTTGCAGTCAATTATGAGTCTGAAGGCTTCCTATTAAAGCAAAGCCATGACAGGAGCCAAGGAGCAGGTCAGGCTTTTCCTGTCTAATAAAGCACTTAGCTGTCTGCTAATGGCAGAGGACAACATGTCTCATTCAAGAGGAGGAACACAAACTTAATATGAAGCCTGGTCTGCTCATTATTCACATCAAAAACAGGAATGTCAAAATGGCTGCTTTCTGAACAAAGAAATAATTGGAACTTATTATTTTTACTTTCATGTTTCACTTTTTTCATGAAACACCAGACCACCTTTTTTCATGAAACACCATGTGGTATTTTTGAGAATGCAATCTGAACACAATGATTGTGTGCCTTGATACATCAAAATCAGTATTCTATAACTCTTCAAACTTGATTGTAAATAGTATGGCCTATGTACATATTTAGTACACTGTATTGATGGGAGTACATACTTGCTTATATGCAAATACATATTGCACTTATGCAATACAACTGCATTGCTGAAATTGTTACAGACTGTAAAGATTACAATACATAAAAATTTCCAAATGGCTGCATGCAAGAAACATCTTTGATTTCATAAAGATTTATATACAAACTAATGGTATTCTGGATATTTAATTTTGTCATATTGTGTTCAAGACTAGTTTGACAGAACTAACACCATGCTAAGTCACATACTGTGGCCAGATAAGGTACCCATCACTTTGATGTGTTACTGACATTAACAAAAAATATTGAAGAGTGAAACACTATGCTATTAAAAATTAAAGGTGAGGGTGAATCTGGCCCTTAGTGGTGCATTTCCATTAAAGTCTGTCAACAACGGTACATAATGTCTGAATCAAACACCTATATGGATCAAAATCCTGATGCAATTATATCAAAATGTGTGCTCAGCAACCTCTTATAAGTGATGTTACCAGGAAGTAGACTTCCCTGGGAGCTGGGAGAAAAACTGCTTTTATATGTTTATGGACAATATTATATTTCATTAGGTTTTGAGAAAGAAAAAAAAAAGTTTTTCAGCAGGTATTCTGTCTATTAGTTTCATGTGGGGACTTGCAGACAGATACAGTCTTGATATTTCCGTAACGTGTTGCAAAGTCTAGCCACTGTGTCTAGCCATTGTGTGCTAAAACCAAGATAAGAGTACCACTGAAGCAGTCTGCAATTCCCATCCAATTACACAGCTCAGGAGTGATTTTCAAACAAATGTGTTATTCATAACCCGAGCCAGACTCTACTTAAGAACATTCTAAAATTGCAAGATGTAAACAAACAAATAAATAAACAGACAAAGCCCATCTGTATGGTGTCGGCTGAAAAAGATTGCATTACCAAGCCATCAGCTCTGCAATCACCTTTCTGGTGATAATCATCTCATCTGATGCAAAGGGAAAAGGAAAAGCAGGATCCTAGCCCAGCTTCACCATTTCTGGCTTTAGATTCAGATTTTATGATGTTCTCTTGCTGTAATCACCACTTTTCAAGTTAATATGATGTAGCTATTAAACCTATATGGAATAACGCCACAGCGACAAAGACATTTCCACATCACAGACATAAAAACCTGTAAAAATACCTACAGAATTGATACATTAAGTACATGTCAGGAGAGTTCCTATCACTTTTACACAGTTCAGAAACTGTGCAACAATCAACCAGGGCTAAAGAATATTCTTGGTGTCTCGAAAATAAAAATAACATAAATAAACAATCTGTATGACTGTGTGAGTGTAGAATCAGAAATTAAAAATTCACATACATATTTCAATGACTGACTCCAAGCATTTGATAAAGAAACATGATATCAACCAACCAGGAGTTTATTATTAGTGTGCATAAACCCCATATTAACAAAAGTGGATATCTTCTGCCATTACCTTTTTGAGATTTTGGGTGCTGTCCAAAGTGTCTGTGTACGTGTGTGCGTGTGTGTGTGCGCGCGCGCACATGTGCACGTGTGCATGTGTCTGCATGCGTGCATATGCGTGTGTGTGTGTGTGTGTGTGTGTGTGTGTGTGTGTGTGTGTGTGTGTGTGTGTGTGTGTGTATGCCTGCTCCAAAGGGCCAACATACTGATTTCATGGTGGATTTAAAGGCTTGACCCACATTTGAGGATTGAAGTGAGTCCAGTGCTTAAAAAAAAAAAAAAAAAAACAGAAAAATATCAAAACTGCCAGAATCTGAGCTTGTGTTCATGAAAGCTTTCATTCTTAATCTATGGAGCAAATCCTGGGGGAGTTGAAGGACACATAAAGTACAGAGTGAAGTACACTTTTTTTATCTTTTTTTATCTCTCTAATGTATGAAGAAATAACTAAAACATTAGCAACAAAGTTCTACAGTCAATTAGATGTAGTAATGTCCTTAAATACAAAAGTATGAAAGTTGTTGTATATACAATGAAAGCAATATGCTTTGATTTATTGATTTGGGGATGGTATATTACTTACAGTATTAGAATGGTCAATAATGTATTCTGTGCCAGATCATACATAAGGCTGTCCATAGTAGAGTTTCCATAAATAATGAGTCAAAAAGTCACATTAGTGTACCCTTAGTTACAAGCCTATCACTTAAAATACTAACATGCCAAATATTAAATCAGCTTCATAACTTTCACACTGAACTATGATAGTGCAAAATTCCATCGGTCCAGTTCTATTTTTAGTTCTGACTGTACCCAACAATCTAATCATCTGCAGTATAAATCATAGGTGTGCTTGGTGGTTTAATTTGACTGTTGTCTGTTGTTGAAGGAGAATTGCCGGACAGTTAGAGCTATGAGGCTAAAACTGCAGCATTTATTGTCTGTTTTTGCATAGT
This sequence comes from Megalops cyprinoides, assembly GCF_013368585.1. Taxonomy (NCBI): domain Eukaryota; kingdom Metazoa; phylum Chordata; class Actinopteri; order Elopiformes; family Megalopidae; genus Megalops; species Megalops cyprinoides. The sequence continues at coordinate 10,813,194 of NC_050598.1, forward strand.
GTGTAAAATGCGTATTCCCTGTCATTCTCGCCACTATGAATCACCAACCCATTGTTATACCGTAAAATCAATCCTCAGATATTAATTTGTTTACACTAGATTAGCACATGGTTTAAAGGCTGAAATATCACAAGGTAATGCTCGAGCAAGGCCTGAGTTCACCTTTAAAAACAAAGGGAATCACATATCCTCCTGTCATTTCGGAAGCGATTATGTAAGGCTCAGCTTGTTGTTAGCTTTACCAGGGGAGGCATGAGCAGAGACTGAACTCATCGGCTCCTGCACTCCCTCTTTCCCTCAGGCAGGGACAGTACTTACATAGACATTGCATCCCGGGCTGAAATTTCTAGGATTATTCTGGATTAACTCAGCCGTAAGAGCAGTATTTATCAACTAGAAAAGAACATTTCAAGGCTAGAGCGTCGTGTGGTCGTGTTCACAAATGGAAGTCAGGTTCTCACGTTGTTGATGTCCATTCTCACCTTGTGCTGTGCGAAAATAAAACTGCTAAACAATTATAATATGGACAGTGAGTTACATGATTCAGTTCCTTAATTTGTCCTTGTTGCGCAGGAGTATCCACGCTTGCAGTGCTTTCTAATTCTGCCAGAAATGTTCATTTTTGTGTTGTGACACAAATTCCTTGCCTTGTTTTTTTTTGATAATTTATACAGCTGTTTAAAGTGGCACAACAACAGAACATTCAGACTCACAGTTCTGATCATGTACTCTAAGACAAAGCCCACAAATAAGCAAGTCTTGCTGAAGTGTAGGGCCTTTATGTGCAAGCAGTGTAGCATAATGATGAAGGAGCAGGACTTGTGACCAAAAGGTTGCTGGTTTGATTCTCTGCTGGGGCACTGCTGTTGTATGCTTGGGCAAAGTACCTCCAATTAACCCCAAATTGCCTTAGTAAATATCCAGCTGTATAAATGAATAACTTTGTAACTGATATAAGTTACTCTTGGTAAGAGCATCTGCTCTAAAATGCCAGTAATGTAATGTGTTATGTGCATTCCTGCAGCACTTAGCTACCCTATAGTATCCCCAGGGATGTTTTTGTATAAACATTTAAATATTTCTTAATGTTACCATACAATATGAAAATATCAGAATGCATTTAAGCAGCCTTTTTTAAGCAATCACAGGGTATTTGATGATGATTCCATGTCGCTGACCTCTGCCATATGTTGTGTGATTCTATGCGCATCTTACCACATAGATTGCAAGTGTAACTGTCACTCAAATGGCTGCTTAGCAAATTTCATCTGAATTATGTTGCCCAAAATGAGCTGGGTTACCCAAATAACTGGAAATTGTCAATGTTATTGGCCACTTTGCTGCGAATTGGATCTTTCTACTGTGACAGGTAGATACATCAATCTTTGTTTGCTTACTGGTTTAAATGACTATATCGATGTCTGATGTGTGAGTACGATCATCAGGGAGTCAGCCATTTAGTAGTGTGCATTTAGTTGCCTGTGCATTCAGCTTTTGTGGGGGAGAGTGGGGACAACTTTAGTGTGTTTTGGTGTGTGTAGTTGTGTGGTGCTGTTGTATGGCTTTGGAGGTTTTTAGGTGCCTTTTTCCCAGCATACATAACTTAATTTAGCCTTTGTATGTTAATATTGTTGTGTTTAATGGAGCAGCACACTGTGCATTAATTACTACTCTGTAAACAGGCAATCTTTTCTGTAGTGAGTATTCTGTGATTAGGTTTATGAGTAAATGGTATTTAATGAAGATTGTCAGTGTCTGGACAAGCAGAACATTAGTAAATTCACAGAACCTTTAATGGATTTTATGCAGTATATGCATAATCACCATATTGTTGACACCTGATCCCCCACCATAGATAAGTTGGTTGAAGCCAAATCATGTAATATTCTGGGAATAAAGGCCACACTGCTTTACTAACCTTCTTTTACTAAGAAATATTTATATGCTTCACTCAGTTTAGACACATTTTCCATTTTGCAATGACAACATTCACTGTTCACTGTTCTAGACAACAAGCAGAAAATAACCACTGCTAGACCGTCTGTTATACTCTGCAAAACCTGGGCCTACGTAGGTCAGGACATAGAATTAAAATCTGGGATGTACAAATCTAAGCCTTTGCTAAAAAATTAGACCTTCTGCCAAATCTGAAAGTGGATCCTCCTCACGTAAAGTAAAACAAACACATGCACACACACACACACGCAGATGATCCAGTGATGGTATGTGCAGGAAGCCGCTGCAGGACCCAGAGAGGTGACAAGATCTGACAAGCATACATGGGGAGAGGGGGACATCTTGAGAACGGGATTATTTACCCTGTCAAAACACATGCGCCAGCCACTAACAGCAAGGCAATGAGGCTCATGCACAGCGGAGGGACTTGTGAACAGAGAAAGAAAGGTCACCTTATGGAGATATGCAGCATGGTTATTGTCCTGTTTCATTCTGTCCAACATCAGGGGCTAGTTTGACAGGCATGTCACGTTAAACAATGGCTACTGAAAGTCGCAGATGGATTGCTCGCTCCTTCTTTGAGACTCCTCTTCCATGATCTTAAATTGTATCATTACATTAAATATGAACAGAAACTCATACAACTGAACACAACTTCTTCATATTAGAGGTGACATACTGTATGAACAGGATCTACAGATTTTTAAATCCGGAAAATACATTTAAAAATGACAATGCTACAACAATAGTGGGATCTATGGCATCCTTGTAGTTTGTCTTTGTGCAGCAATGCTTAAATGCAGGGAAAAAAGAAAATGGACAAGTAAGATACACCTAATGATCAAAGCCTGCATTCCTGAGCCTGTGGCTCTCTTCATTAGGTCTGTCTGAAGCTCCTTGACAGCGGAATGAGGTCTACTGCTGGGCCAGACAAGGGGAGAGGAGGACACAATTAGATTCTCTCCCAGAAGAGGAAATGCCAGAGACATCACATCAGCGTTGTGTCTCCCGGCCTCCCCTGTCCTCCCTTAACCGAGACTCCACCGTGTCCAAATGCTGTGTCCTCTTTCCATGTCCACAGCCAGGACAGAAGACATCAAAGGACAGGAGTGACAAAGTGAGAGTCATGTCTTTCAAAGGCTGGGTTAAACCATTCTCTGCCTGTACTGTAATACATTCTTCTGTGCTGTTTACTATTAATGAGATCCACATCCCATTTTCTATGCACTCTGGTGTTGACAGAGAAACATGAAAATGTAATGAAACATTTGAAACAACAACCTATTCCAACGTCCCATCTAATAAAATGTTAAAATTGCTCTGGCTTAAAGCTAAAACCATAGCCAAAATCAGAGCACAACTGTGACTGAATACCAGCTTTAAGATTGACCAGCTCATTAACTGCTATAAGTGATGGGTGCTTTGGTTCTTTTCACTGAATTCACTGAATCTTTCAAATCGTCCGAGCGGATGAATCAAACCTTTTGAGTTTCTGGTTGATTTCATTCACTTTTTTATTTATTTTTTTTTAAATCTGTTGATAGAGATGGAATTCTTCCATCTGATGCAGATGAGGGTCCATGGATTCATACCTGTAACACCAAGTCCTGATTTTGCTATGATGCAACAGCAACCAGGTTTCATTGGTCCAGGTAATGTTTTTTCCACTCCTCAATTGTCCAGCGGTGATCGTGTGCCCACTGGAGCCACTTTTTCTTGCTTTTAGCTGACAGGAGTAGAACCCAGTGTGGTTGTCTGCATCTGTGATAAGGGTTGATGAGTTGCGCATTCTGAGACGCTGTTCTACACACCACTGTTGCGCTGTGCCATTATGTGTCTGTCTGTGGCCCACCTGTTAGCTTGCATGATTTTTACCATTCTCCTTCAACCGCCCATTCTCAAATCAACAGCCCATTTTTGCCCACAAGACTACCGCCCACTGGATGTTTTTAATTTGTTGCACCACTTTCTGTAAGCCTTGGACAAGCCCACAAGGGTGGCCGTTTCTGAGATACTGGAACTGGTGCATCTGGCACCAACACACATAACACACTCAAAGTAGTTTAGGTCACTTTTTTTTCACATTCTAAAATTTAAATGAATTCTTCAATGCCTATCTCTCTGCTTTATACAGAAGCCAGGACCACGTGACTCACTGTCTGTAGGATGGATCCAGTTTCACGAATGGAGTGGTGTTTCGCATAAATTGGCCACTGAGTGTATGTTATATCAAACGTAGACATAGTAGGGTAGATTAAAGACACAGTTTTAAAGCACATAACATCACTGACTGGATTTAGAGAACCAATAAAGTAATATGATAAAAAAATAAATGCCAAAACGTAAACCAAAATTATATTTAGAGGCTCAAACCTCAATTAATTTCAAAGCTGAAATCAACACTAGTGATGAGTCATGGCCAATAGTCTTATGTTAGTCAGCAAAGTCGTTTGGAGGTCATTGTAACAGTGACAATCAAACAAACGTGTGATGTCTTGGTGAATGTGTCGCTCCAGCTGGAAATGCCTTCAAACTGTGCCGTGTACTATTGACCTTTACTACCTGTGAAAAGTCTCTGCTTGTTAGCCTGTGCCTCAGCCGTGGGAGACGAGACAGCACCGGGCATGTGGTGGCAGAGGTGACACCATTAATATGCCGGTCACACAGAACAAGTGTGTTAAGCTGTTGCACTTCACTCGCTGCTCAAGGGGCTAGGAGCAGGAAGATGAATGTGTTTTTCATTTCTCATGAAATATGAGCGGCCGTCGTGAGTCACGGAGGGGGCGTAGCATGCAGTCGCCCCCACGGGTGCACAAGCCGCAGCATCCCGGGGCTACGTCGTGAGGGGGCTGGCGTTGTTACCTTTCCCCGTCTTTTTGGAGCATCCTTTTCCAGACGCTCCTGCTCCACGTTAACCTTGAGCTGGCGGTGATTCATGCGGGGAGGTGCCGGACCCAGAGTGTCCTGTCTTATTAGCATGATTAGGTCTAAGGTGTGTCTGAGTCATCGCAGTCCCCGCTTCGTTGTTATGGTGCCGGGTATGGGCTGGATCTCAGTGGTGTTTCTCCGGTGCTCCTTTCTGAACGGCTTCCAAAAACACACAAAATACAGAAGCAGCGATGATTACCTTCTCCCTACGAACAGGGGTGAGAGAGATTCAGGAGACTTCGCCCCCCTCACCCGTCTCAATTCATCTGGAGGGGGTGCTATTGTGGGGGACGGAGAGGTGAGGCACCTCGCACGCTGCCAGCCCCAGCTGCAGGGATGTTTGTCTGTCTGGGTTCCAACAGCGGCATTACGCAGCAGGGAATTAAAACAACCTCTCGCCTGTCAGTTCTGTCAGCTCTATTACCAAGCGGTGTTTCTGTCCTTTCTTTAAAAACAGAGAAGTCTATAATGAATGTGCTTTTTTTTTGCTTTTGAGACACCTCAATCCCCCTTTCTTTCTCATTCTTCTATTTGTCTCCTCAAAACGTACAGCCAACTGTTTGTGTGTGTGTGTGTGTTTATGGTCTCCATGTGTAGTCTCTCCATGTGCGTTGGCTACTTCGACAGCTTCTCACAGTGGAGCTACACCTGGCTGTCGTCCTTTCACTGGCCCCAATGCTGGTGCCTACTGACAGCAGAAATAGAGGCTCAGCCTAGCCTTGCTGCATTACCATCATGCAGGGCCAGTGCTCCCCTCTGATGTGGCAATATTATTTGGATTTGACAGGCACAGATTCAGCAACAGGCCCAAAGGGCAAAGCATTAGCATCTTTTGCATTCAAACATGACACAGCCTCCATCCTCTTCGCCCTGGGGCATACTGCAGATAACCATTTTTTAAGTAGCAATCCAAAAGCACTTTGATACAGTCTTATGACTATTAATTGTTGTGGCAGGCATCCTCATTCAGATCATATTTTACATTCTAATTGGTACCATCAGGTTGGAGGGTAAAAAAGAATTGCCCAAAACTGTATTCAGACCGACAAGCTTCACTTTGGTTGTATGGTGTTCTTTTCTATATGCTCCACACAATCATTAATAAGGATGACCATGTAAATACATTTAATATTAGGATTCACTATGAGTTCTGATCTACAGTCTATCTGTTGATTGAATGCCAAATCTGTGACATTGCAATTGTACTAATGTGAATTACGTAGTTAACGTAGCTAACCCACCTTGTTTACCTAGCAAGGCTTGCATATCACTTGCTAGTGGAGCGGATGGGCTACTCGAAAGCACATTTATTGTGCTTGACCCATTAATTGAATTGTGACCATACTGAAGTATCTTTCAAAAAATAAAAAAAAAGATTAGGAAAAAGTGTTGTTTCATCTCAGCAGTGAAAAATGTAAACATAAAATTAGTAACCAGGAGGATTTTGGCTTATTTATTATATTTATTTATTATATTATTTATTACAATGGTTCATTTTAGTCAAAGAATGAGAAGAAGCTATAAATTATACAAGTTCACACAGGTGTAGATGTCTGCTTAACACACCAGTAATACATCATCCTTTGGAGATAAAATTGTGAACAAATGAGTTTTCTTGATGATGCTGGGGTGACACCCCAGAGATAAAACCAGGAGTGTAAGTCAAACATTCCAAAATCCTTTGCTGGAATAGATAGTGTTAAATGTCACCTTTGTCCCACTGGAGTCCCAGGTGTACCACAGGAGCTGCATAGAGAATCTTGTAGTGAAATTAAACCTTCGAGAAGAGCGACAGAGCAATTTAGAGCTTTCAGTCCTATTGCTATCCAAACTGACATCTGTCAAACAAGGGCTCTGCAATCCTGCACATACATATATTGCCTAGGAACTGTTGCCCCAAATTGTTTCCCCAGAAAACAACTTCATTCTCTTATGTGTATGTGTAAACCTTGGCATAAGGCATACATAAGGCATACTGCTGATAATATGGATAAGCATGTATATTCGCAAGAACACGTTGAACCACACAGGTCAGTGAGTTGACAGATAAAATGGTAGTGAATTTAGAAACTTCTGATCTGATGTTTTCAGCTAAGACTGAGTGAATACAGGCTAAATGCATTAAATTTGTGAAAGAGGACTGTCTTACTATTTCCACACAAGTTCTCAAGTGGGACTTAATAAGCAAAAACAGACTTAGGAAATTCATTGAGGATTTTTTTTTTTTTAATATAATTAATAAGGCTGGCTACAGAGGCTATTTAAAGCCCGTTTCTGTCATCAGAACAAGAGGGCATAAATTGAAATTAGTTCAATTTCATTCATGTAAATTTCACATTGATGCTAGGAAGGTTTTTCCCCCACTCAGAGGGTTGGAATAGCTTGGAATAGCTTATCCGGAATGTAGTGGAAGTAGAGATCCTTCAATTGCCTTAGAGCTACTGGCTCATTCATTTCTCATTCAGGTATAAATACAATGCTGCTACATTGTTCAGATTGTATTAATTGAAGAAGTGAGAACTGAGGTCCATATTAAATCATCCAGTCTTTGAGGCCTCTGCTAATTAGCAACTGTAGATCTTGCACAAATATTGCAAATTCCAATGCAAACCATGAATGATTTTTTGGTTGGGGGGGTGGGGAGGTGGTTAGTGGCAAGTAAAATCTGGTCCAAGTCCATGGCTGTTTATGTTGTTTATGTTTGTAAGGTACATCGCCGACACTAATCACCCTAAAATCCATCAGTGTAAAATTCCAGCTTTAATTAATGGCAGGTGTCCCGTGGGCGAGATGCTATAATTATATAATCTAATTATAGCTCTCCCCAGCTTGAGCACCTCTCAGTGATCTAACATGTCCCATATTATTTGCAGTTTGAGTTGGTATAAATTACTGATGATTATTTTCAACAGTAGGGTTCGAATCTTACCTGTAATTGTAAATATTGTAAATGTAAAAATTGTAAATATTACAAAGTATGGTGCACCTTAGGGGTGTCTGAAATCGTATTACAAGATTCTTTCAGGCATGAATATAGGAAATATATTGTAATATTTACAATTACAGGTAAGAAGGATATACAAATATTTTGACCCTCCCCAAACTGTTGTTTTTACCTCTTTTGGGGGGGTCCAAATCTTAATTATGGGGGTCAGACCCCCCCGATCCCCCCCTTAATTCGAACCCTGTTCAACAGCTAAAATATAAACGACCCCTTATCCTCCATAGCAGCGTTTGGTTACAATTCCTCCCCTGTTTCTGAGGTTATTCTATTTCTAAAAAAATCAGTCAATAAAAATGTGCTTGTTCTTGTACAATGTTACAGCTGAACTTTCACAAAGCGCTTTCTAGAAGAAATCAGACAAAAAAAACTCAGGGCCAGTTGGGGAAACAGTAAAAAATAATTTCCCAGACCCAGGAAAAGGTGGTTGAGAGACTCCTGGAAAATGCTGGAAGGGGAAACAAAAAGTGCAACAGAAACACAAAAGGTTAGAAAATAAAAATATCCATCAGTTCAATCTTGAGTCCAGCAGCTGTTCATGGCCAGAGGGTAAACTTTGTTGGGCTCTGGAAACAAAGGTTGGGGGTCTCCTATCTTAACAGTGGCCAGTGCTTGAATGTCAGGAGTTTTCCAATAAACATACTGACTGATTATGCACAACTCAGTTCCCAGATAGCCCTTCACAAAGACATTGAATCATTACTTTAAATTCAGACAATATCAGTCAGCATTAACATAACGGCACAGGGTTTTTGTGAAGAAATTCATATGAAACCTAGGTCTGAAATGATACCAGGAGAGACACACAGTTCCTTAAATGATCAAAAACTGCATTGAATATCTGTGCATCATTATCATTGTATATACTTCCATAATTGAAATGGTTGTGGGGAGAGAGGAATAATCTGGAGAGACTGTTCAAAATAATCAGTTCACATAAATTCTTTGGGGATCTCTGGCATCCTTGATTAACAGTAAAACTGCATTTTGGAAAATAAATAAATAAAATGCTACAATCTACAATATATTGTAAGTAAGAGTGTTTCTTAAGTTCTTTTTAAACTGTAAATTTGAGTAAGAGGATGATAAAGTACATACTGTATACTATAATACTACTAACTGTAATAGGATACTGTGTCCCTTGGTTCCATCTGGGTGTCAACTTATTTTAGCAGTGAAAATGGGTCTTTTAATGTATTGTATGATTTTTATCTCTGTGGTAAAATATGACTGTTGAATCAGGATTTTCTTAGTATTAGGCTCAGTGCACGCTTGCATTATAATATCAGCTTTTCTGGACTCCTGCCAGTTTCCTGCCTCTCTTTTGCTGTAAGGAGGCACATTGGGCTTTTCCTCAGTGCTAGTTGGCAGGTGCAGTTCATTTAAAAGCATGAGTAGCTTACACTCAGATACCCACATAGATCCAGCAATGCTGACAGGGAGGTGATTGCTGACCAAATCTACCGTACAGGTCCACCCACCAGATTTGTGGCAGAACCACAATCTCAAGTGGCCTTGACAGAGAAAAAAAAAAAAAAGAGAGAGAGAGAGAGAGAGGGAAACAGGGAGGGAGACGGAAGTAGGAAACCAGAGGGGTCAACTACGCAATATTTGTGTTCGAGATGTGAGCAACAACAGACGTTGCACTCTCTCAATAAGTGACTCAGCACCATTTGGATCTGACGTGCAAATCAGACTTCAGGATTAGAGAGGATTAGCAAAGAGGTTTGCCTGATCGCTGCTGTCATGTTACTGCTCCTGGAATGGTGTCTGCTTCCCGCTTAATGAGCTTGAGCTGTGCCCTGCAGCTGCATGCGAGAGAGTCAGCGTGAATGGTAGAGGAAAGGGGTGTGCAAACGGCACACAGGAGAGAGGAAAGATAATAATCAAAATGCTGATTACCGCAAGCACACAGAAGCGGTCCGATGATCACACAGTGCCTCTGTCAAACTGTGTGTACTCCAGGATCAGACCCGGATCAAGAAAAAAACATCTCCATTTACAGCTCTGTTTACTGGAGAGAGAGAAAAAGAAAGAGGAGATGTGGAGTAACAGATGTTAACAGTCCCACAGAAACATATTTCAGTCTCATGGCAACACGCCTGTACTGACATTACATATTCACCGCACTCAGAATTGCTGTGTTGAGTCATCCATAAATTATAATTATTGAATTTCTTTTTTGGGCCATTAAAAATGCATCAGCTCAAACACAATCACACCGCCAGGGTAAACGATACATATTTAATGGCAGTCATTTAGATTAAACTCAAATAGCTGATTAGATTTTTCATCCCATGGATCTTCAACAGAGTGGTGTTAAGACCTGCAGGATGGGGAGAGGGAGCTGGGAAGGAGGTGATTATCTGAGAGTGGATCAGCACTCCTCGTAGTTCCCCTGCAGCATTTTGTTTTTTTGTTTTTTTTTTTTTTGGTAACATGAGATAATTTGGTTTTCCAACAAGCCATATTTATGATATTTCTAAAAATGCTGCTATCATTCTGCAAAATGCAGATTTAAGACACATGTTTTAATGGAGCGAATAGACACAGTCATTTGAGTTTGCTTGAACTTGTGGAATTACAGAGCTAGCTCTCAAGCAACCTGTTTATTTATTTTTAAACGAATAAACCCCTTAAACTAACATGAATGACAAACAGTAAATGAAGAATGGTGGAGTGGATGACAGGTCAGGTAGCACACGTTTGCTGCCATTTTGATCTGTTCGAAGAAATGGAGCAACTCTTAAAGAATGGATAGATGCCACATTTCATTGCTGGAGCCCCATTAGCCTCATGTTAGTACAGGCTGAAGCTATGTGTCTTTGATCCTAATAGTTCTTCAAATGTACTTCGTCAGAGCTAGGTTTGTTTTATTTTTAAAACACTGGATATAATGCTGATAGGCCTAGCAAAACATTTCATTACATTCTATTTCTTTTTGTAGCTAAAATTTTGTATTTACTTTTGTTATTGTTATATATTGTAGTCATCCGGTCGGCCAGTGCCATGCCAGTTTGAGTGGTTGTTATTGAACACAATATCTTGAGTTCATGATTTTCACTTTACAATATGCTATTTTGCATATTTATTTATATATTAAAAAAAACAGAAAATGTTGAGCCCTATATACAGTATGAAAATGAGAACTTTACTCACTGATTATTTCCTTTTTGCTTGACATTGGGCTGTATTTTCACTCACTCAGCCCAAGGCAAGAATGCAAATATTGCTGGGCCACCCACTGGAGGAAACTTTGTGATGTAAATTGCTCTGCCTAATTATTGAGGGAGTGTTGCTGTGGTAAAGACTTGTACATCTCTCATACTCTGTATAGATCTTATTTGTTCTGGATAGGTAAAGTCAGTTGTCAATGACTTTAAGTGACTATGTTTCATCCATTGACTATCTGTACATTTTTTTAACATAGACTGGTCAGCCATAGACAGCCTTTGAAATTTGTCACTCAACAAAGCATTTACACTGACAAAATGTGTAATGATATTACATATTAGCTAGTTTGTTCTTCTAAAGTAGCTCCTTGCTATCATTGCCATTTATTTTGAGCTCCTTAAACTTGCACTGCTACACTAGCTACACAAGGAGATCTGCTAAGAATGTGTTAATTAAAATGGCACTAATCACAGGCAGATTATTTTGATATATACTTTCAGTTGACTAGATTATGATATGTGAACCCCAAGACACAGGGCCGACTGAGTAACCATTCCTTTTCCATTCCTGTTTTTTTCACACAATTTTTTTTTTGCCTTTGTTCATAGGCAGAGGTTCTTTTTTGCAATAAAGTAATCAGCAAAGTTTGAATCAGCTGTTCAAAGGTTTGCTTTGATGCATTTGCAAGTTTGTCTCTGTCAGAACTATTCACAGTTTGAAGTTTATGATTGGCACAACATCAAACTTCACCCAAAAAGTAAAATATGCAACAAAAAAAAGTTGCCATGTGTACAGTGCTTTCTGTAATTAAATATTTGTCCGGGTGCTTAGAGTAGAGAGCAGGCTTAACACGATAATGTAGGGAATTAGTGAGAGGATGGTAAACCTGTTCCCTTTTCCCATGTGAATGTGTGTTTGCGGTGGTTGATGCCAGAAGACCTCTTGGCACACAGTGTTCTCATGTTTATAATTCCACCCACCAAGTATCCAGATTTACAGATAAACGATTGCTTGGTAGGAGGCAGAGGGAAGATATTCTGTCCTATGCATGCTTCCCCCCCCAAAAAAAAAAGTAATTAAATTTTTTTTTTGATTTGCTTAATGTGATTTTGTGAAGTGGGACTGGGAATCAGACCACATCAAAACAGATGTGAATAAATGGTCAATGGTGGATCGTCATAGTGACAGATTTGGACATATAAAGGCCATTCCTTTTATCTGGGTTAATACGGTACATATGGAGAGGTCTGATAGCTACCACTGTCACAGGCCATCTTCCTCTAAAGCAAGCCTGGACTCATTGCTTAAAAGTTATATTTTATAATTTATAGATATAATTTCTTTAAAGCTTTTCTACAGAACAAGTGTCCATAACATAGTGGTGCCAGACTTTTCACTTGAGAGTTTCTGTCAATGACTGCTTGAGCAGATCTAGTATAAAGAGTGGCAGATTACAGTGACAGTGCTTATTCACATCCTCTTAAGAAAGAAATGTTTAAATGAGCTCACTTTTTCTTGAAACAAAAGAAGTCAAAAGACTGTTCATCAGGAAATGAGCCGTTTAAATTGAATGACAAGTTTTGGCCAAAGTTTCAATATTCACAGTCAAAATTTTACACTTCTGTATGTGAGTGCAGCCATAATGTGTCATTGCTATTTGAGAAAAAAAAACCGAGGTCAAAGCAAATGCAATAAAAATGGACTGTGAGGCTGGCAGAGAAAAGGCTGTTAAAGTGTTGAGATACTATACATGACAAAACAAACAACAGAACTGAAAATTATTTCAGCCTGCAGTTTTGTAAAAACAGTCTGGTTTGCAGCTTCTGTGTACCAATAATCTGCCACCGACTTCTATTAATGTGTATAGCATAGACATAAAGAAACGGGCTGGCATCAAAACTATTTGTGTTCTCCTGCTGACTTGCCCAAACAATCAATGAGAAAGCCCTTAACACCTCTAAGTAGCATGGTGGTGTTTATGGCACAGAGCTGCTAGGACTGATAACGCTTACAAGGCTATGAGAACCGTGTACTTAATTATCTTCTTTGAAAAGAGAACAGAAAAGGGCACTCGTGGGTTTTTGAGAATAAGCCAGTGTTGCAAGAATAACTTTTGCTGAAGTGAAAATACAAAGACAGAAACAATTATGAGGCTCTCAAACCAAAGTTTGTCCATGACTAGCGATTTATGTCAGCCATAAATGTTGCATTTTTTGTGTCCCCATCAGAACCGCACAACCTTGTCCAGGTTTATGGCTTGGAACATGAACATTAAAAGAGCAGAAATTCCCCCAGCGACATGACATAAATATAACCCAGCTGGGTGTTTGCGCAGCAGGCGTGAAGTCATGTGACAACATTGGGGCAGGCAATGAGGAAGAGGCATTGACCATTACGTAGTCCAACTTTTCCATGAAAATTGTTCCTTGCTCTAAGTGGAATGAATGTGCAGAAGCATTTCCCTTTCCATGCATTGTGAAATTGACTCCTATTGTCCAGAAGGTTGCCACAGTTTATTCTAATAGAAGATGTATACGTATCCATACATTCTGAGGTGCTGGGCAGAATATAGATGCACTGGTAAATGAGTAGTACCAGTATAGTGTTCCCAAAATGTCTTTATTGAGTTTTTATTAATTTTATTTATCCATTTTAATCAGGGAAATGGCATTGAGATTGACATGTCTTTTTCAAGTGGAAATTGACATATACACACAGGTACAATGACAATGTACACAAAGAGGCAACAAGACAAGCCACAGTGATATACAATAGGGAAACAATTAAAAACAGGTGCTCTCCTTGGTTATAGTGTTATGAATTAAACATTAAAACTTGGATGATGCTCTTAACACGACCAGTTGATTCTGAACATTATTCCATCTTTTGGCTGCAGAGTGATTAAAAAGCCATTATCCTAAGTTCCGTGCCTAATAGGGGAACTTAAAAAAGCAGCTGTTGGAGTGAAGCTGATGGCTCCAAGACAATACAACAACCCCAAAACAAATATAAACCTGTGACACATGTGTTTACTGTTTTGTAAAACGTAATCCATATATATATATATATATATATATATATATATATATATATATATATATATATATGTGTGTGTATGTGTATGTGTGTGTTTTTACACATCACAATCTAGCATTACTGGCAAGAGTAGATTTAGGGTTAAATGTTTCAGAAGCCACTCTCTGTAGATGTGTTCACAGTAAACTCTGCAGCGGCTGCCACTGTGTGAATGGCTGTTCCCAGATTTCAACACGTGGCTGCTGCTCTGTGGCTCTTTATCTGCTGACAAAAACCCTGCAGGTGCCCCGTGCCCCAGCTTTACATTCCACTTCCATCAACATCCATTTCAGTCAACCCCCCTACACCCCCCCCCCCCTCCAATCCGTCTAAAAATGGAAAGCGTGTTACATAATATTGACTTATTTCAACCCTTCCTGCTCTGCTTTAGCGGTTTCAGTTGATCGTTTCGGTTTAGAGGCCTGCCTGTTTTCTACCTCTGTCTGCTGGGGCTTCAAAATCCATATACCATGGGTGTAACATATCAACATTTCACTCTCTGTTTCACGATACGCAGGGAGCTTGCGTGAAAATATTCCACACTCATATAGAGTGAAATACATTTTCTGACTGTTATGTTTTTTCTGAGGCGTTGCCACTAAAGTCACTACAGGGCCTAGACATTCATCATGAGGGGAAAGAACCAATTAAACAGAATGAAAAAATATTAATTAGAAAAAAAATAACATTTGTTAGAAAGGGATTTTTCTCTTTTTTCCCCAAACATTTTCGCTGCAAGATACTGAAAATGCATTTTCTATTATTATTCCTGAGTACCAAGGGAACATCAGAGATCAGCGTAGGGGAAACAGAAGCAAGCGCAGAATGGAGATTGCTGATGAGAGGCAACCCAGAAGTCACTGGAAAACAAAGAAATAAAACAAACAACAGAAATGCTTTCCTGAGTGTGAAAAACTGATTCATGATGAATAATTCATAGAATTTGAAAGAGACAGTCACTGTTTTTTTTAAAAGCGCTTAGCTATACTTGTTACAATATCACAATGGGATTACATTCTAATATCATTACATGGTTATCATATGAGGCCACAACCGGTAAAGTTAATTGTTCTGTTAAGAGAAAGAAAATCTGTCATTAACATGTACAATAATGATTAACAAAAAGGCTCTAGGGTTGGCTGTGCTCTGTATGGGTGTTTCATTTTTGTTTCATTCTCAGAGCATGAACGGGCAGAACGTTCGCTAAAAACAAATCTTGCCAAACACTAGGAGGATTTGGTGTTGGATGTTTTATCTGTGAGTGGGAGAATGAGGCAACCGGCCAAACACCCCTGACTGGAGATTAAAGACCAACTGCCTGCATTTCTTTTCTTTTCTTGTCACTAACACAGCAATCTCTAATTGACATGTGGATTAATACCCCATCCAAAAAGGCCAGGGCACATAGCTGTGAGCTCCAGATAGAAATCTGAGCTTCAGCTTTCCTAAACACGGCACATGACTTGGCATTAAGAACACAACTATATTTAGGCCCCAAAGAGGTAAAAGTGAACTACTACCAATAGTAGTAGTAATAATAATAATAACTTAATAATAATAACATTTTTTGCGAGGGAATTTGATGAATAAATTTACATTCACATTTATTCATTTGGCAGATGCTTTTATCCAAAGCAACTTACAAGCGAGGCAGAGTACAACACAATTAAAAAAACATAAGGAGTCAAACAATATTAGAAGCTCTACATGACCAGGTTTCAATGGTTGGCCAGAAAAGGTACAAGCTAGCTGGTAGAGATAACAAGTGCATTAAACCATTACATTACGTTTTCTTTTTTTTTTTTTTTTAATTGGGAAACGATTTTGAGACACAAGAAATTCCTTTAGGTGGTTGTGTTTCAGGCGCTCAAGTGAGAGCGGAAGAGCTGTGTCTTCAGGTGTTTCTTGAAGACAGACAGGGACTCAGCAATCAACACCAAAGGATTAAAGACTTCATATTAAGATTATTTCCCTTCCATAAACAGAATACTTTAGCATCTGAACCAATTTTTATGCCATAGGCAATAAAATGTAGGAGAAGGCATAATTCTTTCATATGCCCACCATTGTCATTATTTATTGCTCTGAAGCTACAAACAAAGTGCATAGCAGCAGAGGCAATTATCTGTCAGGTTGGATAATCACCAAACAGGTCCTCTGAATCAGTATGGCTCAGGGGACATAGGAAAACAAGCTCTTCAAATGTCAAGAGGATTGTTTCACAGTTTTCCTGTGTACCTATTAAAAAAGGCTAACCTTTAAAATGTATGTCACAGTTACATGCTTGTTTGTTTTATACTTCAAGCTTGCATGTGTTTTATGTAGTGACATTCTAAAGAGGGGGGAATTGCAGTCTCCAAAAATGAC
This sequence comes from Megalops cyprinoides, assembly GCF_013368585.1. Taxonomy (NCBI): domain Eukaryota; kingdom Metazoa; phylum Chordata; class Actinopteri; order Elopiformes; family Megalopidae; genus Megalops; species Megalops cyprinoides. The sequence goes on from NC_050598.1 coordinate 10,829,695, forward strand.
CTTAAAAGGCATTGAGGAAAGGGTTGGGCTGAAAAACGCTATACAGCTTAAGTGTCAAAAGAAAAGGAGAAAATTGAGCTGTGTGGGTGGAGCTAATGGTCTTTCTACATTGAGAGCATGGCTCCATTTGCTTCTCAGGCAGGGATTTCCCAGAACCCATTTTTAATTAATGAGCCCACGTAGAGTTTTTAAGAGGTTTTTTTCTGATGCAAAATATGAAAATGTCACACATGTATGCACATATGAACACAGTAAAAAACAAAAGCAACCGTATTAACAGTTAGCACACCTTGTGCCATGTGCTCTACAAGCCATGCCAGTGTGAACATGTGCTGGCTGAGTAATTAAATAAATAACTGGCCATGGCTCTCTGCCCATCACTTGCTTCATGAGTGGTGAAGTGAGCTGTGAGCGGAGTGGGCATAGTAGGTCACTCCGAGGGGACTCTCCAGCCCATAATGGTCCACTAACATCAAGCACAGTCAGATGCTTCCCTCTCTTGGTTTGACTCACTTGGTTTCACTTGAGGGAATCAGGGTGAGCCCTCTCCCTTAGCCTGGCAGCTACCCATTTACATAGAGTTGATTTGGCAACATTTACTTACATTGAAAGCAGGAATGTGGCAACACCAAAGTACCAGATATTGATGCTGTGAATTATGTTCCCTCACTGGACATCAAAAAAGCCTAGAACCAGACAGGGAAAAAAGCTGTAATGACCTGATCAACCGTAGGCTAATTAAATATAGTCATAAATGCAGAGGTGATGAATAGTGCTGATTGCAGCCTGTATTGTTTCCTGCTTCACATATACAAGTTCTGCCTTGTGGTCACAGTTGACTTTTCTGAGAATGCGACATGTGGCATGCCATCCCAAGCCCTTAGAGTGAATCAGCTGGAACAAAGACTCCCCAATGGCGAGAGTCTCTCTTTTCCAGCACCAATGACTGCATACAGCATTATCTGCAGCAAGCAAAGAAAAATACCCAGATTCCACTTCTTTCCACTTCAGTTGCCAATACAGGAGAGGGAAATTGAGATGGGTACTTGATTTGTTAGGAAGCGATGGGATAATGAGGCCTCAGAAACTCCACAGAGGTTGAGGCCACATTGAATTGTCAACTGCTTACTTGTCTGAACCAATCAAAAGCCTCTGATTTCCGCAACATAAAAGTAGGATTGGTTCAAATCAGCAAGTCACTGATAACACATGATGACTCATCCCATCTTTAGGGTTTAGAAGGTCCACATTCCCATCGCAATTACCAATATTGCCCAATCCGTTGTATCTGTCTCTTCCTCACGCTGAGTGGATAGGATTTGTATGAATGCTTAGGGGATTTCTTCCAGGTCTTATGACCTGCGGGGAGATGATATCTTCTTCTCAGAGGGATTTGTGTCCTTTACTTAGTTGTGAGTAAGCAGGCAGCCGAGGCACCATCAGAGCCAGCGGGTCTGGCACAAATTAAACGAGATAAATGTTATCCAAAATCTTTTCCCCTTCAAGCCCTCCTCCTCAAGTGCTCTCAAGCCTGTCTTTTGCAGTGTTCTCCATACTGTCTCAGCCTTTTGAAATTCATGAGCCTTTATGTGAGGGTCTGCATCAAAACCTGAACAAAGCACTTCTTCAGCAATGACAATTAGCTCAATGAAGGCTTTAATTAATCTGTCAACTTGTTTCCACTCCATTCAATTTTAATCCCATCGTGCTGTGAACATTTGAGAGGCATTGCCACTTCTTGCGTGAGGGCCTTCTTCCATTTCTCTGTAACTCTGTCTGACAGAAGCATATGCATTTTTACGCGCACACACACACACACATTCAGAAAGCAATGTTTCTATCATGAGTTTGTGAGAATGCCATAATAATGTAAGAATCAGAGGTGAAAGGAGGGAATAAGGACTCAAAGTCTAACAACTAACTGTTCCCAGTGTGTTTCACAGGAGTAGACACCCACAGAGCTGTGTTTATTCTCCTAGATCCTTCTATGTAAGGACTTTCCAGGAAGGCAAGTCTAATTTAATCTAAAAATAGATGTGGCAGTGGTCTCGGATTGAGAGCTCCACAAGGCCCTCTCTTCCATGTTCACAATTATAAAAGGATATCAGGAATTTTAACAGAAGGAGGAAAAAAGTCTCTTATGTGTTCTTTATTGATCAGCATCCTGTGTCATGTCTCTAGGGATACAGAGACAGAATATTAACTTAATAGTTAATATTAATAACTATTGGGGGGGGGGGGGGGGGGCAAATGAATTTAAGACATTCACAAAGCATAGTTAAATGAACCATAGCTGGGACAAACAGACCTTGCGAATCCTTAGCTGATCCTGGAAACCTGCTGAGCTGGCTGTGAGTCACAGAAGAGCCATGGCAAGAAAACTGATTGGAAATGTGAACTGACTTCTAAGCATTCCCACTTACTTTCATACCACAAACCGTCCATCCAAATAGGTTTGGAGAGAGTACTTTTAGACGGGGACTGTAAGAGTATTCATAAAATATACACTATTTTTTTCCTTCCAAGAACTGTTGCTACTTTACTCAGTAACCCAAATGGCTTTTTTTCATGTTTCTTATGCTGAAGCAGTAAATTTAGAAATGGGGAAGTTGACCATCGTATAGTGTATGCAAAGTCAAAATGCATTATGCTACTCTCTTGGGCACTGAAGCCCATTGTCAAGATAGCTTGCCAATGATTGAGCATTGTGCTCGTTGGCTTCTATGGATTGTGAAAAGAATAAGCTTGTAGGCTTTAGTTTAAGGAGTGGTGTGCTGGCATGGTGAGTGCTGCTGTCCTCACACTACTCCAGGGTTCAAATCAGACCCTGTGTTAAGTCTGACATGCAGTCTGGTTTCCTCCCACAGTCCAAAGACATGCTGCCGAGATGAACTGGCATCTCTAAACAGCAGTGAACTCATTGTTTGCCAGGTTTGGTTTCAGTTCACAACAACCAGAAAGCAAGATGGACTATTTTTTAACCTAGGAATAAAACAGGACATTATTAAAATCTAATTCTGCAGAGTAACAGTGCCCTTACATTCAAGCTAAATAGCTGTCTACAAAGCTTGTTGTGTTTTCCTCCTTCATATGCTAAGACTGGTGTCATGTAGATTGTCTGTAACAAATACACAGACAATAGCACATTAATATTGCTGTTACTGTTGTGATATTTAGCAGCCCACGTTAGTGTTATTTATAGCATTGCATAACTTATTATAACCATGCATAATGTATTATCTTTGCTGCAAATCCAGCTTTACTTATCTTTGCTGCAGTCTCCAGCTCATCCTAATCGGGATAACTTCACTCTGAATTCCCAGGTGTAACTTCATATCAATATGCAAACTTATATACTTTGTATGAAAAACCAAACCCATTTGTTTCATAAAAAATCTCTTACAAAGGTAATTTGGAAGTTGCTATGTTTAAAATGTCTGAGTCCATTCATTGCTAAAGTCACAGTGACTTCATGTCAGGGTAGTGTACTTCTTCTCTGATCACATCTTCATGACCACCTGAAGTTATTATTTTTGGAGGCAGACTTATTAAGAAATGATCAGGTGTCAAGTCCTTATGACTGTATTTTGTCATCCATCTTGACCTCAGATCAGTGAGCCAGTTATTGCCAGTTGCAGAAGTCAGCACTGTTCAACAGGAAGTAGGGGGAGATCTGCCAAGACTGAATTTTGGATGGATGGATAAGCAATCAAACTGTCATGAAATAGTGACATCTGGTTGTGATGAATAATGGAAGTAGTCATTGACTTTTGATCACAAAGTTTTCTCGATAGTTTCCTGAGCACTATTCAAAAAGACTGCAAAGCTAAAATTCCTGATTCCATCTAGTAATATAAACCACTATTCTATAACTCATCTCTGGTGCTGGCTCATTTCAAAAGTAGTTAATAAGTTATCAGAACCACAAATCATTAAAATAAGTTCCAGATAAATGTCACTCAATGCACAAAACACAGCCTGATCAAGGATATTTACTGCTGATCTAAATTGTTTATTTTATTTCATTTTTTCCCATTATGCAACCTTGTGTGGAATCATACATTAGGCTCATGTCATATCAAAAATTTCTTCACTTGTGAAGGAGAACTGTTGTGGCATGAATGCAATCCACAGATACACTCAGTTGACAGTAGAAAAAATTACCCTACAAAACACATATATTTACGTTTGCTTACACATTGAATTATACTTGTCGTAAACATTGCATTCTTACAATCTCTTTGTCCTATTATACTTACCATTACAGGTATTGACAGCACTAATTTGAAAACATCATCCCTGTACCACTTCTATTAGTTTCACTCTCTCCCACGTTTCACACTTAAATGTAACACAAAGATTGAAATGACTCATTCTTTTTTTATTTGCATGTGATGAAAAAACACAGGTCTAAGTTACATGAAGAAAAATTAGGAAACACTGGAATAGTGATTGCCCAGGTTATGTGAGGTAATGTCACTGAAATCAATCAGTGTAACTTGGTTTCACTTTGATATGAAAATGAGCTCTTGTAATTCAGTGTGTGACACTGGGGACTTCTTAAGAGAAAGATGCTGATTATTGGACAATTAAATTTGATTATATGGTGCACAGCAGTGTCAGTGCTGACACATAATTACAAATGTATGAGGTTTCTGGCATTTAACTAGCTAATGGTGGCAATGTTAGCAAACAAATCTCATGCAGAAAACAAAGATAATTTGTGAGATATTGCCATCGCTCATTGTAAGATACCACTACATTAATTTAATTAAGTGCATCTCTGTGTAAAATCTACAACAGCCAAAGGCTAAACCACTGTGTTGAATAAATAACACTGAAGAAAATGTTGTTAGCCTTTCTGAACTGAATAGAAAGTGTTTATGGACTAAAATGTATGTTACAGTTGTAACAGTTTCCGTTGCTTCAACCCATATTTCTTATAATGAAATGTGTGTGAGTGTGTTTTCAGCACAGTCTATGCTTTCTGGTGAATGCCAATATGCTCATCACCTGTTGTGACACACTGATGAGTATGAAAATTGAATGCAGTATTCCCTTTTGGGCAGGTATTGATGGCATGAATAATGCAAGGCTTTAAAAAATTTCACTTCCCCCTATGGAAAAAGTCCTCATTAAGACTACCTCCAGAAATTCAAAGACACATCGCAATTATTACAATTATCTAGAGAATAATATGCGTATGGTAAATCTGTGACCTATTTTGCCTTGCAAGGGAATGGTTCTCATTTTAATGAAAATCAGGTATTTGGCACAGGATAGAAATGCATCTAGACCTCTGGGACATAGATCTGCGACAAGATTTTAAGATTTTTACTTAAGCTAAGCTTCACCCCCAGAGACAGACCAACCTGTTGCTAGGTGAGAGAGGGAATGTGGATGCAAAGGGACCGTGGGTGACAGAGCTGTCATCCTCAGATCATGTACCCCAGCTGCCTCTGCAAAGGCAGGGATGCTTTTCACACAATTCATTTCTGCAGAAAAGAAATTGAGGATAATGGGGTAGGTTTTAAGCTTAAGCTACAGTCACGAACAGAGGATATGCACCAAAGGTAGGCCACCATGATTACATTCCAAAACATATCTTCACTTCAGTCTTTGGAGATATTAACTAGTACTAATGGATGTATGGTGTCATGGCCTACAAATACATTACATCTGAGGCTGCCTCTGCTGTGCACCCTTTATGTATAAATATATGGGTAGTAGTTCTTAAAAGCTATCATAAATTATTCAGAAGAAATAGTATGGTGTTAAAATTGAGATTTGTTTGAAAAGACTGCTAATGTGTGCAATTCCAGACCGGTTTTTTACCTTTACGAACTGCCAAAAATTAAGTCTACGCTGAAATATTTTTCAAAGGTTTGTTAACGATTCAGATTCAAATTGCTGCATGGAATAAGTGGTGGAACAAATTAACAAACAGAGTTGCACATCATCTATAAAATGTCAAATGGATTTGTGCGATCACACATCAAAAGAGTATGGGAAATGAACTGCCACCAATAAAGGATTAAAACTTTTTTTTCCAGCTTTTACAATAACATCATCTTTCCAGAACTTACTCCTTTGGTATTTGGCTAAACTTCTGGGTTACATAGACAAGAAAAGCTTGTTAACACCATGAGCTCTTTGTCACTGTAATTAAGCTGATAACCCTTTCATTAAAAGGGGAACGGGGTGTTCCAGAGAAGTTGACCAAGCTTGAAAGTGATGGCCAAAGAGTAATTGCAGCAGGAAGTTAGCTCTCTTTGTCAAAGAGTCCAATTGTGCCTCTCTTTAGCAATCTGTCTTTTGTACCGTGTAATGCACTTTTATCCCCCTTCAGACAAGAATACCTTTTCAACTCTCTTTCTGATTTACCTAGAGAGCAACTGCAATGCATGAAAATGTATGAACTGAGTCAGCCTCTGAAACACTCCCGAGAAAGCATCCCACTTCATATTTATAACACACAATATTTGTTTTATTAAAGGGGAACCCTAGTCCAAATCTATAACTTTGCCTAATTTACGATGTGTGAATGTGTGTGAAGTTATTCCTTACATTGAAAAAAAAAAGAGAGAAAAATTTGATGACTTCAGTGCATGCCCACAGCCCAACAACATTGTATCAGTAGCACCCTCCACACATGCCTGGAAGTCAGTCAGTCTGCCTGCCTGAAATCTAAACAAATCCTTTCTCCCATTGCTTAAGTACACAGAGAATGGTATAATGTGATTTCTGTCACATTTTTCAGCCTGGGAAATTTGCTTTTCTAAAAAGCCTTTTGGCAGCTGTTTTCTTTTTCTTTTCTTTTTTTTTTTAAAGCTTTGGAGAGCATTTTACAATCATATTACTTTCTGGACTGTATTTTTTAACTTACAAACTTACTTCTAAATTGTTCAACTTTCTTAAAACTCTTTCCTAAAGATGTAATTGTCCTCTATACAGATATTTCTACTTCTTTTCTATTTCTACTTAGTTTTAAAATGTGTATATTACATTTCAAAAGGAATTGTTTTCAATTTATACTGTCTTTCAGTCATAGTTCCACTATCTAAAAGCTGCTTACAATTTATACTGCTTAGACTCTCTTTCTTTCTTTTGAAGTAACACATGGGCATGGGCACAAAGAGGTAGACTTAATGGAGCATCAGGGGGTTGTATGCAGAGAATAAAGCTATTTGTTATGTTCTTGATGAAACTGGTACTCTCCTGTCAATACAGAATGACTGTAAATTCCAAATTTTAATATAACTTTGAAATTAGGGTATCTGAAGTTTGGTTTACTGAGGTCCCAATACACTGTACAAATAAAGCAACCAAGAAATGACTTTTGTCCATTTTTAGAACTTTTTTCACTGTTGTCAGCAAGGCTAGATTTAATGCCAACGGACATTTTTAGATATTGCACAATTTCCTATGCCAATACACAATACAATGTAGGAATTCTATAAGGGAAAGAGACAAGACTTTTATTATCATTTTATGTCATACTAAATACATAAATGAAACCTACTTCTGGGAAAGTAGTTGTTTTATTTTTATCACAAACAGCCAACATAGCATAAATGTAACTTAAACCACTGAATAAATGGTAGTAATACATAAATAAATGATCATACCTCTACAATGTAAAGGTAAGGCTTGATATTAAATACCATTAAACCAGCCAAGAAATTATACAAAGATGTCCTCCATTCAGTTGGCATTTGTCTATATTTATTGAACTAATCTATGCATCAACACCAACCCCACCAATCAACATTAGCTCAGCTGACTATATTCTCTTATACTCACAGCAGCCACACACAACACTACTGCTAATTCACAAACTCATTAACAGCTACAGAAAAATGCATATTTATAAAATCAACCTCTCCTAATCTGAATTGCCACCCTAAATATGTTTAACTGGGGTTTATACCAACTTGACTTAGTACCTGTCCTAAAACCAGAGCTGTTAATGACAGATTGAAAGGTTTCAAGCTTTAAAAAAATCTTTCTTAAAATCTTGCCCAAACTTTCTTACTTTATTTTCAAAGTTTACAATACTCCTCCAAACCAACTGGTTCACCAAATCTCACAGAATCTAAACTGTCAAAAACATTATGCTCCAGGAGCTCTTGACTCTCCTGCCCGTTGTCTCTCTTTCCAACTCCGGTTTATGACCTAAATGGCTACATGAAGATCCAAACACCACTCCTGCCCAGATGAACACCAAAAGACCTGTATGTTCTCCCATGTGTTACTTTTTCTCAGCAACAAAATAAAGAACTTCAAAGTCACAAGAACCCCTGTGTTCCAGACACCATTTTGGTAGAAACCAATAAGATAATTAAACATTATTTCTCACCGTGCATTTCATTTTCTGTCTGGCGCAACCCCAAATTCAAAATTGATGACATGCCTTTAATCTGCCAGTCACAGTTTCAAAAGGGAATTGCAAATCTAGAGCATCTATTCAGCAATGGCAGTCTCCGTTTATTCTGAAAACTCTTTTTCTCAAGGAAATTCTTGACTTAGAAACAAATGAATATCACCACTGACAAATATACAGATGCCCTTCAGCACCTCTCACCTTTAAAACAGCATGAAAGAAATATCCACCACATTCTCTCAACCACAGTACCCCCCCCCAAATGTGTACCTATCTACTTTGCATCTTTTCCAAGTAAATTCTTTCACTACGTTAGTCTTTATTCAGATTTTACTTTCCTAGTCACGGCCAGAAAAGATAACTTTGCTAACCTGTTTTATGTCCATAACCGTTTGATATAATTTCATTATTGACTATATGCCACTTGAATGATTCACAGTGACAGGAGCACATCACCACTTTCCCTACCACAAATACAACCTGTACCTAAGATCTGCATGCCTCTGTGTGCCTCTTTGCAGATGAGCCAGTTTTGTGCCTTTAGTGTGGCCACAGTTCTTCTTTGTCTCCTCTTTACACTGTCTTTCAGGGTCATAACTGTCTCAGACATGTTTCCACGGATTGAAGTGCCAGGAGGATGATGCCAAGAGAGGACACTTTCACATCATTTTACTTTTGAAAGCACCTAAAAATAGTTCACGTGTATTTAGGTCTGGAAATGCAGAAGGCATCCCGAAGCTGGGATTGCAGTGATAGGATTAGTGAAAGGAAATATACAATTATGAAATTTATAAAATTTACAAAATGTTATTAAATTCATGACTTTATGCAAACATACCTTGTTTCATATGAAAACACTGCTTTTAGCTTAGCCTTTTTGTATCACCGTAACAAAAAGGATGAAGAAAAATGCACAAAGTCAAGTTTAACTTTACAACACTTTTAGAACTATTTACCCAAACAAGAAGTTAATCAGTATTATTTTGCTAAATGTCTGTGAACTTACCACTTTAGCCTGTGAATTTAAGGGAAAATAATTCTAATGTTCCTTACCTGGTACCATGCACCATATCACATATGGAAAAAATGGTGAAAATACCTCATGGCAAAACTACCTAGCTAGTTAGATTAGTTACAAAATCATACATGTTATAAGCAAACAAAAGTGATCAATGAAAGTGCATGACATTTTCCAAAACTTTCTGCCACCATTATCAATATTACTTTCATTTGCTGATATTAGATATTAATTCATATCAGTTTTGCAACTAGTTTTGTAACTAGCTAGGTAGTTTTGAGCTAGTTAGCTAGACAGTTTGCCATTAGCTAGAATATTCTGTTAAACACATTCTAGCTTGCTATAATTAACAGGGGTTGTAAATGGATATTGTAGCTCAGAAAATGATGTTATTATTTTAGTATTTAAACAGAGCCCTTCCCTGCTGATGCTATCTAGGTGCATGAAAGACAGCTAGCTAGCTGCATTGCTTCACATTAGTAATTCTCTTACATTACTTGCACAAGTATTATTTTCTATTTTCTGGAAATTAACACAGCAAGCTTTTGAATACAGGGACTGAAAAAAAAAACACAAATTGACATATAGCTCAGAAGTGCCCTCGACCTGCATTTCCATACATTATTGTCAATTACCATGGGCATTCTGGTGACTTGCAAGCCCCTGCAAAGGCTTGCCACGCAACAAAATTACTACTAGTGCTGTAGTAGAACAATAGAATATATCAGGACGGCGGTATGTACGTTGACATTTTCATGTGTAGATTATTTCAGTGATCAGACCCAGATACACTTTACATCGTCAAGCATCTTCCTCTTAGTCCAGTGACTCATTTCAGATCCTTTCAGTGATGCTGCCACCACTGTGGTGTTGTGAAGTCACAGACTGGCCTGGTTGCATAAGACCATTTCAATGGCTCTAGCGCCACCCTTTCCCTCATTGCACAAAGCAGTGCCTGAGGCCAATCGTTCACCTTGACTCTGGGTCACCAGTGAAATCTCCCTTCGTCAGAGGCTCAGTTCTGAAGGAAGTCTGTGCCATTACGCTTTAAGACCGACTGTCCCAAGTGCTGTTCAGCATGAGGAAATTGATGTTTTCTCCCATCCTTTTTTGTCTTTTGAAATATGCTTTGTGAATGTTATAATCAGAGTTTGAAAACGAAACTTCTAATAGGGTTCGGTTTGCCCACCGGTTCTTTTTTTACCCACATTTAATACATGCTATTAATCTGTCTGACTCATTATGGCCTTGTGTGTATTTATTCCCTCTCTTGTGAGGAAATCCAAAAAAATATCTGCCTCTGTGTCCAGGCTGTAGTAAGTGGAGCCCTGGCGCTGTACACTAAAATACACTACTATCTTTCTCTTGCCACTTCAGTGGTCACCGATTTCACACATGAGCTGCCTAAAATCGCACTGGGTTGAATGACATCACCTGGATGAATGAACTGATAACACTCCCATGCTTTTACAGTTTACCAAATTCTATCACCATGAGAAGGCCTCTGATTACACAGAAAAATGACCCTTTTATTTTATCGCTGCCTGTTCAATTCAGAACCCTCATCAGAGAATCACTCCAAGAGTGTGTTCCAGAATGTTAGGGAAAGCCATGCATCGGCCGTGATATCTTTCCTGTGACATCTGCAAGAAATGTCTACAGTCCGGAAATTAAAGGTACAGAAAACAATAGATACGCTTCCATGATTGCTAGGGAGCTGTTTTCAAGAGCTGTGTCAGTTGTTCTTTTTGTGCATTTTTTTTTTACAGGCTATGATGTCAGGAGAGCCTGAATCAGCTATAATGACAAAATGCGACAGTCAGTGGCTGCACATTTTTTTTCCAGTGAGCTCTTGTGCCAGGTTCGCTTAGCTTCTCCTGTTTGTGAAAAATGGATGAAAAGCTCTGTATTTGTGTGTAATCCTCCCAAGGCTAGGAAGAGCAAGGAGTTAAATTAACTTGCTAAAAACATTGTGTTGGGTCATTTCTCAGGTTGAAACGGATTGCCATTGATCTCTATAACAGGATGAGGTCTTACATAAAGAATCTTGAGTGCACCGTGGAAAAATGTACACATACTTTTATTCTTCAAATGGTATAAGGGCACATTTTTACAACTGTAAACCAGGTACTTTAGTCACAATGTCCAAGGTTAATCTTTGCCCACTGATTACAGCTGTTGCACATGTATGTCAGGTATTAGTTGTTAATCAAAGGAATACCTTGCCTGTTATACAAACTCACACTTCAAAACAGCACATACAGTTTGCTACACATATTTAAGGATTTCCAGATGCAAAGCACTTGTGTTCACATCTACATTTTTAACATTGTACAATACTCAATTATTTCATGTAACAGCGAAATTATGTTGAATGTTGAGGTAGGGATGCCACCAAAAATGTAGTCATCTAGTAATACTAACTGTAAGTTCAAAGTTCTGAAATATAATAGTAAAGGACTTGTTACACTCAGGATCAAAAAAAAATAATAATAAAATAAAAACATTTTATTAGTACTGCAATACCAATGCTAACCACACGCATTTTCTTTGTTTCTTGATCCTGAAGTGGCTGTCTGTACTGCTGGAGCTCAATTTCCACTGAATTCTAATTAATAACATTTCCTTCCCTGGAGTGCACAGGCACAGTGACACTGGAGAAGTCACCAACAGCACAAGCCATTTTCGACAAGTGACACTCAATGGCACATTTGCCGCAGACAACACTGCGATTGTTTATAGAACCAATTTCCCCAAGAGATGCATGCCTCCTCCCCTTCCAAGAGAGCTGCATGTGCAAACATTAAATTCCAAACATTAAACAAACCTTCAAATTCTGGTCCCACAGCATAGTTAAAACTCAAAAAACCTAGAACCCATGATTCTTTTCCGGTGTTGTTAAGGAGTTGTCTACACATGGACACATACTGAGCAGGGCTCTACAGAAAAGGGCCCAAACATCAACCGCTTTTGTCACAGTCAGGAAAAACAGACTGCATTATATGCGGCTTCTATCTATCTATTCAATATTCAGTAGACTTGTTGACCTACACTGATCTCTCCAGTAACTTTGCCTTGAAACATTTTCAAAGCAAAGTATACCTGACCCCAGTTCCATATGCACTCATTTTGTACAGACTGTTGGTTTAAGGCTGTGAAAAAAAGAAAAAAATCTGAGGATATTGTGGTATGTTTCAAACCAATAAGGGTACCTTATTGGATAGGCTTTAACACTCTACTATTCCAAGTAGGCAATAATAAAATGAGCAAAACATAATAAAAATAAAGATTATTGTACTAATGTGTTTTACACTTGGCTTCTTTCTATCTCTGGATAGAAACATGTTTGCTGCATGTTGGTAAAGTGGAAATGTCAGAAATTGATATGATACAAAATGACGGAAGCTGGCTATCTCTGAAGACCAAACATTAAACATTTTTGACACTGTGGGGAAGGCAACATTTCTTGGACTTAAAATTCTTTTACAGTTTCGCCCCAGAAGAAGAGAAAGCACATGAGCCTCACTCGATGTTCAGTTTAGGGGAAAGAAAAAAGGGAGGGTAGCTTTGGTACATAATAATGTTCACAGAGCATGTCTGAGTCAAACTTGCATGGGGTATTTTAGTCATGCTATTCAAGTTGCAAACAACATCAAAGCCCAAGTGAGAAGAACAAAATTTAAAGGCCAGAAAGTGTATTTGGATTATTTTTCTCTTGCTCTCAAGTCACTGGAGTATGCAGTAGCATATACCTATCAGCTCACATCTTTTCTTTATTCAGGCATCACAACTCCATCTATTCTCATTTTTGTGGGGATACCAGAATTGGTTTCAAAATGCTGTCACAGAACTCCCTTTATCAGACTAGCTTTAGCTAAATCCCTCAAATGACATTCAGGAAAGCCTACAGTGCCGATACATAATACAGTCTGTGGGTAAGCCCCAGGTACAGAAGCAGGCTTAGAGCCTCAGATTGGGTGTCTCCCTCTCAGATTGCCATTTCCATACCACTACCTCTGAATAATTCCATGCAGCCTTCCTTAACAACTATAGTACAATTTGAGGGACAACTGTGTACTCAGCACAGCAAATGTTATAAACTTGGTCATAAATCAATACTTAATTAATGCAGGCTTCAAAAGATAGATGAATGTATAACCTAACTGGCCTCTCTAGCCAACATATGCAACGTTCCCTCTAGACAACTCAATACTCAAAATGTCCTATGTATTTGAAGTAGTTGACCATGTAGCACAGACACATTTAGATTCTCAAATAATGTATACTGTCTTATTCAAGCAATGAAGGTAGTTTGACTTGAATTTGAAAGGCGTTGACTTCATTGCCAATACATGGCTTGCGTTACATAATGTAAGTACATTTCAAATTGGACACTGTGGCGCTAGATGTCTCCTCCCATGCAAACATCCAAGAACTAATGAACATCTGACTGAAGACAGCATACAAAGAAAAGGAAATGGACGGAGAGAGGTTCATACCTTTCGTGTACAAACGGGCTATGTCAAAGTGAGTTAGTGAACACAGGACCCATGGGCTTCCCAAGTGTAGGAGCTCACAAGACAATGAGGGGCTTATGGGAATCGCTCAGGTGTCCGTTTCCCCACTCCATCGGCGGGGACCAGCTGTAACAAATCCTACTCCTCGCACTGCACCTGATCCTAACCAAGCGTTCCTCTGATGAATCCTCCAACAACCAGCCTTGCTCCCCCCCCCCCCGAACCTGACACTGGGAATTCTGATGCGTCGCCAGCTGCCACAAATATTTTCACGCCATCTCTGATAATGTGTGCTAGTTCAGCCTCCTGAACGTTCTGTCCGGGTTACATTGAATCCTGTTTTTCTTTTCCTTTTTCCTGTTTCAAGTTTTTTTATCTTCAGGTCCCCACACTTGGTTTAAAAGTAAATTCAAGGTAAACAAAAAAACACAGACAGGCAATTCGGTAACAGAGTAAAAAATACAATGATAATGTTAAAAATTAATTTTTACCTCAACCATATTTGCAATCATATTTAGTCCAAATAAATGCAATCCTATATAGTTATATGTATTGAGACAGAGTGAAAAACATGGCTTTTGTTATTACTGTGAGGCATACATAATGCAGTATATATCATATATACTCTTCATCTTTTAACTTCTGATGCAATATTTTTCAGCTTCCAAGGTCACATTACAGTTAAATGAATAAATACATTTTTATATTAAATATATATATATATAATATATATATACCCTTTTTTTCAAGCCTATAATGAAACTGGAAGCTGAACAATTCAGTATAAGTCAGAAGTTTAAAACAGCAAAAGTTTAGTTATTGTTTTTGAAAAAGGTTCATTTAAGATGACAGCTGGATACAGCCAATGTCATTCAGTTTGTAGTGATGCAAATGTAACTGCTTATGGGTGGTTACAGTGTACTTCTTCAGTCCAGACTGACAGTGATTTTGGTGATTATCATTAGCAAAACTGGGAATGAATTGAGCTGTTTTATGTTATATTTTAATGGAATGTAGAAATAAATACAAAAATAAATGAAACATATTGCAATGCACAGCAAATTATCCCAAAATAATGGCAAATTAACTGTATGTATATAAAGCATTATTGACTTAACTACATTGCTATATCTGCTAATTTACTTTCAGGTAACCCTTTTTAAAAGGGTTTCCAACATCAATGTACCTCAATGTACCTCTGCACATGCACATTGGTCACTTTGTTTTCGTTTCTTTTAACTTTTTAATTATTTACTCAAATTTTAATTCATTTTAATTGTAGAGAACGTTTTGCAGACGTTTTCAAGATAAAGTGCCTCCTTTTTAAACATTCTTGTTTTCTGACTTAAGAATACTACACAGAACTTAAGGTCCTCAGTGAAGTTCAATTTTTAAATTCCACGTTTGTTGGTAGAGTAATGTTCAAGTCACGTGTGCATTGATTTCCTTTTTTGAATATAAATACTTTTTTAGCCAAGTCTAACTGGTTCATATGAAGGACTTCCAGCAGAAGTCTTACTTATGTTGTGTGTTGCCCATTTTGGGTAATGGGGTTTATCTTCTCCAAAGACAGGTCAGCCTCGCTGTCCAGGTTGCCTGACACGGCAGGAGACAGCTTCTCTAGAGTCTTAATCCCAATGTCCTCCTCCTTCTTTTGTGTTTCCTCCTCCTGGCTGAGGATGGTGTGAGGAATCATGTAGGAAACGTTCCCCTCTTTGGGGATGAACCCTTTGGGCTGATAGTGGAACGACTGAGGCGGGGCTCCATTGTTGTTGATGCTCACTATCTCTATGGCATTGCTTCCAGGGCAGAGTCTGTGACAGCCCAAGAGGATGGAGAAGGCTTTGCGGAAGTCTGCATTGAAGGCATATATGATGGGGTTGAGCGAGGAGTTAGCCCAGCCGAACCACACAAAGACATCAAAGGTGGTGGAGCTGATGCATGGGAAGTCTGCGTTCCCGTCAGCCAGAGTCTGCTCACAGAAGGGTACCATGCAGTTAAGGATAAAGAAGGGCAGCCAGCAGCACACAAACACCCCCATTATTACAGACAGGGTTTTTAAGACTTTGGTTTCTCTTTTGAAGGACATCTTGAAGGAGCTCTCCGATTCCATGTTGGAGCTGTTCCCCATGCTGTTGTGCCGGTTCTTGGCACTCTCCGCAGCTCTCTCCAGGGCGGAAATCCGCCTGATTTGTTTCTGGGCTATTCTGTATATCCGAGTGTACGTGACTATCATGATGGCCACAGGAATGTAAAAGCTAATGAGAGAGGATGAGATGGCATAAGTCCTGTTGAGGCTGGAGTCACAGTTGTCCGTTAGTGGATCCCCATAAGTGCTGTTTCCGTCAGAGTAGCCGGTGGTCTGAGCTTTATGCCAGTTCAGCTGCACAGGGATGAAGGAGATGAGCACGGACAGGGTCCAGGCCACGCTGATCATCACAAACGCCACCTTGGGCGTCATCTTCCTCTCATAGCGGAACGGGCTGGATATGGCCCAGTACCTGTCCACGCTGATGATGCACAGGTTCAAGATGGACGCCGTGGAGCACATGATGTCGAACGCCACCCAGACGTTGCAGAAGGAGCCGAAAGGCCAGAAGCCGGCGATCTCCGTCACGGCCTTCCAGGGCATCACCAGGATGGCCACCAGCAGGTCGGAGACGGCCAGCGAGATGACGAAGAAGTTGGTGACCTTGGAGCGGAGGTGGCGGAACTTGGTGACAGCAGCGCAGACCAGCGTGTTCCCGAGAAGGGTGGAGAGGATGAGCAGCGACAGGAAGCAGCCGGTCAGAACGCGCGTGGACGAGTCCTTCTCTGATATACCACTGTCGAGAACTGTCGAGAAGTTCAAATCCATCGTTTCAGCTCCTGGAAGCAGAGATCACCTCATAATCTCAATCGACAGGAGTGAATGGAGTCTAACAGAAAACTGTGCTGGAGCAACAGGGCTGGTGACCGGCTGGCTCCGAGGCTCTGTCGCCTTCCTTCCATGGCAGCACAGCAATCAATTGAAAAATCTCTGTTATCAATTTTTCAAAATATTGTTGTCAGCTATTAAAAAAAGAAATTCAAGCATTTGCTTCATGGAGATAATCATTCTACTTTCAAAGCCACATTTCATAAATTCCAAATTTTAGCTTGTTGGATGTTATATTATTCTTCGTTTTATATCTATTTACTTCTGCTTTTCTGGTTGATGAGGTTATCATCCAACAGAACGAAATATCACACAGCTTTCAGCACATCCACGCCAACGTGTTAAAAAGTGACTGAGGCGATCATTAGCCTTATATATGCTGTAACTTCACAGAAATAGTGTATTGATCTTATTTGCACTGCGTTTATCTGATTTGTTCCTGTTAATGACCGCCGAGGCGTGTCTGTGTGATCACGTTCCCGTTCTCACTGATGCTCTGTCCAGGACACAAACACTCGCCTGCACTCCTTCAGGGCGCGGACATGGTGGGTTTAGTTTCTGGGTCACTGCTGGAAATACGCGCACAATCCCCATTCGCTACTTCTGTTCGTATCTTTAAAATAATAAGACATAAAAGTAATATTCAGTACAGCCAGGCGACTTTGTTTTTGATCATCGTTCCATACTATTTTTAAGAATCCACGAAGTAATGTGTTCATCTTTACACAACAGTGTTGCCTAACCTGCCAATCCACGCAGGTGCATGATAACGAACACTATAAAGTAAAATTAATTTTCGTCTTCCTACATTTGTTTACATATTGTTTAAATATTGTTACAAAATATACTTTTACTTAACGACTTCATCCCTGCCATGTTCAAATGTATACTCTTTGTTGACAATGTAAGGTTACACAGATCTGCGCAGCAATAATAATAAAAAAAAGACTTAATATATTAAAACTGTGCCTATGTCACTTCTGTCTATAAACCTTACATAAACGCCTTTAAATACACTGACAGTCATAAAGCTCTTTCAACACTAGCCTACTCGTTATTCGACAAGTTGTTACACAGCAATGCTGATCTTTTAGGCTAAGGCGAATTGATGTCGTCCGATTATATCTATTCCATGCAGCTGTCCATATTTTAACTCACCTGTCCAATTTTTAAAATGAAACAGGTCATGAAGATGTTGATTTCCCAACAGTGAGTCATAGAACTCGTTTAAGAGCGCTGCATGATCCGTTCTGTTCCTTTTTTTTTCTGAAATTTAAGGTCCAGCATTCATTTGTTCTTCTTTGATAATTCCAACAGAAGCGCAGAGTCCTTCGCAGCTGCGCCCGGGTGTTACGGCACAGGGAGATCCCTTACCGCGCTGCTTCATTATTTTTCAATAATTGGATTAACTTCCGAATCGCATTTGTTTTCTGAGAGTTACTCCCTTCCTGACACAGGCAAATGGACACGACTCTGCACTGAAATAATTACATGGGGAAGAGAATAGTTGAAGTCTCCCTTGGTCGGTGTCGTATTCGATACACTGTTGTTTCCCTCAATACCTCCAAAAAGCCTTAACAACCAAATAAATCCAGCATTTCGCCAAGTTTTCCCGGTGTCCCGGATTCCAGCTTTGAGATAACTGTTCGACATGCTTCTTCTCTCTTCCAAGTTACACTACATTACAGACATAGGTCCTCCAAGCACCCAGCTTCCCAGTTCACACTGACGTCTTCATAAAATGTATCAAAGAGCTAAGCAGAATGCTGAGCCTTTGAGCTGTTTTCCAATGCGTCCTTTCCATGCAGCATTAACTAGGAAAATTTGTGCACCACTTTACATTTTTTCTTTGTTATGATATTTCAAAGCAGTTTCTTTTTATCTGGTTTAAAACTACAGTAATCACAAAGTGTCTGCCACTGGGCGTAAATTTCGAATAACTGACTCAGCATCGCTGCACCATCATTCAGTTTGGAACTCATTTTTTTTTTTCTAAGAATGTCCTTAGAAACCTACTGACGATCGTAGGACAGATATGTAATCAGTTAATGTTGTAATGTCTGCAGGTTGGCAATGGGATGACAGGTATCTCGACATGACTTCATCTGATGAAAATGGGTTATCGACTGGACACCCCTCGCTTATCACGTATCACTTTCAGGGGCCATTTGAAGTTATACGCTTTTTCTTAAGGTGAAAGTTTTTCGACAATATATATTGGTTACTTCAATAAATATAGCTGGAACACATATATACGCACGCACAGGCGCCTTATACAGTGCATATTTAGTCGCAAAATAAAGCAAATATAAATTGAGATTCATATGTTGTCAACGTTATTTACTGCAGATGGGAAATTGTGAATTAGTTCAACGAGGCCACCTAATGGAAGCTGGGGAAACAAATCTTTGAGAAATAAAAAATAACAGTAACGTTCGCTGAATCACAGCATTTACTGAAATGTTGGTTATTTGTGTTGTTTCAGTTAAAATTCACACAAACCAATGAAAGTCAAACGTGCAGGTGCTATGGCTCCTTGCCTTGGTAGCTTGTGACACCTCACTGTGACTTCCCAATTTGTACTTTTTGCAAAGTGAAAATTACTTCAGATTTGCTTGCAGAGATTATTTTATTTTTTTTTATTTGTTTATTTTGACAAGTGATCCATTTATTATTATAATATATTAATTATATTCCACCAATCTTCAGCACTATTCAAAGGACAAACCATAAGGACTTTTTGTCTAATGCAACATTTGTGATGTGTTCATTGGAAAACTGTCAAACATAAAATGTAGCATTTATCCAGTGTTCCATTTTTATTGGTGGTAATTTCTGCTATTAAGTGTGTGAAAATGTTGGCTGCACTGAGACAATCAGATGCCAGAGACATGGTGATATAGTCATACTTGGTCATGGTCATGTGACCATACTAACCTTGAGTCCATGCTTAGGCTGCATTACATTGCAATGAAGTGCCCGTTTTCAAAATAGTCAAGTGAGACAGGATTTTGACAGGAACATATTCTGAATGGATTAGCATCTGCTGGTGAACTAATGTTTAAATGTCATGAGTTGGAGGTGTTCCAGTCGATGAGTTAATTGTCTTGTAAATATGAGTAGTTTCTGAAACTACTCCTATCTCCTCTATATGTGTTGGCATCTCTGATTTAAACTGAAAGACACGAGAAGGTAGAGCAAGAAATCTGTGAGTCATTGTTCCCATTTTGAGCCTAGGTCCTTACCCTTGCCCTGTACCAACCAAGGGTGGCACAGTGGCAACAGAACTGCACTGTCAACCTGAAGTCTACACTTTTGAATCCTGACTGGGCACTGGGGCACTGCTGTTTTAGCTTTGAGCTAAGTAGAACCTAATAGAGAACAACATGATTATGAAGCTGTGCCTGTGCAGATGAGCACAATCTGATGCAACTCACATAAATAGACTTTGAAATAGATTTGAATAGGAGGTAAATCAGTCTGAATCATTTTATTGTGGTTCAGGAATCTTGAGTTCTTCATGTGCCACTTGTTATTAAGCTTAGAATGTGCTTGTATTAAAAAAGGGATTCCTTTAGAAAAAAAAAAGCATGCAAAATTTTTTAAACATGCTTTATAAGTCGTTGGTTTAACTCATGCTATGGTCACACGTACATTCTGTAATAGTCTGTAAATGTCGACCTGTATAAATCTGTAATGTGTAACGTGTAATAAATAAAAAATAAAAACAGTACGTAAACTCTGTAATCACCCTGGGTAAGACCATCTGCTAAGCAAATTAATAACGTATGAAGTTTGCCATAGCTTGCTGCAATGGTCTTCAACTTCAGGATGGAAAAGCAGAACTACTGATTTTTTTCTTGAGGATGCAAATCATACAGCTCTGCTCCGATTTTGGGTGAATTGGATCCAATTTCAAAGGGTCTGTTAGAGAGTTAGTTGAATGGTTCCTGAAAATGTCACTTAAGTTCTCTGGATATACAGAGAATTCATAAATGTACTTACACAAAACTGACCAATTAATCATTTAGTAAGAGGAGAGCTATGTGTTTTACCAGCATGTACAGCAGATATCCTGGAACAAGAAGCTAACTTTTTTTGAAATTCATTTATTTAATTCATGGCTCGCTTTAGAATGCAGGCAGTAAACCTAAATCTCAGCGTGGCACTTACAGTATGGCAGAGGAGACGAGGAACCTGGATTCCCCTTAGGTCTTTCGCGGTATAAGCCACTTATCTCGTTGTGTGTGTCCTCCTGGAAATTGCAAACCCCAGACTTTCTTTTGGGGAGGGGGAGCTTTAATGGACAGGCCAAACGCACTCAGGTTATTTTCATTGAGGAGACAGTGGCTGCATGCCAGAGGTTGGGGATCCAGCTGTGTTTTAAACAGACTGGAGGAGACCATTCTCAATGTAGACCTTAGCAGACCTTGGTCTACTAATGCCAGGTTTCCCAAAGTGTGGTGCACGCATCCCACTGCCTCTGGGGGGTGCGCAAGACAAAAAATTTTAATGGCGGAAATTAAAAATAATAATTTTTAAAAATCTAAAATAAACTGTTTGAAGTGGAGTTTTTTTGTTTGGATGCACTTAAAAATATCATAAAATATCAATGTACTATAGTCTACAGTACAGGGAAAAATGGAGCGGGAACAGGAGGAGAGTGAGGAGAGAGAGACTGAAAAGGAGGATCGGGGAGGAGAGCACAGCAGAGGCCCATCATCAAGGCAAGGAGGCAAAAGAGGCAGGGAGAGTGAGCCACCACAACACACTAGGAAAAGGTGAAAATATGATGACAACTATTTGAGTTCAGGGTTCACTTGGACTGGTGACGCTGGTTATCAAAAGCCACAGCGCATAGTTTGTGGTGAAGTGATTGCTAACAGTTGTCTCAAGCCTGCTTATTTACGTTGCCACTTGCACACTAAACATGCCCATCTTAAAGAAAAGCTTGTTACCTTTTTCAAAACAAAATTGGAAGATCTAAAGTAGACATATCTATTTCTGTATGGCCCAAGTTTCCTCGCCACCTTCATACATTCTCTTTGTTTCACGGCTCATGCCCAGCACTATCACGCAAACATGTGAGGCCCCACCACAGCTAACCCTGAGTGGGCCCCTTTCCTGCAGCAGACAGATGAACTGATAATGAGAGACATGCATGTAGACATGCTAGTAGTGGGCATTTTACAGAACTGAATCATTCCTCTCAGATCAGTACAAAGTTCCAGATCACTGGCTCACTGATTCGTTCAGTTTTTCCAGTTGAGTGATGTAAATGATGACAGTAAGTAAAACAATTTATGATTAATTTGGGTCTTGCTTTCTCACTCACCACTTTGGAAGTACATGTAAATCCAAAATCTAATCTGAGTCTTTCGGTTCCTCTGATTCTTTCAGTACATTCTACAGCTCAGAGCATTTGGGGTTGCCTGACTGGTGACTCAAATTAACAAACCTTTTAGAAGAGTGAACTAATACATTCCATACACCAAAGATTTGTTGAAATACATGCCAATTAGTTGGATAATTTATTTTTGTTTCATCACAACAAAATAACATGGATTTTCATCTCCTTGCTATAATAGAGGTCCATTTTTGTGATCAAGCTATTTGACAGGTACAGAAGCTTTGCTGCAAATGGTACACATTCTGTAGAAATAATTGAGTGTCTTTCCTAAAGGAGAGCCAGGTTGTGATCTGTCATTCTCCTCTGTGTGAAGAACTCATACAAGAGGTGACCTACAGGCAAAATACTGGTGTTCCCATTCTGCTCATAAAATTACAAATCATTATTTAGAGCAATAGAAACATATCAATACTCAATATGCAATTTTAGTGACAGGCAAATAAGTCAGGCAGGTATATTTAACTATGATGATTATGTTTAATGCAGCAGCATTCGGAAGGCATTTTGTCCAATACCCCATGTGTGGCATTTATTTGTGTTTCCATATTACAGATCTAAAGACAAATACATGGAAAACAGTCAAATTACACCGATTTGATTTGAAATACAAATCCTCCAGAAATCATTCTCTCGGGCTGTTTTTTTCTAATACAAGCCTGCAACAAAGCAATTTTCGCATTGGTGTTTTGTTATGTCTGTCATAGCAACTCACGCTACGGGGAGGTTATTTCTGAGAGCACAGAGCGTTCTCATTAGTGATGATGAAGTTATTTATTTTCTGTTTTGTTTTGAGTCTCTTTGTTGCTCTCATGAGGATGAAAAAGAAACACTATTGTTAAACAAAAAAAATTCATATGGGAGGTATGGCATTCCCAATTTCATTTAACACCCAACAGAACACCTTTCAGAAGGTGATAATACACATTTACACCCCTGACATGAATCATAAGAAGTTGCACTTTTTCAGTTACCCTGCGATAATTCTTATGAATAGCTAATGTCAATGTTAGAGCAGGTGGCCCATTTGAAACATGTAATATTCATGATTTATCTTCATGAAATGTGCAGTATTCTGGAGTGATTATATGTGATGGGAAGGATAACAAAGCACCTGGCTTTCTCCCGGGCCATCTTAATGGGAGCTTTGTTCCAAGAGCAGTTCTTTCCTCCCCAAGCTTTGATATTTCTAATATCAGAACACACAAGGTGCAATGACAGGAACCATGGTAAGTGCCCAAATGCTCAAAGGGAAAATGAAATAATCAGATGTGATTTCCCCTCTAATTCGGAATGTGATGAAATGAAATAAGTAGCAGTGAAGCCTCTGAATGGCTGACATACCCTGCTCATCTTGTTCAATTCACAGCCTGTCACATAGAGGCACTGAATATGTAATGATGTCCTTGAAATCAACTGATGTAGGCTAAATATTGCTGTGGGCCTCTCTAGCCCATCATGTTCCTTTCCCTCTTTAATAGGTAAATCACCCTTTTGGGGGGGGTTGATCATTTATTCATTTGTTTCAATGTTTATAAGAGCCCATGTCTGAATACATCCAGTGTAGTGTTTACATGGTGTCATTAAATGCTTTGAATAATTTTGCTTCATCAGTATGACACGATCTTGACTAGTCACTTTTATTTTACCATACACGATTATGCTAATGTACTGTTTTGATATGGTAAAGCCATATCCCACGTATTGTGCTCTCCACTGCCCCCTTCGACTTCGAGCTCATGCATAATAACTTCATGTTGGAGCATCAGTGTAGCATAGTGGTAAGGAGCGCTTGTAACCAAAAGGTTGCTGGTTCCATTCCCCGCTGGGGTGTTACTGCTATGTAACTCAGTCTAGATAAGAGTGTCTGCTAAATAACAATAAAGTAATGTAGTGTTGGTCTTATATCCTTGGATTTGTTTTTTACTGGAGGTCCATTTGTCCACAAGAGAACCAAAAAACATCACTATCACAGCAAGTATGGAGTTTTACGGTGCCAACAATTTTTTGTTCACAATAACAGACACTGTGGTTACATCAAGCATCAGAGTGGCTCTGGTGCAGGTTTTCTTTTTTTGTCTTAGAAGTGACAGAAAGGATGACTTCGGAGCTGGACTTCAACACTCAGACTAATCAGAATCACCTAGTGTAAGTATGGGCAGCAAGCTCCATCTGTCGATACTTACAGCTTTCGGCCTTTAATGCAGACAAATGGAACCGGAGCAAAGAGCACGATGAGGCTCTGAAGGCATCATGTCGGGAGCTGTGGCCCAGCGGCGTTTGTTCTCTTCACTTTCATCCCTGTGTTTTACAAGCAGCACCAAGCTGGAGTCTGTTCACGGCACTGTAGCTCTGTGACCTCAGCAGCACAGGTGCTGAGTCAGAGCAGGTGGGGATCTGCCAGTGCTGACCTTATCCCATCGGGACTGATTGGGCTGCCAGCTTCTGTGGACAAGGAACTTCAAGGCAGGACTACAGCCTCCTTTGTGCTTTCTATTTCCTCTTTGAGGATGTTCTGTTCAGTTATCTTATGCAAGTCACTCTGCAAATGTCCTCCGCCTTTCTTTCTGATTTCATTGCATGTTCCGCACTGTAACTTCCAAAATTTTGGCATCCATGTGGTATTGATTTTCCCATGGTTTGGTGCGGAAAATATGTCCCCAAGCAATGTTATTACAGCTGATTATCTAGTAGTGAGAGAGAAAAGCTTAAATGATGACCTCTGAAAAAAGAGGTAAAAATGAGCTGTTGATATATTGTGTCACCAAATCTCTGGAGCAGTTTAGATGAAAGCAGCAAATTAATATTTAAATGACAGATGTTATAACATATTACTGATATCTGTACTATGTAGCGGCAGTGTAGCAGAGTTAAGGAGCAGGACTCGTAACCGAAAGGTTGCCGGTTCGATCCCCACTGGGACACTGCTGCTGTACCCTTGGGCAAGGTACTTAACCCACAATTGGAAAGAACTGTAGCCTATGTAAGTCGCTTTGGATAAAAGTGTCTGCTAAATGAATCAATGTAAATCTGTGAAAATAGAGAAACCCACACAACTGATTTTCAGTTCAGTGTCTACTTATACAGGACCTGATTCACAGTGAGCTACGGAGTCCGACATGGTTCATCCCTTGTGGGGCCCATTGACCCTAATGCCTGGTAATACTTAAATGGCTGTGCCAGCTGGGGATTCTACTGTGCAGTGTGTGTGTGTGTCTGTGAGAGTGTACTTTTACCCCAGCCCATTGGTTTTCTATAAATCTCCAGTAAAGAGAACTTTACTTCTGAACCAAAACTCTGGAGTCTCAAGTATTCTCTGCATTTGGGCTCACTCTCCTCCCTGTCACAAGTTTGCCTTCTAAAAAGAGCTACCTCTTTTTGTACTTTTGGAAATGAGTATGGTAGTGTGTAGAATGTGTCAATACTGTCTGTTATTAATATACCTCATAGATAAACTACATGTTTATGTTTGTTAGTTTGTTTATTAAGGATTCTTCTGGAATTGGGCTGGTTGTGTTTTCTGACATCATTGGATGCTGAGGTGCCACGGGACCTATGGAGAGAAATAAACATACTGGTAAGGGTGCCTCGCTAGATGGGGAGTACCTTTATATTGCTGTCAATGAGCTAGAGTGTGTAGCTGTTACTATTGCTTTAACCCTTTCCTGATAGCCATTCAGAAGCCACAGCCATTCCCGCAAGGCAAATTTCCTGAGGAAAGACAGAAAATTAAGTGCAATGAACCCCAAACCCCATATTTTTTTGCCAAGTAACTAATATTGACATGTTTGTGTACTGTACACCAGGATGTAAGTAAAGTTTGTTAGCTCGATAGGTTGGATAAAATGTGCACAGGATGGTATTGATTCTTCTTCTCCCTAACTGGGAGCCAGGCTTTCTGCTTGCTCAAGAATTTGACTGACACTCCTGACTAAATCTGTCTGCCTACCTCATTATCAGCTCATTAAACAGACTCACACCCGCAACTGACAAAACGATATCACAGGCCAAGAGTCTGGGCTCATGATTAAGGAATCTGTACCAAACAGCTCTGCAAACTAGACAGAATTGCATAAGCACCATTCACTGTGTTTTGTAAGTTACTGATGTGTCATTCATTTTCACATTAGGGGTGTACTCTTACTGGGCGATCCGTACGATGCCCGAGCACATTTGACCCCCAAAGTCCACTTCGTTTGACTAGTGCGATCGGTCCATAGCGTGCCTGAGCACGGTACGCTAAACCGTGCCTGGGCCTGCTTGAAGAGGTGGGCTCGGACACAGTTCAGTTGGACTCGGGCACGGTACGCATCAGTGTGATCGCTAACCATGCCCAACCACGGAACACAAACATGACGTCAATGATGCGATTGTCCCATTTAACAAATGTATCCATTACAGCAACAGTTAAAATGTAACAGTTAAAAATAACTCTGTGGATCCCCCACATTAGCTTGATTACTAGCAAGTGAAATAAAACTAACCATACTTTATGTGGCGATGTAAGCATTGCTGTTGTCAGGGGCTTAGTCAGAGTATCACAAATGAAACAGCCAACAAGTAGCTAGTCTTCAGTAATCGTTCAGATAGGTAGCCTGTTAGCTAACTAGCTATGTTTGTCAAATCTATTGCTATCATTACATGTTTGGAGGAGGTGAATGTTTATGGTGGTTATAATTTTGTCCTGCAATAATGTCAATGTTCAATGTCTTTGAGGTCTACAATGCCAATGACACAAGAAGATTTGATTAAGAAAGAACATTTTCATTATGATGTTGATTTCAATTTTTTTTTAATCACCCATGTTTGATTGGTTGAAGGTACAGATTCCATATGTGTGAACCTATGTCACGAATAAAAGAGGCAAATAAACAAGTTTCTCAACTATTTGTTTTTAATCTTGGACCTCTTACCTATTTATTCTATTTTTTGTTATTTATTTATTTAGGAACACACTTTTAAGCACACTATTGTCAATTATATTTATTTGAAAATAAAAGAAAATGACCGCAATGTGTTGGCAGGCAGATTGCACATGTAAATAAAGTCCTATATTATGCATAGTGGAATTACCAATTCTGTGGCAAGAAATAAGGTTTTGAACTTTGTGTGTGTCCTACACCCACAATCAGGGGACACACAAGTTCAAAAGATTGTTTCGGTGCTGCTTAACCTTTCATGTCTCAATTTCTGACTCCTACAGAATGCACGGCATTTTGAGATGTACTGAAAATAGCAGTTGGGTTTTGCTGCAGTATTTGTGTGGGAGGAGTAAAATTTTGTGCATTCAAAACAGCAAAACCCCCTTTGGACTGCGTGTTAATCACCTGTATCCTCTTTTATCTCTATCCTTTTTTATCCTCTATCCCGTTTAACACTGAGAATGTACTGTTAAATTTGAAGACTTGAACTTAACATAAGGCCTTTATGGCCTAAGGTATTAATCCATTGAAAAGTGTTGATACCTCAACCAAATACTCCCCTTAGCCTCTTTTAACTGATGCTAATGAGATTACATTCCTTTGGTTTCTCTTTGTGCTTGAGTACATCTTGAATGAAATGCTGACTACTCACTTGTCTTCAGTTTCTGGGTGGACATGTGAAAAGAAACTTTGACGGTGGTTTTCTATTCACTTTCTGATATCCTCACACTGGGAAGGGACTGTACAGCCAAGGCTGTATGTAAACATCTCTTTGAGAAAGTATCTTTGCACATCAAGGTTTTGAGCATGCACAGAATCCCAGGACTTCTTACATTATATGAACGTGTTAATCTTGTCATCTGTGTCCCTAGAAGATAACATGAGGCACTATCACATACTGTCATAAATAAAAAGAATAAAATGATGTTGTGTCATGCATGACACAACGACAGATCTGTACATGAGTCTTGATGCTTATCTCCACTTTTCTCACTGCTTTAATATTTGTATTTTTAATAAATAACAACATAGTTGCATTGTATAACAAAAATCTAACTGAAGTAATTGACTGTGTGCTTTGTATTACATTATTACCCCTCCATGCTGTATTTGCTTTTAATGCTTCACTGTAAAACACATTTGCTTTACAGTGGCATCATACCCATCATAGTCATAAAGGTATGTTAATAAACTCTTGTCAATATCATACCCTTTGATGTTTCGTCTCTAAATTGTCTGCCATTGATTTGGCAATATATGGCCATCTGTCACATAATTAAACCTGAAATTGTACAGTAAAAACCCACCTGTCATTGTGTAAAAATAAACATCATTTACATTAGGGATCCCCTTTGCATAAAGAGCATATACCTTAAGCATTTAAAGTATGAGTTTAATATGAAAAAGTTCAAATCTAAAATGAAAATGTAAGACAAAATCATCTTAATGAACTTCAAGATTTTTACTTGTTATCATGAACTGAATGGATTAGAGTTTTTCCTTTTCAGTTCCCGGTGATCTTTTTGTTTGTAATACAATGAGCGTGTAAAATCCTTTCCTTCAGACGGGGCCTGAAGACGCACCTCTTCAGACTCTACCTGGACTGACCCAGCACACAATTGCTACACCCCGCCCGAATCAGTGCTGTCGTAAATTGCTGTGCTTTTTACATTGTTTCTTGTTGCCGCCTTTACCCTGAGGCTCATTGCGCCGTTTGAAGTTGTTGAATTTTGCTGTTTGAAGGTGTATCGTATTAGTTGCCCTATACGCTGTAATTGTACAAATCTGATAGTACTGTGTCCTCAAACAGACCTTGCTCTCAGCTGAGAACTGTCTCATTGTGGAACTGTACACATCCTGTCCCGTACTGTCGCTATACTTACTGTATGCACTTTTGTAAGTCGCTTTGGATAAAAGCGTCTGCTAAATAAATAAATGTAAATGTAAATGTAAATCCTGAGATCCATTTTCTCTGCACATGAGGATTAATGCAAGTGCATGGCCATAATGTTACCATGCCATCCAGGAGCACACTGCCTTATGCAGCAGGACAGGATAGGATGCCCTTTTCCTGCCACACAACCTGTTATATCTTCCCACTGCCAGGTGAAGTTTATTAATATCATAACCAGCTCCAGCTCACTGCGAAGTCAACAGAGGCAAGGAATTCTCTTATTTAAAGCAAAGCAGTGTTGTAACACACATTACAGGTGTGTTAAGCACTGAGGAAAGAACAGACCCTCCTCTTAATACTAATCTCAGTTTGATATATGTTGTTGAGTTGAAGGGAAATCTACAATTTTGTAATATTAAAACAGAATGCCTTTGAATTTAATCTTTAGTTTTCTCTTGCCATTTTCATTATTCTTTAATAAAAAGGGGGCTAAAGAATGGCATGTTTGATCCCAGAAAAATGTTTCCTTCTGCTAAATTTTTGGTCAGCTTTTGTCATAAAATAAAACCGTAAACAAGGAAACAACGATTTGGGTGGGTGTGTTTGGGGGTGGAGGGGGGTTAATGTGGGTGCAAATGACTGCATGTTGCACCTGCAATGATAGTCCTCACACATTTCCATAAGATAAAGAGCCGCACAAAAAAATGACCCCCTCTGATAAATCTCAGATCTCTTTCTCTGATGATCTCTATACCTCTGCCTTTCCCAGTCCATCACACACAATTACAGCCCCTGCCACCAAAACTGCATGCTTTGCTCTTTCTGTGAAAGTGGACAATCTTTCAACCAACCAAGTCTTCTTCTGCTGTGTGTCATGTGCTTTTTTTCAATTTTTATTACATTCTATTCTCCTGGAAAGAAGAGACTTCTTATATCTCCTCAGAAGCCAAAAGCCTTGTTCTGAGCAATGTCAGCCTTTAGA
This sequence comes from Megalops cyprinoides, assembly GCF_013368585.1. NCBI lineage: Eukaryota > Metazoa > Chordata > Actinopteri > Elopiformes > Megalopidae > Megalops > Megalops cyprinoides. Next base: position 10,859,735 of record NC_050598.1, read on the forward strand.
TTTTTTCCCCATCATCTCTGAGGTTGCAAAGCTGTGACAGCACTCCCAGGATATTGCGCCCACACAAACATTTACTGCCGCCAAAATCAATAATCCTCTCTCTCGTAGGGCCTTTGTGTGTAGTTGTACTCATGCGTCAACTAGTCTCCCATTATTTAGAGGAGAAATATCGCCATCGCTCACAGCGTTATGGAGGTTGTTAGTCTCTGAGGCTACGCTTGGCTTCAGCTCCCTAAATTTCCCTTCAGAGAAGTGCAGGAAAACACAAGTTGCTATCGCACAGGGCAGGTTTCGGATTTACACACTGAGGCTGTAGTTACAGCTGAGCAGGTGCAGAGGTTGACTTTCAAAAAGTAGTTCAGTGATCCCAGTAGAGGCAGCAGTCAATTGCAGGTGCAATGAGCCCACAAGGTTAAACACGACAGCTGCAGTCTATTAACTGTAATGCAGTCTACTAACTGGACATTTTACAATGCAGTATTGACAAGGTACAGCATAATGTAAAGATCCATTTCTAAAATCGCATTCACACCGGGAGCGGCGAGAACGGCAAAGCGACCGGAAGTCATTCATTTTCTATGTGAGCCAGCATCTCTTGGCGGCAGGCAGCGGCATGACTGTTGGTGGCGCGTCTTGGGTGGTGTGGGCATCAGAATAAAGTTGAAGTCCAGGTAGAAAAAGAACAACTTTAGTCTTAACAATCTACTACTGTTTTTTCACTCCTCTGACCAGCCCATTAAACTGTGGCTCCCTGTTGAAAAACAGTCTGAAAAAACTGTAGAAAAATATTTTGCAGGACTATTGCATTACAGTGAACATGCGCTAAGTTTACAAGGTTCAAATTAATCTGAGATTAATTTGTCTTTATCAATGGTCAACACATGGCAGTCTGTAATGTAATAGCAAAAAGTATGGTTATTGAACTGCCAAATAATGATGTAACACTATGAAATACCAACAGGTTACCATCAATCACTTACTAACCCCATTTGCATCTGCATCATGCATCTGACAGAGAAAAGTGTGCTATTCTACTATAATATCATGGTTTTGACTACTGGTGTGAAGCTCAATCTGTGTCCTCAATTCCACGAAAATACGAACTCCCCGAAGTTTCATAAACTAAGTGATTTAACTTACGACAAGTCGGCTACTTACTTCGAAGGCATTCACACATGGCACAATATACATTGTTAATGAGGTAGACTATCTTGCTTCAATGGTTAATGAGGCAAGATAGTCTTCAGTTTGCTTTTTTCCTCAGGGGAACTTTTTTTTTTTTTGTAACAATCCAGTGGAACTGGTAACGCAACAGTGGTGACACCATTGGCCATTAACTACTTTCGAACATTTATTCTTGATGTTAGACCTAGGTTCAGCTTGCTCTGTTGTAATAAATCTTGTCTCATCTGTAGTTCCAGAATTTCTGTGGTTTATCATACCACTTCTGGACAACGGTGGCTTTATTTACAAACATGTTCTAAACTCATGCTGACATCACTATATTATGATGCAATTTTAGGAACGGGAAGCCCGTTGTTACCACAGCTATCATTGTATAATTTATGATCAACTAAGCTTAGCCTCACTTCATAATAGTCATCCAGCTACTTTTACAATGTCCTTCGAGGAAAATCCTCAACTGAGCCTGTATGATATCAGGTTACTAAATTTTTCAACTATCTCTCACAATCTTGGGTCCTCTGCACTGATCTTCCTGCCTGTTTTCAAAGATCCAGAAATTTCATGGGCCCAAAAACGGCACAATAAACAAAAATCTGCTGAATTTACTGCCAAACTTCTGAAAATAAAATCTATATTTGGAACGGTAAATCCTGTCAGCCGTGAAGGATGCAGTCTGTCAGAGTTAACAGGTAGGCTAGATGGTTGCTATAGTTTAGACAGCTACCGACAGTCTTGGCAAGATAAACAGTTAGCCTAATTGTGTTTATTTCTCCAATATACCATCTTATATGTTAGCCATATGAAGTTAGCCTGTATATGCTGAATCAGAACAATAAATATTGTTGTTTACTTTGTTAGGTTTTCACATACCTACAGGGAATTTGTCTTTGTATATATATATATATATGGTATATATATATATATATGGTACAAAATAGGCTAGTTAAAATATACAGACAGGGAAAAATAGTAGTGATGTGCAGTTTGTGAACGAACAAATCCTTTTGAACGAATCTTTGAGGTGAACTGAGTGTACTGAATCCCTAGTCTAAAAGATTTGTTCCTTCCTCTTTGCAAACATGCGCGCTGATTAGCTGCTAAATGCTAAAATTCTCGAAGCACCTCCCACTGGCCATCTCGGCACAGCTGACGATGTGGGACAATGCAAAAGATCCGGTGACTACAAAGACTCTAAACTCCACCTACTGACGTGATGAACTACTGACAAGTTCCTCAGTTCACCAGTTTGTTCAGACTCAAAGGAACTGTGAGTCCTCAGTTCACCAGTTCGTTCGGACTCAAAGGAACTGGTGACTATGCTGACAAGTTCCTCAGTTCACCAGTTCCTTTGAGTCCTCAGTTCACCAGTTCGTTCGGACTCAAAGGAACTGGTGACTATACTGACAAGTTCCTCAGTTCACCAGTTTGTTCGGACTCCAAAGATTCACTGACTATGAAGACCTGGTGACTACGTGTTGCCAGAATCGCTAGTTCTCAATATAGCAGGCTTGGGCTACATCCGCCATTGACTGCGACAATGCAAAAGGAATCAGAGCGCTTCCGTGACATTATTATAGGAATTAAAAACAATATTAAATATCATTTTGCTCATCTACCTGCAATATTATTTTATACTTATATTTTTAGCAGTAGCATATTTTAGGTGCGCACAATGTATCGCAGTTCTTGTTTATCACAACTGAAATTTTACGTAGGCTACAATGTAGGCTATTTAATGTTGACATCACATTTCCTTTTAATGTGGATAAAGGCCTTATTAATAAATACTGACAAATCAACATGGTAGGCTACAAAACAAAACAGAAATGTGATGCATAATCCTATGCATCACATTTGTAGTGTACTATGTCTAGATTAACAACAAATAAAAATACGACATCAATGACTAGGACTACAAGTACCTACATTAAAATGTTTGGGCTCGGTTAGTTCAAAACTTGTAAAATGTTTTTCGCTTCGGCTATAAGCGTGGCTCTTTTTTCCTCAGTGCTTTTTTAGTTTTAGCAAATGACATGTACCTAGGCTATTATACGCGTTAAAATGTGGGGTTCTATTACCTTCCTAAAGACGAAGTATAGGCTTACTTTGCAGCTGCATGATTGTTTGAATTATGAATTATATTTGAATTGAATTATTTTAATTATTATTAATTTCATTGACATTTGGTTTCACACATGCTGTTTTGCCGCAGGGCAGGCTAATAATGGGCATGATGTTCGGAACAATGTGGAAAAACTTTTAAAATGCAATAAAACTATTTACAGATTCGTGCGGGCGTATGCCACCCAACCAGATATGAAAATGAACGAATCAGTGAATCAAAGATTCAAATCATTTTATTGAACTGAACGAAAGGAACCGAATAACTAAAAAGAATCGTTTTGAACACTACTAAAAAATAGGCTACCCCCAACCGGTCACACAGTGCCCCTGTTTTCAGGCAGGAATACGTTGTGTTCCCGAGCACGCAAGCATGTGCATGTGCAGAACGGATCAGGCAGCAGGCACGGATCGGGTAATGACACGTGTCTGTTTCGTTGGCCTCTCATCTTTAGGTCACACAAAATGCTCTTGAATAAAAAAAGGAGCTCACACCCCCCCCAAAAGCGGTATGCTTACTTGAAATCCGTTTTTTTCTTACTGGAACCCTCACACCACATAAAGACAGACTAAAAAACGTTACTTAATCACGTTTTCTATGAGGAACTGCACATCACCATTTCCTCGTCCTATACATGAATGTCGATGGGTGCAAATATCATCTTGGGAATGATTTCATAGCCTGTACTTTCCGAGGGGATCCTCGGCCATGACATTTTCTTCCACCAAGAGAAAAGCAGCCAAATGTTGAGCAGAGGGAATACCCTCAAGCAAAAGTTTTCACAAGGAGTCTTCCGTGACGAATATTCACACCTCAGAAATAGAATGTCGGTGCACGTGGTAGCTGACAGTTCCTCTTCTTCTGCTGCTGCACTCTAGTATGACTATGTAGACCAGGCACATCCAAAAGACATTAAATACATATTTGTGAAATGCTCTGCATATTTTTTTAATTGTTCATCAATTTGTGTTGTTGAGATATAACAAGGGATATTTTGCCATAAAAGTATCATTGCAGACATGGAAAATTAATGACATCACAGAAAGATTCATTTTTTTAAAAAATTGCTACTAAATTAGCACATTTCGTTGCGTCAATGTCCTTATTGTTGCCCCTTATTAACAACTACATCTGAAAGATGTGAACAGTTTCATGATATTTCTTGACATTTGTACCATGGCTATCCTAGGTCTTAGGTTGTCTTTGATGCAGTTCTTCCTACAATGCATTCCAGAACCAGGGCCCTTACTGGTACAACAGTGTATTTCAATGTCGATTATGTGAATCTTACATAACTGAAAAGTAAGGTAATAGTACATTCATCAGAGTTGTTCTCACATCATGGGTCATGTCTGCACAGGAAGACCACTTGATATCAGCGACTGTGAATGAAGACTTTCTGACTTTCACTGGTGGAAAAACGGTGCAGTATGTGCGATTGTAGACTCATAATCCCCATCACTCACCTTAAATTCCAGCAGTGTAAAAATGCTGGCCCAGTTGGCATGATTGGGTGCAGCAGTTCAGAACACGAAAAGTACCTGACCAACAATCAGAGTCTCTAACACTTGTAGCACAGTAGGCTGGATTATCTGGTCAAGCTGTGTCATGGCATATTGTAGCAGTATGTACTCCTACACACTAGCTGTGATGCTCACTTCCACATTTAGTCCTGCAAGGTCTGAACTCATGTCACGTATCACACACCCCTTTTTTCCAGTTTCAGATGGGTAGTCAGAGCACAAAAGAACAATAAAGGCAAACCTGTTACTTTAAAAAAAAAACTGGGATCCACTGCCCTCTTGTGTTTCCGCTCTGTAAGAGCGCTGAATCCAGCTGCACAATTGGTAAGATTTCCACATCAACAGTTGCAAATTCTGGCATGCCAAGAAACGTATATTCCAAAAATTATGTTTATTATAAAACTACATGAGCATTTCTTAACAGAAATAAACATTTTGTCAAAGAAGACAAGTCATAAATTACATCATAATTAGTCCAATAGTCCAAAATTGAAATAAATAGTTTGATAAATAAGAATCTAAAAATTCCAGTCTATAAATATATACAAATACATTATAATAAATAGAAAATATAAAAAAATATGAAACAATGCAATTAACAAATACTACTAACTTGGAATAAATAAATTAAATATTACTTTAAAAAATCCTTTGATGGATTCTATTCAGGAAAAAATACTAAGCTGCATTTAATATTCAGGATTCTCCTAGCAGTCTTCGGTCCAGTTCTGGATATACTTTTTGTTCTGGTCGAAAAGCACATGTATACAGTCTACAGCATCTATGCTGCACTTGCCGCCATCCTTAAAATATAAAAAAGATTGAGACTTTGTATTAGTCAAAACAAAAAAGGCACAATTTAATACTGGCAGTCCACAAAATGCAAAAACCATGTAGACCATGTCAAGTGAACAGGACAGGTCAGACAAACACTGAATAAAGTGACAGTAAGTCTTTCAAGTAGCTTAGGTCACTCTTCGGTATGTACTAACTGCATTTTGCTTTGTTTTGAGTGAGGAATTTACTCAGACATTATTTAGCTTTATTTCTTACAAATTCATTTTAGGTCATATCAGTAACTGCCTCATAAAGTAATGATTTCAGTGCTTCCCAATTTGATTTAACAGACACATTACATTTTTACTGATGTGGACAATGTCTACAGAGTTGCAGTCGAGTCTTTGACCTCTCTCATCTTTAAAGGAGGAGAGTATACTTTTTCAGTTAGCTAGTTAACTTTTTAACTGTCCTATCTTTTTATGGTCATCAAATTTTTGGACTCATATTTGGACTGAGCAATTGGGACAGATCGCTCAGGATCTGTAATAGTTATCCATACACGCCATATATCATTTTGTTCACTACTAACTTTTCTACTAGAAAATGTCATCAGGAGCCCTGACCATGTGACAAGAATTTTGATATATCCTATATATAAATCATTTTCACTTGTTGAAAAAAAATGTTTTTTTTTTTTTTGAATGCCGCTTCAAAATCAAATATGCCAGCTCAGTCATCTCTACGGAGACCAATAAGATAAGATAAGATAACACTTTATTGATCCCCAGGCAGGGGAAATTTTTAGTATGGATTGTCTCAATTGTATACACATAAAAACTATGCCGAAGGCCTATTACATTACTTTGGAAAGTATCTGTATATGGCAAAACAGACAGCAAGTTTCCACATGCAAAAATGACTGCATTATTTAGCACAGAGTGCCTTTTGGGTTCAAGGGGTTAACACAGACCTAAAGTAGTTCTCTGTCAAATATCAGTTGTTCTAATATTCATTTACATTTTCCTATTTGTAGAACTTTAATGCCAAAGTTCTATAGACGACAAAACTGCTAGAAGGTGTCCAAATTTGCTAAGCACACATTATGTCTTTTTTCTAAAGAGGCCTCTAGGAGTCACATAATTGGGCAGGTCAGAATGAGAGAACGCATGTAGTTTGGCAGCAGCAGAGTCATGAACTCCAGCATTACAATGCAGCATTTACTTGCCAAAGGCTGACCCCACATTAACTGGGTCTGTGCATCTGTATAACCCAACATCTGCTACTGCTAATGTCACGATGTCATGGAAAAAGTTTCATTTTAATGGTAACTTGGGTTGAGTTGTATTATTTAATTTTCATTTGTGTGTTGATATCTGGAAGGGAAGGGTGAAAAACATCGCTTTAAGAACGCAAGTCAAAACACTGACGACAAACGGAAGAACGTGAATCAACCATAACAGTACAAAATCAATGTCATACAGACCTTGTCTGGTTTTGGTTTCAGAGCATTGATGTTTGCATGAAGCTTGCGCAGTATTTCCTCATGTGCATTATTTTTTGGCTCCACATGGTTCAGCATCTTCTTCAGTTGGTGGACAAAGGATGCTTCACAGTCACACTGTGGCACAGAAAAGGTATATTATTGGCTTTTGGCAAAATTGCCACATCAACGTTCTCTATTTTTTAATTACTTGTTTTCCTATTAGAGGGATGAGGCAAAGTCGTAACCCCGCAGTAAGTAAAGTAAATGATGAAAAAGACAAATAACCATGCTAACTTACACTGTTGTTTATCATATCTTTGCTGGGCGCTTTCATATACTTCTGCATGCAATGAGAAAAAAGGAGAGATATCAGTGCAAGAGTATCATTTCACGACAGGAAATGTTCTATTTAACCAGGCAATCAAAGAGCTTGATCGCAAGGAAACGTATGTAATGTAGTTCTTGAGCTGTGAAATTAATTGTACTATTGTACTTCCATTCTGGAAAATACAATATCTTACATGTGTATGTTTTTGTGCATGTGTGTGCATGTGTGTTTGACTTATTTATGTCTGCTGCTGAGTACTGCAGCTGCATCAATCTCAGACTGTGAAGTGCTATAAGTCTTCAATCCATCTATGCCCTTAAAATGCAAGCGATAAAGGAAATGAATTAAAAAATGTAGAAACTTACAAATTCAAAGTGTACATGTTGACACCTGAGGTCCTCGAGGTGCAGTCGGATCTCTCGAAAGAGTTTTTTAGTAGGCACTGGATTCCCAAGGCCATAGTGCAACAGGGTGAAGATGAGGACCATGTATTTCATCATGCTGCTTTGTGAGGTTACACCCGCCACTGACTCTGTTTTCGGACAAGACTTGCACGCCTTTTATGTGTGTTGGTGACAGGAAGTTTACTCACTTGGGGAAAATACAAGCCATGAGCCGATCACAGCGGGTAAGGGTGATGTGTAAGGGAAAATAAATATGCCTGGTCAATTACTTGTGAATTCTCTGAGTCAATTGGCAGTTTGATGACCTAACAGCCACAATTTGGACTTGTGAATTCTCTGAGGCAATTGGCAGTTTGATGACCAGTCACAATTTGGAGGGTTGGAAGGGTTTGACGCGGAATTTATGCATATGCTGAAAGAATTAATATGTTTCTTAAAATTAAGAAAACAGCCAAACATCTGACAGACAGCTCAGTATTCAAATATCATGTGGGGTACAGTATCATAATGCAATATCACAATATCATCATTTTACTCTACTACCTTAATGGCTTGATCTCTCAGAATGCTATGAGGCTTCTGTAAATTGAAAAGATTTCTGTGCCAGAGGATGTGGTTTCTAAATAAATATGCAGAATTAAAGTCCCCATGCCAGAAGCTATGACCACTAAGAAGCACCTTAAGTGACACATACATTGAATTTAATTTGCCATTTGAAAGTGTAAATGGAACTGTACAAAACAAAGTGACCTGAGCACCAGTGTCAGTAGCACAGTGGTCAAAGCTTTCACTTTGAATGCAAGCAGCACTTTGTCAGCAGTGTCTTTCTCTGACTTACGGGTGTGCATGCACTTGGCATCATGTGTTTTGGAGGATAGCACATGCTTGCCTGCACACTCCAGGATTGTTAGAGGGGTTTGTGTGACATTGAGTGGCATAACCATAATACAATCTGGAATTCCAAATTGGATGAAAAGAGGAGAAAATATTGGGCATTCCAGATTTATATATTAAAGGGTTAACTACCTTGACAGTGATTTAGCTAGTGTGTTAGCTAGCATCTAGGTGACTCCATAGTCTTAAGGTCACTACCTTAGCTGATTGACAGGAAACTGTTCTCAGTACATACATTGAATAATAATTGTAGATTGGGGAAGTATTTTCTAAAAGTATTTTAGAAATGCATTTGCTATTTGTTGTGTTATTTGTTAGCAGTATTATTAATTTGGGGTAGGATCTTAATTGAAAATGGGGAGATAGTGAGAAGTATAAAGTGAGGGCCCAGAGCGTGTCATGCTGAGGACAAAACGAAAAATGTGAAAATGATCTGGGCAAAAGTTTGGGCATTAATTGTGTGGCTGTATGAGATTGAATCCAAATTCCGGATTTTTAAGTGTGGTTATATGGTACAAAAGTTAATGTTTATAATGAGAGAGCTCTCAGGGTCATTGTGGCTATTTCTGTAGGAAAGCCAAAAAAAGAGTCTAAGTGCTGTTTAGGTATGGAGTATACCCCACCAGCGCATACGTTTGCAGACGACATACCTGCCATCCCAGTTTACTCTTATCTAACTTTGACCATTTTGGATAACATCTCTTTTTTCCTTGGTATCTCAAACTTCACTTGTTTCCAGCTGCTATATTTGTTCACAAAACATCACAAAAATGACAAAACACCATTAAAAAGGAAAATAATATGTTATTTTCTCTGAATTCTGAGGGATAACAAGGTGAAATACGGAGTTGTGCATTAATCCACCAGTTACTTATCCACCACGGATACATAAAAGTAAACTCTCATGAATGACAGAATAGCATTTAAGACCATGTCTGTCTTTGCTGTAAAACTTCATCATATTCGATAAGGGCTACAGAGTCAAAGTCTCAGATGGGCTGCTGCTATTGTAACTTTGGACCAGATCCTGTACTCAACCTGAATTGCTTTTATTAATGTTTCGATGTACTGTTTAGTAAATTGCCATTGACTGTACAGTGACAAAATCCACTACTCTTCCTCTACCTTTAAGCTCACCTTTGGCTTGGCTCTGAGCCCATACTGAGATCTGGACATGCACACATGCAAACTGGGTGGCATCTTTTACTGCGTAACACTAGTGGGTCAGTATGTAAAGTAAAGATGAGTCCTAACGTCTGCGACTGGCCCCCTCCTCAGCTTCTGTCTGGATTTGCCATGCTGCTGCACTGTCTCACCCTTCGCTGTCAACACACCAGTTTATGCCAACAGACAAGCTACCCAGCTTCTCAAGACAGTACTGCGCACTCCTCTCGTCCCTTGAGTCTCCAAGTGCAGACCTGAGGAATTTTTTTTTTTTTTTTTTTTTTTAATGGTGTGTCCAACCTGGTAGTGTGGCACAAATCAGACCACCAGCACCGGGTGCGCATACACGGGATGAGTGCATAATGTGGAGGGGTCTCACCTTGCATGGTTCCTGTTGAGAAGTGGGGTGGGGAGATTTAATAATAGAGTAAAGTGTGTCGCAGCTAAATCCGAGTATGCATAGCCTGTGCTGGGGGAGCACATAGTGTGTTGCGTACTGTTGAATCATTCTTACTTGTAGAGGGACATTTAGGGTTGAGGAGAGAGTTGTTGCGCAAGTTGTAAGCAGAGACAGGCAGGTGGAAGAGGTTAAGAGGCCCCCCCCCCCCCATCATTGAGCTCAGTGAGTTGAGCATCAGTGAGTTGGGTGGAGTAGTTCAGACCACTTGCACGTACACGTGGAGAAAAGCTCAAATTAGGTTGCCTACATGACAAACTCACTTTGGCAATCGAAGCAGTTGTTAAACATGAGATGCAATTGACTGGCAATTAACTAACAGGGTGTCTTTGAATCATTTTTGATGTTTTAACAGCACAAGTGTAAGTGGTGCAAGAGGGTTGGTAACATACTAATGAGTTCCAGGTATGCACAGGCGAAAACAGGGTGCCTGTCACATTATCTTTACTTTGTTATACTATATAAGAATATATAAGTTAAACTTTAAAAAATGGTTGTTTACTACATGGTTTGGCCTTTTTCATCGACAAGGACCCACGCAAAGTATTTCCGTATATTTGTAAATGCTTAGAGTGCAAATATTTAAATAATATATTAATTAGTTTTTCTAACTTTTAAATGTTTATAATATGTGCACATTTTTGATCAGAAGGCCTGTCCCATTAGCACCAACTTTTTCTAACCAGATCTCACCAGAGGGACCTCCATTTAGCACTATGAAGCACCAGATTTATATTCTGCTTATGCCCTGACATTTCTACACGTTACATTCTTAAACATGGTGACATTATTTTGTATAAACCTAGGTTAGTTTGTGCATCTGTCGATCTTCCTTATAATGCTACTTGAGTGGAACAAAGGCCCTGGTTATAAAGGTGCAGTGCTGTGCTCGTAATGCAATCACTCAGTTTTGCAAGCAACATAGGCCATAAAGCATTAAGCTTTAGGCTGAGTTAACAGTAGGGCACCTGCAAGGATGCAAAATGAAGCTATCCCCATTAAAATATTTCCTGTGAGCAGCTGTTTTAGTATTTACTTCTACTGAAACCATTTAACACATTTGGTCTTGGCTTTTCCGCTGTGGTCATGTCCCCCGAAATGAGAAGCTATGTGTGAAAGCGTGTCTGTTTCGTTGGCCTCTCATCTTTAGGTCACACAAAATGCTCTTGAATAAAAAAAGGAGCTCACACCCCCCCCCAAAAGCAGTATGCTTACTTGAAATCCGTTTTTTTCTTACTGGAACCCTCACACCACATAAAGACAGACTAAAAAACGTTACTTAATCACGTTTTCTATGAGGAACTGCACATCACCATTTCCTCGTCCTATACATGAATGTCGATGGGTGCAAATATCATCTTGGGAATGATTTCATAGCCTGTACTTTCCGAGGGGATCCTCGGCCATGACATTTTCTTCCACCAAGAGAAAAGCAGCCAAATGTTGAGCAGAGGGAATACCCTCAAGCAAAAGTTTTCACAAGGAGTCTTCCGTGACGAATATTCACACCTCAGAAATAGAATGTCGGTGCACGTGGTAGCTGACAGTTCCTCTTCTTCTGCTGCTGCACTCTAGTATGACTATGTAGACCAGGCACAACCAAAAGACATTAAATACATATTTGTGAAATGCTCTGCATATTTTTTTAATTGTTCATCAATTTGTGTTGTTGAGATATAACAAGGGATATTTTGCCATAAAAGTATCATTGCAGGCATGGAAAATTAATGACATCACAGAAAGATTCATTTTTTTTAAAAATTGCTACTAAATTAGCACATTTCTTTGCGTCAATGTCCTTATTGTTGCCCCTTATTTACAACTACATCTGAAAGATGTGAACAGTTTCATGATATTTCTTGACATTTGTACCATGGCTATCCTAGGTTTTAGGTTGTCTTTGATGCAGTTGCAATGTATCTTACAATGCATTCCAGAACCAGGGCCCTTACTGGTACAACAGTGTATTTCAATGTTTATTATGTGAATCTTAAATCTTAAATAAAGGTAATAGTACAGCCACAGCTGGATTGCTGAAGTGAGACAATTACTGTCCCCCAAAATGTCCCCAACATTCATATCATGCAATGGTACATGCAGATTTCACCACAGGCTTGCAGGACATTAGTTTTTTTTCTGATACACTTCTAAAAATCAACAACTACATTCATTCAATTCAATTGAATTCATTCATTCAATCAATCAATTTATTTGGCCCCGATAAACTGAGGAAACTGCTAATAATAATACATATTCCATTTCTAACATATTCCGAATGAATTTTGAACATGATTCGAACCTTTAGATTTAAAGGCCAGGCAGCCAAATTGATGACTCACTTAGAAAATTGCTGAAAGAGCCAAGAAAGTTTTGCCTAGTATTGTAATGAGCAGATGACACATTTATAGGTTATGTTAGTGTTACCTTTGTCTTGACACCATCTGTAATCATGGAAGGAAATGCGAGAAATGGTACTAGTTGTACTGGAACAGTTGGTCGCCCCATTACCCACAAAGCCAGAAGGCTGTCTAAGCAAGAATCTTTCTTCTTGTCCTTAAGGTCTGTAGGGCCGTATGGCACCTGCTGAGTGTAGAAAGGAGCTCAACATTTTGCAAGAAAACATATTGTCATTCTTATTTTAAAGTTTCACATATCAACTAAATGTGGGTTTTGTGCAAAGATCTCAGCCCATTAGGTGTAAATAGTAAGTCACAGATTGGACCAGATAAGAGGCTGGGGTTAATGACAAGGGGTGTGTCGCTAACATCACTTCTCTGATATATTGTGGTATTGGTTGATTGTGATCTGTGATGTTACTGCTGATTTTGATATACTTTGCCATCAGGGAACATAGTGTTGTGTTGATGTGGCATTGCCTTCATTCCCTTTGCAATAGTGACACTAACAGTGTGCGTCAGGTGAAATGTAGTGATGCTTGGCATAAATAAGTTAAGCATAGTTCTGATATTTCTAACATGAGGAATTATTGACATCCCTACTATTCCTAGGCGAGAAATGTTTAGAGCAAGAAATGATCCATATCATTATGTTATCGTCATTTAGCAGACACACCAAAGCAACATCCAAGATACAAGTGCAAAGTGTGTTAGATAAATTGCCATGAAACTTTGCACAAACAAGACACTACTGCCCACATTTGAATATGTGTCAGTGCCAAACACATTGCTGAGATCACAAGTGTGTCTTTGCATCAACACACAAGTGTGAAGAAATATACCTGCATACGGTATATATAATACATGATATGTATGGAGCACATTATGAGATTACCTCATCCACATAAGATTAAGATGATTCTGAAAAACAGATGTCATTTTCATTTGTTATTTTCTGAACATAGATGAATAACCATGTAAAAAGTTGCAGACTTCCATATTGTTTATGAGTAACGTACAATTTGTTTTTCACACCATGCTAAGCCTGCAATCAGTTATGTCAGTCATCCCCATCAGTTGTGTAAATCATCCAGTCAGCAAAGGTCTCTAGGCTGTAGGAATCAGTGTTCACTGTACAATGAGCAGCAAAGGCCAATGTTGAAATTCAAATATCACTCAACAGTGTTGTTATTGTTGAAACAAATTAGGTTTTATTTAGTATGACCATGTGGTAATGAAGTGTTGTCATGACATATTATAGAACTTCTGCAATAGTGGATCTTTATGAATATACAGTATATTGCGTTTGCTCTGTTCCAGAGTGACTCACATATCTCTCAATTTTTGCATGTTTTCCATTCATACAGCTGGACATTTAATGAGGCCATTCAATATAAGCACTTGGCCCAAGTGTACATCAGCAGTGGCTACCTGGGAATAGGATCATCAACTTTTCAGTTATGAGCCCTGCACCTCACCACTATGCCTTACTGCTGCCCAAATCTGCATTTGTGATAATGCGTAAGACAACTGAGCCTCAAAGCTGTTCTCCCCACCCCAATTTTGACAATGTAGAATGCATCCACAGTTTGTTTCTGGTTGAGTGTCTAAACTCTGAATAAGAAATGACTGCACCACACAAACAGAATATGCCATCACACAGCATATTGAGCACATGCTGTTTACTCCCCTGCCTATTGAAGTAAGTGCTCTAGTCTAGCACCTACATGTTCGTTATTTGTTTGATTTTTACAGGTGTAAGGTTGTGACTTCTTGCACTGCTGTGAGGATCTTTTCTTGTCATTAGGTATGCTGTGCTGCATCTGATCGAAATGATGACACAGACGGCTGTATTCATGTTGCCCGTTGTAAGCTGTGGTGATGAGTCACTTTTTCCCCCATACTGTAGCCTTAACAGACTTGTACCGGGAGATATACATGCAATTCAGCAGTATCGTACTAGCATTTCAGCAATGATCCACAGAAATTAAATACCTCAACCAGGGAGCTCCCAAGCAGCTCCGCAGGTAAAAGTGCTTGCTGTCTTAAGTGCAAGGTTGAGCAATATGGCTTGGGTTCAAATCCAGCCATGTCATCAGTCAATGATGAATGGAAGAAGATAGCAGTTAAGCAATTTGGCTAGTTCCACCAGGGATATAGAGGAGGGTAAGTCTGCACAGGGCTTTGTGCCACCCTCACACAAAGGCCCTCTATAATTGTGAAGGTGTACCCTGACTTTACAAGCGCACTGAACTGGTATAAATAAATCAGGAAAAGCTAGCACTACTTTTTTACTTTAAAGTCACTCGTGGCCAGGGTTCAGGGCATATGAGAGCTAGTGGAAGGTCAGCTCCCTTTATTGAGACGAAAGCTTTCATAGGAGCATCGAAATCTAACGGGGAGGGGATTCTGTGACAACTAATCACTAGAATATTTTGCCCATTTTTACAGTACACCTGAGTGGAAAGGTTTCTTGTAAACATAAACACCCCTAATTCATTTCCTGGATCATATCAACTATTTGATCCAGTGACACTGGGCAAGGCATTACATTCAGAGCAAACAAGAGCTTGTTTTTCACATCAGGAGCTCAGCTGTCTCCCCAGGATGCTGTGATTGCAGCAAAATTCTGCAAAAACATCCAGACCATGTTGCGATGAAAGTATTATCACATTATCACCTCAAACAGAAAGAAGGAAACAGAAAATGACAATCTGATAATATTTTGCATTAAGAAAATACTGATTGATTGACTGTCATTTTCTATTTCACAGTGTTGGTTAAAATCATAGGTTAAAAAATCATTTTTAATGATATTAAAAGTATTGTGGGGTAAATAATAATAGCTATTGTAATCTGAAAATTTGGGTCAGCATTTGGGTAAGCAGATGTGTACCAGTTGAGGACAGTGCAGCTTTCTGGAGTTCCCTGTGTCCTGCTCTGGATATGGAGTAACTATGCTCAAGCCCATGTCTCATGCTCCTGTGTATTGTGTCTGTTCTGAACTGAATTCTGTCCTCTCACTACAAACTGCGGAGCAGATAAGCTCGTATGCAGAAAGTACACCCTTTCTTGCAGCCACAATGGATAAGTTCATAGCAGCTCTGTGAGGCTTCTGGAAGGGTGGTCCACAGTGGCTGCCATCCCATTGCTTCCTTTACCCAGCCCCAATCAGAAGAGCTTGGCAGCTCAGGGTCAGGTACTAAAGCTTTGCTCCAGACATTGGCCTGATAGGTGACCCCCTTAATGTGTTTCTCTAACGCAGCCTTCGTGGGTGGGATATTCTCCAGGCTCTGGATTTCTGAGTGAAGAGCTGTTTTATAGCTTCATTCACCTCCATGGTGTCGCTCGTCCTATCGTACATCAGCACCACTAAGCGCTCCAACAGTGACTTGGACAGCTCACTCACATCACCTTGCATCTGCATGAGCTCATTGAAGGCCTCAGTCACTTCAGGGAAAGCCTTTGTAAGGTGGGAACGGGAGACGCCTGACAACATATGGACTACGGCACACCAAATAAAGGACTGTTGCTCAAGTAAGCATTCTTGGGCCATAAACGACAGCCACCTGGCTGAGGAATGTGTCCCCACTCCTCCACACCAAGGATCTTTATGACAGGGTGGGTCACCAGGGGGTAGGGAGACTCAGAGGGCATGTGATCTTGATGACCCCAAATCCTTCAGAAACCCTTCCTCCTGACCAGTGGTGAAATCCCAATCCTCAGCGATCAACTATTATGTCTGTGTATTCTGTTCGGTTCAAGTTACACGTCTTGTTTGGTCTCATTTTGATGAGACTAATGGCCAGGGCAACAATATCAGTGTCTACAGTACGAATAGTCACCTTCTTGCAACCCTTCTGAACAGCATCTGACACATGCAGAAGCAAGTGTGTGTCTGCTTCCTCATGAGAACATGGAGTGAGATTCGTCAAGTCACAATGGGCAGGAGAGCAGAGCACCATCTTCCCGTGAGTTGTGTAGACGTCTTTTCCATCATCCATGGGGACAAAAGTGACTTGCTGGGAGAGGAATCCAAGCAATTCTGTTTTGTTCTCATCAGTACGCAGGAAGTCTTTCCAGTGCTTTGGCAGTGCAGTGGTTGGGATCACCTGTCTCCTGATTCCCTTTCCTCTCTTCTGTTCGGTGGTGCCTTTCAGACTGTCTGGGATGTAGACATCCCAGATAATATCAAGACAGCTCGTTTTCTCAAGCTGGGATTTTTCATACGGCACAAAGACACTGTCTGCATAGTCCTGGAAGGTCTTTGCTGTACCAGGATTCTGCATCTGCACCACAGCTGCACCATCAAGGAACACAGCATCAACCACAGGAGCAGGTTGTGAGTCAGTGCCATTATGTCAGTCATTATGCAGCGCAAGAGGTATGCTTTTTCAGAATTCTTTCCCGTCATTGTCTTCTGAAAACCAATCCCTGTCAGCCAAGGTAGGAGGATGCACCAAACATAATCCTAACTGTTGTGTGATGCTTTGCCACGTGTAGCAAAATGCCTTTTCCTGCTGCATGGTCAACCTGCATTGTGCCCAATAGAATTAACTGAGCACTTCCACTGATATGCTTGTTCAAATTGTCGTGCCACATTATCAAATTTTCTGTCAAGATTACAGAGGTGAAGTCCCATTCCCATTCCCATGTCATCAGTATATGTCATCAACACATAACTCACCACTGGCACCTTCTCTGCCATATTTAAGCAGGCTCGGGCAACCTCACTGCTCAAAAAGTCTACACTTCCCAAGAGGAAATTACAGACCAGTCTCTCTCCTCCGTTCCTATCTAAAACCCTTGAATGAGGTGTTTTCAGGATTTTGCTTTGCTCTCTCAGAATGATCTGTTGGATACCAACCAATGTGGCTTCAGAATTGGCCATTCCAATGAGTCGGGCCTGTTTGTTATCGACACCCTGCAGGCGGCGAGAGCTGCCTCCAGGTCGTCAGCCCTCATTCTACTAGACCTGTCTGCCGTCTTTGACACAGTGAATCACCAGAACCTTCTGTCCACCCTTTCTGAAGTGGGCATCACCAGCACTGTACTTTGAGTTTGAGTCCTACCTCACAGTCAGAATCTTCAGGGTATCTTGGAGGGGCGGGGAGTCTAAGTCCCATTAGCTAACCACTGGGGTACCACAGGGATCGCTGCTTGGCCCCCTCCTCTTCTCACTATACACAACCACACTGGGTCCGATCATTCAGGTGCATGGCTTCTCCTACCACTGCTATGCCGATGACACCCAGCCCTACCTTGCATTCCAACCTGATGACTCCACGGTCTTAGCACGGATCTCTGCCTGTCTCTCAGACATCTCAGCCTGGATGAAGGAGCGCCATCCTCAACTCAACATATCCAAGATGGAGCTCCTAGTCTTCCCAGCCAGCCTGTCAATCCAGCACGACATCACCGTACAGCTTGGCTCAACAACACTAACTCCTTCCAGGTCTGCAAGGAACCTGGGGTAGTGATTGATGACCAGCTAAAATTTCCCAACTACATTGCGATGACTGCCAGATCATGCAGATTTCCGCTGTACAACATCAGAAAAATCAGGTCCTACCTATCTGAGTATGCTGCACAGCTCCTTGTTCAGGCTTTTGTCATCTCAAGACTAGACTACTGCAATGCTGTCTTGGCTGGCCTACTTGTACTTGTACTGTTAAGCACTATTAAGCCTCTGCATTTGATACAGAATGCGGCTGCACGTCAAAGAGGGCTCATGTTACACTTCTTATTGTCTCACTCCACTGGCTCCCTGTAGCTGCCCATATCATGTTCAAGGCCTTGATACTTGCGTACAGGATAACCAACAAAACTGCACCTACCTACCTGAACTCACTACTACTACAAGCCTGTGTTCCCTCCTGACCACTACGCTCTGCTACCGAACAGCATCTGGTGGTCCTGTCGCACTGCGGCATAAAATCACCATCCAGAACTTTCTCCGCCGTTGTCCCCCGAGGGTGGAATGTACTGCCACACCTCATCCTCATCCCTCTCTGTTCCTCAACATCTGAAGACACAGTTCTTCTGCTCTCACCTGAGCAACTGAAACACTACCATCTAAAGAAATCTCTCATGTCTCTAAACTATTTCCTATTAAACTATGAAAAAAATGCAATCTAATGGCTTAACGCACTCGTTGTCTCTACCAGCTAGCTTGTACCTTGTCTGGCCAACCATTGAAACCTGATCATGCAATGCTTCTAATTTTGTTGACTCCTAATGGTTTTTTGCTTTTGTTTTACTCTACCTCACTTGTAAGTCTCTTTGGATAAAAGCATCTGTTAAATGAATAAATGTAAATGTAATGTAGTATATTAGCTTAGTGACTATGCTGCCAGTAAGCCACTCTACAATCTACCAGAAGCATTGAAAAGATTTCAACATCCTGACTTTTGAACCAAATAAATAGCAGGTTTTCGTCTATGCTCTGATTTAATGTGATTTTTAAAAATTATATAGATAATTAATTCAAGCAAGTCATGTAAAATCTGATCCACATCGTTCTACATGTACAGCTATGTAGGCAATTTGTAGCTAATTACAACTGTAATTGTGAAAATGGGAGGCTGGGCTTTGGGGTGTGGCTAAATTCTCATCACAATGTTGCTATCATCCATTCAGAGCCAGAAAAAGCATCTCATTGACCTCAACTGAAATGAATTTTTCTATTGGATTTCAACTGGAAGCCTGGCTTCCATGGGCCAACTTGATCTGGACATGAGGGTACTTTAAAATATTTAATACTTGGCCCTATTTTGACAAATATTCAAGTCAAAAGGATGTAAATCTGCTTTATATTAAACTTTTTACGTAACAAGAAAAAATGGGAATATTAAAAATACTGTTTTGAATAATTTTTAGAGGAAGCTTGGCTTCCCTTGCCTACTCAGAGCAGCTGCAATGGCTCCCTACCCTCTTGATGGTGGCTGGCAACTGAAGTGCTTATTTGGTTATCAGGATATAAAGGCAGCATAAGCAGTCCGCTCGGCCATTTTTGAAAGGTGAGCATGCTTTTTTAAGAGGTAATAATTAGAGAAGGCAGTAGGAGAGAGGTTCATATGGGGTCACAAATGAGCTTCACTGAATAGATACCTGGAACACCTTCTAAATGTGTTTCTATAATTGAAATTATAGAATACTGTGTCGGACTGGAGGTGGGGATTTAACTACGGCCACATAGTTAAGGTGTGGGCGTCACCACAGAATGTGCAAGTGCGGAGGTGGCCGTAACTGAGTCGGAAGACCTTGTTACTAAAATAATCATGTCATTGCTTCCCACCAGCAAAGTCTCATCTGTGTGGAGAGCCTGAACATGATGGTACAGGATCCATGATGGAACAAAGGTAGAAGGCATAATGAAGGGAGGCCCAAAAAAAGGAATTCAGAGGAAAACAGGTTGTGGCAGGGGGTGTGTGCCACCTCCCACTCACCCCCCCCCCCCCCCCCAACCTGAAATACCAACCTTAGGGGATGAACATGAAGAACTCTCTTGTATATATTTTTTAAATTGAGAAATGTGTTTTCTGATAAAGGATTGCTATAAATTGCTTTATAGTGGTAATTTATAACTAATAAAACATTTTCAAAATTTCAAATTTCAAAATTTCAGATGTGTTGGTGTGTGTATGTGTGTGTGTGTGTGTGTGTTTTTGTGTGTTTTACACCATATGCCACCACAATCTGGAATATGCTAGGGCAGCCAAGTAGTGAGGAGAAAAGGAATGGGTGCCTTACTGCACCATGTCAGAGGCTGGTCACATACAATGGGGGAAATGTGAAAGGAAATGGATGTCTACTACATATTTATTAAAATGTCATCATTAAATGTAAGACTGCTTGTCCAAGAACTGTATAATCTTGCCTTGGGCACCAAAAATGCTAGGGCCAGTATTTGGTTGGTTGGTCATCTGGCTTAAAGTAGGCAGACATTACAAGTCTGTGTTTGATTTAAAAAAAAAAAAACATGTCAAATGAGTCTAGAAAGCATTTTCTTGATAACAGTTTCCACTGATCAACAGATATGTACAAGTACTTTTAGTTAGAAGTGATGATCTGAAAATATGGTGCAGGTGAATACAACGATGCTTGTCTACATTCAGATTTTGCTTCACAAAATATTCAGCTATAAATGGGTAGCATGTAAAATTGTTATGTAATTTGCTCTGGATAAGAGCACAAATAAAATGTTAAATGCTATGTAATAAAATGATGGCAGATTGATCCATTACTGTGGGTGAATAGACACAAGTTTTCCAGGGCCGGGCAGTAGGAGACAGTGCACAGGGGTGCTGGAGAGTATATGCAATAGGAAATCTTGACCCCCTGTAATTCTCCACCTAAAGTAGAAAGTGCCCTTTCCAGCCAGATGGAATTTTGTTAAGTCATGTCCTTAAAAATAATAAAAATGAGCCACTGCTTTCCAGGCTTTGCATATGTGGTCTTATGTAGCTGTGATAACGACAAGGATGTATGTCCTAATTAATCTAGAGAGGGGCATATTTTTAGATCAATCAGATATGGAGGAAGTACAGCTATGAGTCACTCTTAGAGATAATGTAGTTATCATCATTGCTAATGCATTCTGCAAAGTGGGCTTCTGTTTTCTTCTGTTTTTCTTGATTTTCAAATAAACCACTATGGTTTGTGGTCGATGTGTTTTATGATAACTTTCAAACTTTAAAAAAATGAGGCTGCTCAGCGGCAACAACATCTGATTCAAGATATGTAAAAAATGACAGATCTTACATATGTTTGTGTGATATTGTTTCAGTTCATCTCGAGCTCGACTTCTTCACATAAGGTATGCTTCATCGTATGAAGTGGTCAGACCAATTTTTAACTTTAAGAAGAGTTTGTCATGGCGTTCATGTGACTGAGTTGGTAGCTAGGCCTTTCCCAAATATTACATGGTCATGCCCACCCCCAAAAGACTGTTCAATCAAAGGCCAGCGTGGAACAGAGCAGCCCAGCAGAGGGCACTAGAAACCTTAACCACCAACAGCAGGTGTATTTCAATACACCACTGAGTAACCTAACAATTTTACTTGGGGAACTTCAGTGCATCACTTCAAATTTCCCTTCTTTGACAATTTTATTTATAACTGCCATGTAAAGGAAAAAATGTACTGAGCAGAGTCTCGACTGTGGGCTTGTGGTGAATTTATAGCCTAGTCTTGCATGATGTTGTGAATGCCACAGTTACTGAGTTGCAGTTTTGAGTGGGGAGAACTTTGTGTGTCACATGTAAGATGGTGTGGTGATATCACGCCTGAGAAAAACTCCACAAACTCCTCTACTGGTACCTCTGTCTGCCTTGAAGCTATATTTTTTACCTGAAACACAACTATGTAAAACAAAGGTAATCAGACATGACACATGGAATTTTTTTTTTTTTTTTAATTTTCACAAGGTTTCAGTAAAAAAACAAAAAGAAGAATAAGTATGGTGAAGAACGGTGAAGAAAAAAGATGTACTGTTTTTTTCTTCAAAAGACATTGCCATCTTCTGATGGAAAAACATTTTCAAGCACTCATATGGTCATGTTTCATAAAACATCAAAGAAAGAGAACTGAAGGGATATTTTATTATACCATTAAGGTCTATTAAGGACTTTTTCTGTGACAGAGCAGACTTCAGCAAGGCTGATTTGAGTATACAGGTGTGATCTTTGATTAGCAAATACTTTATTTAATGACAAATTCACACATTTCTGTCTGAAATGAGTCATACAGTGATCGTTCAGTAAATTCAATAAATGAAACTACATGTAAGACAAAATAGTCTCTTTAACATCCATTGCCTAGCAGATTTCTCTCCAGATCATTGCAAACTGTGCGTGCAGAGAGCACAGCAAAAGTAAATGATACATCTGCTCCACATTGACACAGCCAAGCAACTTGGTGGTAGCTTGGGGTATTCCAAAATAATTCCTAGGATGTTTTGAATTTGAATGCCAGAATCTAAATGTGAACTAAATGTAAATTTGAATAATGTATTGAAATAGAAATGGCCGCAGGGCGTCTGAGTCTGAGCACGGAATGCAAGTGGAAATGTTTCTAAAGATCCGGAAGCCACTGTGGTGCATTGAGACTAAGAGAGTATTCTCCTTACAGTTGTATAACTCTGACTGGCCATCTGGTGCTTTATGAGTTTGAATATTCAACGAATCAAAAAAGCACCTAAAGAACTCTTTGCCCAATCACCACGCATTAGATCTCTCCAGAGTTCAAGTGGCAGTTTAGCAGAAAATTGCTGCCCTGAAAATGTTTCTTCCCTCTTGTCTGTGAGCATTTTATCTTCTAGCCATCTATTGTGACACCAGATTTTCCTACCTGTGGGGGGCGCTCCTCGTGCAGGGTGCAGTGGCATTGGGCTGAGGGGGGCGGGTAGCAGAGAAAGCAGCTTCGCCAAGAGTGAATGTTCCTGCTGAACGTTCATCTGCTTGATTTTTATAAACTGTTAAAATAAAGTTCACTTATCACAAATTACCTGTTGTGTCTTCTGAGCTTGAAGGGTCCTGTAGGGGTAAAGGTGAAGGGCGGTTCAGGGTTTGTGTCAACCCCTGAAATATGCTGACATAGCGAAGAAATGAGGCTTCAAGAAATCTACAACAGTTACTCACATACAGTTCAAACTGTATCATATCCCTGGACAGCATGGAGCAGGATCTTAAGAGTAAGCAACGAGGAACTCAAGCCAAAGTGTTTAAGTGACCTTTGAGTAGGCAAAAACACTCAGCGGTAATAGGATTGTGCTTTTTTACTGAGTCCAAGTTCACCCAAAGAAATCATTTCAAATAATTTAGGTGCAGAAATGGCCTTGAAACAGAACAATTTTTATATTGGTAAATTCAACTCTAAATACAAAAAATCCCAAGAAATCAACCAGAAATGGCTAAAACAGCCATCCATTGGATCTGAGTTGTGGGACATAAATGATTGTGAAGTGATTCAGAGAGATGGCAAATTACATACAAGTACAGTTCATTGCTTTCTGGTTCCCAACCTTTTGAAAATAAATTATGTATTGTTTCATAATTTGTCTCCTTCTGCTGTTTTTATGTCTTGTGCACAGGTCAGAGCCTTCATACATAGGACTGTCAAAATGTGTTAATTCTCTGTTTAGTGATATGTCAATTTCATGACACATAAATCTTAATTTGGCTGAACATACCAGTTATAAATTCATGTTGTGTATGATCACAACACTTCCTCAAGACCATTTTTCCAGAACACATATTTGATATGTAAAATGAACTATTATTCTTTTTCAACAGAGGCCCATTAGTTTCATGTTGTGATTATTATCGCAAGGATATGTGGTCAATCGTGTGTTTGGTTATTGTGAGTAATTGCAAAACCGAGAGATGGTAACAGTTACAGACTAGGCTGTAACATCTGCTGCCCCTGTGGTGACCACAGCATTGGACCTGAAGTGGCATGGAGCCAGCCCCTATTGGCGTTTGGCAGTGGACACATGTAATTCTAGATAGATTACAGCAGAGGGCACTGTGTTGCAAAGAATGGCAAATTGAATCTCTGTGTCTTGAATCTGATTGTTGAATCTGTATGTTTGACTTTTTAAACTTTATTTACGCATTGTACCCAACAATATCTAAGTGAATATCAAATGCTTCAGTTTTTCAAAAAAGGATTAAAAATGAAAAACTGAATGTTTTGGTCTCTACACCCTTAAATACCTGGAGGCATTTTTTTGCTAACTTCTCACTTCTAGATTTTGCAGATTTTCCTATTTTTTGCAGTAGAGTTCAAGGTCACTTGAGGGGACCAGTGCACAAGGAGACCATTTATGCACAGCTCTCGTCAGGTCAGTCCAAATATTTTCGGTGGGGTCGAGGTCAGGGCTCTGAGTGGGCCATTCCTGGACATTGATCTTCCTTTTTTTCCAGCCATTCTGCTGTGGATTTGGCTGTGTGCTTTGGGTCTTTGTTATGGTGAAAGATGAAATTATTCCCCATCTCCAGCTTTTTTTGAAGAGGGCATCACATGTTTCTCTGAAATCTTTTGGTATTTTGCACTATTCATTTTCTCCTCAATCCTCACCAGCGTTCTACCTTAGTCTCTTCAGTCCAGGAGACGTTTTTCCACATAGCACCAGGAGATCCACCGTGGGTTTTTTTTTTTTTTTGCAAAATTCAGACAAGACAAAATGCTTCTTTGTGAGAACACAGCTCAGAACTGTGGAGAACACATGAAATTGTTGTTATGTGCATATGGTGGCCAGTCATTGCCATGAAGTCCTGCAGCTCTTTAAATGTTGCTGCAGGCCCCTTCATGGCTTCCCATATGAGTTTCCTCCTCACACGGCCATCCATCTTGCAGGGACGGCCTGATCTAGGCAAGGTCCTGGTGGTGCCATATTCAAGCCATTTCTTGATTATGGTTTTACTGTGTTCCATGATATATTAAAGGCCTTTTATATCTTTTATATCCATCTCCTGGTCTGTACCTTTCAATGGTCCCATCACGGAGATGTTTTGGTAGCTCCTTGTTGACCACAGTTGTTTCCTTATACACGCACTAAGAAACAAGGAAACCTGATGAGAAAACATACAAGAGCAGCTGAGTTTTTCCTGAACTAATAAAAATCACATCTGTTGGTCACAGTTTCAGTCAGTTAGCTTTGAGCATGATTTAAATGGTGAATGGTTAGACTTGAGCACAATTAAAACTCCCATGTTAAAGGGTATGTACGCTTTGTGTTTTTTTTTTTTAATTAATATTCAGAAATGTGTTGCCTTTTCTTTTTACTTTGATGTTGTGGGTTACTATGTCTAAATGAAAGTGGGTTTTCATTTCAAGCCTCAAGGCAATAAACTAAGAAATCCTGAAAGGGTGTGTAGACTTTCTAGATCCACTGTATATATCACTTTAATTTTGTTTTTTTTTTATATTGTATGTTTGTATGTTGTATGGTTGTATAATGGCTTTCTTATTTCTAAGTGTATAACTAGAGTATATCTTGTGTTCATGTCAGGTCAATTTCTTCTTGCTTTTGCGAAAATTTATCCTGTTAAAATGAAAGAAACTGCCATGGCAGATCACTATTGCGAAGAGTGTCAGTGTCAATGCTGAATTTGAATTTCAGTTTAGGTTTAGCCTGCTGGCAATGTAAGCAAAGTAAGCAGCACATCCTCTTTTACAAGGGATACATTTGTGTGATTACAACAGTAGTAACCTTCCTTGGCATGGTGTAGAGACTGTGATCACACCCACAACTCTTCCTGCCTCTGCTCCAAAGCCACATTTATATTTATGCAGTGGCATTGCTCAAGCTGAGACACCTGCCCGTGTTTCACTTGAATGCCTCCCTCCACCTTTAATACAGCATTGTTCTGTTACCAAGGTTACACAGGCACAGTCTGACTTTCGTGCAATGTACTTCAGTCTCAGATATTAAATATATACAATACAATATTATTGTGACTACGATGCCTTTTCCTCACATACTCAGATTTATAGTCAGGCACCCATATGTTTACTCATTCCCAAACACAGAAGTTGTGAGCACCGATGTTTATTCATGTTCAACCACTGTAATATCATTGGAGCAAACCAGCTAATATAAAGCACTTCAGCCAGCCAACCAGACAGAGAGACCCAAAATCTTCGAAACCTAAATGATTGATACACATCATGGGTTTCATATACTGTACATACATCTTCACATACAACTACTCTCTCATTTTGGTGCAGGGAGAATGGCTTGGTGATCGCTGGGGTTAAGGGTTAAGAGCAGACAGTTTCATTCCTGTTTATAATCACTTCCTAACCTATAAGGACAGAATGGAGGGGCTAGCTTACTTGGTCTCTACTCTTGCATGTCTCCTTGTGTTTGGAAATATGTCACATCAAATTAGGATAACAGGTATGCCATCCACATGTCACAGGTTGTACAGAGGATATACTGTCTGTATTTTATATATATATTATTCATTAACCTGGAAGTGGGCCTGGATAACAAATGAAGTGATTTGCAAAACTGGCAGTGGCAGCATTATAAAACAGAAATCACATTTTTTCTGAGGGGGTAAATAGACTGCTTTTCCATTCACCTTTGTTTAACCACTGTCCCTACAAAAAGGGAACTTGTATTGGTTCCAAATGCTGTAGTCATTGTACTTGTTTTAAATGATCCTTTTGTTAAATCCTGCCACTGTTACCTCACTCTGGGCTACACCTACTTTTTGCCCATAGTGTGGATAACAAAAATACAGAATTTTTAAAAATTCTTGCTCCCACTATCCATCTCTGAGTGTCTTCTGTTTTTGTCATTCAAAATATTTGGAGTTAGGAGAGCTGAATGAATACTTGTATGCCTAGCCGTTTGTTTTGCTGGGTCAATGTTAAAATATTATTTGTTCTCCTGCATGGTAGTGCCTTTATAATACTAAAACAATGAATGTATGAATGTATAACATATATTGTACATTTGGAAATTCCATTCAACCCCCGTCCCCAAGTTCTGCGGAATTTAAAATGTATTTTATATACAAAATAATACACATATGGATAATAAAACAAACAGACAGTCCTAATTTTAATAAATGAATCAGGTATTACAGTGGCTGTTTGATGATGACACAGGGAGCTTGTGCCTCAGACTCTGAGTCAGGTTTACCACCTGCCATAGTGTTCCTGGGAGCCAAAAATAAAAACCACCAAGATAAGGACGATGCTTTCAACATGACCACGAATGCTAGACTGGAAATTATTGCGTTAAGCTACACAGCTCATTTCGAGTAAGTATGCCATGGCATCTTATCATACTGATGGTGTGGTTGGACCACAGATGAAATTCAGTGATTTTTCCTTTTTCTTCTGAACAAATGTGTCAGGGAGAGAGAGAGAGAGAGAGAGAGAGAGAGAGAGATAGAGAGAGAGAGAGAGAGCAGCAGCAGCAGCAGTGTCTGTGAAACCCACCATGATGTCTCAATTGTCCTGCCATTTCTCTAGTATGTTTTCCACCAGTCCTGCCATTGGGCATTTACCAGACTCAGAAGTGGAGCTACACAAACATAATCACAGACCTTTTACTTTTTGATACAATACAGCCTGCTACAAACATATTTGTTATATTTTATTTAATATTTTAATTAGAATAGGCCTAAGAGAGCAATGTCAGCTTGCCATGGCAGACCACCACTGCGACAACAGTCAGCATCATATTTTTAATCACAGGCTTCATGCTAATTGGCAAAATAAAAACCTCTCAATTTCATTTTAATGTAGAAAACTAAAAATATATACTAGAATTTTTTAGAAGACTTAAGTGGTCTGTGGAGAAATAAAACAAAAGTTTTGGAAATCATGCTCAGAGAAACTGTTTGATTGGATGACACAAACACTAACTCGGTAATCCTTATAAAGGCATTTGAAAAACACATGGTAAGACCCAATGAACACATTTCCTATCTCAGTGCAAATTAGAAAACTTCACCTCAAACAGATACACACATCAAGTGGCATACACACCATCATAAATACATGCTTTTAGATGACTTTTTATACGTGAATATGTATGTGTCTTTGTGTATTTGTAAGTAAGTCTTTGAGATCTGTCTTTATGTCCCCACAAATGCTCACATATATTCAAGTGCACAATTTCCTTTGAGTCTGCCATGGAGGAAACCCCGCTACAGAGAATCTTACTCTTACAGGAAATGACAGCTTGACTTATTTCAAGCACAAGAGATAAGAATCACAGAGCTCTGCTGCAATGCAGGCATCAGCAACAGAGAGGCATCAACCGATGGGAAGTCATTGTGTCCGTGAGCAATGTGGAGGAGTGACTAGCGACCAAAAATTCTACAAACACCCACTTATAAATTTGGTAAAAGATCACTGTACTCCCAGACTGAAAAAAGAACAATTTCTGAAAGTTAAATAATAATAATAATAATAATAATAAGGAAAATAGATTCTTAATGATGTGTAGTAAAAAGATGGCCTAGTATGTCCAAATCTGATGCTGTTTCCTGGTAAAGGGCTTACATGAATTCTGAAGGCATGTAGTCTCCAAATGGAGACGATTGTTGAGATAGATTTAATCTCTAGTTTCCTTTTTGCTTCAGATTAGCATTTTGCTACATTATCTCAGTTTTAGTCAGAGGTTATGATGTAAGTAACACCAAAAGAAAACTAAAAGCTTCTATTTTAGGGTGGCGTATACTCAAATACTTAAAAGAAAAAAACACATCACTGTTATTCACAAGATCATTTGAAAGTGTACAACAATGGTTATATTTTGGAGACAAAACCAAGAGATTCATTTGCCTCTTATAATTACTTTAGTTAGGGCTATTCTGTGGTGTTTTTACAAGTGCATGATATCCTCCATGTTACATTCTCGGTGATAAGCATCATAGCCATGTTTGCACTCTATATCAGCAGGAGAGCTGGACAAATACAACTGGCCACAGACTAAAGAACTCACATTCATCAACTGTAAGGTTGTTTTAAGACATGTGTCATCATCCTTATTTGCTGTGTCATCAATTATCTACTTTGATTCCAGAAACAGTATATTATATTATACAGTTATGAGCACTGGCTAGCTGGTAATTACTTATTAAAACCACTTTTTACAGAGTCTGCATTACTACTCGCTGTTGGCTATAGTTACTTAGCTGACAGTGAAGTGCATAGCCACAGCCAAGCTCAGGATCTCTTTGTGCTTGCAAGGTTATTCAAATGATAGATTAAAAATGATTAGTCTATTAAACTGAACCCCAGTTGTTATATAGAAACTAGGTCTAATCCCGAGCCTCTTCTAAAAGAGGGAGTTTTCTTCTGTTAGTAACAATATTACAATACTCAATACCGATGATATGTTTGTTACTGTATGCACTTTTGTACGTCGCTTTGGATAAAAGCTAAATAAATAAATGTAAATGTAATGTTTTCAAATTGTTTTCTTCATGGATCAGTGTGAAAATACTACACAAAACACAGGGGAGTGAGGCCCCTTTAAGATCAACGACTTACTTCCTTGCATTACATTACATTACATTATTGACATTTAACAGATGCTCTTACTCAGGGCAGCTTGTTATCCATTTATACAGCTGGATATTTACTGAGACAGGTGTGGGTTAAGTACCTTGCCCAAGGATACAACAGCAGTGCCCCAGAAATCAAATCAAAAGTCAAACCAGCAACCTTTCTGTTACAAGCCTCTCTCCTTACCACTATGCTACACTGTCACCCTGTTGCTCTTCACTTATGTTATTAATATTGTTTATGTTATTAAAATCACATTTGTTGGCAGTACATTGTCAGTAATGTGATGTTAGCCATGTAATTCTTGAAAAAGAGATTTTTAACTGATAGTTTGACCACTAGGAAAAATAAATGGTATGTAATCAAATAAAAACCTCTGTTTGGTTTTGATGAATTCAACCAAGGTATGTTTCTGGATGTTTAAATCATAAGTACATATCATGGTAACAGGAATATTATCATGATAACAGAGCAGGTTAATCAAAACAAAACAGCAATAAAAGAAACCAAATCCAAAAAGGGAAGAGATGATAAAACAAGAAGAATTTTCTTTCACATTAAAACCCACAAGTCCATAAGTGAAGCATTTAAACATAGGCCTTATCCTGTTAAGAAGACAAAAATTATCCATGTCCTTCGTCATGATGCCAGTGCCAACCTCTATCTATGTATTTGCATATCTGATCGTGATATGGTTGCCGTAAAGTTTCCTGTACTGATGAGATTAGTACATCTGAGTCAGTTGTAAAACAGCTGACCTCTGATCTTGTTCATCAATCTTTATGTTTACAAAACGGTGGAGGATCGATCTAGTGTGTGATATTACTTTTACATTATACATTTTAGCCTTTATTTTCACAATAATGTATTGCTTCAAAATAAATATTTAATTACTCTGTGTACAGCAGGTTAAAGCTGCTTGAAAACTGAATGGCACCACCTAGTGATGAAAAAATGACCTACTGAATGTCCTCAAAATACTGCCGCTTGCTACTATTATCACTTAGTATTGAAAAGAATATGTACTTTAATTTGTTTTCTGATCATAGTTCAGTCCAGTCAGCACTAACATTTTGTCTGCTTTTGCAGTGCTATTCAAAACTCTCTCGTTATAATGCCACTGACATTTCCGAGGATGGTAGCTTGCACACGGGCATGTGGCATGTTAGTGGATGCATCTATGACTGTGTCAGTCATCGTGCATGCTAACTGATGTGCTGAAAGTAGTTCACAGTGGGCTCGCAGTGCCCAGGCCCCGTTCTCCTGCATCACCCATCCAGCCCAGAAAGTCCTGGCCTTTGGGAAATTCCACCACCAACCTGTATGACAAAAAATGTTAAATTTGCTTTAGCATTCTGACAAATGAGTTGTCGCATAGTGTTACATTCCTAACATAGTTGAATAAGCTCCCCTTAGCACATCTCAAGCATAAGAATGGCCAGTGAGTCAGAGACTGTGTCCTTTACATATCACCATGCCTATGTATTGGTGGGAAGAGCAGCTGACCAGTAATCTTGTTAGTGTGTTGGTCAGTGCTGCAGTAGTTGCATGCTGGATAGTGTAACAATCAAAGTGCTGTCAGTTTGCCTATGGGCTGGTCAATGCATCGATCAGTTGTTTAGTACTTCATACTTTTTGGTCCTGTGTCATTAGTCACAAGTGTGTTAGTCAGTATTCCAATCAGGATGTCAATCCATTTTAACAGATCTTACCAAGGTAGCACAGCAGAAGCTTGTATTTGGACAGAGGAGCAATAAAAAAAGAAGAGGCCGCAGGCTCTTGCTGGTTATGCCATTGGCCAGACCAAAAGTACCTCCTGCTGCCAAATGTCCCCCAGTACCTCCGACAACATCAGTGCCATGCAGAGAAGGTAAGATTCCAACTGTTATATTACATTCCAATCTGGCTTTTCACCAGATTCATCAAAATTAGCTGAAGATTTGCTGTGGCTCAGCAGAGGACATACATTTGTTTTCCACGCCACACAAAATATTTCAGACATGCAGACCAAAGAGGTTTCAGTTTGAGCAGGCCAAAGAGCTTTCCTCTGATCTTGCTGGAAGAAAATACCAATAATGCTACCCCTTGGCAAGGCCATTTGCAACCCGACATCAGTCAACTTCACGTCACAGTGAAACCAGCAGAAGTACTACCACTGGTAAGACTGACAGCATGCCAAATGTCAAGATAAATGATGCCTGCAGATTTTCTGCTACTAAATAAAATACAGAGAAATGCTTCTAGGGCCACGGTAGCTGTTCAGTAGGATGTCATGATTCGGAATAAATGGGGTTGGCTCTCCTTTAATTCAGAAACAGAGGTGGTAGGTCATGGTTTACTCACAGATATTGACCTCTTTCTGGGCTCTCCTGTGAAAAAAGATGTCTTGCGGAGCATACTCTGTACACCATTGTCTCCGAACACATAGTTTACTGCAATGCCTTTCTGTCCTGCAGCCTGAAAAAGTATTCTTTCTACCTTCTAATAGGTCCATAATGCTGCTGCAAAGAGTCTACCTGAAAGATCTGTCCTAATCTTTCTTCACTAGCTTTCCAATAAATGACAAGCAGGCTTAAGTGCATATTCACTAAGTACTAAACTGAATATAACCACATTCCATTATCCTGCAAGACCCTCACAGTCTCAGAGAGTTGGCTTCCCAAAATTTCTAAGGAAAAAAAAAACATAAGGCAGAGCATTTCCTTTCAAGGTCCTAAAATTATGATTTGCCTCATCATGTACAGAAACCTTTCTCTATATTCAAATAGATATTAAAATCCCATCTTTTTAACCCTTAAGTGTCTTAATATAAAAAGCCATCCTCCTTCAATTGCAGTGCTGCTTTGGTATATTTTCCGCTGTAATGTCAAAACATTAAATCCATGAAATAGTAAGTCATCATATAAGCAACATTTCTATGTACTGTGCTCTTTGACTTTGATCATTCCTTTGTTAAAAGTTCTGTAACAAATAAATCGTTTGATTAGTAATGCTATACCGGATTATTAACCATTCCTTAATATGTTGGGTCACACTCATGCATAAGAGCGCTACATGTTACCCACAGCTAGATCTTATGGTGTCCCTGCCAGGTAGAATTGACGTTGAAACAGGGAAATGAAGATGAGACATGGTCGTCTTCGCATTCAGTGAGATAGCGGCCTTTACCGACAACCTCCAACTTCACTTTGGGGCATTTTGGTCTTCAAGGGGGTATCGTTTACTATCAAGGGTCTTGCTTCGAGAACTAGGTGTGGATTCTTAACTGAGTGCGTTGAAAAGAGCTTGGCAATGCAGAGCTGGAGATGAGTTCAGGATGCATCAGTGGTCAAGGGGTCTTCCCCTTCCAGATCCTGCTGATTAAAAAAATAACTAAATCTGCTTCAGGGGGTCATGTGCAATGATGACTGTCTTGTCACACGTATTTTCTTTTTAAATCAAATGAATTTTTCATCTTTATAACTATTTTATCTTTATAATTTTAATTAACTTAATGCTCCATTATATAAAATAAATAAGCCTTACACTTGTTTTGATTACAGACTTAAATACATTACATGGTTATATTTTGTGGCTTATCCAGTACAAGGTACAAAATGAGTCATTTTAATATTAATAATTTAATTTAATCAATAATTTAATGTGATTTTTACTTCCCAGCATCCAGCAAAAACTCTTATTCAGTGCAACATACCTGATGTAAGTACATAACATTTCATTTACACTGTTGACATCCAGCAGACACTCTTATCCAAAGCCTCTCTAGAAGTTGAGCACAAAGGGCATCACTATATAATTATATATATATACGGATTTTGCCAAGGATCCTGTGGCCACTGCTCATCTATGAGTTCCCATTCTTCACAATTGCTGACCTAGAGAGGAGGGTCAGCCGCTACCCGAGGAGATGGTTGGGTCTGCCGAGAAGCCTGAGCAGCATTGCAGTGGGGTTGCAGTGGATCAGGCAGAGTCTCATCCGTGGTGGGGACAGTGGCCAGGGGAAGAGGGGGACTGGGAACTTTCTCAAACCCCCCCCCCCCCCCCATTATGACAAATTTCAGGGAAAGGAGAAAAGGAAACATCCCGGATGAGGTAAGAACAGCGGTCAAAGAGGAGAGGTCCAGCAGAGCAGCAGGGATGAGACAGCAAGGTTTTATTATTATTTATTATTTATTATTATTTATTATTATTGTATGATCTCTATATAATATTTGATTATATAATATTATAATGTTGAATGTTATTTCAAAGAAAATCTGGATTTCACAAATTACATTTAAAGAAGTCAAATATCCTTTACCAATGTTAAAGAGTAATAGTAGCCTGTCAAAGTATGTGAAGGTCTTCCAATCTATTGATGGCTTAGCTTTAGACGGCTACCGACAGTGTTGGCAAAATAAACAGTTAGCCTAATTGTGTTTAAGTTACCTCTCCAATATGCCATTTTGTATGTTAGCCATATGAAGTTAGTTAGCCTGTATATGCTGAATCAGAACAATACATATTTTTTACTTTTTAGATTTTCACATACCTACAGGGAATTTGTCTTTATCATATGGTACAAAATATGCTAGTTAAAATATACAGACAGAGAAAAACAGGCTACCCCCGGCCGGTCGCACAGTGCCCCTGTTTTCGCTTTCACAGGAAAAACCATTTTAATAATGTGTTCTTCTTGCTGTGGTATTTTTGCGCTGTACTTCACCAGATCGGGGTCTTCACTGACTGTTTTTATTATTAAAACGGCGTTTAATGTAATCACCATCATCAGGCCAGTGGAAGTGGAGATACAGCAGGCTGATTATGGAACACCTACAGCTGGCGTGTGCCTGACTGGATTTAGGAACAGCAGATTACACTCACTGACCGGTCATAGGAGGGGGGGCGGGAACTACGATTCCGCTACCCAAGTTGATCACATTATCATCCCATCTCATTCACTTTCAGCCTGTCATTCATGCATGTCTCTCATTATCAGTTCATCTGTCTGCTGCAGGAAAGGGGCCCACTCAGGGTTAGCTGTGGTGGGGCCTCACATGTTTGCGTGATAGTGCTAGGCATTAGCCGTGAAACAAAGAGAATGTATGAAGGTGGCGAGGAAACTTGGGCCATACAGAAATAGATATGTCTACTTTAGATCTTCCAATTTTGTTTTAAAAAAGGTAACGAGCTTTTCTTTAAGATGGGCATGTTTAGTGTGCAAGTGGTTATGTAAATAAGCGGGGTTGAGACAACTGTTAGCAATCACTTCACCACACACTATGCGCTGTGGCTTTTGATAACCGGCGTCACCAGTCCAAGTGAACCCTGAACTCAAATAGTTGTCATCATATTTTCACCTTTTCCTAGTGTGTTGTGGTGGCTCACTCTCCCTGTCTCTTTTGCCTCCTTGCCTTGATGATGGGCCTCTGCTGTGCTCTCCTCCCTGATCCTCCTTTTCAGTCTCTCTCTCCTCACTCTCCTCCTGTTCCCGCTCCATTTTTCCCTGTCCTGTTCCCTCCGTTTCTCTGCTCTCTGATCCCTTCTCACACTCGATCTTTCCATCTCCTCTCTCATTACTGATGTCCGAATCCAATAGCTGAACAATGTTTTTGCACAGCAGTTTTCCCGATTTTAAAGTTGTACATGTTTGCACATACACTAATACTTAGTTAGCCACAGGCTAGGCTAGCTGCCGGTAATGACAGGCAATGGCTAGAAAGCTGGATAACTCCACACAAAGGCCGGCAGGTGCATATCCGGTTAACAGGCTATGACATTTTAGACTCTAATGATTACATAGCCGCTATGTAATCGTTAGAGTCTAAAATACCATAACATTTCAGTGTACTGTAGACTACAGTACATTGACATTTTATGATATTTTTAAATGCATGCAAACTAAAAAATACCCACTTTAAACAGTTTATTTTAGATTTTTAAAAAGTATTGTTTTTAATAGCCGCCATCACACTTTGGGACACCCGGGTTTAGCATACCCACTGGTACAGGGTACAGGATTTAGGCCAATTGATTGCAGTTTGTGGTAATCTTTTGGTAGCTGGGGGCTGGGCTTCAGGTGTGTTTGCCTCTCAGATGGCATGAGTCAGAGGGACAAAGGGAAAGACAGAAACAATGAAAAAATGTAGGAAAGCAAGCTTGCAGTGGGCATCGCTGCTCTTTACAGCTTTAGGGAGCGTATGAAACAGGTGAGAAATCAGAATAGGACATTGCCTTGAAGGTGGCATGAGGGTCAGTCCCATTAAGAGCAGGGCCTGACTGAAACAGGACTGCATATCAAGCTGAGAAGTGGGAAGGAATCAACTGTAGCCTCCATTTTGGAAGAGCGGCGAGTGATAGTCCAGAAACACAGACAGTTCACCATTGAAACAGCAAAAAATATAATCATATTTTAAAGAGAAATGCTTAAGACTGACCCGAGGGAAGATTAAACTCAACAGTACGTTAATGGTGTGGACAAATTAAGCTGTTGCATTGAAAACAGTGAAGCATTTGTGTCCATTGTAAATTATTTGACTTGAAAAATCACATTTTATTTTATTTTGAGTGTAAAACAGGTGTATGTGACAAACAGGTGTTGGAAAAGTGAGGTGCAGGAGTTGTGCTGTGCTGAGGTGTGCTATAAGAATTTGTGGATAAGTGTTGCAAAAAACAGTGTGGTGGTGCTGATGTTAATATGATATTGCCCAGTTAAAGATAATATGTTATTGTGAGTGGTTTCATGGTATTTAAATTAAAATATTGAAAATATAGGATAACATTCCTGTGCAGTAACTTCCTATGTGTTAGAGTGATATTCCTATATTGTTCCTATGCAATGTAGAAATTACTAGTTAATTAGCATATTATTTTGATCGTTTAAATAGTGTTATATAATTTGTGGAGAAAGTATGGCATGCAAACTATTCAAACAATTCAAAAGATTCAATGTAGGAATTAATATAGTCATCAATTGCATTGAAAGCTGTTAATTGTTCAGTGTTTGCATATTTGTCATTGTCTTTGTCTGGGAACCAGCCTATTGTCTTTCTTTTGTCTGTTTTTTTAATAAATAATTTTTTGAATGTTTGCTCTTTCTGTACTGCTCATTTCTGTGAGAAGTGTTGGGCAGCTTGTCCACACTGTTGAATGCAAAAACGAGGAAGCACATTTAAGAGGGATGATTACAGGAATTAATTTCTATTTAAATGCTTATTTGTGAGGTCATTTGTCCAACCACATTGGACCATTTTTACAGTCATCTGGTACTGTGGTCTTTCAGTCTCTTGACAAAACCATAAATTCCATGACTGTGCTCACCAATGACGTAACAGTAATCAGACATCTCAATCAAGATAATAGAATACAGCTCATAGGTATTGTGGTTGAGAATATAAATCTTTTTGTGTCAGCATTCTGACAGAACACATCCTGTGTCCAACATATAAATAATCATTCTACAGTACCTCAGTCACTCAGATTTCACCCACCAGCTGTTGTGTTCCCTGACACAGGACTGAAAAGCCATGCAGGTTCTAGCTCTCCTCTGCATGGCATTGGTACTAGTCAGCGCTAGACCTGCAGCAAACCATATCCAGAAGATATTGGAGGAGATTCTGATGGAGCTTAATATGACGCTGAGTGAGGTAAGGCGACTAAGGCGTGATAGAAGAGGTTGGATTTCAAAATCAAAGATGAATCAAGCAGAGGAGCATTAAATATATCATTTTAAACACTTTAAATGTAACACTGGAGTCCTACAGTAGACATTTTGTCAAAGTAATCTCCATTTTTCTTCTGTTTTAGGATCTCAGCAAAACACTTGTGCCGGATGTATTTCACAAACACAAGTGCAAGGTAAAAATTACATATATCAGAGCTTAATGTAACATGAAATGTTTTATTAAATTAAAGGATCAAAAAAGTGAAGGTGCTGGTAGGGGGTCCTGAGTGGCTCTGTTGGCAAGGTGTGTGGTTTGCACATGGCAAGAGGATTTCGGATGTATGTGTAAATGTAACTGATACAGGTGCATTACTCTGGAATATGTAACCTAAAGTACAACTATTTAACTACTATTTTAATCACATTATAGCCTGAAGACCTCTGCAAAGCTAAGAAAATTTTTGAGGAACACACCAATATTCACAAGCACTCGAAGATTTCCAGGTTGCTTCATGCATATACTCAGGTAAGGTGTTCTTGATCCTTATTTACTTGAATGATCAATCGGGAGGAACTCACAAGAAGTTGAGCTATTAAACTATTAAACTAATGACTCACAGTGCAGTAGGTGTACAACCATAGTTGTACATACCCATAGGCTGCACTCAGGCAACCTTTATCTCACACTCATTGTGCAATAACTTTACATAACACAGTGCAATAGCAGTCTAAAACAAATTGTTGAACAGACCCACCACAGCCTGCTGAAAAATAAATAAAATGCTGAAAAAGAAATTCAGATTTTTTTTTCTACAAGCTGTTATGTACATACTCTGCATATAACTACTTTCATTAGAAAATTGTGCTTGCTTTTTTGCTTTTTTTACAACATAGTTCTCTATAATGATCAGGAATAACTTGTGTACACCTTTTCACATTTGCTCATACGTTGTCTTATGACTTGTGAAGGCATTGAACTGTAAGGAGTTGCGTTTGAATGTACCAAAGCCTGTTTTGTACCCCTGCATTCACTCCTATGCATATGTGTGCTTTTTCTCCCTTTCAGGAGAACTGCACCTTAACAGACAAGGGAGACCGGCTGGAGCTGAGTGTCCTCTGGAAAGACCTACGTCATTGTTTTCAGAAGATTTACCCTCAACACATCAAAAACAGCACATCTAATTCATCCTAATTAATTACAATTAAATACAATTACCTCAACATGGTTAATGGATTACATTGTAATGAATTATCCTCACTTGTATCTATTTATCAAAAAGAGTAATTTATTTGAAACTAGCAATTAATGTACTTTTTTGGTTATAAAACTTTCAGAACTGTCTTTTTGATACATTTGTTTAAGAGTTAAAATAAGAACTATGGCATAATTTTGTGTGCAGAGCAAAGGGCCATTTAGAAATTTCACTATAAAGAAACGAATTAAATCCATAAATGAAAGTTACAAATGACCTCAAAACTAAGACCTGCCATTGTCCATCTCCTTTTATACTCTTTTGTCATTTATTGAAATATCACAGTTTATATTTAAATATATTTAAATTATATATTTTGTATCTATTTATAAAAGAGAATCGCATTACTTGAAACAAACAAATAAATCATTACAAGTTTTCAGTTCCGTTTCAGCACCTTCATTCTCTTTGTGTTACACTGTTTTCAAGTCACACATACATGTATGACAATTGTGTGTTATGTATTGCAGTGCTTCAGGAGATCGACGTGTCTGATTTTTATAAATATAGAACTCACTCAATATATAAATATGAGATAGGAGGAGTCCAAGTCTCATATTTGGTTCTTAAACACTTTCTGAGGTGGCAGCAGACTGAGCCACCTAAAGAAATGATTGAGTAATACATCTTTCTGTAATTGATTGGTGGCACAGTTTTCAGAAGACCACTGAAGTTAATGAAAACACTGAGCTTATAAGATCACCTGAATCAGAGCATCAGAGAGCAAAGAGAAGAACAATTACATACTTTATTACATTATTGTCATTTAGCAGATGCGCTTATCCAGAGCAACTTACATTGGTTACAATGTCCACACATTATGCATTTATACCGCTGGTACATCGCCCGAGGCTAGAACAGCAGTGCCTCACGGAGGGACTCAAACCAGCAACCTTTTGGTCAAGAGCACTGCTCATTGCATTAAATGCATAGCACTTTGGAATTCATAGTCCACATCAAGCAACACCAAGCAAACTGCAAAGTCAGTTTTCCCTGCCAACCATAGTTACCCAGCTTGCTATGTTCCTGAATTTAAGGAATTTTTCCATCATTTATAGATTACGTTGGGGCTCCTGAGCTGCTCAGCCTGCAAGGCACTCATCTCAAGTGTAGGCTGAGCCTTGCAGCCCAGGTTCCATCGCCACAAATCATGCATTTGTCAGCAGAGATCAGTTGTCTCTCCATTCTCAGGCACCCTAACATTCATCAGGCACCTATGAGCCATTCAGATATCAGTGGAACTGCACAAGTCCTCCACTGGGCACTTACTCTACTGCAGTGCCCTGTGGGATTTGTAGTATAAAAAATGTATGCGAATGAAATGTAGCATTCCTGCGTGAGCGCAGAGGTTGTCACATTGGGGCAAGCCTCACCTGCAATTGGTGATGTTGAACAGAGATGCATAAGGGGGGCATTAAAAATGACAAGATTCTTGTAAGGATAATGTACAAATGCCAATTCCCAAACACGTTTCCATAAAGAGTAAAAAACATGAAAAAAATCATTTTATATTTTTGCCATTGTGGCCATGTTATATCACACAAACAAATATATATTCCACAGCTATGCTTCCCAAAGTTCCTTAAATTTTTAAATCAAATTTTTCCCTGGCAGTTTAAACATTTTGTCAAACTGAAGTTTTGAAAGCTGAAATGAGTCAATGGAGAACTCCCATGACTGAGGTCTGGTAAACAGTTTGATGCCATTGGTGTAGATTTTACACACTGTATGTTTGAGCATCAGTCTATAAATAGAAAATAAATACTTAATAAAAACAGTACTAGAACTACAACTAATAAAAAAAACAAAGTGATTAATAAATATCAGATGAAATTCTAGAAACCAAGGAATCATAAGCAGTGTGAGAAATAACTGCCTCATGGAAAGTGAGGCGATACAAGAAACTGGACCATGGCTTTGATTAGAACACTACACGTAAGCGCTGGTGAATCCAAAAACAAGGAATGACTGTTAATTTAAGCAGCTATGGGACTTGACAATTTGATGATTTGATCCCCAAATCATTGACACATTACTTTCTCTATGTACCCATTTTGGTAATTTTTTCAAATCTTTTTTGTAATCTGTTTTGTCATCAGCTTCCCATAGTCTTTCGGTTTGATTGACATGACCACAAACTCCATAACTTCTCGGAAAGCTAGCTTGCTACATCTGTTACATTGCATCAATTACATTGATGTGGTCAATGGAATCTCAGTCAAGATAACAGAATACAGCACACAGCAATTCTGTGTGAATCTATTTGTGTCAGCATTTCATGACATCCATATCCAACATATAAATCATCATAATTCAGAACATCAGTCACAAAGACTTCAGTGATCATCTGATGTGTCCTCCACAGATCATCAAAGCTATGAAGGTTGCAGCTCTCTTCTCTTTGACATTGGTGCTGGTCACCACCAGCCCTGAAAAGGAAAGATTCCATTTGAAGATTCAGCTGAAAGAACTTCTGAACAAGCTGAATGGGATGATGCACAAGGTAAGCCTACTACGACCTGACAAAAGAGGTTATATTTTAAAATCCGAGCTTAAGCCAGCAAAGCCATACAAAGCATGTTTTTTTCAAAGGTAAACAGGTGTTTTTGTTCTCTTTTAGGACCTTAAAAACAAACTTGTTCCAGATGTGATTGACAAACACAAGTGCACGGTAAAAATGATATATATCAAATCAAATTCTGATGTAACATGACATTCTAGGACCCAGAGAAAAAGGGAGTGCATCAGTAATTGGGGGAAGCAATGCGTTGAATTATGATTTTATTTCTTGAGCCTTTTCCAGTTGCAGAGAGGTATGCAAGAACTTATTTGAATGCTAGTGAATGATAGCCTAATGTTGTAATGTTACTGAACTTTTTGCTTTTGAGAAAACCAATGATTTTAATCACAACACAGCAAGACGACTTCTGCAAAGCTGAGAAGATATTTGAGAAATATGCCATTTTTGAGAAACACTCAAAGATCGCCAGATCGCTCAGAGCATACACTGAGGTCAGTTATTAAAGATCTTTACATTTGTATGCTAACTGATGAAATCAAAGGAACCAGAACCAGAAGGAAGTGGAAGAAAGTCCAAAGAATATTAATACATTTAAGAGGACTACATAACGTGTGTGTACCAGTGTACAACAGTTTAATAATGAACACTTATATAGTAATAAGGAATTTTCTGCAACCACATGCAAAATGAGAAATTTCGATTTTCTTTCCACAAGCTATTATAAACACTATATATATCATGTACTGTGTATATACATGTATATTATAAATTATTTTATCACTTTAAAGACTGCTTTCTGTAAGAAAAAGAACCTTATTAGTTGCAATTATTTCACTTCATGTTCTCAACAAACACTCGCAGAGCCTCGTTTATAAGACATTTATGATTTTAAAGCTAAAGCTGGTTACTTAACTGCACTTCCAGTAAGAGGCATCAGCCAGCTATTTCACTTGTGTACATGACATATTGCTGTTATTTGCATATAAGATTTCAAACAATGGTGCCCCGCTGGGGACTGTGTCTTGTGGAGGCACTGTACGGAGTTCTGTTTGAAATTATAAAGACCTGCTTGGATGGCAGAGAGTGAATTTCTTACATCCAAACCCATGTTAACAGAAAGTTTGTTTTGTTTCCCATTCAGAACACAAACTGCACCTTAACAGAAAATGGGAACGAGCTGCTGTTGGGGAATCTCATCAATAATCTCCGTCACTGTGTTCAGAAGATCTATGCTGGACATGTCAAAAAATAAGACCTGCAGTTTTTCCATTTCCTTCTATACCCATTTACTGTTAATGAAACACCACAGTTTATGTTTGAATTTAAATAACCCATTTTTGTATCTATTTATAAAAGACAATTAAATTATTTGAAACAAGCAATTAATGTACTGGGTTTGGCTGTTTTCTCTCCATATTTAGCCAAATGCCATACTTGCTTATCCTAACCACTTTTTGCCATTGACAGAAAAATCATGTCATGGCTGTCTTGGTTATGCGTGAAAGCTAATTAACTAAGCTAAACAAAACATTAATAATTTTGCTCAAAGAGCAACATCACCTCAACAAATCTTGCTAGCTAAGTAGGTAGGCCCCTTGGTTTTCCAGTCTTCAATGAAACTGCACTTCTTACCGAATGTGCTAATTAGTGGTTGAAGCCTCTGGTAATGGGTTTGTCATACTGTATCATTTATTTCAAAAACATGACCTCTGGACAGAGAATTCCGAAGGATGGCTTCTCAGCAACTACATCTTCTTTCAGCTTTGCAATGCAAGGAATTCTACCTTAACCTCAGAATGGAAGGCCGGTAGTCACAGTGTCATACTGCATAAAGGTAAGATGTAATAAGATTAGACATCAGGATAAGAAGTTCTCTCTCCAGCTGTGAGATGACTTTGTGTCTTGTCCACTACCTTCTTAAATAATGTTATTGTTCTCATGAATGAAGGTCATATTGCTAGTTTATTCTCATATTTATCAACAGGACTTGTTCTGCAACCAGATAAAACTGAATTTGCTGCCTAATGATAGCTAATAAGCTTCAAGA
The DNA here is from genome assembly GCF_013368585.1 of Megalops cyprinoides. NCBI lineage: Eukaryota > Metazoa > Chordata > Actinopteri > Elopiformes > Megalopidae > Megalops > Megalops cyprinoides. The sequence continues at coordinate 10,902,973 of NC_050598.1, forward strand.
AAATGCAGTTAATGATGTGGTGTTCTTGCTTACTAGCTATCTATCTTGTTGTAGTTGATCTTACCTAACTAAATAATGAGGTAACATTTACTAGCTCCATGAAGTCTTGTACTCTGCCATCCGAATAATGGGTTCAGTGATTTCAATCTCCAACTCTAAAGTGACTTTGTGAACAATATTCACAAAGTGATCAAATTGATAGCCGTTTTGGGACATTAAGCCACGTTAAGCTTTTTCCTTATAATGGGCATCAGTGGAAAGGAAAAAGTAGTGAGATAACGACCATACTCCCAGAATTTCGGGCACATGGTTCGTTATGTTTTCATTAGCGTTATTTAGCTTCTCATAATTTTCAGTTAGCATTTGCTATATTTTTAACGTTAAACTGTTACCAGCTTTGTTACCTCAAAGCTAAAATTAGCTAGAATTTTTCCAATCTCGTGTTCTAATCGCACCACTTTTAGCTTACAGGCTAAACAGCTAGTCACACCATTGTAAACGCCGTTGGCGCACGAATGAGTACGTACTTCCGCTTAAGCAGAGGATGTCAGTTGAGTAGGCGGTCCTTCAATGTGGCCCAGGACGCATTTGCGTTCACACTGCTAAAAGAATGTGGCCATATGCACTACCTGGCAGCAATCACACCTCTCCCTAGGCTGCCAGGGATTCTTTTAGGGTGGAGAGTTAGGAGCTGGATGTGTAGTGCTAAAGGAAATGACACTATGAGTGAGGGAACGCTGTTTGATCATTTGGAATGGAAACTAACCCTTCTCTCTGTCATTGTAAGAGAGTTTGGCAGGTGTTTGGTCCTGGGCTGACTTTCTGAACTGCCTTTGCCTTTAAGCAACATATCCCCTCCCCTCTCCACATCCCCTTTCCTTTAACCCTTTGGTTGTAAATGCTGGAGTGAATGATCTTAAGGATCCAATGGTATTTCACTGTGTTTACTTGTAATTTTATACAAAACTCAATCATCCCTTGTTCTGCCGCAACACATGTTCAAACAATTGGTATTGCAAAAAAGGGTTGGTGTTATAAAACATTTTGAAGCACTGGTCTGGAGTAGCCCAGTGGTCCAGGTGCGCAGTTCAAATGCAAGCTGGACTCTATGGCCTGTGTTTAGTCCTGAATGACTGGGAGAACATGTGGTAGATAGAACTGGGCTTGTTCCGCCGGAGGGTTGGCAAGTTGGACAGTTGATTGTCCATGTCATTGCACGCTAGCGACCCCTGCTAGTCAATTGGGTGGTCACAGTCTGCCTATACAAAGCCGTACATGAAGGGACCTCTTCCAGCTTACTGTATTTCAATGCAAGCAACAGAACTGCAGAGGGAAAAGAAGCAGCACTTGGCATCATGTGTGGGCATTAAAAATATATATTTAAAGCCAGAACATGCTCCTGTGGATTATACAGTGATTTCAGACATAATACAGTGATTTGAAAATAATCCTGAAAAACAAACCAGACAGCAATCCTCTCGCTGAGTCTCTGTAAGAAATACGGGTCATTAAAAATGACTGATAACAATATTAAGTCAACTTACAACATTTTAGGCCACATTATAACACAAAAATAAACCACTAAATTTCACAGCTATGCTTCCCAAAGCTCCTTAAATTCCTACATCAAATCTGTCCCTCTGTTTTTTTTCTTCTTCTTCTTCTTCTTTCTATTTTAAAATAGAGTCTGACAATTAAACCTTGTGTTATACCAAAGTGATGAAATGAGTCACCCGTAAACTCCCATGGTCTTTTTTATGCTATTGATGTAGATTTTTCTGCTACATGTTTTAATATAAATCAATAAAGAGCAAACAATTACTGTATTTAAAAAAAAAAACTGAAAACAACTAAGAAAAAGAAAACTGCTTAATAAATACCAAAACGGATGTCTGAAATCAGATGTTAAACCCAGGAAGTGAGAAAAAAACTATGCCCCATCTAAACTGAAGAAGCCTCAGATCGTGGCTTTGGTAAGAGCACATTTAAAATTTTTTATACTTTTGTACTGTGATCAGGCCTCCTTTTTTGTTTCCCCAGTATGATCATAATCCCTCCATGTTTTTTTTTTCTCAGAAGCAGCTTTCTTGGTGCTTTCGAATTATATTGGTCAAATCAGTTGCATCTCAATCAAGATAACAATACAAGCTCATACTAATTGTGAGTGTGTGTTGTGTCAGCATTTTCAGAGTATAAATAATCATCGTTCAGTACATCAGCCACTTACTGATTACACCTTCAGCTGATGTGCCTTCTGACTGCACAGGACTTCAAAGCAATGAAGGTTGTGGTTCTCCTCTCCTTGACATTAGTGCTGGTGAGCAGTGGACCTGTTTCAAGGGAAAGGATTCTCCTGGAGGAAATTATGGAAGAGTTAACCAAACTGCAACATAAGGTAAGGCCTCAGTGATTATTGATTTCAACATCGGAGTCTGAACAAGCTAAGGAATATTGCATGGAGAAAGTTTGTATTCTGTAAATTTTATGAGAGCTACAACAGATATCGTAAAAATTATAAAATATAACCACAATTAAAACTGTTTTTGTTATGTTTTAAGGAATCTCTGAGAAAGAGAGAATCTCTGTTTGTGCCAGATGTGCTTAACAAACACAAGTGCAAGGTAAAAAAATTATTTATATATATATAAAATTGCAATGTAATATGAAATTGTGTGTTTAAAAGAGTTTCATGTATTGCTGATTTTTGTTTGATCCTCTTTGATCCTTAGTCAGGTATAAGAAATTGTATCAGAACCTCCTCTGTTAAAAAGAAAATACCACATACTGTACACAAAAAGAAAATATATAAGCCTTTGAAGGAAGAGGTGTCAGGCTACACTGATTAAACTAGTAGAGAAGGTGTTGGTTAGAGCTTAGGCATATGTTGAGAAGTCACTGTAGTCAATGCAAACATTTGTCTGCTTTTTCAGTAAGTTAACTATATTTTGATCACATTTCAGCCAGAAGACTTCTGCAAAGCTGAGAAAATTTTTGAAAAGTATGCCATTTTTGAAAAACAGTCAAAGATTTCCAGGCTGCTCAAAAAATTCACTGAGGTAAGTTCTTAATGATCCTCAAATCCTGAATGATCAAACAGAAAGAACAAAGTGACAGGAACTCACAAGAACATACCATGTACATAATGGCTACAAAACAGTTTCAGTGTATACCTCGTTGTATACCTATATAATGATGTTGACAAGGTATTTATCATTTTGAAGCTGAAGCTGTAAGAATCGTGGCTGCTTTCAGTAATTGCAATTTGGGCAAATTTAAGAAGCACCAGCCAGCTATTTCTCTCACAGGTATTTGCTTGCAGTTTCACACAGCAGTGCCCAGTGTGTCTAGGAACATGTGCATTGTGGAAGCAACTGTAGGGAGTCATGTTTTTTATGAATAAAAGCCTGTTTTGACCACAGCAGGTGAATTCCCTGAGCCCACACCCATGCTAACAGGAAGTTTCCTTTGTCTCCTTTTCAGGAAATACACTGTATCTTAAATGAAGATGGCAATGAACTGCAGCTGAAAGTCTTCTTGAAAAATCTTCATGGGTGTTTTCAAAAAATTTATCCTCAACACATCCTCAGAAAATTAAGGAATTGAGACCTGCTGTTGTTCCATGTCCTACTACACTCTTCTGTTATTTATTGATATACCGGTTTATATTTTAATGTATTTATATCCTATTTGGTATCTATTTATAACAATTAATAAAATTTGAAAATGCCTGTATGGTGTTATTTAAATTTAAATGTATTTGTGTGACATCATTTTCAAGTTAAAAATGCAATGACAATTCTGTGTGCACCACAGTGTAGCAATTAGTCTACTTATTTGATGTACTATATATGATTATACTATATGTAGAAATGAGTTTACATGCAAAACAGAAAACCCACTAGGGAAACAGTAGAATTATACATCTTCCTGCCTTGTTTGGGGATATGTGTTTGACACAAGACCACCTGAGTTTGAAGATTATAGAGCAATCACTGCTGAAGGAAAAAATCAAAAAATCTTGCACATGTAAGTTAACGCTAATGGCCCAGTTCTGATACACAAACCTGGTGCAAGTTGATTCACTCAAATGCAACTTGTGGAAGACTTACTCAAAAATTGAAACAGTTGTTTTTGAGAACAAGCAAGGGAAGATGTGTGATCTAAGATAACCTCTCTCATAGTGGGTTGCTAGATAATTTCATATTAAACATTCTTCAGACTGCAAAGAGGATACTTGAAAACACAGGCGTTTATCTTTTTCATTTGCAGAACCGGTAAGTATCAGTTTGTCAACTGAAGTTAATATTGCTAGTGACACAAAGCTGGTTAAGTCCCATCTGTCAGTTATACACAAATACAGGTATGTGCACTGAGAACAAATCAAGCCACAGAGTACAAATGTACAAATAAATGGGTGCAATAATTTATTATCTTAACTGGGGGGATTGCTGACAATACAGGAAGATTTACATTTTTGTAGAGCAGTTAACTTTGTTAAGACTACAGAACATCAAAGCGAAGATGAAAGAACACAAAATATCAGCTGTTAGTGTTCCATGTAGAACAATTGGCACTACATAAAGGAAATGTATAGCATGCACATCCTACCTCACAATTCTGTGAAATTAAAGTAGAAAGCACTATTTGCATCCACTTTGAATCCTATTTTCAACATAATGTCACACTGCCACTGCTATTGTCCAGAGGCTTTGGATTAATTTAAGAGTTTTGAATGAGTCACCCTTGAGACACCCTGCTGTTCAACAGCCTGTCCTTCTATTTCAGTTTGCTATACTGAACCAAATGGAGACAATGTTTTTTTTTATTCCCAAAAGTAAATGGTTTGAACAAAAGCAGAAGTGTGTGTAATCTGAGTAAATCATTTCTTTGCCATCTACTCAGCCATACTGAAGGTATTCAATCTAAACAAATGTATGCAATTCTATTTTTCTTTTTTCATTCTTTATGTAGCATCTTTCATTACTTGCAGCACCTGGCATGTTATATCTTATACACGAAATGAGTGACCCTTGTATAAGGTCTTTAATGTACTATTACAGACAATGCACATTACTGTTCTGCAACTGTCAAAGCACACAAGCTATTTTAACGATTTTACCGTTGGAGCAGTATTCTGCAGAGTAAGAGACAAAAGGCTGTCTTTGCCTTGTTTTTACACATCACATAAAGCAGCTACTCATCCTGTGTAAGAGGACTGAAACACAATAAACTGGTCCCCCTAAACGGTCAATCCTTTTATTTCAAACTTCCTTAAAACAAGTTTAAGACTTCAGTTCTTGCCCTGCGTGTAACTCTTTTCTTTACAGTACTTTACACAATAAATACCAAAATCATTCAAGGGTGACATGCTTACACATGAACAGTGTCTTTTTTCCCCTGTGTATACTGCACAAGGTACTGAAAGGTAAACTCCAGTCAAAAAGGAAAATGCAATGTGTTATTACATGTACCAAATAGTCGCATACACAATTTACCATTCCAAATCATGTCCTTCAGGCACAAAGGTTAGGACCGGATACCTTCCTCCATTCGATGATGCAAGCTGGCCTAGGAAAAGCTAGACAATCCTAACAAACCTTGCTTGCTGAAAGTCCCCTTTCTAAACAATGAAATCATCACTGTGCACAAACTGCACCGATATATTCAAGACGTTTGTGTTCTTCTACATGATTCTTTAAGCTGTTGAGTGATTAAACATGCTAAAACCATTGGGATTTTGTATTTCTCAAAATAAAATCAAAAGATCTGGCTGGTGGTAAAGCTGGCCGGCACCACCGACTAGAGGAAGGTCATATTCACATCTTTCTGGATGAAGTTCAGAATACTCAATTATGCATACTCAATAACTGATACATATGATAATGCACATCAAATTATTATTTTTCGCTGGAGTTCTCCTTTACCTATCAGACTCAGTGTTCTTCAGTAACATGTTGAGGTCGCAGGAGTAGGGGCGCACTCATTGCAGAAGGGATTCAATCACAGCCTCAGGTTTTGAAGACCTTTTCCTGGGTAGAAACCATGAGTCATCAGTATATTGTAAAAGGTTTTTCATTCTGGGTATCATTTTCCTTTTAATAACACTTCGGGTACATAGTCACTGACACTTAACTCGCTTTCTCTTAACATCTGACATCATTCTGTCTTTTTCTGGATTGGAAAATGTATCCTCGGCCTCTGAGACAGTAGGACGGACAACTCATTTTACCTCCTGCCGGTTTTAGGCCTCGACTTCCCGCTCTTAGAGGTCCTCGGCCTCTCCAGCTTCATGAGCGACTGCCTCATGCTCTCTTCTGTATACGCCAAGTAAACGTGGGAGAGGTCCACCTCAAATGGCTATGACAGAGACGAGAGAGAGAAAGAGCAGCAACATCATCTAGCCATCGGACTGGCAACTTGCAATGTGCATTCATTCTAGACCTGAACTGTTAGCGCTGGTCAAGGTCCTAATCTCATTTTCACGGAAGGCGTGTGGGTCGTGAGAGCGCGACTTACATCTTTTTCTTTCTTGTCCGGCACCGGGGTTTGCTTCCTCATGTTGTTGCCGGTATACGCCACACATTTCTGTCGAGAAGCACAAACCGTGAATAGAATCAGTGACCTCTTTAATAAGTCCACGTGTCAGCAAGTGGCCCCAAGCTTCCATTTCATTCATTGTGTTTCTTAAATTGTACCAACTGGTGCAACTTGATCAGAACACAACATCAAACACCCCAACCAATGAAATAATATCATGGTCCAAACCTAAACTGCATTAGTTTACCACATGGACTTGATGCTTGCAGTAAAGCCCTGTCTAACCCTATTAAGACAGAACATTGTTACTTTAGCAGTATACTCACCAATTGCCATTCCCCAATATCTTCATTCCAGTGCACATAGTTCTCAATCATCTCCTACAACAGAATCAAGAGAGCATTACCCACAATGCCTCTGAAATCATTTCCCACCGTGTCAACACTGCTACACCCTTTTTCCTATCTTCTATACTCCCCTTGTAATTTTTAAAGGAAAAACCAAAATACTAAGTACAGAACACATTAACAGCATTCTTCTTAAAGAAAAGAGGTGTTCTATAAATTTGCTCATTCAACAACCTCTGACTGTGTTTATTCCATAGAAAGTCAGGAGAACACAGGGATATTCTCCCTGTGTTAAAAGTTCAACGATCAAACCATAACCTTTTTTTTTTTTACTATGTACTATGTACAGAAACAGCACACACTGCAGTAAATGACAACAATGTGTTGTACTGGTAAGGAGGAGGGCTTGTAACCAAAAGGTTCCTGGTTCGATTTCCCACTAGACCACTGCCGTTGTACGCTTGGGCTTGATTGCCTCAGTAAATATCCAGCTGTAACTAACCTACTGTGTGTAGGTTGCTCTGGAAAAGAGCATCTGCTAAATGACAATAAAGTAATGTAATGTAATGTAAAAGGAAGCAGTCCCTTTCATTCTTCTCCCCGGTTTTCCCATGATCACCTGGTACTCCTGCGGGATAAAGTTGTCGATGATGAGCATCTGGAGGCGGAGCTCCCGGCTCAGCTGGCGAATGTTCTCGAGAAGCCCCTCGATCTCACGGTGATGCTCCTGCTGCAGGTCTGCCATCTGTCAGGGCAAACACAGGGCCTCATGCACTGCTCCACCTACTGTCAAAAACTCAAAAAGAACCTTGCGTTTCACAAGAAAGCTTGTTCTCAGTACATTTCTTCATATTAAAACACATTTGTAATTCTCACTCAGCTTGAAGGGATACACTTATGTTCTACTGTGCTGGCAGTTTCTCTGGGTAAGAGTGTCTGGTAAATGAGTGTGATGTAGTGTAATATAATTGACTTTAAACAGGTCAAATCTTGAATGCTAGGGTTACGCAAAATGGATATAAGACTTCCTGGGTTAAAGAAGCTTCGACAAATGTGAGATCAGCAGACAAAGGGGTGTGCGATATGACGATATTAGATTGTGCATGATTAAAATGTCTCCACATGCTGCCTTTACAGAGAGATTGTTAGTATCGTGCTACAGTGCACATTCTATCAGTTGCAGTTCTACGGCTCATACACGCATTCAAATTTGTTTTGTCAGCCAAATCCCAATCACACCAATAAACCGCGATTAACTCCGCCCGTTTGCCTCCAGCCATTGCCTTTTCATGCATTTGCATAGCTTGTAAATTTCGCGTCGCGTTCGGTTAAAACACACCTTAACAAAGGCATTTGTGAAAGGCACTCCGTATGACAGGACAAGTAAGCGCTGGAAAGAGGTAACTGATGCAGTGACATTTTACCTGGCCAAGGGTATGACTCCCATAAAAACCGTGGAAAATGAGGGTTTCAAACGACTGCTAAAAATAGTTGATCCAGGGTACGAGATACCCAGCCGCAAATATTTTTCCAACATGGCCATTCCATGGCTGTACTCTGAATGCCGCTACAAGGTTCAACACAAAATTCAAAACCTCCAGTTTTTTTGCTACAACAACTGATTCAGAATGAAAGGCCCAGGCTCCTCACAACGTCGCTTTTCCGTCATCGCCTCCCAATGGTGGAATGAACTCCTCACCCCCCTGGGAACAACCCCTTCAATCTAACCCTTCAGACGTGGGCTGAAGACACACCTCTTCAGACTTTACCTGGACTGACAACCCTTGCCATTTCGACCTTGTAGATCTAAGATTCTTGGCTTGTACTTGTAGTTCTCTCTCTTACCTTGTATTTGTAGCACGTTTTTTGCCTAGGTGGTATAGTGGCACTTTATTGTCCCAGTGATTGTATTCGATATATGTACCCTTAGATCAGATTAGCTCTGTCTCGCGACACTGACCTTGCGCTCAGCTTCAGCACTACCTGCATTGTATGACCTGTACACATCTTGCCCTTGTGCCTGTGCCTGTTTGCCCACTATATGCACTTTTGTACGTCGCTTTGGATAAAAGCGTCTGCTAAATGAATAAATGTAAATGTAAATGTCATGGTAGGGAAATTAGTTTGGTTTTACTTTTCAGTAACTTGCAAAATAGTCTTAAAAGCCAACATGAAAAAGAATCGTGATAAGATCGTGGATCGTGATCCTGCCTGAAAAAAAATTGCGATATGATATTTTTGTCATATCGCCCACCCCTAAGTAAACATTACTCAAACCGAAATGTCAAACAAAGCGAAACCCATTCTTTGTTTCAATGCTTTTCCTCTTCGAGTTACAAAAATTAAAACCTGGACCAAATCACACTGGGACATTTTAGCTGCAAGTACAAAATCTAAAACAATGTTCACAACTATGTTGTGAAGACTTTTTTTTTTCCTTGCATTTGAAGGGTTTTCGCTGCTTCACATTCAAGGAAAAAAAACAAGTCTTCGCAATGTTTCGGCTCACACAACACCCTAACCTACACATTTTTTTTTTTAATCTAACATCCCTTCTGGAAATCACCCTTGTTATCATTGCTCCTGTACTACCATGACCTCCACCCACTGACACAAAAGTGAGCAAGTCTAAGTATACAGCGCAAATAAACATCAAAGTCCAAATTTGCTGATGTGCCATTACGGTCTATGCTACATTGGGAAAGCAAGCAGATAGTTTAAAGCAACAGTAATAATTGAATTATCAATGCATGTGATTGCCAACAAACACATGTGTCTTGGAAACACACTGAATGATGCAGTGCCAGTTTCGGAGGTGAAACTTGTCTGCAGAACTCCGTGACCTTAAAGAAATGACTTAATTCAGGCAGTCCCTGGGTTACGTATTGTGCAACATACACACATTCAAATTTACGTAAGCCAGCTTAAAATAAAAAAAAAAAAATTTTAAAAACCTGAGATGTGTAGCACACACAGTAAAAATACTGTAAGTAGTGCTTCCACCTCTGTGATCAAAAACCAGTGTGGTATGAAAGTACTGTGCACAAATACAAGGTTGGTAGGGATACTTTTAAAAACATGCGACTAAATTTCAGTTATATAAAATTTGAGTTATGTAATGTGAATTTCCCAGAATGCACTTCAGGGACTATCTGTGTGAGCAACTCTGCAGATGTGGACACTACCTGCCTGGTGCCCGATTTCAAATATACATCCATTTACCTCCGACTTGGCTGCCATTAGCATAGTCCACACTTTCTTCAGTTTCTTGGTCTTTCCTTGGGCCTCCTCTTGTAAACTAGTGTACTTCTCCTCAATGTCAAGGCGCTCTTGCTGTTTTGGGGGCACAGAGTGAAAAATCGTGAATGCTGGAGTCAACACTAACACTAACGAGAAGGCACACACCCCCCCCCCCACCCCCCGCCCCCTCCTCACCTCCTTCTCCTCCAGCTCCCTGCGCAGCTGCTCGGCTCTTTTCCGCCGCTCCTCCAGCTCGTTGTTGGACTCCTCCAGCAGCTTCTCCTGCTCCTCCGCCTTCGCCAGCAGGTCCACCCCGCCCACTATCACCTTCTTCTCAAGCGCCGACAGCTTCTCCAGCAACAGCTGGTGCTCCTGCCTGGGGGCAGATGAGAGGGGAGGCCGTGCACAAGTCCAGCACAATTCAAAATGGAGGCACCGTATTCGCTCCTCAATCCGTGCCCTAAGACCTGCTACCTCTAGTATTTGACGTAATATTGTGATGTTTTTTTGATTCTGTGTTCTAGTGACCGATGTATCGTAGTACACTTGGCTTCCCTTGTCTAGTCAGGTTGCGCAAGTTAACTTGTGGTAGGGCTTGAATAGTGGTGTGCTCCCACTCACTGGTTTGGGAGTGTTGTTAGCCTGGTCTGATGCTGTTGCTCATTTAACTTGAATGGATGCACTTATGTTCTGTTGTGCTGGAAGTCACCCTGGATAAGCACCTACTGAATGCATGTAATGTAATGAATTTCGGGAACATATCTGGATTTTATTATATATATATATATATATATATACACACACACACACCACTGATGCATACCATACAAATATCCTCTTACTGTACTGAGCAAGGGGCAGGAGGGGGTTATATCTGATATTAGCTTGTAGCTACAAGCCTGTATGTGCCTCTCAAAGCAGCATTAATGAAGCCAGGAGAGACGGAGGAGCATCAAGGGACACAGAGATTAATAGAGTGGACACATCACCGGTGATGTCACTCACTGGGCTTTGAGCAGATCCTTCTCTCTCTTCTCCAGCTCTGCGCGGGCCTTGTTCCTCTCTTCCTCCTCCATGTCTAGCTTGGCCTCCAGGGCCTTTCTCTCCTCCTCAATCTTCGCCTGCATCTCCACCATCTTGTCTGGCGAGACCTTCTTCTTTCCTGGAAGTGAAAAGGATTCACTTATACAGACTGACACACCGTTCAGGAAACACAAAAAAAGCACTTCTTAAAAGCAGCACATCCACATGATAATACTACGTTATCTATGTGTGAAGCTGTCATTAAACAACTAGTAATTACCCTCTCAGCATGGAAGCTCAAAGACACCACAAGAGCAACATAACTGACTGGTCATTAATTACAAAGGGATATAAATGAGCAGCCGTATTAATTTATTTGCAAACAAAGCAGAATATTCATATTCCTCAATACTAAAAATGAAAAAGAGATTTAGGAGGCATCCAGTCACACACACACGCACGCAAAAGAGGATGTGAAGGTTATGAGCACCTCGTAAGAGCAAGCTGCCTCACAGCACATATCGTGAGAATATCATAGAAAATAGAATAAAAATGGGAAAGGATCTCCATATTAATCATTTCCTCTTAAGGCCTTTTTTAGCAAGAGACCAAAAACAAAATAAATGAGTCAACACACGGTTTAGAACATCAAAGGAATCAGGTGGATGTAAATAATGACAAGAATGGAGAACATTAAAAATGGTCATAAATGAATATACTTCATAACTGCAGCCACTGACATATCTTTTGGAGCCATAAAGCTGAGAAAGTGTTCCAAATACAGAGAGCAGGGCAGGGGGGGGGGGAGTAATTTGCAAACCAACCTGTTTGGTCTTGCATTAAGAAGAGATTAGCAAGTCAGAGAGGCAGCATTTTTCACCAAGGAGGAAGAAGAGAAGACAAAAGTACATATTACTTTTTCCACCTGAAAAACTGAAGAGTCTAAGAACCTTTTTTTTTTCCAGAGATGATGAGTTATAGATAATACAGATACAGAAAATGACTCCAACACAGCATAAGCATGAGACGCAACATAACACATAGAACAGGAAACCTAAACAGACATGGTGTACCATTAGCGGACAGGATGAATGTGAACGGCCCTTTCGTTTTAGTAGTTTCTCCGGGCGTAAAGGACGGACCACATACGTGTACCAGCAGTATATAACATAAAGCCATTGTGCTTCTATGTTAATGGCAAAGACTGGAAAATGGGATTGTGACTGAAGAACACTGACAAATCAGAAGCCTATAGAAAAAGCCAAAGTAAATGTGAACAAAGTGGATATGAGAAACACACGTGCTCCATTAGAGTGCCAATGAGAAAAGCATGCATAATGATAGAATGAGCCAGAAAAAGGTGACACATGCAGTTTGATGAGGTTATTGTGAGCTCTTGCCAAATATAATTAGAAGGGAGCAAAAATAATTTAGGGACGGACCCGCCGATCTAACAGAGAAATGACCAACAAGGGGTATAGAGCATTATCAGTGGCAAAAATCCCATTTTGCTCAGAACCACAGACGCACACAAAGCGGTAACAAAATAGGGTGCGCAATACACCAACCTCACGTGTGAAATCACACTGTAGTGTCATTCACAATTTTTACACATGTAAAATTCCTCCTATACCAACTATATAAAAAGGGGGGACCTAATTATATGCACTAACATTGGGTTTTAAGTGGACATAGTCACAGAATAATTAAATGCAAAAACCACTGGCACGGCAACCAAATTGTGTTACTTTCCCCAATTTTACATACCTAAAATATATTTGTCATCATTTTCATGTAAATAAATGGTGACGATTTAAGTATATGGTGACACATAGGAGACAACTGGGTTTTTATTTCAGTGACAGAAACAGAGAAGATCTTAAGTGCAGACAAAGGCTAATGGATTCCTCCAGAGCTGCGGCTGTATTTATGTTGGAAGCACGTTCTGACTCATTTTGACTTCTTTTACTTTAAGAGCCCATTCCACATTCACCTTAAAATGACATCTGCCTAAGAGGCGTGTCTGTTAATCCAGAGAAAGGCAGTCAAGCAAGACTTTTCACAATGAAGAAATGCTACAAATGTCAATCTGCATCTGAATAAAGCAGCGTAAGATGGACGTGCTGCTACAGAGGTCCTCCACAGAATTCACCACAGAACAAAATGTATTTCATAAGTAGCCTTCTAAATTCTACACACTTTACACTGGGAACTCAATTCCTGTCACCAAATATTACATCACTAGAACTTAACACAAGAATTCCTTGAATTCCCAGTCACTTCAATATTCAACAAAGCTCCCTAAAACAGCAACTACTTAAACAGTTACCAGAACACCTTTGCCAATTCAGGACAGAGCAGAATATCTATCCAAATCAACTTACTGCACACTATCCACTCATATTGATTATTTTTACTGTATTATAATATGAGCAAACTGACATTTCAGTGCCCCTGCCCAGGGTACATAGTTTAGTGCGATATTGTCTTTGTGTAACCCTTGATGTCTTTTTCACTTACAAAGAAAAATAAAAGCTCTTGCTCTGGGTTACAGTGCAGGTATTTTACATGTATACATTGTGAGGTACACCTTCAGGTTGTGAGTTATGTTAGAAACAGTGATTCTTCACAAGAGGCTTTTTGACACAGATTTCGTTCCATACAGAGGGACTGGCGGAGGGGTTAAGAAAGGAGTCGACTGGTTATTCTGAAGCTGCTCCCACTCACTAGTCTGGGATTTCTCCAGAGAGTTTTGAATAACAGAACAGGCGGAGTCAGAACTACTGCTGCTGGCACTGCCTGCAAGAGAGAGAGACATGTGCCCACAGCAACTAGCCAATCACGGAACAGGACAGTAAAAGAAAAGGAAGGGAGAAGAAAGGGCAGAGAGAAAAAACACAGGTGCACATGCACCCAGGGAGCCAACTCTCAGCATTTATCTACGCTGGGTTGTGTAGAGGCAACTGTATAACGTTCCACACAGCGCCACATCCGAGCAATCGGCCAGTTATCGCAAGCTCTTGAGTGTCCAGTGTCAAAACCCTAGCTGAGTTGTTTTACTGCCCTTCTATGTAGCTGAATGAAATTCACTTCTACTTCTTTGGCCTCTCTCTTTGACTGAGAGTAGTCCATCAGTGGTGGAGGTTCCCACAAGCTAAGCACATTTTCTCCGCTTTTTAAAGACTGCTTCTTGACATCACCCATTATAGATGGGATATCCGCCAACACTTAGATGAACAGTACTCCGGCACCAGAGATAGGTTGGTGGTGCAGGCGTAATTTTATTTTTTAAAGCTCTATAGTTCATAAATGAGTGTTTCTTTATCAGATGCGGGTGGTACGGGCGGGGCCAGCAGATTCAAACTTGATTATTTTTGCACAATCTTTTCACCGCTTGCTCTGCTTGACCTGTACAAGTTGTTGATACAGAGCGCTTTTTTCGCTCGATATTTTGCTACAAAAAAATAAAGAGGTAAAGATAAGTAAATAAATACCCATTTGGATTGCGCTGAAGCTTCCTGAAGTTGTGGAAAGCTCTGATTGATAACATATTTAAAACAGATAGCTACCTTAGAAACTTCATAGGTGTTTCAACATAGTATGAACACAATGTCACTCTTGACATACTGTCAAGTCCAGGCCAGATCTTGCAGTGTCGCTGGCTAGCTCCCAAACTATGGTAGCTTACTAGCTGAGCTGAAACTAATTATATCTAGTAATTTCTAATAACAACTGCATTCCCTGATTTAGATTACTAGAAAAAAAAGAGAATAAAGCTGACTCCGCTAGTTGTCCACCCGGCATCCAGAGAAATTCTGCCCATCCATCAATACCACCTGAATACCTTTAAAATTGCCAAAATATGCTGAACTAAATATCTGGGTCAAAGGGCTGCAGGAGGTAAGTTTTTCTATGTTTTTGATATGTAATGCAATTTAATGTAATGATATAATAAATTCCTTTTCCATCTCCAGTGATGCATAGACAAGTTCCATGTTCACAAAAGCTCCCTCTGTCTGCACTAATTAAGTAATGCAAGGAAGGAGCCATTATGTCATCATCATGGATTACCACTACTACTAATAATAATAATACTGTAATTACCGCAATTACAAAATACAAAGGGAAAAAAAGAAAAAAGGGTGACCAATGTCCCATAGGGACTTTCTTCCCTCCTCTATAATGAGAAGACAGCAAGGAAACACTGCAATGTTTCCTGTAATATTTAAATAAACACTGTAATATTTAAATAAAGAAATCCAA
Organism: Megalops cyprinoides; assembly: GCF_013368585.1. Lineage (NCBI taxonomy): Eukaryota > Metazoa > Chordata > Actinopteri > Elopiformes > Megalopidae > Megalops > Megalops cyprinoides. Next base: position 10,918,383 of record NC_050598.1, read on the forward strand.
CAGCAAATGGGCAATTCTGACCAGTGCGAACAGTGATGACACACTGGTCGTGGCCAACCACTCCCAATGACATTTTGTAAACCTACAAAAGTCCCTAATCGAGTTACCAGGAATTTATCTTGTATCTAGAAACTTGTAATGTTTCTTGGTAAAAAGGATGCTAAATGTTTGAAGACAGCAAGAGGGAAATATATGCGAATGGACGAATGCACATCTTACATCTGCCTGTGAGACTATTAACCGCAAAATTGATTATATGTGAAGACAAAATCCTCTGCAGAAAAAGTCACACGCAAGCTTTGTGGTAGAGGGATAAAGATTCAGATACACTGCATTTGTTATCTACAGCACAGCAATTTTACTGCAAACTGTGCTGTATCGTGAAATTTGACTGATGGATCATCATATTCGATAAGAGATATTAGAGTGAAGAGAATGCAACGCTCGATGTTTGTGAAATATGCCCACGCATAAATGTACACACACACACACACACACACACACGTACACACAAGCATACACACACGTACACACAAGCATACACACACGTACACACAAGCATACACACGTACACATACACACACATACACACGCACACACACACACACACGCACACGCACACACAATAGGGGAGTCGAAATAGGGACACAGCACCTGGCTTTGAGTTTCTCAATGCCTCCTCTGCTATCATCATAACTAGGTCAGTTCTTCAAGTAGCTTCAATAATACATCATTTAGACTTTATTAAGGTGCCCCTTCTTTCATAGTTCTCCAAAAACATTCTCACACACACAGTTTGTAGTCATGCAAGTTTGCTGTGCAAGCATGTTAACATGCTGTGATACTCCCACTTTGAACTATATGAAACTGAAACCTGTACTATGCATTCTCCCTCAGCGGGACACGGAGGGGAGGGTGGGGGTAGGGGGTCATACCTCTGCGTTTTCTGCGCTTTTCCCCTCCTTCACCCCCCTCGCCATCACCATCGTCCATATCCTCAGAGCCGCTACCATCTGAACCAGAGATTTCCTCCCCTGAAAAAAAACACACACACACACACATTTTCAAAGACCATTTTCATACATTGGCAAGACATTTTAAGTACAAAAAAAAGACACATTTAAACTGAAATTTGCTGTGAAGTAATCCAGATTACTTGCTGAACTATGCTTGTGCCAGGAGAACACATACAGAATATAAAATAATACAATAACAATGGCACAATGCACACACTATAAATCTGACTTGGGGATGTTGGGCCTTGTTGGGTCTCTGATTATAATATCTGTGGTATGAATCAGACTCCCTTTAACTTAGACTCTATTTATGCATACTTCCAGGCACACGGTGTATTGTAGGAGATGACTTAGCCTAGACTAACACTAGTGATGAATGAGCTACAGGGCTAAGCCTGTGCTGGAATGAGCAAGTGGCTTTCTTGACTGAACCACTCAGGGGTATGTTCCAGTATACTAACTGATGACAGGTCCATTTACCCAAATAAATTAAACCAAGACTATTTAGTATTTAGCACAGAAGGGTTACTATTTAGCACATCTTATGAAGGTTAAAATTGCTAACAGCATGCCCAAAACCACGATATTCTGGGGTCATGATGAACGCATGCAGTATGTCATGGTGACTCGTAACATGCAAAGTTCTGAATTCCTTTATGGCGACACACTTCCTCTGCGAGCATGTCAGCAGAAACAGTAATGGCCTCTGTCCTCACCCAGCTCAATACTGCCATCTGGCTACAGCTCATTCAGCTGTTACACAGCGCAATGGTTTACAAAAGATGTATTATTGTAAAGGAGGGACAAACGATTCTGCTGTGCTTCTGAATGGTTCTTTCAGTCCAATTTAATGTGAAGACTTTATTTAGTTAGGAAGCTCAATACCCGAAGAGAATGAATACTGATCGGTTTTAATCCACAGCCAAAATCACCATGACTCTCAAGGATGGCAAATATTAACTAACATTTTTTATGACATTTATTAAATCCATACCTTCCTCCAGTTTCTTCTTGAGCTCTTCGATTTCCTTCTGGAACTGACGCAGGAGGGCATCCTTGGGGTCCTCGTTAATTCTGGCTTTGTTCTTGATGTTCTTTGCTCGGTTGGCATAGCGCAAGGTGCTGATGGTCTCGTCGTAATTGTAGTCCGCTGGCCCGATATTTGCACACTGGCAGGGAAAAAGAACTCAGATGTAACAGTGAAAGACTCACTTTTCAAATCCCACAATAGGAAAGGTTGTGATTTGCAAGAATGTAAACTCAAAATAAACAAAATAAAGAACATGTGGACTTCGGTGGGATTGTGTTGCCCAGGCTGTTAGCCAGTACCATCATGGTCTTGGAATTTCCTCCCAGAGAGTCTTGCAGGAGGCGGGTGAGTTTGGAGTTCCTGTAAGGCACGTGGGTGCTCTTGCCGTCCACCAGCGCCGAGATGACGTTGCCCAGGGTGGAGAGAGAGAGGTTGATTTTCGTGGCCTCTTTCAGCCGCTGTCCCGTGGCTCCTGTCTTACCCTGTCGCTCAGACCCCTGAGACAAACACACCAGATCAATGCTTAGGTAGGACTTTCAGAATGGGGGGAAAAAAAAAGAACAGCATCCTCAGGCGTGAACTTTGCACAGGTGACAGCAGAGGGTTTACAGAAAGGAATTCACATCACAGATTCAACGTGACTTTTCAGTGAACAGATGTCAGTGCAGTGGCCGAAGGCTCTCACCGCCAGGTCCACGAGGTGGAGTTTGCCCATGCGCACATGCTGATTGCCGTCGATCCCCTTCTCGCTGCACTCGATTGTGATGGTGAAGATGGCGTGGGAACGCGAGCTGTGCTCATTCATGTTGGTGGCTCCGACAGAACCTGGGGATTCATAACAGTTTCATTCATTACATTATTGGCATTTAGCAGACACTTTTATCCAGAGCGACTTACATCGGTTACAGCTTTTTACAATGTTATCCATTTATACAGCTGGATATTTACTGAAGCAATTGTGGGTTAAATACCTTGCCCAAGGGTACAACAGCAGTGCCCCAGAGGGGAATCGAACCAGCAACCTTTTGGTCATGAGTCCTGCTCCTTAACCACTATGCTACACTGTTGCCTACTCAGCTTATGTTAAGTGGTTACACGAAACCAGAATTCTCACACATTTCCAGCAGCAAGAAAAAAAAAAGACAAATCTTTTGAAATGGAATGGTCCCCACAAGGAAGTGAACCACAACAGGAAATGCATGTATTAACTTTTTCAGCAGGCAAGCCTGGGATTTAAGGTCCCATTCCTATGTCACCCATCCTTTCAGCTGTCTGCTCAGCAGAAAACAAAGATAAAATCACAACTGGATGCTTAATGTACTGGGGTCATAGATACTCCACGGCCAGTAAATGTTTCATAAAAAAAAAATATTGCAAGGACAATGTCAGCCTTATGTTCATATTTCCTGACATACTTACGATTCTTGTGGCCAAGCGTCATGATTCTGTCCATGTCATCTGCGTTATTCACCACATATCCAGACAAGTCCTTTATGTATACTCCGACATCTGGTCTTTCTTTCACCTATTATATAAAATATACAAAATGAGATGAAAATGAGAGAACATGTGCATAACAGTATTATAATAGTAACACCAATGCACGAATTACCACCAAGAGACAATAAAGCAATAGGTAAGCCATCAAAGTCAGTCAAACCTAAACACATACTGTATATTCACTGTGATAGTTGTGCCATTCACATGAATTTAAATTCTGTTCTTTGAAATTGTTTGAATTGCAACTGGCAGCTCTGTGCATGCTTGTACATTACAGTATATGGTTAAGATGACATCTCACAAGAAATCACCCTTTTTTATTCTTTTGAATCTGACAGCCTTCACCTCTTACCTCCAACCTCTGCATCTGGTCCTTGCCCAGCAAGTCCCTCACTTCTTCATTATAAATTTCCAGGTAAGAAACTCTAACTAAGAACCTGGGAGAGAAGATCTGAGTTAATTTTGACTTTATGATGGTCTTCATATTCATATTTTGCTGTCTACAAACATGTTAACAATGCAATTTCAGCTAGGACAATCTGTCTCAATGCGCACATGTCCCACAAAACATTCAAACACTGATCATTTTAAACCTTAATGAAACCATTTATTTCAGTTACCAAGTGTATTTCCACTGCCTCATTCATGTTGTCCTAATCACCCGTACTTGTGAGCTGACATTTTGTAATACTTTGTCCATCCAAGTGTATAAGACTGTTATGCATTTTAAGGCTGTGTTTCAACTTCCTTTGTCCACCATCTCACCTTCTTTTTGCATTTTTCCCACTTCACTCATGTTGAGGTTAGACCACAAAAGACACACAAGGTTTGCCACTATAAACTATCTCCACACTAAATGCAGTCCAGATTGTTTTTATTTGTGGCTACTGCGTAGAAGGGCTGCCTTTTCCAGTTTTAACAGGTGTTAACATAAGTGCTACAACTATTTAATCGAGACACTTAATTTAAAGATGGAATTGGCTGTTTGCTAGGGAGTACATTTTTACAGTATATTAGCCATGACAATTCAGTCTGGGAGGCTTTCGATTCCCTAAAAGGAATGACGCATTACTAGGATGAAGCAAGATTTTCATACCTTACTCCAAGTTAGTTTAAAACATTTCTAGATGTGTATAGATGTTCTAGAGTTAATTAATTGGAGGCCTACACCCTACAAAGTAAGAGTCACCATGGCACATCCCATGTTTTGCAAGAATAGTGGTGCTGGTAAGAAATCAATTCTGGGGTAAGAAGGCCTTCATTTATATAGTGCTGGTAAAGCTTTTCTAGAGCATGTTTGCCCTGTATGTCGACTGGTGTGTGTCATATCCGAAAACTGTTTCTGTCGATGATCCTCACCTGGTGTCACCCTCTGCTTTGGCAATGTGGCCAAAGACATGTGCAAATGAGTTTGGAATGATTCCTCTAAGTTCAGGCACTGCTCTGACACCCTCCATAGTGAAGGTCTTTCCCGTTCCCGTCTGGCCATAGGCAAATATTGTTCCTGAAAAATGCAATCAACTTTAATATACCTTTAATATGACAAACATATTTTCCATGCATGGTATCACGGATTTTGCAGTTTACAGCATACACTGTATATTGTGTATAAATACGATTTCATCCATGTGAATCTAACTTAACATTCCTTACATAATAACGATAGCAACTCACCGTTATATCCTTCCAAAACGGAGTCAATGATGGGTCTTGCGGTCAGATTATAAACATCCAGCTGTTTACTGTCTGGCCCAAACACCGTGTCGAAGGTGAATGTTTTCGGAGGTTCGTTGGGAGTGTCTAATTTATTGACCGTTATTGTCCCTCGCATTTCGTCTACGGTCACAGCCTGACGGTGACCCATCATTTTTTCTTTCTGATTGAGGGGCCGACATCGTACCACCACTTTAACATTGTCGCTGGTCTCCACCTTTTCGGGTTTGTCCAGCTTGTTACTCTGAGGGGGGAAAAGATTATCGAGGTGAAACACGTGACTTGCTGTTATCTTAACAGCGGCGAATTAATAGATACAATAACAGGAAAAAACGACAAGACAACAATGGTGGTATCCGGCTAAAAGCACTGATTTTCGATGACCGGTTTCGCTTGTTAGCTGGCTATTCATAAAATGAAACGATCGCGCCTGGCTTCTAGATGGTCGAGCTAACGTTAACTACCTAGTATTAACTAGCTACACACCTATCACCTAGGCAATCTATTCTTAGCTACCTAGCTAGCTAGGCTAACTAATATAGGAGAGGTGTCATATTAATCGAAGCTAGTCAGTCAGCTCTAGATACGTTAGTAAATCTGAATGGCGAAAAAATGGAAACTACCGAGCTAACGTTAGCTAAGCATACATGGCTGACGATGTAATGATAGATAAACAAATGCAAGGGACCGGAAAAAGACACAGTCTATCTAGACTGACTAAACTAGTTAACGTTATCTAACTGTAAAAATGAAAATGTATGCACACATATATAGCGAGTTGGGTAGCATCTTTTACAATGTAACATGTAATGTTAGGCAGCTTTCTACATGGCTGCTTACTAGCAAATTAGACTAAATAAACATGATGCTATGCTAGCTGCAAGGGGATGTGGGTTACAGTCAAAAGTTAGCCATTTTAGCTGTCTAGCTATGTGAAAAGGTAAAGCAATGCACGCATATCTTGCTGGCTAGCTATTATGATTTCACAGTATAATTCAGGCAGTCTACCTAACGTTAGCTAACATTAATATAGCTAGGCTACTTTGCCATTGCAGCAAGGTTAGCAAGATTGCTAGCATTTTAGGCAAATAAGTGAATTAATTGAAATGCGTTGCTGATACACAACAAAGATAACATTGTGTCTGTCCAGACATAAACCTTCGACAATAGTAACTAGCAATCGTGCCGTTAGCCAGATTTTTATCGTGTAACGTTAACGCATCGGAAGGGAGGAGCCGCCAGCGAACAAAAATATGAGCATTTGGTCTATCTTGCAGACTAGCATGTTAGCTACAAATCTCTTACCGGCATTTTGACAAATCAAGACAGACGTTCAGTTGTACGTTTGAAGGTGAGGACATTCGATGCCAAAAGTGAAAAAGACTAAAATGTATGTGATTCAGCTAAATCACATACAAATGACTGAACCCTGATGTCCATTTAATAGACCATTATTTTTCAAGTCTCGATAAACTGAGCATGTGCAGATTTTTTTTTCTCTCCGTTAGCAGATGGATGCAAAAAGTAACCAATAGTAGAAAGGGATTCCATACCCCACCAATAAAATAGATCGATGGCAATGCCAGGCTAGTGACGTCATTTGATGGCCTGGTTACTGCACACTACAGAGGCTGAATGGGCGTCCACCAGAATCTCTACCTGAAATCCTTGTCACCTGTGTGTTTGGTTGCCATGGATGTGTCCAGTTTTATTGTCTGAGATTCGGCTCTGTGTGGTAGTATCCTTAAGTCACGTAGCCGTCATATTAACAAATATGATAAATAAACTCCTAAAACTGAGAAGTGTTTGTGAGACCATGGGGATTGTTCAAACGATGCCATTTAAATTCTGTATCTATATTCTCTCATCAACAGGTGGCGCTGTTGTACGAGAATGCATCATGAAAAGGACATCTGGAGCGCGTTAATTCATTGGAAGACCAAGCATCGAAGATGCCAGGTACTCTATTGTTTGTGAGGGTGATAATTTTAGCCACAATGATATAATACTGAAGCTATTATTATTATTTTATTATTATTGTTGTTGTACAATTTTCACAAGAACAGCTAAAAGTTTCCACACCTCCACAGCAGTTTTGACGAAACCTTAAACACTACAATTATTTTTTTTTTACTATTTATGCTTTATTCTGTGGGGTTGGGGGGAGGGGGCAGTGGCGCTGAGCTGGTGTATTGAGTGGGCTAAATTGTTAAATACACCCCCCACACCTTCTTCACTGGCCCTGACATACTCAGGTCAATGTGAGCAGGTTCCTGGAAAGGTCTCACCATTAAAAATAAATGTTTTTCACCAAAGGTGTACAATGACTGTGTCTAACAGTAAGTCAGACATGAGTCAGTCATCTAGTTTAAGTGGTTGCAAGTCAGGCTGATATAGCTAGATTCACTTTGAGGACAATTATTTAGATTTGAGTACATCAATGCTGTGGCAACACAGGGGATTTTACCTGCTGACCCTGAATTGTAGCTTTGTGGTGGCAATACTGTGGACACATATGAAAGTTTGCGTAAGAATGGCAACACCGTCACAATATAGAGGATAACATCACCAGCTGCCAACCTTTCAGCAGTGTAATTTTCTGATCCGTAATTAAATTTTGCTTTGGCACAGTGTCCAGTGCTTTAAGAATATTTCACATCTAAATAGGTGGAACTTAGTTATATTTATGGACTAGCAGGCAGTTCTGCATTCTCAAATATGCTTACCATAAGGTGCATAATATGGAAGCCATTAGGCTTGTCACCAACATATTATATGACTTTTTGCTGAGCCAACACCCTAATCCAGTGAGTTACATAATTTTATTGCACTTTAACAATTAAACATGAAACACAGACAATTAAACATAAAGTACCTTTCTCAACTTTGTAACCTGTACAATAGCACTGTCTCCACCACAAACGTTTTGGTTACAAGCCCAGTTCCTACACCACACTTGGACCACTCAGCTCAGCTGTAAACCTACTCCAGAATCATTGCATTGAAGGTAAAATTCATACCTGTTTTATTTCAAACTCAGTTTGAAATGGAGGAGGCATATTCACATGTTCACATATTACTTTGTGAACACTGAGAACAACTCACAAGGTTATCCTGGCAAGGTTCATAAAATGCACATCAGAGTAGCATCAAGAAGAAAGGTACAGAGCAGCCAGTGATACAGTAAATAGGAGACAAGCTGAAAAACAGTGATGAAATTACTGAATTTTTCTAGACCAATTTATTCTATTGGGTTATTACTAGACCAGACAATTGATTGTTAACAACGCACCCCTGACTGCTTTGGCAAAAACAGCCCAGGGTCTCATTTTCCAGTTGTTGGTCATTAAAGAAACACAGTTCTTCCAGTGAATATGTGATTTTCATGTGATTCTAAAGCAACAGACTGGTGTGAAGCACAATATTTTCCACACACTAATTCCAACTTTATCATCTTCTTTTGTCAATTTTGCTGCAATTACATACCTGGGACGAAAGAACTTGTTTTTTATTATTCAAAATTACTATGAGGTACAACCTTTGCGCTACCCAGTATATACATTCATTATTTATTTTTGCTCATTTTTTTAGAAAATGAAGAACAAAATTACTTCTTTAGCAGAAAAATATCAGTAAGGTACTCAACCCACAATTGTCTCAGTAAATATCCAGCTGTATGCATGGATAAAATTGTAACCTGTGTAAGTATGAATGAGTGCATCTGCTAAATGAAACTACTGTAATAATGTAATACCTCATGCGTTGTTGGTGTGCTCACCAACACACCCAGCATGTCATAGACACAACAAGACAATATATTTACCTTTATGAAATCATGTTACACTGAGTGAGGTGTGCTTTGAGTGTAAATTCCTGTGAATCTTGATGATACATGAGCAAAGCAAGAACATTCCAGAAGCGTTCTGTTTGGTTCATGCTGGGCTCACAGTGCGGCCAATCCGTTTTGTTGTCGCAGGCCAGGGATCTCTTGATGCACCAATGCACAATATTTTTGACAAAGTTAAGCCCATTTTACTGGGGACGAACTGATGTGGCCATGTCCATTTGTCTATCACCTTTTGGGATGCAGGCGGATGTTGATGCCTGAGATGCTTCAGTCGGATGTAGAGATTTTTCCCAGCAGGGTTGATGCATGGCAGCCCTGTCTGTTGATGGTTACGAGTTAAACACAACCACATCCTACCTGCAGATATGATATTGTTGACCAGAGCATGACAAAATATCTGGCAACCCTGGACATTTTAACCCCCATATCCCAATATGGTGTTCTTTTCTACCTTTGTGGCAGTACTGCTTTTGGTCTGCTATTATTGGTACAAGTCGTGCCTGGCTTTTTGTACCCATGTTCACAGTTTTTTGAGATTGATCAGACAAAGAAGGTTAATAAATTACCTTTATTGATTATAATCCGTGTGTGTGTGTGTGTGCGTGTGCGTGCGAGTGTGTGCCTGAAACGCAATGTTTCAATTTCCTCATAGGGACCAAGACTATTATCTGTTCTCTGCATGACCACACAAAAAAGCACACCTTTAAAGGGAAGTGATCACGTGGTTGGCGGCACCAGCAGCTCTCCGCAGGCTTGCCTATACGTCAGTAGGGAAGTTAAGGTGAAGTCAGCAGCGACTGCCCCCGTGATGATAATGGGACAGGACTAATAAAACAGAGAGGTAGCTTGCTGCCTCCATATTGGTCACAATCTCGTTTGTTGCTGCTGGCATTTTATGAATAATTGAGGCGGCAGAGTCTTGGTTCTGCCATTCCCTTCCCTCGTTTCTCAGCGGCTCCCGGTGCCTGAACATGTATCCTGCCCGAGAGAGAGAGAGAGAGAGAGAGAGAGAGAGACAGAGGCAAACCACCATCCGGAAGGCAGTTTGCAGCAATTAAAAGAAAGGCCTCATCCTCATTCTGTCAAGCACTGTTTCCACTCCAAAGGCATCTCAAGCAAACTTTCTCATCCCTCACTGCCCTTACCATCTTCTGCCGCTGTGCTGTCCTTCGAAACAATAACTCACTCCATCATCACGTTACTTATTCATTTATAGGTGTGAGAAGGTCACTGACTAAGCCAGGGATTTTTAGCTCAGTTATTAAAATGGTTATAGGCTGACTAGTGTATTTATACTGTTTCACCTCCGATGTAAATTTAAGAAATTATCCACCTTGCAGTTTATTTGTGTGCAAATAGATTTTTATCAGAGCTGTTCTGCCAGTTTGCAGGTGTTTAGCTTCCATTTCCCATTTGCTGTTTTTTTTTTTCAAAGCATTGTCTCTTTGCCAATTCCATATTATAATTAGTAGTCAAGATGATCACAGAACCGTAGCCTTGAGGAATACGAAAGGGAAACTCACAGTGTTCCAATGGTCTGGGCCTCCAGCCTGATGATTGCATGTGAAAAAGTAATACCTCCAAACAGGCATTAATAATAGAGGAGCCCCTCACTTCCCACATGCCTCTCCTCTGTGCTGGGCTTCATCTCAATTTACCTCATAACAAGTGTGTTATGGCATCCCATACATAGGGCATTCTGACTATTAATAATTCAGAGCCCCCCTCCCCCCCCCCCCACCCCAGCCCTGCTGCCCGGGACGATTTCACCCATATACGCCACAGTTCAGCTGACATGTCCTGTCATCCCTTTTACTCAGCTGTGATACATTCACCACTTATTACAGGAGGACCGTTTCCACAATGACATTAAATGGAGTTGAACAACTTTAATGGCACAAGGAAAAAAGATCACATCTTGAAAAAAGTGACGGTGAATGGCCTACAATGACCATGTTTGCTGTTGTTTTGAGTTTCTCATGGGAAATTAGTAAGGCAGAGAAAAGCTTGTGAGGATACTGACACATGGCAGCCAGAGCAGTCTATTCACCCGCGCGGATGATGGCTGAATGCTTCCTTGAAGTAGGTTGTTTAGCTACAAAGTGGAAAAGCTGAATGGGATGACTACCATAATGTAAAACGTGCAGAAAGTGCAGAATTGACCAGTAGAAGCATTGATTCAGGTTACTGCTGAATTGATATCAGCTCAGCCAACAATGTGTTTTTGGTCAGATTTAAAGCAAACCCAAGAAAGTCAATGGTGAGTAAGATGTTGCATTCTGACTGTGCTTCACGGCTTCAAATTGCAAGACAGCAGTGACCCATTGATTGTCTGACAGATCCGAATGTGGGGTGTCTAGTTGTTGTCTTAAGAGGCCAGCAACAGGTATAGCCTGATGAAAAAAGTCCGGGATCAGACGGCTGAAACCTTTCACCGTGTATCATGTGACTGATGAGCAACCATCATACAGTATCACCAATGCGTTTAATCTGCTATGATGCTCTGTGAGCTCATATCAATTTTCACCTCTATTTGTTTTACTGTATCAATTATTCACGTATTACTCCTTTTTCTTAGCATGGCTTGTAAAGTCAAATAAATTTTAGGTAAAAATCCACTGTGCAAGGACTGGAAGTTATGTTGCCTCTTGTGGTCTGGGTAAGACTTCAGGAATGGTGGAATAAACAGCTGTTCATATGCATTACAGCGTTAACTTTTTGTGTTCGTTTCAGTGGGTGCTGATCTGTTGATGATGTGTAAGAATAATAATAATAAAAAAATACTTCTCTAAATCTCTAACTCATAGTTAAGGACAGAACATTCATTTCAGTGGGTGCTGATCTGTTGATGAAGTGTTAGAATAATAATAATAAAAAAAATACTTCTCTAAATCTCTAACTCATAGTTAAGGACAGAGCATCATAATAATTAAAAGAAATAACAGAGTATAAGGACTGCCTGTCACTCACGTTCAAAATGTGGAGAAGTCATAAATGAATGAACAGAAAGTAAAACAAATGTCTTAGACTGGGAAAGACAGTATTTTTTACAATTATTGTTACATTTCCTGTGGCAAACAGCACTTGCCAAGTCATGAATTTTTATTCCTACTAGAATAATTTATAGATAGCCAGTATATAGCCTGTATTTTTTCAGCCCCAACATATGCTTACTCTGGGGGATTCTAAAACACATCAGCCTGTGTATTCCAGAGACAAAATAATAAAGTATAGGTGTAGATTTATTGTGTTTTATGATGAAAATATGAACAAAATGTGAATAGTGTGAAGATTAAAGATTATAAAAATTGTAGAGATTACGTACAATGTTTTTTTAAAACTACTATCCACAGTTTCCATAGCATGCTTGAGTTGAGATGGAGATAATATTGAGATGGAGCCTACTTTATTCACTCAGTTCTCTCTCTCTCTCCTTCCCCTCGCTTAGCCCTATATGGCAAAATAACATGTCCCGTGTATTCCAGGAACTTTTAAAATGGTTCAATAAGTAATGAACCCTAGAGATATCTTGTCAGTTTCCCACTCTTAACCTTAGGTTAAAAGTTTGTTCAATGGAATATCGTTACTTAAAACAAGGCAGTAAAAACGTCTGGGAGCACTGATTCCCCAGTGGGAGGTTCTAGTTAATGGTGCGCATCCCAGTTTTCGGTTGTTTAAACTTTATCTTTTTACCTGGGCCATGTTTGAAGACACTTTATCTTCTATTGGAAAGAGCCAATAAATATACATGTTGTTGAATCGAGTATATCAACTCGCCGAAGCAAGGAATCAATTCGAATAGATCAAGAAATTGTCATAAATTAAAATTAGTAAAGGTTATATTTTTGTCTCGACCCACTAATTAAATATGATTTTTCAGGTGTAGTCGTAATCTGAAGGTAATGACTTGTGCATACTCCTAATGCCAATTAATTGCAACAAGATTCCTTTGAATGAACAATTTTAACACTTTATTTTTACACATTTCCTCTCCCTCGAGTTCGTAAGTCATTTAAAGACAAAGCCCTTTCCCGTTTATTTGTTTTTCGTTCTTTAAATGATGTCTTTGCGGCGACACAAGCACACAGGTGTACAAAGAAGGATAGGAACAACTAGGTATTGTGAATGAATGTTATATAAAATATATTGCAATTAATAAATCATTAAAGCAAAAATAAATGGTACTAACGTTATATTGAGCAATATCCAGCTGAACGCAGGGCTGGTTTAGTTTGTTATGTCTCGAAATTGACTGGATTATTAATCAGAATAAATAAAGAAGATGCACAACATTCAGCTGCTGAAGTGAAGTTCGCACACTGCATTTGTAAAGACAACTTCTTAAACATTTACAAGTATTTGGCTTAGTTGCTGAATTGCAGCATTGTTGGAAGGCGATAAATTTTCATTTTGGGATCTGAAAACCTACCTCGTTTCGTCTTGATTTTTTTTCTAAAGAAGAAAAACTTTAATAACCTTTTGTATGGAGTCTTCGCGTCATATGGATGTTCAGACATATGGACAATCGTTTCTGTGAAAATATCTTGAGAGTTGCGAACATACGAACATTTGGAATATCTAAGTTTATCTAAGTTTGTTCATCATAGAAAATACACTACATATAAAATGAATATTTACTGTGTTTGCCCCCGTACTGTAAATAATACAGGATACCATTCACTGATTAAGATCGTTTGCAATATATTAATAAAGTTCGGGGATCGGAATTTAAGTTTCAATTGCAATTCCGAAAATAAGAGTTTGTTGGCCTAATTAATGATCAATTGATTACCTGAATGTATTTTAATGAAACACATTTTCATGTTCCCTGCTCTTTATGACAATCCATCCAACAACCATTTTTAATATAGGCATGTAATAGCGATGACAACATCATGAGCAATGCAACAGGGCATATCCACAGTTATGAATAAAAGCAATGCAAAGAATAAACGCTACATTATCATAGCCTTGTCTTACCTTTTTCCCCTGAAAACCGTGGACAGTTGCAGTCCGATGTAGCCTGAACGGTTCTTTGTCTTGAGTTATGATTCTATATAACATTAATATTGCATCACCTTTATTTAAGATTTTCAAAACCTGGAGAATAATGTAATGGAATGAAGCCATTCATTATTCAAGGTTTGATTTGGGAAAAATCGGCGAAGCTGATTAAAAAGACTATTAAATGAAGCGCAAAGGTACAAGCCGCTTGATCTTAAGGTGTCAGTAGACATAGGGGTTAACGAAGGAGACTTCCTCTTTTTCACGTTTGGAAGTGGTTTCGGCTGCCAGTCATTGAAACTCTTCGGTAAAATATTCAGAAAATACTTCGCTTTTCGTTAATTTTTAATCGTGATGGCGCTTCAGGTATTCATAAATAAAATAGCCTGAGTTCGCACACAGCATTACAATGGTTTTGGCGCTTCTGTTTCGTTCGGCATGATTTATGCACAGGTTGTAACAAAGTATATCTTTTCCCGTCCAGACGCTGCTACGGTTAATTTTTACAAATGGTTACTTAGCTACAAATAATGGAGGCGACAAACAAGGGTGAATTAAAATACTATGCCAAGAGAGTAAGTTATATCTTGAATTAGATGAGCTGTTATACCCACATGCATACCCGAATTAATAATTGTGATTTTGAGAAATGTAGGCTACAACATTCCATTGGAATAAATTCACTTTTAGAATTTAAAAAGATTATTTATTCAATAACATTCAAAACGATCACACATTTGCTCAAGTAAAATGATTATGGTGAAAAATGAACTTGCTCAATGACAATATTTTCATTTTATATGCTTTCAAACGCTAGGTAGGCTATATAACTTGCATACACACAAAATAGTACCTCAAAATAATTTATGAATAGACGGAGCCTGTGCAGTCCACCCCATTGAAAATATCAATTTCATTATTGTCGGTGCGTATATTTAAGTGGTGCATACAGGTCACAGTGCAAAAAGGCTATTTTATCTAACTCCATCATTGCGTAGTTGTGCGGAAACAGGAGTAACCGTGATTTGTATAACGTATGCAATGATACCTTGAAAATTATTATATTAATAATACTCATAATTTCACTTTAACGGTTAAACACCTACCGTTACTAAACAATAACCACTGGGTTTAAGTTATTTTCCAACAGGTGAGTTAATGGAACTGTCTGATAGATGATTTTCCAGTCGTTAAATTGATCTGAAACGGGACTGGAAGCTCATAAATTTAACTGTTTTTATGCAGGCCAGTAATATCTGGGGATACGAAAGTGACTTCGTTTCTGACTTTCCCGAAAATGTTTGGACTGAACTGTATGGCCCAATTACAGCCGTGTAGCATTGTGTAGTTGTGTTTTTTTAATAACTAACACTGATCGCAGTTCATCCTTTGAAATGGAAAAAGCAGTATACTGCAGAAATGATGCCATATGTTAACGGCGATGTAGAACAAGAATAACACCGAAGCAACAAATTGTGTCAAAGTGACAAGCAGTTTACCTTAGTGCACGATACATATTTTACAATCACGTTCTATCGCGGAGGAAAAAAGTGACAACCAAATAAATTAAAGTAAATCTGTTCGTTGTTTACATCGTGAATGTGTTGAAGACATGGATAGATCCCTGCTATATTTTCGATTCCACACAGTCACACCGACGTTTCGATTAATGCACCGCCGAATATTTCATCCTCTTCTGTTTTTGCCTTTGATTACAAAACCAAACACGGACCACGTTCTTTTTCAGATCCAGTTTTTCTGCGATCGCAGCGATTTTTTCCGAAGACGGGCGGGGTTGGATCGCAAAATATGCCTCCAAAGAGCGTTTCTCCGGCGCAGCTATCGAGGTACGTTTTCGCTTTCTTTCGTTGCCGGTAAAAAGGTCTGGCTTGCTGTTTTTCTCTCGATATGCCGCTTCTGCCTCTTCCAGCCAAGCTTGAAGGACTGGTTTGAGAGCGATCATGTTATTGTGAGACAAGGTCAGGGATTCGAACCTACAGATGGTGCTCTGGCTCAGAGAGCCAACACCAGGTATCTTCAGGTTAGCAAGAGCAGACCCCACGTCCGCCTGCGTTACTCCAAGCTTGATTCTCCTTTGTTTAAAGCGCTCGGCGAAGGCTTCCAGCTCTCTAGGGTCAGATTCCACGTCGTTAATGCAGGTCATCCCGTTATGCGAGGACAGAGAATGCGCGTGGCCCATGCCCATGGCTTGGTGAAGATGACCCATGGTCTGAAGGTGATGCTGGTGCACTTGCGCCGTCATCACGGACGGATCCGGCGCCCCCATCCCGCTTACTGTCAAACTTGATGAAATGTGGTCCAAGAGATCCCCTTCCAAACTTTGATGGACATGGTGATGAGAGGTCAGCGTAGATGGGTGAGAGATGGGCACTGTGGAGGTGGTAGAGGTGCAGGGGACACTGCTCATGGTATGGTAGGTTACGTCTGGCTTGTAAGGATGGCTCTTGCCGTGGGAGACGATGTCAACAGCCGCCAGAGCTTCCGCGCGTGCCAGCAGGCTCTCATCAAAGCCTCCGAATATATTGCCCTGGAGCTGCAGGCAGGAATGCGCATATTGGAGTCAGTGGGGAATTCTGTCAACCCAGGATTAAAAACATTTCCAAGCACACAGCGAATCCTCCTCAAAGCGCAGGTCATAAAAATTAATATGAAGACAGAGGCTCTGCTTGAATAGACATGTGGATCAGAGACGCGGGGTGAGAGAGAAAGAGAGGGAGGGAAAAGGGGGGTGAGAGAGGGAGGGAAAGAGGGCGAGAGAGAGGAACGGTGCAATTTGATTGTTTCACGGACATGAAAAAAACATTAAGCTAATGCCTGTCAAAAAAAATGTGCCTTAAAACTAGTCATTATGCAAATTTACATACCTGTGGGGCTGGTAGGCAAACTCTGCGCATAGCCTCCGAACTTGAGTGCAGGCTGGAGTATTTGGGCTCCTGCAGCGCCGGGTGCATAGAGAAATGTTGTTTGCCGTTCATGGCCATCATCTTCGTTGTGAACCTTGCTGGTAGGTTGCCCTGACATAGATGCTGGGTGGACTCTCTCTGGCTTTCTGCCGTCAGTGTGAGCTATTTCCAATGACAGAGCCTCTCCGTATGCATCTCTACCCACCTGCTCCTGTACTCATCTTACAAGCAGCACGCCAGGAATAGGATTGTCATCTGTGCGCAAGCGTGGTTGCATATAAGAAAGCTAACGAAAGTAGCCGCAGGAGCCACAATCATTTAGCGTCAAGTGTTACCCTACAATCTGGCTACTTGAAAGAGTCTCTTAATTTAATATGAAGGAATTTATAAGTAATGGCAACTGTAATCCAAGTATTGAGCCGCGCATGCCTGCACCCTCACTTTTAATTGAGACAGATTTACTTACTTTATATGGTTTCACTTGGATTTCTCGCTTCATCTAAGTGCCTAACAAATGGAGTTCTTCACTGTAGGTATTAAGGGATAAAGCGGGTGCCTATGCACAAAATTAATGGAGTTTCCAAATTGCAGGTGCTTTGTGATAGAACAATTCATTTTTAGCGACAAAGCGTTCCTTTTACAAATAAACATTGGTTACTATTTCGTTCAATTACAAAATGATCTCAAATTTAGTGAATCGTTATAATCACATTTCTATGTGATTTGCAATTAGGCCAAAATAGTAGTAAGCAATCAAATATATTTAGGTTAATTAATCATTTACTGCAAATGGTTAAATTATATTTTCGCATAGCCAACTGGACAGTCCAGCTGACATGCATGGGCCACTGGTGCTTGTCCTTTGTCTATTAGATATGAATTAGAGGTTTCTGGTTACGTAGTAGTCACAATAATCGCAATCCACTTCGTATGCTCGTATGGCTTAATACTGTTTGTCTGAAGACATAAAAACATATGTATGTGGCCTTTGTTTAAATCGTATCCAAGAAAGCATTAATGAGCTCCTCGAAACACATGAGAACCGATGCATGGTTTAAAACTTCAGGACCTTCGAGACCTAGCGCGTCGACAAGGTAGCATTGCCATAGGCTCTGGATGCACTAATTCGTCAATCGATTTTAGGGTCGGGATTGAACGTTTTAAAACGGGTCAAATCTGGCTTCCCAACATCAGGGAATGACGGCCCTGCAAAACTACTGCTCCCGACGCTGTTTTGGTCGTTTTATTACTACATTCGCATTGGTGTGGAGACAGCATCTCAAAGGTTTAGCGGCTTTGAATGTTCATCTAACTTGTCTGACACAGGCTACTTGCCGTTAATGTGAATTAGTTTTGTATAATCGACCAGTTATACTAATGTCACGTAGACTATTGACCTTTGTTATCGAAATGCCCCAGGAACATCTGAAGTTTTACAGTCCCATAACGATTTTATAATTTAGGCTACGCGATGATTCCACTATTTTTATTGCAGTCTTGCGAAATACTTTTGTCATATGATGCCATGTGAAATGATTTTGAGTTGGAGGTGCATTAATGTTCACGTGCTAATATATTAGCCTAATAGATTACCTGTATTAACAGATAACGACTGCAACTGCTGTGACAATAGGTGCAGGGAAACAGACTATTCTGACCATTGCCATTTATAGCTTAGGTCATAACTGGTCGCTAGAAGCGTCACATTTAAAATACGATTCCAACCCCAGTCCCTAGACAATCTGTGTCACCCGTCTCAAGTACAGCAGAACGCAGAAATAGCAGCTTTTATGAGTTTGTGGCTTGAGCGCTCAAAGAGGCTAAACTAGAAATAGAAAGGAAAAATAAAAATACAAAAATCGGGTTTTTCTCAATAGCCCGAAACTATTAGCTACTATATGGCTACTATAGCTATTAACTAATATTACAAGTCTTCGATTTTTTGTTCTCTTATTTTGCAGGTCCTGGTACATCATGATCGCTTTTCTAACATCTCTAGTCATGACTGGGCAAGAGCATTTGAAGATAGGCTACGAAGGGCACGATCGAATCTTTGAAAGAATGATCTTCACTTCAAAGGGGCGAAATCAGAGTCTTGTCGTTTATACACCCTGATTTTCATAAAACATTCAAAGCAAATCATTTATATTTCAAGCGGCCTAAATAGCGACATGAAAGTTTTATTTAAAGTGCCGCTATATTTAAAGCCCTCCATTGGTAAGAGGTAATTAATTGATGTACAAATTGTATTGCCTTTCATCTTAATAATTTAATACATTTCTTGCTATTCAAATAATTAAAGCTAGGTAAAAACTAACTAATCTGTTGATTAATGAACACGACAGGCAAAGAGGGTTCTATTGATTCAAATAATGGTTAAAGTTTAAAATGTGAAGAATGCCTTGCAGCGGAGTTGTGAAGAATAGAGTGATAAACCTAGCAGACCTTGCCCATTCATTCGAGTGTCACAGTCGCATCATCCTTATTATAATGTAGACTTAGTAAACTGACGAAGAATGAATGTTCCTGAACATGCGTCGGTATTTATGCTACGGCTCAAAACTAAAAGATTTGTGGAGAAACAATTTCGGGTCTGAAGAACCCTGTGTGAAACATTGTCAAACCCCATCAGTACCGAGGATGACATTGCATTACTCCAGTCCGATGATTCGCCTTCCGACATATTAGGCTATTTTTCACAACAGTGTTTGCCTGATTAAAAAAAAAAAAAAAAAAAAAACTTTCGCTCACATTAATTGAAAACATTTCTAGCCTCACTTGGAATTTATGCAACCTATCTTAACTGTCATACTTAAAGCATTTCCAAAATGTGACACGTAATCATTAACTATATGTTTGTTATAGGAGATTTGAAGTTAAGTTAGTTTGATGGGTGATATTGCGGAGAAAAAGTAATATAATGTAAATGTAATAAAACTGGCAGGACAAGGGGACAGCACTGCTCTCCTATAGGATTTGCGTGATACTGCCTTGACCTAAGCATCCCTCTGTTGGATCTCCATGGCATGACCCGGGATATACATTACAAGGTTCACTTCTCACACTCTGTCTGAAGCCACCAAGAGAGCAGAACCAAGTCAGAAGAGACCTTTGCTTTGGAGCTGGGTTGAATTAGCCAATCTGGTTCAGTCCTATTAAGTTCAAAGTAAGAAGAGTTGTGGATAGCTGTCCTCTGCTCCAGGTGACCACCGGTCTGCAATAGGTACTGTAGTTTCCATGTTCTATGGCCCAGAGAGGGAACCAGGACAGGCCAGTGACAAGACTGTTCCATTGCACAATCGGATCCATTCGGGTTCTCCTGTTACCCAGACAGTGAATAATTCAGCAGGTATGTGGCATGCATCGGTTACCTTGTTGTATTTTCTCATTCATTTAGGAGATTAAACAGCACACTCTAACTGAGTAGAAAATGTGTTGCTGAGAGACAGTGCATCCAAAATATCACATTCAGTACACCCCCCTCCTTTCTCTTTCTTTCTTTCTCTCTCTCTCTCTCTCTCCCCCTCTCTGTCTGTCTGTATGTGATGACAAGATTAAGAAACTGAGATAATTTTTCACATGTGGGTAGTGATAGAGTGAACATTGTGTTCAAAGGTTAATATATTTCTACTGAATAACATTTTTTGTATGGATTATGGCCATGGGTTTTGACTTTTTTTCAAACTGCATGCAGACATCCACCCTCAAGATGCTGAGCAAGTCCATTTGTTTTGTAACTAATTGCTTAATTATAAAAAATATTTCCATTACATACAGTCTATGATCACAATGACATATGATCACAAACAGTGGCAGTGTAGCATAATGGTAAGGGGCAGGGTTCGTAATGGAAAGGTTGTTGGTTCTATTCCCTGCTGGGACACTGCTGTTCTGCCCTTGGGGAAGGTTCTTAACCCACAGTTGCCTCAGTAAATCTCCAGCTGTATAAGTAGTATGGCATAGCATGTAAAAACTGTAATGTGTGTAATTCACTCTGGATAAGAGTGTTTGCTAAATGACAATGTAATTTAGCAATTATCAGGGACCCTACAGGGACTCTAAGCAATGGGAAAAATTATTGGCCTAGATGGAATTAATGGCCTGTTCTCAAAATTAAAGCAAAATCATACAACAGAGCAATCACTTCACAAGTTTAAACAGCACAATGGACAAATAGAAAATAAACTTACATGAATCATTCAAGTGCAGCTTTGTGTAATGTGTGGTCCATTTATTGGTAGTCCACTGTTAACGTTTTGTCAGATACAACACTCTCCTTTCAGCGTCTACTTAATGGCTGACAAGAGATAAAATATATTCCTGTTTCTGAGGAAAATGGGAGACATCTTTACAGTTCCTTCTGAAAATTACAATCACAAATTACCAAAGCTATTATCTACACTTTGTGCAACAGTATATTTTTCCTGTTCTGTTTTATACTGAACTTCAGTCCCAGATACAGCATCCATCAAGAGAACTCCTGAACCTATGGATGTATGTCTCTAGGGTGATCTTAAAATCACAGCCTCTGGCTTGGACATTGTGTGAGTATTTTTATTAAAATGTAACAATCACTGTATTAGTCTCTGAGAAATTAAGCATCGAGACAAGCAAGTGATGCGACACACACGCATAGCATGTCCGGTGAATTGCTGTTGTAATCCTTCATCACGCAAAATTGCATTATCCTGGAGAAAGTCACAATCTTGAAATCAATTTATTATATCTTAGATATTTTAATCTTCCTTGTGATACAGAGCAGTGCAGACATATCAGGTCTGTTAGAGTAACAGCAAGCTTATTTGATAGCCCTGCCAAGACAAACAGTGTGTCTATGGACTCTCCTGTTACTGTGTAGGAGTACCAGTGTTTCTATGGAAATCGACTAGTCCAGGTATACATATTCCCTCTTATGCTGATATGTTGTAGTAATGTCTCCTCATTGCTCATGGTTTTTAAGTTTTATCTCATTTAGGATGATCAACATACTTTTGCACTACTATTAAATTATAAAAAAAAAATCATTCCAGAATGTTTGTTCTGTGTTCCAGTGTGGTATACATAAACTCATGTTGCAAGCTGTCCAAATTATACAGCTGTGCAGCAACCCAATGGACATTGCTCTATGATTTCCCTCAGAGTAATTTTCCATAGGTCTTGGAAGTGCCTCCATTTTCTGTGCGTAATAGTCAATCCTCATTGTCTCCTGATAGATGGTATACATTGCCAGTTTTGTATGCTGATCTGTCTGACATTTCAGAAATAGTTTCTTAATACAGAGTATTGCTGTACACATGCAGACACTAGCTGTTGTACTTCCACAGAATGTCACGTTCAATACAATGTCTAGAACGTCCCCTTTTTAGTCCCCTTTTAAGTTTTTAACACAAAAGAAGGAAGAATTTTTTGCTTTCCCTGAGTACTTGCAAACTCTCATACAGACAAGTACAAATACTGCGCTATCTGCTGGCAGACAATGGAGCAGCCTACTATTCAATGTTTCGAAGCCCTTTAGCGGTTGTCCCATTCTGTTTCCATTTATATACTAATTACCATATAGTCTGATATTACCTGGGAAAGTATTTC
The DNA here is from genome assembly GCF_013368585.1 of Megalops cyprinoides. Lineage (NCBI taxonomy): Eukaryota > Metazoa > Chordata > Actinopteri > Elopiformes > Megalopidae > Megalops > Megalops cyprinoides. Next base: position 10,941,003 of record NC_050598.1, read on the forward strand.
TACTTTGAAGGCTACAGAGATATCTAGTGGTAAAACAAGGAAATGCAAGGTCGCAAAACAGGTCACTGACTCAGGTGGCTCAGTCAGCGAGGCATTTGTTTCGAGCACAAGCTGAGTGTTACGGCCTGCGTTCATCTGCTCACAATGACTGGGAGCCCACGGTAGTCAAATTCGTTTTGTTCCGCCAGGGAGAGGGGTGGTGGCCAGCCTTCCTCATCTCACTGCTCTTTGTAACACTGTGATCCATGGAATGCCTGTGCGTTGCTCAGCTGCGTGCTTGCTGATGTCAGCTGCTCGAGTGATATCAGTGGAGTAGTGCGTATCCTCCAGTTGGCGCCCACTGCGGTGCATTGTGGATGAGACTTGTAGTGCAAGTCCATAGAGTGTTCCATTCACCTCACTGTGCCTGCAGGAGTGCAGAGGTTGTCACAGTGAGGTGACCCCACTGTACAATTGCCAGGGTTGCATAAAGGATAAAAAAGAAACAGGTTATGCAAAACAAATGGACACCAGATGCACAAAGAGTTTTTTATAGAAAAAATGATATGATGATAAAATTATTGCAGGCCTCAATATCAAAACTAGAAAACAGCAAAGAGGAAAATAGGTGATAACACACTAGAAACGGATTATTAAACAATAATAAAGTCACAACTAAACAGAATGAAAAAAACAACATTTGGATGTTTAAAACAAACACAAAATATAAAGATGCAATGAAATAATTCATGTGGATACTTTCCACTTACATTTAGCATGATGTAGGACAAGTTAATTTAAACAAATGATTTAATTATTAGATTGATTATACTATTAATCATCACTATTCGATATTATCGAGACAGATCAAATGAATTTCTTGCCTAATTGAACATGGAAGATTAAAATCATGTTAACACTGGTAGGTCTCAGCAGGCAAAACAACCTCCTTCTGGATCTGGAGTTCATCCATAAAAAATTAGGAAGAACCCAATATCAGGGTACTGTTTTATGTGTTTCTGGCGACATGAGATTGTTGGTGAGGAAATCGGTCTTGGTTATTCTTTACATAAGTAGAAAATTGTTATCCACGCCCAAATTCCAGTAATGTTTCATAGAACTACAGTTAATAAGACAGATTCAAAACCCTAAATATGGTAGACTAGTTGCGTATGTCAATGGAGGACTACTTCTTTGAATTCACAAGACAACTTTGAGACACTTGCCTCTTCTAACGTCAATAATTCAAAGGTGATTACGGCGTCTTCGAGCTTGTCTCCTGCTTGATACAAGGATGTTCAAGATTGCATGTGACATGTTTTATTGATTTGTTTATGAGGGATTGTGACAGGCTTTGTCTCTTTGCATGGGGCATTAAACTCTTCCATCATTGAAAGGCCAGCTGATTGTTATTTCTCCACTCTCTTCTCATTTGGAACCCTCCAGTGGGCACACACACACAACACGGACGTCCCGTCGGCAACAGCCAGTGCAAGAGTGACGAGTGGATGAAGTTGTTAGTTGACATATCCCCCTTCCGCTGGGGACCAAATAGCACTGCATTAAACCAAATTGACTCAGAGTGTTTCTCACATGAATTCCCAAAGTAGAAGCAATGCATAATTCATCGGCATTTGAATAAGTCAAAACCATTGAAGTTCCACAATGTGCTGAAATTTGGGGTGCTCTGAGGAGGAGGAAGGGATGACGTGGCAGACCCTTACATCGCCGCCTATCTGCATGATCAACCTCTGCGAAACTTATGGCATGGCAAATTTTATGGCCACACCACATTTTTACACACTTCAGACTGTGTAATCTTATTGCAAGAGTTTGCTTCAGTCAATGACAGTTCAGCTTAAGAAGTACCACCTTCCACACAAACCTGAGGATCAATGGTCTTACAAAATCAGCCTTCCAAAAATATCACACAAGAAGGATATATTGTTAAAAGTTAAACACTTATATATACCTAAATACTATATGTATGCACTGAATATATATGTATGTGGTAGGATTAGATGTATTTCATGTGTATTGTGCATTAAATTGTACCTGATCGCTTAGGTGGGATACTGAACGCATTGAGAGCTAAACAACATTTAACTGCTAAAACCCTAAACAATGCATTATGAAAGAAACGGAGACAAAGAAATCACATCAGACAAACTTGTAGGCGTGAAGTTTCGGAATGGTTTTTCTTTTCACCCAATTTGCATTGTTTTTTTTTATCACCTTAGAATACTCAATATTTTATTTTTTTTTTAATATATGGATATCTATATACGCATACATGTGCATATATACATATACATATACACGCATTTATTTTTTTTCTGTTCTTGTTGCTGCCATTCCTTAATCTTTATTGGTAAAAGCCAACATGCTAGTGTGTTAGAAATTGATATAAACAAGATAAAATAAAATCAAAAATACATCCACAAATCCCCATATATAAACAGTAAGTAACAAATCCAATTACACATCACTACCATGTAAAACTCATATGCACAGCCTGTTGTTACAAAAGGGAAATCCTCCTTCCACATGATTCACGGCTAACATCTCAGGAGTAGAGCAAGAACAGAGGCGGGTGATGAGCTCCAATTCCCCACGGTAACGTAGCGGAGCGGACAAGAGTTCAAAACAAAGAGATCATTCGGGGAAATTAGCCTAAAAATGAAATAATGGCTGGAAATTAAAAAGAAACGACTCGGTCCAGACCAGACGGTCCAGACTGTACATTCTCAGAACGAGTACGTTTTTATGCTCACAACTTTTTTATCACAGAAAAATACTAGATTATAACAAGATTGTGAAAGGATAACACAAGTCAGGTTAAAACATTACGACAAAATGGAAGGACAAGTTTGTAATTGTAATTTTTTTTCCCCCAGAGCGAGACACCCTTGGGAACTCATTCTGCATGCTAAACATACATCGGATCTAAAGAAGCCACGATGGTTTGACTTGTGAATGGGGTGCCATGCAACAAACTCTCTTCCTTTGGAATCATGTGAAAGGGACTTCCCCTTCTGCTGCCACATTAATCCAATATTGATTTATTCTAAAAATAAAACATATCTACACTGTTGTTATTGTTATTGCAAAGGTCTGTACAGAAAATACACACATAAAATATAAAAATGCAACTGTCTGCTGGTAATTTAACTGACAATAAGGCAAAATCATATACAAAAAAATACATTTAACATATATTCCTACAGAACTCTGCATACTGCAGATGCAATTAACTTGACCCCTGCAAAGCAACTGACTATCTTCAACAGGGATGCGAGAAATGGCAGACAGCTGTCTTTTTCTAAATAATCTATGTCCAGATCATCTAAGTCCAAAGATATCTTTGGGCGAGGATGAAGAAAAAAAGTATAATCATACGAAGGGGGGGAGATACATATATCTTTGTATATATAATTGACACCTGAATATCTTTTTTTTTTTTTTTTTTTTAGAAATACTGACAAAACCTTTCAATTTTGATGTCAATATTTACATAAAGTGGCACTGCATCTTTATGAAATGTAACTTAATACAGGATGAAATGTCAAGTCTTCTAAACTGAATTTAGCTAATCAAGAAAAAGTAATAGTCTTGGACGCTATGTAAATTTTCCTTTTGATGTAGCATATTTTCTCGAGACATAACAGATCTTACTTGCTTGTATGGATCATTTTATGCATGCTTGCATCTTGATTTAGCAACCGATACAATCTAGAGCATGGCTTTGTTGGTGCCCCGCTCATGGCTATGACTTCACTTCCGGCTGGAGTTAGCGTACAGATCACACCCTCTCCTCCACAGTTAAATAACTGCAAAGGGGACATGTATCAAGTTCAACTTATAAATAAAACTGAAAGAAGTGGGCAAAGGGAAAAGAGCACAATATATATAAAATACTTTTTTCTCTTTTTACAATAGTGACAAATATTGTTTTCTAATATCTGGTATGCAAAGTTAAATGATGTTCATATTTGTTTAAAAGAGAAAAGGAAAACGGGAGAGGAACCGACATAAAACAGCATCAGAAATAGTGAAGAAACTAAAAACACCTCAAAACGTACTGGATCAGAAAGTAAAAAAATCGACATTTTTATAAAATGGAATCAGGCTTCTTACAAAGAAAAAGCTCTGGAACTAAAACCAGTACAAAATTTTCTTGGACTCAGATTTCAGTAGTAGCAAGTGATGAAAACATTTTACTTTTATAACTCGGCAAACAAAACCCGTGAGATGACAATCAGAGAATGATTAACCCCATGTAAAACCGTGTCCTAGGAGGTCAATGTGGAGTTCTCGTTTCTTCTTATTCCTATGCTAACCGTTACAGAATTTTCCCATCTTGGATGCTTCTGTGATTTAGAATTTTTCAAAAAAAGTCTCAAAAAACTTGAACACCTTATTAAATACAGGTAAATTTGTACTTTAAAAAAAATCAACAGTCCTTTTCACAAAAAAAGGCTTGAGTTTACAGTCCTTTCATCTTCTCCACGAACGACTCTCGTCCTCGTCCTCTTCGTCATCATCTTCCTCTTCCTCCTCCGGAAGCAAGAGGGAGCTCTCAGACTCCTGTGGGCATGTAACACAGTCGCAGTGTGGTTAGATTAAGGTAAGAGAAAAGCACAGCTTACAAACACAAGGCCTGGCAATAATACAGATAACCACCACCAGAAACCTAAAAAGTTCTCATAGTTTCCACTGTCAGACTTACTTACTTATGCTACAAATGGTAAATGGACTGCATTTATATAGCGCTTTTCTACTCATTTGAGTACTCAAAGCACTTTACAGTTATATGCCTCACATCTACCTACCAGTGGCAGAGGCTGCTATACAGGCTTACCAACTGGCCACTGGGAGCTGTTCGGGGTTCAGTGTCTTGCTCAAGGACACTTCGACACTCTGCCAGGATGAGCCAGATTCGAACCAGGGACCTTCCAATCCCCAGTCGACTGCTCTATCTCCTGAGCCACTGTCGCCCCAATTGTGACACCATGCTACAAATGTGACATAGCTAAACGTTTTTGGACTATGTGCACTAGCACCTGCATTTGGAAGAACAGAAGTGTCCAAAAGGAGTGAAGTGATGTGGGAAAATAAAGTGTTCACCTCTTCCTTTGACTCTTCCTCCTCTGGTTCAGTAGATACAGATGGTGTCTTGGGTTTGTACCATGACATTTGAAGAGTGCGACCTTTGAACTTTGCACCTTGGTTTGCAGCCTGAAAGGAAAATATCTGTTTATTTGAAAGGATTCATTTCTGAGGCAAAAAAAGATAAATCAAACGTATCAAAACGTACAAATATCCCATTTAAGTCACGTTCTACTGTCTATTTTGTTTCCTATTGTCAATTAAGAGCGTCTTAATGGTCACTCTTATCATATCTTGCTATCTATAAAAATTTAAGGTCTCACCTTGACTGAACAGACATTGAAAAAAGTGCATTGCTATTGTTCATTGGTTCAAAAATTACAAAATATAGCCTCAAGAGGAATTCAAATCTTAACTTTTCCTTTCTAGTTTTAAGTGAGGTCAAACTTTAAGTTGACTTGATAAGGTGTAGGTCGGCAGCAGCTAGTAGCTACACGCTTTGCTTGAGAGATGGTCTCTATCTGCACCCAGTGTAGCAAGTTCAGCTTACATTACAACATCAGCTGTGTGTGTCAGAATGTTCACATTTTGAACGTTCTATCCATGATATCACATAAAATATGTAAAATAATAAATATCTCCAAAAATATTATATTTACACAAAAAGCAAAAGCTGTTACATATAGTAACAGTAAATTAATTTAATATTTTGATTCATTTAGATGCTAGACAACAGCCCTCACTCACATTCTCAGCGTCACTCCTCGTCTTGAACGTCACCACAACGCTGGTGGCATCATGGTCACGCAGCTCCTCGATCTCCCCGAATTTCTGAGACAGAAACAGAATGCGGGCATGGAGCAGGTAGCCTAAAAGCATGGCCTCCATTTAAAAACTCAAGCTAACGTCCCACAAATAACACCTGAGCTGAATTCTGACCCTGAAGCACCTCCATGTTTTTTTTTTTAGATATTTTTTTAACCAACCCCGCCCCATTTCAACACTCACCACAAAGTGTGGCATCAGCTCATCCTTCTCTTCTTTGGTCACGCCGAGGATGGCGAGGGCCCGGGGCCGGTGGTCCACCACCATGTGACTGCCTCCTCCTCGGCCCCTCACGCTCCTGCCGCGCCCTCTGCCCCGCCCCCGAGCCGGGGCCGGTTTGCCCCGTCCGGCTGGGATCAGTCCCAAACGAGCGGCCTGTCCGGAGACACAGCCACGTGTAAGAGCCTGGGCAGCATTACGTTATCCGACACTATATTACTGTCATGTAGCATCTTATCCAGAGCCAGAATGAGAGCAAGAAGTGGGAAAGGCAGAGAGAGAAGATCCCCTGTTTCAGGGAATCCACAGCCTGTTCCACCAGTTTTCATAATCTAAACACCTGTCAGAAAGCACGGGAAACTGATGAACCCAACATTGCTACCTGAGTATTACATTACATCATTGTCATTTAGCAGACGCTCTTATCCAGAGCGACCAACATAGTTTACAGTTTTTACTTGCTATCCATTTGCCAACTGGATATTTACTGAGGCAACAGTGGGTTAAGCCCAAGGGTACAGCAGCAGTGCCCCAGCAGGGAACCTTTCAGTTACGAGCCCTGCTCCTTACCACTATGCGACACTGCAGGCAAACCTCATCCTCTCGCACCTTGGCCATGAAAACAGCCGAGGCTCAGAGCCGGGAGGGGGGGGTCACGCTAGTGCAAGCGCAGCCAGCGCACTTCTCATTTAACAACCGCGCTGCAGCGAGGAGCAGCAGGCATTGTTGCGGCCCGCTGGGATTCAGAGTGGACGAGCTCCCCACCGTTCACCCCCTCGCCTCTCTGACAAACACCCATCAGCTCAAATTTTAATGTCCTGAAGTGCGTCAGCGTAGCGGCTCTTCTTAAGTCAAAGTCAGCGGCCCGTCTCCTTAGGGCTTGTAAAGTGCCTGCTGTTTAATGTGGCTGATGAAGGTACGGAGGGAGGGAGACCTATCTATATTTCATGTCCGCTAATTTAAGCGCACCAGTCTCAGGAAAAGTCACCGAGTCGGCGTTGTAACAAATCAGGTTCTTATTTAAAGCCACATTCTTTCGAATCTAATGCTGAAGACGAGATCTGGCTACTTTAAATCACTCAACTTTTTTTTTTTCTCCCCTCCCTAAAAACAGTTCTGGTCCAAAGTACAATTCGGCTAATTTTGAGAGCCGGATAAATAAAGCTACGACTGGTTGGAAATAACGGCAGAAAGATCTTAGTGGGGTTTGTTCTACGTTAGCGTCCAGACTGTTGAGTCAGGAAGCCTCTGCATAAGAAAACTGGGAGGAAATGATGGTGGTTTAGGAAGCTGGGGCGGGCAGGAAGGCCTCACCTCCATCTGCAGCTGGCTGAGCCGTCTCTTCAGGTCTGTGGTGTCCTCTCCGGAGCTCAGCTTTTTGTGAAAATCCAGCTCTGCGTCGAGCAGCTCCTTCTGCGCCTGAAAACAGCATCGCAGGCATTCAACACCAGGCTCATCGAGCCCATAGGGTTTTTTCATTGGCACAATCAGGCACATTAGACAGTGACAATGCGTTCGTGTTTCCACACCTAAATAGCACAGTTAATTCTATTTTGAGACAGATTTACTCTGTAAGGCTGCTGAATGGATTCCTATCCTGGTAAGGTAGGTTAGACATAAATTTCACTGGGTCCGGGAGGTCACACAGAAGGTAAGGGGTTGCATGGTGATTGAGGGGGCCTTTTAGAGGAAACTACTTACTGCAAAACTGCAATATCATTGCATTTCTTTTAAAACCTAGAAAAAACTGTGGCTATGGAAGGCATGCAATACATACATTTATTTATATGGCCCAATTAAATTACTTGGGTAATATGAATGCACATATACAAAACAACACATAACTTGCATAGCTCACACATGATTCTAACTGTAAAAGTCCTAAAAATAAAGTGATGGCAGGATCAGCTTGCCATGCTGATAAAGCAGGCTTATGTTGATAGTACTCTCGGCCACGGCAGGCAGACTCACGTCGATCTTGGTCTTGGGCTGGGCGGACTTGGCTGCAGAGTTGGAGGCTGGCTTCATCTCGTCCTTCAGCAGGGAGATCTTGTCGCTCAGCTCCTTCAGAGTGCTCATGATCTTCGCTCTCTCCTCCGGCTTCATGTTCTTGTTCTTCTCAAGCCTGTTTATCAGCACCTGGGGAATCGAGTGGAGTTCACACTGTTCAAAATGGCAGGCCTCCCTCTCAAATGAGATTTTTATTTTCATATTGATATTTTCATTCATAATTTCACGACACATTTTCCATGCTTACTGTTGCAATAGCTGAATTCTTATGAAACTCAGCTATGTTGAAAATAGAACCCCAACGAATCCTTAAGACACTTATTTCACAATATTTTGTATCTTCTTATTACACTTCTCTACTTCATAGTAATTGACATCATAGTACCGAGTTAGCAAACAAACTGATGTATTTCCCTACTCTAAAAGACTTCTTTTTTCAAACTTTAATTTCAAGTACTGTAGGATATTTGATGAAAATATTTTTTGGGATTTTAAGGGCTATTGGAAACCTGGACAAGCCGTGGAACACACAGCCCTCATGCTATCTACAGGGAGCAAAGTGTAATACGTCTTCTTCTGTGACAAATTTCATCCTAAAAATCTATCAGCTACACCAAACACACAGTGCACCAGTCCCAACAAAATTCAGCAAAAGGTTACCTTTTGCTCATTGTGAAGACATCATGTTTCCTTAGTAACAGTGGTTTAATGGCTATTGTTACTGAATGAGACTCATCTAGCTATTCATCTATTCATGAGACGTGTTCAGCGACAGTACCGACCTTTTGACATTCTATCTGTTTCTCCACCATCTCTTGCTTCTTCTTCCTCATGTCCTGTTGTAATTTTAGTGCCTCCTGATAAAAATATTAAAAAAAACAGCAAAAAAGCAATTGAATGCAAGCCTCAAAGTAACACATAACAGTAGTAAAAACCCTCTCTCATACACACAGCAGGAATCAGCTCTTTGGAGAAGCAGCTATATCGTGGCCCACCATGACTTACTACCACAAGGTTACAAAGTTCTGTAGAACTGCACATCTTGTAAAGATACAAGTTGTCTTTACCATTCATACCACAGCTATTTATAATGACAATAAATGTGTGACTAACAAAGAAAATGTACAAAATTATTCAAACAATTCCATTGAGTCATACTTTTAAAATAGTGAATTTTATATGATCCAGCTCCAGTTTTGTCTCTAAGTAATGGCCCCCTGCTATTGTAATTTGCTACTTTATTGGCTACTTGTAATGGCTGCTGTTATTACTGCGAATTTATAACAAGGTTCAGAATGGTGTCAAGTTTGAACTGAAGTTATTCCTGATTGCCTGAGGAATATTCCAACTTCCCTCACACAAAGTTTAGTCAACTGTAACAAAACCACAAACTGCTCCATCAGAATGCCTGTTTTCCAAAACACTATTTGTACATCAGTTGTGCCAGATATGTTTAGAGACAGCTGACGAGCTGTACTTTTGAGAAGAGGAAAAGATGAAGGCAGATTTGTGCCCAACACTTGCCTGCTTCTTCTTCAAAGCTTCGTGAGCTTCAAGTGCCTTTGCTGCTTTCCCCATCGTCTTGGAGGTCATCTTGACAACCGAAGAACTGTAGGCTCCCTTTTGAAGGCTTGTAGAGGTAGTCATAGCCTAAAATAGAATTTAACAATTTTACATCATGTATTCATCAAATCAACAATCAGGATGCATGCGATTTCTGTTAATTCTGTTTGACAGCTTAAAGAATAAACCTTTGCACAATTCAGGGACATCAATGGCCTATTACATCCTGAATAATATGGAGGGTAAAAAACAGAAAAAAAAAGTTCAGACGGTAATCTTTATTTACAAAAAGGTTTTTGACGGTTCAAACCTAATCAAAGAAGACATGCAACTCTTGTAAGAAAGAGCACCACTGAATTATTGAATTGTATGTGCTTTTATGGTATGCACTAACAAATAATTACACTCACATCAATGTAAGGGACACGCATCACTTTCTGACTCCATGTTCAAAAGTATAGCCTGGGAAGCCTTCATTGTGCCTTGATATAATATTTATAAGTTATCATTTTAGATGCAGAGATGTCTGAATGCATTTCTTCTGAAGAAATAAGTCACATCCTGCATAGTTGCAAGGGGATCCAGCATCAAATACACCTGGGCAAAATACTGGATTTAATGTCAAAATGACCAGGGTAAATCTGTCAGGACGAGTGAGTTTGACATTAAAAGGCCAGTGTTAATCTATCTATCTTAAGCAGTTCCATATAAAAGTAACATTTCAAATAAAAGTAACTAAAATGTTCAGACTTGAGGTGTTTTTTCAGGGGGCTTCCAAGTGGCTAAGTCTGTTAAGGGGCTTGTTCTGAGCACAGACGGAGCACTACGGCCCGGTTTCAGCCAACAATGACACAGTGGCAAAGCAAATTGGCTTTGTTCCTCCAGCGTAAGACAGGGCATGTCAGTCATGTGTCCCTTGTTGCACCTCTCTTTGCACCCTGTGACTCATTCTAGCAGCTCCAAGTTGCCGAGACAACACCGGGGAGGTGGGTGTCTCTTTGGTGACACACTATGGGACTTGCAATGTGAAAATGCAAGTGCAGAGAGTGAAGTTGAACCTGTTCTACAACCGGAAATTAAGGAAGTTTGGTGGGGAGGAATGTTTTTCAGTGCTATATTTATTCACTCATTTAAATTATGAACACATCAGTAATTAAGCGTAAATGCCTTCTACTTAAATTACCTGTTTTATTTGTGTCAAAGTACAATAAACAAAAAGAATGATTGACGTGTGGCTGTTACTACCTGCGCGGCGTCTGGGGCGGGCTGTAGAGTGTCCACTTTACCGACGGCCCCGCCCCCTAGGCGATGTTTGGGTGTCATTTTATTGAGCACGTAGGAGCCTGGGTTGTGCTGCTTGTTGATCACCTTCAAGTCACAGAGAGAGGAGAAACGCTGTGATGCCTTTGCTGTTTCCACCCCTTTCCCCGCAGCGGCAGCAGTTTAAGCTGTTAGTGTACCCACAGGATATCACCAACTAGTAGCTTCCATTCAGTACACCGGTATACTCAGTAACTCTGCTTCTAGTCAGACCTGGAAATGCTCAAACCCCTGTGCCGTGCCACAGAGAGCCATTTTCATCCCCAAGGTTTCACTTAAAGGCTTGATTAAGAACTAGTCATTCAGAATTCCAGTACTTCAAGTTCAAAACTTCAGTACTTCAAGGACCAGTTTAATATTATTTTCATTACTACATTACATTACAAGAGCAGGCACTCTTATCCAGAGCGATTTCCAGCACAAAGGAACAAAAGCATGTCCGTCCAATTTAAACTATTTAAATGAGCAATAGTGTCAGACCAGGCTGACAACACTCCCAGAACCAGTGAGTGTCAGCATAATGCATTATGCAAAGACTATTTAAATACATGGGACTTATAAATATATAAATACCATTAAAATGCATCATCAAAACCATTAATTATAAGTATGGACCGATTCTCCATAATGAACCACAGAGTAGGGATCACTGTAGAAGCTGTGCCAACTATAAGACTATAGTCTCATACACTACTATAATACTCTATTATAATACTCTTCTGTAATACTCCGTTTAATACAACAAACTCATTAATGTTGCCTTTGTTAACATCAAGTCATTTCAACTGAAAAAGCATTTTAAACTATTTCCCTTCCAATAACCCTAAATGCGGGAGGTAAGCGCTGAAATCCAGCGGTACTGTGATCACCACATTAAAGATTCAGCACGAGCAGGAGAGCGTGCGGTACCACACGCACAGGCGCTTACACACGCGGCGGCGGAACGGCGGCCCTCACCTTGTGGACGCCGGCATGCTGCGGCCCCACGGGGGCGCTCTGGCCCTGGCCCTGAGGCTGGCCCGGGTGCTGGTGCTGCTGCTCGCTGTTCTCGCGGTGCCAGTAGACCCGTATGAAGCGGTTGTTCAGCACGGCCTCGGTGCTGGAGATGGCGCGCCGCGCCTCGTCGTTCGCCGTGTACTGGATGAGCGCCGCCTCGGGGTCGCCGCCGAACACCACCTGGATGACAAATTTTTTTTTTCCCCCCGGTCATTTTTCTCAGTTTTGTAATCTTGTATCATGTGTTCATCAAATCAAAAATCGTGAGACATGCAATTTCTGTTTGTTTCAGTTATGGGTCTTTAATGTACTCAAAGATGTAGCATGCAGAGTTTGAGAAGATAACCATCTCTGAGAAAAGAGTAAAAAAAAAAATGACAGATAAAAAAATGAACGGATGAATGGATGTCTGCCCAAGGGCTCAGCTGAACTGAACATGGAGCCCCCTGTACTGTGGTAACTGCTACACCTGCACATGCAATCCTCTGAAACCAATATAAGCCAATGCGACTACTTTTCACACTACAAGTCCCACAATGCACCAGGAGGCAGATGCTAAGCAAAGGACAGGTGCATCTGTCTGATGCTATCAGAGTATCTCAAAAGGTGCTTAAGCAAGTTACAGGGAGGCCAGCGGTTTGATGAGCTAACCCTGGCTGCCCTCTCCACCCTGACTCAGCCTGCTCCGGGAACAAGCACCTTTACCGTCCGAGCCACTCAGCAGACCCAAATGCCATTTGTGATCTTCTCAAACCGCAGATGCTACAGTGCTTATCAGCATTCTAATATTCTGTGCATCCTCACTAAATGGGCAGGAACTATGTTCTTAGGCTAAAGAGAGACTTTGTCCAGGCTTCAACTGGAAAAGGACGGCACTCTATTTGCTGTGTAATTAAAGGTTAAACATAAAAATTTAAGGAAATATGGCAGCAAATACTGACCAAGTGAACAGAATGGGAATGGGGGTACCTGAATGTTCACGATAGTTCCAAACTTGCTGAAGTGCTCGTTTAATTTCGTGATGTTGTTGAGGTCACGGGGGATTTTGCGGACTTCGAGTTTAGTGTTGGCGTAGTGATTCTTCTTCTGGAAGCCGGGCTTCTGTTGGTTGTTGAAGTTTTGCCTAACAGGGAGGAAACAATGATTACAGAGATGTAAGAGAGTGTTTAATTAGGACTCATTAAGCTGTGTTTACTGGCACCACTAAGAACCACTACATACACACCGCTACAACGTGAGGGAGACGTTATGCAAGAGGTAATGTAATGAGAAACAGATATTATACTGCAAGGGACAATAATCACCGCTGTAGACATAGGAACAGAGACAAGTGGCAGTGTAGGATAGTGGTAAGGAGCAAGACTCAAAAACCGAAAGGTTGCTGGTTCAATTCCATGTTGGAAGATTGCTGCTGTACCCTTGGGCAAGGTATTTAACCCACAGTTGTCTCAGTAAATATCCAGCTGTATAAATGGATAACATGCAAAAAGTGTAAACTATGCAAGTCGCTCTGGATGAGAGAGTCTGCTAAATGACAATAATGTAACATGTAATGAGGATTGGGGATCAAATAAGTGGACGAATGGACCACAGTGGGATCTAAGGGTCACCCAGGCCGACAGAGAATGAAGGGGAACCGATGGAAATCCCTGGCAACAGACTGAGGCTGACTGCTCTTACTTGTCCATCCAGGGCTTCTTGGGCATAGGGCCCTCAGTGGGCCCCATGGGCCTCTTCCTGCTGTCCTGGTCACTGCTGTACCTTGCCGAGTTATTGGAAACTGTGGACACTGATGGCTCTGTCTGAATCACAATATTGGCCGCTGAAATAACAGCAAAAAAACAAAAAAACAAAAAAAAAAACAATCAATGACACATAGCAAACATGCCCATCAGTAAGATACTCAATTTATAATAGTGGCACTAGTGACTTTGATTAAAATGGCAAGAGTGAGAATAATTAGACCTGGAAGGATGAAACAGAACCTGAATGTGCTTTCCCACACACATCAGATTTCCATAACTTTTCAATGACACTTTATGCATAAATGTGACAATATAATGACATGATAATGAAAGAACCCCGAAACCCCTGAAATCTAACAGAACAGCTCAGCAGTTAGACCTGTATGTGTGTGCGTGTGTGTGTGTGTGTGTGTGCGTGTGCGTGTGTGTGTACGGTGATACCTCTGGAGTTCTGAGTGTCCATGTCCCCGGAGGTGAGCCCGATGAGGTTAGGCCTCTGCGTCTGTATGCGAGGGATGAACTGCCTGTACTGGGGTCGGCCTGCAGCGGTGAGGCCCGGAGCCTCAGGGTTGTAGGCTTCCTGCTCATAGTTATCTGCAAACACAATCACATAACACTGAGCACAGCCATGGCGACGCCACCACACCAGCTACCACTTCCATTATCAGAAATAATTTCATTAAAACCAAATCTATGCAGTAACAAAACATTGTGAGTATTACTTCAGATTCTTTAATTTAAAAGGAGAGTTTGCACAGGGAACGTGAAAGCTGGGGTTAAAATGGTTTGTCTAGCATTTCTTCCCCCACCCTCTGGTCAATGGTTAGTACTGCAACTACAGAAAACAGCCCATGTTTCAGTAAACCACCGACAACGCTTTTTCTGTTCGATTCACACAGCATTTTTCACACAAAAACAATATCATGGTGCTAAACTACTTCTATAACAAAAATCACACTACGGTTAACTCTCAACCAACAAAAATAATACATACAAACAAAAGCAACACACAAAACGACACAAAAAGGATTCTGATTTGTGATCATAACTCAGCAACAAACAACACAGCTTGAACAATACCCAACACTTATAACAGAACAACTAAACTAAACACCCCCCAAGCCAAGAAGAAAAGTGTACATGCTTACATTCTGACATTGTGTACTGAGGATGTGTTGGTATGGGGGGAGGAGGTCCTACTCCTGGCGGTGCAAGAGTAGAGATCAAACTTGTCCCAGAGTGTTCGCGAGTATCTATTGCACTTGTTGGTATTAATGGAGGTCCTATGAGAAGACACAATGTCAAGTCCAGCTAGAGGTTTGTGGAATACTTTAATTCTAGCAATGGCTAACATCACGTTTTCTACGAATTACCAGCATTCATGGGACACAGGTATTATGAGTGAGCTACCACAGCTAACTGTACAACAGCACCTGTGCAAAACCACTGATCACAAACACAATTAAGACCTCCAGTCAGTTAGGCTTTTGGTAAGCTTGTCCCTACAACAGCACCATGAAAACTACAAAAGACAGAGAAGAATGTTTAGAATACCTGCCTAAAGGCTACTGCATTGCATTATTACACATCTTAGTAACTGAATGCTAGTCCTCATATTTCCGGCTACCAACCACAGCTGAATATTCACATGAACAGAACAGCTGATTGGCACAGGTATTGTTTGAGGTAGTAGTACAGTGCCCTTCTTGGGACTAAAACCCATGCCACACTGAATCTAATACATGGGGGAGGACAGATGAATAACATATTGCATCTATTTACAAAGTATACAGGAATGTGTTACTTAAACGCATTTAACTTAAATGCCACTTAATTTATTGTGAAACCATGCCAAAATGTTAAAATTAACTTTGACTTATTCAAAGATGCAACACGTAGTTTGAGAAGATAACCATCTCTGAGAAGAGAGTACAAAAAGGATTATATGGAGGTCAGGAAACAAAAGGCCCGACTCACCAGGCATGGGGAAGATGCCCGGCATGGGGGGCTGTCCATGGGGGGGCATGGGCATCCTGAGGCCGGGAGGCGGCTCTGTCATGGGCGGCATGGGCATTCGCGGGGGTGGCAGGCCAGGTGGGGGTGGGAACGGTATCATGGTCGGCAGGGTGACGTCATCCACTATCAGGGGATCATTGCCGTGATCAAAGGGACACAGGTCGCCCCGGACACAGAAGCCTTTCTCTGGGGAACAGAAGACACAATATAATCACCACAACCACCATGAAAAAAGAACATCTCTGCAAATGACAATAACATAATCGTGATTACTGCTGTGAGTAATCTTCTTTTGAAGGATATTCTGGTGCAAAAAGGGAAAAAGGTCAATTTATCTAAATGGGGGAAAAAAAAACACATTTCATGAAATCTCTACCTACAGAGCTTTTTTGAGGTAGACCTTTTCTATACATTACACTAATGATTAGGGTCAGTCCAGACAGCGGTGTCCTGACAAAGACCTGTGCTTTTCATATAGCTACGCACTATCAAAGCAGCTTCTGAACTGTCCCCGGGGAGCAGCAGGTAAAAATACATCAGGGTAAAGGAGATTGCCTGGGTAAATATACAAACTGCCCTCTAAGCCCTCTCCCTCTCAGGTTTAAATACATCCAGGGGGACAGATGGATCAAAAGACTGTTACACCAGGATCATTAGTGCAGTCCCACAGAGGGGCCTGAGGTTTACCGTTTGAATTGCCTATGTCAACCCAAGTAAACAGACCGAGCACAATATTTAGTGTTTACAGAATTTAAAAATCCTGTGCTCTCCAACTGAAACTATGAAATAAATCCACCTGACGACAGACTAATTGATCCCCCTGCTCCGCATGTCCCTGTCTCAGTGCTAAAACTGTACAAAGCCTTCAAAACCTGCAATCTTACTTATTTTTCACTCATTTTCTAGGGCACCACAGGAAAAAAGAGTGAGCAAGGAACTTTCATGCTACATGCACACGATACATGCGTAACGTTTTTTTGTGAGAAAATTCAATATATAAAATTCTCACCAGCCCGCCAGCCCAAGAGAGACATCTGTTGCAGCACATATGATCACAGCGGGGGTATTAAAAATGCATCCGGAGGGCCTTCATTAAATAAAGTTAAAGAGAGCTCCGGTAAAGCACAGACGTGCTGGTTATTTCCCCGACATATTCAGACGTGGAGAGAATCCTCACACGCGTGGCAGAGGTTCCTAAAAGGGCCGAGACGTGGGAGAGAGGTGGAAACGGCGGGGCGGGCGACCGGCGGCGGAGCTTACCGTCGTAGTCACGGCAGCGGCGCTTGAGGGCGCCGCCTTTGTTGAACTGCTTGCCCTCGTGATTGGAGAAGTAATTGGACCAGCTCTCGGTGGTGCCGTCGGGCAGGTGAGCGGGCACTGCCACGGCAACGGAGCTGGGGACGGCGGGGCCCCCGGAGGACAGCTGGTGGTGAGGGGGCGGTAAAGGGAGCAGCGGCGGCGGGGGCTGCTGCTGCTGCTGCTGCTGCTGTAGGGAGCTACAGGCAGGCATGGAAGTGGGGATGTAGCCCTCCTGCTCCTTCCTCTCCACCTCAAACTTAGACCTGTGTTCTGTCCCACAAACACACAAAAACACGATACACAGCCCGTTAGTAACACACTGCACACCCACTTATCAGCGAAAATCACATAAAACTAAAGATTTAATAAATCTCGGCTTCCAATGTTCTGCACACGTACAATCACAAAAGCGTGCATTTATTCAGGAGCGCTGTTCTCCTGCATGCTAAATAAGTATTAAGACTTTACATTTTGTTTTTTTTGACATATCTGAAGCGCCTGTTCCAGGGGAATTGCCCTTAATATTCCATATTAGTGACAAGAGGTTAATTTCAGCGCGATACCAAGCAATTTACACAGTGACTGAGAAGACTCGGGGAGAAATGTCTGCTCTGAGCTCTGAGCTGTCAACCCTTCCCAAATGTTGGACTCCTGAGTATGCAGGCCTCCAAGGAAGGCTTAATTCTGTATTCCCCACACCAGACAGGACTTTCCATAAAAGGCAAGCTACCATAGAAACTAGGAGAGTTGATGTTTTATCTTGTCATCTGGGGATGGCCCAATCTACATTTGGTCTGGTCTTTGGTGTAAGCCCAACAATACTTGAAAACAACAGGGAACACCACCCATTTTTGCTATGTATAGAATATTGTTCATTTTTTTGTAAATTTTATGACACCAAGCTCATTTAACACAAAATGTATGTGATGACAAAAATGTCCAGAGGGGAATATAAAACACATATTTTTACTCATCAATGTGATAGGTCCTTTTCACAGTTAATATTACACAGTCAACTGTATGATAGGACATATATATAATATTGTAAGCATTTATGCACTAAGTCACCTTTCACACTATTTCACACTCGGCTGTGCTCCTTGTCCCCCCTCCCTCTGTCAGACTCACCCTTCTCGCGGCTGTGCTCCTTGTCCCCCCTCCCTCTATCAGACTCACCCTTCCCTCGGCTGTGCTCCTTGTCCCCCCTCCCTCTATCAGACTCACCCTTCCCTCGGCTGTGCTCCTTGTCCCCACTCCCTCTATCAGACTCACCCTTCCCTCGGCTGTGCTCCTTGTCCCCACTCCCTCTATCAGACTCACCCTTGCCTTGGCTGTGCTCCTCGTCCCCCCTCCCTCTATCAGACTCACCCTTGCCTCGGCTGTGCTCCTTGTCCCCACTCCCTCTATCAGACTCACCCTTCCCTCGGCTGTGCTCCTTGTCCCCACTCCCTCTATCAGACTCACCCTTCCCCCGGCTGTGCTCCTTGTCCCCGCTCTTGCCCCTGCTCCCGCTCCGGCTCCTGCTCCGGCTCCGGCTGTAGCTGCGGGCCCTGGCGTTACCCGCTCGGCGCTCGTGCCGCTCCCTGTAGGACTCGCTGCTCTTCCCGTAGCGGTCCAGGTCACGCCTCTTGCGGTCGTCTCTCCTCCGGTCATCACGGGTCCTGGACATCAAATCAGCAGGTCAAACACAACTGTCGCTCCGGCTCGGATGCACTCTACTTTTCCTAACAGGCTCCTGTGCTTTGAAGTTTACCCACCAATAAGGTCAGTATCAACTCGAATTTTTAATCGATCAACTTTTGTCACAGAATGCTTACAGCAATACTGACAAGCTGAACCACACAGAATTTTAAAAACATTTTTTGCTGTTGCACAAGTTTTTGTGAAAAAGAGGAAAGAGAGTCAATCTTCATTAACAGTTACACAACTGCTTTGATAGCACTTTCTGATACCGCAATGAGGTTACTAAAAAGAAGACTAAATAAAACACCAATTTAGAGATAATTACAAATGGCACTACAAAGACCTTACAACAAGGCAGTGTAAGATAGTCATAAGGAACAGGACCCGTAACCAAAAAGGTGCAGGTTCAATTCCCTACTGGGGCACTGCTGCTGTTCCCCTGGGCAAGATACTTAACCCAGAATTGCCTCAGTAAATATCCATCTGTATAAATGGACAACGTAAAAATTGTAACCTACATAAGGTGTTCCGGATAAGAGTGTCTGCTAAATGAGAATAATTTAATGTAATGTATTGTAACAAGGCCAGACAGAAAGCACTACAAAACACCACAGAGTCAATAAAATGAAATACTGAATGAAAACAATACAGCTGACTTCAATACGACCTAAAGCTAATGGTATCCATGCAACAACAGAGGAACGTTCACACTTGCCTTGATTCATTCAGATCTGATCGATTTCTCAGAGGACTCCTTCTTCTGCGACCATCCCTGTCATCCTCAACATTTCCGGCCTGATGCTTAAAAAAAAAAAAGCATGAGACTTTGTATCACTTGTGAACAATGGCCTCAAAACACCTTTGCTCTAAACTTTTCTTTAACCTAGTGTGACACATTCATTTCATTCAATTTAAGTTGCACTTATAAAAGACTGTCAACATTCAGTGCATCCTTAGACACTGTTAACACCATTCAGACAGTACTGAACACTCGAAAGCACTACCTCTTCTCTGTCCTCGTGTTTTTGTACAGAAAGCTTGGTCTCCAGTTTTGGGATCTCTTTTATCGGCTCCGGATTCCCCAAGTAGTTTTTCGTGGTTAAACATTCAAAGAGTTTATCAACAAAACCGGTTGTCTCTGAAAGAGGAAAAACACACACTTGGTTGCCAGTGATGCATGGAAAACAAATATTCACTGCCAGACTTGAGACGTGGAGTAAGTGACAAGAAAGATAAATATGAAAAGATGGAGTGGTATTAAAACAAACTTAGTTTACCCTTTTGCAAGAAGACATCCAACTGATCAGCACAAAGTGCCTTCAGGTCTTTTTCCGGTTTGTCCTTCTTCACTAGGGCAACTACATAGTTGGCTAACGCTGAAGGGTCTGCGTCGCATCTGGAAAAGAGGAGAAACGTGTTAAAGCAGGAATGGCTGACGCGACCGTTCCTTTACAAACCTTGATAAAGCCACCTTTCTACAGCAGATCCACCGTACCTTTGCACGCCAGAAGGAGTTACGACAACTAACTAGCTATCTGACAAGGTAGACATTGTGCAGGTGGAGGACAGTTGGGCATCGGGGTCGGATATTGCTGACACTGACCGGCCACGGAGTGATAAACTTTTCCACTGAGACACGTGGCCGTTACAATCAAAATATCAAAATGCAAATGTTCACGACGATGGCCTGAAGTCTAACTTGCTGTCGGCTCCTGCGACCTTACACGTTTATTATCTAGATGATCATATGGAAAGCAAAACTAATCAGCTAATGTAAATTACCTAACGTATCCGTGTATTATTAGGCGAGTTTAAAAACACTACACAAAGTATTGCAGATGAAAATCCACACTTGGTGATCATTAACTAGCTGGCTAATTTCGGTTGACGATATTCATAAGAATGAATGAATAAACAAAACAGACCACTGTTGCTACCTAGCGTTGGCTAGTTAACATTAGCCAACTAGCTAATAAGGTGTGAGGCTGTGCGGAATGGCCTAACTAACGTTAAGGTTAAACAGATAATCTCTCTCCTCAAATTCAAACTGCAGCTAGCTAGGTTATGTGTGCAACGATGTGACGAGTTGGTTAATGATGTCTAGCTACAAGGATCGGCCGAAACCGCCACCAAGCAAGCTAGCTGACATCGAAGAGACAGATAGAGCTTGTCAGTTAGCTCGCAAGTTGGCTCGCTAGTCACTGTCACATCCTACTCATAACAACTCCCCTGATACTCACTGCTGGCCTAGATAGCTTTTTGCACCACCATGCAAGACACGTCAGATCACTTGTTACTAACTCACTAGCTGGCTAGCACATATCAAGCTAGCTATCCAATTAAAGTGCCAAGTATCAGCTAAGTATAACATAAGTAGCTAGCCAGAGAGCTTCGTTTTAGCTACCGAAATGGACTTTGCCACGTCGTATAAGGTAGCTAGCAAGCTAGCTCACTAGCTAGCTACCTAGCTAATCGCACCAGTAAGAAGTTATTCAACATCATTTAGCACGCAAGACAGTAGCATGACTATTTCCCCAAACACTGTTAGCAGCCAGCTATCTGGCTAGCCAACAAGCCGTCAATTAAAACTGAAATGACATTTTGATTTTTCGCTCACATTGGCTCCAAGAGTTTAGCCAACCACGACTTCAGAGCTTCCACATTCTCAATGATCATCTTCTTCGCAAGTGTGTCTTAATACTGACTATAAATAATGGATAGATTGTAATAATCCCAGTTTCATCGTCAATGTAATAACCAGACGCAGCTTCGGCCTACTCATTTGCGACTTTACAGGTCGGACAAACTACTTTACGTTCAAGTAAGCGAAAATGCGGAACGGCAGCGCAACGGGCCAATCAACTATCCGGTCTGGGAGGTAGTGGTAAATTGACCAATAGGCGGTGACAATAGGCGGGTACTTGTAAATCTAAATTAAAAATTCTTCGTACAGTACGCAACGTTGTCGTATACTGCTGGTGTCTGTGTAGCAAATGTATTGCAAATTAGCAGCAAATTATATATGGGAAACCGTCAGAGGCTTAATACACCAACCGTGCGTACTCACAACTCTTTCCTAAATTTGGCGTGCGTCCATTTGGACGCATACTGTGTTATTTATAAACAGGGAGCAGTGGCGTAGAAACGTGCTTAAATGTGCGTTACACTCCAGACCACGCGCAGCTCAGAACATTTTCTCGCGGTTGAGTGACGGCACCGTAAAGTTGTCTTTTATAGTAGTAACTCTACTAAAAGGCACCGGAGGTCGTGCTGTTTTAGAACCCCTTAAAACTAGATTAAATTAGATTAAATACAGTCTGCATAGCAACTGAAATTTCGTTTGTGATGTGTGATGTGAAACAAAATGTTTGTGTGCATTTTGTGTAGTTGTGCTGCATGCACGTTTTGCTTGACTCGCTGCGGATATGAGCTTCTGCTGAATGTCAACAGTGTCAAGCAGTGTTATGTGTAGACTCACCTTAAACGTCACTCTGGATAAGAGCGTCTGCCAAGCCACAAAAATGTAAAACAAACAGGAGCTGGGATGGTGGAAAGAGGTTTCATTTTATGATTATTTGTAAACAAATGATTATTTACATATTCACCCTGTAGATATTTTTATATGCAAATTCGCTGGTTTATATTAAATGCAACAGGCATCATACAGGCCAGAATACAGACATTTATGCGCTAAATAGGTGAGGGTGTATTCATGTGTTTATACAGGACCTGTGTGAATGCAGGAGGTCCTGAGGTTTGAGTGGTTTCTAGTCTACTCAAATTCACACAATTATTATTTCTTGCCAGCCATAATGCCCTTTACATTTTATTTAGAGTGCAGTTAGTGATAGCACAACAACAATGTGTAAAAAATATCACTGGTTGTGTTAATTCATTGTTAAAAGCCTGATTTGTGTGACAAGTTTCATAACAGATTACTACAGTGCCCTGAGGTTTGTCATGCCCATTATGCAGAGTGAATAAGACCTTTATCTTTTCTAGATTTTAAAAGATAAGGAGGAGCAGGGCTTGTAACCCAAACGGGGCATTGCTGCTGTACCCTTGAGCAAGGTACGTAACCCACAATTGCCTCAGTAAACGTCCAACTGTATAAATGGATAACATGTAAAAACTGTAAACTATGTAAGTTGTTCTTGATAAGAGCATTACTCAATGTCAGCATAGTAATGTTCACTTGGCAATGTTGCGTTCATCAGTTTCACCCATTCTTTCTGGCAGGTCTTTAAATTGCTGGTGGAACAGGCTGTGGATTCCCTGGAACAGGGGGTGTTCTCTCTCTCTGCCTTTCTCACTTCTTGCTCTCATTCTTGCTCACTCTCTTAAAAAAAAAATACAGTGGTTAGTAGGGAGTATGGTTATGGAGGGATTTTATGTTACAAAGTGATCATCTAATATCAGCTTTAAAAAACTTTGTATCAGTGTAGTCACCTCCTTAATAAAGCTGATCTGTATCCCATTACCAAAATAATGCTTTACTGGTTTTTAAATATAGTAGTCTAGAGTGAAGTAAAATACTGGGTGTGTGAATACATTCTGGAGTGTCTATAATTCATTGCCACCTCATGTTGTCACCATGGGAACACAAGTGCCCTGGGACCAGCTGTGGCTGTTCAACTCTCTGTTGGGACTCTACTATTCTCATTGCCCATTACATAGTCGCTCATTTTCTAACGGACAGTTCTAGTGGATGGGGTATTCACCAGCTAGCATAAATTGCACTTCACTCCTCATCAATCTGATGTCATGAAGACTGATATCTACATATGTTGTTAGTTACATTTTATTTTAACCGTGTGTTGTTGTTCACTAGTTTTAAAGGTGCCATTAACTGCAAGACACAGTATCCTTTTATCTTCTATCTTCTGTTACTGGTCACTATTTACTGGAGATTTTCAGTTTAAGTGCCTTATTTATGATACACCAGCAACACCTATGCCAGTGCTAACTAGGAAAATATGATCTCCCAGTCCCATGTATACTCCTCCATATTTTTGCATGTGAGCTGTACTTGACTTGGTTTAGGTCCATCTGATCTACCCTTGGGCAGAACAGATGACAAGGGAAGAGTGGGATTTCAAAAGAGCCCATGGTGAAACTACGTTAGGAGTTAGAGTACTGGCACCCTGAGGATGTCTCAGTCTTTGGGAAAGCCCCAGAGCCCAGAGTCCTGCTACCTCTACAACCCTACACCTATGTAGCCCAATGGTAGGTGACTATGTAGTAGGGTTGGGTGATGTCTGCCGAATTGGCATATGACGATGTCTACAGTGAAACATCGCGATGGATGATGACATGGCAGGGGGGGTAGCGCTTAGGGTTATTTGTTTTTCAGCTGAATTATATTTAAAGATCAAGAAAACCCACTGTTAAAAAGACATTTTTTTTAACCCTTTTGCACGTACAGTCACACCGGTTGCCGTTTAGCTTTGAGGAAACAGCGATTTAATGTTAAAAAATATAGCAAATGCTAACTGAAAACTATGACAAGTTTAATAATGCTAATGAAAGCATAAATCAGCAAGAATTTCCTCTAGTGATTACAATATTAATAAATCATTGATTACTTTTTTCCTAAACATGAAATATAGTTAAATGTGCAGGGCGAGATATGATGAAAAAGGGTTAATAACAACGTAACGATTAGGAATTATTTGTTTAAGACAGGTATAGCAGAGAACAGGAGAAGGGGGGGGGGGGGGCTGGGTTAAATCATGATGCCCGCTCATTGGCATCATCGGCCCATGGCCATAATTATTTTTCTTAATAGGTTTTTTTTTTTGTTTTTTGCAGATAGTTTTTTG
The DNA here is from genome assembly GCF_013368585.1 of Megalops cyprinoides. Lineage (NCBI taxonomy): Eukaryota > Metazoa > Chordata > Actinopteri > Elopiformes > Megalopidae > Megalops > Megalops cyprinoides. Next base: position 10,965,589 of record NC_050598.1, read on the forward strand.
CATTTAATAATTGCACTTAAATCTAAATTTCAGTAAATCCAGACAAAGAACAAGAATGCATTTTTGTTTTATTTACTTTGTAGTTGGTTCTTCTGAAGTTTTGGTGAAATATTCAGTAAGTACCACCTTCAAAAGGACAGAATTCTAGGACTGGGAACATTCACTGTGTGTGTAACAAAATTATGCCCTACATCAAAACCTTGCCCATTATGCTGAATGTAATCTGAGCCTAAAATCTAGAGCTACACTTTAAATGCATGCTGAAATGATGGGATTTTTTTTTTACAATGAAACACTTGCAATTACAAAGAACATATAAAAACAATTAAGACAAGGCAATTTTCAAGTATCTTGTGTCAGTAAAAGTAATGAAATTAGGATTGTATTAAGTCATTGTGTTACACCTGTGAAATAACCCCATGTTTAGAGTATATTATAATTGTCATGATCAAAGTCAAAGTCAACTTTATTGTCAATTCTCCAATATGCACAGGACATACAGAGGATTGAAGTTGCGTTTCTCTCAGGCCCACGGTAACAATACAACAGTTAGACGTAACACAGTGACACTGAGAGACAAGAACAAGAATTTTCACAGATATACAATAAACACAAATGGCTCAATAACACAGACATAAATAAAAATGTGTGCCATTTGTGACACAACAAGCTACAAATATTTACAGCAAGGGGATCAAGGCACATAGTAGGTTTAGTAATATAAAAATATAAATATAAATTCCACAGGATGGTGTAAGAAAGTGCAGAGTGGTTCATAGTGCAACAGATTGTAGCAGCTGATGTAGACTGATATTGGTGTGTATTGTAATATGTATACCCTGTGGCAGCCCGATGGAGAAAACAGTCTATAAACAGGGCTAGTAACAGAGTCAGTACCTGAACATGGATTAAATGAACCCCTTTGATGGTGAGAAATGACACTAATGATCAATGTTGCTTGCAATTGCTTTTGGCTTCAGCTGATGTGACCTCACAGAGTGCAGTGTCGTTTGGGAAAAACCCCACAGTGTGCTGGATTGACCAGGCAGTGAAAAGACAGCTGTCGCCTTCACAGGAAGAGGCATGACATATGAAAGCGGAGAATTGGTGCAGCAGAGTCTGGCCACTGAAGCTGATCCTGTCATTCCTACCCTGAAATCAAGAGGAAATCATTCCAAGTTGTGCATTCATTGTCAACCCCCTTCATCCCAAGCAAATAGCAAATTCACCATTACATAAACAGACATCAACAATTGCATGGGAATCACGCATACACAACATACAGATTAAATCACATTAAAGAATAAAGATATTTGGGGGTTAATAAAGTATGTAGGATATCACTTGCTCCTCATCCCCTGAAGTCATAGAAGACAAAGAGATATTTACAGGTGATTTTACAGGTCATTTAAATAAGTTAATATAGACTGTTGAGAACTAGTAGCTGTGTACTAGACAGCTATTTAGCTTTGCACTTGATTACTTCTTTATAGTGCATTTTGTTTGTTCATCTTCTGCATCACATTGCTTCAATGCAAATTATTCAAAATGCTCTCACTAGACAGAGCCTCACTTTTATTTTTTGGAAGTTGATTAATTGGGTCTAAGGTCTGTTTTCAGCCATGGTGCACAGCAAGTCATTTTAATCAGTTTGTGGCATGGAGCTTTTTTTAAAAATCTGTGAAAAGCCGGAGAAAGCACAGCGGGTGACTTAAGGAGATTCGACAGCTGTCATGTAAAATGAGTTTCCGGGTACCTAAGCTTCATCAGCGTTCAGATGTGTTCCCATAGAGCTTTTAAGGGAAAAACACACTTTTGGTTTATTCTGGCGTAGATTATATAAAATGCTCATGAATGATTAAGAACCTGATTCCTTTTCTCAGTCATGTATCTGAGGCAATGTGGTAATGGAGCTCAGGGCCAATTAGAGCTTGCCTTTCTGAATCTGTACCCCTGGTCAGAGGAGGAGCTTTTCAGACAAGACTGTTATGAGGGCCTGATGTGAGGCTGTCCTTGATTTTGTAAAAATGCAGACAGTGAATCTCCAGAGAGACACATCTCACTGCACTCTGTATGAGGCCAAGAGCTAGACCCTCTCACCACTTGGGAACACAAGGGCCCTCGCCACCACCACCCTAAATGTGCCTTACATACCAGCTCATTACAATGGAAACAGTGTTTGTGTACATGTATTTTGGTTCATGGTTTGATAAAGCACAGTGGATGCCTGGTGTCATGTACAGTAGACATTAGCTTTATTATTCCTGTTAAAGCAAGATATGCCCACTGTATATTGTCTGAGCGGACTTGTTAAACAAGCAGAGAGAGTCAGAACCCCAGAGTGACTAGAGAGTCCCGCTGGTGAATCCCTGTTATTCGTCACCCACCTGCCACGGAGAAGAAGCAGGGGACATGATTAGCTGTTCTGGGGTCTCCCAGGTGAAGCATCCTTCCACTACCCGTGTGCCTGCTGTCGCAATATGAAGGGATCTGGCACGCGTGATTGATGGTCATCATTAAAATAATTCTTAATCTGAAGAAATTCATTCAACATTATTTATGACAGCATACGGTAGGACAGTAGGTGAGTGTGCAAGAGTTACATGAATGTTGCATCCTGGCAGTGATAGGAGAGCGACTTTATGATGGCCATAATGGAGCCGCCCTGTCTCTTCCAGCACTGACTTGCACGAACCAAGCCAACAACCTTGCTGTCCACAGCAAAAAGCTACAATGGGTTCAGATCAGGGAGTCAGTGATGGCATAGCTGAATCTATTTTGAGCTGGAAACCCTACTCTCCAGTCACTGTGTACTGTCTGCTCTGCTGTAAGGCCAACAAGAGGAAACTGCCTCAGGACATTACTGGGCTGCCGAGGATTCTGCCACAACCAAAGAAGTACAGAAAAACAGTGACCAAGGTGCCATGGCAGAGAATCACCTATCTGACTGGCAGACAGACAGGGAGGTATCAGCTTTGACTCTGAACCTGACGACGATCACCATTAAGTTCAGAGACCACATTGATTGGGAGCTAATTTCTCAAAAATGCAGGTGATATGTATCCCTCACCACCAAACCTAAATCACAAAAAAAGCTGGCTTCCTTTCAATGTATGGCATAGTTTTTTGCAGACTGTTATCCTACTGTGTGCCAAGGCCTGGACTCTAATAGCATATTGCCTTATCTTTGTCATATATCATGTAATCCATTAACAAGTTGCCATTACTGGGTTTTTTTTTCTTTTTTTTTTTTTTGGAAAAGGCAACAAGTACTTTAAAATTAAGTTCACTGAGTTTATACATTGTTCCAAGCATTCAGTAAGTGGCCCTTTAGATCTATAGAAGTATGTGATATATGTATATACATTTGTATATACAGTACATGCATATACATGCAGGTTGTATTTGCAGCGCGATCTCGTAACAGAATCAGGGAGGGCTGTTGCCTGGGGTAACAGTGTTGTGTCTTCAGATCAGAAGCAGATAAACAAAGAGGCCTGCTGTAGTGTTACCTCCCCAACGCAGAGGTGTTGGTCTTATGCTGAAGGGCTTGTTTTGGTATAAATGCTAAAAGAGGAGCTAGGTTTTTCCTGCTTGTTTTTGCTGTTACTCCTCCGATGCGATTTCCAGCCAGCCAGTCCTTGTCTTTCTTTTTACTGTTTGCCCTGCAGCATTTGATTTTTCGCTCATGTTTTGCTGAAGGGAAGGAGGTGTATAGATTGCATAGAAGTCTGTGAGGCAGACATGGGCAGTATACAACTGCTGTTGTATTAAGGCAGCACCAGCCTATTTCTCTGAATATGGATAAACACTCAATCATGCATTTCAAGCTGCCGGTCATACCTACCATTTCCATCCCACAACCTGGTGATTCAGGGCCCCTTGTGAAAAGCCAGCAAACAGCCTACTGCAAGACTTCTGTCCCTCAAAGCGACTGCAGGCACTCTGTCTTCCACAGCCTATTGAAAATCAGTGATCAAAAGGAAAGAGGAAAGAGAGAGTGAAAATAAGTGATCAAAGGTAGGTCTTCAATTCAGGATGAAAGGAGACTCTAAAAATTACTTTGTACTGCTACACCAGTGCTGAGGATGACATCACATTTATATACATCTACATACTGTATGGCTTTCCTGCTATGTACATACACTGTATGCACAGAGCTGTCTGCAGTGTCCCACATAACACTAAACAGCTGTCAGGCTGGCTGAATGCTTCCTCATCCCTTCAGACTCCATGTTCTGTTGAAATTCAAACTGATGAACTCCCATCCTGGGACCCCATCACTTGCCCATCCCAGGGAAGGAGGTGCAGGTGTTGTCACTTTCCACTTTGTCCCCACTACCAGGAGGGTGCACACCATGGACAGTGCTCTAAGTACGCACGTTGGAGACAGGAAGAGAGAGCAGAGGCCGCAGGAGAGTAGCACACTGTGGAAGTGCTGACTATCTGCTCAGCACCATACCAACCTGCTTGTGTCTACAGCGACTGTGGACAGTCAACTCGCCTCTGTCCTTTTTCAGATCAGCGACGCGTTTCACCGATCAGCTGGCTGACACAATCGGCCTAGTGTGTGTAAGGAGCAAGCAGACTGTACAGGAAATGTACAGGGTTAAGCCAGTTGCTCATGTCATATCTCTGTCAGGGCTCTGCCCCCTTAAGCCACGGTGTTTTTGTTTTCCCTGTCCTTGTGCTTTTGTTTTCCTTGTGTTCCAGCCCCGCCCTGCTCCCCGCCTGGTTCCCGCCCACCTGATTTCCTCATTGCCTGCACCTGCCTGCCTGCTCACCTGCATCCCATCTCCTCGTTACCCCAGCCCTTTATCTTCCCTGCATGTCTCAGTCTTGTTGCTAGTTCGTTTCAGTGTGTTTCACCTGTCTCGTCCCTGCGCTTTGGGTTTTGTGAGTTATTGCTACATTGCCGATCCTGCCTGTTTTCCTGACCATGATTCCTGCCTGCCATTTGGATCTGATCGCTGCCACTCACCTGCCTGATTCCTGACCCTGTTCTCCCTGACTCCCGATTTTGGATTTGCCCCCGGACTGCTTCTGTTTCGAACCCTGCCTGTCTCTGGATTTACGAACTGCCTGTCCCTTTCAATAAGTCGCCTGGAACCGGAACATCCTGCGGTCCGCGTTTGTGTCCCGATCACCGGCGCTAACAATCTCCCCCTAAACCTTTGTCCCTTTTCATTGCAGATTCCTCAGAGGGTGAGCAGTCAGTCAGACCTGGGATCTCAAACCCAGCCACCTGTGTGTACAGCAGGTAAATGTGGCACCGCTTAGCCCCATCATTTGCCTTTACCAGTTACACGACTCTTAAAGGGACACCACCCCATTAACTATCAGATGCTTTTTGTTCGTTTTTTTTGTTTCCTGTCTTTCCCTGTGAGAGTTAGTAAACACTTTTGTGCTTACCTGCTGCCAGCTCTGTGTCTGGTTCTTATTTTTGGTCCCTGGCACTCTACATATCACACCCCATGTGGCATCAGACACTGAAGACTGTCCTGCATTTCTTTGCAGGGGGACTGTCAGTGCAAGGGGACAAGAATAGAGTATAGTATTGCATTCTGGCCTGGTTTTATTAAAGTACATTTCTTTCACACCTACCCCTATGATCAAATTTAAACGAAGGCCAAGATGCCTTCCTTCAATAGCCTTTCTTCCTGCAATCTAAACAATTTACTAGGCTGTGACAGATTTACATTTTGGCCCACTTATTTCAGTATAAAATCCCATACTTGGGGTGTGTAATAGCGTATCTCAGCTTCTGAGGGGTAATGATGACACTCAACAAGGAAGAGGACATATAGGCTGGTTTTTAAAAAAAAAAAAAAAAAAGTCACCAGGTGGCATGCTATGAAAATTAGATTTTTCAGGATTCAGGGTAGGATTGACCGTGAAGGTAATGCACTGCTAAAAAAGGTGTGAAAGTGTGAATGCCATCTTTTTCCCCACTGCTGCCACCATGTATAATGACCATTGTGTATTATGGCAATTGCAGCTTGGTTTATCACAAGTAGTAATTGAGTATATTGTTTAAATACAATGATTCAAAAGCCAATGTCTTAAATTGACTCAAAATGTCCTACCAGAGATTCAAACCCTTCGATATCTGCAAGGACTAGGCAACTATGTACTACTGCAACAATAACCTTGTGGATCAACGGCTGATCTAGGAGGTCAGTAGATGGTGTCCATTCTGCTGAGCAGCTGATGACACATTTCTCCCACCTGCTCACACAAATGACATTTCCCATGAGCATCCATTGGGATTATTCTGATATCACACAGGATTCATGTACTAACAGATGATTAAGAAAAAAGCAGGGCAAGTTCCACCAGGCCCCTAGCTGTGATATGAAGCAATTTATTTTGGAAGATATGAATGCTATGGCCACTTCGTGCATGTTGACAATGACAGTAGTGGTAACAGTACAGTTACAGTAATATTAATGATAGGAATAACAACATGCAATGATACAATGGTTTTCTGAAGAAATAAAATGAATGGTAAAATACAATCAATCAACATACCTGTCAACCCATAGCCAGTAAGGTTATTAAGCCTTGTTATGTCCAAAGTGCAGAGTTTGCAAGCATTGTATTTTGTACCCATTACAATATTGTACGGTTCTGTTCAATGCAAAACAGAGGGAAAACGCATTTCTTTCAAACAGATCTTTTCTCCACTCAGGTAGCCAACTTTACCAAACTCACTTTCAGAGTGCAATGCGTTTTGATAAGTGTCCACTCCGTTCTTTTCTTTATGGTTTATCAGTCAGACTGTTATGAGTCAAAAATTTACCTGAAGACTTTAACATAATTTACTAAGGCCATGTCATGTTTGACCAGAGGTTTTTAGTTTCCCCCACATCTCACCCACACTGACACTCATACACGTTTGAGTCATCTTTCTCTGCTTTATGCTCCCACCCAAGCTTTTCAGTTTTAATAGCAAAAACAGCACAGTGAAGACAGTAAACCTACCCTACTCTCTAAGTCTACATTTTCTAAATTCTAGATTAAATAACTTGAATACTTGCTTTTTCCAAATGTTGGACGTTACAAATCTCAAGGTTTCCCTCATTTTTTAAGTGGACACTGCATGTAGGTAAAGTGCATTTAAGCAAAAAAAGCACACTTTTATATTGAGTAATCAGATGAATCAGAATAGTCTACTGATATAAATAGGTATGGCAGGAGGACATTGACGTGGTAAAGGTCATAGCTTTGTATTCATCTGTAAAACGTCTCTATTGGTGATCCACTGATAGTCATTCAGTGTAACTGAAAAGTTCAAAAGCAGCCGGAAATTCTGTACGGGGCAGTGGCGTTCACGTTACTATTAGCTTTGTGATTTTTCAGCTTCAAAGACTTTGGTTTGCAATAACGTAAGAAGGCTGATAACGCACACAGTGGCAATACATCACAATGGCATCCACATGAAATACTGCCTGTAATCTAAAGGTTTCTAATGTACCATTTTTACAACAATGCAAGTCACAACTGTTTCAGTTTAAAAAAGCAAACCTTGGAAGAAGCAACCAGTGTCACGACTTTTTCTATTGACCTATATTTCAGCATTTTTCAGTCCTGGTCCTGGCAGCCCAGTGTGTGTGCTGGTTTTCACTCCAACTTGACTGAGTGATCTGTGTCTGAGATCTTCTGAAAGTTTTCCTTTACTAGTCTGCTATGGAAGCATTGTGTAGTTGGAGGCTTGTGCTAATAAAACAAAAGTAAAGGCCTTTCCCTCCTTATTCATGTTCACCTGTGCCCCTTAATTTTGTAATATAGGATATTGTCACCATATATAATTAACTAGGTTGTGCAGTCCAGTAATTGCTGCAGGGACCTCAAACATCTACGCTAAGAACTACACATAATCAGTTTTGAAAGCTGCCCAAAGAAAGTTACCTCCTATGTTTTATCTTTATAGAAGCATTATACACCTCTTTACCTTTTCCTTTTATAGAAACACATACACCTCCAAAAACATATTTATTTCCCAGCAAAGTTAGCTAGCACAGTTGTACAAAGATGGTGAATGTTGAACTAGGTAATTATTCAATGAAGAGCTCAAACAAACCTAATTAACTGAGGCCAGATGGAGCTCAGAGTAGCAGCCAGCAAGCACAGTGAACCAGGACTGAGGAACACTTAACGCACTTTATTACGCTGCAACACAACACAGCTCTAATAAGTATCTAAATGCAGAGACTCATTTAAACAGTGGAACACCAAGCTTTTAAAGACAGTATTTTGAATATTCCATTTTGTTTTTTTGCAAAAAGGTGTCTTTGGGTTTTGCTTGCGACTATAATTCAAGTGTGACGTGGAATGGAGTAACGCTGTCCGTGAGCGACTCTGGACGGTGTAAGGGACTGGCTCCTCCTTCACGCCGGACCGGGCGTTTTTTCCGCGGTGTCCCCGCGGGCGGTCAGCTGAGCTTCTCCAGCGCCTCCATCACGCCGCTCTGGAACAGGCCCGTCTTGCCGCTCTTCTCCTGGGTCACCAGGACGCGGCCATCCTGCCGGGGCCTCTGCACCAGCACCAGCTCTCCCTCCCGCAGGTGCAGCTCCGCGTCGCTCTGGGCGGTGTACGGCATCACCACCCTGTGTCTGCGGGCGGGGAGAGCCATGACACGGCAAACGTGAGCGGGAACAACAACACACAGGGCACAAGCTCAAGCTGCACAAAGCCCCAGACCCATCCGTGTCCTGCACAATACGTATTATTACAACTACCCAGATAAGGCCGCTGTGTACCAGCAGACTACACGCATGAAAAGTAGGGCAGATAACGCTCTTTATTCAGAGTATGTACAGCACACATACATTTGCTTGTCAAATCATCTTACTACTGCCATTTTCATTCAAACACTGTGCACTCAGTTTCTAAAGCTGCCATTGTGATGTGGAACTAATTGTATCTGTATTGTGTCTGTCTATTGTGCTATATAGTATTATTGTGACCTTCCCAGGAAAATTAGCTGTTGGCTAACTCCAGTACAATCCATCAAATGACACTTATTTCTTTTACTGTGCAAGTGTCCTGGCAAGTAAACAACTAAAAAATTGAAAAAGTGACTATATTATGACTACTACTACTAATAACAATAATATTAATAATATTTTTACCCAATGGTGCAGTAGATATGTATATCTTACTGTTTCCCCTGCCTGTAAACAACAAGTCCTGGCCTGAGATCCCATTTTGACACAAAGACATAGCCATAATGCCAAATCACAGTATGCTTCAACCTGCATTGTAAAGTACTGTAGTCAGCACTGCCTGTAGCCCAGAGAAAATCAACCACATGATTACGACTACCACATATTTGCTTAGCTGGAAGGGGGTCATGTCCAAGATGACTTAGACAGCCTACATTTTCTACAGTGTAGCTAATCTGTATCCCAGTCTGAGAAGCAATGTGAAGGCTCAAAGGTACAGCATTATTGTTCCCCAAGTACATGTTCTCCCCCAACCTTCATGTCTTTGGTTACTCCACAGCACTTACTGTACCCTGTGGAAGAGGACCTACCTGCAGGCATTGGGCTGGCTAGCTGAAGAGGAGGCCGGTTTCAGGCTGGGCAGTATGCCATCTACGGCAGCAGAGTCGTATGCTGTGCTCTTCTTGAGTGCTGTTGCACTGCCGTCCATGAGCATGGAGCCCGTCGCCAGGTGAACCATAGGGCCCTGGCTGGCCCAAGCCTCCAAAACTGGACCCACAGACTGGCTGTTGGAGCTGCCCTGGCCCCCAGGAGGCAAAGAGACTGTCCTTGTTCCAGCCACTGAGCCCTCTTGGGTGAGAAACCGCACTGATTTGATGGGCTACAATTAAAACACAGGCCAGGCGGGTTCCCATGAGCACATACAAGTACCAACAGATAATCAACAGCATATAGTGATGAAAATATAGCAACACTGGGGTAGAATCACTCCTATGCTATCACTGGTTAAATATTGTGCTTTTAAAAATCAAGCAATCTACTAAAGATTTTGATGAATTTGATGATTTTGATGAATTTAAAACCATTTCATCCATCAAATTTGCAATTTTAATCATTTGCTTTTAAGAATCAACAACTTCTAAGAATTAAATCATTCTGTACACGTCATTCTTCTAAATGGAGTGAACTGTATTTGATTCATGTAGCGGGATCTATGCTTTTAATTCTAACTTGCTCTAATTACATAAAATGTCAAACTAGAAACAAATCTCGTTCCAATACAGCAGATGTCTTTTTTAAATAGCTGGTCTCACCTTGTCTGAATTGTTCTTGTGAGCGTCCGGTTTAACCAGGATAGACTGGGGTCCAACAGAGGCCTGTCTCTCTGGCACCTCTTTGGGACTGACGTCTCGCTGCTCCAGTATCAGTGAGTCGCCAGCAGAGGGCGCTGCTGCCTCAGAAACCCAGCACATGGGCCTGATGGGATTTTCTGGAAGGCCGTGCTTGATCCTCTGCGTAGCGGGACCGCAGGCAAGCCCCTGCATCTGCAGCGGGCCCCCCGAGGGCTGCGGCTGCTGGGGGCGGACCACCGCTGCAGCCGGGACCCGAGAGTGGAGGCCTCCCTGCAGAGACGGCCCTGGGGAGCACACAGAGGACAAACACACGCTCTTTCCACAGTCCTGTGACAACAATGCTAACCTTGATTACATCCGTTACAAGTTATCCTAAACTTTAACACACTTAGTACACTTAGTTGAATAGGCCACCGTATTGCTAATATGCGATTTAGCTTGCCTGGATGTTAAGGTGTGCTTAAAACAATCTGTCTTGGTGTGATATATTCCTCCTTACTGGGCTCAGTGAAGTGTGCAGTTTTTAACACTGACACAGAGCCCCAAGTTGCCCCCCCTCCCCACGCCCCCCGGGCCTCCGGGGAAGGACTCCCTCCTCTTAATCTGTGGCGGCTGCGCTCACCCCTGTGCGCAGAGTGGAAGGGCCGTCTTGTGGAGCTCCGCCCCTGCACCCCCTCCTGCTGGGCCGCTCTCAGCGTGCCAGGCGATGACATCACCGGCGGCGTTGCCATGGCGACCAGGGGAGCCTGCCCGGCCGGCCTGGTCGCCCCGCTGGTGGTAACTCTATCCAGGGGGAGGATAGCTGCCTGGGGCTTGCCCGTCGCGGGCCTCTTCCCGGCAACCGCGTTTTGGGAGAGGAGGGAAGACTTGGGATCCAGGAACCTAGCAGAGGTTCTGTGGTAGAGGTGAAAGTTTGCGTTAAAGGGAATGCCACAGACTAAGGCATAAAACATTTCCTACTTTTGCAATTTTCTGTTGTAACAACAAGCAGTTGCATTCAATCTGCATTGTGTTCACATCCTGTTGTACAGAGAAACCAGGCTTATGACCTCATTTGGTCTTAATGAAGCAGAAAGCGTGTGTTTGAACCTGTCCACATCATACAAACTGTGCTATTGCTAATGCTTTTCAGCATCAAGGAATTACACAATATTACACAGAAACAGGGCAGGTAGAAACAGACAAACAGTTTAGGGGCCTTGGGGGGGGTCTAGTCTAAGTCAGAAAAACTGATCATGTGCATAATGTACGGTGGGTGGACTCTGAGGTGAAGTTAAACTACAGTAGAGTCAAAGTTCCCTGTACAGGGTAAAACTAAACCCTAAATTTCCAGTCTAACTCCACCTCTCCTGATAAAGAACAGTTTAAGATAAAAAAAAAGACCTTAGCAGAGGTTGACAGTGGGTTAATGTACATAGGTATTACCATACCATACCATACCTACTCATTACAATGAGTCGACGTACATACATATTACAATATAAAGTCTATACTTTTACAGTAACATTTGACTATCTTGAGCTTTTTTATTAAATGTTGCCCACTGAAGATCTCTTTCAATGTTATCTGTTTCTATCTCTTATCTATCTTTCTATCTCTTTCTATCTCTTATCTATCAAGCACTCCTGTAATCAAAGTGACACCATTCCAGAGTGCAGTCATCCAAACTAACCACAACTGTCCGTTTCTTTGCCAAATCAATTCCCAATTTGCTGTGTGCGCTGTGAGACACGAGCCCCGCCTTGAGGTTTCCTCAGTATGGCATGATGAAACAAGACATAAGCATATATTCTGGCCAAAAAGAAATGCTCTGCTTATCAGCCGAACATGACCTCACAATCTTTTACAAGCTTTACGAGACACTCTAAATGCTCTCTGGCTCCAGAGTGTCCTGCAGTGCCCATTTCTGGAGGGAGGTGGCTTATAGGGAGGTGGGCGTGGCTTCCTGCTTGACTGACAGATAAGCAGACACTTATACTGGCCTGAGTCCTTCAGCTGGACGCGGACTCTCACCTCAGCACTGGTGTCACGTAGTTACCGGGCAGGATGCCCACTTTGCCCGTTCTCAGGGAGAGGCCCCGCAGCCAGCCCTCTTTGAACTTCCCGTACACGCCCACCATCTCGCCCTTCCGCAGCTCCAGCTCCTCTGCACGGCGGGGTGTGTAGGAGTACAGCACAGCGCACCTGCATGTAGGGAACACCACATAATGCCTATTTACACAGCGCATGCACAAACACGCAACTGCATCTCTCTCTCTCTCTCACACACACACACACAGTCAAACACCACACACACACACGCACACACACACACACACACACACACACACACACATGCACACACACACACACACACACACACACACGCACACACACAAACACTCACTCAGACATGACACACACACACACACACACACACACACACGTGCACCCACACACACACGCACACACACACACACAGTCAAACACCACACACACACACACACACACACAAACACACAGTCAAACACCACACACACACACACACACACACACACAGTCAAACACCACACACATACACAAACACTCACTCAGACATGACACACACACACACACACACACACACAAACACTCACTCAGACATGACACACACACATGTGCACCCACACACATGCATAGAAATATATCTCCATTAATAAAGCTGATGTAGGCCATAAGGCCACGCCATTACCAGAACAAATGTGCCACTTCATTTCATATAATTAGATACTATTATAATAAATACTATACAGGCATTTATTTTCAGAGACTTCTTCATAGCTCTGTAGTTCTGTTTAACTGCTAGTGCCAAGTATCTTTGCTTTATGTGACTCTTTCCTTTATTCAGTTTAACAGTTAAGGGTTCTGCGGGTGCCAATATGCCATCAGTTCCTTTTCTCTTCAGGAAAAGCTGAGAGAACAGCCCACATCTTTCAAAAGAAAGGAAAACACTGATTCACAGAGTGCAGAAAAGACACACGGTTCAGCGATTAACATGACTGACAGATAGCTCCACTAATGACCAAACTTGCACTATGTCAGTAAGCTGCAGGAGGGAATGTGCACTTTGGTGATGGAGAAAACTGGATGGAAAAAAAAAACCCTTCATTTGGGAATCTTGTCAGAAGCAATCAGTGTATCCCACACACGCCTTTAATATTTGAAGTGGGGTGAGATGGAGCAACACAGTGGCATGCAGCATGGACTTCAGCAGACTGAATCACTCCAGTGGACTGAATCACTTAGGCAAAGCAGTGTGGGCTGCTTTCTATTTCGAGCGAGTTAAGACCAATAGCTCACGGTTCTGTCCTGTTTGCTAAGAAAAGAAGAGGCATGTGGGCTGCTGCAAAATCACATAGGTGAGTCCGCCATTGTTCCTCTCAGATAAACAAGTAAAGACACAGGCCACTGTCATTTTGTGGAATGCTGCCAAGGAATAAATAAATCGCTACCATCGAGTACATGTTAAAAAAAAGAGACAACAAAGTTACATTTGTATTTCTTGTAAAACTAGACTAGAGTTTTTCAGTACCTGACTATACAGTGTAACCCTACTAACAATATATTATCACCTACAAAAGCGTGTATGGAACATCAGTCAGGGCTTTGCCGGAGAATGTAATGGGTTAGATCCCTGGTGGCGCACTATGGACTAACTGTGCCATCCATTACATTAAACCCACATCAGAAAAACCTAACCGCACAAACGCATAACAGAAAGTGTAAATCACAACGTATTATCCATCATCGGAATGCACGCATGAATAAGTCAGTGACAAGCGGCAAGGAGATATGAGGCTCACGCTGACTGCAATGGCAGAGCTCTCCCCTAGATCTCTTCGCAAACTACTATTTTATTTTCTGCTCTCACAGTTTATCACACGCAGATAGGCTGGCGACAGGAGAACAACTCCTGGCGGTGCGCTTCCAACCGGAAACGTTGCACAGCAGGATGCGGTTTTAAACCGGCCCCCATCCTCCCACCCGAGCCCCACGCACGCCTTTATTTCTGTTCCCGCAGGGGGACCTCCGAGAACACACGCGGGGAAATAAAACTGGTCGCACCAGTGAGAAAAATGAAACGTGGGTCCCTTAGACTGACTTCGGCAAGACAGGTTTGTTCTGAGCTCGTCTAGCTGGAATGCTGAAATTCTGCAGTACAATAGGTAGGAAACAGTGAATAGAGGTGCGGTTTAGGAGCTGTGGACCTCCTTCAGAAAAATGTAAATACACCCTAGCCCAGCCCAGCCCAGCCTACCCCTCCATAGCACCCCATACAAAAATATATAATAAGAATACATTCTGATACAGGGAATATATGTTGTAGCAATGTATTGAAAATAGCCATTTTACTATATTGCAATATATTTCTACTTCACACACACAACCACACACATACATACATACATTATATATATATATATATAATTTACATATTTTTCAGTACATTATAATATACATTATAATATATTTCCTGTGGGACAGCTGTCATGGGTGCAGTGGGACTCACACACTGATGGAGAGCTGCTGGGCTGAGGTCTGCTTGCTCTCCGCTGAGGCTGAGAGGGGCTGGGGGTTGATCAGCGCCATGGCAATTGTGGGTGAGAGCTCACCGCTGGCCTTTCTTTCACCTGGGGCTGCAGCAGACACCTGTGAAAGACAAAACGTGACCATTTACCTCAAAGCACCGCACAGGCAGCAAGGACGTTAGTCATGGCCTGAGCTATCAAGCAATTCAAGAACTAAATTTCTAGCAACTGTAATTTTGAGCTGAGTTGGCTAAGCATTTACACGTTCAGCTGAACACCAAAAGACATTCACAGTATGTAATGCATACAGTTTGACACCTAATTATTTACGTATGGAAATCTGACATAAAATTTGCATACTTTTTCAAACAGGCTTGGTCTGTTTGCCTGTTCATCTCATTTAACATTAACGGGTAACGTAGCCAGGCAACCTGATGTCACACTGTCAGCACACTGAGATAGAAGTTGTACAAGACTGTAAAAGCAGTTTTACACCTGGTGTTTGAGATACTGGTTCCTTGGGCCCACAGTCTAACATTCTAACCTTAACTCTGCGCGCATCTTCCACTGTCTTTTCGCATATTTTCTCATCTAAGAAGGATGGACTAATTCAGTCAATGTACTCATTTCAGCATTAGTACTGACAATCCAAGACGCATTATTGGGACACGGCATTTGTTGTGCAGATGGACCTGCTAAATTAAACAGAAGCTCAGCTGTGGAATGACTTTTCTAATGCAGCAGGTTCCTGTTATCCCGGGTGACTCACATGGCTTCCGTTTCACATCTCTATTTATACAGCTGGATGCCTGCCTGCCGCGGCGAGAGCACCTTGTTTCGGAGACCCCGGAGTGAACCTGCAGCCTGTCACTTCCCTAATTCCCTAACCGACGAGGGCGGTGGCGTCGCCGCCGCAGCGGCCAGCCGCGGCTCGCTCGGACGGGCAGCACCCAGATCTGACTTAAAATCTGTAAATTACTCCGCACCACTGCGAAAACACCACGCCTCCGCTAGTAATACGCTCACCCAAAACGCAATACTGTCAGCGAGCGCTCTTTCCCTCTCAGGAATCTCGGCCCATCTCCAACACAAGTAGGTTTAGAGTTTCACCGAGTGGCGGTAATCGCTCTTTCGAGGTGGTAACATTCCACAGGGCTCAGATGTGGAAGACAAGCCTGACCAAATCTCTTTAAACGCCTCGAGAGTTCACATCTGCTGAGACCTGACTCAAAGCAGAGGCAATGTCGGGCTTAAAGGTGTGACAGGGTGTGGCTGCACACAGTTTATCATGGGACTTTTGAAAAACGGAAGCAGTGCAAGAAAATGGTTTCTCAATCAATGAAAAAAGGGTGTGTTTCAAGCACCTGCTTCATCGGGATTGGTAATTTTATAGTGACTCATGATTTGTGCATGCCTGTGGTTTCTTCGCCAAACTGAAAAAATACATGAACGCGAAATGTGCCTCATAAAGTGTGTGAGTATGTCTGTTGCGAGTGTGAGGGGGGGTTCTCTGTTAATCCAAAAAGTACAATCCAAAAAATAATCCTGTTAATCTAAAAAATACAGTGTACACTTACTTTGGTGTTAAATAGCATACAAGGACACTGCACAAGCTTAATATATCTCTACCTCTGTAATACCCTCCGTTGAGTCAAGGCTGTCCACAGACAATACACTGTCATTCCCATGCCTGAGTTACCCAAAGTTTGGAGCAAAAAAACAGTATTAGGAAATTAAACAAAAACGGTTGACCGCAGGAACAACATACTTGCTAAATACAATAAATTGACATTAAGTGAGGTAGACGGCCATCTCATTGAGAGACCTGACAATGGTGCAAAGGATAAAATGCACACACTGTATAGGTACATTTCATATGACTAATGAGGACTAATGATGGAATGAATAGAAATCCACCAAGCCCCTCTTTTAAGACATACAGGACCTGGCAGCGAGTAAAACAACTCTGTGTTGCAATTCTGAGGGTGTTATTAAGTATATTCCACAAGGCAAAGCACAGTCTATAAGAATAACAGCCCGTTTCATTGTGTATGCACTGTTTTTCTCTTTTGTTAGAAAGTCAACACACAAACATGGAAATCTTAGGACTCCACGGAAAATGCTTCAAGCGTAAAAAAGAAAATATATGCCTTATCAGTTACCCTCACCGGAACCATCCTCAAATATGGCCTATTCAGGCAACACTACAAAATAGAAATCTGGTGAGGAGAGGGGTCGAGAGAGAAGGTGAAAGGACATCAGAGGTTTTAAACTGGGTTTTTGTTAAACTGTCTGGGTTGCAATCAGCACACAGTGCAAGCAGTGAGCCAGGGTCAGAGAAAGATAGCAGGCAGCCCCAATGTGCAGTCAGGGAGGGGCATCGAGGAGTCAATTACAGCCCGGTTGAGCTGGCGCCCTCACTCCTGTTAGGGCATGTCTCTCCCTCCCGGCCTCCATCTCCCTCTGAAGATAGAGGCCGGCTTTCTTTCATGATCAACAGAGGGAAAATGTAGCCCACCAAGCTCAGCGGACTGAAGTTGGTACAGCAGCTGGAGTTCCAGGCCAGAAACAGCCTTTGTGGTGCCTGCTGGATCTACCTCTATATATGAACGAGGAGCAGCCACCAGCCATCACAGGCTGATGCAATGACAGAGGGCTAACTGCTCATGGAAAAACAGTATAACAAATATGTCCTATGTGTCAATGAGGCCTGGACTGTCTTGTGAACTACTTAAAAAACTAAATTAAACGTCCTCAGTCACCTCAACACACACACACACACACACACACACAACAATTGTTTAACTGGTACATTAAACAATTTATTATTGCATTCACCAGAATGCAATAATAAATAAATTAAATTAATTAAATTAATTTTGCTGATGTCAATTATCTGTTTAATAATAAATACAATTTGACAGATCATTCGATCAAAAACACAAAACAATTCCAATGTATATGACAGACAAACAGAATATGCACTTAGCATTCCAACACTGGCATGAAGTTATACATATGTAAGTAAATAAACTCTTTTTAGCGTAAAAAAAAAAGTTTCAAAAAAGTTCAAAAAGTTGAAAATCTGTCATGTTTGGGATATTGTTCAGCTTTGCTTGTATAGTTTAGCATGTATCATCCCTGTTATAAGCAAACACTATCATTTAGAGGTAACTGCTTTCGATTCCCAGTACATATTTACACAAAAAAACAACTGAAATGAATTTCACTTCTGCGACTGTAAAATATGACACGAACATTGTCTACCTTTTCCAGTTGCCCAGTCCGTTTATGTCGGCTGCTTCCAGATAAACGATCTGCAGTGAGTGTGAGTGTGAGGGACAGCGGATTGGAACGCTGCTTGGCAGGAGGTCTGCAAACAGCCCTGACCTCCGAGGCGTACTGGCTGCTATCACTCAGACATGTCATCACCCGCCGCCCTGTCATGCCCGGCACGATGCCGCCGTCCCATCAAGTCACAGAAACGGTGCTTCACAAGTGGCCGGACTCGTGACAGGCTCCTCTCTGTCTCTTTCACCACCATACCCCTCCCTAACTAGAACTAAATCCTCCTTCTCTCTGGTTCACTGCACAGCCTCCGCATAAACAGCAGCTTTAGTGGTAGTGCCCTTAATAGTAGAAATGAAAAGGGTCTAACTACTACTACCTAAAAATGTTTAAACCATAACAATACATGAATGTAGCCCTTAATTTGTGGAACTGGGCTCTAGACTGATTTGCCTTGCACTGCTTGCTCTGGTGCAAACTGGAGAATAGCAAGCTCTGGGAATTTCCACAGTGCAAAGCGAGGCTGGTGCACAGCCACCTATCTCTGAGGAAGAGAACTAACAAAAAAAATCCATACACCACGAAGAACTGTGGCCTGTGGGCAGGTCAGATGTTGGGGCTAGAGTCACTCTTTCTACCGAGCGGCTGCATGGAAATCAGTCTGCCAGCCTTCTATTATTGTACCGCGGCCGCTGATGTATGAGAGGGAGCGCTACCTGCTCAGCCAAGAGGAATGAGCATTACCGCAGATGAGAGGCGTACTGTTATGTAACCGTGTGATGTGAGTCATAACCATGTGAAAGATCGGCAGAACAGAGGAGAGAGAGAGAGAGAGAGAGAGAGAGAGAGAGAAAGACTGCCAGCCCCTCCCTTAGCTCCTCGACCCCTTCAAGAAATTGCTGTGGTAATATCACAATCAGACAGATAAGCGCGCTCAGATGAACAAAAGCCCCTTCGAATCCATCACTAATTCTGCGCTGTCTCACAGGTATGCTGTGACAGGCACCACTCTTACAGGGTTTAGGTCTGGAGATGCCTGAGGGTAGAAAGTGAAACAAAGTGAGGAGGGATACAAGCAAAAGCACGGCGGGGTTCCACAGGGCGGAGTCCTGGCTTCTGTTCGTCCTTTGAATGGGCAAGCCGTGCTGCCAGCCAGCGTACGCCGATAACCTGATACTGCCTGAGCTATTGATGGACTCCCATTTCACCGCTAATGCTGTGTCAGAGACTGAGAAAAGACATTCTGTCCCTTAACTGACTCTGGGAAAACCAAAGACCACTTTACACACACACACACACACACACACACACACACACACACACACACACACATACATATGCCAGTTACTTTTGTGAGCACTAAACAGCAGAAAAAGTCTCTGACCACAGGTGGGACAAGTCTGTCAATGAATGTACTTATACAAAGAATGCATTACCTTGGCTCTAGCTATGTGAGTGAGGCCATACTGGCCTTCAGGTAATCCACTGGACATCTTGCTAAAGGTTTAAGTGAAATTTATGACACGCTTGGCTTGACCACTTTCATGGTCAGGTTCTTCCAAAATGTCCTGTCAAAAAAAAAAAAAAAAAAAACACAACAAGGGACAGCTTTGTGTAAAAGTGCTGTCACATCAACAGACTCCTACATCCTTCATTCCTCAGTCTTAAGAGCGGAACTGACGCCACAGACAGGGAGCTTCAGCAGGGCTCTATAAAAAGACTCGCCCTCCCGCCCGATCTCCTTGTTCCGAACGCCAGCCGGCGTGGCCGACACAACAGGGGGAAATTCACACGTCCCATTAGCCGGCCTACATGGCAGCTGATGTCATTTTCCGCCTGTGGCATTCTAGCTGGGCTTTTAATGTTTAATTCCTGTCACAAAGGACGGCTGCAAGTTTGTTACTACTTTTATACCCTCTAAAACATTACTCTGTTCATCCTAGTTGCACAAGAGTGTTTTCCATAAAACTTGACATTTTCTACTTGAAAAGCCATCGCACGTCAAAATGTTGAACAACACAACAACCCATGCATGTTCTCATTGGTTTGCATTCTGGCTCCTTCCAGACTTGACTCTTTCAAAGCAGTCGTGCTTTTACGAACAAGTGGGAGAGCCAGTTTCGAGTCGCTTGCAGCCTTGTTGATATTCTGCCATTTTTTGTTTGAAAACGTATCCTGAGTGGCTCAGTTCTTAAACAGGATTCTGCTCTCTTGTCACAGGGAAAACAAGTGAGAAGCCTCACCCACAGGCCCCGCTCTGCGGCCCATCCCAGCCCGGCCCAATCAGGTGCAGAGTCTTTGACCTCTCATCCGAAAAACCTGGATTACTTCCCAAGAGTTTGCTGACAACCTGAATGTAAACTGAGGTTTCCCAGCTGTTTCTATTTTCCCCTCATCCTGTGCCTTGCCCCACTGCAACACTGCTTCTATTCCTCCAGCCTGCAGGTAGCCATCCATTCATGCACTGGCTTATGCCATTTCAAACATGTTGTCATTCCATTGACATTAACTGACTCTACAAGTACAAGATAATTACTTCACACTATCAGAAACAATTTCATTGGCAATCAAATTTAATTGGTACATCTAAGTTAACTTTGCCAAGTATTTTATTATTTGGCATTTCTTTAAGAGTTTCAGAAACACTGTCCTAGTTCACATCTTTTCAATAAGAAAAATGACCTTTTTAAAAGAAAAACCTTTTAAGCAAGTCTAGTTTTTCTCCCTGCAGTTAACACACCAAATAACTTTTTTCCTCCCTCTTTGTAATAACAACACATTTTTCTCCCTGGAAAAAAAAAGTGAAATTTGATAAGTCACTTCAAAGGCCTCACTTAGTCTCTCAGGCGTGGTGTGAAATCTGAACCCTGCCTCTCAGGTATATTCGCCATTTCCTGAGTTCCAAAGGACGCGCCGCATGCATACATATTCTCTCCCCCGGTCCCCTCTGACAAACCGTTCCCGCTGTGAACATACAGTGCCGGCACTACTTGAAAAGGAGAATTTGGGCTGGGGTTCTTCAAAGGTTGCGAGCTGGGAGGTCTGAGTTCTGTTTTCAGGTGGCGGGGGGGTAGTCTGGGCAGACAGTGTGTGGCCTGCTGAATTATGCAGGGTTTGTCTGGAAGACCCGTTTACTCTCTGTCCCTCAGACCCGACGGCGACGTGAAGGCTATCTTAAACCCATCAGGCTGGGAGGGGCTGTCATACAGTATGCACGGCAATAAAACTTTTTACGCTAAAGCGACTGTGTGCTGATGTTCTGAGCTGACCCTCATGTTCAGGAGCTAAACAGACTGGCGGCCTGGCTGCTTCTTAACGGCACAGAAAAAATTCACAGACAGTCAAAGTCCCTCCAACCACATAACAGTCAGGTGTTCCACTATCACACAGTACATTATTGTCATTTAGCAGGCGCTCTTATCCTGAGCGACTTACATAGGTTACAGTTTTTTACATGTTACCCATCTGTACAGCTGGATATTTACTGAGGCAATTCTGGGACCTTGCCCAAGGGTACAGCAGCTTTGTCCTAGCAGGGAATCGAACCAGCAACCTTTCGGTTACAAGCCCTGCTTCCTACCACTACAGTGCCATACAATATACTGAATTTATGTTCTTAAAAAGTCCCACTGACAGCTGATTGATTCAGCAGCTTCTACGATTCTTAAGACAGGCTGTACTCTGACAGGCCAGGATCAGACACAGAAAAGTGAAACTGAGAGATCTGCATCCTGGGCTGAGCCTTTTCTAACTGTAAATGCGCTTTCATCGTGAAAGCACAAACGCTCATTATGCACGCAGCGGTAGCTTTCACATTTCATTCCCGCGCCCCCACCCGCCAGGCCCGAAACTGCCTTAAAAACAAGCAAACCTTTCATTCCCCGCCAACCGCGAAGACATCACGTTTCGGAAAGCTGAGCCGAGACCGGCAAAACAAAAGGAGCGAAGGATCCAAATAGGTCACGGCTCCTGGGGTTGTTGGTGGCGTCACCCACACTGTCCCCCCCCCTTCACCCCTCCCCCGATCATGCTCACCTGTGGTGGGATGCTGCTGTTGACCTCGGTGTGAATCTCGCCCACCTGGGCCACCAGAGCGGGGTTGCTGGAGCCCAGGAAGGTGGGGGGGCTGATGTCGGGGGGCTGCCGGTCGTCCGGAGGGCCCTGGACAGGGTGGGCGAGGCGGTTCTGGGTGCTTGGGGCAGTGGGTACCAAGGGGCTCCGGGGGGTCCCGGGGGAGAGCCTGCGACCACCCGACGGCTCCGCCAAGCTCCCGGTCCCGGTCCGAAGCCGAGATTCCGCTGTCCCACCTCCCTTCCTCTTCTCCAGGAGTTTCGCCGCCGCGGAGTTGGGCTACGGGAGAGAGAGGAGGAGGAGGAGGAGGTGATGCGCCTGGTTCTTAAAGGAAGCCGGTGGTCTCAGCGGAGGAGATGCGCCGCGTTAGCGCTCCTTCCTCCCGCGTCTCAGAAGCTCAACCCGGTACCTCTCCACTCCCCTGGTCCCCCGTTTTCGGAGAGCGCTAGCCTCCCCTCACCTTCACGGCCGACTGTGGCAGGCAGCCCTGTCCGGCGCTCGCGGAGTGCGGCAGGCGAAGCCCCGGAATGACACCCCTTACACAACGCGGGTGGGCTGGACCGACCGCATCCCCCGTACTGCGCTGGTGTGCCACAGAGGGAAAGAAAGCATTTCTGTGTCTTAACGCCTGGCTGCCCACCACCGGCCGCGCAGCTCGGCACAGGCTCAGTGAGGCTCGCAGAGAGAGTGAGAGCAGCAGGGTGAGTCACACACAAACTCCCTCTTATCTGACAACAGGCAGCTGTCATTCTGCGCCGGGATGCAGAACGCGCCGGCTTCCCTGGGTTTACCTGCCTTGCCTGGCACCAACAAGAGAATGCAAATGCCAGTCACATAAAACCCGGTCTATCAGAGTTTTTCTCTAACCTGGGGCGAAACTTTATTATCGTGCCATGCCGAATACAGCAGGGACAGCAAGAAGTGACTGATAAGGTCTCTTGCTTGTATTTCCTGACTGAAAAGAATATTACAGAGATGCTATTTGGGGCTGTATAAAAGAAGTGGAGATACAGAGAAATCAGACAATCTAGTGTGTTCACTCACAGGGGCTGAGAATTAACACAGCAAAACAAAGAGGCCTGTGGTTTTGTTTACTCTTTTTCTTTCCAGCGCCATGACAAAAACACACGAAAAAACAGCACAAAGCCTACATAACACGTTTCTCCATCTGCAGAACAGAACACAACTCAACAGAACTGTATATAGACTCGACAGTCTACTTGTTGTGGAAAATGTTTCTTTGTCTTCACCTGACATACAGACAATCACTCATACATGTAATCAAAAGAATTGATTTCAATGAGAAACATCCTGAGGAAATATAGCTTCATGTCTGCACACAGCACCCTTACTTGCATACACATGTGTCTTCCAACATATCATGGGATGAATTTACACTGTCAACATCAATTACGCTAGGCACAAATCATCCGTTTTAGCTTATTTCATAAAATCCATTACAAAAGATCAAAAAAGCCATACATAGTCTCGGTGAATTGTCTCATGCGCTGGGTTTTCTTTCTGACCACAGGCATTTTGAAGCAGAGGCCTGAAGGCAACCTTCCAAACTCGACGTAAAGTGTGACAAAGGTCACCGATAATGATCAGCGCTTTCCTACAGTAACAGAGGTGTTATGTAAGTCTCGCAGTAGGTTCTGCTGTCTCCCACTGATCCTTCCACCGTGTTTACTGTTCTGGGCAGCTTGCTTTTACTTCTGACACTCCTTGCACACACCATTTTTGTAATGCTTCCAAAGCAAAGTCGGCTCTTTGGTTAGATAGCTCGCTAACTGCAGCGTAAAGGAAATTACTAAAAGCTATAGTATTTCATTTAGCTTTATTATATTAGCATTATTCTGTAGCTTTCATTTCCTCTCAATAACACATTTTTTTCTGTTGTTTTCTTCTCAACTATTCAATGAATAAATATAACTTGGCAAACCTCCTCTTTGCCAAAGACAGTCACCGTCTGCATGTCTGCTTCCCCTATGGAGTATGCCAAGGTATTTTGTGAACAGCTATTGATGCAACCAGACACACAGAGAGACTTCACTAGCACTTACCTCAGTGAACTGTAGAGGAAAGATCCCAACTTTCTCTCCCAGCTTCCCTTCAACCCAGTTCTCATCCACCCGCCTAATCACAGTGATAATGTCTCCCTGCAAGTCAAGAGGTGGAGGAGAGGAGGGAGAGAGGGCGAAAAGAGGGGGGAGGAGAGGAGGAAGAGAGGGGGAAGAGAGGCAGATTTAATGTGCCATCTTATGCTGTAGTAAGAAACCCCCAGAGTGGCCGTGCTCAGCTAGCATCGTCTCGGTAGAGAGGTGACGCTGCAAAATCTGCAGGCCCCTGCCTCTCCACCACTAGCTCTACTCTAAAACAATGTGATGCTCCCATTTGTTATAATGTGCTTAAATAGTGTGCACGTTGCATTAAAGACAGACATCAGAGGTGCCGTTTCACCAGATAGCTCTCCTTAAGGGGCACTTACATTACATTACATTATTGTCATTTAGTAGACACCCTTATCCAGAGTGACTTACATACATGTAGGTTACAGTTTTATCCATTTATACAGTGGGATATTTACTGAGGCAATGCTGGGCTAAGTACCTTGCCCAAGGGTATAACTGGTAGGGGAATCCTACCAGCAACCATTTGGTCATAAGCCCTGCTCCTTTCCACTACACCACACTGCTGTACTTCTGTGTATTTACTGCCCCTGGTGAACATGTGACAGCTTTTTTAGAGAAATGGCATAAAATCGCTTATTTCCAGAGGCAACAAGTGATTTTATGCCATTTCTCTAAAAAAACTGTCACATGTTCACCACAATGTCATTCGTATAAGAAAAAAAAAG
Source organism: Megalops cyprinoides (assembly GCF_013368585.1). Taxonomy (NCBI): domain Eukaryota; kingdom Metazoa; phylum Chordata; class Actinopteri; order Elopiformes; family Megalopidae; genus Megalops; species Megalops cyprinoides. The sequence goes on from NC_050598.1 coordinate 10,990,652, forward strand.
AACCACTAATACACATATGTGCATATGAACTTTGCAAGAGGTCAGGCCTCTGGGGGTCCATTCTGATGGCCGGTCTCAGTACAAACAAAACCACAGACCAGCCCAACATTGCTGACCTGCACACTGAACCTCAAGACAGCCAAGACATCTCTCTCATCCTCACTGCTTACTCTACCAGGCAAATATAAGTCTATTAAGAATCTGTTCTTCCAGCCAATCAGAGCTATTAATTGCACATGCATTCTAGTTCTACCCGTCAAGCAACTAGAAGCTGTGACCTCAGAACACAAGATAAGGATGGGAATTCTGATTTTTTGTGTGACTGAGCACAGACTACACAAGGGCTCCCCACAAGATTGTATTTGTATTTGATGGAACTTGGGACAGATTGGGGCTCCATTAGTAAACTCATAATAACCATATCAAAATCACATTACAGTTAGCAGTACACATCTTTTACCTACATTATTGATGCTAGTCCAGCCCTGAGGGGAAGAAGCGTGATTATAGACTTTAGATTAAGATCTAAGGCACCTGACTCCTGTAATTACCTGCGCCAAACTCTGTTTTTTTTTAATCAGGGCCGAGCCTGACAGAGGTGATAAATCACTGTGCAGCTTCAGCCAGGTAACTGGGAAATGTGTGAAGCCATCATAAGGATCGAGCTCAATAATAAGCACATTAAAAGTGTAGTGATTAACGCTGCGAGCTGAAACATCACAGTTGTGGTCCTTGAAAATTTTTACTTTTTCCGCCAAGGCTGATTTACCCTGCAGGGGATTGTTTGCTATTCAATGAGGGCCTTCAACTTCCTGTTCTGGTAGTACTTCTCTCTAACAACCAGCGAGCACAGCTTTTATGTTAAGAATTATAATGTAGGTCACGTGTAAAACTGGAGGATGGAGCAAAGCGGCAAGTTGTAATGGAGAAGTTACACAGCATATTATGCTGAGCTACACAAAAATACAGGAAAAAAACACAGGCTTAAACAAGGACACAGTAAATGTGTCAACATGCAGTACATGAAAAAGTGCATGTCCCGAAATCAACTCAATTATTTTAACTAACTGTAAATGTGGCCCTTTTATTTCAAATAATTTGTCTTTGTTCTGTGTCATTTTGTGGCGTTTGACAGCAAAAAAATGTATTACAAAGACAGAATCATAGCAAAGCAAGTTTACTTTTGACCCAGGGTGATTAAGTTACTCCATAAATACTACCTCCTTTTTCACCCTCAGCCTTCGCCCCGGCAGCAACAGCTGCTGTATGCGTTCTACAGTGCAATGAATCACAATGTTTAGTCATTACAATCACAACCATTATCTCACAGGGATCGAGTCTCTGTAGAGCTGTTGATGTTCTGCCAAGCACTGCCATTTATGCACAGTCAGAAATGCAATATCATATGACTGCAAAATAGTATTCTTTCATTTGTTCTCCCACCTCTGGCGTAATATCTTTATTTTGGTCTCAGATTATGATCATGTTTTTTTGTTTTTTTTGCTTCATTTTTCCATCTATTTCTTGGGCTAGTATTGTTTTTTTTTCCTTGGCAGAGATTCTAAAGCAAAATGAATTGATTTTACCCACTCTGGTAAAATATGGGAGTTATTGTCTTAAACGTCCAAGCAAATCCATGCACTCATAGTAATAGCTGCTAGTAGTGGGGGTTAATGCACTAGATACAGAGAACTAGTGTCAAAAGCCTGGTGTGTCAGACCTGAGGTGGTACGCACTGTAAAAGGACTGGATACACCAGGGGAACACTGGGGAAACACCAAACAAGGTCGGCCCTAAATATCAGACAATTAATGTTATGCACGATCACCAAAGTTTAAGTACGCTGCACTGGCATATAACAGGGTACATGCATACAAGCACGCCGCCCCCCCAACCACCACCACCCCCCCCCCTCCACAAGGCCCTCTCCCACACATACCACAACCACCGCTGCCCCAAAAAATTCATATCACACTTTTAATGATGGGGAGTATCTGACTGACTTGGTGTAGGCTACACACAGACGGCATCTAGGCAGAAGAATACCTTGAGGAATGACAGGCAGTCCTTGGAGTCTTCCTCGTCTTTACCCTTGATATCAAAGTCGTAGAGGGCACGGCACAGGGGCAGGGGCTGTGGCAGCTGATTGACCACCTGTACCATGCTTGCAGGGACCAGCCCGCTGCTGCCGTTGGCCTCTCCGTGGTACCAGTTCTCGTCCACCTTCCGGCGCAGTATGATGATGTCACCGGATTTCATGTTGAGTTCTCCCGGGACATTTCCTTTGTAATTGTACAGGGCTCTGGCCCATGGAACCTGAAAAAAGGCAGTTCAAAAATTTAAGTCACTATTTTCTCACTCTATGTGGAGGTAAAACATGGTCAAAGACGTCAAGGGTGAGCAACTGGCATCTGATCCAAACATGACAATTTACAATTCCGAGTGTAGTCATATCTTGACATAAACCCCTTCAACCTGATTGTATCAATATTGTTTTCACTAGGGCTTGAATAGTGATATGTTCACACTCACTGGTCTGGGAGTGTTGTTAGCCTGGTCTGACACTGTTGCTCACTTAATTTGAATGGATACACCTATGTTCTATTGTGCTGGATGTCGAGCATAAGAGCATAAGCTAAATGATTGCAATGTAATGTTATGTAGTTTTGTCTGTTCAGAGATGCAATCACGACTTTCTGCTCATTGAAATCATATGCAAGATTATCATACAAATGACATGAACCTTTTATGTATGTCAAAACTGGAGGTTGAAAGTTACAAATAGGGAATGTGACTGACATAACAAAAGATGTAGATGAAAAAATTCACTTCAAATTCCTCTTTCCATTTCAGTGTCTGTGCATTACCCATGAGAGACTAAATTTGACCATACAGAAGGTCATGCACTTAACATAAAATGTTCTGGGAAAAATGAGTGCTTTCAGAAATATACCCTCTACAATGCAGTTAGGGGAATTTTGTGTTATTTCATACATCAAAGTTACCCTTATCTGAAATGAGAGGCAAAAGCAACATTATGGAATGAAAAGCAACGGTGCATTGAACCCCCATGCCACACACACACACACACACACACACACACACACACACACACACACACACACACACACACACACACACACACACACACACACACACACACACACAGACAGACACACACACACATGCACACACACACACACACAGAATAAGAACTTCCAAGGCATTTAAGGTTTCAAAATAACATTTTTCTTTCGGCTTCACTTGCACTGAAGCAGCACTGAGCGATCTGCTTGTCCCTGCCTGCTCCAGCCCAGTGACATGGGGGAATTCCAACACTGGCTCAGATGTTTCAGATGATTCTGGAAGGCCGTTATTACAGGTCTGGGCCATTCAGATTAAGGTCAGGTTACTGTGGAACTCAGTCAAAGGATTTAAGGGTAAATTATTATCATTGTGTTGAATGTCAATACTAAAGGGAAAATTAAAAGGTCCTGAGGGTGCCAGTGGATAGTCTTACACTCTCCCTGCCACAATACCAGATCTAAACTGATGCAAAATAATGATCATCACATTCAAACAGACTTAACTATTGACATTCCTGAACTAGAACTAGAATAAGAAAGATCTTATCATTGAAGAATGTGAGCTCAACCCTTATAAACTTTAAGATTTAGTTAACAAGTAATTTTTATAGGAATTTACTTGAGTTTACAGACAAGTCCTACACTGTAACATCATTTGCACATATAGGACTGCCACAGGTGCAAGCACACTGCATAAGCTCCTTCTGTGTGCCTATTGTGGATTGGGGACTGAGGCATGTATGCGTAGTTGACGTTGTAGAACCGAGCCAGCTGCTTTACTCTGTCCTAACCGCTGAAACACTATGGTGACACCATAGACCAGCGATAAAGGATTGCAGCAACCTTGTTCTGCCTTATCAGCTGTACATGGAAATGTTCTACACTTATCTGCACAGTGAGAATCAAGCTAACAATCAAGCGCCTCCAGCCCTCAGTGCTTTTGAAAGTGGGTGAACAATGGACATTCTATGCCAACACTACCAGTCTACAGGTTAATTTTCTGATATATATTTAATATTTAATACAATAGTTGCTTACTTGATTTCCCTTGTAATGAACCAAATATGTAACCCATCTGCTCAATAGTTAAACCACTGGCCAGTATTTATTGGTTTAGTTTAGTTTGTTGAGAGGCCATGACAACATAATATTCAGCACCATGCCAAGCCTACTGTTGCCTTGTTTTGGAATAGTCACCAGTGGGTCACAACTGGTGCTATCGACAGTTCAAATAAGATGAACCTTGACATGGTTAAAGCCTATTATTGTGATTATATTTCAGAAAATGGAACCAAATGCAACATTCAATTCCAAGTGAGGTGGCTAAGTAGCTGGTTAGCTTCACATAAAAGCAGAAGACGCAATCAACTTGCTAAAACTTAAACTTAAAAGGTCCGCTGCTTATCCAATTGTAGACATAAAGAGCACAACTGATGCCTCTGAGTTCATGCTAAGGCATATTCTGCATAAAGCTTCTTTCTGCCTCTTTAGTTGTCATGTATGACAAAAGACGTTGTTACTGTTGTTTTCATTTAGGTCCAGTGACAGCCTGACAGTACTCTACGGCTGACACTACCTGCCTCTCAAAGGAAAATGGTCACGTGTAACTTTGCTTCACTAATAAAGATTGAACTTGATTGCGAATCAATTAATGAGCTAATTTGGCCAAATTAAAATGCACAAACTGGAGCACAAGAGAAAGTAACAGATTGCAGGCAATTCATAAATAGAATGTATTGCCCATACTTTGATTCAACCAGTTTTTTCTGCGATGATGTCACAGATTTATCAAAAATCCGGACAAGACGACCAGTTTGAACTTTCATCAGTGGCAGGCAGTATGTTACAGAAACAGATTTAAAACAGTTTTCTACTAACGCGGGGTGGTGGTGTAGCATAGTGGTAAAGTGCATGGATTGTAACAAAATGTTGCCGGATCGATACTCTGCTGGGGCACTGCTGCTGTATCCTTGGGCAAGGTACTTAACCCAGAATTGCCTCAGTAAATATCCAGCTGTATGAACGGGTAACATGGGTAAAAATTGTAACATATGTAAGTCACACTGGATAAGAGCGTCTGCTAAATGACAATAATATAACGTAACTCAAACCACAAAGCCCAGTCAGTGCTGAGCTGGGGGCAGGTCTCACTCCGGGAGATATGCTGAGGAGCGGCACCACAGGCCAGCTGTGGGGGGTAGGGTGTGCTGTCAGCACGGCGCAGCCCCGCTCCCACATCAGGGAGTCCCTCTCTGTGTCTGATCCCAACGCTGGTGACAGTCGGTTCACTAAGCCCATATGCTCTGAGCACATCCCCCGCTGGCCTCTACGTCAGCGGAGTCCTTTCAGGCAGTTTTAATGTTGTATTCAAAACAAAACATTTAAAGCGGTTGATGGCATTCGCCTGCTTGATTTTGACTGGGGACACACCCGCTGACGTGCCCAACCCAGAGCAACAAACTTCATCAGTGACGAGTACTCCCGGGCACACAGGTGCAATGAAGTCAAATTGGACACAGGGACACTGCCTGCTTTCTCTGCCCTCTGATCTCAGACGTTCCACAAACAGGTTTACTTACACGTTACATCATGTTATAATTACATCACTCCATAATTACACGACAAATACCATCTGCATGCACTGTTCTTATGTGTGATCAGTGGATGACGACTTGTCATATGACAGGACAATATGGACAATGTTATCACTGTCTGCAGTTCCTTCCACTCACGGTGATGTTTCATTCAGATCTGCCATACCAGACCACAAACAGACTCCAAAGCATCAGTGGGCTTCTATTATGCTTCAGGGAGTCAGAGAACACTGTGATTCTGAGAGGATTTATAAATAAATGACTCTTCAGCGACGTGTCAGTTCTTCTGAAATATTCATTTGAAAATCAGCTATCAGATGGTTTTCTTTGTTGCTTCCCACCAGACTTTACGAGTGAGTTTCTGACACAATAAGCAGCTCTGAAAAGAGACCATGACATTATTTATGAACCAATCAGTCTGTTTTCATCTTTGATATGAAAATGACTTATTCATGCCCTATTACCAGTTTAATAAGACGCACTTTATACATTTAATATTTTACATCCTGGCACTATCTTTGTTTGTATTGCTTTCCAGAAACAACTGAATCACTCCTCAATCACCCACATGCAGAACAAACAATTCAGCCCCATCATTACACCATGATAATACCCCCATTATCACAGTGATAAGAGTCCAGACTCATTAAATATCAGCTTATTTCACAGATCATTTCAAATCAGCATGAATATTTCATGTCCAGCTTCATCTTTTTTTCCCCCTACTGCTGCTGGTCAAAGAGTATAGTGCATTTTCTATGCTGGTCAGTAATGGATTCCTTACAATGACCTGAAACAAGCCACTTCAACAGTACCAGTCGAAAGTTTGGACACACCTGATTAAGATAGTGGGAAACACGCATTCAAAGACATTTTGATCCAAAGACTTGCACTTAAATGCTTGAAATTTGTTTCTCAGACAAATATGAATAGTGAAGCTGATGCTTATGTATGACTTTCTTTCCAAAAATGAAATGAAAATTATTTTTGGCTACTTTGAAGAATCTAAAACAAGATTTGGCTTTTAAAGTTTTGGTTTAACACTTTTTGGTCACTGCATAATTCCATTTGTGTTATTTCAGAGTTCTGATGTCTTTACTATTATTTATGGATATGGATAAATAATGTATATATAAATCAATAGTAAACGCAAGGAAAAACCCTTCTATGAGTAGGGGTGTCCAAACTTTTGACTGGTACTGTAGTAGGAAAGAACATCTTCCAGCAGCATCTACACAGTCCACATTGCCTTTTCCTCTCAGTGAACAGAAACTGTTCCACTCTTGCTGTGCACTAAGTGACAGAGATGCTCGGGACCTCTCAGTTACTTTCTGTTATCCACAAAACAGATGTCTGCACAGATGGTTTTTCCATTACATACTGTATATACAACCACATGTACTTACATGCATTTGTGCATACAAACACATACACATATTTGTTGCCTTATGAGTTATTTGATATTTATGTTTATGCTTATATTTATATTTATTCAACTGCCAGACACTCTTAACCAGAGCTACTTACAAAACTGCATTTAATAGGGTTAAGCCTGCAATTTTAGACAGATACTGAACCACTGGGTGGGATTTGAGTCGAAAGATGGACAATGACGCCACTGTCACTGTTATGACTGTTATGGGGAGCTCATTCCACCGCTTTAGGGCTAGGGTGGAGGAGAGAAGTTCATTCATTTGGTCAACTTTTTTTTGCTATACTTGTTTAAAATGATGTTGATTTTTAATGTCGTCTTGAGACGATTTACAAAAAATGTGAAATAATTAGAAAGCTACCAGTAAGAATTATAGAAATGTCATTTGAAGTTGAAAGAGTGTACAGTTCATATTTTCTTTTGTGAATACTTTTCACATGAGAAAGCCTTGTTTTGAACTAACTGGTCTTACAAGACCATTAATCTCCTTCATTATTGTATGAATGTTTCATAATTTCTTTGATGTACCATGGAAGTGAATGCTAACCATTTTATTTAGCGCATTGAAATACAGGCAACATCAGGTGATTCACCCTGTGCTGGTCCACTTGCTCATGCAGTTCTGAACTAAAACTAACAAAAAGAGGACTGAAGCATGAAGTCTTCCTATAAAGAGATCACTGAAATGCTTGTTGTTTAACAAGGACTTTGCCTCCAGTGGCAAACCAAATCTGACTTCAACACTGAAAAGCTGGGATTCAGAGTGTTACAACATGCATTTTTAATAATCACAATGGACAGGGTCTATGAGATACTACAAAGGTGATTATGTAGGCAATTCTCTGACTATGGCTCTGGATGGACACATATTGATCTCAAAACACAATAAATGAACAGGAAAAGTGAACAAGGAGATCCTCTTCGAACAGGTGTGTGCGTACTGTGGCACAGTGTTGTAAGTGCATATGGACTATTTTAATGGAATGAAAATGGGAAATTTCCACTGTGACCTCCAGCAAATCTCGTGGCTTCATCTTCTGAAAGCATACAGACAACAAGCCTCGCTCCACCCCTAAAGAAAGTCTGAAATACCAGTCTGAATGAGACAAGGCCTGTGGAAAGAATGACTGAAATATTCTTTATTTATTTAATGTGGGTGAAATGCTAATTGAAATAATCTGTGTTCACCACAGTATGTACACCACAGGTACATACAGTATAACATGAGCCCATATTCATCAATAAAAAATTCTTGGCATGACCAGATCAAATGTTAAGAGCATACTTGTCTCATTAAACTCAGCCTACAAAAGAACATTCATCACAAGCCATTTTTGTCAAGGACTGTAACATAAAATGTTTGAGCACACATTCCGAAATCAACAGCATGAGACTGGAAAAACAGCACTGACAAACCAAAGCGCATTTTAGCAAGCAAACCTGACAACATCTGAAATGAAATTAATCAAGCAGATGTGGTCATTTTTGTGCATTTATATTTTTGCAATGAACGCAAATTTCTAAAAATGTTCACTGCAAGAATCTTTTGCTTGGAGTAAAAGATTAAATTCAATTAATTTTAATACAAAATTCAATTAAACACAGGGCGGTAAAAGATACTGGAACACCCTGGTCACAGCTGGAGTGATTTGGACTACAAAGATTTTATCATGGAGTGACTTCAATACACTGTTAAGACTGGAAAAGGGAACAAAGGATGTGCCATATGTGACAATAATACAGTGTGTTATCTACAAGTCATGTAGGGTGTAAGCCATTTTTCTGTAAATCCATTACACAACTAAATGAATCCTTTATTTAGAAAAAACCCTAAGCAATTCCACCCATGAATAACCTCACTGTTTTCCTAGCTATCAGATAAAGTGGATTCCGAAATTATTAACAACAGCAATAAGACAGAGGCGTCTCTGCTATGCATTCATTTAGCAAAAGAGTAACAGTCAGCAGATTCTACATTCTACCATACTGCAGGGTTAACACTAGGCCTTAAACAGTGAAACTTTTCAGTGATGTCAATGTCAAAATGCTCCTGTTTTCTTGTGGATCCAGTAACACTTGCTAAAATATAAAACACAAAGTGTAAGGCATATGTCAAATATACCGCATATGAGAAATTAAAATGCAGTATAATGGCTCTGGACACTTCAAACATGGATAATAAGGCTTTATGGTATGTTTACCTGGCTAAGGACAAAAAGAGAATACCTCTTTGGTGCTGACGTTTCACAGCTTTTTCTCTCAAAAACATAATTTATGCTCTTATTATATATTAACAAATAGTAGACTAGTATGCTCCAAGGATGTGGTTTTCTGAAAAGCATACAGTACTTACACAAGATGCTGAAGGATTTATTTAGAGGTCTTTGGTTTCTTACAGAAAGAATCATTGAGTATGAAAAGGCCTCCTGTAGAACTCCGTTTAGTTAACTTTGATGTGAGGTATTAAAGAAGCTTTCCTATGCTGGGCCTGGGACTCTTCAATTTTCTCACTGACCTTAAATTTCAGTTGTGCTAAGAGTGTTGCAGTATAATCAGTTACTGGATTCAAATGGATCCCGGATACTGCAATGTGAGTAGCTAAAGCAAACTGATTATCATGTGGGTTATGACTGCATGAAACGAGACAGAAGACAAGTTTTATAAAAACTGTAGCACACACACAAAATAAAGATTCCTCTCTGGGACGATAACACAATAATGCTGGTAATGCCTACATCACAGCATCCTTTTTTGCTTTGAACCTTTATTAAAAATAGATCCACTCTAAGTGCACTGCCAACTGTGAAAGATGAGGCTTAGGGTCACAGAGAGAGTTTAACTTTTCCCTTCTTTGCCTCTGCCAAGGATAAACACACTTTCATGAAGGATAACATCTGCCCTTCCAAAGCTCCTGCTCAATAGAGTTATATCGCCCACATCTGCAAATCAATCCCAAAAAGACAGAAAGGGGTCTACGGGTTGTCCGTTCTTTAAGCAGGGATAGAAGCGAATTTACAAGAAGGTAATTTACAAAAGATACTTGCCCCGTCCAGAGGGTTGCGACGCGCCTGCGTCTGCCTGCGCTGGGTGGGGTGTGAATACCTCGCCTCTCTGGTTCTCCGCGCTTCGTCCTGAGCGGCGGGTACGGCGTGCCTGCCCGACCCCGCCCTGGCGGGTCCTCCCGGCCCCTGGCGGAGGCCCTCCAGGAGCCGCACCAGCAGCAGGTTGGCCGGCAGCTCTTCGACCCCGGTGGGCGCGGGAGCGCGGCACTCCGGGCAGCGCAGCTCCGTGCGCGATGCCGCCAGCCGCCGGAGGCACGGCTTGCAGAAGGTGTGCTGGCACGGCAGCACCTTGGCCGTCACGTCCAGCCGCTCGAAGCACAGCGGGCATTCCAGCAGGTCCAGCAGAGCCAGGTCATCCATCTCGCCTCAAGCAGAGGTGCCAAGTTCCCACAACACATCCAACATTCTGAAAAGAATCAATGACCTTGTAAAAACCCTTAAACCAACACACTTGCTACAGCAACAACAATAATAATGTTTTCCACCTTGTCTTAAAATGTGTAATTGTGTATTGTTTCAACTAAAACCCACCTAAGAAGTTCTACAGTTTAAATCCAGTATCTGTTCGCTAAATATTGAAAAGGCTATGCCTTTTTGGAATTACTGATCGTCTTCCTTCCTTCAACTATCGCAAATAACGAGCTACTAGCAATAAATGTGGACGCCTAAAATTATAACATAATTATGTCTCTCTTCCGTAACGCTGTCATCGTGATCACAACAAAGCCGCCTCGCAAGGAGCTGGTGTTACTACCTGTTTTAGGCAGAAGACACGCCTCAGCGGCCTACCTCATTATAATCTTAGAAAATAATGCACACCTCCCAGTTTCTCTCTCAGGATCAAACAGACGCCTTGATTTCGTCTTCTACAACAGGTTTTCCTGACAATCTGCAGTGATGCTACTTGCGCAAAGAGAAAGTTTTCCCGTGTGCGAAGCCGGAATCACTGTTGATCTTTCTTGGCTGCATCAGACAGGTGTCAAGATAAGAGTAATACTAAGGAAGTTAACTCCGCGTCGTGCGGATACGCAATAAAATACGCACTAAGTCGACCTGGGAGAATGCTCAGGACTAGTTTGAAAAGGGGAGGGTGGTTCAAAACCGGGAGGTATTCATAAACCCCCAATTAGCCCACATCGTACAGAAACTTCCAAATTGTGGGGAAACACCGCAAATACCCGGAGCTTGCTAACTTGCTAGTCAGCCAGCGAACTTGTAAGAGGAAACAGACGGAACTCCGCTTGGAAGAAGATCGGAGCCTTGCTCAAAGTACTAACTGCGACAAATGTATCGTCACACAATTGTTAGGGCTGAAGAAAGAAAACGGTTTCTATTTTAAGAGATATATTTAGCTTGCTACTAACCTTAGGTTCCCTTCGCTCGCCAGGTATTTCACTCGACCTCAGGACAATACTCGCGAGTCCAAACACCGCACAGTTTGAAAACTATGCACTTACTCACTCGTATCAATTTACATGCTGCTCTTTAACCCATGCGGCGCTGGGTTCCTGGCAACGAAAACTGCACAGTGAAATGTCAGACGTGCATGACATAGTCAATTTAATAATAATAGTAATAATACCAATAACAATTTGTAACTTCTTACTGTGTCTTTTAAAAATAACTTTTGTCTTTGCATCGTATACGATGTATATTGTAGTAGTATGTTGTATAAAATATCTGAAAACAGCTTGTGCAAGTTATGCTCTCTTTCACTCCGTCTCTCTCTCTCACGGTGCGCGTGTGTACACACACACATATGTTAACATATACATTGGCTACGTAAGACGCTATTAAAAAACGCTCGATCTGAGTATCTACAAGCAATGCATCAGATGGAGATTTTCAGCACTGCATATTATGTTCCAAGAGAACCCTGTAAGTCGCATTTATCTGGCAGTCACCTGCAAGTGTCTGCCAAATAAATAAATAAATAAATATATTCATTACATTAATTATGAGGATCACCAGTTCATTTCCTGCAGGCATCGGTCTTCATAACTCTCTTGAATGTCTTTTTGGTAGAACTGAGGAGACCCCTGTGGGTGGAAGGTTTTGTTGAAATATTGTTACCACATACATGCCCACAGACACCCACCCCCAAAAAAGTGTAATGTACCCAAACAGTGGTAGCAGGGACCCAACAGTGTGACACTGCTTCAGCTGTATGGTGAGTGGTGGTGGTGATGGTGGTGATAATGGCAATAAAGCAATCTTCCGGAAAAAAAAAAAAAAAAATCTGTACACCCTGTGTACTTGCATCCCTGCCAACCTGCACAAACCTGGTCACACCCAAGTCCCAGCCTGCTGTCAGGGATTCAACAGACAAACACAAGCAGCCTCATTAGTTAGGGGCAAAACAGAGCTGCCTATGTTTACCAAACAAAGGGCTTGAAACTGTCCATGATGTTCATCTATACTAATATACTGCACTGTGCCCCAATTCCCCGTTCAAGTTATGGGGTAATAAATACCTCTGTTCTGAACAATTCACTTCGCTGTCTGACTACACCTACACCTTATCTGACAAACATAAAACACATTTATCTGAAATTTGAGTATTCAAACTCTGCTAGCCATATATGGCAGTTTATTTTGAGAACCCAAGGTATTTACATATTTTTGCTCCTCTAATTTGTTTAGTGTAGTTGTAAATTACATTAAAAGCTTACAACCTAAAACAGATGACAGAATATTTCATACAGCTGCAATAAAATTTAGAGTAAATACACTTGAAGAATCACATTTCTCCAGTTTGATTTAATTCATACAAACAGTTGATATTATAAGCACACTGATTCAAATAGGAATGTAGGGGTTTGCTCCAAAGGTTTTATTCATAAAAAGCATCTGATTTGTCTATTCGTAATTCTTGGAAGCAGATGGCTCTGAACATATTAATGCCTTTTAGTGCTTTTGGTGTTTTCCCCCTCTGGTGGTGGATTAGACAAACTGCACCAATTGTTTAAAAATCCTTTAATACATGCCACATTCACATTTTGTGTGCTCCCCATGTTACATTTATAAGCTGTCATTTTGATTATATAACTATGGTAACTACTGCACATGAATTATACTGCCAAGCTTTGAATGCTGGAGTGGGTGAAATTCTGGGGTATAGTATTTCTATTGTCAGGGAAGGATTTTAAGGGGTGATAAAAACAGTATTTACTACCCACCCATTCCACTACCACTTAGGCTTGTTTACGATATCATTTTCTTGTCACTGACACCGAGTATAAAGTTACTGACCCTCACTTTCAATGCAACTCCATAGCATACACCAATGCTGCGCTCATTAAAGGTTAATAGAAAGGTTTTGGGGGAAAATGACAGAAGAATCATTAGATCAGGTCAACTCTTGAGGAGCAAAGACACATGATTTCCAGAAGAATCTAAACAAAACCCAGAGCTAGTGAAAAACTACTCCCATTCCTGTAGTTTCCAGAATCTTTAGCACAGATATAAAGCATCAACAGATTGCATGGTAAATCATTCCAGGCATATTCATCTCAAAAATAACAAAAATCATTATTAACAATAACTGTATTAATCAGACGTTCAGATGAAGTGAAATCATTTCATTTAGTTCTTGAAAATTAGGATTATTATTTAAGTGCAAGTATGTTATAAATACCAAGTACACTGGAGTAATGTATGTATATGGCATCTTTTTATGGGACTGCATTCAGTGTTTGTGGTAACCTTGATCTGAAGTAAGTTTCTTTAACCCAACACCAATTATCCCTGTGTATGTCTGTAGACAAATGCAGTAAGTACCTGTGACACAAAATTCATGATTCATCTCATCACAGCTTACTTGCCCTATGATTACTGGGCTCTCCCACATTCCAGGTGCAAAAGTCAAAAGTCAAACCATCAGCCCAGAGAGACAAATTGCTCTGTGAATTAAAAAGGTCAAAGGTCAAATATATGTTGAGAATAACATTACACCTGTATTTCAGGGAGTTTGAATCCTGTACATTTTTCTGATGGTTAGCAAATACCTATGATAAACACATCTGAACATCTGTAATACATTTGTTTATTTGTCTGTGTACTGCAGACCACAGGTATCGCTGCTCTACCTGTCTAGTCTATATTATCAATGATACAGTCCTAAGATTATGCTCATGCAAACTTTTACTGAGCAAGGACAGTCAGAAGCCAAAATACTGCCACAAGATCAATACATAAATCAATGGCATCGACTATCATGGGCAATCTGCTAAAGGAGATATCCTCTCAGATAATCTATTAAGTGAGAATTTGCACTCGATCAAGACTGAATTGTGACATCTGAATCAATTATTTTCTGACTTGCTAGAAATTGGTCGGAACCATGGAAGTATGGTAACTCCACTGCAGATTTATTGAGGAGTACAGTAGCTAAAGATCTGTCATATGTGATTGACTTCAGAGGTAAATTACAGCATTTTCCCCTGTCCAAATGCGTGGGTAGGCATCATGTCTCAGACAGAGCATCTGCAGGAAACTGTACTCCCAAAATCTGTGCACTGATGCCAGGTTTCCACCAAGCTTCACACATTGTACCTGTGATAAAAAGATCTGGGTTTTTTTTTTTTATTCAACTCACCTTTCAACCTCCTGTGTTATGCAATTGCTATAACAATTGCATGGCATTGCTATAACAGCACACATCTAGCATGGAAGCTAAGCTGCAGCAAAGGATAGTTCAACATTTACGCTGCTATGTCAGAACATATGTGTAATACACTATAATTTCACACCGGTTGCAATAGTGTGAACAGCATTATATTTCTCTCATGCAAGAGTGCAAGCAATTTATTAGTGCCATTAAATTTCAGATGTAAAATGAGATCCCGATGGCCAGCACAACACCACAAAGCCTCACTAAGACTTAGGGGTAAGGAGTACACCTTTGTAAGGAGTAGGTTGCTTGCTTGATTCTGTTGGGGTATTTCTGTCGCATTTTTGAGCAACCTGCCTCTCCTGAATTGCTTTTGTAAATATCCAGCAGTAGAAGTAGATGATATGTAAACTATTCAGTTTGGTAGAAAAAGGAGCTAAGCAATTTTTTTTTATGCTAGCAAACCTATTATCTTGTGTCTCTGGGTGTGAGTGTTCTACTCATCAGAATACCATTATTTTCTGTGGATTTACTGCCAGGGAACTAGGAATTTCCATACCTTCTATATTCCAATGGCAGGCTGCTAACAGTGCTTACACTCTGAATAAATTAAGAAGGCTGATTTAAATCAGAATCAGAATCAGAATTACTTTATTGTCATTGGAACATGTACAACAAAATTTGAGTGCAATTATAGTAAAATAATCAATACAAATAATTTAAAAGTAGACTATAAAAAAGTAGAGGTAGAACACAAGTAAAAGCACCCAGAGATATCTACAATGAAAGATTGCACAGATCAGAAAGATTGCACAGACCCCTTGTTGCAGAGTGAAGAAGCCTGAGCATTAATTGCATAGATCCCTTATTGCACAGTGAATGTGAACATTATTTTGTGGCATTTAAAGCTTGTACAGCTGTGGGATAAAAACTGTTGAGTCAGTTTGTCCTCGTTCTAATGGCTCTGTACTGTCTGCCTGATGGTAGCAGTTCGAACAGAGACTGACCGGGGTGGGATGTGTCCTTTATGATGTTATGGGCTCTCTTGAGGCAGCAGGAACTGTGTAGGCCCTCCAGGGTGGGGAGGGGGCACACGATGATTTCCTCAGCAGTCTTGACGACCCTGCGAAGCTCTTTTTTGTGTGCCACAGTGCAGCTGGAAAACCACACACAGAGGCAGTAAGTGAGAATGCTGTCTATGGTGGAGCGGTAGAAGGACACCAGCAGTCTCTGGGCGATGTTGTTCTTCCTGAGGACCCTCAGAAAGTAGAGTCTCTGCTGTGCCTTCTTTATCAGTTCTGTGGTGTTCATACCCCAGGTCAGGTCCTTCTCAAATAGCTACATGTAGGATTTGTGTATGTGTGTTCTCTATGTTGGCAGCTAACTAGCTAATTCGGCAGCACCAAAAATTTTCTAGCTAGAGTAAAGCATCAAGCTAATTTCCTAGCTAAGAAAGCTGTCTTTTGCCTGAATTGTTTTAGAGATTAAGCTAATTGTTATCTGTGAAATCACCAGCTAATGTTAACTTGCTAGCTACACTGGATAAAATAGGAAGCTAGCAGGTTTCAAGGAAGTTTAAAACACTTGCTTTCAAGCAAGAAGTTTAAAATGCTTCTCCCTGTTCTACTTTTCCTTTATTCCATTTCCAGCTGTTAATGCATTTGGACTACATTAAACCTAGTAAGATCTTAGAAGCAAAGTACAGCCATGAGCAAAAAAGTTTGTATGTGCATGAATAACCCATTAATTCTTACAGCCCTATTTTACATCAAAGATTATAGCATGACAATGCCTTCAGTGTAATGACATAAACCCAAGCGTAAACAAATCATAGAGGCTCTCACTAATCAGAGTTGTAGCTGAAGAAGTAAATTTGTCTACTTTCCTCTTGCATTGTTTGGATTCTTTTTACGCCCTGTTCTCTCTCTGTATCTGTTTAGATAGTTATTAAATACATTTCTGGTTGGCACTGCATGCGATCACTATCTCCTGACTGAGGGAAGACATCTGAATGTTTTGCATGGGTCATTTGCCCCTGTTTTGGCAATATACATGCTCTTCCCATTGGTTACAATCACTTGTTAAGAGCTATCTGAAACAGAGAATTAACTAATCACAACTGTTTCCGCATTTATGACTGATAGAAACATGTCTTTTGTAGATTCACTTAAAGTTTGAGCAAATGTGAAAAAAACCCCACAATTAACCATGGGGTACAGCAGTTAGAGACCTAATTCGAGACATAATTAAGTAAAAATGTGGGATTTGGGTAAGTGTTTAAATTTTAAACCCCTTCCGTACTCTGCCTACACATTAGCTGTTTATTTATTAGCATGTATCACTGAATTATTCACTACATGCCCTCATTTATTTTTAAAGAAAATCAAATCAAAATCAAATTCTCTGAAATTACATAAAAATATGAATGATCATTTTAATTTAATCATTCAGCAGACTTATTCATTGAGATTGACAGGAACTTTATTGACTTTCAACATCAATGCACACATGAAAACAAAGTTTTCTAAATTCAAAACAACGGTTTCTAACAAATCAGCACGTAGAAACTTAAAAGGCTTTGTGTAGCTACTGACCATTGCTGTCCAGCTAATTTTCTCTTCACGTTGGTGTGTGGACAAATACATCACCTTTCATGGCATGATAATGGTCAGGACTGTGGGTGCACACCATAATTCTGCAGTTTAAATCTCTGCAGCCATGTATTTAAAAGTCACCTTGCTAATGTGTCACTGTTAGCTAGCTACAAGAATGAACATTTCAGTGTTTTGTGATTGTCAGTTAAGACCAATGTTACTACATATGGAAAGATGTGAGTTGATACATATGTGAGGATATATCTTACACAACCCTGCAAGTACTCTCTGTCTCTGGATTACAAACTGGGGAAATCATGTCAGTGAGTGGCCACAAGGCAGAGAGATCCCTACAGACCTGCTGGAAGCTGTCCCCGAAGAACAGAAAACAGTGGAGAAACAGGGCCAGGAAATTGACTCGTATTTCAAAATCTGTACTTTTAATGTTGCTGTGCAAATCTTATATAAAAATGACCTATCTTACTAAGCTAGATGCAAGACTGGCTAGCTGCTATAGATGAGGCAGTAGGTATATCATGTTTTCCCAAGTGAATCAACAGGTTAGCCACTGTAGCTGAGTAGCTAACCACTTTAATAGCCTAATCTTGACATATCCAGTCTTTATGAATTGTTCACAACAAGATAGAAATAGATGGAAACTAAATGTAAACTTAAAATTGTAATTTTTGTTCTCATTTTAATTAGCCAGACAGTGAAGTAATGAAATTGACAATGTAACAGACTAATTTGTTTGATATAATGAAGACATTTTATTTAATCCACAAAGCTTGTAGTGAATTCTGGCTCTCCTCTTATATGAGATTTAAATCCTTAGTGACCATTTAAAATAAGCATCCATTGGATCCATTTTGTAAAAGCAGTAATATGTGAGAGGATGTGCATTATTCCTTAGTAAATCCTGGATAGATATGGCCACTCAGTGGTGTCAAAGGTCAGTAATGACAGAGCACTTTAGTAAAACAAGTACATTTCCTCTTATTTCTGTGCATGGAGCTTAAAAATGCATGGCTTCACTGTGTGTGGGACTGTATTTGAGCTGTCATTGAGATGTGAATCTGCTGACCACAGAACCGCATTTTCCTATGACCTGAATGACCTTGGATTGTGCTCCAAGCAATAATCTGCTTTACAGAACTGTAAAGAGTTTTTTCACACTAGCAATCTGTGAATCATCAGAGGAAAGAGGTTTACAAAACCCTTCTTCAGAATCTGGCTGGATGAGATGATTACTCTCAAGAGAATGAGGGTTTGAGGAGAAGGTAAGGTACCGCTCTCTGTGTGAGCAAAAGATGAGCCAAGCACAGACTCTAAATAAAATGGCAAGCCTTTCACCTAACCTCAGATAAAGCAGATAAAGCTGCCACTTTGCTTAAGGTATTGTCCTACTGTCTGATTAGAGTGCCAAAGTCTTAAAATCTTCTTCTTACATACATTTACCTTCAGCAACATTATTCAGCTAGTTAAATAACACTCCAGGCTTCTGCCACCCTGCTGCAAATTTCACTCTACTATTCTTTCTTTTTTGATGCTCTCTCTGACCCCTTGTAGACCATTTTTTCATACCTTACCTTGTGACACAAGGGCTATGTCCCTGTGGTCATGGGTGACATCTCCCTGTGTTCCTCTGGTCCCATGTTGGTTTCTCTTCATCTTGACATTTTTAAAAGAAGAATGAAATGAGGGGGGGTAACAGTATTCCAGCAGTGACACACTGGTGACCTAGTGCCATTCCCTGTGCCACTAGATAGAATGGAGTGAGAAGGGTGTAGGCTGCAGACAGGGCAGTAAAGGCGGCAGTGTTGTCTAAGGTAATGCTCTTTTCAGCAAGGCTTAGAAGAGGGAAAGGGAATGGAAAAAAAGCATAGGTAGAGATGATCGGCCATTCTGATGACAGACTGACAAGGAGAGACGATCAGCCTTCTTGATGACAGACAGGTAGAAATGATTGGCCTTCTTGATGGCAGACTGGCATGTACAGATGATCGGCCTTCTTGACAGCAGACAGGCAGAAATGATCGGCTCTCTTCATGGCAGACTGGCAGTTCAAGTTCTCACAGCGGTGTCAAGGGGCATTATATAAATCTGAGTCAATGCTAGCACATTTTCTGACTCTGAAACTTGAGATAAATCTGACTGTCTAAGAGATAAAAAATAATAAAAAGATTTAAATAAAATTAATTATTTTTGTAGGGTGTCATGATTATATTACATAAACTAACAAAGACAAGGTAAGACATATGTAGGAGAAGCAGCATGGCGTACTGGTGGAGCTAAGGTACTGCTACATAAGTAAATGACAAACCAGCTTTTCCAAATCCCTAACAACAGAAATCTGCCACAGTAAGAAAAAAAGATAAAAGATGAGCTTTGTCCTGTATTCATGACGCCAGTGAAAACTGGTCGAGATTACTTTGTCAGTTCTTTGAGTATTTTAATGTCCTCCATTATTTTTAAAAGGTTACATGAAATTGGAGCTCCTATCACTGACTGAATTTTTGACAGACTCGACATCTCGCACTAAGGTCACTTTATGTGACTCGGAAGTGATGGAAGTTACATGGAGGTTAGACGATAAACACGGGTCATGAAAGGTAAACTCGCTGTTCTCCAATTTCTGATACAAATGACTACATAAACAAACAATCCCAACAACCCACATACTGGTCCAGACCATGTTCACAAACTAAAATTATAAGAACTGTTTCTTTCTTTTTTTTTTTTGGAGAGTGGTAGTTTCGTTTTCCAGTGCTCGCTGCAAGAAAACGGAACAACAGGAGTCGCACTGTAAAGTCTTGAAATGGCGCATTACTGATGTGGCCTCTGGATTTTAGCAGTAGCAGTCATTTACCTCTCACACCGTCACCCCGTTCCTGTCCCTGTGCCAAAATTTGCTCGTGATACATACAGCGTGCGGCGGATGTATTTTCTCTCTCTCCCCCTCCAGTCAGATTACGCGAGATAATCTGGGAACAAAGTCTTGTTTGTCGCAATTGGCTAATTTGTTTGATAGACTCACAAGACTTTGACGATTGTGTGTAGTTATTTTATTGTCGTATTGGTAACTGCAACAATGGTCATTACAGTCGAAACACGGAAAATGTATAGATATCCATTCGAGCGCGTGGTAGACATTCATCTGAACAAGGTACTGTGCTCAATTTATTAACGGTGTGTAGTGTATCAGTGTGTTCCTTGGAGTATAATATAGAGACTAGCAGAGTTATGCTATTCATTATGCTATTGGGGAAATAGTTTCAGAACTATGCAATGCAAACTCCATATAGCATAAAAGTATAACGAAGTGTTCCCATGAATTGGCGTACGTGACTGATACAACGTGGGATGGCCGTCCTATACTGAAATACCGAACAAACTCACACTACTGCGCCTCGTGGTAATGTTGTTTTTTGTTCTGTACCAGAACAAGCCCAGATCAACTCTTCGACCTTGCATGAGCTCTTGTCAGGTTATGTTTTTACACTGAAGTCCTTGTCCTGTCCGGATGGACACGTACTGCATCGTTGCCTTTCACCGCGGTGAATCATGCTCACGATGAACAATTTTCCGCTGCATGTCCGTGTTTGATGAGGGGTGTACATTTAAGAAAACAGACGTGACTGTTATAAAATTTTAATTTGGTTTTCTTGGTCGCATCTTGATTTCGTATTTTGCATGTTTTAAAACGGGCACTGTCAGAACAGCTGGTGCTGTCATTGCTCTGGGCTACCTTTAAAAGTTACGGTGCACCTGGCATCTGTTGGGGCTTTCATTACTTGTTTGATACTGTACGCGACTCTCAGTGTAACCTGACACTCCGCTGAACTGTCTATGAGTATGCCTGTATTTCACTAGGCCCGTTTTCGTTTTACTCAGATCTGTTCAATGTAAACGATATATCATTTAGTGATAATTTTGAAGTCAGATGTTGTCACCCGACAGTGAGCTTTGCCATTACAAACCTACAGTGTAGCAGGATGTTCGCCCCTGGAGAATATGAAAAGGATAGTTTTGATGTTGTCCAATCCGTATTTCAGTCTAACGCTATGTATGAGCTTCTGTGCAGAAAAGTGAAGCTCTAATCGAGTCTCCATTTATTGCAAGCTGAAACTGAAGTTCCATCTGTTGCTGTGTTGTTTTAATACTGCCTACAAAACAGTGATTAAAATGCCTGTTCTGTGTTTGATTTCAAGGGCCACACTGAATGGCAAACCTTTCCATAGAGACAAGGGGCCTGATCACATGGCTTCAGCAGGTTGCAATGATATGTTGCAGTTGATTAGCACACAGTTTGTATTTTGGACTCCCTAAAAGTGCTTTTTATTGTTCAATTGCTCTTAAAAATGGATGTCAAAAATAGTAGTAGCTCCACACTTGCTATTTTTTCTCTTCGCAGCTCCCACTGCTTGTGTGCGAGTGGGAGTGACATGAGCTGGATTATTTTTTAGGCTGTGGTTTGATCTAAAATGCACTGCAATGCTATTTTCATCTCATCGCAATGGAAATTTGAATCTGCTTGGGAGAAAATGGTTTAAAAGTTTCACAGTGTGCCAGTAATATCAGACCAAAGGACATGGGGTTATTGTGAGAAAAATAAACATTTATTGAATATATGGTGAAGGCATCCATAAACAGATATCCTTGGCATATGTATATACATAATAGATGAACCCATGCACTTTTAAGTTTTTAAATTTATTTTTCTTTTTATAGTATATATGCCATAAATACGTTCTCCATTGTGAAGATAGTTTCTGTAAACAAGGAAAATAAACACTGCAAATGGGACAAAATAGCTTTCCATAAGTAAATAAGCAACCACAGTGACAACTACAGCCTGTCAAGGAATGCACTTGTTTTTCCCCAAGTGAGAAGAGAACATGTTCTCTTGAGATAGGAGAACATTGCAGTTCTTCGGTTCCATGAACACATCTACTACCACCAAGGCACCAAATGTAGTGCAACCACACCTTGGCAACATCGAGACGAAGGCAGCCAAATGTACCTGGAGGCAACCTTATAAGATTGACCACATTCAAGTGCACCTGAATACATAAGTGGAAATGAGCATAGAATTACAGAGGTTATGGTTATGCATCCCTACTTGATTATATATAGTGTAATAAATAATTAAGCCAAAAGATCATCAGAGTCTCAGTGAGATTTTGGTTAAATATATGCAGTAGGCGATTTGAGGGGGGATGCTATTCCCCTTGTTAGCTAAATGACCAAAATGCACCCCCCCGTTAACCTGCCATCCCCCCTCTCCATCCCCTAGTTAGTAGCAGAGAGGGTGCTGCGTGTGCATCTGCCATCTCCCCTGTTAAAAATTAGGCTAACAAATCACCTACTGAATATGTGCCTCTGAATCCATGAACCAAGTGGGTTGACAGGTGTGATTGCTGACAGTATAAAATCTGCTTACCATACCAATGTCATATTCCACCCCCTATATTAAGTGCTTTCAAATCAAGACACTAGTAAGTGACTAGTAGGTAAATGTAAATGAGCAATTTAAGATTGATTTGTGTGAGCAAACCTGTAGGTTATAGAATGAATCATTGCATCATAGTTTCACCCTACTGTCCCTTCTTTTGTAATAACTATCTAGTATAGGGCAGCCAGATTTTTGGCCATCATTGATAAAATGTGGCCTATGCAGGGCCAAGTTCAGGGAGTTATTATGGATACGAAACATATCAACAGTGGATAGTTCATAGAAAGCATTAAGATACTGGACATACTCATTAAATTAAAATTAAGATGTTTTTATCAATCAATTTCATTACAGCATTAGACATTAGTCTTACCTAAACCTTAGGCCCATTACATGAAAAGTGTGTTGCCAAAATGGAAAACTGAAATGGAGAGCTTTGCAAACATGTATTTTAAAATGTAAAATGTAGCCCTTTTTCCATCTCTCACTTTTATCTATCTCTTGCACTGCTTTGATCTGTCTTGCTTCTTATTTCATAAAGGAATCCCAAGCCACTTGAGGACGCTGAAGATCTGTGAGATGGAACATGTAGCAATGAATTCATGTCTGCCTCATTTGTTATGAGAGTCATATAAAAAGAATCTGAACAACTGAACATCACCATTCAGGTTCAAAAAAGTCAGATGTTATCTACCTGTAATTTATGCTTGTTCAATGCTGTTGGATAATGGAAATGAAGTCAGTAAGAGAATGGGTGATCAAGAAAAAAATCTTTGTTCAGTGAAAAAGGCCATCACAACAAAAATCCATCCTTTGTGCCTTGTAGTAAATGACTGGTATGTATCAATACTTCAGCATCAGAATTTTCCCTGAGGGAATTAATGGTGCCAATGCAAAGCCACTAGATTAGCTATGTTACATAAAGTGTTTCTGGTGAGCCTGCAACTCACTGATCTACTGATCTACATATGTCCAGTGTACTATGTTTAGTTACTATTCAAACAGCTGTTCAGTGTTTTCTATTAATATTCAATTGTCTATGTCTTGTCATGGCTGCGTATATAGATATACATAACACGTAACACAGTAATCTGGGACAGCAGCCTTTGATAGTACCTAACATAATTGAAAAAGGGGCTTCTCTACATGACATAAATGGTACATTTTATCAATAGTCTGTAAAAACGATTCACCATATAGGGAATGTTAAAATATTGACTAACATCCTCCACATGAGGATGCAGACTCATCATCGGGGTGTATTGTTACAATAATAATTGGATTCTTAAGATACAATAATAATAAACAAAATGGCATAACCTTTTTTTGTTTCTAGGTGAGCCATTCATCTTTTATTCTCTGGACTAAAGAAGTATGCAGTGAAAGCATCCATTAGACTCAGCTGCAAGTATCTCTTCCCAGATCAGTGCCCCGTAACAGTGCTGGCTGCAAATGTTGCCAAGGAGATTCTTTTTTTAAGACTCTGCCTGGCCTTGCTTCTGTCCTCTAAATCTAGACTGACCTGCAATTGTAGTATCCTCACTCTTCATGGACCAGGGCTCAGGGTTAACTTACTGGGGCTCGGTGCCAGGCTAGACCCTCAGTTGCCACCCAGTATCCACAAAATCAGAAACAGGGCATCTTAATGAGGTATGCAGAAAAATCCAAAGGCGTCCCAAAACCACTGTACCTCTATATATCTTTCACCTCACCATCTTTTTCTTTGCGTTCCTCAGCTTTTTGTAACAGGCTTGAGTTGATCTGTACTTGAAGTTTACTTCCTGAACTGTACTTCCACTGGTGTCCTCACAATCTCACAGCTCTCTCTAATCATAACACTTTTGTTATGATTATTATTGGTGTTATATTAATATTATTGTCGGTGTTATTGGTATTAGTTGAAACTTCACTGGGCTGCCCCCTTTATTACCCGCAACTATTAGATCTGTGCCAGGCTATTAGGTGTGTTTTACTTGTCTCCAGTCCTTACTAATGAAGAACTTCATAGATTTTGAACTCTTTTTAATCCACAACATCAAATCAAACAATCTTTTTAACAGACATTGAGTTATTGAACTATTTAACTTTCTGTAAACACCCTACATTCTTTGTTAGACCCCCATTCATGAATCTGGACAAAAAGGCATTTTTTATGTTATCTGCAAGGCTTCTTTGTGTTGATGTTTTATAGTGATGCCTAATGACAACATAAAATACTTGACAGCAGAAAGAATAGGTTCCACTGTAGAGGCTGGTTTGCAATGTTGTCTCTCAATGATGTCTGTTTGCTCTTATAGAAATGCTAATTCATGTTTGCTTTGCAGTATCCCACACCGCTTGAAGAACACGTCAGAGGTATCAAAACAGTAGAAGAAAAGAAAGGTATGTCTCTGACAGAATCGGGCTTTCATTAAGTAACAGTGCAAAACAGAGGTGCCATGCAATGCCATTGTTATGATTTTTCCTTTATTACACAACCCTATATGAAATCTCAAGTTGTATATTAGGCTCATCTCTCCAGGAAAACTGCAGAGTGCTGAAGGGAGATGAATGCAATCCTCCAATACACTCACATGCAGCCAACAGCTGTTTTTTCCCCACTACAAGTCGCACAGAGCTCTAGGATGAAGTGGGCACTCATTTGAAGATAGCCATCACTCCACTGGTATCATCTGAGCAACTCACAGGTGTCTGGTGATTCACAGGGTGCCTGTGAATGATAAAACAAGGAAGCCCTAACTGATCTAGCCACACCTATCCCAAGAAGAAAGAAGCCAGTTTGTACTGCTGCAGTGGTCCTTCTTAGTGGATGACATGGCCTGTGTCAAACATGGGCCTTAGAGCTCGGGCTGCACTTAAGACTTGTGTGCTGTCATTACTTTTTCATCCCTTATTTGGGTAAAAACACCAATGTTCAGTGGTTGCCACTTTTTAATGCATGTTCTAGGTGTTCTTTGAGCAATTGATGGGCTGTGTGAATGTAAGATGTCATTATAAAATTCTTTTGGTTGTGTTATGATCCTTTGTGACATCAGGATATTTTTCAGCTTTAGGATTCAGTCAGGCAGCGACCTTATACATTCCATTGGCAGATAGCATGAAACAGGTGTCGTTAATGTGATGTGGGGCAAGTTGCGGCAGGTGGTGTGTTTATGCCTTTTACCTACAAGTTAAGTCCATGTTTTATCTCAGAAATACAGGGGCTTTTGTCTGTCTGACGTGTGTGGTGAACATAAGAATATTAGCTCTTCTATGGAAGATTTACATCTAGTTTGAAGTGTGTTGACCATCAGATGAATAAAATAGCATATCTCAGCAACTAACAAATGCAAGCTATTGTTTTAGAGAAAATGACAGACTGACAGGTTGAATTTTGAGTTCCTTTGGTTGAGCTCATTTCATTTCAATCCCTTTTTAGACAATGTCTCCGGAATTATTTACAGAAAGAGGATAGCAACCTGCAATAATGTGCTTCCCAGCATCCTACGAAAGGTACTGTAAGTTCTTTTCAATTTCTGCACATATGATAGACTTATTTTGCCAAAAAGATTGCTACTGTCAAACTTTTCTTCTTTAAAATGAGAATGGTTTTAGACCAGTTAAGTTAATGAACAAAGCAAAGAAGATGCTGCAAATTTTCACTGAGGATCATAGTCTCATGATATACAGGTCATGTTAGACCTCTAGCATGTGCACAAAGAGTTTAATAGTCACAGTTTAGTAAACGTTTTAGAATCTTAGTCATCTCTACTCTGGATGTTTAAGGTTTTTCATGGTAAGTGTTTATTAGGATCTTAACTTCCAAACATGACTACAGCTGGAAACAGAATTTGATTGAGTCACCCACTCTCCCGCGCTCCGCTCTGACCCTAGTGCTGTGCGATTGCCGTGCAGGTGCATGTTATGAATGTAGATGATATTTACATGGAGGAGGAGTCCTGGCTGGACGTGAAGCGGAGGACCATGAACATCAAGAGTCGCTGTCTCACATGGACCCAATATGGCACTTTACAGGAGGTGTCCAGTTTTAGGGAAAGCGCAGCCAACCCCAACTGGTATGTGTCCCACAGGGTTGTAGAGCGCAGTACATCTCAGACCCTTCCACATATAGCAGCTCTCTAGCTTTCTAACCTCAGGGAAATGAAATTAATTACATGTAACGAAATTATGTTGCAATTTAGAGGTGGTTCTGATGCATTGTACACTGATAGGAGTTGGCATTTTAAGGGGAAATAATATACTATGCATGTGTAAAAAAATTTTTGAAATGTCAGGAGTAATGAACAGCAGAAACTCATGAGGGAGATGAAATGCTTTAATGTCTGATGTCCCATCTGGCCTCACCATGAAACGTCTATGAAAAGTAGCTTAAGTGCTTGGTGAGTCTCTGGCCTCTGGACCTTATTGTGCATTGCATTAGGGCTTCATGGCAGAAGACTTTAATGCTTTTTATTCCACTTACCTCTGATTTAAAATAGTTGTATTTTTCTGTTTATCAAGGATTTAACTTCTCTCAATATTTTCCCAGTTTTGTCCCCTTTTCAAACCAAAAATGTCTATATGATGTAGTTCCAGCTAAAGCCTTATTATCTTTAATTAAACATCCATCAATTAAATCAATGTCAACTGTAAAGGCTTTTTTCAACCCAACCTTTTTTTCCTCATCCTGGCTACAGAATATGTGTTTTAGGTCTCCTTTCATTTTTGAAACATTTGATGAGTATTCCAAAGTCCAGCTGTTGCTCAGATCAGTCCAAGCTGGTCTAGTAAGTATCTGTTCGCCACTACCCCGCTGACCTTTTTTATCATTGACCCCAGGGATCTCCACATATCTGCCTCTGTAGTGCTATTCTTAGTGTTAACACAAAAAGTATTAACAGGATGGGAACCAAACAGCTTTGCTTGATTATGCTTATATTGCTGGGCATAATGACAGGGAAAACAAAGATTTTAACTAAAAGGCTGATTAAAAAATGTCCAAAAGTTCTCTGCCTTATTTATTCCATTTCATTTGGTCCATGTCATTCCATGTTATTTGGTCTTTGTACTTTGAGTGTAGACATTGATTTTAATCTAGTGTTCCCAATGAAAACTGTGTCTATCAAAAGAGACAAATTTCACCAGTGGAGTCAGTTATCTTATGTTACAGCAGGACTCTAGAAGACAGATAATCCTGTTATGACACAGATATATAAACATCATTAGTGTTGACATGTGCAATGTTCATAGTAGTCTATATTTTAGATTGCTTTAGGTGCTTTATGGAAGAATACAATGCAGATACAGTGCACCTTCTTTACAGGAATTCCTGAACTAAGAATCAACCACAGTGAACAAAAATTGGTGTATTTCCCAAAGGGGGCATTGACCACTAATTGTTGCATTTTTCTTAAATATGTCATTTATAGAACTACTTTAATTGAGCCAAGACCCACAAAACGATCTGGTTTAACTGTAAAAGCAATGTCACCACCAAAGAAAATGTTAATATCTATGAGTTAAATTTGTTTTTCATGCAGATAATTATTGATTGAAATTGGTCCCACGGTAAAAATTCTCTCGACACTGGCTGTTTCTGTGTTACATACATTGTGAATGTATTGTGAAAGATCATAAACAGAAATGGTTTCCAACGTTGTTTTATACATCTAAATGTCTGCATAAAATTGGATATTATTTGGGGATTATTTTGCTTGGCGAGTACAGGACCTCTATTACAAGTGACTCTTGAGCATCAGCAGTAAACATATGCCTCAGATTTCTATATAATAGCTTAAAAAATATATGAATTATGGTTGGGTCTGATTCTGCCTACATTTACTTATTAGATTTAGTAGTCAGTTCAGCAGTCAGTGTCTAATTGAACATCGGTTAAATCCACACAGGCTTGAAAGCTCTAACATGAGGGCTGCAATTATAAGCAGAGGTGAGCCTATTATTATTTTTGTCTGGTCATAAATTTATAGCCCATTTTAAACTGCCATTGTGCAACAGCATTTAGCTTGCAGTTTTGAGCTAAGACTGATATCTGGTTCAGGTTCTCGCAATGGTCTCTTGTTTGCTGCTTAATTATTGTGATTATATTTTTAAGGCAGTCATTTTGAAAACTCAGAGCAACTCTCAGACGGTAGATAAAAGGTTCATAAACACAGCCAAAATCCAACAAAATGTATTTGCTTTTACAGTATGCTTTATAATCTTTGTGTGTATCATAAACCTTTTGAGACATAAAATTACTGTAAATTCCATAGAAACATATTCCCACATTAATCATTAATCAGTTCTTTTGATTAGCTGCTGAAAGAGTCCAATTTTTAGATTCTTCTTGGTTTCTATTTGCATTGGATTACCACGATTGGCTTAAGTAGTGATTTTAAACAATCTTGGACAACTGTCACAGAATGTGAGCTCAAGAATGGGAGTTAATGAGGTGCCTCGTCAAATCACCTGATAGCACTTTTAGTTTTGTCACTAAGCATAAGAAAGCCAGCCTTTCCACTAAATGCTTTATGTAATGGGCTGTGTCTGTCTCTTGAGAAATGATGATGCTAGTCTGGGCTGAACTGTGCAGTTTTGATGGCTTGAGTACTGTGTGTACTCAGTTGCCTTGCAGTGATTTACATGTGATCCATCAATGGTGGATTTCATGGATTTTTACAACCGCAGAATGTAGTGTAGGCACTGAATTGAAATACAGAGGGCACCAGGAGTATTGAAGCTAAGCATTCAAACAGCAAGCCGAATGTAAAGTAAAATGAAAGGCCAATCTTCTGTTGTGTAAAGTACTCTGAGAAAACTGTAAAAATGTGTGAACATGATTAAAAAAATCCCAAAATATGGATTATGAACATGTTTCCGTAATTGTTAGCTAATTAAAGACAATGTCAATGCAGACCATATTTGCTATCTCCTTTGTCACTCATCTCTTGGAATGTCGGGTTGCAGTATGCAGTTCTGTCCTCTGAAAGTGCTCTGATTTGAATGGCTTTGAAACCTTTGAGGAAGTGAAACATGACTCCATACATGCACAGTACATTTAAAGGGCACCTTTTCCTCCACTCCACTCAATAGGTCTGATTGCATGTCATCTTGATACGGAGGAGACAAACCTGGCACAAGACATTTGATTACTGTTACCTTTAACTGCTCCATTTACATAGTTGCTTGTGTCAGCAAAGCGATAAAGGGTGGAACCAGGCATGTGGTTTATATTTAACAACCAGAAAGCCCTTGGATTCACACATATTAAATTTTAATTGTTAATATTTTGACAATGCAGTATACTGGTGACTGTGCTGTCATGTTCTCTTGGTGTGGTCAGTTCTGCTGCAAATGTGACCAGAGTGTTGGCTGCCGCTGTCTCCAGTGAAACTAAGCACTTACCTTTTGCCCACTGACAGCTCTTACTTTGTCTCTAATGTCAGCCCCACTGACCAAGCTGATATATCACAGGAAATCTTCAAGTCCAAAAGTCAATATATTAACATCAGGGTAGGTGAACAGGGATAAATGGTGTGGCTTCCAGCAGAGGAATTTAAATGCAGAAGGAGATGTTTTGATCACTTTGCTCCATATTACAGCTGGGATAGAGGCACAGGTCTCCCTAGGCGACATGAGGAGCGTGGTTGTTGTAAAATTATTGCTTGTCACACATACAGCACAAGGAGGAACACTCCAGTGGCCTTCATGTTTTATTTAAGATGCTGTCTTAACTCTGAGATGCTTCTAGCTCAGTGTATGTGATCTGATTTCTCAAGCTTTATCTCCCCACAGGAAATGCTTAATCAGACTTGTAGCTCAACAGAAAAAAGTTGCTTGTGTATGGTTTTAGTACCTGGTCACTGTGAAGTCTGTTTCCAGCCACTAACAAGGTCACCAGCTAAATTTCTTATGGACTTTGTTTTGGTTTAGTCTCACAAGTGTGTGTGTTTTGTGTGTTTCTGTGTTGCAGGACTGAGTTCCTACAAAGTGGCAGTGTCACAGTCACTGGGGTAGGAAGACTCAACAGACTGTTTGAGCTCTTTGCACAGTCCTTCTTCAGTAAAGGAATTAAGAAGGTAAGGCCAATAACGGTTATAACATTGCAAAGAAATTCCATATAAACATTTAAGAAAAAGAGATACAGCAATGATGATAATATGATAATCACGATAATACAGATGGATTCACATCCGTTTTGTGCTGCCAGTCTCTCCTGTTGAAGAGGGCTCTGTTTCATGTCACATGAAAGAATAACCAAAGCTCTGGAGGAAACAAGTAGGCAAAAATTTATGCTAATGTGTCAGCTTTTAAAGTGTGTCTTGCCTCAAAATTCCTACATCCTATATGGTGCTACTTACTAGAGTAATCACCCATATTGAAAGGTTCTTAATTAGTATTAATCACTAAGAATATAAGCTAATTGAAAACATTTTTGATTGAGTGAATGTTAGTGAGTGAATAATCCATGCAGAGCCCAATTGCACAATTTAATCAGTCACACAAAATACATAAGATTTTTTTTTTTTTTTTTGGTGGTGGGATCAAAAGAACCAAAGCTACCCACTGTTGATCTCTGTAGGTAACTTACAAAATGTAAATGATCACTTTGAAGAAGTTTCACATGCACTTATGAAAGTGTCATCTGTTCTCACTAGACTCTGGTTTCTCTGGTGATGTGTTTGAATGGCATATTTTAGCAACTCAACAGTTTTTCTACTGTAAGGCTCTGGCCATCTGTAAGGAAGAACAGTACATTAGGATTTAGGATGAAGTTGCCTTTTAACTTCCTCTTTAGTCAACTTCTAAGGTGTGGGAGGCAGTCTTCAGGCTTCTGTAAGCTGATTTTTCTGTGTTACATTTGATGTACTGGTAGTTATGCAGAGGTGGA
Organism: Megalops cyprinoides; assembly: GCF_013368585.1. Classification (NCBI taxonomy): domain Eukaryota; kingdom Metazoa; phylum Chordata; class Actinopteri; order Elopiformes; family Megalopidae; genus Megalops; species Megalops cyprinoides. Next base: position 11,022,356 of record NC_050598.1, read on the forward strand.
GAATAAATTTTAACTGTGAGTACATTCAGAATAGGCATGGCTTATTCAGTGTTCATTTGGCTATGCACTCTGGCAAGCCTTCTTGTAATGATTATGCAGCACTCTTGTTTACAGGATGCATTTGTCAAAATGCATACAATGGCAACAGGAAAACCTTTTCAAGTGCAATTTGATATTGATGATAGGGCAGTGCCACTGCCTTTGTTGTAACTAAAACCATTTTGAACACAATTGGAGATTCAGTTACTGTAACATTAGAGTATACCCACAATGTCATCTGGTAATCTGTTGATAAATTTTCATTCCATGTGCGTCAGGATTTTTTCCTATATGTAATTTCATCTGAGGGAAAAAATTCTGTTCGCTTCAAACATTCCTTTACATGTTTCAGTTGAATTGCTCATTTGGATTACTCTTTGGATAAAAGCACAGACAATCGAATGAAGTTATTGATTGTGTTGCCCTGTAGAATAGTGTATCTTATTTCTGTTAAGGTAAAAACGGAAACATACATATTTTGCACACATAATCCTTCTGTGTAGTCAGCACTGAACCTGTACGGTAGTAATTACTTACATTTAACCTGTCTGTTAATGCCTTATCTCTGTAATCCTTCATTGATGGGGATTAAAAATAATATTAATATTAGTTAAATTACAAGTCAGTATATTTAAGGTCTCCTGTAGAAGGAGGCTAATTTCTTTTCCAGCATGACATCCCCTCATGAACTGTTCTGAAGCACTTAATACACAGTGTGACAAGAGGTTCTCTGTCTTAGGGATTGTTTCAATGAAGAAGATGGATTGCCCTCCTGCTACACTGTATTACACACTAACAATTTATTTCTTAGAGAAGTTACGTAAACAAGGTACTTTTCTAAAGGCTGTGACTGTCATATCGAATCAGCTTTATCATACTTTGAAATCATTGTGTCTAATTTTGAACCCAAATGTGTAGCCACACTATAGCAAGTGGTCCTCTACCAAATGCCCCTAACATCCATGTACATATCAAAAGCACCACTTAAAGTCAGTTGGGCATTGTTAACAAATCCAGATTTGTAGAACAGACAGTTTTTGCCCCTAGCGGCAAACCCACCACTGAGCAGATTGCTAACAAAATTTATTTATTTATTTATTTTCGTCTAGAAGCTGAAATTGGTTGACTTCTTTTTTTTATTGATAGATAGACATACATACAAACATAAAATACAACACAAAACATCACATCGATTTTCGTATGAGTTCAGACTACCTCAGAGCCACTGTATTGCAGTTCAGTAGTAATAATAATCCTCAATCATCAGTCATAATAATAATAATGATAATAATGATAAATGATAATAATAATAATAATAATAATAATAGTTACAATGGTAAATAGTAAATATGTGATGAGAGTAATAGTAGCATTGCTAATAACAATAATAATAACAGTAAGAGTAATAATAATTATCAATATCATCATTATCATCAATAATAGTAGTAATAATTGTGAATAATAAGTGATAACTGTAATAATACTAATAACAAATATATCAATAATAATAATAATAATAATAATAATGAGTACTGGTAATGGATAACAAAAATAAATAAATAAATAAATAGGGAAGGAAGGAAAGCTAGGAATGCCAGGGGGTCAATTTGTCTGCAAGTATTGGATATTGTTCTGAGAATTTGTGCCTGTATTTCCAGTTAAGGAGTATTGCTTTTTCTCTATGGTCAAGGTGATAAGTATGGTTTTGTGATAGTTGTGAAGATGACTGATGGGTGTGAGATCTCCTAGAAGGCAAAGAGGTGGGGACAGTGGAATGCTGTGACCCAGAAATTTGGAGAGTTCAACTGTTACAGTTTGCCAGAAATTTTGGCTTGGTGTGCCTTGCAAAAAGAATGATAATAACAATCTATTGTGTTGTCGACAGACGGTATCTGTATCGGTGAAGCCCATGAGGTGCATTCTGCGATTGGTGATGTGGGTTCTGTGCATAATCTTATACTGGATCTGGATTAGCTATATTCGTGAGTTGTTCATCATGGAGTAGATGCTGCTACATATTTGTTTCCAGAAATTGAGATCAGTCCTGATTGTTAAATCTTTTTTCCAGTCTGTAATTGGGATGGATAGTGTTTTTTCTTTTGGTGATGATATGAGTTTATATAGTTTAGATAAAGGTTTCTTAGATGTTGAAATGGATGCTATGTTTTCTATTAATGGCGTTGATTGCAAATTATTGTTGGAAAGTTGTATTTTATTTTTAAGTGCGTTCTTAAGTGGGGGATATTGTAAAAAGTCTTCTTGGGTGATGTCATATTTCTGTGTTAGTTAATGAATGGTTAAGAATTTATCATTTTCAAATAGGTGGTATATGTGGGTGATTCCTTTACTTTTCCATGAGTTAAATATGAAGGTAGTCTTATTGATTAAGAAATCTGGGTTGTTCCAAATTGGTGTGAGATTACAGAGATTAAGTGGGTGGTTGGTGATCTTATTGATTTTCCAACAAGCTTCCAGAGTTGTTGAAATGGTGTTGGTCTTATAGCAATTATGTTTTTTTATTGATTTGGACAAGAATGGTATGTCTTTGTGAAGAACTCTCCTACTGATCGTTCAATTTCAAGCCAAGGATCCTGTTGCATGTCTGAATATATCCATTTCATTATGTACTGTAACTGATGAGCTAAGAAGTAATAAAAAAAAAAGTTTGGGGCATTTAAGCCACCAAGCAGCTTGCTTTCCTGAAGTATTGAAAGTTTCATTCTCGGTTGTTTATTTTTCCATTAAAATTTTGTAATTATTGAGTTTAGAGTAGAAAACCAATTGGATGTTGGAAAGACGGGAGTCATTGAAAAAAACAGTTGATTCTTGGATTGACATTTTCACTGCGGCTATGCGGCCCGCAAGTGAAAGAGTGGCAAGTTATTCCAATGGTTTAAATGATTTCCAGTGGTTTTAAGAATTGGTATGAAGTTCAGTTCAAACAACTTTGAAAGGTTGGAGGAAATATCAATGCCGAGACATCGAATATTACCTGTAGGGATGTTAAGTGAGAGATTGGGGATCACAGCATTCCACTGGTCCTGGTTAACTGGGAGGATAATGGATTCTGACCAGTTGTTTGAATATTCTGAGATGGTGGAAAATGTCCCAATCAGATTGAAAATAGCTTGAAGTGATGTTAGAGGATTTTGTGTATATAGTAATAGGTCATCTGTATATAGACTAACCTTATGGGTTGTGTTCAGGGTGGTGATACCAGTGATTTTGGTGTCTTGGCAGCTGCTAGGGGTTCAAGAAAAAGGGCAAATAGTAGGGGTGAGAGTGGACATCCTTGTCTTGCACCCCTGTGAAGTGTAAAACATTGTCAAATTATACCATTTGTGATTACTGATGCTCACAAAATTTAAATTGAATTTGGACTTGTCTGTTGCTGTCTTCTGAGGCAAGGGAAACTTTCTTTTAAACTGGAAATTACAAGTACTGACAGCTTGGTACCCATGAAAAATAGGCTAATATCCTGTCATTTATATTCAAAATGAAGAAAGAAGTGTCCAGACTGAAAAGAGAATGCCGTGCATGAACTATACAGACAAACAGACAAAATCAGACAAAAAATCAGAAGGGAATTCCACAAATGAAGGTAGCTACACAGGTAACTAGCTAAGATAACTGTGCATAAATGCATGATTCTCATGTACTGTACAGTATTTGTGGTTAGCTACCCAGCCACCAAGTTACCTGTATTGCTCTTAAAAGATCCATGTCATATTGTCCCATCTGTTCATATTGTGACTTTCTCTGAATCATTCAGTATTTAATTGTGTCAACACATAACTTACACAATACAAACCCCTATGTTCTGACAGAAAGTTATACATTTGAAAGCATCTTTAAGATATTTTCTCTATAGTGTATCTCTTGTCAGCAGTTCACTGTTGTAGAGGTGAAAATGTATACTGTAAAAACATGGAAATCATATTCTTCATTTTGGCAACCAAAAACCAATGACCCCATGTTTGCCCAGTGGGGTGAACATAATAAGCATCAAGGCCCTGCTGTCTGTTTAAGTTTATGTGGAAGGATAACAGGGGAGGATGATGCTGGTGAGTAATGGTGGCAGGCAAAGCGCTGAAACCCCTGATTTAAAGCTCACATGGAAATGCATCACTTACCTCATGACATATTGATGGTTGTCTCTAATGTGTCAATGTTTATGTAGTATCATTGCTCTGAGGGCAGCCTGGTCCCACTCTCATCACTCATGCTTTAATTGTTGAAGGGACTTATAATAGCCTCTTCCAGTGGACCTGCATGGGGTGTAATTGCATACAGCTTTTAAAGACCTTCTTTAAAACTAATCGGCTGTTTAGGCAATCTCTAAAATGTTTGCAAAGTGAATAAATTTGAAGGCGTCTAGTTCAGCAGAGGCGGCGGGAGTGGGGGTGGGTGTGGGCCGGTGTTTGTTTAGCATTTTAAGAGCTTCTCTGCTTCACATAAGGAGGGTAAATGAAGCTGCTTTTTATCTGTGCTCCATTGGGACTGCAAGAGTTTGAACAGTTTGAGAGAATGCATATTGATTTTTACCTATTGATTTAGTTATTCTGTTCTGTGATGATATCCGGTGGTGACTTAGCTCTTGTTTTTTAATAACCCTTAATCCCATCAAATCCTTAAATACCTTTTTTCTGTTTGCCTATAACACAGCTGAAACAAAAGTTTTGTAATCATCTGGGACTGATCAATTATGCATCCAAAAAAGCGAAGAAAATAATATTTTTAGATTAAAAACGTGAAGTAAATTCCCATTTTATAAAGGCACATGTTATGGTCAAGGAATTAGTAGGCCTTTCTGAAGGCCTCCCTTTCAACTTGAGATCGAGCTAACAGACTCAGCATCTGACAGCAAGATACGCATTGTGCTTTAAAAAGCATGCCAACTTCTGAGTCTGTGTGACAGTATTAGGAAGGGTTAATGCCTTTCCTTGGGTATAGTGTTCAAAGGGGTATCATTGCAACAGCTGCACTGATTTAAATGAAAACATTTTTTTCATATTCTTTCAGTGCTTATGATGAAATACATTAGTGGGCCTCTCTGCAGTAAATAACATGAAAGGATTTACGGAAGGATTGGGTTGTGTTCTTTTGGAATAGTTTTTTTTTTTTTTGAGTAAGTGGTGCACAAATAGGTTGTTTTATGGTGGTTGTGTGTTGTGTGGCCACGTTTTGATATTAATACCTTCAATAGCAGATACATATTTTGTACATATGAGTAAATATTTTTTGGGTGGTTGGACTTCAGACATCATACATTTACCGCTCTGTTAGTTATGACACATAAAATTCCAACCACATTGTTCCAGTTAATCAAATATAATAGTTTACTCTGAGCGACCCATTTAGCTAACCTACTTGTCAATTCACCTGGGGTGTATTTTTGATGAGGACTATCTTATCACACATTAACCAAAGTGCAGGTTGTAAAGAAGGTGGTGCCAGCAACAGTATCATATTGCAAAAACTTTCCTTCAAAATCAGCCAGGCTTTTTTATCTGCCGAACCAAAGTGCAGATTGTAAAGAAGGGTAACTGGTGCAAACGAAGGTGGTGCCAGCAACAGTATCATATTGCAAAAAACTTTCATTCAAAATCAGCCAGGCTTTTTTATCTGCCGAACGCACACTTCTTTATCTGTCAAACTGTCAAATTTGTTGTGTAACCATATTCTTATAAGTTCATTTCATGCTTTCTGTGAACTGGAAAAACATGAATATGCCCCAAAAATACTGTATGTCAATGTGGCCTATTATCCCACAGCTCTCAGCTATAATTGCTCTATGAAGCTCATTGAAAGGTTTAATAAGCTTCATATAATTTTCTGCTGCCTCATTTGTCAAGTGTCTGATATACATTGCATACATACATATGCAATATTAAAAAGGTAACTTCACTGAAAATGTACATTTTCATATGTTGTTGCTTACCTTCCTCTTTAGTAGGTACAGCATGTAGATTGAAAATCAAGAAACTCATTGTATGATGTAGAAGTTCCTACTTCCTTCCACAGTTTCTGGTTTCTGGTTGGTTTAATGTTAGCGGGTTAGAATCCTCACATCTAATAGGATGAATGGACAGAGGATTTTTATGTGCTACAGATACTTCTTTCTGTTGTGCATGGGAGCCTTGAGAGAATGAATAAGCCAGGACAGCCAGAGTGGAAGCCATTTATTATTTTTTTGAAACGTTTATATTCCTTAAGACATTAGTTGAAACCCAGCTCACTCCATTCCATCTCATTTTGTGCCTGAGTGCACTCGCAAGTTTGTGGTGCCCAATCTCCCTGTTAGCAAAAGGCTAACATACTGCTAAAATGTATGTAAGGATGTATATGAAGGTTAAAACTGAAACTAGGGCAAAGGGCCATAATGCGGCTTTGGGATTAGTACACTTAAATCCTAATTATCCCCTAAATAACCAAACCAATCCTCAACCATAAAACTAACCTGTAATAAATCCCAGCATATACCTTCTGAATTGACTTAACTAATGTTAAACCACTATATAAAAGGATTATTATTTCTCTGAGTCTTTCTGTAGCTATGTTTGTTGAAAATGGCACATGGGATGTAATAATGTTGTATATGCCTGATGGATGGCAGTATCTTATTTTGGGGTCTGAGTAGACTGCATAGTCTACATAGTCTACATAGCCATCAAGAGAAGAAAATGGACCCCCGCTGACATTGTTAGTTAAATTATACTGTTAAATTATACAGAAAACACAGGGGGCAGGTAGGAAGGAATTTAGGAATGCAGGAGTATCCCTCCAGCTTGGGGCATGGAAGTACCTTCAGTATGACAAGGTAGCAGCTGAGGACTGCTTGGACAGCTTGGGGTCCATTTGCACATAGGTTTTTAAAGTTTCTCTGTTCTCGCTCTTTCTTGAATAACTATGTTTACTTTCCTCATGTTACAGAGCGTGACAATAATGGAAAAAATCTTGGAGCAGCGATATGGATGTCCTTGTTCCTAAAGCATAAGTATCATGCAGAGGGATAAAGCCGACTTCCTGGAGATGATGGATTTTGAGCTTCAACAACTGGGGGAAAAATGACAACACTGATTCCCATACAAGTTGGACACATTTTGTGACGCTAAGAGAACATGCCAAAGACTGCTTTAAAGTTTTCAAAGTTTAAAATGATTATTTTTCTGACACTGAAGATTTTGCAAATGCGATATTATACAATGGTGCTATGCCTTTTATGAACATTACCGCGCTGCTGTGGTCTTCTTCAGATTTATTACAATCATGACTGAATCTCATGCGGTCTGCTGTTGAGTTTTGATTCGGTCGAATATAAACAATTATGCATTTTTTAAACAAATCTCAGCTTGACATTAGATAATTATATTTTAGTGAGTGCACCATTCCCTGCTCATCAGTGCACATAATGAAAGGATTAATTATCTTATTTTACAATAAAAAGATCACCATAAAGAAGAATAAGAAGAAGATTGCAATGAAGATGATCACTAGATAACTGACAAGCCATAGGAAATCCTTATGATTCATATTACAGTGCAGCAAATATTAAATTGTGCAGTACATAAGTTTGTCAATGAGTGTCTGCTAAAGCAGGCATTATACAAAAAAATCTTTTTCATAATCCTACTATGGCAAATAAGAACCTATAGCTTCAGGATTAACATTTTTGGAAACAGATTCTAAATAGACTGTACTGAGCTCCATTTTCCCTCCGCATAAATATGTCACAGCTGATGATTTTTCCATATCTGTGTAATAGTTTTCTAAATTAACTGATCACAATTTCATGTGAATGAACCTTCTTATCTAGGTACATTGGAACATGTGGAAAATAGAAACGTCATTATAGTGGTAAGAATGCCACTTCAACATTTTAGCAAATCCTGTGAGATTACAGAAATGTTTATTGTCCACTCGGGAACAGAGGTCTCCTCATCCACGCCAGGGTACATATGGCTACATGGACAGTGCAATTTATCACTCATTTCAGGTCATGAATTGGCTTTTTGGAGTTTTTATATAATTTAATTGAATCCTTGTTCCGTTTTTACACACTAGCAGTGTTGAATGTCAGTCAAAGAATAGCCTAGCGGTGGCATCAGTACCTCAGCCACTGAAGCAGTATTCTGCTATCTGAGCCAATCTTGAATTGCCTTTGATGGACTCTTAGAGCGACCCAATGTCTTTGCAAAATGTTTCTTTTACTTCAATTAAACCTGCATTGTAGCTTGACTGTGGTTCAATGAAATCTTTGAAGTACCAGCTAACTGTAATGTGGGAAGTGATAGGGCTTTTGTTTACTTTCACAAAGGGGCTTGGTTACTACTCCACCAGCAGTGCCTTTCCTGTGAATTGTGATTTATTTTTGGGACTATATCCTCTGGGGCTAAAATGAGTCTCTAGGCTACCATATTCTGATGTTACTGTTTGTTTACGATTGTTAGTGAAAGCTTTGCTGTGTACAGTATATGTACATTAAAAATCAATAATTTCAAAACTTGTGTATTTACATTCAGGTTGTATAAAGGTTCATTCATGCATAAATATTTGTATTAAATGCCAATTGGTGGTTCAATTAACAATTTTATAAAAAGCCAAGGGAATAACCAGTCTCCCAAGTTATAGCTCAGAGGATTTAGAGGATAGGAGTTGAAAAATTATATTTACCATATGTAAATGTGAAGTTATCTCTGACCTCAAGTAAATTCATGTGAAACCTTCATGTTTCATACATCAGAAGCACAAAATGTTTTGGTAAACCTGATTTGTACCTCCCCAATCAATTTTTTTTTAATCCACTTTACATTGCATGTAATTGAGAGTACCTGTTTTGTAGTCTCATGTAAATATTGTTAATAGCACAATAACCATGTTTACTCAGCCATGTCCCTCGGGACAAAGTAGATCTTTTTATTTTTTATAATGTCAGGGACTATAAAATATATAATAAGGCATAAACATCATACTAGAATAGTCCATAATTTTGGACAACATGTGCAGTGATTGTTCAAACAATTCAAACAAATTCTGGAAAAATGATTACTTATAATTACATACTAATTATGTATAATTAATATATAGCATATTAATTATTTTCTTCATACTGCCAACAGAGATTCAGAACGGCAGCTGGTGAATGATTAGAAACTTTGTCCAATTAAACTGTCATGGCCATTGATTTTAAAGAGGGGCTCTGAGTGGTCCTGCTTAGAGAATTATATAGTTGGTCAACACTGTCCTGGGGTTAAAAAAGTCACGTTACAGCAGTTGCTACCCCACTGTGTTAATTACTGACAACCCAATACCTGAAATACACATGTATTAGCATACATCACTGTATCACTTTGCCTAATGTTACCTTGAAGTATTCTCAAGAGGTATAGCTATAATTATTTTTTCATCAGTGAGTTAGCTAATAGCCAGGTCATATGACTTGTTCAGCCACATTGTGTGTGGTTAGTGCAAGTAATTGTGCTTCAAAGCTACACATACAGGACAATCAAAGGAACTGCACCCTCTTACCTCCAGTCTATTATCAAACCTTACACTCCTGTCAGAGCACTCCGCTTTGCACCCCCTTCTCATACACATTACTTTTCTATTCTCTGTATTGCCATGTTATTTCTCCATAATGCGACAAAATCTCCCTACTCGAATAATTAAGACTAATTAAAATAAAAATAATAATTTAAAGGTGGAGACGTAGAAACGGAAAATGCTTTGTTGTGATGCTCATTGGTAGAACCTGTCTCTGTCTGGAATTGAAAGCTGACAAAACAGTTAAAATACTGACAATGGCATTTTTCTCTCGCAGCAAGAATTCACTGTGGAGCATTTGCCTGTTCCGAGCCTCATCTATAATTAAGTGACATCAAACAGAGCTACATCTTACAGTCTGTCTCTTTGCTTTGCTTTTAAATGCAATTTAAAAGGTATCCCTTTAAGCATATCTTTCCTTCAGATTTCTTTGAGCTGGGGTACAGCAGTGGAAGATGTACAGTATCCTGCAGCCTCACATACTGCTCCATTTTGAATTGGATGTGTCTGAAAAGTTATTCAAATAAACTGGATGACACAGTGGGAATGTGCAACTGGAAGAGGGAAGGGGGGAAAGGAAGATGTCCAACAGCTGTTTTACTGGGAGACAGGCACACAGTAGCCTAAAAATAGGCCACACACCCACAGCCAGCTGCTTCTCTATCCCTGCAGCTTGTTCCGGCATCTCTGTTTTTGTTTTCCCTCTCGTAGAGAATAACGAGAGGCTTGACCTGCCGGCGGGGCGTGGGGAGGTGGGCTAAAGCACTGGCCCCCACCCCTAACCCCCCTTCCCCTTCATCTCAGGCTTATTAGCAGGTGAAATTGGATAAGGTCCAGAAGTGACCCTCTTTCCCAACTGCTGCCAAGAATGATTAAGCTTCTCAAGGGCTCTCAGCTTATTTGCATTGATTTCCAATGGGGCGTTTCCCCTAAGCAAAGAGTTCGAACAGTGCTGGGTGAAACGGGAGAGAAGGGATTAAAGTATCAGTTAATCCTACAGTTTGTTCCATTTATGTGAAGATTTAAGGTTTTTGTTTTTAACCAGATTATGGGTAAGCGCTTGAATCAGTCTGTGATTGTTACATAAAAGGTAATATATAATATTGCATATATAAACACATACACTATACTTTCCTCATAGTGTTTATACATGCGCAGAATAGTGTTATTATCATGACCTTATTGACCTGAATATAAGTTTAATATTTTCCCCATAATGTAGTTTCAAAAGTGCAACTTACCCAATATTTGCAGATAAGTCAAAATTGCAAAGACTCATGGTAAATGGGGGACTTCACTGGCCAAAGCAATGGCAATAGAAAGATTGTGTTGTCATAGTAGTGGTAGGAGAATACCTCACAAACTTAAAGATTGTGTGATCAATCCAAATTCATTTTGGTAATTGGCAGTTTACTCCCAGCAGAAGCTGTATTTTCTGTTAAAATATTTTAGAGATTAATTAGAGTAGGTTTCTTTAAAAAGAGGCTCACAGCTCCTTGCTACCGTAGCTGTTAGGGGTGAGATTCTGCCATTTATATATCTGTTCAGATCAAGTAAAAGCCCTCATTCCCCTACACACAAAGAGATAGAGAACGGTATCATGTGTTTGATTCACCAGGACCATTTCAATGAATATGAAAATGAAAAAAGCGTTTTTTCAAGGTATGAAGTAGTGGTGATGGTGGGGGTGCTGGCTTACTTCGGTTTTACATGTAAAATGCCTCTGACACATAACAGGCAGCTGGAATGAGATTATAATTTTATGAATTGCTGAGGCAAATGTGCCAATTACCAAAGTTCAGCCTCCCTCTTATTTGTCCTGGTGAGAATAAATTATAGCCAGGAGTCAAATCAAAGCTGTCTAATTTCATTCAGTTTTAATGAGGGCTACTCTGGGCTGTTTGGAGTTTCAATTTTTAGATTTTTTCATTCCAAAAAGTTACATTTTGAAGTGAGAGTGAACAGTTTTTCCCATTTTTAGTATGACCATGGTTTCACTGGCTTACAGCAGCTCACTTACAGGGAAATTTATTCATGCTAATTAGCAATCTTATATGTCTGTAGAGCTGTAGAGCTGAGGGTCTCTATAAGATACACTTAAGCAACTTTTAATTTATACATGAATCAACACAGAAACATTCTTTTCAGCATACTACTTTAAGTAAATTCTTATTTAACTCATGTTAAATAAGAATTCTAAAATATAAAATAATATGAAAACTTCACTCACTTAAAATTTGATAAATAGCAGCATCGATTTGTAATGCCTTTTTCCTTCTTATGCAACACATTTTGTAATCACCAAGTGGAAATTCCATTCATCTCCCAGCAACAACCTCTGCTGTTGTGCAAGACGTGCAAGATGAATGCATCACCCTGACACATTCACATGAAACTAACAGCTATTTTTCACACTACAAGTCCCACAATGCACCTGAGTAAAGCAGTGCCGATTGGAGGATAGATGCATCTCCACTGACATCATCCAATCAGCTACCAGGTGCTTGCAGGAACCCTGAGAGAGGTGAGGCATGCAGCCCTGTTTCAACATTATAAATTGCACATTAAGCTCATGTCAACAACCTCCACATTTGTGCAGGAGCACTGAAGCAAGACAAATGCAATCCACCAACAAACTTGCATGCAACGAATGGCCATTCTTTCCACTATGAGTTACAGAATGGACGGTATTGAAGTGACTGTTCATTGGAGGATAGGTTCTACTTGCCCAGTGTCATCCCAGCAACTCATAGACGCCTGACGAATTGCAGGGTGTCTGGGAGCAGTGGGACAAGGAAACCCTGATCAACTTACCCACCTACCCCTATCCCCAATGGAACAAAGCCAATTTTCTTGGCTGCTGTGGGCTCCCACTCATTCTTGACAAATGACAGGTCTTGAACTCAGGCTGTAGGGTTTAGCCAGCATGGAGCCCCTTTCTCCTAAGTGTTCTTAATCACAATATGCAGCTGATTCTTATATCAGTAATTCTTAGAAATTATTGAGTATTGAGTGTGCTGTAATGGATCAAAAACCTCTCTCATTCTTTTTCTCGCTTTCTTTCTCTCTCTCTCTCTCTCTCTCTCTCTCTCTCTCTCTCTGTCGCTCTCTCTCTCTCTTTCTCTCTTTTAATATGAGGTGTTTAGAAGAAAGAAAAGATAGGATTTAAAATTTGATACGCAATACTGGCAAGTGATGTTTGCACTTGCATTCATACTGCATCGTACATTTACACTGCAGTTTATCTTTTAATACTTTGAACTCCAGTAAGGTCTTCCTTAGTTGCTGTATACAGTGATAATCCTGAACTATACAAAAGATGAAGTAATGAGATTTGCACTAGAAGGTCTTGTCACTCCCAGAAGGCCCGAAACTGCTGACTGTACTTTCGAAAATTTTCAGCCTTGCCTTGAGCCATTATTGAGGAACAGAAGACAGCAGGATAGTTAATAATTGCTGTTGATATCATCCAACTTTTCTGTGAACTTGAGAAAATTGAGAACAATGCTACTGATTACAGATTAGGTTTGTGGGCCACCATGTTGGATCACTTTGCTTGTGGTGCAGTGACAGTCATGACTCTGAGGTAGTGATCAGAACAGAAATGTAATTCTCTTCTATTACAACACTGAAATCAGGCTCGTCCCTTTTGATGAGACAAAGGGCTCCCTAGCCACCTGAAAACACTCCACCGGCCAGCACAAGGTGCCTTTCAGTATTCGGATTACAGCTGTAATTTTTCCAGGTGTGTGGTAATTTATGAGTTCACCCATGCACTGGAGTGGTTTGTTTACAGATATCCATGGGGAGTGATATGCAGCTTCACTTGCTCTAGTGTAGCAGAGAATATTTCATGGTTATCATTAAGGGCAGTGGTCAAAAACTACAGTGATATTTGCTCCAGTGTACAAAAAATGTTTTGTGGATGCAGATGTGTATTTACTTTTTGGCTCTGGTAGTCTCAAAAGGCATGGACAGCATTGTTCAAACGTGAAGAAAAACAATTATTTTCTCCTGACAATGGTGGAAAGACCACCCAGGCTGTTAATTTAAATCAATCAATCTCTCTCTCTCTCTCTCTCTCTCTCTCTCACTCTCCCTTTCCCTCATCCCCCATGTCTGTGCTGTATTTGAGAATAAAATCAAGTCAGGTGTCTGAAAAAAAATGTAACAAAGTGAGAATAATCAACACCTGGGGATCACATAACATCAGCCTCCTCTTTATTCAAGGCAGTGGCACTCTTCCCAAATGATAAACAAATAAATGGTTCAATATGGTCTTTGCATTACTGCAAAGAAATGGGGGTGAAAAGCAATCATATTCCTTGCCTGCTATCATATATCCAAAACAGATGTTGTAAACAGCGTGTTTGATGCATACATGAGTGACGCTGTTACTTTGGCCATTAGCAAGAAATTTGTGGAGCCCAAGAACTCGAGCATGAGGCTCAGTGCTGCTTTTGCAGTGAGGATGATGGTTCATTTTGCTCTTTCATCTTTAAAAATATCCAGAGCAAATGAGGTGAAGGAATGCAGCCACACCACCACATCATGTCCTGGTTTAGATGTCAGTGACCCTCAGGCTTCTGTATTATGTCAATATGTCTGGGAAAACCATAGACATTAAAATACTGGCGTTCTGAAAATGCATGAAATTCTGTCAATCATGTCGAATGCTGGTGGCATTTCAAGGGAGTATGAAAAAAAAACATGTAATACCATGGATAAAGCCATTCTCCGCTTGTTTCCTAATCTGTTGTTTTCAATATCCTTTAAATGCAGGAAGCATTTCCCCCCAAAAAATATATTGAATGAAAAGAAATATTTTGTCTGTATTCTGAGAGGGGGGGTAAGCTGAAATAAACACCTGCAGTTGACCACATTTAATATTCAGGCAGAGATGGCCTTTGAAAATACTGTAAGCGGAATCCAGCACCACAGCCAATAATTCCCTCCCAGGCAGTCCTTTGAAATAGAAAATGTGTGTCATTCTATTGAGCCCAGAAAGGAAGATAAGAGCTGCTTAGTCTGGCTGCGGTGGCAGTGAGGCAGGGATAGCTGGTTGATATGGCATACACAGCTTTGCTTCTGTCGGTCTGCCCATAATGTCACCTCTTTTTGCTTCACCCAGCACCCAGTCATTTGCCCGGCTCCTGGTCACAGGAGGCACTAACGCATTGATCAGAAGAGCCAGAGCTTGCTGGTGTTCAGTGGCCCAGCTAATGCTGCAATCAGTCCCACATTTTAACAGAAACAGCAATAAATCTATTGACATAGCTGAGGCCTGACTACTAATCAACATGTAAATTTAGCATGTCTGAATGACGTACTTGTCAATGACATAGAACTAATTTACAGAGGTACACAAACAGGTATTGCATTGTTTATCTCAGGTATTGGGCAAGTCTGCCGTAGACTTTCCCTGTGTGTGGCTATATGAAAGGCAGTGTCAGTTATTATTCATGGCAATGCGTCTCCTTTTTGGTGAACTGAGGGGTAGAAAATGTAAGTGCTGATTGTCCTTTAACTACAAAACCTTGTAGCATTGATATGCATACCATAGTAATGACCATTAATGTCCTAAAAACACAGAGATGTACCAATTGAATTTGTACACTTTGTAGAGGTAGTGCTGCAGGTGCATCAGATGTCAGCAGCTGCCATTTTTTTTCTCCAAACACTCACCTGTCCTGTCCCATGTTTACCACTAGGGGGCAGCTGATCAAAGTTTGTTCGCCAATATTGCTGTCAGATTTAAGGAGAGCCCTGTCGTGTTTGAGTTAAACTGTAACAAGAAGCATCACCTTTAAAATTAAAATTCATATGCAGTACATGCAACTGTGTTCACAATTTTGATTATTCAATTTTGGGGTTTGAATGCCAGTGAAAATAAACTGTGTTACTGCCCATTTGCTGTAGCTATTATGGGCTTCTGTAAAAAGTACTGTGTAAAAGAAACTACAGGTATAATATGAACCATCAGTCAAACCAGGTGAGAGGAGGCTGCTGCCAATGGGGAAATTTCATCCTAACTTGCAACATTGCAATTACTGCAGCTTTCTCATGTAAGCAATGAACAGGCAGCTATCCCTATGAGAGACTATCCAACTGGATTAGAAATAAAGAATGATGAAATAATGAATAATGAAACCTATGTTAAAAAATGAAATTGGTGCCTGTTTTGCTTATATTTTCACCCTAATATAATGTTATAATATGCACCGCATAATCAGTTGTTTCTGTTCTCCTTCTGCATAATATCCAACATTACTAAACACACCATGACAAAACAACAGATTGAAAAATTGTTTGAAAATGTATACAGAAGTGCTGTTCAAAGATGGCCTTATTGAACATAGAGTATAATGAGCAAGTAAAAACTGGCTGTCTTGTATAAAGGTGGCAATAGGGACAACACAAAGATGTGGGCCAGTTTCCGATTGATAATAAGTGTAAAATAATCAGTTCTGACCATACCAAACTGCAAGAAATTACCTTTCCTTCATTGGTTGGAAAGTATTAAAGGGTAACTTTGTTAGGAGAGTGTTTTATGGATTTATGAAAGGCCTTTGACACAGTTTGTCATTTTGTCTTTACTGGCATGTTTTCCCAATAAGGGGTTGATGAGCAATCATTAGCCTGGTTAAAATCTTATTTGTCAGACACAGCCCTGAGAGTAGTGATGAATAGTATCCAATCAGGTTCCCTGATATAAAAAAATCAATATCCCACCAGAGGACTCTTATGGGGGCTGTTCCTGATTTATATAAATGGCCTGTCCCAAACTATACCTCTGTGAAAATATCAGAATTACACTGATCTACACAGTTGGTATATATGTCAGATCATGGCGGTGCTTCAGTATGCGCTAGAAATGAATAATATCTGTCTGAAAACATTGTCTTAATATCTCCAAGACTAAGTCTGTGAAGAGGGTTACTAGATATCAATCATCCTTTGGAGGTCAAATTGAATAACACATACCTATGTGTTAATGGTGAATCAAATCTTTGCTGAAGAAACTACACACAGAAGAATAACATAGAGTCTGTGTTCTATGTACACGTATCACAAAAATCAAATTTACTGTACAGGAAATCACTTGTTGTTGCCAAGTATGATAGCACTATGTGGAGCTATGCCTCTGGATTACTATCTCAAAGACATAAAGGTGTTAAAATATGCCTGAAAAGTGATACTAAGATTGTTTTTTAATCGAAGATACCAAAGTACAGCCTTTGCCTTCTTCCCTATTGTTTTTTTGTGAACAATGAGAAACACAGGTGTGTTTTGGCTGCATTGCCTTCATTAGTGCATCAGGTCATCAGGTGCAAGTGATGTAACAACTCAATCAGCCAATTGCAGAGATAGACTTGTAACGCCATCTCTCAAGTGTGTGAATTATTATTTACTTTCACATGTACATAATATCTATTAGAAACATGCACAGGATACACAAGTTCAATAGATATATACATGCATTTGGTATGAAGGCAGATATTTATCTTTAATATTCAGTCAAAGACTAAATATTGACATATTCTAATTATTTCATCATCCCTCACCGGGAAAAACCGGGTGCATTACAGTTCTATTATGTTTTAAACTGAGCAATGAAGGAACTTCTTTAATTTACTGACAACTTTTAAATTCCAAGGACAATAACATCAACCAAATCAATTTATTAATCTGTTCTAATTTTTCAAATTAGATTTAGACACATTGCATGCTATTATTATTACACTACATAACTGTTCATATGTCTCAAAATATGCTGTTTCAAACAGTACATATTTTCTTTTAGAAATTAATTTATAAAGACAGCTTATGATGGAAAACATGTTTGGCTAAACTTAAAGTAAGCAGCATGTGGCTGCAGTCCATCAAGCCTTGAGGCACTTCTTGTACTACATTGCAAGGACTCAGAGTCTACTCACATACCATATCTAAAAAGAAAAAGCCCTGAAAGTACCATTTGCTCTGAGGATTTAGTTCATGATGGCAGTCATATCAGTCATGCTTACCCCTTTTCTATTTTTAAATAATATGAGGCTCTCATTGTGTCATCTAAATCACATTCCCTGGCAAAAGCTGAAAATCTATTAAAATGTTCTAATGGGTTTTCTATTTGACAACGTTAATAATATATTACATTAATGAAAGGAAAGGCCTCGAGTAATGTGGTGTGTGTGTGTGCAGTCCACATGCATGGCTGACTCATTTCCAAAAAGAATTGTGGCTTGTCAAAATATGCCACAAGGCTTTCCCAGTTTGGATGTAATGATCATTTAGTGCTGAGAGTAGACAGGTCTACAAAGTTGACAATGCTATGCGAGCAAAACTGACCACTCAGAATCTGTCTCCTCTGCACATCTAAAGAAATTTGCAAGTAAAAAGATTTTTGGGGTCAGGTTTCTTTATGTCTAAAGAGGATGTATGCAGATAACAGGCATATTCTGTATAAATGCCTGCCTGATTTAACTGTATTTTTCATGTGATGGTAAATAGAGAGATTTGTTCAATTCAACATTGTTTGCCGCTTAGCTTGCCGTACAAAGAGTTAAACAGTAACCTGAAACCTCTCTAGTGAACCTGTTTGAATCGCATACATGAATGTAGGTGCTTCAAATCACATCTCCTTATGAAGTTATAAAATTGACATTTTTTGAGCTCCTGGTTAAAATATTCACAGCAGTAATCCTACTTACAAATATCCATAAACCATTTCATTTATTCTGTTAGCAAAATAATGATGACAGTAATTTGCTAATAGTCAAACCGGTCAGGGCGTCAGTAGTCCTTTGCAGCTGCGCTGTGTTCAGATAAGACTGGTCTAAGACCAGTGTTATAAAATATGTGGAATTACCTTCATCCATCCATATTCCCCCCATCAGCATCAAACCCAGGATGAATTCTCAGGCCACTCTTTTATGGATCCTACAGGTGGAAATAGCTCTAAAGCAGTAACTGGCTTGCAAAACAATTTCAGCTTCAGCACTGTTTCAGAATTAAGAACAATATGTAAAACAAAAGAGTAAAAATAAAAGTAGTAATGTTTTTTTCACACAGGTGTACAGTAAATAAGATGCCACAGCCCTCTGTTTTTATGTCAAGTCTCTCTCTCTCCTCTGCCTGCGCTTTGTGGCATCCAGCTATTTCTAATAAAAGAGCACAGTAATGGATATGTTTTAATGGAGGTCAGAGCTCCCAGCACTCTCCATGCAAAGAGTGCAAAGCCCACTGAAGAAGTGGCTCTTCATTGCTGATCTCAGCACAGCTGTGTACAGTTAAATCAGAAAACATGAGCTATAAACAAGCAAGGCCAATAGCCTGTGTATGTAAGGCTAGAGCCTGGTTATGACCAAGCATAGAAATTGTGAGAGTAAACAAATGCAGATGAGGTGAAGTGATTGGATTAGGTCATCTGGGCAAATATGCACACATGCACTCATGGACACAGGCACATGCTCACTTTCATTAGTTCTCTTTCATATTAGAAATTCTGGTGGGATGCAAAATCAATTATAACAGCGGGAGAATCCCAGGCAGCCTGTGAAGGTGGTCAGCTCAGTGTCTTTTGTGAGGTTCAGTAAGTGTTTTTTCCTGCTCCATAGGATCATTGTACATTAAGTCCACCTACATACACCATGCATAAGTATGACATAACGGCAGCATTAAGCATTCATAATCATGATCATGTATATTATATATTACAGAGTTTACCACATCATATTTTATTTAGAAATGAATGTCACATCCATCCCTACCAAATATGTGACATTTGGACACCTCTTACCGTATCGTGCCATATGTGACTTGACTGCTTATGTCCCATGACAACACCATATGGGATGACTGTATTCCATACAATGTCTAGAATATGTTCTATATATGATAACAGATTGACTGTCATTATCTTTTTATGTCAAAACTTATGGAATTAGGCACTTAAAAAACACAAAAAAATATATCATCGCACGAGTGATGGCAATTTACAAGAGTTGGAAACATAAAGCCACCTAAAGGCTGCACTGTATTCAAAGATGATGTAGATGAATAAAACAATATAAGATTTCAAGGAAAAGATATGGTTTTCGTATTGTAAACCCTTGGAAAATGGTATAGATTCTGTAACAAAGCTTTAGACCTCAGTTAGAATGGGGTATAGCGTAGGCGGCTAGGAAGTGGATAATTAAAATTCAGAAATGTTTCAGGTCTACAGAGGTGGAATAGCAAAGCAAATTTGTTATACACAAAATTTAACTACTTACCTAGGGCCAGGGCCCCTCTAATAATAGAACTATCTGGGGACAAGGATATTTTCATATTGCCATTCCTCACAGCTGAGTGGACATTCACTACACATTGGACATTCACTGATTGTTTTTCACTACAGAAGATTAACGGTGAAATAAAATACCTATATCGATATGTGGAATTCAACTTCATGCACATCACATGACATTCCTTACACCAACATTAGGCACACATTTGTTTGACTCAAATACTCACTGTAAGCTATCCACAGTACCTTTAGAGAGTATGCTGACAGGACTTTGTTTGTTATATGAGAACGCATTTAAAATCAAATAAAAAATTCAATAGAAAATGCCGCTCAGTATTTAAATGGGTATTTTGCACTTGGATGTGCATAAATTGACAGGGAGACTTGACAGAGACTTTTATGAATATGGGCCCAGATGTTCATGTATTGCCATTCCGCTGCAAGTCAAACAAACCAATCTGTCTTTGTAATATGCAAAAGAAA
The DNA here is from genome assembly GCF_013368585.1 of Megalops cyprinoides. Taxonomy (NCBI): domain Eukaryota; kingdom Metazoa; phylum Chordata; class Actinopteri; order Elopiformes; family Megalopidae; genus Megalops; species Megalops cyprinoides. Next base: position 11,042,706 of record NC_050598.1, read on the forward strand.
GCATACCTACACATAGAGGGCTATCATAATGAGTGATGCTTTACGCTGCTGTGTGTGTCGGAACAGATACCAGACTTCCACCTGCACTAAAAAAGAACAAGTTGAAAGACTGGTTGTCTTCTCTTGTGTGAAGTCTGATTTATTTTAGCTTGTTTACTTTGCCTAGTAAAGATGTGTGCAGTGCTCAAGCAAGGCTTTAGCAAAAAATATGGACGATGGAGGAATACCAGTGAAGCTATGTGTTAAACTGTAAGCTCTTCTCTGTAAGTGTGTGTGTGTGCCTGAATCTTTTGAAAAGCTTTGTACTGTTTTTTTTTTCTAAAAACACAACAGCTATTTCTGCCTAAAACAGATTGAGCAGTAGATAAGCATTTGACTGTATCGGATTTTTTTTTTCCCAACATCGCTTTCAACTTCAAGCAAACATGCCAGCTCTTCCTGAGGCTTCCTGAGGTGCATTGAATCTTACGTAAGTGTTAAAGGTGAATTTCAGTAGAAATGTTCAGCAGATAAATGAACATCCATACTCTATGTGTGTGTGTAAGAATTGGCACTTAGATCTTTAAAGGCCTACAGTGGTAGTTTGAATGCCTGCTGTTTCTGTAGAACAGATGTAGAGATGTACATGTTGGATGTCATTAGATAAGCAATAATAATTTTTTAATATGTTCTCAGATAGGTGAATTTGAGCCAAGTCACTGCTCTACATACAGTGATGTGTCAAAGTATTTATTTACTGTGCTTCTGTCAAAAAAGTAATGTGGCCCTGGTATAATATGGAAGAACAGGTTAGTCATGAGAATCTTTCCAAAAATTGATGATGTGATCAATTAACAAAAGTGTCTGGCTGCTTGTCAATACATACTCCCCCCAAAACAAAGAGGCAAAAAGATTAACAAGCAATGCAGGCTGTAGCTAATACCACTGACTCCGCAAGGTGAGCAATGCACACTCACAAATAGAACCAGGTATAACTAGCCTCAATGAAAGTAACTCCCCGCTAAAAGCTATCTTAAATGGAAATCCCGTAACAGATCTCACTCTGGATTAAACCCTTTCAGTCCAAAAGCACAGACGGGTGGCAAAGTTATAATATTTAACACTTAATACTTCAAAGTAGGAATGTCAGTCATGATCGTTCATTTCAACAGTAAAATATAGACCATCTGCAAACTTTTTTCCCCAGACTATTCAAAATAAAAGAGGCCATCAAAAGTTATTAGGTGGTATTCGATAATATTCTAGGAGGAGTGGGTCTTTATCTGTCCCATTCCAAGCTTCTCAGTATAAGAGATGGCTAACCTTATCTTGCATTTGCCAAATACTGTTTTTATTGGACATATTTTTCTTTAGTTTCTGCTTCCTTTTTATTAGTTTTCATATACCATTACTGTTTCATTCAGGTTGTGCTATTACCTGCTCTTTATTAGCAGTTGTCCTTGTTTTCATATTTTATAAATACCTTATTATCCCCGTCAATCTTTTTTCTGAGTTCTGCATTATAGAGCATTCTGGCAGTTCAATTCTAAACAATGCAATGCACAAGCATGAATGAAGGAGTCTTTGTAGCATATTATGACTAATAATGTCTTTATGATATGTAATGATACATTATTTGTGTATATGCATGCAGTATGGCTGTATAATTCAAAGTAAACCATAGGCCGTAATACAACTTGAATGTTATCATTTAATAAAAAGACCAATTTACATTGGTAGCTGTAAAGAATTGATATTTTTTTTAAAAAGTGGTACACAAATATTGTTAATTTTAAGAAATGAGCTATTTTCACAATTGTCATTCCTTCATCCTATATCTTCTCCCCCATACTATCATCAGTGCTCGTCATCATCGTTCAGATTGCAGATGCAGATCTTTTTGATTGCAAGGCAGGCTTGTGTTCTTCTCCATCACGACCCAGCAATTCGAGAAAACAGTGATCTCGGATACAGCAGAGAGATGAGATAAAGATCTTGCTAACACCCTTAGGGATTCCAAGTCTCCTCTGTGAGGCAATGCCTTTAAGTGTGTCTGAATTTACTAACTGCCTCCAACATCATACTCAGTTTCCCTTCAAACGCCAGTCACAAGAGCTCGCACTTTACTCTCAGCATTAAAAATGGAGGGGAACCATGTCAGTTTCTAGCATGCCTCAGGCTTAGATTAAGCACTCCTACAGGAAAGATTTGCTCTCTGGGAGCCCTCTTTGTGAAGTCCCTGGACGTGGATGCTGTCTTCCCTTGACCAAAGCCTCTAAATTATGGTTCCCATGTGCTCTTGCGCCGCTTGTGCGTTTGCAGGATTTTAGAACATGGGGGAGTGTTCTAGTGAAGTGAGTGCTTTTAGGGGAATCTTGTGGTAGTAGTTTCCCTTGCTCATTTACCATGTTTTCCTGTGTGTGGTTGTCCTCCCTGTATGTGTCCATCGTAGGTCATCCTAACTTCAGGTCCATAGGAATGTCCTAGAGGAGAAATAAAATGGTTTCAAAGCTGCTTTTTTGATAGTACTGATTGGTACTTTTTTTTGTAGCATAGTGGTTAAGGAGCAGGACTTGTAACCGAAAGGTTGCCGGTTCAATCCCCGCTGGGACACTGATGCTGTACCCTTGGGCACGGTACTTAACCCACAACTGCCTCAGTAAATATCCACCTGTATAAATGGATAACATTGTAAAGAACTGTAATGTATGTAAGTCGCTTTGGATACAAGCATCTGATAAATATAAAGTGGGTCTTTTCAGCTTCATTTTTTCCCATTTATTTGTTCCTGTGTCTTGAGAAACACAGCTTCTTCTTGCATTTTTTTTCCATTTTGCAGACGGTCTTATCCACAGCAATTTAAAGATCCAAGGGTACCAAAGTGTGTCTAATAAAGTCACAAGAGCAACAGAGCATTAAAGCCCACATTATGAGAAAGCTAGATAGCTGTGTAGATGAGTTTTTCATAGAGAGAACAAAGGGCTAGTTCTCTATCTTTAGCTGAATTGGTTTGGAGTTCTTGTTAGCTGGTTACCAACTCTACAGTGTTTGATTCCTATCATATGACTAATAATTCTAGCTAGCCATACAAAGCAGCCCTAGTCACAGTGATTTTAAGAATAATTTAGCGTTCTTATTAATATTTCAGTTATGGTCATATTCACTTTGAATATAAAAAACCTTCCTCAATAATTCAGTGTAGTCTACTAATAATGACCCAGATCTATCTCTCGTTCAAAGCGGGGTATTACAAAAGATTGCAGCTGCAGCTCTGTGTTTATTTTATGAATTTTATGAGAAAATCAAGCACTTTTAATGTTCACAACACACTATTTTTGTGAACAGAAGTGCATCTGTGAATTCCCAAGCATCACTTTACAAAATGAAAACCTAGTGTGAAGGATTGGGAATGACAGTCTAACCAGTGAATACATTCTCCTGCCATATAGTAACCCATAAATGATAACACTGAACCCATACTTGCTCAGAAGCATAAAAATACAGAGTAATGCACTGGGATCATCGTCCTTATTTGGTTTTTCTTCTTTTTGGTTCTGTCCCTATCTATTGACTCATCATTCTAAGTAAATAATTCCAAGAGTTGATGTCAGTTGTCTGTAGTTGTATATGATGTCACGTCCCTAAAGACTGCCTTACCCCATGTGACATCAGTCATCACCCCAAGTAATGATCTAAATGTCTAATATTTTCTTTTACTGTAGTGTTGGTTTTCTGCTTCTTCTGAATTGCTGATCGTAGCAACATCTGGCAGGTAGCTAGAAACCCAAAGACCTACTTGCTCTCCAATTTAAGAGTAACATGGTTTGATTTCTTGGTACATTAAATGGGCACCTCTTGTCAAGAGAGGTGGACTGTTTGGTTCATTATATCCAGTGGGATCCCATAAAATAGGGAAAGGCTTTTAAAGCTACGTCCCCAAGCATAGAGAACAACAATATGATGTTAAATCTCAGGATAATAACAAACTGGTGACACAACAGAATTTGATTCCTTAGTGTTCCATAATGTCATTGTCATTTTTACCCATATACATTTCATCCATAACTGTAAGTGAAACACTAAACACAATCCAAACGAGTTGCAGTAAAATAAATAATTTTAGCACTGTAACTCTACTAATACCTCTCTGGAAGCTTTCCCTATTCATTCAATAAATCTGTATTTCAATAATCACCCCTGGGTGTTCTGGAAGTATGTCTAGGGTATATTTTGCAATCCGTGTTTGTGTTAAGACTACCTCCCAGTGGTGTGCTTTTTTGCCATTTATATACACTGAGCATTCCACTACCCATATATTATAGTCATGCCACCATCACACCCACTCAATGCTAGCACTAAGAAAATCCAGACAAAAATAACTTCAGCACAGATTTTTCCCATTTGCACAATCTCAAAAGAACAATACAGCAGTGGTGTGCTACATTAGGTTATTGTTCCAGCTTTTAGCTCCCTGTAGATCAAAGCCCAGAAGTGAGATGCCCCCAGAGAACTTGCTGAAGTGCTTCTCTGTCTGTCTGTCAGTGCAGGAGCTGTTCAGCTGCTGGTTAGCCACCCCTTGTGCCTTGCCACATACACATATACAATCCTGAAGCTTCAAGCTCTGGGGGCACCTCACTGTTACATAAACCTATAATTTATCCCAATGCCTTCCCTTGCCCAGCCTGAACCCAGAATTTCAAAAGTGAAACATTCACTACACTTGCTAAAACTGAAAAAAGACAGACTTGTTGAATGTCCACTATGTGCCAGACATTAATTCAGGTCTTAAGAAATGGATTCTCAGTACAGTCCCTCAGTCATTTAATATTAGAAAAAGGATATGCTGTAATGAAAGTTCTGAAATGTACTGTGCTAATCACATTCATGCTAGAGGTAGACTTGAGCAAGATTATAACAATGCAATACGAGGCAAGGAAACAGAATGGATAATTTTTAAGGAACTTCGGTAAAATGTTTATCTTAATTATAGTAATGACACAGATATTCTTTTCCATCTATATTATTGATTGACTTAAAGGTCATAGTTGGATGAAATTTGTTGGTTTACCTCCAGGGTGATTTAAATACCCACATATATTATACCTTTTTTCAAACAGGAAAGGGAGTTAGAAATTTAAGGAGAAGTCTCTAGTTTATGTTAAGTAAAAATCAAATAAAACATTTTGCTGATAAGTGAATAACTGCATATTAGTGTTTGTGTTCTTTTTACCATACCAACCAATAAAGCAGAATTTATTGGTTTTCACATTCACAAAACAAGACAGTGTATTTTCCACTATCAAAAACAAAACACAAGGAAACCAAATGTTACTGATGTGTTCTATGAAAAGGTTTGGATAGAGTGTTATCAGTATTTAATATATCTGTTACCATAACCTGTCCATATTGGTTCATGTGTATGCATGCTTGTATGTTCATTTATATATGCATCCATAGATTGTTCATATGTATGCAAAGGTCTTGGCAGACGTTTACATTTAAACTAATTAATTAAAATTCATTTTTAAATTGTATTAATATCTTACAGCTCCACTGCACTCCCCTCACCTTCACCAGCCCCAAAGCTTTATGCTATGTCTTATGGGTTTCAGTTATCACTATATTGTCCTTCCAGGCTAAATTTGTTCCATGCTTCAACAAAGTTACTTTTAGTTATGTGAAAAAATATGCACACAGAAATAATTACCAACACAAACAGAGAAACATGAAAAGTGCAGCTTACACAGAAAGTTCAGCAACTGTAGCACTGTTGATGAATGGATGCTTTTAACTGGAAATGAAAAGAATAAATTCCCGTTTATAATGACAGCAGGCATAGACTGAACATCTTATCTCTGTTTATGCAAAAGTTGAAAAAGTACAGCCTGTGGAGCAGAACAAAACAAATCCACGGTAAGCAATAATTTGAAAATCAAACATTTGTTGTCAATACCATGGTGTTGTCAGTCAGGCTACGCTTATTTATTTTATACATTCATATTATACTTCATGTGTAAATGTAAATCATTACCACAGTATTAGTATCCAATGAATGTTTGATCAAATCTTATTTGTGTAGCAACATATTTATGTTGTGTTAGATTTCTAGCATGTGTTTAGGAATGCACCTAACTTAACATTTTGACTTTGCGAAGACAGGCTTCAATTCCCAACTGTCTGTTTATGACAGAATTTCCTCTCTTGAGTGTTCAGAGCTAAGAGTTTGCCCATGGCGAAATATAATTATATCATTTAGTTTTAGAGAGAAATATTAACTACATTTTGAATAATACAATTTTACGGAACATGCAAATGACAAAATGTGCTTCACTCGTGCTATTGACAATCTGTACTCCCCTGCATGACCCTGTCTCACCTGTATACAAATATATTGGTGTAAGCTGGGGCAAGTAAGTGCATAACAGACTGTGAGATGCGCAGATGGCAAAGTGAGAAGTACCTCTCATTTATCAAACAGTACGTGACTTAATGTATGCCTGCTCTTCCTCCTCCTACCTCTTTCTTTCTCGTGGAAACATTACTGCCCCTCTGTGCTCTAATGGTCCCTCCGTCACAGACACCTGCATACTGAAGATCAGGTGAGGATTTACAGCACAGTAAGATGAGCGCTTTGATGCGGCATCTTTTATGTCTTTTGATTTAAGATTCCTTCCTCAGGCTCTGAGCATTTCAAAAGTGCCGGGAGCTTCAGCAAATGGACATTTGAATGGCAAACAGCTGCTGAATGATCAGGCATCCCAGGGATGCGCAAGGATTAGAATGGCAGTGTAAACAAAAGGATCCAGAGCAGGGGGAAGAGAGGGAATAATTCACAGTTGTAGTGCTTCTTTATTCTTGGTTGACACATTTGGTATGCTTGCCGGTGCCTTTTTCAAGGCAAAAAGCAATCGATTGCAAAAGAAAATAAATTATGGTGCCGTGATTAAAAAATGAGCGTCACATAAAGCTTTTGCTGCTTCCCATGCTGACATCATTATTTACTGGATATTGCTTTTTCCCTCTGGCGGGTCTCTGAATATTGCTTTTTTCAGGCAGCTGTTCATGTAAACAATAAACAAGTAAAGCTATTTTACATATTTCATGATGGATGTCTGGCTGCACTTACAGACACAAATACCAAAGTGAGTACTTAAATAAAACAAGTTAGGAAACAATTAGGATAATCTGATTATAAAACCATCAATGAGTTACAATCAGCTTTTTTGTATCATTTGTTCTTACTTTTGAGACATTTTTCAGCCCTTTCATCTTCATTTGCTCTAGTCATAGAGGGGTTCAATTACCTCTAGGAAAACTCTCTATATTTATCCCATCACCCATAGAATTCATTCCGTATTTTATGACACCCAACTGCCATTTATTTCACTACAAATTATGTTTGCAGACATGAAATGAAAAGTCATGCTGAGTTGTTTAGGGTGTATTTAGGGATGCTCTGTGGGAAAGAGATACAAAATTCACCCTTGCCAAATAATAACCTCAAACACAGAGGTAGAGACGGGTACAAGGGGTGTAAATTTTTTATTCCAATTGTTCTGTGTCAAAGAGCTGGATTTGGTCCAAAGCTCTGACAGTAACAATACCCTGTAGTATCAGAATTACTGAAGCCTGTCATAGAGTATGTAATTATTTATTTTAGTCACAAATTAAAGCTAACATTTCATTGATTGACATTATTCTTCATAGTCTTACACACTTGCATGGCAGATAATATCCAAGGAGAATAATGTACATGAAAACCCATTGTGTTGTATCCTGTTGTGGGTAAATTTTAGACGCAGTGTTACCAGTGCCTTCTTGAAACCTCCTAATCTCATCTCAGAAGTTCTGTCTGCAGTATCTGACAACATAAGCTAATTTTTAGTGTTACTTTTTCTGGTTTTCTCTTCAGTGGCCTGAGGGAGGGATGTCACCATGATAGACTTATTATAGACACACTAGCCCTGCTACACTTATCAACAGTGTGAGTTTCCCTGGGGTAGAGGTCACTCACAGAAGCTGCCTCTGGGGCAGACATTATTGACTCTGCATCCCATCACTCCTCTGCTTTTCAGCTTTGCACAAGGTCTGCAAAATACATGTTTGTCTGACAGGCTGCTCTCTCAAGTCTATATGTATTCCAGCGTAAGCCAAACATTTATGAGATCCTATGTTTAAGGACCTTTTGGGTTAAGTCAAATTAAGACAAGGCCAGGAATCTATGAGAAGAGCAAGACATCAATATCTGGTATTGAAATAATGTTTAGATTTTTACAGGAAACAGCTTCCCTATGTGAATCACTTTGCTACAAAGTATCAGGTAAGGAACTCTCTTTCAGGAGGATAATTACATGGTACATGGAAACACTATCTCACACTGATAGACTGATGATTGCATATAGCACTAAAACCAGCAGCAGAAAGGAAGGAAAACCATCACCGTGGTTGTAACGGGTGATGTATGGCAACTTAAAGGGTCACCTACTTGCCCTTCTGGTTGGTGAAATTGATGGCAGTGTCACTTGTTTTATAATGTACATTAATCACGAGTTCTACTCCCATTGGTCCAGGCCTCCTCTCATGAGGGGTAGAGGTTACATTTGTTTTCAACCCACTTTTTGGTATCTACAGCATCTAATTAGTAGTACTATGACCAAGCATAGAGACAGAATCAACAGTCACACCTGTTATTCAGAGACTCATTGTCATCTTACAGCTCCCTAAAACATTCATCATTAAATTACTTATATGCTTCAGAAACATCCTAGAGACAATTCTATTAAGAGATTTTCTCCATTTACATCAGCTGGATGTTTACAAAAACAATTCAGGCTAAGGTTAATAAGCTTCCTCAAAGTTAAAGGTGTACCCACCACTGAATTAAAACATCCAGCCTTTGTTCTTAAAGGCATGAAGTCCAGCATCAGCAAATTAAATCATGGATTTGGTATGTAAATGAATCCAGGAACACTCTATATGCTGAGTTTTAGGCTTGCTGCTGTTTTTGTCATGATCGCGTCCATTTTACTCAGACATAGAGCTCCCTTTCTTTGATCTTAATTCAAGGAAAGGATGAGCAAAAATGATGTAATTCAATGCCATACCTTAATATTGATCTGATTTGTTACAAACATCTGATTTACAGAAATAGATGGTGGTGTCCTTGAAAGGCATCCAACCTTGGGGAGGAAAGCATTGAGTGGACTTCTTGCCAACCTATCTCTGTTAAGTCTCAGTTGAATTCTCTTTTCCTTCATTCGCTGAATTAAGGGACACCGCAATGTTTTTACTGTAAGTAGCTTGACAAGTTGACAGCCCTAAGGAAATAAGCTTACAGTGTTCACTTTCCGGGCTTCTGATCTACAGCTGAAGTGCAGGAGGCCCTAACATTTATGGGAGATGTGTTCCAGAGACACCTGTGAATAGGGAAATCTACTAATACTGTACTGAATTGATCATTTCAACACGATTTTGAACTATCAAAACAACGTAATGTCGTAATGAAATAAACATGTACTTAATGCGTGCGGTATATGCATACAATAATTCTATTAACATGTGTATTATGTAAAATAAATGTAAGAATACAAAGGTAGGAAAGGGAGTGCTGCCTGGCACAAATATGCATAAAATATTCAGCAGGAAGAATTCATTAAGGGCACACGGGTTACATTAAAAGCACGTATGATTTTGTGAATGAACCATGCAACATTACTTAGGTATATACTTAGGTATATGGCTTGTTTACCATCAAAGACACTCCAACAGGCCTAACAGAGACCATGATACACCGCACAAACAGCTAATGAATTTCCATTAATTTTTCCATTGGGTTATAAAGCAACATTAGAAGCATTAACAGTGCAGGCACTTAGAGTGACACAGGGGGGCACCCACCCCCCCATTATGGATCACACCACTACTATCAGTTGTTCACACCTCACCTTTGCTCCGAGAGTTCAGGCTTATTCAAGGCCTAGTACCCAGCATCCGATCAAGCGCAAAGCCTCAAGTAGATGTCGAGTATTATGGATCATACAGACATGCTCAGTAATTTTGCTTTTCTTGATCATTACCAGCTTTTGTACACACATTTAGCATGATTCTGCTCTTAAGGCTAATTGTTAGGCACTATGCTTTGATTTACTGTTTTGATATTCCTACTGTTGTGATGATATATAGTTCTGTGGGAGCAGGGTAGTGTAGTGTTAAGAAACAGGGCTAGTAACCAGAAGGTTGCTGGTTTGATTCCCTGCTGGGGCACTTGCACCCTCGGGAAAGCTACTTAGCCCAGAATTACCTCAGCGCACATCCAGCTGTATAAATGGATAAAATTGTAACCTATGTAAGCTTTGCCAGATAAGAGAGTCCGCTAAATGACAATAATGTAATGTATATTGCCATGATGGCCCTCTACTTGGAAATTGTTCTGGATTGGAGTTCATGCCAATTAAATGTGTTCATGAATTAATAAGTGCAGTTGAAGAAATATTGCTCATGATAGCAAAGGATTAAATAGATGAACTTATTGCAGTTGTTCCCCAGGGAATCCTGGTGTACTTTGTGCACTTTTCGTAAGCTTGTGTTCCTCTACATATGATGGATATTAGATCCATATTCCACTGAATTAACAAGATTACACATTTCCTGTAACTGATCCTTCTGTCATTATTGTTTTTTTTTTTTTTTATCTTCCTCGTATATAGCTTTCATGAAGTAGATCGCTGGAATCTTCTATTCAGCAAGCAGAATGTCTCTACATTTTGAGCCAATTGCTGCCCTCTGAAACTTAACTGAAGTTAGTGTCACATTTAACAGCCTACCCCTGAAGCACCACTATAAAAATCTGAAGTGGCCTTTAAAATAACTGAACAAGTCAATTAGCATCCCTGCAATTTTTCAGAGAAAGAAGAACAAGAAAACAAAGTTCTAAGTTCAGAGAGTCCTGAAAAAAAAATCTTGTCCCAGATGCATGTCCCAAAATATTATTATTTCAGCCAATTATCATCAACCACAAACAGCCAGGAACTCTTGGATCCATTTAATGGTGCATAAATAATCCATTTCAATTCAACACTACATAATCATCTGGGATTGCTGGAACTTAATTCTCGTTTGCGCAAATGAGTGGAACATTTGAAAAGAGCCAACAATTATTCAAAAATGTCCCATTGTTTAATAATGACGTACTCCCACTCCATTCTGAGGAATTCATGTGTAAACGTTAGAAATATCTCAATTATGAATGTAGATTACATAAAGATCCTACAGTCACCATGTTTGATATACACACACACTTGCTTATTAAATACCCTACCTTGTGCAGCTTAACAGATAATCATTGAAGCTGTACCTTTTGTATGAAAGTGTAACTATCATGTTTCATGTCATTCAATTTTCAGGGTGAGATAACATTGTGATGGAGGGACTGACTTGTTTGGGCTGACCTGGAGGCTGAGCAAAAGCCAAAGACTGTTGAGACAACATAATTTCAGCTCCACTGCACATAGCTCCATTGTCTCTTTTCAAAGTGGCAAATGCAATAAATATACCAGCATGTGAGGATTTATAAATGTAATGAATGAACATAACGCATATCCAATGCTCCATCGATTAATAATTATCTTTTGTTGCACCCTTACATAAGGAATTTAAAGCTCTGACATTGGGTTAGGTTTATACATGTTTTGTTTAATGTTTAAAAAATATATAAGTTGCCCTGGATAACAGTGCCTGCTAGGCAAATAACTTTGCTATTTTAAATAAATTATAGTTTTTAATAACTTTATGTGCTGAGATATGCTAAACCCTGACTGGCAGGTGCCCTAACACACAGACTCATCTTAACTTCTAAAGATGACATTTCTGTTGCTTGTTTGGATCAGAAGTACAAGCAGTCGAGAAAGTGGATGGGAGCATTCTGGGACCACGGGAATTCCTAAGAAACACAATCAGATTTAGCATTTTAAAATAAAAGGTCAGGAGCCATAAGGCTGTGCGAGTTACGTAAAGCCAGTCTTTGGCCACTCACAGAAACATGTCATTGCTGACACAGCATTTTGGTTCTGTGCTCTTGGCAGTTTCCTCAAGGTTACTGGGGACTGAAACAGAATCAGCAAATAACGCACATGAAGGGACGTGTGCGAAATATCAAAATTGTAGAGCTATAAAATCAGTACGTTTGTTGAATCCCTTGAGCCACAGCACTTGCTGCAAGTGAAGGTGGAGATCTATTCGCTGTGCAGTCTCTCAAGGGTGCTCCATGCTGTTGAATTGGTCTCAGATTGCTGTCAGAGGGCCATATGAATGTAAGTGTACATATGAGGGCAGAAAGGGCTTTCATTCAATTAATACACAGGTGGCGTGTGGTGAAATGAAGAATGTCATGCAAGTCAATCATCCAAAGAGCATTTTCCATACTTACAGAGCAGTTTTTACTTATTGAGTTATTTCCCCCTTGTGATGTTTGATGATGACTGATGGCCCCTGAGAGAGAGAGGGTGAATATAATATATAAGAATACCAACATATATTGTTCTGGGAACCCACAATTGGTAATACACACTCTGGCAACAACTCCTGAGCCCAAAATAGAGGCCTTACCTTCAAAATGATCAATTCTCTCAAACTGTTTTTGTTTGTTTTGTTTGATTAATAATCCAACAATTAACAAACTAAATAATCCTTACCAGTCTGCTGCTAATTCCCTTTCCTTAATTGTATTTGACCACTCCACAGTATTCCAGAATGTTCATGAAAATGCACTGATTTTCTGAAATGAGTTTGTTCGATAACCTTTGTTGCACTTCGTCTTATCTGGTGCCATATGCAGTTATTACAGGATCTTTTACAGTTTTGTAGTGATGTCTTTTTTGTCGTTTTGTCATTTAAATGGTTAGACATGGTGTAAGGAAAAGGAATGCTACCCCATGAGACAGCTAAAAGGAAAGGTGATTACCTGTTATTTGACATGGATTATTCCAATAATTGTCACACTTAATGAAGCAAGGCAAATCAAAAACAAAAAATGTCAAGAGGAATGATCAGTTTAGAGATAAATTTATTTCCTCCTCTATTTCAAACTCACAGACAACCACTGTTAGACACTAGCTGTAAATAAACCACGCAGCATACATGATCAAGAACTTTTGTCATCATTGTTGTGGAGAATAGTGTGAAGTATTTCAGAGAGTCAGAATATACAACAATATATATAACTGTGTCCCCAAACTCGTCACCACAGAACAGAACAATGGTTCATTCCTGTGCAGTACTGTGGTTGGTCTGTGTTTGTAAGTGTGTTTCTCCTCTGGAAAAAGAGTTTCTGATGCCTGTGAATCTCGTGTGAGTCATATGACTGTCACAGCAGCACATTTTAGTGGCATTTTAAGAGAAGTAGAATAATCACAAAAAGACCTTTAAGTAACATTTAAAAGGCCCATAAAATGAATTTGGAAATGTTATTTCTGATGCAGTCAGTTGCGTCAGTATCCAGCTTTAAGGAACAGAGGATGCTGTTTCTATATGCAGGTTTTGCTGACTTTTTGGACTCTCAACACCTTCCACGACAGGAAGTGGATCTTCCTCTAGATGTCCAAATTGAAATAAAGTAGCCATTAAAAGGCAAATCAAAAAATATGTAAAGTGGAGTAGCTAACAGGATATGTGTGCTTTGTTATTTGCCACCACTGCAGATAAGCAAGACCTGTACCCTTTCCTGATCCGTAACTATCATGATTATCACTGACGTATATATGATTTTAACTTTTGAGAGAATAAAGTATATTCTCCCAATAATTAAGGACTCTGAAGAATCATCTGAATAATTCCCTGAGTTTCCAGCAAGAAAGACTACAGATGGAGGCTGTCTTAACAAAGTCCTTCACAGAAATTTCTCTCCCATATAAAATATTCATATTTACTAATGGATAGTCTGTCACTCAATTTTAAAGAAATGTATGAATCTGAACTGAACACTGCTAATATCCACAGAAATTGAACATTAATGTGAAATCAATACAGTATTTTCATTATTTACATCTTGCAAGGAAATAACAACAGCTAATTTTTCAGAAGTGCATTTGTTCTGTGTTTCTGCCAGTTTGCCAGTATAGGTATTTATCAAGCAAAAGTGTAAATAACTAGGCAGAGCCTCAATATTAATTTAGAGGAACATTGGCAGAAATGTCTTCATGTTTTCAGTCAGATGTTTATTTGTCCATATTTTTGTATTTAATTTGTTGCAATGGGAGTTCAAAACCTAGACCAGTGCATTTGGATTTCACTAGTAAAATTCTTGTTTGTAAATTCTTGTTGTTTGTAGTTTTATATTTTATACTTTTATAGTTTTATATTCTACTATAGTTTTATATTCTACTTAGTCTTATTGTATATTTCCCTATGTTTAAGTTATGTGTGCACTGTATAGAGAAGCTTTAAATCTCATTGTACTTTGTATAATGACAATAAAGGCTTTCTATTCTATTCTATTCTTCTAGTAAAATTCTTATGTAGAAAATAGCAATTTATATACAATTACAACAAAGTTCTGTAATAACAGAGAGCATTCTTGTCCTTGCTTTCATTGTAAAATATTTATTTAACAGGCAGTAATACTTAAAATCTACATGATTACTGTTACAAATCTACATGAGTACACATGTATAATGCCAATATATATCGATGAACTTGCACTATAAGAAAACTTAATTAAGTTTCATATCATGCATATTATGCACATTACTGCATTCTTTGTGAGGACATGCACTCTCATTCTGTATTTAATGCTATACTTGGTAAAGGTAAGACTGAAAATAAAGTCTGAGCCATTATGGCCTATTAGTATGCTCAGAATATCATTACTGGAAATTATATAGAGACAAAGGTGATAACAAACAAATGTATTTAATCTTCACACACTTTGACAGTATAATTTTAGACACCCCATGGTAATTTGTGCATTAAATACTTTGTGAAAAAAAATGTGTGCATTTACTTACAAACAGTACTTACATGCAAATCGCACATGCAGTTCTCACTTCTGTATGATAATTGTGTGAATTTATTACCAAACATACAACCAATCACATGCAGTCACAAAACTGGATAATCTGTCAGGCTGTGAGTGTCAGACCTTACAAATTAAACAAGGATTTCCTGAGAAGTAACTGATGTATAGTGAGCTCCATCACCTCTGACAGTTTGATTCTGTGGTTGGTTGTGTGTGGTCAACCCTGACATTCACAGTAGTAGGCATGCTTAGTAAATATTGACATTGGAGATCTACAGAGACAAAGCATTGTGGGTAGCTATCTGGATGTTGCATGGCATACGTAATGTACATATGTATTTGTGTCAGACCCGCCTCCAGCCAACTCCCTGTTCACACCCACGCTCTGAGTCACCTGAGTTTTGACCACACCTGCAGCAAATGCAGTTAATCACCATGGGGGCTTGAAGGACTGCAATTCAGGCACCTCTTTGTGAGGTATTGCACTTTCATGCTGAACTGGTGTCTTGGTGGTTATGCTTTGCTCCTGTTTTGACCTGTTTGCCTGTGTTTTGACCCTTCTATTTGTCTGGCGTTTTGGATTGGTTTTTTGGTGTTACTGTTTGTCCTCCACGTTCTTTGACCCTGGCTTGTGTTTGGACCATTCTTGAAGATTTCTGTTTTGGATTTGTGGACTCTATTAAAAGTACTGGAGCTCTGCACTTGGGTCTTCTGACTCTTTCGTTACAGTTTGTGCATGTATGTGTAATTGTAACACTTATACAGAAACTTTTGTTTGTTTGTTGATGTGTCACTGTTTAAATTACTTAAGAGAACTTCTACTGCTCCAAAATATCACTTCATTGATCAATAATGAGCATGCTGATCTTGTGACCTTGATCAGAGTATGTGTGTTCCCATGAAGACTCCTTTAGCTTTTTATATTTATTTCAGGACGAAAAAGGAGTTACAATAATGGCCAGTTTCTCTCATATTGCCTGTGCTATTGCAACTTATTTCTTGTTGGTCTCTCTGCATTGGCTGCAAATTAAAAATTCTGGTGCTGCCCAGACGGGTCAACTCCCACTTACCTACAGGCTATCATCAAGGTATTACATTCTCTGCCACACGTCTCTCTTCTGCACTGTCTGATCACCTGAATGAACAACATAAAAAGGCTGGCACAGAGGGCAGCAGCCTTGGGGGCTGGACTGTTTTCTTAATGATTTGTAGGTCTGAGGCAGGTGTGGCCCTGTACAGACCAATCAGAAAATAGTCACATCACTCAAAAAGATTCGTTTAAAACATACTTAAAACTTACGAGAGTGTCTGGAACATTATACATTCTGAGGACTACAACATTGATGGATAAAAGCAGGCTGACAGTTCTGGGGAAGTCTGTCTCAATGAAAACAAGCTTTATGATAGTATTAGTGCACTGACAGATATTCTCATGGGGGTTTACAGGGACTTCATATTTCACAGGCTAACTCCAGGAAGACAGCCCAGAATGAATTACAATTCCTCGCACTGTAAAGCTATTCCC
Organism: Megalops cyprinoides; assembly: GCF_013368585.1. Taxonomy (NCBI): domain Eukaryota; kingdom Metazoa; phylum Chordata; class Actinopteri; order Elopiformes; family Megalopidae; genus Megalops; species Megalops cyprinoides. The sequence continues at coordinate 11,059,220 of NC_050598.1, forward strand.
TGATCGTCAAGGTGACTTCATTTCTGTCCTTCATAAGGCCTTGAGTGTACAGTCAGGACAAAAAACCTCCCGCAGATACTGTTTTGAGAAATCTTCTCGCAGTGATCATTTATCAGGTCTTGGCAGCCTTGCAGGACAATGAAGAATTATACAAAATCATACTTCCACACCAGTGATGGCTTGTGCATCCTGAATGTGGAGACAACAGGTATGAACCAAAATTTGCGTTTTTGTCTGTTAGATAACAAGACATTTTTGTACCATTTTCACAGGATATTTTTTTCTATAATGGCTATAATGAATATCTTGCACCTATAGCTGACAAAAACACAAGCAAATGATGCTTGACCGCAGCATTGGAAATCACAAGTGATTGGATGTATAGCAAATTAATATGAAGGAAAATAGCATACTAGCTAAAAAGTACAGTAACAGCACTCTGTGCAGATAAAAATGTTGAAATGTCAAAATAAAAACAAAAACATTACTTTTTCAACTTCTTTTTTATGGTGCATTTAATTGTGAATTTATTCAGGTAATGCTTCTAAATTGCTTGCTGACATTTCTTATTTTACATTACATTATTTTACATTTTACACTAACAGTATTGCAGCTACAATCTGTAACATATTACAATCTGTGAAATAACATTTTTATTTTGTTTTTACAGTGCCCCCATTTCTTTATGCCACCGATTATACAAGAACAAAGGGATCACCAAAGAACAGTGCATCAAATAATGCAGCAAAAGCATCATAAAAAATCATACCAATTCTGCTTAGCAGGTTCAAAGATATTGTACATCAATCTTAATAGCATTGCAAAGAACCAAGTTATATTGTTCACAAATAATTTATTTTAATCCAGAAGACGCGAGCTTGTACATTTGTCACATTTGCATGCTGAGTTTGGTGTTCCTTGTTCTCCTTTGTACTTTTCACAGCACTGAATGAATAGGAAAGACTCTGGCCAAAGTCCAGTCATACGGGGTGTTCACCTTTCCACTGTCTGCCTGCTAGCGCGGTCACCACCTGGTGTGTACATCTTGTAGTTGTGCGCTTACACTCTGGACTCTTGAACACTGGTCTTGTATTTGTTTGTCTGTACTGGGCATTTGAAGACAGAATCAAAGGGAAATTCTCTCTGTGGGATAATGCAGACCATCTTGCAGTCATAAACTGGCAACAGCAGCTCTACAGAGAGCCTCCCCAATGCCAACATATTTTAATTTAACTGTTCTTAACAGGCAGCACTCAGATTATTGAGTCACAATATTCTAGATGTGTGTGGGCATGTTATGGGTTTAGACTTATTTTTAATCCTTTAATAGAATTGACTGTACAACTTTCAGAACAGTGGGACTCTCCCACTGATGTATTGCTTATCAAGCAAAATGTTTTTTGCTGAAGCATCATTCCTGAACAATCGCTTTTTCTAACAAGAACTACAGGGGCTGGTCTCAAGGAACTCTTGCATATGTGAAATAAATGACTGACTCATTTAAAATCTATACTTTTCAGCCTACATACAGTATGTATGCACTTTACAGCTCTCTTTCAACATACATTTTACTAAAGCAATTGTCTGTTTTCCACTTCCACCCAGCTGTAGCCGAGGTAGGACTGAAAGTGGGTCATGCCAGAAACAGCTGGCTTGCTACGTAGTAATCTTTGTGACCAAGGCACTACATGCGGTGAAAGTAGGTGTGTTTATGGAAACAACAAAGAAGGAAATGGCCTGGCATCACATCAAGTAAAATGTGCCACAAATGGACATGATTTTTATTGTGAACACTGAACATGTACAGCTAGACAGACTGTATCTTTTGCTTTTTGTGAGAAATCAACATTTAAATCAACTAATCAATCAAAATTAACTCAGACTTATACATACCATTATTATTGCAGGTGGTAATCACCACTGTGGATGTGGTTATGAAGAAAAAAAAAAGCAGTACTTTCTTTCAGAGTTAAAGGCAGATGTTGATTGAATCCGGGGTTAAGTGACAGAATGTGTTTGTATAACAGGAGCAGTACACTGTAACATTGTACTGTAGGAAACTCTGGAGAGAGGAACAGAAACACAACAAATTATCTTTTTAATTTGAATTCACAATGTTGAGAGTAGTTAAAGAAGAAGATAACAGGAACAGTCTGATTTTAGACCAGTGCCTTGTCAGCTTCTCCCAATGTCTGTGTAGTGCTTATTTCAGCATCATTTACCCAAGACAAACTTAAACTAGCATGATATGTCAGTTCTATGATAATTATAAAGTTTTTTCCTTGCTACAAGCACAGGTTTCATTTGGAGATATTGTGACTATGTATAGCAGGCCTCTGCCTGGCAGGTTAGGAGTTAAACCTGGACCAGAACCACTTCAAGAATCAATTTGCTTTCATCCTCACTACAGTTAATAGACAGAGCTATAGTTCACGCTTCTTGGCTCTCTGTCATGGTAGACTGGGCATCACACACGTGTCTGGGTTTTTCCACCCTGAAGCACAGGGTAATCCCAAATTTAATAATGCCCTACTTTCTTTTTCACACTTCTGTGAAGCTTTGGAGATGATGTACAGATCCAAGCTCCCTTTTTAATGTTATGTCATGGCCGGCTTTAATGATAAAGCAATGTAAATTGTCTTAACTAGACACGCATGCTATGTTGTTGTTATTACACACATGGATAGGCTAATTGGAAAATTAAATGAATCAAGGGAAATTCACCTGTTTGCTCACAGGTCTCTCTCTCTTTCCCCTTCTTTGGTACCTCTGTACCTATATGGGCTGGTAGTGAATCCATCATGGTTATCTGGCTGTAACAAAGGCAGCATGCCGACACACCTCTGTGATTTGCGCTCATTGTTATCAGATGACTTTGTAGTTGTTCTGTCGCGAGATGTAACAACGGGGTCCCAGATGCACCGAGGGACGCCTGCTAGATGTCATCTCTTTTGAGCTCAGCACGGTGTGCTTTTTTTCCAAAACACAATACTTATTTCACCTTTCATTGGTTCTACACACCCACAAAGAAATACAAAGTGAAACAAGTCACTCAGTCAGTGTTCACAGAAATAGGTTTTTCCCCATACAGCTTTTTCCCCCATACCGGTGAAATTTGTAATTGAAAGGAGATTTGGTGCAAGTGTTCGATGCAAGTCTCTCAAAGCTGAATAGTGTGTGGACAATGACAAAAAGCCATTCAAAAAGGCCAGGTACTTTCACCCCTAGTCCATTCCCTCTGTTATTAAGCCATGGTCCATGTACTTCTGAACATATGAAAAAAGCATATATATATATATATACACACATATATTGTTTGTTGGGAACAGCAACTGGCAGGGTACACTTTGAAGTGATGTTTTAATCCCCCCTGCACAAGGGATTAATTTACTCTCACTGCACCAAGGGGGCTAAATCATTGTGCCGGAACTATTACTATTACAGAATAAGACAAGTTACTAAATTTGACATTATGTCAATACTACATGATCACTGAAAATGAACACAGAAACACAACATAAAATTTACTTTATTGTCGAGGGAATGTCACGATTAATATGTGCTTTTCCCATATTTTTTTCAAGTACTTACATACTCACTTACCAAAGCCATTCAACACAGTTGTGCATTAGTCCCGCTAGTTATGAATTCTGATTGGAACCTACTGTATATCTATATCAGGCTGAAACGATAATTAAACCTTGTAGACCGGTAAGCTATAATGATAATAGAGTGTGTTCAAATATGTCACAGAAGCTCCTTGGGGGGTCTGTGAATTAAGATAAACAGTCATTGCTGCTTATGAAGCTAATTATGTCCCTAATGACTGGCCAAAATGAATTCTGCTTTCCTGTAGAAGCTGTAATTTCAGGAAATTCAAAGGGGGTGGCTACTTATATTTGAAGAGATATGGGCAGAGGGTTGCCTGTAACTTTGGATAGCTGACACATAATCACAAAATGAATCAAGATGTTCCCTCAAGCAGGAGACGTCCAATACAGAATAAATAAAGCATTGCTGCACCCATGCGGGATGCACAGAAATATTTCCCTGGAGTGAAGATGAAATGGGGAACAAGAGTGATAACATGGGAGCATGATTTTTCTTTTTTATTGGGAGTGGTACACGCTGGTATGTTCATCCCTTGCTGTCAGCCACTGGTGACCCAGTGGATTAACAGTAATCTGTCCTTAGTTTGATGTTGCATGCATTTGTCATTGGCCCCAAAGATCCATCACCAAACATTCAGTGACACAGGAAGTGTTCCAGGTTCATCTGAATTTATAGTCAAAGGTTTTCCAGCTGGTTCCTGTTTCTGTTGAGGATCCTATAATTCAATATTACATTTATACTATATTACATTACATTCAGTGGATGCTCTTATCCAGAGCAACTTCCAGCAAAAAATAACAGAAGTATATCCATTCAAGTTGAATGAGCAACAAGCTGAATGACATTATTTATTTGAATATAATTGAAAATGAACATAAAATGAAAAACAGAAGTGTTTTGCTATTGAATACTAAGCTCAATTCAAAACTACAGTAACAGTTGTAACAGTAGTTTTTGGAAACCTTTTTTTCCCCTTTTGCTCGGTGGAATCACCAATTATATATTCATCTTGTCTCACCATAACAACCTTTGCACTTACACAGGAGTATAGAAGCAGGACACATTACACATTACTCATATCCAGCCAACAGCTATTTTTCCACAGTGTAAGTCACATGGCACACTACAGTGGAGTGAACACTCATGGAGAACAGGTGCTACTCCACTGACATCTGAACAATTTGCAGGCACCTGATAAATGACAGAGTGCTTGAAATCGGTGAAAAGAGAGGACCCTGGCTGACCTACCCACTCCTAGAGCCTGTGGAACAAAACCGGTTTGGTCTGCCACTGTGGGATCGCGGTTATAGTTGGCTGATGACACACCTGGGAAGGAACCATAGAAATCACCTTGTGCTCTAGGTGAGTGCTTTAAGCACTGAGCTTCTCGGCAGCCTCTGAAACCATGGCCCTCTGGCGTTCAGATTATTTTGTATAAGCAGTGGAAAAGGTTATCCAGTAAATGGGTAACAAAAAGCCCAGAAAAAGAAAGTTGTTATTTGGAACGATTTCTCATTCAACAGACAGCAAAAAAGAATCCAATCATAAAATGGTATCGACAACAATCCCTTGGCATTTCTTAAATGGATGACAATGCTACACTTAATATCTAAGTTAGGGCTGTTGGCTGACTGAAAAAAAAGTCAGTTAGGTATTTTTAAATGAATTGATTAACGGAGAGGTTAACTAGGTCTATATGTTACAGTAACAGCAACACACCTTACTGCATAGTGATTTTTGAATATTAAAAACTACCAGCTAATTTGAACATTAGTTTCATTATATTAAGTATCTGATTTAGGAGACAGGCATCTGAACATAGTGTCCACACATAATCACGTATTCTTTATATGCTTGCTGTCAAACTATTGTATTGCCATAAGAAGCATTTACATTAACATGTTTTCCATTACCAACTCACTCGTTTATAGTGACACTTTTAGCCTGTTTAGAGTGGCAAGCCCCGCCAACTAGCTAAGCTGTTATTTGTTGACGCTGTAATGAAGACACCTGAATGGTTTACAGCATAGTTGCCATATGTGTGGCAGTTGCTGCATGTAAGTATAAAAGCAAGTCAGAGAACCTTGTCATTAAAATATAGCATTAAATATTAATATCTCAACATTTAACTATAGCATTTTATAGAAAACCAAATAAATTCTAGAACAGTATTTTTGACTAAAGCATGGTCATATCACAATATTATGAATTCAAATCAAAGTTATTAGTTACAGCACATTTTTAAAATTAGATTGTCAAGTGCAGTACAAATTAAGAACTTTAGTCTTAGCATAGCACTGCATTCACTGCCCTGAGATGTACTGTGGGATTAAAAATGCAGGGCATAATGTCAGCTTTGAAACGTCTTTTATCTGCTATCCCTGACAGCTGTGAAAACAGGAACAAAGCAATGGTTTCAGTGTGCTTCAGTGGAATTTCTCATGTGCATTCATTTTCAGTGAACATTGACACAAACATAATCTCAGCATGTTACCAAGTCTATCGTGACAATGATGCACATCTGCATAGGTTATCAGGCCAACAGTAATGCACAACCCACAAGAGAGCCGGAATTAACAATCGCAAACATCCCATATCGTCTCTGTCTGCCTGTCTGAGGGTCGGAACGAGCCTCCTCTGGGGACACGAATGTTTCCAAAAGGGCTATTATTACAGGGATAGAAGCTGGGAGTCTCTCGCGGGTCAGGCACCTTCTGATGGCTGCACACATAATTAATGCTTGTAGAACGATGGCACATGCAGAATCCAGCTCAGGCTTACAGCAACTTGGCTGCCTTCACGGCTCTAATTAAAATTTTACAGCCTGTCAGCATCGGTACAACAGGGAGAGCTCAGAGATCTTTTGCCCTACTTTGATCCAAGTGAACAAAACTACAGAAAAGTACATAAGTGCAGAGAAATATTTAATGAGTCTCAAAATCAAAAGGCAAACCATTTTCAGATCCAATCAATTTAGATATGCTACTTCGACCCAGCTGTTTTCTCAGCCTGGAAAAAGCTTCCTGGTTCCTGGGTGTCACCCCCTCCCCCCACCCCCAATAATTTCCTTGAAAAAGTGCAGAATTTTCACCTTCAGACTGCTCAAGAATATTGAACAGTTTTTTTAGTTCCACAAACACAGAACACAGGTTAATACAATATTGTCCTTTATGGCACTAGCATCAGCATCACCATAATTAAAACAAGATTTTCTCTAATGTACTGGTCACACAAAATGTCACTTCCTGTGTCATTTTCACTGTTTATATAAATCTGCAGTTACACTCCTAGATATGTAATTATTCCAACTTGAATTATCATCCAAAGCTATCACTGTAACATACTGTATGATTGCTCTCTCTGGCAATTATTGCTTCTGAATGGACAAAGACCACCACCACCAGTTTTTAAAGCAGCTGGGTAGAGGAACACCTCTACTTTGCCTTCATGCTATGATAAATGACATCAGAGAGCAAGGCTGCAGTTCACCAGTAATTATATGGTCATATTTCCATTGCTGTATGTTGGCACTCTTCCACAATGTTGGGGATTTCTTATCCTGATGAGACTGCTGTCTGTATGTCTGCCTCCCTCTACGTTCTTGCACAGCACAGTGCAGAACATGGCTGTTTATCACTCCTGTCTTCCCTCGTTTGCTCTGCCCTTCAACACATTGCCTATTACCTAATATAAGTAATCCTCAGATTCATTAAAAACCGCCAAGTCATCTTAATGCAAAGTGTGGGAAAACCTATAAACGACAATGTGTATTCCATTAAAGTGACTGCTGGATTCAGTCCAAAACCACCCATTCATTATGGGATGATTTGGGTTTGTTTTTTTTTTTGAATAGCAAATTTTCTTCAGATTATTCTTCACACTATTTTTATTGAATCTACAGGCAAGTGATAGGATGAAACATACAGTAAAAGATAAATACACTTTCTTACTTGAACGGGCTTAATAAATTAATAAGCTATATACATTCATTAAACAATCAATTAAAATCATTTATTATATCATCAGAGGTCATATTAATGGAAAAAAAAAAGCTAAGCCTGATTTAAAATGGGTGCCTTTTCTTTTGACAGAGCTCATAGGACGATTTGTCAGTGAGAAGATGGGTAAAACCTCTCAGAGGATTAAAGAGAAAACCAGTCCAGATTTGGCCAGCTCTTCAGCGAGGATCAATAGCAGATGATGGTGCATTCATTTAGGCTCAATTTGCCATCCCTATTTATGCTGCTCAATGCAACGAAATTGCAGCACACACAAAATGTTTTTTTGTCTTCACTTTTTTTTCGAAAGAGTCCAGAATCGCCTGATCCACTTCGCCCAGTAAAGTCGATAATGATTTCACACACTTCTCTTCGAGGGGTATCTGTTTGAATGTGATTTTTCCAAAGAGGCTGCTAATCAGCTCTGGCTGACAGTAATGGAAATGAACGGTAATTATTGCTTTTCTGAAAATTGGCTGAAAATTAACAGAGTCCTTACTGTGAAAATAGCAGTATTTATGTCAAAAATAGCAAAAGCCCTTCTTGGAGTATTACTGAATATGCTTGCACTTAGTACAGACTAGAAAGTTGATAGAAGCTAAACAAAGGTCTTTTTTATAAAAAAATAAAAGAATACAAATTATAAAGAAAATATATTATGATACTTCAATCAAAGGAAACTTTGAGCTGACTATAAACTTTATTGTCACTCGCCTATAATTAAAATTTTTCAAGGGGTAGTCTTTGTCTCACCAAAACAAATAGGTCTGTCTCTCTAGCACAAATCCAACAATATAACTTACACATATAAATTGCCCCTACAGTTACAACTGCTGAAATGAGAATCATAAACTTCACTGAGATCAATGTTGCAATTAAGAACAAGGCAAGCCTCTCAGACTCTTGCTGTATTTCATGAGGCAGGGCTCCACCGTTTTTCCACTGCACTGCTGAATGAACATCACACAGCTCATCTGAGCGAGAACCCATTGGCAGCAGCACCAATTGTAAAGGCTAATTTAAACTAGAATTCCCTCCCAATAATTGTCATTTATGCAGGTATAATATAGATATAGCAAAGATACACATGTATTCCAGAATTCTTTTATCATAAAGTACAGAGCTACGGGTTGTATAAGCACCCATGTAATTTGACAGCTACTGTTGATCCTCACTGATCTGATTGTACAGATACAACAAATGTATGCTGTTTATCTGAGTTTTTTGCCTCGTCTTAATGCAAAATATGTGCAGTGAAGAAAACCTTCAGTTATTGAAAGGCTAGACAGAAAAAGCCTGTTTGGGGATCAAACAGGGAAAATAGAATGGAGGGGCCAGGGGGACAGAAATGATGTGCTGTGGTGTAGGTTTAAAGAGGGGCCCTAGAGGATCATCAGAAGAGCCCAGAAAAGGAATGAGTGACAGAGAAGGTTGCCAAGGGTATCAAGCAATGCACTGATGATCATTACATCATTATCATCATCATATACTCTAGATTGCTCAACAGCAGTGCCACATAACATTGAATCCATATCTCAGGCACAAAGTCCAAAATATTCACACAAAGTTACATATTTATTAGTTAGTCTAGTTCTCTATTGGGTGGTGACATTTATATAAACCTTGTCCTATTGTTTAACAGTAAATTGCATAAATTCCCAGTGTACACAAGAGGCTATGGGGCAAAATGGTGGCCAAAAGAAACTGTCACACCCTGTTTAATGATAGCTGAAGAGATTAGTACTAAATGAAGGAAACAAACCATAATTCTATTGTCTTCTTATTTGTATTGATAAGAATACACATTAAATAAAAAATCACATCTGTCATTACAACATCTGTTCTGCTGTGGTTGAATCAGCTGTGGTCAATCCATTTTTAAGGTAAATCAAGGACACTTTTCTTTGCAGCAGAGTCGCATATGTTTACATTCCAGGAAAGTGTAAATAAACACCGACGATAAGCCTGACAGTATGTTGACACACGTACCCTCGCACATCTGTGGCAGGTACAGCGGCACCTCACAGCACCTCTCAGCACAACACCTGATCAACACTTCCTCTGCCTACGAAAAAAATTCAATTAATTATCTCAGCTAGAGAAGAGCCGTTGCTTTTGGCATGATCGCAGTGTTTAGGGAAAACAAGCTCGGCAAGTTAATACATCTCAGCCCAACAGTAGTGACAACAATTACAAGTTCGCCCAGCTGTTACAGTGCAATTAAGGGAGTAATATCTCAATTCACACTTTTTTTCCTCTTATTTGAGAAGAGTGTAGCAATATGGTCGTGAAACACAAGGGCATTAAGAATACAGATTAGAACAAACTGAGAGGTAGGTAGGTGTCAGTCACTTATTAACAAGTCCCTCTATATGAAAACATTATATAATATGTTATTCATTTTTGGAATGAAACAAATTCCTCCACAGTATGGCAAGAGTGAGACTCATATCATAAATGCTTTCCCTCTGTAGTATTGATGTAGAAGAGCTGCAGTTTGATACTAAATATTGATACTGATGGACATGGGTATACTTCACACGATCACTTTGCCGTGAGGAGTTGAGTTAAAGTATGCAGCAAATGAGGTTTGAAATACTGTTCCCTCATTACTGTACCCTAAGATTACTCCCACACCTGCTACACCCTCTGGACAAATGTATCCCTTTTCATAATGAGTCATATACTGCAAATATAAAGTATATTTAATCACTTCTTACACCTTTCACAGGGTGTTAGGGTAAAACGTTTCATTTTTACCATCTTTTCTCACTTTTATTTTTTTTTTTTTCATTTGGTTTTTCCCTCTGGCAGTAGTGCACTGTTAAAAGTCCTGTGACATTTTGATTAAGGGTGCTTTGGCAAATAAAAGTTGATTGATGAATTCATGTTAGAAGGACTTTTAAATGTATGGCTTTATCGATAAATCTAAATAAAATATGGAATATGTAACTCTGCAGTTGCAAACTCAAAATCTGTTTGACAAGTATCCAATCATACTAAAGCATTTTTTTTTTGTTTAAGAGAAATACTGTATTATGGCCCTGGAGAATTTGAACTTTTCATCAACATTTTGGAATTTGTATTTAGATGTGACACAGCACAGGTTACTGTGTGCTCCTCAAATTTTTGTGTGACACATCCAGTGTTTTTTTAATCCTGGGAACAGTGGTAAACTCGTTACCCCAGCATGGGTTATTCTCCAAGTCTACTCCCAGGTTACGGATCAAGAAAACCCTATAGATAAGCATATAATACTTTACTGTTACCATGTTGAATAGTAAGCTGTTACCATGTTGAATGAGCAATAACACATAGTTGCAAATTAACAATAGTTATTATGGGGTTTCACATGACCACACCCCTTGGGAATGTCAGCAGCAGATGATCTCTTGCTAAAACACTACAAACCAATGACAAAGAGGTTACTGCCATTACACCGAAATCTCTGTGTGAAACGTGTGTGCTATGACCCTAATCCTAGCGTATACAGTGTATAATGTCAGCCATTTCACGCAATTATGGTCAAAACATATTCTGTGTAAAAATATCTATTCCTGACAACTACAGAAACATTGATGTATAATTTTCACAAAAGTAAGGTTGCAAAATGTGAAACTCCATGACTCCATAATGTGTGAAATTTGGCAGGGCTTATACTGAGATAACATGATATACCATGATAACAAGGATGCACTGCATGTGTGTCACCCAGGCACAGCAATTATGACAATTACCTTTACTGACAATTATACTTTACAGAACGCACTGTGTTTATGAAGGCAGAAGTATTTCACAGGTTTATTTTTTGGGAATATTATGTAGCATGCAGCTGAGGACCTGAAGTTAACAGTAATCTATTCTCTGAACACAAATGAGTCATCGCACAATATGTAATGGATTTGTCTGAAGTAACAAGCTGTTTTCTTGGAGGAGAGGGATTTGTTATCAGATAGTATTAGATGGAGGGACCAGAGAAGGGGTTCATGCGCACCATTTCTTTCATTGTAAAGAGCCCTAAGACGCGACGGGACATTGAAAGGAGATCTTCCAAAAATGGAAATGAACCAGGTAAGAGGCATCTCTTTCTGAATTCTACAGTGTGCAACCCATACAAAGAATCATATATTTATAAAATATTTTAGAGCTCAATCAATATATTGAAAATATGTACATTATTGCAATGTTGGTATATTGCAATGTATGTCTTTGTAATGGGTGTATACTGCGTTGTGTTCAATTAGATGTTACATGGGTCAGCGAGCGAGCGAGATTCGGACCGAGGTTCTCACTGCTCTCTGCCAACCCCTTACACCCAGCCTCGTTGCCAATTGAGCTAAAAGCAAATTGCCCGTCGCCTGTCAGCAACAACGCTAGTTAACCAGGTCTCAGGGAGTGACATAACTGCATGGCTACCTGCTACCCGCTACCTAAGGCTTTACGCAGGGTTCACACAAGCTACTCACTTCAGCTCCGCCACATCTGCTTTGCATTAATATATTTCAAATGCATTTGCAATATATTTTTTGAACAGTATATTTCTCAGTACATAATAATGAAAGGTTACAGGCGGTTTTGTCATAAAGCAATGTTGATTTATTTTTATCTTGAAATACCTACTACAGTGGAAAATCTGGGATTTTTACAGTCTGCAGGTAGCTTGCTTCTCTCCAGATGTTGACTTTTTTAGGTCATCTCTGCCCTCTGACCCTCCTTGCCTCTCTACTTATCTAACAGTCCTCCCCTGGGTCCTCGAAGCTCCTGTCTGAACTAGGAGCATGCAAATAAGATAATGTTCCTTCCTCTTGTACTGCACTTTTACTGTTAAACAGTACAGCTGCTATGAGCAAAAACATTTATAGGGGACACTTAGAAGGCCATAAACTCTTAACTGTGTGCAACATAACACCATAACACCATTGTAGCAGTTTTATATGCTCAAAAAATTCATACCAATAGTTAAAATCATCTGGTAGTCAATCATTTTGCAACATTTATACATAACACGCACATGAGCATATCTTATCTCCAAAAAATGTATCTCCTGTTGTACAATTCTGATGAGTACAGACAAAGCATGATGTATCTTTAACTGATTTAATATGATTTCTTTAAAACGAACATCCCGATTTTACTGCCAGGTTCTAAAAACATGAATTTCAATATCTTTCCTCTGACATTAACTAAAAATACTGAGATAATGTGGGATACCCTGCATCTGCACCACCCTGGTACAGCAATTGTGATGATTCCCTTTGCTATCTTGAGAATGCACCATGTTTATGAAGACAGGGGTATTTTAAAGGTTTATTTGTTTGGGAATATTGTGTGGCATGTGCCTGAGGACCTGGAGTTAACAGTAATCTATTCTCTAAACACAAATGAGTCATCGCACAAGATGTAATGGATTTGCTTGAAGTAACGAGCTGTTTTCTTGGATGAGAGGGATTTGTTATCAGATGGTATTAGATGGAGGCACCAGAGAAGGGTTTCATGAGAACCATTTATTTCACTGTAAAGAGCCCTAAGATGCCACAGGACATTGAAAGGAGATCTTCCAAAAATGGAAATGAACCAGTTAAGTGCCATCTCTGAATCTGAAATTCTAACTATGTGCAACCCATACAAAGAATAATACATTTAGAAACTGTGGGCTCAGTCAATATATTGAAAACACGTACATGTGAATCAGTGAAACATCCTGATTTTACTCAGTCTAAAAACACTCATAAATTTTCTCATGAACGACTAAACCATTTGACATGAAATGGTCACATATGATATTCTGACATTAACCAAAAACTGAAATGTTCTTATTGCATGAATGCTATACACTGTATATACCTTACCAGTGCTACCACTACCACTGTAGTGGTAATATAAGAGGTGTTTTGATAACAAACTAAATTAACAACAATAGGCCTCATTAAAATAATAAGTGAATAAACCTTGTACACACATGTATATAAATGTATATACTGAAAAACACCCAAATACGGAAGCCGAGAACAGTCATGCTTGCAATTATTTTTTAATACCGTTATCTCGAGAAAACAAAGCTCGTTTTATCGAGATAACGGGTTAATTCATCTCATCATCTCAAAATAACAAAGCTCATTTTCTTGTGATTCATTTTCGAGTTCTCCATAATTATCCCATGATCTCGAGAAAACAAAAGTTTTCTCGTGATAAATTCTCGTTATCTCGAGAAATTGGCCTTTTGTTTGCTTGAGGACTACATGAGTACAAAATACAAACAATGGAACTGTTAATGATGAAGGTGAGTTTGCATGTTAAGTGATGTAGCCACATAATTTGGCTACATCAAATTAGCAGGAAATTAGCAGCAAATTATGCTACAGGGCAGCAGTGTAGCATAGTGGTTAAGGAGCAGGACTTGTAACCAAAATGTTGCCGGTTCAATCCCCGCTGGGACACTGCTGCTGTACCCTTGGGCAAGGTACTTAACCCACAGTTGCCTCAGTAAATATCCAGCTGTATAAATGGATAACATTGTAAAGAACTGTAACCTATGTAAGTCGCTTTGGATGAAAGCGTCTGCCAAATGAATAAATGTAAATAATTTCACCTTAATTGTCCTTTGTAAGACATTTCTAAAGATGATGTGTTGAATTCAATAAAATCATCGCATGTGCAGAGACTGACAAGCTTTCGTTCATTTGTTGGATGATATGGATTATACTCTTGTTTTATGAACTGGAAAAACAATTTCCAAATTGGCAACATTGTTTAACTTGCATTCATAAAGCATAAATTGAGATTAATGCAATCTTTAGAAATGCCATTATATCTCCAGATTTAATCCTCTGCCATCCTTTCGTTTTTCTGGAGTGATAACTAAGCCCTTTGCTGCAGCATTTGAGTCCCTGTAATTTTAGTTATGTTTTTACTATGCAGCCATGAGTACAATTTTTAGCTCAAGGAATCTCCATATTCAAACTGTCTTGTTACTCATTAATTATTTATTGAACCAAAATCTGAAAGTTTATTTAACTGTTGATGTATTCCTGGGAAGTACTTAAAGTTTTACAAGCGGGAAATTTAGGAAATTTCACAATTTTTCCTGTGCACCAGGACAACTGCTTATGTAACTTGTACTTTATGCAATCATCTGTAAAACCACCAGAGCTTATACTTCTGACTAAAGCCCAAGACAGGGAGTCCCCACTGGCAGGATGCAGTTGGTTATGTTCCGCCAGGATAGGGTGGGTTTACGTCATCGAGGGTTCCCTGATCACACCACTGAGCACCCATTAGCGACTCGCCAGGAACCTGTGAGTTGCTGAGCTGATGTCAGTGAGAAAAGCACCCACCCTCCAATTGGCCTTCACTCTTCAGTGGTGCACTGTGGGGCTTGTAGTGTGAAAAATATAGCAGTTGGTTGTAGGTGAAAGTACTGGAGAATTATGCTTACTTTGCTTCAATAATCCTGCACAAGCGAAGATGATAATTGAGTGAGATGAGTTTAATGCACAACTGTCAATTCCAAAATCAAGCTGAAAAAGAAGAAAAAATAATAAAAAGGAAAACACAAAATACTGTGTCAAATAAGGGACAATTCTTGCTAATATTCTGTGGATTAAGCAAAGACATATGAGGACATTTGAACTTGCATACTGATCTGTCCTAAGGGTCCTGAAATTTAGCATTGGCCGCATAAGGTTGTAATGTGACTTATCGTTATTAGTACTGGTCAAGGCACATTGTGCAGTATATGTGATACATAATCAGTTGTGGATAGGGACAAGGACTTTTCCATGATATCTGCATACTGCAGGTTTGTACACCACAAGAAACGAATGTATCCATCATCATTCAACGCGTCAAAAATCCAGTTACACCTAGAGACAGTTCCTGTCGGGTGCCACTGATGGCTGCTTCAGGTCAAAGGACAGGGTGTGAAGCTCCAGCAAATTGATGAATGGCAGCGGATTAGAGAGTGACATCTTCCATCTCTCCGAGGGAACACAGGTAAGTGAACGGACGTCACTCTGATAGGCTGGGAGTCTGAACTGCGGCAAACCAGTCTGCTGATGCAGAGGCTAGGAGAAATTCCCAGGGCAGTAAGTGTTTCCTTCTTATTCACACCCAGTTAATGTGCAGGCAAGGTCACGTTCTGATAAACAAAGCAACGCAAGCTGTAAGCCAATAGACACCGCGCACGTCAATTTGCCCCACTGCTCACGCGGGTAAGCACAAAAAACAAATGCACAGAAAGCAAAACATGTGATGCAACACACGCGGGAGAACATACATTTATCCTGCCCTGCTGACACCATGCAGCACACCTCTGCCTGGGAAAGGTCTCGCTGATTCATTCAGTCTTCCGCACCCTGCGCTTGTGTTCGTCACGAGGTGTCTGATTGGTTGTTTTCCTGTCCATCGCACATGCCTTTAGGCAAAAGTGAGGAAAGGCACAACCATACAGACATGCATCCCTTACGCCTGGACTGTGGTTCAAACAGGTCACCGTATCCTGGGTATGATATGCCCCGATGTTGAACCACTGTGACATCATGTCCCAGGTTGAAACGAGGTGATTGTATTTATACATATGCACACACACACACACACACACATATATATATATATATATGTTAAATCTGCTAGGCAGACCAGGCGCATGTAGCATGCAGGAAAAGCGATTTGACTTTGACTATTATTCCTTGACAATGGTACAGTACACAATATGCTTTTCATAAAATGAAATCAGACAGTGAAAAAAGACAGAAGTGTAGAATCACTGCGTCATTCTAAAAAGTAGAGGAGAGGGCCAATGTCAATTAAAAAAGAGGGACATAATTTTAATCAGTTCCACGGCAGCAGTAGATAGCCCCGTGCCAGCAAAGAGCTCTGAGCTCAGTCTTACTGTAATTGCTGTCAACACTCATCCCATGGAGAAAAATGAAATTGTCAATAATCTATAATGTATGAGAAAATATGAAAGATCAATGTTTGCAGCAGAAAGATTTTTTCAAAATAAAAAACTGCAATGAGATCCAAAACAAACAAAGCATGCTTGCAGCAAAATCTTGAGGGTAAAGGGCTACTGCCGTTGCAGGGACTTGGTCCTTCTTGGAGAGTGAAAGAAAGCCTTCACCTGTCCCCCAAAACTAATGCAGTGTCCTAGTATTCTGTGTCATTGTTAACCATATGAGCATTTAATGGAAGATCCTTTCCTAAATATAAATACAGCTGGGTATTGTCTGTGGCTCTAGCAAGGCTGGTTTCTGTGTTTTGTGGTGTGGTGTCAAAATGAATTATTTGAATTTTGGTACTTTCTCCCTTTATTTGATGTACAGGTTGTCTGCCAGCATAGCTATAAGTGATATGTATGATCTCTAATCAGATTAGAGAAAAGGTAATCTTTTAATCAAACAGGCAAGGTCTGACGTTCTCTTTTCAGGGATATCTTCTAATTTGAATATTCTCCAATGATAGGCTTGTATGGTCATAAAACAATACAGTGAGAACTTGGTGAGATTTTATTAGAATTCACCTATTGGATTTGACCCAGGACTTCTAAAGAGAGGGCGATCTTTTCAAAGGGAGAAAAGACCTTTTTTTTCAGTTAGTGTTTTGAGGTAACTTGTTAGTTCACTTGGTTATTCTATCTGAAAATAATATACACATTTACTCTGTGAATTTTCCTAGTGATTAAGAGTGGTAGATTCTCAAAGGAATCCCTCTTAAGCTTAGTTAGGTTCAGACTGAATTATGCTTGCATGCCTATTAGCAGCTCCACCCAATGTCAATAATTTAATAATTTTAAAATCCTATTTGCACACCTCGTTTAAGTAATCTGGGGATATAAAGAGCACTAAACAGCCCAATAAAATGCTGAGGCATTGCTTTACCTTAAAAGACGAGAGAGGCCAAAAGAAATGTCCATTCCTCATGTAAACTGAGGAGAAATAAAAGGCTGTCCTTCCAGAGGGAAATGCAACAGGTCAATATTTTAAGGCTTTTGATGTTTATGCTTGTTTTATTCTATGTTTGCAAGACATTATTGCTTACCGCCTTGAGAAGCCCTAATGTTAAACTGGGGAACATTAATTAAAGATTAATTTGGATCATTTATTGACAATCTAAAGCAAAAGGGAGATGAGAACCAAGTAAGGAGAAAATAGATGTTAATTTCATTATAATCAACATTAAAAAATACTTAATACCCTAATTGTTTTTCAGTGTTTTTAATGACCCTGGAGCTGAGTTTGTGAGATTTCATGTGGTGGCAAAATGGCATACTGGCTTCTGCAGATGTAGCCAATCTTCATTTAGAATTCTGTCCCATGTCCATGCAAACCACACACACTGAAACCGTGAACAATATCTTATCTTCCAGGCACTACGGAGCGGGTTCTTTGGCAGTTATAATTGAATCATTCCCAGTGGGTCCTCTGAACTTTTTGTTGTTGGCTAGTTTATTATTATCATAGTAATTAAGCAGGAAATTGCACTTTAAATTGAGATGAAAATTATGGAAATTACCCTTGTGTAAAAAAAAGAAATGCCCCAAGCTGGATTTGGAAGAGTGTCTTTTTTCTCTAATTGCAAACTGGGTGCCTCAACCCCCACTCTTCACTCTGACAGCCAACAGCCGTGCAGTCCCATTTCCCGCTCCCACTGAATGACTGTAGCTTAACTGCAACAGTTTCCATAGTAAACTGTTTTATAAACCTCCCTACACACTTGCCCACACTTGGGGTGGCAGTGTAGCATAGTGGTTAAGGAGCAAGACTCATGAACGGAAGGTAGCCGGTTTGATTCCTCACTGGGGTACTACTGCTGTGCCCTTGGGCAAGGTACTTATCCTTACTAAATATCCAGCTGTATAAACAATAACACTGTAAAAAAAAAAAAAAAAAAAAACTGTAACCTATGTAAGTTGCTCTGGATAAGAGCATCTGCTAAATGCCAATAACGTCATGCAATGTCCTCAAAATGGATTTGGTGAGCCAGTAAGCTTTTGTTCATCAGGTATGATTCTCTTTGTGAAAACTACATACCAATGCCTCGGGGCCGTCTTTGGGATGAGGTGCATTTTAAAAAATGGGGCATTAGCATGAGATCCACGCTGCTGTGGTGATTAGAAATTCAAGATAATTGCAAATATTTTAAGTCTCAGGGATGTTATTTACTAGCTCCACAAAAAGCATTTAGTATACAAAATACCCAGTTACTAATGTGTGCTAAGTACCTGTTCTTTATAATTCAGTAGACAACGTGCAAAAATAGATGTTCTATAAAAATTATTTATATCAAATAGAAGCCAAATTAGACTAAAATTATAAACCTGAAATAAATGGCAATTTCATTAGCCAGTCAGCTTTGCAAGAAGTATCATCCTCTGACTCCTTCCTTGCATAAAATAAAAAAAGCAAAGAATCGAAACATCTGACTAATTCTATGTACCTATAATCTCTGATGAATTAGCACATTGAAAATCATTGTTTGGTATTATTTTGTTTCTTTTACAAAGACAATCAGTCGCAGCTGCTTTGAGTCATTTTGGCTGACAGAGTGCATCTAAACTCAGTGAACCGCTCCTCAGTGGCAGATGCCATTGTGAAAGCATTTGAATTTGATTTTAATGTTGTAACTGATTTGTACTGGACAATGCGACCCACAATACACGATTAAGGCTTACAGAGCATTTGTAATAGCTACATAATGCCTACATAAGGGCGATATGTGGGCAAGTATTTTTAAGCTTATGACATAATACAACACAGGTCAACTGAAGAAGAAAAAATGTTTCAGAGAATGCCTCTCCAGGTATACAAACCCTTCTGTTAGGATCTATGTGCTGTTCTGAGGGCTGTAAACACAGACTGGGCACACACAAATATCTGTATACACAAAAGAAAAAGGCAGGGAATGTCTAGATTCTGTCAAGCTAAAATAAACCATTACTTAAGCAAGTTAAGTGATTTAATTGGATGACCTAAAATGAAATAGGCTATAGCTAGCAGGTAATACTATTCTGATTTGTTACTACTGCTTATGTACTATTTTATTTTCATATCTTATTTAAAAATGGTCAACATTTTGCATTGTTTTCTCAATCTCATTATATAATTTCACCATCTCTCCATTTTTACCTGTGTAGGAAGCACTTTGGGCTGCATTGTGTTATTATTGTTGTTGTAAGCATTATTTGTTAGCTAGCTGGTGACCATGCTTAAGTTAATTATGTTGATATTAATTAAGAGATATCAACAACTAAGAGTTTGTATTGTAACGGTTTTCATTGTTGGAGGACTGGCCCTGTTGTGTAATAAACCAGCAGTGTGACATTTTTTCATGAAAAATAACGTTTATTAAGCTGATTGACTTGACTCATGATACAAACTCATCATAAAGTTGGAAATTGAACCCCATATCATTAGTACAATTGAGTATTGTATGACCCTGTAACACTTTCCACTTTCCACGCAAGCAAGCTAGCGTACTAAGGATCTAGCTACGTGACAACGTGTATTTTGTGGCCATATGAGATTGTATGCAAATTCTGAATATTTAAATGAGGATAGATGGCCCTTAATGTTTGTAATGAGTCATACTTTTGCATCATTGTGGCCATTTTAGTAGAAAGACCCCCAAAGAGGTCCAAACGTCCTGTGCTGGTATAGTGTACACCCTGCCAACTGTACATTGGCAGATGGCTTACCTGACATCTCAATATCGTTAAAGGTGAAGAAAATGTGTGTATGAATTCTGAAATAATACACTGTACAATACAACAATCTGATTTGTGTTATTGTCAAAAAGATAATCTTAACAATTTGGAAGTCTCATATGTCAGTACTAAATCCTAATTGCATCTTTAAATATTCATGGAGCATTAAAATGTAAAAAGGTGTTTTAAATAATTACCCCTTGGTGCTTCTAGAAATAATTACAAGCTTATCCATTTCAAAGCCTTTTCCCTAGAGCAAAATAAATATAATAGGTGTGGTAACACGTTTTTACACTTTTCATCAGTGCAGATTTTATCTGCATTAGTTTTTGATCATTGTAACTTCCACATTCAAAATGATCAGCTTCAGCTTGCCGGTGCTGACAGAAAAGGATGGATGGAAGGTTGGATGTGTAAGACTTGGTCACCATCCTCTGAACAAAAGTATATTTTATCTGAACTGAAAATGATCCTATACATATATACCTTTATCATATGAAAATAAAAAATTGCCTGCAGGTTAGTACATGCTGAAGATTGAAATGTTTACTCAAACAGCCTAACACATGTGTTATTGAGGTGGAACTATGGTATTCTGACATTAATTGTCATAACAAATGTGTAAATTATTTTCAGACAGAATAAGCATCCCGCCAGTTTGGCCAGTGGTGACTACATGTGTGTGAACTGAGCACAGAATTTAGAAGAAAAACTGGAAAAATTAATAATGCACATTGTAAACTTACATGCTGCTACATAAGTGGATATGCGGACACAAATGGCCTTCAATAATGATTGCCCAAACCCCCAACTCATGTTCTGCCTGTAGTTCTGAGGCCCACCTGCCTTCCTCTGGGGATCCCTGGACTATAAGGAATCAGGTCAAATACACTCATATAGTATTATATCTGTTATCAAAGGAGTGTGCCCTGGAAAAACCTGTCAGCACGTATGTCAGAAAATAGCACCGTGGCCATCTTTTTTGCATTTCCTTTCTTTTTTCCTTTTCAGCTTGGATTTACTCTTAAAATATTGTTGTTTGGACATTAATTTTAGTAATGATATATTAATATACTTCTTAATTTAACTTACAGAAGATTCACTCTGAAAGTATTTCCGGAAGAGCAAAATAAACACCATGTTTGAGAGCAAAGACAAACGTGATAACTTTCTACTGGTGCATACGACATTTGTGTCCTTGCATCATTTAAAAGATTTTTGGCAAGGACTTGTGATCTAAGACTACTGGCTGCAGAATATTCCTGAGAAACAAACCCCTGATTAGTGCTATCTCACTGAGAAGAAAGTCTCATCAGGATCAAACATGCAGTACATAAATCACTTTTAATCAGGGGAAAATGCTAATAATTCCAAATATCCTAATCATAAAGGTTTAATGTGTCCACTGTGAAATGTAGCACAATGCACTACTGTATTGGTATATACTTCTGTGGTTGTTTCCAACGGAAAACTGGATGAGGAGGAAAAGAGGTTGGGGCTGGTGTCAAAGGCAGATCAACACTCTGATGTTGAAATTCAGGAGCGATGTGTTTTCTGTATAAATTAACTTGCGCATGCCTTCATTACAGAGGCTTGTTTACTCGCACAGTAAACCCTTTTATTTGGAAATCAATATTCGGCGTGACAGAAATGCAATCAGCCCTTGAACTTCCGTAGGCCGAGCAAAGCTGGTGGATTTTCTGCATTGTATAAGCAAGAATATTAATGAGGCTAAGACATACATCTGTGTATCTACATGCTCAATGACTGAATATTAATCAGAAACAATTGGAAACAAAGCTGTAGCCAAAGGACGAATTACGTGCCGAGATTAGAGCTTATTTTGAAATGAATTCCCACATTTGTCATGATGTTTTCTTCTTAAAACATGCCCCGCTATGAAATTATTCAATTATCATGTTCTTTGGAAGCACTTTTTGTCTCTTTTCGATTCAAATTCCCACTCCCACTTTTCGACCAAAAAAAGGACACTTTATGTGCATTTAATGATGAACCGGACGTGGGGGGGCATTAACGGTAATCCCTGAAGGTGGAGAATTTCAGTCACAAAGTTCCTCTGTGCAGAGATGTGGGAGGACTTTGATATAACAAGGCCATTCTCTGAACTTGTTATCAGCTGTGCCAAGTGATCTGAATCCAGAACCCACATAAAGCTGAGAAAATATGCATAAATTAGACTGATGAGAGAACATGCACTCTGAAAATACCCTGCTGCAACCGGGTCCATACAAAGAATTTATATTGTGAATATATTTTTAGAGACTATATTTTTATCTCTATATACTGACAATACAGTAAGTAAAGTATTACCATTTTAATATACTGCATTATATTTCTGCTTTGCGTTAATATATTTTAAACGCATTTGTATATTTGCATGTATATTCTGGAGCTGAACAACATATTTCTCAATGTATTATTATATATTTCATTATCATATGGGGAGGTAATAGGGCGTGGAATGATCTGAGCCACTCACAGTCTGCAATGTACAGTCTAGTTTCATATGAAAATATGCAATTGTATCATGCAGTAGATGTATGATCAACTGTTGCATACAACAGAGACTCTTTGAAATGGAAATGGATCAACCTCTTTCATACAATAAAATGACACATAAAAACAAATGCCCTGACAAAGTGTCTGTAACATGGAATTATTACATTCTGAGGACCTTACAGAGATGGCTAAACAGAGATCCAAAGATGAAATGAAATTACATCAGTCCTCCAGGCTTGTTCATGGCGAGTTATTTTTTCAGGGCCTGTCAAGGAGCACATAAATTGAAACAGCTTTCTGAGGGTTTGCTCATGCTTACGTGCCATTGTCTCCACCAGTGTCATGAGGCATTCACATCTGAAGCCGCTGCAGATGGAGGGGGGGGGTGTGGGGGGGTGGCTCCAGACGAGCATGATGAAATTGGAGGTGAGGAGGGAGGTGTGGACGCATCACTGCATGAGGTGACTTCTTTTACCACGATGGGGTGTTACCCATAACAGATCAGACTTCCATATGGGTCGTGCGTTCACAGAGCAAACGGCATGTTAACACACACTGCGAAGAGACAAAAATGAATGCAATGGAGGACTGTTTTGAGAAATGGTCAAAGCTCATGTCAAGTGATGGCATTATATTGTTGCATGTGTTACATGTGGTTGAATACATTTCCGGTGTCACTACAGATCAGTGTACTTTGCTGATTCCGCTCACTCTGGGAGCGAGAGGGTGGGCAAGGCCATTATTAATACACCCAATTTCCAGGGTTCAAATTCATATGGGGGAAGGAAGAGGTGATAAAAATCTCCTATCGCCGCAAAGTAATAGATGTGTCATGCATGATATGATCCCAATGAACATTCCACTGATATTCCCCAGCTTAAGGAATATATATTAAACCCCAGCTGCACCCGTAAATGAAATGGAGCAGTGCACCATGCTGTCATTGGCATATTTCAATTTTCGAACATGTTTAAAAAAACCACAATTTTATGTCACAAATATGAGATTGATTGGCATTTGCACTAAAATTCCAAATGTACTGTGACAGAAATGTGGATCAGCCCATCTGTGTTGATAAGCTAATGATCCCTGATTTGATTTTTTTGTACATCTGTTTCTGAAAGCAGCACCAGACTGCTGCAAATTGAATCCCTGTGGATAGAGATCTCTGTGGGCTGATAAAGCTGGTCATGCCTTTTCCTCATAAATCGGGTGAGTGTCACACCCTCCTTCGAGCAGCTGTGCCAGAAAGTAACTTCTGCATTCAGGCAAGATTTGTCCTTGACTTTGTCTTGAACAAAGTCATTTTTTGTTCCTTTTTTCAATGCAAAAACAATTCAATCAATGTGTTTGCTTGTGCTGATCTTATGATGACAAAAACAGACATCATCAGATCGATACTCATGTATTATCTCAGGATATTATTCCAAGATCTTGATCAGGCCTCTCAATCAGACGTCTCTTCTGTCTTTTAAGATGTACATTTTTTCCAGTTGCCCACATTGACCAAATCTCAACAAAAGCGGAACCTGCTGATTTTGCACAAACTACTGGTTGTTGCTAAAACTTCAACTACACACCTGTCCAACAGCAAGACCACTACGACTGGAATCTCAAGTCCATCGCTATCAGTGGATGTCTGCATGTGGAATGGAATGATAAAACAATAAAAATGATTATATGTAAGTAAAGAAATCAAACAAACATTTGATAATTACAGCAAAACTGGATTTATGAATTATGCTATTTCCATAGAAAATTGTGCAATAGGCCTGCATGGCACCTACATCTGTAAAGCCAATTTCCTGATAAAATAGAGAGATTTATTTATTTCTTAATTTTTACTGTATTTTTTTTCATCCATCTGCAATTGACTATTCTTGAGTTAAAATTCCATGTTAATTGCATTATTGCTGGTTAAACGTATGTAGAGACTGTGAAGAAATTGTAGATTGCTATTCAAACTTTTGTATTCTTCACGTAAGACTGCCTTCTTTAGTAAGTATGAAAATGTGTGATTGTATGTGTGTAAGTATGAAAATGAATGATTCTCAGTCATTTGAACAGGACCGAGGCAGTCATTTGAGTAATATTTCAGACAAAGCTCCGAGGCAAAATATCTTTTTTCTTGTGAGCAACTGTTTGTGTGCCCCAACTCCCAAACACATGGATAGAGGAGATAGTACAATTCCCATACAGCTCTGACAGACAATTACATTGTTACATTGATTGCTAAATCCCAAGATGTAATTGTTTTTCATGACATGGCCAAGCTGTAGATCTTTCAAGTATTTCTAAGTCTAAGAAATAAGACGACCATTCTTTATTATAAAAAAAGAAAAAAGGCTCCATCCAACCCCTCAATATTGTATTCAGTGTAGCAGTCAAACCTACCAGACAGAGTATTTTAGATTTAATGGGGAGATTCAACCTAGAGTCCTCTGCCAAGAGGAGCACCTCAGGAGAGAGAGGGACAGCCACTCCTAAAATAGTACTCAATGTACCCAGCACAAATTGCCAGAACAATACAGTCTTCCCTTTGTACAAATCTGCAAAGCGTTCCCAAGAAACACAAGGGTATGTCCAAATATCTCCCACCATACACACCCGGCAGACAGGATTTGTAGCAAGCTTAATCGGATGCCTCCTAAGTGAGGTTATGTGAAAACAATGAGTCAATTAACAAATAACAGGTTGGTGTGCCAAGGTTTTTGATGATGAAAAACATTTTGACACATTGTTTCCTACCACAGGGTAATACTCAAATTACTCATCTCCCAGTCCCACCACAAGGTAATTGATGGTTTTTTAAACTGTAATTTGTCATTTTCGTATATATACATGAAACAAAGGCTCTACTGTGTGGACGATTAAAAACTAGATTACACAGCGGGTAAGGGCTCTCGCAAGGAAAAACCACCAGCACGAAAGGCTGAACAGAGCCTTAATTACAGAAAGAAAAAGATACTGGAACAGATCACTAATCTGGTACTTCCTGAAAGGAGAGCGGACCAGAGTCACTGAACGAGTCAGTCAAAGTGTAAATATGTCGTGACATCCATGAGGAGCAAGCAAAAAGGTGTGAGCCTGTAAGCAGCGAAGAGTTTCACCAGATAGGGGATAAGTTATGAAGTGTAGGAGCACACTTTAAAAACTTGCACATTTTATAGGTCCTTCTGATTAGCCAATCAGTTGGCTTTTCAACCAACTGATAATCATTATAAAACATTTGTCCAATAGAGGGTGCTATATAAAGCCACCATCATTTCCTCTTAGCAAATTACTTCAGCTTCCACTTCCACCCAATCCAGCATCTTTTCCAAATGGCAACAGTGGCTTACAGACAGATAAAGGGAAAAATTAAGAGAAGCAAATGTGCTATCTGCAAAGAATTTTGGAGACTTAGAGTACAGGAGGCATGGAGTTTTTCTGCCAGCAATGCATTAGGAAACCATTTTCATTACACAAAAGTCTTAAAAGAATAAAAAGTACATTGAGAGTGGAAGAATTACAAAAGAAGTATGGACATAAAGGCTTTGCTGAAGTATTGTGGGGTAGTCTCCTTGGATTCACTAACAGTAATGACCTATACAGATTCTGTCTCACTCATCACTTTGGAGATACGTTATATCAGCCCAATATAACATCTGAGTACAGACCTCTGAGAACAGGTCTTGATGGAAATCATTTGTATTGGGCCATCTATGCCACTTGTTTTGGGACTGAGGACTACCGTAAACTCATAGAGTCCTAGTAACTATTGAGATGATAGAGCATCCATGTTGGTACAATCAAAAGAATGAAAAGTATCTCCCTGCCAGGATAACCTGGTATGGATGAGCCAATGCATCTTCTATGAGATGCCAAGACACAGGTATTTCAGAGTTGAGCTACAAAAATATGGCTCTGAGCTGTAAGGCCGACAGTAGCACTGAGTGTTCAGTATCTCAATTTGGCCGGACAAGATGGCCGATGGATGTAGGATGTTGTAGAGTAGCTACGCTAATCATCGAAGGCTTGCCATTTCAAACAAATTTTGAACGCAATGAGTTAACTTGGGTGCCTAATTCATTTGGAGGGCTGAGTGGAAACTTAGATAACAGAAATGTAAGGCAAGGTGATGCATTTATCTTAATCACAGAGACTCTACCATGGAGAGAAAGGACCGTCTCTCCAAGTCAGTCTTTAATTTAGATAATATAGCACCAAAATTATGATTTTTAGTTGCCAAAGGTTTTTAAATATTTTATCCTGCTGTACATCAGTTTGTCCATACAGGTGAAGGTAGAAGCCAACTGTGCTAATAATGAAGGGCTTTGTGTTCATAATACAACTAGCTTGTTTTGAGCAATAAAACCTTAGCTTTATTTCTCTACATTTTCTTATGTTTTGCCTTTAAAGCATATTAGTGCCACAACTAATTGCACATATTGGTTTTAAATTGAATCTGTTTTATTAATATAATGTTGTAACTTGGTCAAATGTAATGATCAGGTTCTGTTAACAATGACACATACCATATGGTAGTGCTTTGAATAAATCGATTGGTTGCTCCCACATTGAGCATGGGGTTCCCTCTGCACAGGAATTTTATTACAAAAAAAATCATCAAGACCCTTTTGTTAAATAAGCAATAAACTTTTCATCTTGTAGCAAGATAGTACTGAACCTCCAGCATTTAACCCTGGAATGAAAATGGGGGCATGATCCAAAATCAAAATATTTTGTATTTCCATGGAAATGACAAATTTCAGGATATTCCTACAAAACAAGCATAGCACCTGTACAAATCTATTGTACAGTTTATACCTGCTTAAGTAAAAAGTGTAATCACCAGCAGTGAGGTTATTAATCTACCAGGGGTTTGCACATTGAAGGATCATTTATGAACTCTCAATTTGTGACTGAATATTTTTAATGGGTTGAGTTACGGGGTGATGAGTTTTGTCTGAAGTTAGATCGAAGAGTAATTTAAAATCACTCACAATAATTATCGGAATGTTACCAAAAAATGGAGGGCGAACATCTCAGTTAATGAAAGAATCTTAGATCAAAAACATTTGGAGCTTAAAGAGTAGTAGCACAGACATTAACTGAATTCAAGGATATTTAGGTAGAATGGCAACACCCCTGCACTTGCTCTCAGTGGCTGAGAATAGGATCACTCTAAAGTACTTGTCTTGTGATTTAGCAGTATTTCAAAGTAATAGGTGCATCTCCTATAAAACCCACAGTATCTACCCCATCAAGGGCATCCCTCTGTTGTTCTCTAGCCCCCCTCCCGCCCTTCAGTATGCTCATGTCTGCCAGTAAACCATGTGAATTCAATCGACTACCTAACAGCAGTCATACCTGTACTAATAAAAACGAATTGTCTAGGATAGCCAGACATAAACTATTGTATATAGACTACAGAAAGGAAAAAATATTTCAGAGGAGAAGGGAAGAAAAATCTTTAACCACCTCAAGGTTGAAGATCTTATCATTTGTGTCAGGAAGCAGACTTCAGCAATTTATATGAAGACCGATTGCTGAGCCAAGTGATATTTGCTACATTCAAGCAAATTAGCAATGTTGTTATTATTGAGTAGGACATGGTTTGATTTGTTCAGATCACAAAGTGAGATTAATTTCTTATTTCCATCTGTAAAAAAATCTTCAGCCTTGTGGTGGTTAAAGATTGGTTTTGGAATTGGTTTTTCTCTGGCACCTTGGCAGACTGTCTCTGTGGCGTCAACAGCCATGCCCAGAGTTGCACCACTTGGTCTAGATTAGAGAGACTGTCCAGCACATAGTCAAGCCTGCCCCAAAGTCATCTGTTCAGGTTACTCAATCCCCAGCAGTTGGAGAAGTATAGAATCAATGCGCCGGTGGCAAACCCTTGAGCTTCAGGGTTTTGTCCTCCTTTTTCCCCATCCAGAGGGTGTGCTTCAAATTACTGACAATGCCTCTCCAAAGCCTACTCAATTATTGATGGCAGCATAGTCCGAGTGTTATTGTCTTTCCCCTTTTCAGAGATTCTGCCCAGAGACCCAGTCTCTTTTTCAATGAGGATGACAAAATTTAAATCCCAGTCATAGTAACTGGATATAGTAAAACCTAATAGGGAAACTAGCTATTTTCACAATAGTACTTTAAAAATAAAGAGAGGAGGGGCAGAGTAAAAGCAATAACTTGTCACATTCTCCAACTTCATTATTGCAGAAGGGGAATGCAACACCCACCTTGTCCCAAATCCAATTCACCTTCAGTATTAACATCCTCAGTCCTCAGAAAAAAAAAAAAAACATACATGGTATTGTTGCATGACAAAAGTTGAGACTACTCATACTTCTTCCTTTTCCATTAACTGTTCTCCCACATAGCCTTCTCCCAGATAAACAATTACAGTCTTCCAAGATTCTCAGATAGTTCATTAATTACAATCTCAGATAATGTCCCTGTCCATATTAATTTATCATCTATAATTACAGCCCATCCTCCCTGTAGATAGTATTTCAATACTTCATTATGAAATGAATTTAACTCTTTTACTCAAATGTGATCTTTTTTTTGTATGATAATGACTCCCTACACTGTTCCCTATTGTTATTATACTGTGAAGTATGCTGTATATTGGAAAACTGCTGAAGTTGATAGAAAAGGTCAAAGACTTGCTTGCTCTTGTAAAATAAAAAAATGACAAAACAATTTGGTTAAAGACATTAGGATGCTCAAATTGGTTCTTTCTCAAATCCAGAAGAACACCAAAATTCATTACAAAAGAAAACCCATGAATTGGAAGACTGGCAACTTTAATAGTATATACACCACTAAAATATTAACTGCCCTGTGTAAGTTGTACACTGTACACTTGTGGGCATCAATCAGATCAAGGTTGGGTGGCATTCAGGGCCTCAACATCTCCCTCTCCACCCATCTGTCCTTGACACCCCATTAAGATTCACAAAACTTATTCTTTTATCTTTAAAGCTAAAATGGTCAAACTTACGAACTGGAAAGACAATATACATTTATCATTTGATAATACGGTTGAGGTGATGATTGGTTATATCTTAACCTCAGTACAGCTGAAGTTTCTCCCAAGAATTGTATATTGAAAATTTAAATTTTCTGGTCTGCATTTCTTATTTTTCTTGAGTGGACACACACTTTTGTTTTGCTTAGCATGACCTTAGATTATTTTAAGTTTTTATGAATAGCTGCCTTCAGTTCACATGAAGTGAAGAGAATTGTCATTTGAAATCATACTGTCCTAAGAGCTATAAAGTCCTATGCATTCAGCTACATGATCACACAGTTTATCAACAAAAGGCGTCTAATAGGTCTATGCACAGCCACAGCCTCAGTTGAACAATATGCAAGACAAATTAAGTAAAATAATTATCATTTAAAATTTAAAAGATCAATAATAACCTATATTTTTTCTATAATCACCACCAGAAGAAAATGGAGTGAAAAACAACAAGTAACAAATATCAAGTAAGGATGCCAACTAGTGAGCTCACTGGCTGAAAACTTGTCCAGAGAGCATTTTTAATTTGGCATTGGTAGACTCCAGCTGGCTGTGAATAGCAAATTTGAGTCTGGGGTGTCCTACCTTTTAACTGTGATAACCTGTCATATTTTAATTTACAAGTCAATGTTGTTGTTAAACTGAAAATAATCAGGAAAGTATTTTAGGACAAATGATTGCATTCTCTCATGCTCTTGCCAGTTGCATTAATATGGGATTTTTCAGTCAGGCAGGTACACTCCGCTTATAAGAATCACACCTTCTGAAGCGCACAGTGTGTTGAATTTTAGACTTACCTATAATGTGTGTCGCATTACGAAATTCCTCCCATTTTTCTCCCTATTAATTTCTATTCTACATTTTGACAGTGACATAGTGGACCAGGTCCCATCATGCAAGCATTCGGTCATTCATAAGGATGGCGTGGTCCCGTGTCCTACTTTGCAGACCTTCACTCATTCCTGAGGATGACGCAGTGAATCAGTGAAATAACTTAACTCTTAATAAAGCTCTGGAATGAAGAATGGCAGATGGCCTCTGGAGTGAGAGGGATTGAGATTCCGCACGCATATCAAACGTCCCTGCAGGGGATGGATCATGCAGACACAACACTGTTCTCCAAGCAGCGGATCAGAGAAATCTGCTTCTGCTTGCTTAGGGAAAAGTAATGGCATTTAGGGAAATGCAACCACATAACTGCAAGGCCTGTATTCATCCTGAAAGATCTTATCCCCTTTAAAAGTCAAGCATAGGAGCAGCATCATTGTTATTGATTCTGTTTTTTATTATGTGCAACCCAGGGAGAGAGTTGTCTTTTTACCTATACTTTTATATAAAGTTCTCAACTTTTCTCCTTTTTCTGCACTCAAAAAAATGTATAAACTTCAAAATCACACTACAGTTATAATTATCATGATATAATAATTATTCCACTATTATGACTATGACCCTGACTGTGTAGGAGTACATGAGGCCCAATCATCCACAGAGTATAAAGTTTCTCATGTATTGTGCCCTAGTCGTCGTGGTCAATTTGATACGGACTTATTGCAAGACAATGTAACATCATTCTGCTGCCTTTACTACACTGAGTAGAATTCATTGTATCATAAGCACTATGCTGTCAAGCACACCAACAATGATAAACTTAACTCAGAACAGTGAAGAGCATGGTGCAGAGTACAGGTACAGAGACAATATAGACGGATTCATTAATTGGTCGCAAAGTAGTTTTCTCTGCAGTAAAAATGCAAAAGAAATGGCAATAGGACAATAGGTTTTCGGATTCTTAAAGAGGACACAGACCCTCTAAAGCTTGATTCTGATGTTGTAATTTTTGAAAAATGCCCACACGTGGACACTGGACTATAATAGCATTGCTCATAATGATCGTTTCAGTAGTTCCTTCAGTCTCCCTCTACAGCTGCCAATCCATTAAGGGCACAAATGATGCATTTATGGAGCAGCCTATAATTTTATATTTGAAGTCCTTAAAACGTACAGAAGAAATTAGCCTTCACTTGAATTCAGTTTAAAAGCTGCAGTCATTAGGAGGGGTGTGATATCCAGTAATTATGGTTTCTAATTTTTCATATCGATGGTAAGATGGAAAAAGCTGACGGCTTGCCCACAGAAAGGAAATCTCCACGGTTTCCGGATGTATTTTTTACTCACAGGGTTCATCACACAAAAGCCCAGTCTCATACTTTTAGAGTTGTGTTAGAGGGCTGTTTTGGGTGACAGTGTAGCACATAGTGGTAAGGACCAAGAATCATAACTGAAAGGTTGCCGGTTCAATTCCCTACTGGGGCACTCCTGTTGCACCCTTGGGCAAGGTACTTAACCTGGAATAGCCTCAGTAAATATCTGGTGGTATAAATGGGCAATATGTAAAAAA
This sequence comes from Megalops cyprinoides, assembly GCF_013368585.1. Lineage (NCBI taxonomy): Eukaryota > Metazoa > Chordata > Actinopteri > Elopiformes > Megalopidae > Megalops > Megalops cyprinoides. The sequence goes on from NC_050598.1 coordinate 11,091,466, forward strand.
TTGTAGCCTGTGGATAAGAGCATCTGCTAAATGCCAGTAATGTAATATTTCGGTTCCACTGCCTCAATCTCAAAATGCCACACTGGTCTCTCTGCTTTCTCAGAGCATAAATGATCAAGGACTCTGGGAGATTACACAACACAAACATCCATCTTGCACTGACCACTCAATTAAAGATAAATAATGACGCCTGTTGACAGAGAGCTCTTCTGTTTTCAGCCACATGCCCTCAACGTGCCAAATAACTATCATTCTGTGGCTTGGACTTGCAAAGTGTACAGAATTTAATAGCAAAACTAATTTTCCGGCTTTCATTTTTCTGCAATGCCTACATTTCACATGCATGTAAATTCTTCCCGTGGTGCATCTTTTCTCTCTCTCTTTTTTCTTTATTTTTTTCAAAGAAGAATCACTGTGAATCATTATGGAACAATTTTCATTAGTTGCTCTTTGTCCTCTATCCAAGCAATTTGTTTAGGAGCTTTAGTGTTTAAGCCCATTGCATTGTTTCATGTATTTCTTTCTTGAGAGGGAAATTGTTCTCAAAAAGCCAAATGATTTCAGAGGCTGAGCACCACCAGGTTTTTAAAAGCAGGTGCATATTGTTTCCTGGCAACCAAAGTATTTGAGAATGGAGCTACTTACTTGGGTGCCTAAGAGCTTAATTTGTTTCAGCTCGTTGGTATGTCATCTAAAATCTTTCTCTATACCTGTTTCTATACCTATTCTCACCGAGAGCCTCAGAGGATAATGGCACCCATGTTTTTTGGAAGTTATGCTGCTTAATCCTTGTTAAAGACTCATCGTAACAAAGATATGTCAGTCTTTATCACCCCACTGAATGCACTTGGAGCCTCAGTTTCTAATGACCTACAGTATGATCTTCAGAACACTTACTCAAATGCAGCCCACACTTAATTCATTCTTTCATCAGACATTTTGCTCAGTTATCAGGTATGGACTGTACATGAAAACTCCCTGGGTCTTGCTTCTGACCACACACATCAATACCTGTTATGACAACAACACAACACAATGTTTTGTATAACGGCTTACAACTTATTCAGGATCACATTTGGCAAATGTGTTGTCCATTCCCATTTGGCAATCACACCTGTTTTTACGCATGTAAATAATACTGGATAGCATTTGCTGATGCATCTCACCTTTTGCACATGTATCAGACATGATCATAGTTTTAGGTCTATTGCGACGCAATATTCAATATCAGTATCAATACTCCTCATAAATTTTAAAGTATTTTATCAAAGTCTCATGCCCTCAACCTTTACTCACATGAATATTTGGCATGTTAAAAAGACACATTTTTCAAAAACACATTTTTGGTACATCCAACATACAGTATGTATGTGATTTCAGTTAAATGAAATCATTTGATCATCTTCCTCTTATCCATAGCTTACAAGAATGATTAAAGATCATTAGCCTAGCATAAAAATGTTAATTTATTATTTATTTACTTATTTTTTGCCTTTGTGGGGCAAGATACTATTTGTAGTTAAACAGGTTTCAAATTTTGTGTAGGACATTAAAACTATTGCCACCATGTTAGCCATATCATCCAGCTGTTCTTCAGCGATGCTGACATCAATAGAATCCAGCCAGTTTGAGAGGCTGGGTATTTGTTGTAAAACACTGGAAACTGAATTCACATTGCCTGTAGTACCCTCTGCTGCTTCCTCATATATCACATGCAGTTTGACAAGGAAGTCACCTTGTGATGTTTTGTACCTATACCTGTTGTGCTAGAAGTACACATAATCTAAAGAAAGAGTAGAACAAATGGCTGTCCTCTGAAGTCCAGCTGTGATTTATTTAGTAGATTTAGTTTTACTTAATTTTTTGAATGAGAGATTCTGACCGTGAGAGTCATTTTGGGTTTTTTGTATGTCAGAACAGATATTTGCTGACCTGCTGAGACGAGTTGCACAGTGCCTGCAACACAGCAAAAAATCACACAACGCTAGTGATATCTGTAGAGTGACTGCCTGTCACTTTGAGAATCTTGGCAAGTGGAAACACTCAGCGGAGCATCGCACAGTGCTACCAATTAGGCAAGGCAACTGTCAATGTGATATTACACAAAACCTGCTGCAGTATTTCAGGCTGTCTTCAGGGCAGTTTTTTCAGGTCCCCAGCTGAACAGCTGTGGAAAGCTATTGGCACTGAATTTGTGTAACAACAAAAACTTCATCCAATACTTGGGTGCTGTCAATGGCAATAGCATCCAAATAAAGCCGCCTGTTTTTCAGCTGCAAAGGTTATCATTCAATTGATCTGAAGGCCAAAGTTGATTCCCATTGCACAATTGCAGTGCATTGTTGGATATCAGTGACTAAGGGAAAGTGACTGACAAGCTGTGTGCTTCCATTTTTTGACATTGGCTGACACTGCATGAAGAAATAATTCATGGAGAGTATAACAAAAAAGAATATTGCAAAGCTAGTCAGCCACTAACAGCCTCCAAGAGAGGCACTATATTAATGCAATTTTTCATCATCATCGTCATCATCGTTGTCATTATCTTAATTACTCAGAAGGCCTTAATTATATTGCAATGTAACACACAAACACTTTTATATATTTAATATTCTGACGTTATGAACTGCCATATAAACTGTAGAATTAATAAAAATATCCAAATCCATGTCCTTTAACAAGTGTGTTGAAATTGATTTACAAATAGTGCACCAGAGGCCGTTATCCTGCTGCAAACTGTAATTTCCTTCTTAGTATACTGTCATTATTGTTCTTTGTCTGACAGGATTCAACTACATTTTCCTTAAAAAAAATAGCTTGCATACTAAAATTAATGTAAATCATCTCACTGTAATAGTGCTACTAAAAAAACCGCTGCAGGCTATGACATTTTCACTGTTCTTTGTCAAACTATTTTGCCAATATCAGTAACCAGTCCCTGTGTTGTGTGTGTTTCCCACAGGGAAAGCGTGAAGAGGACTGTTTAACTGGGAAATATTGGAATGCTTTTTATAGTGTTATAAAGAGGTTTCATGAGAATAGTTGGTTTTAGACGAGACAAGATAATGACAGTTGTATTTTAAAGGAAGGCTCTTTAAGCTCTTATCCAATCATTGTGGCACTGCTGAACTGAAACCCACCAAAGCACTCTCCAAAGCACAGCAGTCATTGGTCTCATTTCAATCTGTCAGTTAGTATGCTGCAACTCATCTTTTCTTATTAAGGTTCAGGCTGAAGTAAAATGTCTGCTCTCAGTCCTTGACTTTATTACTGTTAATATCTTTTTTTAGTGTGACAGTGTGAAATGAGAGTCTGGGGGGCTGATAAAGGACACCATTCATCAAAAAATGTCCGCCCAACCACAGTGATCCACGACAATCTCATTTTGTTTGGATTTGGACACATCTATTGAGGCTCAGCATCAAAATGCTCATGTAATCAGTAAGACATTAAAACGGTGTTCATGCTGTAATGCTGTGGACTATCTTTCAGATTACATTTTGCAGAATGTTATTGCATTACGCTGCCATTTCACCTTCAAGGGTTTTCCACATCGCCTCAAGGAGTCCAGAAGTTTTGTCATTCTGCTGTCATTCAAATGACTTCTGTGAATACATCATCTATCAACTTTCTCATATTTAAAATGGCAGTTATGCTGACACTTCACTTCAACATCCATTGCCCAAAAAACTATTGCAACTTCTCTTTCACCAAAAAATTTAAATGTCCTCTTTCCTCGTTTCTTCTGTAATGCATATTGAAATGTTTGAATGAATGAATTAAAAAAAAAAAGAATTTTTATCATCAGATTAAATGTGAATTAGGACTGGGCTGGTACACAGCTGTTGCATTTAACCAGTGATTGTAACCACGTGATTTCTTAATGAAGCCTTTTCTCTTTTTTTTAAACCATTTCATCTCACTGGCTGGCTCAGACATGGTTAATGAGATTTCTTCAATGAAATTATTTGTGGCACTGTTCTGGTTCATTTTTTTGGGAGAGCCTATGAGGACCTAGGAAGTTATAATAATGCATGCAATGTAATTTATATATATATATATATATATATATATATATATATATATATATATATATATTTATATATATATCCTTTACATTAGACTGCCTCTCTGCTAGTGAGTGAAATTCCCTGTATAGTGGAAGGAAAAAAACTGTATATCAATAACCAGCTAGTGGAGTGCAGCAAATGCACTTGAACTGTGAACTTGAAATACTGTCTTGCGAACCAGGCAGGAGCGACCATTTATTTAATTAACATGAGGGTCACAATCTGCACACTAGTCCCAGGGTACTGTGGATCAGGTGCACACAAGCCCGGTCCTGGAGTGCCGGAGATGTGTCAGGTTCTTGTTCCATCCGAGCAGTTACTGACATAGCCGAATCAGTTTTCAACGCTAAATCAAGCAGGTGCATTTGGTGAAACACAGAGGACCTCCAGCATATATTGGCCTCTACTCATTTAGCATGAGAGTGTATCTCATCATGTGATTAAGAACCAACACCAGAAACAAATCCAGCACTTCAGGCCCAGGCCTGACTGCACCTGCTGTAGATGGATCAGACAGATTTCATGATGTCCTGGGGTACAAGGAACAGCACTCTAAGTGCGAACACCTGTTTGAAAACACCTGTTACTCCTATCTCATGTGTATATGTGTTTCCTGTGCCTGAATAATAGAGAGAGACACATCTTACATAATTTCTCTGCTGTTCATCTGGTGGAGGGAGTGGAGGAAAGCATCAGTCCTCCCTCCTTTTGGACCTGGCCCTTAGGTTGGTGTTGCTGTGCTGAAGTTGGCACATACCCCAGCAGTGTCATCGCTGCCCTCTCTTTGAGCGTAATGAACAGGTGTTTTTTCTTTATTGTAGTGATTTATTATAATAAACAGATGTTTTTCATTCACCCCAAGAATGGCAGCTTATTCACACATACTGTGTACCTACTTGCTACAAATCAGCAAAAAAATGTCTGCATATTAAAATTACTGATGTCAAAATAAAGTCAAGTTACACTCAACAGATTGGCCCAGGTTACCTGTCACAAATTGAGCAATATTCCAAAGCAATGGCACTCAATGTTTCCTAAAATGTTTTGTGTAACATGGAAATGTGTTCGTGATATTACCATCCAAAGAGAATGTGGTCATACAATACTGTGCTTCTGAAATCGTACGGTGCACCAGAATAGGATTATAGCAGTATTTCCTGTCAATCAGACTGTTTATAAAACAGGAATCCTTTTACATATAAAGCAACAGATGTTGACTGGCACCAAGAAACATAGGTTATCCCTGCTTCCGCATGATATCTGAGTGAATGGAATAAAATAAGTAATTTGCATAAATGTATGCTCCACAGATCAGAGGAATTGTCTATGCTGGTATCATCAGACAAGATAAATATGAGTAGATTTGGAGTTACTGTAGCCTGCTGGTCAGTTTGATTCTACATTATTTAGGTTAGCAGTGATTAAATTTGCATCAGTCACTTACGGGATTAATTTTACACAGTGCCATGTTGAAAACAGGCTAGCTAGTCTGCTCACTAGCACATGTAGACATTCATTGGCAGCTCTGTGTGACTAATATGGATTGAAACCACACAAGGAATACAAATATTGCTAGGAGTATTTGCTACACACTAACAGTTTTAAATAAATGTATTATTCATGTATATCTGAATAGTATATTCAGTTTTGAGCACATCCCTACTGAGTGGACACGTCTGCCCCCAGCAGTCCCATTGGCGCTTTCCTTCTACCTTGAGGCTGATGTGGCACTTATTTCTGTCAAATTCAGGGCAAGTTTTACCCTGATTTTTGTACCCCTGGTCCCAGGTGCAGACATTTTTTGAAAATGGCCTGGATCACACCCTGGCAACTTTTTGCACACTGTACTACCATATATGATGAAGCACCATTACACAAAGTGGCTGAGATGAGTTTTTTCCAGCCTGGTTATTTTATAGTTCTGAAATGAAGTGAATGAGATGATTTGCTGTCTGTAAAATGTTTAAATGGTTTAACCAGTTACATGAATGGAAAGTATTTTGACTTTGATACCTCATATTGTGCCAACATTCCTATGTCCCACAGAACTCTCAGTTCTTTATATTTATGTTGGCCATCCATGGAACTGATGGAAAGCACCTACAAATTGGCCTCTGTTCTTGCACACACCAAAAAATGCTATTCCCCTTGCAGTACCAGCAATGACTTGCCTATTAGCCAAATTGACTAACACTGTTTTCCTGCTCTTGTCCTCCACTTTTGAAATTGCAGTTCTGACGCAGCTGACAAGAGCTTGCTGCCTGTTTTATCTCATCTGTGAAATATGCTTCACACAAGTGATGTGAAATTAACAATGCAGGTTTCATCATCTGACATCCACTTGAACTAAATAAGTCAGTGGAGACACTGGCGAACTGATATTATTGCATGATTATAAAAACACACATTGGTAATGATGTCCAAAAGCAGGAGGTGGATCACTTTTGTTTAAGCCCTGTCTACTTTATTTTAATGTTAAAAATGGCAGTAATGAAATGAAATCCCATGTTTTTTTCACTCCATCTATCTAGTACCACCTCTGTATTTCTTAGATGCATTGTCTACAAGCCCAAATTAGCAGTTATAGAACTTGATTTAATGAACCAGCCTATGCCAAGCATATGCATAAATATATACAGTATGTAAGCCTCATTTTCAGGAATAGCTGGCTCTTGTCAGTGTATCCAGTGATAAGAATGATGGGTCCTAAAAGCCTGCTATGGAGGCAAAGCGCTAAAGTACTTTAAAGCCCTGTCATTTCATGCTAGCCCCCCAGAAAGCTGCCATCAGGAGCGTCTGCTCATCTGTGGAAATCTTGTCTTTTTGCCCTGTCTGAAAATAGCAATGGATGCCTCACAAAGAACCTTATCTGTGACTTCTCAGTCTCTGACACACACACACACACACACACACACACACACACAAAGACACACAAACACAAACACACGCACACACACAAAACATACATGCCCACCCGTGCACGCACGCACACTCATGCATACACACAAGCAGACAGTAAACTGACTAACGTGTAGATATTATATTACTTGGCTAATTTATCTGTTTAAATGTAACCTCACAATGTTGTTCTTGGTGATATTTTTTCTCGATCGGAGGGTGCACTCATACAATGAATGCATCAGAGACAATAAGGTCCATCTTACAAATCATGCACACCCTGCTGTTAATGCAAGACACAGAAAGTGACGCAATGTGATTATTAAGAGTAAAGCTGGAGGGAGCTAGGGATGCTAAGCCGCTCGCATAGCACGGTGCTCTGATTTCATGAGCTCTAAGGTTCAGGTTCAGAACCGGGTGTGTCATTTGCCAATAATGACTGGGAACCCAGTACAACAAATTGGCTGGGTGAAGCTGAATCCACTTAACCACAGTGGATCTGTGTATTGTGTCTCTCCAGAAATAATATATTTATATATTATTAATCTCATATTTATAATGGAAGGATTTGTTGATCTCCTTTTTCTTCAGTAGAATTTTCCATCACAGTTAATTTCAAGTAAGGAACGGGAGGGAAATGTGGTAATAAATTACCAATATTTGCTCAGTGTTCTGTCACTGTCCCGACCTTCAACAAAAAGTTGATGAAGTACCTCAGGGACTTCTTTGTGTTAATATTTCTCCTGGCCATTGTGTGTCAGAATGAAGAGATACACTAATAATTACCTATTTACTCAATATATTTTCCATTCAATCTGAGTTGAGCAAGACAAGGACAATACAACACAAATCAGCAATCTGAGGAACCACTGCCAAAAAAATCATTTCACAAACAAGTGAAATGATTATGCTGTTTTAGTCTTACCGTTAATAGTACCATTACTTTTGGTGTAACATCATCAATTAGACTCGATGAGTGACCCTAACGTCCATTAAATGAAGGTATCACCATTACGATCATTAACAGCCTTAGAGGATAATTACGCAGCCTCGCCATGATTACAGGAGATGTTCCAGCCTGCAGAAAGCACAGTGAATGCCAGTGATGTAAAGCCATTGGTTTGGAAAGAAATGGCTCACCCTCTCACCTCCAGTAACAGAGAATTACCTGTCTGATTATTGTGTAACAGAGATGCTGTGCAAGCTGTGATACTTATTTAGAAGGACTTTACTGCCACCAGCTCATCTGCTGCCACCGCTCTCCATGAGTTTTGCCCACAAAAAGACATCACGCTGTCTCTTAACAGACAGAAAGCAGCTCCTGTCTACAAAAGTGGGGAAACTGGCTGAACTTCACAGCATGTTTTTATTTATTTATCCTGTCTTATTTATCTATTACAGCTGGCGGTTGGCCAAGTCTGAAGGCTGCCACTTCCAGTCAGATTTAGAAAGTGGTGATTATTTTCTGATGTACAGCCCTCTGGTTGACCATTTTTCATCCTCCTCCGGTAATACACTTTTTAACTACCCTTTAAATTACACCCCCCCTGCCCCGGCGTTTAGCAGACGCCTCTGCTCAACGCCACAGCCGTGTTGATCAACAGTGTTTTGAGATGATTTATGGCCGTTGAGAGTCCCGGTCAGGATGGCTTAATTGACTTTCTATAGTGAGCCGGTCTCCGCGAGAGGGGCGAGTAATGAGGGGAAAAATGACGAGGGAAGGCAGCAGTGGCAGTAAATCACAGCCCACAGAAAAGCGGCATAAAAACATCCATTAGTGCAGGCGTTCCAGGGACCACCACGCTGAACATCATCCAGGAACTCAAGGCCGGCGGTCTCCACTCCCAGGCAGGTTGTTTATGAAGTTACTTTTTGTGCCGCCTCTGTATCGCTCTCTCTCTCCCTCCTCCTCCCTCTCTCTCTCTCTCTCTCTCTCTCTCTCCCTCTCCCTCTCGTTCACTGCGAGTGGCTGATTTGTAGGTAGTTAGTGAGGTGAATACGAATAGCGGCGAACAGGGAGCTTGCAGGAGCGTCTCCCTCTCTCTGTCTACCCTGAGCTACCCCGAGGCTCTCTCGAAATCTCTCCTCTGCACTTGAGTGCTGGAGCATCAAACATAACCCTGTTTCTGTGGTTGTATTTTTCCTCTCCGATCACTTTGTAGAAGTACTGGGGGGGATGCATTAGGAATACTATTTCTGCATAATTTGCCTTAATGCAGTGCTGTTTGTGTATGTTTCCACAGAAAAGACAGAAAGATATGTATGGCTCATTATTTGATTTATCTGTAAAATAAATAAGTAATTTTATAATATCATTTTAATAGTTGGAGAAAACTAATTATATAGGTTTTCCTCCACCATTATGTAAATGCTGATTTGTTGAATGGTACTGTAAATCATAAAATAATACTTAACACACATAACTACAATGAAAAAATGCCTCATTTACAAATACTGTCTTTGGAATGCTTTCCCCGGTGACGATAATGGAAAGTTCCTAACACCTCTCAAACACTTCACCACAGTGAACTAATCATGTCCCTTGTTGAGACCTGGCATGTGGTTGAACAGGCTGTGGGTTTCATCTTAGCTCAGTCACACCAGCTCCATAATGATAAACAGAAAATCAGATTTGCTAACTCTATGACAACAAGACAGGAAACACAGAAACAGAACTCCTGGAAAGAACAACCACAAACAATAGACACAGTGAAACGAACACAAGGATTCTACTGATTTATGTGGCCACGGTGGGTCCCGTATGTTTACCACAATGTCTTAGATCATAATGATGTTGCAAGGGACTGATGTGCCCATAATGTACCTGAACATGTAGAAAGTAAGTGTTTAGCGGCCCCACTTGCTAATTAGGTGTCCTGCACCAGGTGTTGAACAGGTAGCTTTGGTGGTTCGACTGTCGCTCTAACCCAATCGTTCATTGATCATTCTTCGCCAAAATGACAAAACCCAAAACAGATTAATTAATGATCGATTGAGGTCTGCAAAGCCTGTGGTGTTTGATCTTCAGTCAACCGTGAAAGCATTTCATCCTTCCATTCCTACTTCAGGCCTCGTTTTGAGTCTGCAGAGCTAGAGCAGGTCCGCTGTTTAGAGTCCGTCCTTAATGTGAAAGGAGAGCTCCCGCGGTCAGAACCTGGGCTGCTCCCGGCCCCCTCTCCTCTCGCCATTTAGCCAAGCTCACAGGCACTCTGCCAAAGCGTCTGCCTGCTCTCTGCCTGAGGAGCCACTGGGCTGCCGTGTGCCTGCAAGATCCCTCTACACAGAGGGAAAAAAACAACAGAAATGAAACAGTAAAGGAAAAGTTAAAACAGAGGAAAAAAAAAAAAACAGAGGGCAGGCAGACAAGTTGCTTCCCTGTTTGACTTCTCAGGCAAAGCATCACTGATTTCATCCAGCTGTGGTGGATGCTGCCCTGCCATCTTTTGTATGCAAGGAAAATGAAAATTTACACTTCATCCCAGGGAAACTGTTGAGTCATATTTGCCTAAGATGACAGCATGGTGGGTGGTGTTATCGTTGCCAGATTAAATGTAATAATTTTCAGGAGTAAGCATGGATCAAACTAGAAATGGAGCCAAATCTCCCCCTTTACACTGGCATCCAGATATATTTTCATTAAAAACCATACACCTACAGAACTGGAGCAACATTCATCTGTGCAGGCAATTGTCTAAACATTCTCTGGCAGAGGAGAACAGAGATCAAGGGTGAAATTTCTGAATTTCGAAGAGGAAAAGAAATGAGCCATGGGCCAGACTGTTCTACATGCTGAAGACTTCAAAAGACAGTTTTTTTTACACAAATAAGGCAAAGTTGAGTTAGCAAGGAACCCAATCTCTAGCAAGGAGTGATTTTTTTGTGAGGCCAGTTTTAATTGTGTTTCACTCGCTTAAAACATTCCAGAATGTCATGAACAACCCTTTGTCCTGAAAAAGCTCACCCAATGACTTCCATCCTTCTGAACCACGTTGGGATGAATTGTAATGCTAAAGAAAGCATGCCGTCCCCACAGCAGTCCCAGGGTGAGAGCTGGGAAGTCACGCTGTTAGTCTAATCTTAAAAGTGGTAGAAAAATATTAAGAAAATTAGAGTGTAATAGGGCTTACAACTTTCATATCATCCAGCTCATTTCTCCAACTTCATGGGAACAAACATTGTCATTCAATCTAAAAATAAACACACAAAACTTGAACATAAAATACTCTGCAGGCTCTAGGCTGTAGAAAATGATCCTTTTTAAATTTACAGCACGTTATGCTGGAGATGTAAATGTGCTATGTAATCTTTTTTATCCGACGGTGTGACTTGCCAGGAGTTTCATCTCTGAAAGTCATATGATTAAGATGGTGGCACACAGTGCATTTTATTTATTTATTTTATTTATTAATAGCATCACAAGCATTCAAGAAGAAAGTGGCTTGCACATGGGCCAAATGGCTCACAGCCCCCCCCCCCCCCCAAATATACCACGAATTTAATAATTAAATGGAACATTTAGAATGGTGTATTTTTACTCTTATGAATTTCGTTAGTAGATAAATAAATAAATAACGCAGAAAAATGCTTTCTGTGGTGACAGAAATGCACTTGATGTAGAAACCTACTTCATAAACACTAATAAGTAATAAATCTACTCACAAGAATTTGCCATGTGGAAACTGATTGTCAGAGGTAAAGATATATCCGTCTGATTCTGTTATACATGCAGCTGTGTGTTATCACCTTAGCATGTGTAAAACAAAGAAAAGTAATGGTATGGTAATGGCAGTTCCACCATGGTGCATAAAATAAGGTAAAACATTTAGGATAAAAAAGGTTAGACACACCTGGAGCACAACCGAAGTGGAAGAGTAAAAATATATATTTATTTTTTATTGTTAAAACCACCTTACCTCATGCCATGGCATATGCACAGTACGCAAGGGGCAAATCAGGTTACTGAACACGTGAATAGATCCTAAGCAAGTCTCCAGAGCCCTTGGCTGCAGCTGAGTTACTGTTAGAGTGCCTCGAGGTGACTGTTGGGGCTATTCATTGCTATGCAGAGAGCTGTGGAGAGATGTACTCCCAAAAATTGTGGGAGTCCTTTATTGGACAAATCATTGATCTGCACCAGTCTTAAAAGTGGCAAATGGAGGGAACAAATGGCATGGTTTAGACAGCATCCCTGTGCTGTTTGTTTATTTCTCTCATCTTTGCTGAAAGTCTTAAAAAAGGTAAAAGTTACAGTTGTAATTACCAGCTTTTGAGGAGGTGGACACTTCATGTATTCTGGTGTGTACCACCAATGTCAGCTGAATTTTATTTGTGTAATATCTGCATGTAATTTGAGCTAATTAAATTTAAGTACAACTGAATCTGAAGTCATGTATTTTCCAGCAACTCCTAGGAACATGTTCCAAATGTAGGTTACATTCTGATAACTTCTGGGGAGATTTTTTTTCTTCAGATTTCCAGAATGACATGAGTTTTTCCACTTGCTCATCATCATGCTTACCAGTTGTTGGGGCTTGATTGGGTTCAGAACAGTCTCCCTGAGTTGACAACCAGTGAGAGTGTTAGTTATAGTCTGTATTCCCCCAACATGTGTGGCAGCATGTGTGATATGAGTGTGACAGCCTTGCAAAAAATGTATATGTGTGTTTCAAGTATCTGCCTCTAAACACCTGCACTATTCAAAATTTTGTCAGAACACACTCCTCCCTCTTAGATTCATGGGTCTCTTAAGTCAATACCACTGTGCAAGTACTTAGGGGTTTCAAGTTTTGGCCTATTACTGAAGCTTGTGCAAGGTATACTGCTTATGAATTTATTACCCATACAGGAAGGTGAAGATTAGATGTGAACTTTTGCAAATAATTTACTTTATTCTTCTCTCTATGTAAATTAATTAATTCGTCTCAATGTCATGAAATGTCTGAGATAATTACACTATGCATCTTTATACATCTGCCAAATGAAATTCTGTTTTCCTTAAATTAAAATCTAAGATCAGGGTCCATGGCCCACTGGCACTTATGAGACTCTGCTTTACTAAATAATACCAATAAAATAAAAGTACAATAGAGTATGTATAAGATAAATGCTTATAATTAAATATACAGGTGTTTTAAAAGCACAAGGCTTAACAAAGCACTCTCTAAATGAAAAACACTTGAGGATGCTTGCTTCAATTTAGCAAAATGGCATAGAACAAACTGTGTTGCTATACAGTTTTTCACAGGGTTAGGAAAATAAATTCATAAATAAATAAGAATGTTATATAATGTCCAGGCCTATATATAAAGGCAAACATAGTCAATCAACCTTTATGGAATTATCTTTCCTGTGACAGATGCACTGAACATTTTCTGAACATTTTCAATGACTGTTTTTCCATCAAAAGAATGTAAAATGAATTTTTTTTAATGTATGCATATTTTTAGATATTTAAATGCATGTCTATTCCTCATGTCACTGGTCTTAGGAGTGTAAGGAGTACATTTTGTCCTGCTGCAAATCGAGATCTTCTCCTAGAGCCAAGTTGTCCAGGTACAAAACACCTATCTCAAATGTGTTTTCCCTGTAAATGGTCACCAGGCCGCAGGTTCAGTAATATGAAGAATGAAAGAATAATGCTAAACCTTCAATCGCTCTACCCACTGGAAAAAAAAAAAATATCATGCTCTGCTATTCTCCGTTCTCCTATTTTCACCTGTCCATTTCTTTTCAAATGAATCAGAGGGAACCCTGTCAGAGCCCGGCTCTACAGCTCAGGAGAAAATAGCACAACATGAGATCAGATCAAATGAAAATTCAGACCACTCCCCCCCCCACTGCCATCATTTAATTACACATTGTGGCCTGCAACAGAACATGGTGCTGAGGAGCTTTCATGCAAGTGTGGCCATCAGTGTGCAACCTAGGCCTGGTGAAATTAAAGCTATTTTCACTGCTTCACATCAAGCCACACTTTTTTAAACAATTATAGATGACAATTAGAGTGACAATCTCAATCTTGGTACTGCACAGTACTGGTAACTACATTAAAACAGATAAATAGTCAATGTACATATTATGGTATAGGTTCACAGACCACAGAATTAGAATTTCTTCCTTAACATAACATGCAGCTTGGATTATGTGAGTACTGGTAATGAAAGCAAAAAAGAAATCATTACTCTCCCATGTTTCCCAACATTGATACACCAACACCACTGTTGGAAACAATTCTTACCACTAAATGAATGCCCAATTTTATTGGCATCAATAATCAAGGGAGAAAAAAAATCACACACATTCACTTCAGGTTGAGGTTAAAATCATCCACCTTTGATTAATATGCCAACAAAAAGAGAGTTAGACAGCCTGGCCACATTGTCTTTACATATATCATCTGTAATCAATATGATCAGTCTATTCAAATATGAACAATTTGTATTGCATTAATAATATTAATAACATCAATATGGTGTGAAACAGGTTAAAACTATTTGTTAAGAGTTTTGGACAATGATAAAACTGAGTGAGATGTGAGGATGTCCTATAATGGACATGGCACCAGTATGGTCACTGTTTGCATTAGGTGAGTAACTACATCTGGGACCCAGGGACCACAGAGCAGTGGAACCTCTCAGGGATCTGATTGATGGGACAGGTGGAATGTAGAGCGCTTTGTTAGGGAGACATTCAAATGTCCAGCACTGCTAAGGCTGAGTATCCCCATAACTGAATGCTATCTTTTTCAAGAACTATGGATATGATCTTATTCAGATGTAGGACCGCTGATCACTTTTTCTGAGCATATCACTACACCCACATCAGTTTTTGGTATTCATACTTGCACGTACACGTGTCTCTCATAAGATAAGTTACAAAATGTTGCTCCCCGTGGTGCATGTTTGCATAGATCTCTTTTTGTGAATTTTACAAAAGTTCAATTCCACAACAGCAGCACCAAAAAAACACAGATGGTGCAGTACTGTATTGCATGAACGAACTTTTGTCAAACAGAATTACAAAACAGTGGTGACACTGGTTTCAGTGTTTTCTGTGTGTTTTTATTGGAAGTGAAAAGACACTGTGACTTGCAGGTTTGCAGACTAATGTCGATAAATGTGATATTTATCTTGTCATCAAGTGCCATTTGTCAAGAGTTATAAAGAAAACATTTTGTCCATTTTGCAATAAAGCCAGATTTACAACTCACTGTCCTTCCCTTTAATGTGTAAACCAGCCCACTGACTTCACTCATCTACATTGCCCACTAACATCTACGTTGTTTTATTCCTAAAACTGGAAGACTATTGGGAGCAGGAGACTCAAAGTTAAGTAGTTTTGCACTTTAAAATGTATCAAGCAGCTTTTTGTTTGTTTGTGTTTTTGCAGCTAAGCTTTCATCCCACAGATTAGTTCTGCATCCCTGCGTGCAGCCCGTCAATTTTCAAGCAGCGCTTCCCATTCATGGAAAAGATCGATGCAGGAGTGGACGCACATTTTTAAAAACCATGTAGATTTGCAACTCAGTTTCTGATTTGTGTCTTTATCAATGCTTAGTATTAGCATTCCAATGTCAGGGCTCCGCCCCCTTAAGCCGCAGTGTTTTTGTTTTCCCTGTCCTTGTGCTTTTGTTTTCCTTGTGTTCCAGCCCCGCCCTGCTCCCCGCCGGGTCCCCGCCCACCTGATTTCCTCATTGCCTGCAGCTGCCTGCCTGCTCACCTGCTTCCCATCTCCTCGTTACCCCAGCCCTATATCTTCCCTGCGTGTCTCTGTCTTGTTGCTAGTTCGCTTCAGTGTGTTTCACCTGTCTTGTCCCCGCGCTTCATTTACTCGAGAGTTGTTTGTTACATTGCCGATCCTGCCTGTTTCCTGACCACGATTCCTGCCTGCCGTTTTGGATCTGATCGCTGCCTCTCACCTGCCTGATTCCTGACCCTGTTCTCCCTGACTCCCGATTTTGGATTTGCCCCCGGATTGCTTCTGTGCTTCGAACCCTGCCTGTCCCTGGATTTACGAACTGCCTGTCCCTTTCTATTCTCGCCTGCAACCGGAACATCCTGCGGTCCGCGTTTGTGTCCCGACCACCGGCGCTAACATCCAATGTGAGCTCCAGTGACCACGGTTTCAATTTTTGTATTTTGTGTATTCTTTTTCGAGCTGCTCTTCTGTCAGCAGCTAAGGCACTACAATGCCATCCCAAATGCACTGCAAAATAACACCCTTCCACTTTGTCCTGAAGTATGAACTTCTGTGACATTGTCTGAAGTATTGACTACACGTCCCTCACTTAGTCAGACTGGGGCACAGCTAATTTTTTCGGCTTCCCAACCCACTCCCTCGCCTTTATCCCCTACACCAGAAGCCCTCTCAAGGCGACCATTTTCTGATACCAATGAGTGGGTCCTCAAACAAGGGAGCAGTGGACCTTCCATCTTTACTCAATGTCTGACAACAATGACATTTTAGGAAAGAATTGTTGAGAGAAAAGTGCCACTCGATAAGATAATGTTTGGCTGTTTGTTTTTTCTTATTATAGATTAGGTAGGTCGTTATTAAATCACTAGGAAGCTAGATCATTGAACATTGATTATCAAATGGGGTGTAGCTCTCCGATGTATTTCAGCTGCCCTTTGTGCCACAGAACAGAGCTCGGAGAGAATATTGTGCCATGTTTAAAGAAAGTAACCTCTCAATGTTTTATTGGAAATTGTGCAGGGTATCAAGTGGGATGAATTCACATCTAAAATTCATTGTTTAACAGAAATAGAGTTTTCTATATTTTTTCAACTTTGCTGCATAATTACAAACAATTATAATGTCAAAGATGATCACCACTGTGGTGCACTTTTGTCCACCTTTTCTTGAAAGCAAGACTTGTGGAGAGAAAATCAACTCAGGTGTCCAGTCAGAATGCATGCATCTTGGTAACAAATGAGAAATCCCATTGTTCTGGGCAAACTCTGCCCCAGCACATACCTCCTGCATTGGCTTTTTCAGTTCCCATGACAGAATTTGCTTATTGACCATAGAACTGCGGAATTCTTGTGGGAGCTGTTGAAGTAGTGTTTACACATGCTTATTTCAGGTCTTAATCAGCCTATTTGCGATTAGCTGATCAATTCAGGTTATTACACCATTGACTTTGATTTTTTTTTGTCTGTGTAACTGTAAAACAGCAAGCTTTATCTATGTAAATGAATTCATGATCTAAAATTAAAAAGACTATAATAAATCATTGCAGTCAGGACAGACAGGTTAACAAAACTTAACTTCCGTGTTGTCATTCCATTTATTTACTTTCCATTATAATATCTCCACAGAGGAACAGCACTGTCTCTGCACCCAGTCTATGTCTGTACTTTGTGTACAATTTTCTCATTCAAAAAGAATCTGCCTTTGTGTGCAGGATCTGGGTGTGTTCAATATTTCATCAGAACTTTTAATCATTTATTTTCTGATTTGTGCTGTACCTCTCCTCCCTTCTGATTAACTTTTTTTGGGGGGGATTTATGATATTATTAGTTTGCTATGAGATGCTGATTAATATGATTGGTAAACAACATAAAATCATTTTTATGATCAGATGAAAGCGGCGAGATCAAACAATTCCCTGTTGTGTTTTCTCCCTGAGCCCAAAGGAGTGATGAATCCCTCCACAAAATACTGCCCCACATTATTTCACATGTTTCGCACTAAACCCAGAGCGTGGAGGCACATGCTTTTAATGATTCTACCAAAGGAAAATATAAATTGTTTCTAATAATGGAACTTGTGACCCAGAGTGCACAGCAAAATGTGACGACCTTTCAGTAGCCTCATTTTGGTATTTTGTAACATAATTGTCAGGTAGTTATTACTTTCTGACCTGTAGGTAACAGCACAAAATGTGATCATTCATGTGGTAAAACTAGTCATTCATAGATAAAATAAGTTCCCTTGATTGTGCATTACATGTGAAATCTATGAGCTACACTCAGTGATAGTGATACATCTCTAAAACCAGTCAGAAATCAATAATGACTGGAAATGGCCGTCACAGGAGGCAGGACTCCAGCGCTTTTGCAGAATTATGTGTTTACAACAGAGCAGTGGACGCAATGCATTACAGTTCTTTGAACATTCTTCAAAGAGACTAATGCGGGTATGTCTATCCGGAGCACACAGCCACTGTGGCGCCGGCAGAATGTGGTGGAGCACTGCAGAAGACAACCAACAATGGGTGAAAATGGCTCTTTCTGCTGGTGGAGAGATCAAAGCAGTGCGTTGGGCTCGAGCGTAGCAGCCTGTCCAGGCCTCTGCTCCTCTGGGCTTCCTTAACAAACACGGAATCTATCTTTAGACTCAGATGGGGGGGAGGCGCGGTGGTGGGCGGGGGGGGGGGGGGGGGGTGGTTGGGGGTGCGGTTGTCTCCCCTCACTTTCTCCACTCTCATTTGATGGTTCCTGCAGTAGCTCCGGGTGTATTTTCCCCTGCTCCTTAGGCTTGTCTTTTACCAAGCGTACCAAGCCGGGTGGAAGCATTTGTAATTAGCCATAAATGGGAGATAAATCCCATGCCTTTTACAACCCTCTGCCATTAAATCTTTCTAAATCAATTCCCCGTCAAGGTGTTTTGCTACTGAGCTCTGATTTACACGCAGTGTTTTATTACATGGAAACATGGGCAGTGCCTTGAGCAATTATCCCCCTCTCCTACTGTTCTGGCCAAATACTTCCTTCACATTTTGTGGCTTTTAAGACACAGGGGAACATTGTACTTAGGGGATAAAAAAAAAATCTGTCAAACTAGATGTATAACCACCGCTGAAATTCTGTGATGGTCAGAATCATTATGAAGAGATATCACAAGGAGCTCAGCAATATATAGCACAGCCCAGGGAGTGGTTTTTTGTGCAGTTTGGAAAAGGTTTCTATCTGTATAAATGAAAATATCCATTCCAGACCCATTCATGCTAATCAAGTAATTTTGTGCTCAGGAATGTCTGTCCAAAATGCATATTTAATTGCATATTAAGCTGATATGATGTGATGTGAGCATGAGTATCACAGGAGAATGCACATGTTTATGATGTTATAGCCATTCAAAATGGTGTGATTTAAAATTTTAATTCATTTATCAGCAAATGTTTGCTGGTGTCAGAGATTTGGTGCAAATATTAGGCCATCTTAATTGATTCACTGGTGTCTCTTGGGTGAATGTAGACAATCATTAAAACTCTTTTATTGTCTCTGATTCAATATCTATGACATTTGTGAGAATTGGACTTGAGCAGCTAAATTTATCAATTTCAATAATATTCAGTAATATTTATCAATAATCAATTACTCAATCATTTAAAAGAGATTCACTAACACTGATGTTTATGAATGCATTAGTTTTTATATTTATTTTGAAAATAAAAATATCCTGCTAGCTAGCTTCTAGCTGGCCTCTAAATAACTTTGTAGTTATATGTTAGTTAACCCCTATAACTAAATATAACTGATAATGACCAAATGTAGATCGGATATGTTAAGACCTGTGTTTCAAATCTGTAATCAGTTGGAAATTGACGTACATGGATTACAGCAAAGGTTTTTTTTCATCCTATTAGCTGAAATAACATTGATTGTGTACATTGTTAATGGACAAAATCTGAGTATTTATCTCTGGATATTTTGTCCTTGACAACAGATCTGTGATATGCTTGCCAACTCCCCAACTCTTTCTTGTAAAATTTTGATTCTGTTCCAGTATCAGTAGCTAAGTAAGAATGTACCTGAGCGCTGAGATTGAATTTCTGCGACTTGTGATTGCCTACATGCAGAGAAAAAAAAGGGAAATATACAAACTGGCAGAATAATACAGACACACACATAACTTTCAATGGGGGACTCAATGGCAAGACACCCTGGGTGACAATTGAAAAACGAGTGAACCGGCACAGGCTTCGCTGTGTCTTTGTGAGTGAAGATTTACTGCTACTTTGCATGAAGATAGTGTTTGGCATTGATCAGGTGCAAACAGTGAGAGCCAGCTTGTAGGGCAGGTCCAGCAGCCTGCCGATGTGTTCTGTATTGATTTGTATGGAAATGTGCCCATCAGTGGGAGAGAGGCCAAGGCAAGAGGTCAGGCGGGTGTGTGGGATAGGGCGACAGTGCAGACTTTGGTGGTATTAAGGCAAAGGAAGAAAGCCAGAGCATTCTTTTCTTTGATGCTCTGGGTAAACATACCTTAATATTCTAAATCAGTCCGATAGATTATATAGCTCAACATTTGTATTCAGAGCATTTTGGGAATGTAAGGGGAAAAAAATCTTTCCATTGGTGATACAACACCAAGCAGATGCAAAAGGTCTCTGTAGAAGAAAGGATATTTTTATCACAATCCCTAATATTATTTTTAATGTTAGGTTAAAAATAAACATGTTCTGGAAACTGGTTATTGCCTTGTATCATTGTAATGTTTGTGGAGGATAGTTCCCTGCTGATCTCCCAAACTGGTATCATGCTTTGGCACCCAAATGTCTTTGTACTCCTGGGCACGTAACTATAGTATGCTAAATGTTCATTTTGTGTCAAATAGTTACATAAGAGAATTTTACCTGCTGTTTTGCACAGCAAAAATGAAGTTAAAATGAAGTTTGTTATATTCTATGTGGGGGAAGTATGTAGGTCTCTGAAGTTCTTTCCAGGTTTTACCATGACACAACAGTTTTGGTGTAATTATTTTATACCAAAACCCCTTGTTGTACCATTGTTGTGGATATCACACTGTGTAACATATCTGTATCCATCAGAGTTGTTGAGTTTCACAACTGCTTTATTATCTGGAGTTAGTGCGAATTCCTTCTACTGTGCAAAACACGCAGGTGTGTTTCCTGACAAAGCCTTAATGTCTGCAATTACACAGGACACAGAGATACAATTTCAGCACAGAAGTGCACAAACACACACACACAGACACACACACACACACGCAAATGTACACATGCACACACGTATGTACACATGCGTGTGCACACACACACACGCATGAACACACACACACACACACTTGGATCATCAACCAAATGTTACCTGGAGGCAGTAAAAAGTAATGGATGAGGATATTGTAACCCTGTGCAACAGGCCCGGATTTAGACATATTTTTACCCTTGTGAACATTGGTCTAGCATGTAATGTATTATGCATATTTGTATTTGACATTCATATTCTTTTCTTATGTATGATATATCCAGTTTGAGATGGATCTGTTTTTCTTTACATGTTTTTACGATATGAATGTCACCTAAATATGTCTTGCTGTTATACTGTACAATTTATTGTCTCACATCTCATTTTTCATACACATTACAAACCAGGTTAACTCTTTATGATATATGATATATCCAGTTTGTCATTGATATTTAGATTTTTGAAGGTGTGAAATATCAATGTTGATAAGTCCAGAGTAATTTGGACCTCCCATATAAATGTATGTGAGTGCAGGGTGAGTAAGACCAGGGTCTGAGCATCAGGGGGCACTCACAGTGAAACTGCTGGTCAAAGCTAATTAAATTTCCCTAATTAGCTGACTTCTTAAGACAAAATACTTGTATGTACAGATCCTTGTGGAAGGGCTGCAGGGAATATTTTTGCTATTGTTATCAGTTATAGTTTGAGGATGCAGATGTCCTAATGGATAAAAATAGTGTAAGCGTAGATCTAAGTCTTTGGGGACAATCTTAGAGATTTTGGTTTTACTGTGTTTACTTGATGAAAGAGAATGAAAAGCATTGTTTTTGAGGAAGGAAAAAGATTAAAGAATTCCTCTTTTGCATTCCAACAAAAAAAGCAGTTGTTACAATTATTCATTTGCATTATTTCATCATTTCTGAAAAGAAAAGTTTTGATGAAACCAGATCTGTGGAAATGTATGCCATATCAAATTTAACTTAATCACTGGCTTAAACTTTGCACTTGCAAGGATGAATTGCAAGTATTAGTAGTAAACTTGCACAGTTTCCAGAATTTAAGATGTGTCTCCATGATCAGCACTTTTAATCTTAATTAATCTCTTAGTGGACTATGCAATATGAACAGTGCTTTTTTCCTGTGGTGACAATACTTCCAAATACCACTGTGATCATTCTTTTCTCTCTCTTTTTCCATTACAGTGGTTGGACTTCAACTTATTTGGTCATAAATAGGAACATCCACTCAAAAGTCATGGTGGCAATCTCTTACAATAAAGAAGGCAAAATCACAATATATAATGATACAAGCTCATTAAGATGAGTTAGTTAACTATCAAGCTAACAAGTTAGTTCCAACACCTAGACTAGGATCACAATTCAATTGTTAAAACCAAAAGGATAGCCATAATCAAAATTATTTTCTAAATTGAAAACTTGGTTCTGATTACAGAATGTAGTCGATGTGTCCCCGAATTACCCTGATACACACATAACTCTTATATATACTCCACTATAGAAACAATAGGGTGAATCTGCAGAATAAACACATTGTTTGTATTTTTTGATGGTTTTTATGGTGACAACAGGAAGACATAGTTTGCATTCCATGCCTCAGATCCTTTTCATTATTGTGGCTGAACCTCTCTTCAAGAGATTCTCAAAAGCCAGTATGACAAACTGTCAATGTGGAACCACAAACTCCTTTCAAGGAGTTAGCCAAGCAGTTAGCTCTATTGGGGGTGAAGGGATGTGGAATGTAGCAGCCTTGCCAGCTAGATTATTTGTCCCACCTACTGTCAGACGCAATTGAAGGAGATGCAATAAACTTAAAATGTGATTGAGAGATGTGTGTTGTTAGGAAAGAAGTGCTAGGAAAGAAAACAGGCTTGCTAGCCAGGTCCTGCTCTTGGTGTCAAGACATTTCCTTCTGGAAAGAGTCCTCCTGTTACCATCTGGCCTACCGCACACCATGCATATGGTTAATAAAAGGTGTCTGATTCATTGCTGTCCTGTCAGTAGGTGACAGGCAGGGAAAGGCAGAAAAGAGAGAAACGGACCATATTTACACTGGCAGCCATATTGAACAAAACTGTAGGGGCATCAGTAGATATGGCGAGCAGCCATCGAAGTGACAGATGGTGCCTGCTTTCCAAAAATACATTGTCTCGGGTCACAGGGACTCCGCACCCTGTTGGACAGTCCTCTAGACACCCAATGTCTGTGCAGTCTCTCCACCTAACACTCCAGTTAAGGTCTCTTTTTTTTGTTTTCTTCAAAACTTTGTGTTGTAAAGTCCGCCAGTTGATCCTGCACCATTCAGGTAAAGTCCTTATTCTGATTCCTGGGGTTTATTTTCAGACAGAGCCACCCCAGATGCCATTTGATGGGTTTCATTACGAAAAAAATGGGATGTATGAAGAATTGAGCTCAGATCATATCTAAAGCCATTAACTTTATCTGTTTAACAGGTATCATGGTGGTTAATATATGATGTAAGGATATCATATGCACTTATGACAGGAGGATGGTTTTGTCAGATGTTTCTACAGAGATCATGTACCGTTTCATTTTGCCTAACATTCTCAGTTTCTAACTGGTTTTAATATTTCGAAATACATTCAGCTTGTTTTGCAGGCCCCTTGTAAACTCTGCCCATGGCCAGTGGATGCTGTTCCTGCCAGTTCCCATGCACTTTGAAAAAAAAATGTACAGCAATTTTTGTTTCCAGCAGAAGCTTATTTTTTGGCTTTGCCATCAGTACAACAGTAAAATTAGTCACTCACAAATTTGAGATACCTCAAGCCAGTGATATAAGGTAAGATAACAGTGCTGCAGAGAAAAATAGGCATGGGGAATAATTAAAGGGAAACACCTTGAATTATGCTCTGACTGTTATTTATTTTAAGGGAAAATTCATATAATTCCGTTTATGTATATGTGCCTTACCCTTATCTTGTCTTTCTCTCTTTTGTTCTATTTCTGATTCTGCTCATGACCAAAACACCAAAAAACAAAATAAAAAAAAAAACATGACCATTACACCAGTGTAATAACCACCTCAATGACTAACTATTAAATATTCAAGTGGTTTCAAGTTTCTTCCATTAATTTAAAAGGATGGCTGCTTTATCACTCAAAAACTAGCAAAAACCTACTACTATGGAACAATTTATCGAACTTTTACTTTGAAAGAATGGACACATCATAGATCTCTAAATCTGGACTAACTGTCTATTTAGTGTGTCCTGTACTGCTGTCCTGTAGCACATACTGGAGGTATGTGGCTGTAGAATGTCCAGGTGCTGTGAGCTGTTTCGTTCAGGTCCTGGTGGGTGGGCAAAATTCGGTAAATGCCACAGAAGTCCTGCAGGGGAAGGGTTAGCTTATATCCACCGTGTATACTCCCTTGCAAGACATTCATAAATACCAAACACTATTCCTGGGGTTTATTTTCAGACAGAACCACCCCAGATGCCATTTGATGACATCTATAGGTACTTCTAAATTTAAAAAGGGTTGAATCCTCTGCTTTGCGCTTTTTCCTCTCAAAATCATAATGTGCTCAAGGCTCCTGGCCCAGGCTATTGCTGCACCATGTTGATAGTGATTTAATCCTACCAACTTTAACCTTTCAGCTCCGCCAGATAGTTTTGCACTTTCCTTCGCCACAAAGAGGCATTTAAGCTCTCTGCCTTTAAATCTGTGTTGTCTGTCTTTCTTCATGCTCAGACTGGTCTTACAGTCTGATTGACAGCTGCACCAAGAGCCTCTGTCCTCTTGCCAGGCTCTGCTGGTCATTCTCCTCCACGTCCTCAGCATTTTCTACATGTTCAGAGCCATTACACACAGCCTCCAGCCATTGCTTATGCGTGTGTGCTTTTTAAAAAAAAACTTTTTGAAATCCTTTTTTCTTCCTTTTTTCTGCGGCTCTCTAAATTAAATCTTGGGGGCATTTTTTTTTTTTTTTTGCCCCATCTTGTTTCAGAGCATTTGTATTCCAAGTCCAATTTCACAGTGGTGTTGCTTTGGGTTTTTTGTTGTTGCTGTCTTTTTTTTTCATAGTCTGTCATTATGTATCTGCGTTGTGGAAGGAATAAAACTCTTGTCGGATGAAGCAAAACTCTTGTCAGACATGCAGTAAACATACAAACCTCACACGCAATTCCCACTTCCTCACAAGCACTGTCACTAACAGCCTCCGGGTATCAGAGCTTATATGCTGTAAATACCTTCGTGTTAATTTGAGCTAATAGCTGTCCACTGAAATGCAAACCCAGCTGGGACACTCCTTGGTTCTCCTAGCCTGGCTCTCCTAGCTCTGTCTAGAGCTGTGCTTTAGACACAGCTGCTGTGCCGCACTCATACTGCCTCGTATCGCATTCCCGACCAATAAGCTGATTGGTGGGACCGCCTTCTGGAGACCACTGGCTCCCAAAGCACCACATTCCATCCCACCCCTCTGGGTCACAACAAGCCCCTCCGCAGGACACTGAAATCGTGCTCAAATTATACAGAACGCATGTGATAATAAGCTAAAGAAAAATACCTAAGACTGCTTTGCATGAATGTGGTGAATACTGGGCACAGCAGGAGGAAGGGTAAATAGAGTCGTGGTGACACGACGCACATGCTATGCCCAGTGCTTATTTTTTAGTTCTATATAATGGAGAAAACACCATTAAAATCAATGGAGCTGAGGACATAAACATTCGTATAAATGTGATGACAATGATGATGCTTTTCAGTGTACTTCATTGTGATTCAAACAAGCATCAATTCTTTCCTGACTGTGGTGACATTCTTGAGCACTTTATCCCACAGACTTTATGCTACTTTATGGGCCTAACCTTCCTAACACTAAGACTTTAGAGGTGATTGCGCATAACCAGCTTGTTCACAGTCGTTGATGCAGAACGGATGTGCTCCTTAAGGGCTTTAAGCACAGTAAATATTACACCACAAGGTGTTTAGAAAAAAGAACTTAATTTATTTCATCCTTTCCCTCCGCATTTCGAATTCATTCTAATCTTGTAGAAACCTGGATTGGATTAATAGCAAGCTCAAGGCATGAATCAAATCGCTGTAACATTGCCAAACAGTCTGGGGAGATACAACTTGCATAAAGGATAAGGCGATATTAAATACATTAAAATGTCTTCGCAATTCCTGTCGTGCAGTAAGTATGATTATGAGATCACATTACTAGCAGTGCATAATATCATTGTTTATGTATAAAGCAGGCAAATGTTCTCTTTCTACAACTGACATTTAAGACAATCTTTCTATTGGCAAAATACTTTTAATTAGTGGCGGGAAAACTTGACAATATGTTATAATCTGAAATAAAAATACTAAATGGAATATTTTGGGCCTTTGCACAAATAACCTTTCTAAATTGAATGGAATTTTTTATTTTTGCTGCACAGCTTGGAGCCTCGTTCATTACCCTAAACATAGTTGCCTGTATTTTTTGCCTTACTGAAAATTTGCAGATTTAAAATTAATATAGTTAGCAAAATGAGCATCAACATCTAACAATGTGTTTTACACTGGTGCTATAAACAGGTCATGTGCTTTTATTTTTAGAATAAATAATCTTATAACAATTTAATAATCTAATAGTATTCAATCATCTTTGAAAAATTCAAAATATCGATTGCTTCCTATGTTGTTTGTCTGCTGAAGTAAGAAAGTAAAGAAAGAAAGAAAAAGAGGGCTAGCATCTTACTGGTGTAGTCAACCTCTCTCTTTCCCATTTCAAGAATAAATCTGCAATCCATTATACTGCAACTCCTAAAATGAATCATCTTCATTAACCAATGTCTTTCCCTACTTTCAGTCACAAACTCTCAAAAATGTCAGTCTTTGATTAATTTCACCTCAGCAGTATAAAAGGGACCATTCTATCCACCCAATAAACCTTTTTTTTCTCACTCCCTCTTTCTGTCTTTGTTTCCCCTGCCGGTGGGGTTGAGTGGCGAGCCCGTTCAGGGGTGAGGCGAAATGCAGGAGCTGTCATCGTGGCTGACTCATCACTTTCTGAGAGCAGGACAGCAGAGTTAGGGAACAGGCCTTGGTATCTACAGTTGAGAAAAAAAGGCAGGTAGGTGTTTCTCGACACTGCTTTCATACAGAATTCTGAAAGATAGACGCCATCACACACTGTGTTTTTATCTCTCAGATGTGTGCGTCGGCTTGCAGACCCCAAGCGTTTTGTGGAGGATGAAATGGAGCACTGCAGACTGGTCTATAAATAGCCACATCTAAAGATGTTTGTTTTGTTATGCATACATTCTTAGTCCCTCTTCTTCCAAAAAGAAAAAAAAAAAACTTTTCATATAATAATTTACATTTGTGAAAGAAAAGGGGAAACTGTCTTTTGCCTTTGAAATCAACCTGTGATTTGGTGCAGTGCTGAAAAGAAAGATACATCCTTTGGAATGGATCTGACAGGATACTGAATTCCCTCTGAATATTGCAGATTTTTGAAAAAAGTATTCTTCCCCCACCTTTGTGGTGGCTTTCAACTATTTAAGTAAATTTTATGTAAGGTATAAACCTTACATAAACAGGTATCAGCAATTTAAGAACTGCGTGAAAAAGCTCAACTAGGCTTAAAACACTCCAGGAGTACAATATTTCCATTGAACTGGACAGCTCCTACTGCAGTTTTCAAAATTATCAGTTTAATACATTTACTCAGCTAGGTGTAACAAAGAATATTCCATTATTTACACATGTTGAAGCTGAAATAATTCATTTCATAAAGAATATTTTCCACTGACATTTTTGCTCATGTTCATTGAGGGAGATGGAAGTTTATATTTCTGTTTTTGGTCAAGTTAAACAATGAAAGGCAAGTCATAGTATAATGAGGTGAGAGATAGACTGAACCTGTTAGTGCATAGTGTCACCGCTGTGCTTATTTTCCCACTGTTTCATTCTGCCAAGACCCTGCAACAGAGAGAAGAGGATGGAGGGGGCTTTTACAATTCAGTCCACTCTGGGCATTTTTCTTTTTCAAATCTGGTCAGGTAGTTTTGGCTGTCTGTTACTTGTCACTTATTTGTCCCCACATTATGTGGGAAAGCTTATATATTCCAGTCTTTATTTTCCTTATTTTTTTACTTTTCTTTCCTGAAAGTTTCCCTCTCATCTCATCCTCTAGCACCAGATTATTAATCTGGATGTTCAACCGACTTGTCATTGCCAAACCTTTGACTGTGAGTCCAGAAGGTGAGTGAAGCCGGCACCGCTGACGCTGGGGTGATAATAATAGTTGTCTTTCAATGCAGTCCCAAACCTCTTCAGCTCCGACTGCAGCACATCATTGCAGGGTTTGTATTTGTTGTCAGTGAGGATCTCAAATGTTGTGAAGTGTCTCTCTTCAGCACAGCTTTTTGTGCCAGATAACTTGACATTCATTCCTGTCATGTTGAGTTCCTTGCCGAGGTGTTAACGTCACTGAGTGATCGGCCTAGTTCCTCCACCAATGTACTGTCATTGTCAATCAATACTCTTTTTTCTGGGAAGGTGACACAAAAACATTGGCTGCTCATGCTTTTGGTTTATCTGTGTTTTGTATTCCTTACCTTCCCAGAATTCTTCCTCATTAAATGACCCTTTGAGACAGTTACAATGAAGTAAGCTAACACATTTTCATTGAACGTTGTATTATAGCTTTCCTGTTGTTTTGTGGAAGACATAATTTAAATATATTTAATAATTCATGGATTTTCAGCCAAACTGGATGTAGTAATGAAATTCACTAATTTGTCAGTTAGTGTGATGGTAGTATGTCTGGTTTCAGGTTTTCAACTACAACCCTCACTGTCTGCATGGCACAACAAGAAATCAAATATTAGCCCAGGTAAGTGAATATATTCTTGTTCTGGCTCTAAGTAGTCACAGCTTCATGAAACGGGACCGTTAAATCAAACTACACTGTTATCCAGATGACACCAATGTGGGGCTTAAATATAGCACAGCGACCCCAAAATGTTTTCGCTTCTTTATTTCTGCTTTGTCTTGCTACCACAGGCCATTTGAGTCCTGAGCCATTACTGACCCAACCTTGTAAAGTGCTACTACTTAGTTTTAAAGGATCAGGAAGCTGCTTTAAATTATTGATGATAATAGAACCTGTAGCTAACAGTAACTGAGGTATCAGCGTTACGTTGGTACCTACCTTGCAAAAGAGATAGTGACCACTCAACCATGAGAAGATGACTATATCTTATACTCTTACAGTTCTGAATTTAATTTTCATCTGCCTTTTTGAATGACAGTTACATCAGTTGAGACAATGTTCCAGTCTTTTGTTATTTGATATTATATTATGTATTGTTAGGATTCACAATGCACTCAGAGGAATCATCCTGAGAGGACTTTTTTGTACAATAAAAACTTTATTTTTCATATATATAGTTTTACATTTTCAAACTTTCTATGGTTATCTAAAGACATTTCTACTGAAGTAGTTGTCTTTACCCATAACATCATACACCTGTACGGAAACATTAGCAGACACAATCCACATTTTGTGCTTATCTTTTTGAGTTTTTTTTTTTTTTTACATTGTCACAAAGAACAGACTAATAATCTGCAGCATTTCCTATACCAACACTACACATGCGCACAACAATATTCTGGGCCTTTTGTAAATGTAATTAAATGAAACATTGTACTGAACTTTATTTTAGTGCTGAATGTTTACAGTTGGGGTGTTAAGTCATTTCACTCTTTTGTTGTGGTTGCTTTGTGGTTTACAGCTTCACATACTTACAACAAGGCATCAGCCATTACGTGGAGTAAGACATGGAAAAGCATTCATTTACTTCTTTGGCTCAACAAAATAATTACAAAAGGGGTCTCTCAGGCAACAGTAAGCAAGCAAGATTATGTTGCTGTAGAAATGTCCAGTTTTGTTTTACAACATATGACACTAAAATGAAACAAAATTCCATATGTGCCTGAATATAAGGAGATCCTGATTATGATGTGAAGCCAATTGCAAGGAAAAGAATTTTTTAAAAATACAAAAATGGACAAAAATGAACAAAAAAAAAAACTACCATTAACAACTCTGACTAGCCTGAAAACATAGGGTGAACTGTACTTTTGAAACAGATATTTTGAGGGTAAAAAACCCTGTTGTATGTTTAGGCCACTATGGTAAAAAACTAAAAATGGTCTTGTGAAAAATACATCTTAATTTTGGTCATAATATGTTCCTCTTTGTATACACAATACTTCTGAAATACCTTATCTTTCTTTAAGAGCTCTTTTGAGATCAAGTGCTCTATTCTGAGATATTTGATTTAAATTTATATATAATATTTATAATATTTGATCTTTAAATAGAACTAGGGTTTTGAAATTAGAATATCTGCATGCCAAGTGCTTATGTATTTTTATTTTTTTTAAAAAATCACAGTTGGGGTACAGGGATTTTTAAAAAGGAAATACCACAATACAGAATAGTAAGTCCTTGCATAAACCCAGTAATTTTCAACATCTTAATCATTGCAATCACTTAATGGAGAAAGACAAATGGCCAACCTGTTTTCAATCAGAAAAAAAAAACATATATTTCAACCCTTACAGACACAGATTGAAAATCATCAAGTAAAACTGATTTATATTCAGGCGGCCAAAACCCAGATCAGCGTGACTTGTATTATGTTGCAAAGAATTATCTGCTCAGACCTGTTTATTCTGAATTCCTCATATGGTGTTGTTTCATGTCAAAATATGATTAACTATTCTCCATTATATTTTATATTATAACTATTTTCCATGGGAAAATTGCATACTTTCATGTTAAACAAAAAATATTTCCTGTGAAACCAAACACATTTCAAACACTTGTATATTTTATTGCCTTCAGTAGTTGTGCAAATGTAAGGCAAACAAAATATGATAAATTGTTTTTGAAATATGTACAATGTAATACATGGTGTCATTGTATCATATGTAATAAAGCCCAAATTCTAAACCCCTGTATCCAGTTATACTTGTACCTTGCTTCAGACATAATATGATGTTTTGTAGTTCTCATCTGAGAAGTGACCACTGTCGGTACACAGTTTACACCATATCAAAGTCACTGACACAGTGAGTGCCTTGCAAAGCGTATTCTTTACAGTACTGACTATGTGCAAAGGGAATACTTCTAACCACAAGGAGTAAGAATTGTTTCTGTCTGCCCTGGAATGACAAATTCTACCCTGTGTTGAAAGTTTTTGGGTGTGTGAGAATTTTCCTCTATCTTTTCCTGTAGCCTTTCCCATCCAGACTGAGAACAGTTTGGACAACCTTCATGCCCAGGGGAATGGTCTCATCACTGTTGTGAAAAAGCACCTTTGAGTGTTCTTTACTACAAATTGAGAATCGCTAATCTGTGCTGTGCCCAATCCATATCATTGTGTTGTGCGGCAGTTATGTCTGCATACATTACTTTTGTCCTGTTGGACACCTTTGCTGAAGGTGCTCCTGCAAGTTTCATCGGCCATTTGCAGGGCCATTGTTGTCAGCAAGAACACTGGCATGTCACACCTTTTCACCCACAGTGTATAGCATGCCTTCAATGTTCTCTACATTCTGAAGATCAGAAATGATGTGTGCTGCAAGGTTTACACGCTGGGACCTTGAACATTGCTAGGCTGTTGGGCAACAGATTCCAATGACCTGTTGATCCAAATACGTACAGCAGCGCCTTTACAAATGCATTTGATGTATTGTGTACTTATTTCTCTCCATACTAAATTTATCTGATAGAAATTTTACTGTGACGCTATTGACTCACTAGCTAACTTTGTTTAAGGGCACAGCATTAAATGGGAATATGCAGCCAATTAGGGCAGCTGTAGGCGGAGGAACAGGCTCTACTTTTATCAGTCTTGTAATCTGAATATACTTACATATTCAGATATATATTCATACTTATATATGCTTACACATACTATAATAATTAATGTCATTGAATTTTGTTTTGGGGGGGGAGTTGTAAAATAAAAACAAAAAATTAAATTTAGGAAAAAATGTATCATTGGAAAAAAAAAGATTCCACACAGCCATAAAGTTGTGCTCACAAATGGACATTTCTATATTTCTATGTGTTTCTATGTGTTTGCGATCTTCCCGGGAGACTGTATCAGTCACAAAGGTAATGGATGATGGCTGGGCCCTGCGTTCTCAGACATGTGCACAACACACACAACCAGGTGACAAAAAACACACGTTTGTTTTGTATAACTGAGTCTCCGTTGCTCTTCGAAAATTGTGAATACAAAACAATTTCACAAAAGCAGCATGGTTATTAGAGAGTTGCATGGCTAGGACAAAACAAAGAATTCATAAGAGATGCACGTTTAGCTTTGACCTCTGAGGTACCTGAATAGTCCCCTATTTCTCATCACTACTGACATGCAGTAGAAACAGAGGAGATTGAAATAGCTGGTAAAAAGCAGAAATCCATCCAAAGCAGCAGAAGCGGGTAGAGACAGTACGGAGTCCTTATGTAAACTCATATATGTCCATTGTGCCTTTTTCGTGCTACACATAGACTGTACTGAAGAAAGCCAATAAATCTTCAAATCAGAAATTGTGCTCTCATATGGAACAGTTTACCCTGTGAGACGAACATCAAGGTGAACAAAAATGCAACTTTCTTTGCCAAGCATTGGTTGAGCTTGAGACAGGAGTCTGAGGCAATAGCACACAGTACGGATATTTATACAAGTGTCTGTACAAGTACAGATATTTGTACAAGTCTTAATGCTTACAGTTTAATTGGCCGCCTGTTGATGGAGAGCTCGGTCTCTTTTCAGAGGTGGTACTTTCTGAGGAGTTCTGACTGCCACATGTACTTCCTCTCAGGGAAGCGGTCCGGGATTTTGATCCTGCGGAAGTCCTGTATGCATTTCTCCAGCTCCTCCTCGATGGTCATCTTCTCCTTGGCGGGCTTCTTCTTGCCGCCGCTGGTGTCGCGGGAGCTGGCGGTCAGCGTGCGGAGCAGGTCGCTCTTCCTGCGCAGCTCCGACTGTTGAAGCGACTGCACGGGGCCCTTCTTCGGCGGCCGGTCCAGGGTCTGTATGTTGGCCTGCCGGCTGACGGGGCCGCAGATGACCGTCCCCTGCGGGGAGCTGGCCTCCGACTGGCTCTCCGAGCTCTCTGAGGTGGAGAGCTCGTTGAATGAGGTGCCGCTCTCGCCCTCGCGGTCGCCCTTGGGGTTCTTGCAGCAGCAGTCGCAGTGGGGGGACGACCAACGGGACGGCCCACCTGGAACACAGCACAGGCACACAGACACCGAAAATCAGACAAAGCCCTCAGTACACAGCAGTTCAGCTGCGATCATCATCGGGGAGATGAGTAACTAGCAATGCACATCAAAAATCTGACTGATCCAAAAAAGACATAAAACACGACCAAAACTCTGAATTTCAAAATGCATTAAATATTATTGGCCTTGAAGCCATAATCTAAAGATGTAGAATCCACAAAGGTCACAATTTTATGCCATATTCAGTTTGAAAATCACAGACATAAACATATCTTAACCAGGGGAGTGTATTTGTGCCCTCTGAATCAAGATGTGCAGTTCATGCTAATTTAAAAGTCATGCTAAATACATCACAAAAGGTTGGAAGCTTGCATATTCACTATTAATTGACCATTTGGAATTTAACCAGGCTCACATATTGATCAAAATGTCTAGCTCAACATAAACAATGGACAAACATACAAACAAGAGGTTCTCACAATGTTATTATCTATGGAGAATGCATATGAGGCAGGGCCTTATGCATAGTTCATACAGTCAGTCACCTAGGGTGCCATCTATCATGGACGACATGTGTATTTTTATTATTGCTATTTACATCTTAATTTGTCTTGGTAAGGCAGTTGTGTGATGCATTGAGACATTCTGCACAAGTGCCAGAAAGAAGATATTGTGCATTCATAACATAGTATGACAGGATTTGTTGACCCACATGAACATCGTTATATCATTTAATGAATGTATTCTGCAAGGACAAAGGTATAATGCATTTTTGTTCAAGATTCAATGATTTCTAAAAGATGTTATGACATCATTGCTTGAAGAAAAGCAAATGAAATTGTAACTCCATATGCAGTAAACCTTGTGCATCCTGATCTGTAGTACTGTATAGCCTAACATTGATACAATTTAAGTAGGTCAGGCTTTCTGCTTTTACACACAGTACAATTCAAGACCTTGATCCCCAACAGTGATTGATTCTTAAAAGCACAGGAACAACAATAAAAACTGCTGTATTCTATTTCTAAGAATAGAATAAAAATTGACAGTTCAGTGGCTGTTCTTTTGAGGAATGTCCCATTCACTGTGCTAATTATTTTCACTTTGAACAGGCTAGCTAATAATAAGGTTACATCTTAATCATTGCCATGGTTAATTTTCAGGTTTGTAAAATGATCTTTTCTAAACTGTCTGCTTAGATTATCTTGTAGATTACCTTGTAATTTGTCATCTGCTAGCCACAACCTTTAAGCGTAAATAATATGATACATTTTGTGCCTCTGAACACTTGTTTCCAATTTGGAATGCAGTTGTTAAAATCACATTGCTATTTTCTTTTTTAAATTCTTTTCCCCTTTATGCAGCCATGTATTGGAATTGACAACGGTGCATTCAGATCATCTCACCGTGGCAGGAGAGCTGAAGTAAAACGAATGAAATCATAAAATGCAGTCACACATAGTCAACTGCAGCAAGTTATAGAATGCACCACATCCAAGCGGCCATTCATCGGAGGATAGTCGCTACTTGCAAAAAGGTTTCACACACCAACCTTTAAGATGTCATTTGAAGTACCTGAAGGTACTTAAGGATTAAAACATCAGGGAAAAGCAGAGATTTCTTTTGCACAGAAGCGTTTACCACATGATTTAGACTGGCATGGATAAATTGAAATTAACATTACACTCACACATGGTAAGGAGAGGTTTAAATGAATCACAAAGAAGCTTTGCCCATTCGTTTATTCGTTTTATTCCTTTACCCATCTTGGCTTCAGCAGAGAAGATGCATATTCATTTGTGGCTCAAATTGATCCATGGTAAGGTGCTACAATATAACTCATTACAGACATACAATTCTTGTAGTATCTCATGTAAAATTACACTATATATTACACTACAACACTATATATTACACTATAACACTATGTATTACACTATAAAACTGGATAGGCACTGCTGTCATCAGCCTGTTGTACTCTGAAATTCAATATGTAAAATGAGATCAAATAAAATTTTGTGTACTGTGCCATGAGAAAGCAGTGCCCGATTCTTTGTCTATATATATCATTTCACAGAGCTGGCCTGCCAATGTGGTCATCGTTATAATTCTGCTCCCCAGTTTTGACTGGCAATTTACTGTAGGGACACTTTCTTAAACATCTATAGTAGGCCATTTTTGTGAATGTTCAGAAGTAGTATGCAAATTATAGCTGGAAGGAATTACATCATGCTCTAAGTACTGAGCTTGCCAGATGCTCCTCTTACAGTTTTACATATGCATAAGTCAATATTTACTCATATTCCTTGAATTGTGACTTTTTATCTATGCCAAAAATAATGTGACCATACCGCTCTTAGCAATAAAACAACATCTAAATGACATCACTAAGGCTTGAGTCAAGCTTTTTCCCCTGAGCAAAACAGACATAAATCCTGTTTTCCCCTCTTATTTGAAACCACATGGTCTTGTCATGCATATTAAAAAGTAGGCCATATACAAATATTGTTTTGATTATGTTTACTTCCAAACAAAAGCATTGATGGTACATGTTTCTACATCTGTACCCAAGCACTGACATGTAAATCCAATCACCTGGTGCAAAAATGAAACATTTTCCATCTGAGAAAATTAATCATTACCTGTTTTACCAATATTTAAAAGTGAATTAAATAATGAATATACATATTCCAACATGCATCATTTGTTAGCAGCAGCACACTACGTAACATGCAGGTTCTGTTTCTGTGCTAGTACAAGAGCTAATTGCAATCACATTTAAAGTGAGCCAATTACTTATCGAAACAACTTTTAACATAGTTTTTTTCACTGATTTGCATGACAGTGATTTTGACAGACATTCAAGGCTGTGTTGAGAAGTAGCTATTTGTGTCCTGCCATGCTGCAGAGCTTGAACATAGGCACGCCTTCGTTGGAGTCACAGATCAAGCATCTATTTGCAGATTCTCTGAAATGTTTTCTTTCTTTTTTTGCTACAGGGAATGGATTGGTTTTGTTCATTGAAATCCTAGCAATGTTCTGATGTCCCTGAAAGTACCACAGTGCATTACAGACTCTTCATTGGTTTTCTGTAGAATAATATCTTGAGAGCTTTTAAATCAGAGACAATTGATACTAAAGTATATATTCCTTATAAGGAATATAATAACCAAACCTAATAACTTTCTGGCTGTGGAGACAATCTCTTCACTGTTTGGTCCTGTCTGCTAACGATATGAGCTAGGAGTATGCACAGGTGAATACAGCCTGGTTGGTAAAATGACAAAAGTTTGACCAAAAAAGTAAAGACGGTAAATTTTGTTGCTACCAAATCTTGACGTGGAGAAGAAAGAAATCACCACCCTGAGAAAGATGAATATTGTGTATCCAAAGCGATATTCTTCAGTCTGAATATTAGCCATGCACTTGTAACTACAGCAAATGTGAGTGCACTTTGTCTTGATGGAAAGAATATCATGTCCCGTAAACACTGATTGATAGTTGATCTAGCAACCCAACTCAATATTTCTAAAATTACTGAAATTCAGCATGACCTCCACAAAAATCTCCAACAAACAGAAAAAGTGTTCTTTAGATCAAAACAAAAAGGAGGGAGAAAATAAAATAAAATAAAGGGTTATTTGCTGTCCAAGGAAGTAACTTAAAAGAATTCAATACAGTAGAAACATGTTGCATATGGATTCAGATCTCCATCAGTTCAAATATTATGACTTGACTAAAAAATGATTGCCTATGACCAAAAATAGCCTCTTAAAACAACCTCACTCCAAAACGAAGAAGTATACTGGCAAGCTTTCCCATCCTTAAATCACATTCAGTGGATTTTTATTTCAGTAGGCCAGAAGTAATATCTGAAGATATATCTTTCTCCAGCTCTATGCAGCTAATGATCAGAGTTGTTTCATTTTCATGATGGATCTTCACTTTTATATACAGCTGCATTTCTTAAACAAAGAAAACAAAGACTTCCCAAGATTATTTTAGTTTCGAGTGCTCTCAGATGAGAAGTTTCTGTCCGACGCCTCTTACTCCACATATATTGAATTGATATTCATATGTAATAGTCACATTATCCAAATTGTTCTCCACTGAATAGAATATTGCTTGAAAAGCCAATGTTGTGTGCATACAGTAGTAGACACGCCCATAAGTGATTTGGATGACTTGCATATAAAAACATCCAATGCCAGCCCGTCCATATAGGCGAACTAGGAAATTGCATATGGCGGCACTTTGGCAAGGGCGGCAAAATGTGGGCCAACCAGGGGCCAACTATTCAAAAAATATATGAATTGCTGTGGAATGTGTCAATCACGCTGCACCTGCAGCCGCCTCCCGCCCCCAGCTCTCACGAGCAATGTCTGAGGATAAGGAAAGCAGCATGTCTAAATGACCGAAATTATCTGGCTGCGAATATAAAAGAGGAGACTACTGAAGGAGCAAGCATTCCAAAAACAGAGGGATTTGTTGTTAAAATGTTTTGATCCCGGGAGTGTTAGCAAGGATGACGCACCTTCAAGTCCACCACCGAACCAAGAGACCGCTACCACAACTACTTCCGTTGCTCCACCACCATGTGCTCCAGAAGAGGCAGCAGGTGCTAGCTTTAGCAGCGTTACCAGAGCAGACACTGAGCCGCCTTCAAATAGCTGTGCTGTCATGACACTGCTGTAAAGAATTTGGAACCAGGTTATTGGAGTTATTATACAGACCTGTTTGGTGCGTTGTTTGTATATGGATCCACGAAATGCCCGTATATTGCGTCATGCATACTTTAATATTGTTGACACTTTGAGCACACTAGCGTTGCACTAGACTATTTGCGTTACATGTATGGCTTATTGGTGTTTGTGTGTTGTTTCTGGTTTTGATTTATGTGTATGGCATATTGGCCTTTGTGTGTTGTTGCTGGTATGGTACGTTGCAAATAGAGGTGCGGCATAATTGTTTTTCACCTAGAGCGACAGAAGTGCATGCGCCGGTCCTGGAAACGCCCGGTCTATAGGAGTGAGGGTGCCAGAACAAAAATAGCTGACTTGAAAAGTTACAAAGATGGTTTCTTGGTCCTTTCTTGGCCCTTTTTTCTCCAATTACTGAGAATCAGCTGAAGTGACTTACTGCAGCAGTGAATGTCTCAGTCAGTGATGCGTGGTCTTGGGCAGCTCTTAGTTGCAAGTTGCGATAGTGGAGCTGACTGTATTGGCCATTATTTTTCCAAAGTGCTGTTGTGAATTCATAATAGTTCAGAAAAGTGGTCTCTTTCATGTCCAGTATTCCACTGTTGTATATTTCCTTTTGGACAGTGGTCGGGTTTCAAATTCTTCAGACATTTAAGACAACCTTGTTGTGAGGAATGCATATATATTTTAGTAAAAATATATAGAAAAAATTAGTAAGTAAAATAAGTAAAAAATAAGTAGAAAATTTTGTGGTATTATCCATTCCAAATGCTTGACATCAGTCCTTCTTTTCAAATGACTTTCAACCCTACTTTGGTATCAGCAATCGTATATTAAACTCATCTCACTGCAACCACCCCTACACTCACATAGGAGCACTTAAGTTAGGTGAGTGCAATCCTCTGATACACTGGCACACAGCCAATTGTTATTTTTCACACTACAAGTCACACAGTACACTACAGTGGAGTGGTTGCTCATTGAAATATATGTGCTACTCTAATGTTGTCATCTGAGCAACTCGCAGGCATCTGACAAATACGAGTGTGCAGCAATCCAAGGAAATCCTGCCCAAACTACCCACCCCCTATCCCTGATGGAACAAAGCCAACTTTTTCTGCCACTGTGGCCTTCTGGTCCTTATTGGCTGATGGCAAGACTGGGATCGAACCTGGACCATAGGACTATGCCTGTACTCAAAGTGAGTGCCTGACCAACTGAGCCACTCGGGACTATGATTAAACATTTTTAAGAAATTAATAAAAGAAAAAGTCTGCTTCAGTTCTTTCACAATGTCAATGCCAGTTAAAAGTCTTGTTAGTTCTTGTGTTGACAACAATACTGATGGGTATAAATTACTGTGTGAGAGATAATTCTCCATGGCTCTCACTACTGCAGTAGATTCTCTGTAATCTCTCTCTCTAACAAAGCAACAAAGAGGCAGAGGGTGTATTCTAGAGCTGTATTAAAATCATTGTTATAATTCATTTTATGAATACACTCCACACAAGAATTATGTCAATTATATGCCGTTTCACACAAAGCCAACCTCCACTCAACAGCATTCATAAAATCCCCCCAATCAACCACCTTAGTTAACCTTTATCCTGTGATAAATCTTTATCCTGTGATAAAGATTGTAGTTTTTTTGTTTCATTTTAGTTTTTTTTTTTGTCTGAGTAACAGTACGGGAACACTTAGCACAACCCTGGGTGGTGAGGAGAATCACCCACGGCATTTCCCTTCTCCATATAGCCTCCAGATTGCATATTTTTACATCCATATCTGTAATTGTGAGTAATTAGAGTTATTACGCCCTAATGTTGCATAATGATGTTTTATTCCCTCTAATTATGCTAAATGAAGTCATCACCCCCACATTAGTGTTACAGTTCCAACCGCGTGTCAGTCACAGGCCTGTACCCTTCACTCTGAGCGATGCAGCACACAGTTAATAATTTCTACACCTCCATGCTCATTGAACAATGGTGACAAGCGAGTTCCTTTGCCTGCCAGTGCAGGTTTTTTCAAGGGCAGATATAGTTTTTGAAGTAGTTCAACAGAAACTTAATGCACTTATTCCGTATTATGTTGTACTATATTATATATGTCCGTGCAATAATAATGTAATGTCTATATTACATATGTTGCACATAGTATATTATATTAATAAGTCATGCTAACAAAGAGATGTGTTGTGTGTTCCTATGCCCTATTTAATATAAAATACGCCCACAATTAAATCTGCGTTAAATTAAACAGTAAATCATAATATGTTAGGTAAGGTCCTTTGAATGGTGAGATCCCTCACATGGTGTTTTGATAATTTGACTGAGTAGCCAATTTTCCTGTCTAAACAAGATTATCAGGGTACAGCTAAGTGCTGGTGATAAATATGAGGTGTGAAATAGTCTGATGAAGAATATGGACTTGAATAGAACACATTTTCCCCTTTTCTCCAAAATATAGGACAGAACAATGACAGGATTCAGTGGAGCAAGCAGTGGAGAGAACCGGAGATATATTACTTTATAATACCAATATTAAGATGATGAATAATAGTATAAGATTTTATTTCTTTTTAAACAGAGTATGCTTGGTAGATATTGGTAATTTCAGAATTAAATCTGCACAGCATGTACCTGCAAGAGATGCGGGATAATTGGCTTGCTGTAGGCACACATGGTTTGTGTTGAAGCTGATGAGGAGAAGTCTTCAATATGAATCACATGAGTCTGGATTAACTAAAGGTCATCTGATACTAAAGAATTAGAGTTAGCTCAACACATACATGCATTTGGCATATAGAGGGAAATTATTTTCTCCTGTCAATTCAATGAACAGTCAATCAGCGAAGGCTAACAGACAACGCAGCTCCAGCACTCTCTCAAGAATCAACAGAAGGAGTCAGGTCTCATCTCTCTCAGTCACATGCCTTCACTTTATGTGCTTAATACGCACTAATGTATAGTCTATGCAATAAAGGTGAAACCCCAGGGAAAGGCTTATATTGTCTGGCTTTGCAAATTCCTTGCATTCATTGAACATCTGTGGACGTTCTTAAAGCTAACAGCCCAGAATTCATTGGATATATTTAAGACAAGTCCCCTCCCATGCATGTTTGATTGAATTAGATGAATTGATTTGATTTTGCAGTATACTATTACAAGTAGTCAATGCTTGAATGTTATAGTTTCCTATGAAAATGAGGATAAATAAATAAATAAAACCTGTATCTGCATTTGCAGCAGGATGGGGATTATTGCAGCACATAGCCTTTTCCACATACATATGCAGTTTTCATACTGAGAGCTGTGAATAAAAAATTATTTCAATGTAATGATTTCTGTTTCTGTGCAAAACAATTCAGCAGGGCAGGGAGCAAGGTCTGGTGGCAGACTGAATGCTCAATTAAAAGTCAGGAAGGTGTATCATTACTTATGCCATCTGGAAAGCATCTCCTTCAGAAAGAAAAGACATCGAAGTTGGCAGCGTAATAATAACACTTGAAATGAGAGAGGCCAAAACCTCCAAAGATAGTGAGTTTAGAGACATGTCTTTGAAATTCTGACAGATTTATAATCTAACGCGAAGGGTACAATAATTGCATATAATTGTTATAAATGATGTGCAGTACAAAAGTGAGTGGTGTTAGTATATTATTACAGTTTTTACACAAGCACATGGTTTTCCAGAATTCTATGATTCATTTCAACAAGTCTATGTCTACCACTCTGCCATATTTCTCAAAATGATATTATTTTTCTCAATCTAGCAAGCCAGGGGTTCATAAATGAATATCATATACAACACCTATTTGTTGCGATGATGATAAGAAACAGACCACATCCCTTTGAAGCAATACAAAATTTGGCTTTGCTGTTTATGCATTCTGCCTTTTTATTTGCAAAGATTTAAAAAGCAGCTAGCCACATTTTCAACTTTATTTTTGAGTACACATAGATCTCCATTGAGAAACAGGAGTAAATAGCCTGATGCATTCAGCCAGTTACCTCAGATTACCTTAAATCAATATGCACCAGAATAAAAAATTTGCAAATGCTGCTGAGAATCTATTGAGAATTGGCCTGGCAAATGTCCACACTTTACATGTTGTATGCATGTTAATATTCAAAATCATAACAAATCATCATTACATGTGCATCAGTGTGTTTCTACTCGTGACACAGAGTGTGGAAACATTCAGGAGCTAATTATCAGGCTTTTGTGATCTAATGAGAGCGGCTGACACGCCAGATGTCTTCTGGTACTCCAGGGGTGCAAACTCTTTGCAGCTGAATGGACAGAGCTATTTTGCTGGAGAATTCTTCAGGTCAAAGTAAACAGCTTCACCAAGCACCTGGAGGAAATGGGTGTGCCGTGTAGCACACAATAATGCAGCATGTAGCTTGAAAAGGAGGGAAAAAGGACAAAAAACTCTTTTCACTCCAAAACAAACACTGAAAAGCATGCCCTGTAAGTCACCTTTGGGACACATTTGAACCCTGACACCACAAACTATTAAAGAATATCTTGATTTCTGT
The DNA here is from genome assembly GCF_013368585.1 of Megalops cyprinoides. Lineage (NCBI taxonomy): Eukaryota > Metazoa > Chordata > Actinopteri > Elopiformes > Megalopidae > Megalops > Megalops cyprinoides. The sequence goes on from NC_050598.1 coordinate 11,133,897, forward strand.
GGCTGGATGTTTCTAAACATCCTCATGGCTGTAAATTATGTACAAGACCCATGTGTCATTCCATGCCCTGGGGTGTTTATATAATATTATTGTTGTCCCTATCAATGCATTTATTTGTATTTTCAATGCAACGTATTGGAATGACAAAATAATCAACCTTAAAAGGAATCGAAATAAGATCCAGTCACTTTCTAATGTATGGAACTACATTTTCTTATGTGTAAAAATATCAGTCCCATTCATTTGCTTAGCTGATGGCATTATCAAGGGAGACTGGAAATTATATTTGACATTCAAACCAAATTGTCAGGATATTCCATGGAGAAAGAATGGAGTCATACAGGGTGACTCTGAGTCATTACATGCTCCTCACCAAGGCTAGGTCTCCCATGAGGAAGTCATTGTCACTGTAAGATGTTCAGAAAGAGATGCTCCATTGTTTTCTGTCTGTGATTGATTGTGATCTAGCTCCTCTGCCTGATGCCTTCTGGGAGTGCTGATCCCCAGGGGGACGTCCCTCCACGACCATCCATATCGCGGTTGACAAAGAGTCCTCTTCATTATCAGACAAACACTGGCTAGGGATCCTGACTGCAACCAATAGCCACCATCAAAGCCCCGGCCCCCGGCCTCCTGTAATCTATTCTTATCAGTGTGAGCACATACATCTGTTTCTATATCTTCCTATCCATCTCTCCTCTTTCTCTATTGGTCGATATATCGGCAGGTCAATACAGTGATAGGAACAATTGCTCCCTGAATGATTTCTGTCACAAAATGAGACAACACATTGTGGGTGTTTGGGAAGAGACATTTCCTTTTGAATCGATGAAAGAAAATCACTTTTGTATCATTGCCTGAGTCAGTGCAGCTTGATATATCTTGGCTGCTTTAGTTTAAATAATGGGGTTGCTGATAGGGACGTAAATGATGATAAAGTGTGTATAGCTAAGCTCAGATTGAGTTTCTGGTAAAAAGCCTCAGGGATTCTAACCACACACATGATGATCCAGTCCGGTGCTTCCATAGTAACATTCTGAGCAAAGCACTTAATTCATGTGGTAACACACTGCCAACACTGGTTCTGTTAAAATTTAAAAACTACAGTGGTTTATGTTGCTACAGCTTGTTCCTAAATTTGTCACCGACACCATTTGCTTTGAAAAGAATGTGAACATCAGGTGAACTGCTTGCAAGTAACACACTTACCACCTGAATATATTCACAATATTCCTTCTTTGCAAAGCACTCTGTGGGCATTTTCCCACAAAGGGATCAGCAGGCAGGCCTCAACTGAAGAGACACATCATGTTGTTTCGTCGCGACTAACGTGGCGTGAAGCCATCTCACCAAATAGTTGATACTCTCAGCGATCTGCCGATGTCACCCTCTGCAAGCTCTCAGAGCATCTCCCCCCCCCGGGGGGGTCACTGGATGGAAACAGGGCCTCTGTCTCCAGGATGTTCTTTCATCAGCAGACCCCTGGGGACGCCTCCACCCAGGCACCAGGGTTACCTCACAGGCGGTGTTTTTATGTAAGCGGCTTTGCACAGTCTTTTCAAGACCAGAGATAATTGTGCGTATCTGTGCGTGGGGACAGAAGAGCGGTGTGTTGGTGTGTTTGTGGGTGGGGTAGTGAGGGGGTGTGTATTTTTGGTCAGAGTATAGCAGTGGATATGGGGAAGCAGTATTGTGGTGTATTTGTGTCTTAGGAGTTAGGGGCAGTATGATGGAGTAGGTATGTATGTGTTTGTGTGTATGCATATATATATGGGGGGGGGGGGGGGGGGGGGGGGATGTTGATGTATGTGTGTGCCCGCTACTGCAGATCAGTGGATCAAAAGATCAGAAACAGTACTTTACCCCATCTGTGGATTTACAATGCCAGCAACCTGCCCCTTTCTCTATACCCCTGCTATATAATACAGAATCTCTCTCCACTCCATTTTCACACTGAATACTACATGAGTACTGGTATGTAGTAGGCCAAACACTGTTCACTACTATAAAGAGTTTAATCTGATGTTGTATATGTATTCGCAGTATGTGTTATCATGAAATTTGACGAAAGCTGTAAACTCTGTCTTCAAATAGATTGTGAAACAGCTGATGTGATGGAGAGACTTGCAAACAAGGCATCTGCCAAGGAAATTAAAAATGCAGTGTGTGTGTATGTGTGCGCGCGCATGTGCGTGTGTGTGTGTGTGTGTGTGTGTGTGTAATGTGGGTATGGGTGTATGTGTGTGTTTGTGTGCGTGTGTGTATGTGCTTGTTCCCTCTTTACCAGATTTGTTTCATTTTCAGTCAGCATTCATTCTGCAGCTTCTGTTGTATTAAATTACACGTGTTAGTGTAATTAACTGTAACTAGAGTATTCAATTTCCTGATACACAATCAGCATTTTACACTCATTTTGTCTCATCCGGCGAAAAACCTACCCAGGCCAAGTCAACAGTTCATACAACCACCAAAACCTTTTGGCCCCTCGTTAACCCTGGGTCATTAAAGCTGAGGTGAAACTGGAGAAACTGGCTCTTTCTCAAGGAAGCAGCCATCACCTTGCAGGTGTGCAGTTAGAATACAAAGGGAGGTAGCACACTATATTACAAAAATATATGGATTATGATCAAGCCTTCTATGATTCACGAGGATGCCTCCATAGCCCTAGTTTTTTTCTCTTTTTTTTCTTTTTCATTTCATTTGTCCATTTTAATAACAGGATTCTGCAAAAGGTTATCCTTCAAAGTTTGTCAATACTGTGCGCATGTACATTGTCTTAAAGCTGGGCAGAAGTGTGGCATAGAGTGTAATGAGGTTGGCTTGTGAATATTCAATGGTATTTTCATTTATTTACAGGCTTTAGGCATATTTATATATCCATGTACATAGATGGATTTTCATTGAGCCGACTCAGATTAGGTAAACGACTTATTGCACATGGATACAATAACCATGTATCACCTGGGATTCAAAGGTGCAGTCTTCTAGTTGCAAACACAGTTCTCTGACAACCACTCCACACACAAACGTCAACACGCAAACTAACTTTTAAGTACAGCTCACTGAAGTATAAGTGATCCGGTGGTTGCTAGGAACTGTGGGTAATATCATTTAGTCAGTGTCAACATTCAGTGACATTATCTAACTGATTTACAGCGCAGTCCAGCTCGGTGTCTACTTGGGGTCTCCATGAAAGTAAGACAGCACTTCTGTAGTGCTCCAATGAAGTACCTGAGCGTCATAAATGCGAGCAACCTTTGAATTGTGCTGATGTGACAGATGGATAGGGCCCACTGGAGACAGGCAAGGCTTTGAAAGACTTCTCAGCCACCCGGACACCGCAATGGCCATGTCACCATTCAAAGAGCTATGATAAAAACAAGCTGTACCGAGGTTTGCATGAGGAAGGGATCATTAATTTTAATATCAGCTCATTTCATGTGCAACCAGCTGGGATACAGTCATGTCATCACCCACCAACCAGGCACTACATCCTAGAGGTCACTGATTGACAACCATAAGCATATAATAACCAACTACAAATAATGAGGAAATGCTCTCCTCATCACCAAGTTGCTGGTAGTGCATTAAGTTTATAATTCAGTCATACTTCAGAAGACTGCCGTAGTCACCTGGCCAAGCTTTCCCTTTAGAGATCCAGACCTCTAGCCAGGCCTTCTGTCTTCCTCATTCCCCAGATTCCCGCCAGAGCTGCTTGCAAAGTGACAGGAGCTGGCACAGGCTCTGGCACTTCGACTTCTTTATCTGTCTCACCGTAGGCAGAAGGCCTGACGCTGCACTTACCCCATTATAAACCCATTATAAAGTTCAAGCTGCAATAAAGAATGTAGCAGGAGCTGAGCTTGAGAAACAAATACAATTGCAATAATGCAATTGCAACAGATTGCAACAGTGTTCCATGCATTCTCTCTCTCTCTCTCTCTCTCTCTATATATATATATATATATATATATATATATATATATATATATATATATATATATATATATATATAATGCATGGAAAATTGCTGGAGACAAACAGAGAGGAGACAAACACACACATACACATTATCCCACATGACTGGCTATATGAAAAGGTGAACAAAGAATTTGCCCCAGAAGTGAAAGCCTCACAGAGGACTCTGTCTTTAATGCAATGGGTGCTAACGACATGTTCAGGACATCTTTACCCTCCCCTACAATGAGAACTGCAATGAATGAAAGAAGGCAATGAATGGACTGGAAGTAAGTAATCAAATAAAGTGAGGCCATTTCAATTTAAAAATCAGAAAAGAGACGGATGACTGGATGGTCTTCCATTTTTTTCCAATTAAATATAACAGAAGCAATGGCTTTAAAAAAAAAGGCAAATTACAGATAACTCTGCCTATCCACTTCACAAAATGAACCAAACTCCCTCTGTGCTTTTTGGGTTTCAAGACAGCCTGACACTCATTTGGGGCGGGGGGGGGTGAAAGTGGCTGGCAGAGTTCAGTACGGCTGTTTGCTGTCCCATCGAGGGGGCCCCTCCATTACGGAAGCACATGAGGCATGGATTTTGCATCTGGTCACGCCAACCCTGAGACGGGGAGGGTGTCAGACCACTTACCGTAGCTGTGAGCTGGCACCAGAGTGCTGCTTTAACGCCCTCCTGCACAAAAACCAGAGCCACAAAAGTGTGGATTGATATGATAATGCGGTTGAAAATAGCCCGCGTGTGGAGTGCTAGGCCGCCGTCCCGTCCCCAGCCGTCTCACCAGCGGGCCTCGGACTCAGAATGAGCTTGAAAGCAGTCTGCAAATCAATAGAATCGTTCCCAAGGGGCTCATTACAGTATGAACAATGCAAGCTGCAGGGAGGAAGTGACTTTGAGGATCCAGGATGCACGCAGAGCCGATGCTGGCACGAACCTCCAAAATACAAGAACTCTGTGCTAAACCACCTCATAATTAAGCCAAGTTGTTTATCACGTGGCAGTTGTTGTTCCTTGCAGAGAGGGCCATCTTTGAAAAATTTAAGCAGACCACCACAGAAGTGCAGCCATAACAATTAGAGTCAAGGGATGCAATTTGAGTAGAAATGACCACAGAATTTTTTTAGCACAGACTGATTGCTAGAATAAAGGAGAGAGGAAGCCTGTCATGGCAAGGCTGGTAATGGACGTGTGGTGTGAACTGAGGAGCTGTGTCTGACACCCAGGTATGCAGTACGGTCATTACGTGAGGTTCTTATGCTGAAATATAAGCCATAGTTCTCCAGTGCTGACATGGACTCAACTACATTGCGACTCGCATATATGTTCCCTTACTGTTCCTGACGGCCATGAACCACTGAGCTCCGACACGCCCACAGCATCCAATCGACCCCGCTTTGCTTTAAATAAACATTGATGCAGTAACACTGCACTCTCCACCAAATCAATTTACAAGCTTTTTGGATGTGCATGTGCATGGCTGACCCTTAAATAACTAAATCACCTGCTTTAAACTGTTAGATGAAAGAGGCTTTCCATCCCATTTCCCAGACAGGAAAAGCACATTCTTGACAAGGAAATGCTGTCAGTGAATTTGTCAGGCATCCCCTCCCTGCACCTCCACAAGGCTACCCTCTCAGTCCAGACAAAATTCCCCACCTTACACCTCTTCTGACAGGCTTAGCATGCTAAACTCAAATATGCCAAATGCCAAACTCAAATTCTGCTTCACTGGACTGTTAGGTAATCTAACTACAAAGCCTTTCTGTAATAAACATGACACTGCAAACCAGATTAATTAAATTAAATCTGCTGTGGGACCCCCTCCTCCACATGTTTAACCAGAGTTGTTGCAACAATAACCTCTCAGACTAGGAGGACATGAAAAAATGTTCGTGTATTACATATGCTAACATCTGTAATGAATTTATCCTCTTGCTCATGGTCAACTTAAAAGCTCTCGTTGATACCGCTGATAAACAGTGATGAAGTATAACTTGAAAATAACACAAAGAATTGATGTGCCTCAGACCAGATGTTGAGAATGTCAGACACAGTGCCTGGATCTTGCTAACAAATGAGGCGAGGCTGACAGCTGGCTGCTTTTTCTGTCTCTTCACCGTGTAACTGCCATGCTGTGGAAGATAAGTAGCTCTATCATTAGAATAAATGAGTGCATTCTCAGGGTATTAGCTATCTTAATAACTTGCTAATCTACGCTATAATCATTCTTGTTGGCTTCACCCACCTAAATTGCACAAAATATCCGTTACAGCCCATTTAACCAAAATGCAAAACAGCTAACTTAATAAATCTGCACTTGCATCTGCCTCTGACTTGCCTGACATTATATTGAGAGCACTGCTATCCTGTTAGCCAAGTAGCTGAAGTGGTGACTGATAATTGGTTACAATGTTACAAAACTAAGAACCAATGAATGACTTAGAAGAAAGCTAGCTATACATATTGTTATTGTGTCTACATATTTTGAAGTAAGGAAATACCTAACTGGAGGTCAGCTGCCTATCAAGATAACAATGGCCACAGCTATTTGTAGTACCAGGAGTATTGCAGATACATATCTGTTTTTTAAGCAAAGTTTGAATGTCACCTACAAAATACAATTCTTCCATTGAAAGCACACCAAAAACAGGTTCTATCATCTGCAGCATTTCAACACATATGCAGTAATCCAACCAAGTAAACTCTGCTGGGGCTATACTGTTAAAATTACACCCTGAAAATGCAGCAGCCACCTAAGGTTGTGCCGCTTCTGAACGGTTTGTCTGGGTTTCTGTGTCTGGCTGGCACTGGGCACTTTCACGCCTCTGCGTGGTGCAAGTGGTCCTGCTGCGATTACTTCCACCCCACTGACCCATGTGTGTACTCAGAGCAAGGGTGTCCTGAGGACACTGCAATGGCCCAGAGCATCAAAAAGCTCTCATCCATGCAGCAAGTCCTTTTAGTGCAGTTTCGTGCAAAACTGAAAAGCTTCTAAGGACCCCTGCATCTCTGCCACTAAAGTGCACTTCATTCAGTTAATTTATGCAAAGTTGAGTAAACAATTTAATGTGAATCTGCAAATGAAATTAAAGCATTTGTGCATCACTAGTTATAGTGCTCTTTTATGGGCCTCTGTCTGCAGATAAACATCAAGGCTCATCAAAGTACACTTTTTTAACAGATGGTGCTGCAATAGAAACATAGTGCTGAAATCAGGAGACAAATTATTCTGAGAAGACACTGCTCACTTCTGCTATGCTTAGAGACAGTGGAATTTTCAGTTGATTAATTCAGATTAAAAGTAGGAACTATAAGGATTTTCAGATTATTCTGACATGGCCCTACCTCTCCTAGCAGCTATTTTCATGGGAGAAGAGAACATAACTGAAGGAAGTCATCCATAACATTTTACATACTGAAGCTATTTGATGCAAACCTAGTGAGCAGCCAAAGACAAAACTGAATTCTGTTACTGGATGTGATTTCCTTTCTTTTGTGTCTTGTATTCAGTACTAACTTCTGAAAGGATTATCTTCTATGCAGAGATTCAATGAAGAGCAACCGTATAGCGTGTCTGTGTGTGCGTGTGTGTGTGTGTGTGTGTGTGTGTGTGTGTTTGCTTGCATGTGTGCCTGATTAGTATTAGTATTAGTATTTACTTTAGAAGAGTGCAGACTCCAATTTTTAATGGATCAGTTGCCTGAGAAACTGCTGGCATTGTTTGGCAGTGAAGAAAAGAGGTGGTTTACCTTTTAAAGTGTGGTAGGTGGAAATGGCAGGGAATCATTTTTATTCAGCTCAAGTCAAAATCCTTGAAAACTTGTTTCAGCTGTGCCTGATATTGAGCTGTTTTCTAAATTGCCTTACTTGCCCATAAAAAGGTGCTTTTTGATGATGTCCACACTTTTTACTCAGTTATGTGCAGTCAGACTTAAAGCATGTATATCTGAATGAAAGAGATGCACCTTGGGAAGGCTTCAATTGAAAAGCTGATGTTTCCTCAGTATCCCAAAGTTATATATATTCCCAAAGTTATGTAGGTTCATCTCAAAGCTTTTCAAATGTATATTACCTATAATTAATCATCAACAAACGACATTGTATCTATTGAAAGAAAGGGGGTAATTATATTTGGATTTGAAAGCTTGCAAAAATAGTCCCTCTACTCTTCTACCATTATTGTAAACAAATATATCCACTGCTAATACAAGACACTTTCAACAGCAGGGAAGGTATAACAACATTGCATACAGACAGAATGAAAAGAAAATGGTAGAATAACCAATTAGATTATCTTTCTATTTGATTAAGCACTCCTTAAAGTTTAAACACTCCTTTTTTCCCCAGATCACAATCTATCAGATACATTTCATTGTGCTCATGTCAAAAGCCCATACAATAGATCTGCTTACTACTTTTTAAGCGTATTGAAGCTGATAAGAGGTGCAGCTGAGAGAATTAAACACTGAATACACAGTACAGACTCAGTCATGATAATAGCTGTCATGCTTTTTTTAAAGATTATAGTGGGAAAGGGGTATTCACATTAAAATCATATATTGGCTAAATTATATTGGCATTGTTGTATGTCATACATGTACAAGTGACAAAAATTGTCCTTCCAAACACCTATGACCTGTGATTAATTTTAAGCAAGACAAATCAAATTCCAGAATGGCAGTGAGTTTGAATTTCACAAGTTGACCTTACACTGAGGACTGCTGACAGCCAACGAAAAATGACCACTGTTATTTTCCAGCAGTTTTTTTTTTTCAGATGCACTCTTTCCTGTAGCACTGGAACAACAAAAAGCAACAAGACACTGTCAAAGAAGTGTCCATGAATTATGTTCTTCTCAAAACCTCAGAGCAAGCTAACTAGAAACTAGCAATCTGGGTAATACCTGTAAAAAGCAGTCACAGCTGAATCCTGAGACCATTGACCATGCTATCATCCAAGCCCACATGCTGACCCCCCAGTGTACATGCCAATGCCATCTGGCCAAAAAATATGAAAAACACATCAGGTGCACATAAAGAAATTTGAATTACCTCGGAACGATCATTACCCAGGGTTTCTGCAGTTGTTCGAAAAGTGCATAGATAATTCTAATCGTGTAATGCATAAGAAACTCCTGAAAAACAAAAATAGGAATGTCTCTAATCACTACTTTGATAATGTCACCTTTTTCATTGCTAAAATGGGAACAGTAAAAGCAGTAACCGTGGTCATTAAAGTGCAAGCAGGTCATTTTTCACGGAATTGATGATGAGTGCGGATAGGGCTGTTACAAAGGGCGCAACATGGAAATGTAGAATTGTAAAACAGCCTATTAATTTGTGCTCTAATTTATTCACTGTCCCTTCATCCAGGAAATGGCAGTGCCTGAGGGTAGAAGCGTAGAAGAGTACAGAGCAGTGGAAAGGGCTAACCCCGATTTCTGAGCACTCAGTTGCAGAGCCTGGCAAATGTGCAATGCAGAGGTTAAAGTTTAGGTAAACAAAATTATGATTAATAACTTTGACCACTATGACATGACCCAATGAAATTGGAAACTTTTAACAGATATCAAAACATAGTATAAAACACAGGCTTGTGGTGATGCGTGTTGTTTATTCAGAAGCGCTGTCAAACCTACGCTTCAATGAAAAAAAACACTATAGTCTTTCAACTGGTCAGACTATAGTTGAGGGTAGTCTGTTGATATGTCTATGTTAAATAAAATTGAATACATATCAATTTCCGCACAATGCAAATGTATCTCTTTGAGAATGTGTGAGTTGCTGTTTGATGTGGTTATAGGGGTTATAATCTTCACCTCAGTGTCGGTTGAAGGCAATGTGGTTGAGGTTGTTGACCCCTCCATCATAAAAAAGAAAAAAGGTGGAGATGCGGTGAAGGGATGCTACGAACAGCTGACACGATTTGCTCAACTGCATTTTTATACTAACAGATAGAATTGGTTTATCCAGTCTTGGTTAATTGCATAAGGATTGTCTGGGAATTAGAACCTCAATTCTGTTTAAAAGTGTTGCTGAAATTGAAAGAAAGTAGAACATCTTTAATCACATTTTTACAAAAAGCGCCACAGCACTTGGAAGTACCAGTCACAGTTAGCTAAATGCTGTAATTAAAAGTAATGAACTTTTTGGGTACCTTATTCTTCTTTGAAATATGCAGTTAGTTCTACTGATTTTGTGAGATTAAAATAAATATGTTTATCCTTGTAAAACTGTTTTACATTGTTACAATAAAATTGTAACTTTTTCAAAATTGCATTTATTGTGAAATGATTTTCCAAGTTACAACAATTTACAACTAAATTAGGCTTTCTGGTTGTTTCAGAGTTTCATGGGTTTCAACAGTTCATGATTTCAACAAGTGTGCTTCTCTTTTAACAAAACTTAAAAATCAAGAACCTTCACCTGGAGCCTTTCACAGTATCTGTAATGTCTGTCAAAAGTCTTTCTGCTCCATGTCCCTTCTGTGATAGACCAGCGCAGCACATAGACCTATAAGGTGTTTGTGACATAACTAGCTAGCCACATGGTTTTACATCTATTTAGAAGAATAAATCAATAAATAAATAAATGAGCAGAATACATGAGTCCATATTAACAAGGAGGTTGATCCAGATGCGTGGCCTGATGTCACTCTTGTGAAACTAGAACACTAATGTTTAACTCTTAATTAAATAAACCAAGTGTGAAATGGTTATTGACCTCATTTGCAGCATAAAGAAAATATGAACACACAATTCTGATTACTCAGCCTCTCGGTGAAGAATTTAACATGTTTGTCATCTAGTCATCTCGTTAACAAAATCTGTTCAGACTGAACACAAACAACGTGGAAAGAAAAACAATGCAAAATTATAATATCAATATTGGAGAAGTGTGGTGGACATTTTCCTTTGTTTGAATGTACAGCTGATATTAAATTGCACATTACTCAAAGCCTAGTGACAGGGGTGTAAGCTACACACACAGTCCCCTTAAGTCTTCAAGGTATGACACTGCCATACTTTCATGTCTTTATCTTTTATCTATCATCATTTACACCACACCTCAGGACATGGATCAATAGATCGCGACCCACAATGGCAGTGATATATTTTTTAATAACGATATTTGGATTACTATCATTTCTGCAGGTGAGGGGCCAGCAAAACGACAACCCACTACAAGAAAACAAATCCATTTGCTTCGACTGACAACCCGCATACAGTAAATTTATGTGAGACTGTGGGGTTAAAACATCGAGGCGTCTGCTTCAAGCAGGAGGTAAGGTTCTACACAGTCCACCAGGCAAATTAACGTGGCCACATGCAAAACTGACAACCAAGCCGGTTGAGGTCCCCTTCTTTCTCTTCCACATGCAGTGAAACAATTCCTCCGACATTCAGCAGTACACATTACTAAAACTACATAAAGTACAAGCACAGTTATTTTTCATTATCCCATCTTCAAAAGGGCTCACCAGTGTGACCCTAATAATCACGCTCAGTTACGCAGAGTCAGCCCCGTCATGGCAGCCCCAGATTACACAGCATTGATTTGCATTGTGCTTCCTAACTATCACACAACCGAGATAATAAATATCCTCTGGCCCCTCTGTGATCTACATGTCACAAAGAGCAAAGTCATTTATTTCCCCTATCATGGTCATTTTGAACAGACCAGACCTTCTATTTACATTGACAGACTTGTTGTAATCTGCGCAACAGCATGAATCAGTGCCTTCATTACTCCCGTTGTGTCACATGGAAATTACTATGGAAAACCATGATGTGAAAGGCTCACTTTCTGGGTATCATTATTAAGAAGTTTCGTTTGAACACATGTCATGACACATCTTGGAGTGTGTGCTAATTTTGGCAACCTGTTAAGCATCTCTTATTTTCAAATATCTTGCATATCTCTCACATAACTCATTTCGTTTTCAAGTTGATTGGATCATTTTGCCCACAGATGGCTTTGTCTTCAAATTAACGTGAAACATGCGGCACTGAGAGGCAGGTTGAATTCCATGATAAAAAGAAGAAGGAATTGCTCTTTTTTCAGAAAGCAGTCATCCTCTCTCTCCCTTTTAACAACAAATGACAAAGAGCAGAAGGAGCCATTACATGGAAGACAAATGCCCGGAACAATACATCTGCAATATAAACCCCAGCGTCATTCTCCGCTCCTTTTTGAAATGGAAAACGTGAGTCTCCTCACTCCCATTTTTTCGACCACACAATGTACTGCACACTTTGAGCCATCACTCACAATGCGCTTTTTTTTGCACTCGGAGTCGTTCCATTTTATCATTCCTTTCGATTTTCTGATTAGTTTGTGATGGAAAGCACATTTTCAGACATTATTTCTATGAGTCTGTCCGAGGTTGTTGAGACAAGCCCAAGGGTGCCATCTGTTTACAGCCACTATCAACATGGAAAAAAATAAACCGCTGTCACAATTCAGCTGAGGTCTATATGTAACTTAGCCCCCACGGGTATAAACGTACATACTGGAAAAAAATGTAATCATACACAGACAAGAGGAAGCTAATGTTTAAAATTAATTTGACAGCATTTTATACAGAAGTTTTTTATTCATGAATTCTCAAAGCTGTTTTATAGAAGAAACAAAACAAAACCGGGTGCCGTTTGTACCTAAATATTTATGTTTAGGCATGAATTACTAATAACATATTACTGTTATATGTTATGTGCTATTGATTAGATTCCCTTATCTGGCAATGCATTGCTATAAATTGATTAGTATAACAAACACCATACAATATTTCTAATTATAAAATTGCATCCAAAGAAATCAAAACCTGTTTCACACATAAAACTGGCAATCAAATTTGTGCTCAAGCAGGTTGTAATTAAAACAAACCAATGAATAAAGTCTGCAAGGGACTGAATTACATGAACAAAGTGAATTTCAAGCATTCAATGAGCTGTGACTTGAATAAAAATGAAGACATATCAATCTCAAGCAGCATATGAAAGGAGCAGTACCAGACTAATCAGTCTGCACTACTAGTTGTCAATATGTGTTAAAATTTATTCTGAATTTATCAGGTTAACATCTTGTCAGGTATGCAACCCAGTGTACGATACAATCTTGCCACTGTGAGAAACATTTGTTCAGCCTTATCCCAAACCGTAAAAGCACTGCTCAGTGAAAGCTTTTCAGTTTGTATACCATAACCAATGCTGCATCTAGTATGAGGCTCTTTCTGCTTATAGAAACATTGCTCAGTTTTGCAGATTTCTGTTATTATACTTTTTCACCTTGTGAAATAACATATTCTGTAAACCAGTCACAAACCTACAATTTCTAGGGATTTACTGTAGTAACCCTTATATGAATCTACAGTTTTCTGTTCTGGGCACCCAAGGCCTCAAATACTCCTTCACAGTGATTAATGAGGCACATATTTTAACAAGAAGTCAAGTGTTCGTGGTCATAGGGATACAACTGCATTACCTAAATAATGCATTGCTATAATACAGCATAAATCAAGCATAATATAATATTCCTCAATGAAATCTATCATCCAGCCTTTATACTTTGTTATGAGGATATGACACATCAAAGGGTTAAAATGATGGGGATTGTTTGGAAAGAGGCAAACAGATTCTAACAGGCACCCCGAGTATCAGGCCATACCTTCTCCATTTCCCTTTGAGGCTTTACACAGAGTGGTCTCTCTGGTCAGAAAGGCAGTCAGGTGGATGGCAGATAACAGAGAACAGAGGGGAAAGCTCAGTTTGAAACCCACTGTGATGGCAGGGGGTGGTTTGGGAGTAGAGAACACCGCTCCCATGTTTTTGTTTGGTCACTGCCAGTGACTGCTGAAGTGTCCACCAAACCTGAGTGTCTGTAGGGCCTGAGACATTGGTGGCTTCAGACAGTCACCAGCACATTTGAGGCTTTTACTAAATATCCCAGGTGTTGATTGTGGCCTTCCTTAGGTCTGTTACAAAGGTACAGCCAATGGTACAGTTAAAGAAGAGACCTATATTGAGATGGTCCTGGTAGATTTCTTTATTTTGCTCAAGTTCATTGGCCAGTTTCAGTTCAACTTCTGCTGATGTGTCCTTGTCAAACTTCCACCCTGCCACAACCATGTGTATGTAGGACTGCTTCATCCTTTATGGTCAACTTTCCTGAAACAGTAGCTCAGGCAAATGCTGAATCAGTGTCTGCTTTATCAAGTAGCCAAGGACTAGCACTAGTCTCTACACTGTATAGCTAATATGCTGAAACTAATATTCATTTTACCTGAAATTATCTTTGTAAATGCAAATATGACTGGTTGACAATGATACCCAATTTAGAGTGTTAACCAGAATATACCTGTATGTGCAGTGGATATTTTGCATAATAAATGAACTCTTGCACATTCTTTGTTTCCATTTGCCGGTGTATATCTGGGCTTATCTTAAAACAAAATATTGTTTTGATAGCAAAGGATGGCAACTGTGAATTGTATCGCTTTTCTTTAAGGACATTGGGCCATACTGTGTGTGTGAAAAGTGAAATAAGAATTATTCATAACAGTAGAAGTTCGTGATTTTACTTGTATCTGCTGTGTGAAATAATTCTGTATGCTGCTGTGATAGCCCTGTATGCCCATTTTGTACATTTTGTTTTTCTTAATGCATATTTACCTCAATAGCTGGCCTTAATATTTGACTAATGTGAACAGCTGGATAATTACATATGTTTCAAATGAATAACCACTTTAATACTCTCTAACAAACTGAATCAAGCATGAATAGCTTTTATTACAAGACTGACCTGAAGTCACAGATATTTTTTATACATTTTTTGAGGTTTAGTGACAAATAAACTGCAATATCTGTCTTTCTTTCAAGGTCACTGCCCAGTTGTTATAAATTGTGGGGTTTTTTTTTATTTTTTGGTTTCCATGATTTATCCATGAAATGTTGTAATCACAAGGATGTAGCAAAGTATTCAGCATACAGCCTGTTTGGGAAATCTGGCACAGCTTGAAACAGTGCCATATTGTTTGGCTCCAAGAATTCCATTTCCAAGAATGGTGTTCCAAATGAATGAGGTGTCTGTCTGTGATGTCTCAGAAAGCCCCCCTGGAACTGTACGCTGGGAAGAATGTGTTTGAATAGCATAACACACAGTGCTATATACCGAGCTGATCAAACGGCCTCTTTGAAGTCAACTGCCATGCCTCCTTTGCCAAAACTGTCATTGGTCTGAAACCAGCTTTCTAAATATTGACTTAGGATGGGAGAAAAAGCCTCATTGCTAGACAGACTAATTACATGTGCCACATGAGTGATTAAAGTTAGCATTGCCCCAGTCACATTTTCAGCGTGGAGGCACAGTGGTCACTCTAGTGTGGTGTATAGTAGCATGAAACTTGACCTCTTCCATGCTTCCCAGACACAGCTCTTACAATCCAAAGGATATGTGTCTCCTGTTTTGTATGCCAGTGTCATAACATAGCGAAAGATTCAGACTGAAGTACTCAAGTAAAATGGGAACATTCTGTCAATTACTTTTCCTGTTTTGGCTGTCTTGCCTCCCAAATAGCTTGCAAAGGATTTTAGCCATGGCTGGAGCAATCATTTCGATGATCTCTTTTTCATTTCCTAAAGATTGAAGAAGCTCGGTAAAGTCAGAGGCTCCTGCATTGGGCAGTGTCCTGACTTTCGGTTCAGGCGTTCCGGGCTCTGTGAGGCATTTCACAGCCGACGTAATCCTGTTTTAAATTTCAGCTCCCACCAGGAGGCCGGCGCACCGCTGCACAGATTCGACCGCTTCCAATTGCCCTGCGCTTGGATCGCATTTACTGCGCCCGTAATAAGACAAGCCCCAGTGTGTCACCCATTAGGTTTCGCAGCCCAGCTTGACCCGGAGTAATTAAGGAGTCTTCCTGTGCGCTTCCTGTGCACGTCTCCCTTCAGGAGTATGCAAACTGTCATGCCCGCTCCCGGTCAGCCAGCTCAGCCACGCCCAGTTCAGCCCTGCTCAACCTCACCTGCTCATCAAGTGCACCTGTAACTCGCTATGCAATCAGTTCCTGGCTACTTAAGGACTCAGCCTGTGTGGCCTCATTGCGAGGTATTGTTCTTGTTACTCTACCAAGCCTGCACTCTGCTATACCGTGTTTGACTGCTGTGATTTTGACCCTTGCCTGTTCTCTGGACCTTGCTTTTGTTGGATCTGTTTGTACTGCTGCTTCCCTGTTACCGACCAGTTTATGTCCCTGACTACGATTTGTCTTCGGAGATTAAAAGTAAGAAGAGATTGTTGACCGCACTTGGATCCCAGTCTGTTTCATTACATGAACACTATTTATTTACCAGAAACCTTCCACGCTCGTGCCGGAGTCTCGATGATGTGCAGATGCCTCAGAGTCAAGCGGTCAAAAGGCATAAAGAAAGAACTGTTTGCATACTATATTGCAAGGTATTTGAATGTTTCAGTATTTCAAGTAAACAACAGTTACTCTATTTTTTCACCTTTGTCTACAATGCAGTTTGTTGGCTCTTTTTACATCTTCCTTTTCATTAACAACAAAGCATCACTCTTTAAAAAACAGCAGACATTATAGATAAATAAAAGGTGGTGGGCACAAATGACACAAACAAAACTATTCAAGATTAAGCCATTTGTTTCTATGGTGTTATATATATATATATATATATATATATATATATAAAACATGTAAAGAATGACAGCTTGCAAAAATCCCTGTCAATGCACACCTACTGATTTTTCCACATCAACTCAGCAGCTGGGAGAACTGTTGACACTGGTTCCCCCCCCCCCCCCCCCCCCCCCCCCCCGATAAGTGTGAAAAATGGGAAGGGGAGAGCGCAAAAGGAGAGAGAAAAGAGAGGGAGATGAAGAGGAGAGCAAGTTAGTATGACTAAAAGCAAGAGCAAAAGAGACAGACGGGAGGGTGGAATGAGAGAACCAGATAGAGTGAGCGAGTCACTGAGAGAACTCCAAGATGCCATCACTCTGCCATTAAGCCCGCCACCAGCTGACGATCCTCAGCGATGAAGCGGCAATGCAAGCCGCTGGTATAATTAATGTCATTACCCTAGGTAATGCAATCATTTTGGCTGTCTGCCTACATCAACAGAGGGCCCTAATTACGCTTGATATTCCGAAATCATATGTTTAAAGGAGTTAAAAATGATGAAACCCTCCAGCCTAGCTCCACGCCCCCCGCCGCTCTGCCTCCTGACCTCCAGCTCATTATCAGCTCAGATGCATCTGACAGAGTCGCTTCCATTCAGATACACGCCACACAGCTCTGATCCCAGAATTATCCTCATTTTCCCTTGTTTATGTGCTGAGCCTCCGCAAATGGCTGCCAAACAGTAATGCCATTAAAACGGCTTTTGGTTCACACTGGCAGATGAGAGTCCTAAAGCTAGTTTATTTTCAGTGTTAAATCACTGACGCTAACAGTTGAAAAGGCCCAACACAACCGCTGGGAATTTTCCATTTTATCCAAGATCTTCCCTGGGTGAAAATGCTTTTAGTTCATTTTGACCTGGTTTAATTGAAGCTGGCTGAACACGTGGGCTAACACGTTTCTTTGTAAAGCGAATCCTTCCCCATGTCCCCTCCTCGGGCAATTCTTTCTCCACAAAAGCATGTTCTCTGAATTCCGACTGCTATTTCTAGACTGCAATAAAATGCAGCAGCATTATACAACCCTTTGAAATGGCACATTATCAGCAAAAGTTTCAGTTCGGGTCCTCCCATCATCGCGCGGAGGCTATAGAAATGTAAACCATTCATCATTTTATTTTTGTGGCACCTAAATGGGAAGATGAAAAAACGGCCGAATTACACGGGTCGCTGTGGTGCTCTCTGTGAGGAGCGGGAGAGAGTTGCTCTTGATGAAGCTGTCAGGAGGGCTTAAGACAGAGTAAACCTGACACTGCCGATTTCTCCCTCCAGAGATGCACTCCTGTTTTTCTTTGCAGCAGCCCTGCCAAGACGGCCTTAAATAAAGTGACCCTGCAATGCTGAACGCCGCAAACTGACGGGGCCATCGTCAGCGGGTAGGGGGGGTGTGGGGCCAGGCCTTCTGAGTGGTTTTGGGGCATTGGAGAGGGCAGCCATAATCATTCGGAGATGCAAGGGCCGCAGGCTGCACGGGTCCCCTGCTGATGTTTCTCACTAGAATACTAAACTGATGACAGTTGAGTTTCTCTTCATGCAGACATCAGAGAGGGCATGAAGTTGGTGTTGCTCTTTTTCTGAAACAGCAGGCCTCTTCTGTGACTGTGTGTATGCGAATGTGTGAAGGAAAATGCACATGCATTGAAACACATCCTTTTAAAACATTTTTTTCAGGTTGAGAGAATAGTTGTTAAAAATTGGCAAACTGGTGGGCAGATAGGGACAGAGATTTCAGACTTATTTTTTCATTAGACTGCAGCTAATTAAAACAGAAATCAATAGGCAGAAAACACTGTAACTCATCCCAAAAGGCAATATTGTCTACGGCAGCAAACAGCAGTCAGCAAACAATATCAAAGTCGGTGCAGCCATTGATCTTGAGATGAAAATTGCTGATTTGATAAAAAGGCAAATATTGGACTAGATTGAGATGCTATTGCAAATGTATTGCATACTTCCCACCTTCTTGTGTGTACATGACTTGGGCACAGAGACTAAAAGACTGCAACTGCTGTGTGGTTTGTGGAAGGGTGCAACAGCACCAAGAACTTAATCTAACTCTATTGAAATATAACAATTCAGTGTGTAGTACGTATATTGTTGATTAACATTCTGAGATGAGCTCACTTAGGACATAAGCAGTTATAATTTATAGCGCAAGGACAAACATAGTGACCTCAGTTACATAGGTGCAGCAGAAATACATTAGTGTATAACCCAGATAACCTCCACTTACGTGTGAGCCTGCATGTATGCACGCTAATGCAGGTGCATATGTGTGCATGACACAGATGTACCCAGATACCGGTCTCCAATGACGGCAGCGAAGAGCACAGTGATGACACTGGGATAACACAAAGCTCATAAAGAGGAAGCCGGAGAGCTTTTATCCATTCCAGTCCACGAGAGGCAGAGAGCAAAATCAGAAGAGCACTTTGCCTAGAGAAATTAAATCAGCCTCTACTTTCGTCTCTCTCACCCACACGCGGTAAATGGAGAGAAGCCTTATGCGGGGGGGGGGGGGTCTGAACACAGTTTTCAAATGGACTGTAGAGTCTTCCAGGGCAGCCTGGAAACACCACAGCACACATTAGCAATGGCGTCATTAAACTTTCAGGCCATAGTGTGGAAATGAGTTGAACGGAGAGAGAGAGCTTTTAGTTTTTAGTTTCTGTTTGATTTAGTGTCAGGCCAGAGTGAAAGAAGATGTGAGGCAATTAGAAGGCAGAGAAGATTCAGCATTTCTCAATGGCATGTCATGTGCAGCAGTAATGAACCGCTGCAAGTGTTGTTTATTAATATGTCAGATTACAAACATGAATTGAAACTCTTTGAAGCTGACCTTTCCACATTATTGAGAGCCATCATTCAGATATTTTATATTAATAGAGCAGTTCCTTTCAATGGACTGTTCAAATGCTTCATTTCCTTAAGTACTGTTATTGTTGAAATATTGCAAATGCGCATGGAGTCCAATAGACAAAGTAACAATACAGTCAGAGTGCCCATCTGGATTATTTACACTGCAGCATTGACTAATATAAGAATTAAGTGTCTGCCAGGAAAGGTATTCATTGCAGTATGCTCCCTGAGCCTCCAAGGAAACCTGTGGAAAATTCTATCCTTGTGAAGCCGAGATCCTCAAAGCGCAGAGAGCCATAAAGCCAGGTTGGGCGGATCATCTGTGCTGACGTCAACTGTTAATGCCGGAGTATTCTGCAAGGCTAACTCAGTTACCGTGCGGAATTACAAAGAATTCAGAATTACACAGAGGGGTTGTGGGATGTTTACTGCCGGGAAAGCGTGAAACTTTTCCGCCACCCTCACAAAAAGCCCGCTTCGGCAGTGATGCCCGGAGGTGGTGGTGTATTGGCAGCTGCAATTTCACGCATGTCCAAAGGCATCAAACGCTAATGCTAGTAAACTGTTTGAAGATCAAATTCAACATGCGGGAGAAAACAGGGTGGATATTTTCTGAAAATGTATGGTAGTATACTTGGCTTCCCTTGTCTACTCAGGCTGCACAAGTTAACTCATGGTAGGGCTTGAATTGTGTTATGCTCACACTCACTGGTCCAGGAGTGTTATTAGCCTAGTCTGAACTTGTTGTCCATTCAACTTGAATGGATAAACTTCTTTTGTGGATGGATACGCTCTTTTGTGCTGGAAATCGCTTTGGATACGAATGTCTGTTAAATGAATGTAATGTAATGTAATGAAAAGCTCTACAGCTTGACCAATCCACTGTCATGGGCAGCAGCAAAACAGCAACAGACTCTGGGAAAGGTCTGAATTCCCAGAGCTGATGATATCT
Source organism: Megalops cyprinoides (assembly GCF_013368585.1). Taxonomy (NCBI): domain Eukaryota; kingdom Metazoa; phylum Chordata; class Actinopteri; order Elopiformes; family Megalopidae; genus Megalops; species Megalops cyprinoides. The sequence continues at coordinate 11,154,378 of NC_050598.1, forward strand.
TTTATTTTCATGGGTTTACATCTCCTTTCTAACCACAAAAACCCGCTGCATTGTGTAATGTTAATTATTGGTCCTGGTGGGTGGATTCCTGTTTGGCTGGCTCATAGTGTGTGGGATTCAGACATAACCACTTCATGAATTCAGATCACCGTGGCTCAGCCTGCTGGAGTGGAACTCTCTGAAACCTCGCATAAATACATCTCACAATTTAATGCCACAGCAACACTACTTCAGAGTCCCTGTAACAAATTACAACAAACCATTTCTCACAGCTCTCTCTCAAGTAAATGTTTTATTTTCTTCCTCCCGAATTCAAGGGCGACGGAAAACATTTTCATAATAATGAAATTCTGAGGTGGAACGACATACACAGACATTCACAGCAGAAAAAAAAAAAACCTACCAAGGCTTTCAGAGTAAATTCTGAGGTTTTTTGAAAAAAAAAACAGTTTAGAGGTCTCCTAAACCAACACAATGACATTGGTTTGATTATTTCTGATATAATAGGGTATATTCCCTTGTGGTCTCGAGTTGTAAGTTTGACTTCAGATCTACAAAGAGGCTTCGGGGTTGTCAGGAAGTAGGCCGTGAGCAAATGCGACAGACTCTATGCAATGAGGAAATTGAATGTCAATCATTCCCCTAGCACAAATCATTGAGGGCATGCCATCTGAGGGAAGGCTCACTTTTAAAAGTCCTCCAATTTCATATCACAGCCCTGTATCCCCTTTGAAAAGCTCGTATTTCTGTGCAATGAATGGAACTGGTGGCTGTGGTGTGGTCTCACAGGAAAGTGGGCTCTCAGATAAGAAAAGCAGACCAAACAGCCTTTCAACAAATTTTATGGAAGTTTACTGCACTGGCAAAATAATAAATTACATACAGGAACACATTTAACTCAAGAGTTGTTCATTGTGGTTCATTAAGTTACAGTTGCAGCACTGTGTAGTTCAAATGTGCCTGCAAGACACATTTAGTTTGGGAATTGAAAGTTGCTGTTTCATTCTTTACACGTGCATATAGGCATAGTGATTAAGTTCAATTAACTTCAGTACATTTTTGAGGATCATGAATTTCTTAATATTAATGTACATGGTACAAAATTTCACCCCACCGACTAAGTACACTGAACAGTGAGTAACAAAAACTTAAATGTTTTATATAGATTGTAGACACTAAACTGAAATATTAATTAAGGAGCTATGTATACCCTGATTGTGAAATGTTAGTTACAGCACAGTGGCAAATATGTTTACATATATATATATATATATATATATATATATATATATATATATATATATATATATATGAGTGTGTGTGTGTGTGTGTGTGCGTGCGAGTGTGTGTTGAAACAAATATTTTGTTCAAGCAAAGCAGATTTAACTGAGCATTAAATACTTTGTGTACAGTAACAGTTGTCAGAAACCCAATTTCCCTGTGTCTCAAAAGACCCATGTTTCACCTCAAATAAATCATCAATGTCTGCTCTTAATCTGGAATTCACTTGAATTATCATTAACACAAATCATTATAATAACCCCACACTGTGTTTCCTGTCATCCCCAATGAACGTGGTGTAAGTGAACCTGCAAGAAAGGCATCTCTACCACTAAAATTAAGTTAGTGACAGATTTCATCAAACGGGTAACAGTTAAGTGGTGTGGAATAATGAGGATTCATGTTACAATACCTTTAAAGCTGCTCTCTCCCATCAGTGACACTAAGACAAGACGTAGTGACAAAAGGATAATCTTCTGTGACAGTCTCATTTTCCTCGTCTTTGCGAGAAACCCAAATGATGTCTTTGGCAAAGGCTTATCTGAGATCTATTTGTAATTGATAGTCTTTCTAATGCCTTGAAATGAACGTTCCTGTGAGTGTGCTGCGATTTGTGTCATTGTGTTCTCTTGGTTCGAAAGAGCTTTACACTTTACAGTCTGAAAAACTGAAAGGCACAAAGTGTTAATCTAAATATAGGTCACAAGGGTCAAGAAAGAATCCATCTTTTTTATCTCATTAATGTTCATTTGATGCATGTCACCTTGGGGCCCAAGTGCTCTGAATAGTGTCAGACTTAATTTATGGATGCACCTTCAAAATACATTTATGAATGAATGAATTTAAAAAAAAATAATAAATTCATCTAATTAATCAAAAGCAGTGCAGATAGCCTGGAAGATTCCACATATCAAACCAGTGCCATGACATTCAAATCACCTTGGGGCCAGATTAAATCAATAGTTTGACCCACTTTTAAACCATACACGACAGACCCAGCAAAAATAGCTGTTTGGTCTCTGCGTAGAGCCCAATCAATGAATGTATGAATAAAACATACATTTTCTTGAGAGGTTTTGGTCTTTGGGTTAAAGGGTCAAATTACTCAGAATCTGGATCTATTCATTTTATTTATGTTGAATCCAAGAATTTATCTATGAGCACTGCATTGCAGTGTCTCAAAAAAAGCATTCACTCTGTGGTATCATGTATTGAAACAGAAGGAATATGTGGTACACTTTCCAAAAAGAGTTTCCTATTGTTGCATCACAAGGACTGGATATGCATTTTATAATATTTCCTGGTAATGAAATGCATCACAGGGACTGAGATACAGCACTAAAAGTGTATATTTTAATTGGATTCAGAGGGAACGCAGCCATGAAATGTGAAAAGAGAATGCTAATAAGCACATTTTACTTGGTGTGAGTCAGAAAATGTTAATCGATACTCAACTTTAGATATTTATTTCTGGACTTCAAAGGATGTCTTGTTCTGAATCACTGTATTATTATGAGCTCCAGGAAGCAACTTTGTCTCACATTATCTGAATGCCACAGCAAGCATGCAGATACAACAGAAAAAGTGCATTTAGTGTGAAGAACATGGCTAATGCTTAAAAACTCTAAACCTATTAGAGGAAATTCGTTTTAAACATTTTCTACAAAGCACAGCAACCTTTAAATCTAATGGAAAACAAAGAATGATGAAGATATGCTGCATTGTTGTAACCTCAGAATATCCAGCTGCATGGTATACTGAATAGCTGAAACAGTGAAAAAAACAAGGCGTTCAGAAAATGGTCTACACTGTCAGTTGTACTCTCGCCAAGGCTAACCTGTCTGGCGTCAGAGCAAAGGGTCAAACTCATAAAGTCACAGCCACCAGCAACCACAATGCCCATCATGCTGATACGATGATCCATTAACTGTCTCACATAGGCCCCGCTAGCATAGCAAACTCCCCTGACCACTACTGTGCTGAGCTGTTCCTCTCAACCTCATTGATAATGTGACGATGGGCACCATACTCTGCTGACCCAAACTGAGCAACTCACTGGTGCCTGAAAAGTTGCAGGGTGCCTAAGAGCAGGGAGACGAGAATACCCTAGCCGAACTGTCCCTGTCACCAGTGGAACAAAGTCATTGTTGGGAAATCGATCCCAGGTCTTAGAGCTCAGCTTGCATTAAATGAGAGCCTTAGCGACTGAGGTATTCAGGAACTGTGTAAAGCTACCTACACTGCCTACTGTAACTCAAAATGAATGGATTTCATAGGCTAACAAATGCAGTTTATGTCAGTGTTTCATTGTTTAAATATTTCATTATCAAAATCAATACAAAGAAAGCAATGACATGCCAATGATAACAAGCATTTATTCAAAACTGAAGCAGTTAACAAACGTTCAGTAATCAGTGAAGTGCATCTCCAAGATCTGTTTCATCAGACTTCAGAATAACCAGGATTCCAGTGTGGATTTGTGTAGAGTCCAGGCTTTCTGTGAAGAGTGGGCATAAATCGCTGCTTTGTCCAGCCAAAAGCACTGGATACACTGTCTGTCCACCCCATGCCATCTAATGGATGGGGGATTCATTCATGCTTCACTTTTACCCTCTACAAGCTCAGCAACCTTGCTACAGAGAGGAGGTTGTAATATATTGTGGCCCAGACCTAGCTGGGAGGGTTGCCAGCCTGCAGATTGTCAAAGTGCTCTAAGACAGCTGTTGTAACTGTGTTATTTCACAGTACTGTTCCGGGTCTGGAGTTAGCTACTGTTTAAACTGTAGGGAATGTTGTTGTGAAATGAACAACTGAATTATCATGTTAAACTCCCCTTTCAGACAAGAGCTTTAAACTAGCCAACAGTGTGTTCAGATGAAATGATTTCTTTTTGTATTTGTTAGCTAGCTAGTTATTGTTTTCAGGGAAAACCCGAGTGGTCACAGTTCACCTACCTCAGGACAATAATACATAGTACACCACACATGGTGAGTCTTTCTTATGAAGACCATCATATGACAAGGGAAATTATTTGCTGCTGTTATTCGTGTATGTGTGTGTGTGTGTGTGTGTGTGTGTGTGTGTGTGTGTGTGTATGCGTGACCAATGAGCATATGTTAGGGTAGTCAAATAAATTGATCACACTGGTTGAGTTAATTATCAAGCATTCATTAATCAATTCAGTGTATCTTGATGATGCATTTCACCAGTCGTCTATGTTTCCACATTTCAGACAGTGGGATATTGAATGAATGGATATACTTCTATTGAATGGATACACTTATGTTGTTTTATGCTGGAAGTTGCTCTGTATAAGAGCTTCTGCTAAATGAATGTAATGTAATATTGTGTCATATTAAAAGATAGTTAACGTTCAACAATTTACTGACAGTCATGCAACATTATCAGCTGAGGTGAATTCAAATGTGAAATTCAGTATTTGTCAAATATAAATTCAGCTATTCAATGTTCATTTTCACTGCATAAAGTCTAACTGCAATGTTGTTGCCACATGTGAAAACTGACTACATGAGAAAACTGACTTAAAAGAAAATGTTCAAATATCTTGGAAACAAATGGCATCTCTAATTTTGGTAAACACCTCAAACGATCTCCCACATAGGAATTAAGTGGCCCATGTAGGACCTTGTGTAGTGGTAATAGACATGCATAGCTCTAGGAATCATTTAAGTAGGGTTTACACACATGTATCTGAGTCAGCTCATAACTGACCCAATCACCTCTTGATTTTAAAATGCTGTACTTATTACATTGAGGCTGAGTGATGTACTGTTGGTCACCCCCATTTCACAGGTTTAGTGTGCTGAAGATAAAAAGGGCTATGGATGGGCATGGAAAAGGTACATGAAGTATTCTAGGCATACAAAAAATATAGAGATTTCATAAGCAATTGAAGTAGTTACTAGAAAGCAGTAAGAAATAGAAGTTTGTATTCTACAGTCATGAAGTTATGCTATTTAATCAACTGCCATAGGTGGAACTTATGATAGGCTCTTCATACTGCCTTAGGCTGTATAATTAATTCAAGTGAGTGCTGATTTTTACCTTACATGCAAATATTCTTCATTGAGATTATTCACTGAGATCATTACAAGCAAAAAACTGATATGCGAGGACCGCATGCTGATAAATGTTTCATAATTCCTAAAAATATGCTCGCCTTCCTGTGAGCTTGTTGCTGCTGGATAGCAGGAGGAGAAGTGGGGGTGGAGGTGGGAGGGAGTCTGCGCCACAAAGACTTCATATCCACCGAGCAACCCACAATATGGGGCAGCAAATGAATGCGGTCTAATTAGAACACACGGAGACTTCAGCGGCAATCTACAAAGGAAAAGAAGAATAAAGGGAAGGAGTGAGTGGGAAACAGGGCCCTGTTCTGGGAGAAAGAACTGAAAATAAACTGAGGCTTTCAAAGCTTAATCTGTTTCACAAACAGGGATTTCAGTGTGAGAATGCCACACAGAGATAAACAGATTGGCTGTGCATTTCATTAAGGATAGTTCCATTCTCCCTGCCATACATGGTTGTGATGTACTTCACTTCAGCTGGTTAGTTGTGTTAATTCAGGTCTGGTTTATTAACAGGCACAGCATCAACGCCTCCTTATCTCGACAGGATTATTCTATATATTCTGATATTGGTCTATTTTGAAAGAATTCAGACATCAGGGTGTTAGCAAAAAGGAGATCTTGGAAGTGTAATGTGTTAAGGGATTATACTGTCATTCTTGTGCATGGTAAAAGGCATGGCAGCAGTAATATGCAGTTGCTGTAAGGTGAAAATTTCCACAGCGTGAGCTGCATATCTGCATACTTATGCGCACATTGTTCTGTGATGTACAGCATATTTCCTAGATTTAAATAAAACGTCCTAATGTTGTCAGATTACTTCCTACATCAAAGCATGATTTGTAATCTTCATATTCTTATACTGCTAATAATGGACAATGAAATTCTTGCATGACAAAAACAAGTATATGAATGATCCTCCGTGAAACACAGCAAACATTACAGGTGTTATAATCCCAGGAAAAAGGCTCCTTTGTTCTTTTTTAAGCAATGATGTAGCAGCCTAATGAAGGGCAATTTTTATTACTATGAAATTCTTTCACTGGCTAATAGTCTGTTGTACTTTGTGGAAATTTCTGTTAACAACAGAAAAGGCTACTGCAAACCTGCTTGGACGTTTCTAAAGGTCATTTGATCTTTTCAAGAGGTCAACTCTAATCAACTCGGTGTATTATTCTGCCATTAATTATGCTAAGCATGAAGAGTGGATTTCTGTTGCTCTTCATACCGATGTAGTGGCCTGGCTGTTTAATTAGGGCCTGGAGTTTTTTGTCAATGCCCATGACCTGTGAGGCACTCAACTTGTGTTTTAATCTTTACCCTCCAGGCTCCTCTGTAGGTGCTCCAGTCTCTCCAATTTTGAGGCAATCAGCAAAGTCATGTGAGTAATTACTCAATTAATGGCTAATTATGATGAATGCATCGTGCAAAAAAAAAAAAAAACAGATTCACAGTTACAAGTAAGGGAGGAGGAAATGACACATGGACACAGGTTTCACTGAGCGATAGCATGGAATCACATCAGCATGGTGCACTGCCTACAGGTGGATGTCATTTATTCTGCACAACCACACAAAAGATAACAACAGATGAGCATTTAAACTAGCGGTCCAAACACACAGGGGAAAATGGTGAGAGGATATTGTTCCTGATTTGACGCATGCATTAGTCTGCATGTGTATTCCACTTGAAAAAAAGCACGTACATTGTACAGTGGGGCAATTCCATCAGCCAGTAAGGTCTGCAACATGTATCATCCCAAAGCCACTGGTCTGCACAGAAACAAAACCTGAGCATTGATCAAAACATCTGATAGTGTATGTCTGAGGTAGTCAACAGGTGTGAAAAATGTTCATGTTTGGCATTATTTTGTTTGAACTGCAAAGACAATCTGTCACAGCTGATTTGAGGGTTGTTCTGGTTGATATAGCCTGTCTAAACTCAGAGAATTGCTCCTCTGTGGTAGGTGGAATGCAGTTGAAGTTGATTTTACAAACACGACTGCGTCTGTGTCAGACAATGCAAGCTACATGAACAAGACTTCCAATGACATCTTTCTAGGCTTGTTGCCAGATTCAGTGCTTTTGGTTTGTAATGCTCACAAAGTGGCACTTGGAAGTAAAATATGAGCAAATAATGTCCACAGAGCTGACAAGCCTGTTGTCAAAAAAGTTTTTAAACATTATCTAAGCAGGAAAATACAGTAAACAGAATGTCTCTGAGAGACACAACTGCACAGAAAGTTGTTCCATTCTAATAAAACTGCCACCTGAGCTAGCTAAAACAAGATTGGGCACTTGGTGTTCTGTTGTGAAGTATTATTCAAAATTGAACTGTTTTATCCAGGTTTTGTAGACATGGAGATGTATATTACAACTAGTCCTGTTACACTGGAAGAGGCTGAGGTATGCTCAAGGTTTGGAAAAATGGCTCTCTCTAATATCTGGTTGACCAGAGCCAGGTGTTAGAGAACCATTAAGTCCACGAATCCTACAGTAAAATTGCATTTATACTGGCAGTGCAGATGTACCACACAGATAGAACAATACATTACCAACAATACAGGAAACAGAATAAACTTGTTTAGAACATTCAATGAAGCTGCCAAAAATATCATGGTATATAGCTCCCCCAATGAATTCAAGTTGAAAATTCATTCCAGTCAAGCAGCTCACAAATTTCTTAAGGTGGTCAGGATTGTTGACCCCAAACAAATTTGCAGTTTCAACGTGAAAACACTCTCATTGGATTCTGTTCCCAGTTTTGATGAGAACTGGAAATCCATAGTGGAGAAATAAAAAATGCACACAAAAAAAAACAATTCTGTTAATGCCAAGAGAAGCATATTCTCATTTTAACATGTTTTCACACAGCCTTGTCAATCCATGGCAGACTGTAAACCGATTAAATGAAGGTAAAGTACATTTAAATCCCTTAGAACGCTGGACTTTCTCAAAATTACAAAATTACATCAAACATTCACACGCTCACCCTTTTATGCTTTTCCCTCTTTATGCAAGCCTGTTTCAGAATCGCAAATTGTACACTGGATTTGTTTGATCACAGCAACCTCTGCAAGAGCCCTGAAGTGAGACTAGTGAAATCCCCTCACACACTCACACGCAGCCAACAGTAATTTTTCGCATCACAAGTCACACAGCGCACCGCAGTGAAATGGGTGCTCATTGGGCATCATTTGGGCAACTCACAGGCGTCTGGTGGATCACGCGGTGCCTGGGGGAAGTGAAGCGAGGAGACCTCAGCCAGCCTACCCACCCCTATCCCTGACAGGAGTGAAAGCCAAGGTTCCACCGCTGTGGACTGCTGGTCATCGTCAGTGGATGACACAGCTGGTCCCGAGCTTTGGGACTCAGCCTGCAACTTGCTGACAAAGCAACTCCTGAGCCCCACATGCTCCGTTTTATTCATTCATTTGCGGTCCAACTTGCCTGTTTTTTTTTGTTTTTTTTGCCTTACACTACATTTTATTTGCTAGCACAGGTTTAAATACAAGTCAAGATAAATTCCAGGCCTGACATATAATGCCTTCTCAGTTATTTTTATGATGCCCTCTGGGCCTTTGGCCAGCCACCTGCTTAATGACCAGTGGACGCCTAAACCCTCTCCGTGATTCCATAGTGAGCTCATAGTGCCATCCGCCACTCCTCACACACTCCTCCGTGTGTGCTGCCCATGATCAAATCAGCCTCTCATGTCTCTCATCCTTCACTGCGGTTGCTGACATTGTATATTATCATGCTGTTTGATGACCACAGTAACCCTCCTCCATGTTCACATTTTTTTACATTACCAAGTCGCATTGTTAGATTTTAACGCGTCACCATATGACATTTATGTTTTTTTGTATTGTACTATGGAAAAGGCTCTTTACAATGCTATACGATACTTCTGTGATCATTGATTTTACTCGAGCATTTGCAAAAATGCAGATTTTTTTCTTTCAAATCTATCCACCCGTGGTTTTCCTGACAGGGAGTGGTAATTATACATTTCACACAACTGGATTATACGCTGCCCTGCGTGAACTGCACGCAATTATGAGTAAAGTTGACAGGTATGGAGAAGAGCCCTGATGAGCACAGAAATGAAATAAAAAGATGGGGCCTCTAGGCACCTCCACTGTATTGCAATAATCAAGCCGACTGAGTTACGCAGTAGCTGCTCCTGTGTAGGGTTGCGTGAGGATTTACACCAGGGTGGTAACCATTTTCCAGAGCCTTACCCTGGCCTTCACAAACAAGCCACTCTCAGATCCACATGGACCCACGTATCTAAGACTTGATCTGTGCCTATTTTTAAACCTGAAGCTTAATGAGCCACTAAGCACAGGGTTGGAAATCACTCTCTAGTTTAGCTCTCAGGCAAATGCAGATTTTAGTGATGAGTCCGAGAAAGCCAATATATACAAATGAATGTCAGAAGGAGGTTGGAAATAACCAAAAAAAAAAAACATCTGTGGTCATTGTCAATGGAGAAGAAAAATCATAATGTACAGCTTGTGAAAGCCTAAAGCATTTTGATTATTTTACGATGTGTTTACTGAGGACAAAAGGGCTGCACGGCGAAAACAAATCTGACTCAAACCCAGTCTTAGGTAATTGCATTTGTAATGAAGGCGGGTGCTGTGCCTGCAAAATATGAAAATTCAGGGAGAATGCTTACAGTTGTATGTAAAGTACCATTCTCAAAAACACCATTGTCCCACATACTGGCACAACCCTTTATTGATGATTTTCACCAGGGTTGTGTTTTGGGTGGTAGATGTGGGCAATCTCATCACCTCCACAGCAGCGATTTTTTGGTTTGCCCATGACAGAACAGCATTAGAGGCTTTTTCACAAACATTTATGTGGCACCTCAGTTTATGTAGACTGATGAGTGCAGTAAGTTGTGCTACACGTGCGGCACATGTACACGGGTGGCAGTGTAGCACAGTGGTAAGGAGCAGGGCTCGTAACCGAAGGGTTGCTAGTTCCATTCCCTGCTGGGGCAATGCTGCTGTACCAGAATTGCTTCAGTAAATATCCAGCTGTATAAATGGACAACAAGTATGTAAGTCACTCTGGATAACAATGTCTGCTAAATGCCAAAAATGTAAATGTATGCAATATAATGCACATAACCCTATTGCTGATGAGACATGAGACTAACAAAGAGGAGTGGCTTATTACACATGGATTTTTACATGATGTTTAAAGCCCCCAAAACTCTAATAATTTTTTGGTGAACTAGCTGTGTGAACATTCAGGGAGTTCTGAATTAGAGGCAAACATGATCATCAACACCCTAAAAATTCACTTAGTATGGGGAATTATAGCTAATGGCGCTCTGCTATAAAAGTGCAAACTACTTTATTTTAAAGATATTTTGACATCATCTCAGAAAAAAAAGAGAGTGATATGGGATGAAACCTTAAATTTGAAATCTGTAGTCTGTGCTTGATGCATTTGATGTGTCAAATCCATTTGAGGCATTTGATACAGACTGTTCTATCAGCCTGGGGAGAAATGACCTCGATAAGTAACATCAGAGAGAGACATCATACAGCTGTGCGTTCATCTCCTCCAGTCAAGTGGGGGGAGGTGATGGGGTCAAAATACCCAAAAACCAATCTCGCAACGCCGCGGAGGTCATAGCTGCTGAACCGTTATCAGTGCACTCTGTCTGAACCGAGGCTGCTGGAAGTTTTACAGCCGAAGTCGATCACACGTCTTATCCGTCTGTGACATCACGCTATCCTGGGCTTAATGCAGTGGCCGGAGTTTGACTGAGTGAGGGTGCTCACCCGGGAAGAAAGCCAGGACACTTATGACAGGGCTTGATGTGAGACAGCAGATTCTGCTGCCGCACCAGAGCAATACCATCTGTCTGCAGGAGAGAGCTACGCAGAGAGGGGAGCGGCAGGCAGATCGCTGCTGTTTAGCTTGCAGAAGGAATGCCGCCGGAGCCGGGGAGGGGGGCAAGCCCGGGCGAAAGCAGGGAAGCGTTTACGGCACAAACCGGTCACGCGTGGTGACAGATACACTCTGTCACTCTGGACGGATAATGAGAAGGTCTGTCCACTGATAGGCACGCTGGCAGGAAAAGTCCTCCGTGCTCCGGCGTGCTGAGTTAGACGTGGCTCAGCTCTCAGCCTTGCTGGAGGCATACTGCAGAACTGGTGCACTTCCCCGGGGACAGCACACACAAAACAGTTTTGCAGTTTTTAGTAGTAATCTCTGATTATTCCTTGGAGAAGGAAGAAAACAGGAGGAGAATAGAATGTGTAAAAAATGAGAGGGCTGCCACCCACTGCCTGCATTTGCTATGTTGCACATCTTTTGTGTTTAGTAGTTTATATTATTTATTTTTTTCAAAATATTAGCTGTTTGGATTGTTGTTGGTGGTTCCTGTAAACTGTGTTGCAGAATGTGTATTTCAATTTTCAGTTGGACAGTACCATTTTGATTTCAAACAGATGCTTTTTAGAAAAGTAATTTTGCTCTTATTGTTTGCAGAATGTTAACAGATTTAAATTAATATTTTCATCTCAGTTCTTTTCTATATTAACCTCTGTGTATTTTGATTGCTTTTCCTTTCCAAATAGGTTACAGTTAGCTATAATGCATCTTCATCTGTTTTTAATACATGTCCCTAATGAGGGTGCATTTTTATTGAATTTGATGTGCCCTCATTTGTACTATAAGCCAGTATTTTACTGTGATTCTGCTGTAATGTAGAATCAGATAAGTGTTCTTTGGTTCCCCAGCCCTTTATACACTATTGCCTTGCCACATGCTGTATATTTGGGGGATTTGGGTTTTCACTAGAGACAAAGGCTGAGGTGTATAATCCTATCTCAGAAGTAAATGTACACTGACATGCTAATGTCTCACCGGACATAATGATACAGTGTGGTATGCATTGATTTAAGAAAAAATTCAGACAATGCCTCAGTCTCTTCTGTAACACTTCTAATAAAGCATCTCAATAGGAGGAGCTCTGCTAGCGTGACACCAATTTTTTGGGAGATGAGGTGGGGTGATGAGGGGTCACGCAAAGCGCTGCCTCCCACTGCCTCCCATTGGCCAGGCGTTTAAAGCCTGCCATCCACAGGCCAAGTGATGTTTTAATCTGACTGATTATGACAAATGCTCGCCTCCCGTCACTGTGTCAGAGGGGAGGCTGGGCATCAGTGCTGTCCACGGAGAGGTGAAACCCCTGCCAGACAAATGAGAGCCTCTCTGTCTCTCAGTCTCCCGATCCCTCCTGCCCTTCACAGAAGCATTAATGGGGTTACGGGAGGCTGGGTGCCAGATAAACCTCCCCCAGGTGTTCCCATATGTTTCTGTCCTCTCAGAGTTGAAGACAACTTTCCAGCTAAATCAGAACCAACACTCCCTGGTCAGGACTGGTATCTAGTTTTAGAGTTCAATCTAGTTTAGTTGAAAAAATCTGAAATCTGAATTTAAAGAGATTATAGCATTTCATGACTGTATTTTTGCTTCTTTTATACTATTTCAGTGCTGGGCAATAGTAATTATAGTAATAATTACCATGATGTATAATTATTCCTAGAGATACTATAATTAGTATTATAAGTATCAGTAGTGTTTAGATGTATCTAGACTGGCATTGGAGAATATGATAATTCAGTTCCTGAAATGTAAACAGTAATTTTCAATCTGGTTTATTTCATAGTGTTTTGGAGGATTCACAGCTCTGATAAATGCATGAAACCATCCCCCTCCACACATCATAGCTACGAGTCCCAGAAGACAGCTGTAACTATTTGCAAATCAGACTCAGCCTGGCCAGAGATACATTACATTAGACCGTAAATGACTGGTCCGCCACTCATTGTGGTGCTGAATAGCAGCCTTTTTACCTTCTATCTATAGACAGCAACCAAACAGCATAGATGCATGATCATTCAACAAGAAGCAGTTAGGGATGAGGATGCCATATGGAAATGCAATGCTGCTGAGGGCCATACTTTGGAACACGTCCCTCATGCTTCTGTGACTGGCATGGGTAAGGCTTAAGACTGCATACGTAAAGCAGGGCAGCTATGCAGTCTATTAAGTGAAAAAGACTGTATACATGCTGTTTGTAGTACACATTCCACAATGCAATGACACGTTACACAGTCAAGGGTTATTACAATGCATGAGAAAGTGAGTTTTCTGGGAGAAATTGCATATGTTGAATTAGAATGCATTTCAGCCCCAAAATGTATGAATTATTACAGCAGAAACTGGAATCCAATCAGGAATTTTTCCAAGAACAGCAGTAAAAGTCATACACGAGATGTAATGTCTTAATTCAGCATGGGCAAAAAAACACATGGGCATGTGATCGTCTATCTGAAGCAATGATTTTGCCATCTGTTCAATAGACTAACAGGTGTATTCAAAATAAGTATGAAGTGTATATTTGTGAACTGGTAATGTGAAAGCCAACACGTTACCTAAAAGGAAAGGCATTTCATTGTTTTCACAATGTATGGATTTATTATTTAATATTATTATTATTATGGACTTATTTGACAATAATTTACAGAATCATGTCATCATTACTTGTTGCATTGTACAGTTAATAGATGACCTTGCATTTGATGCTACCGTATTGGTCTCATTGTGCGCTCACTGCATTAGACAGTGGTTGATAAGAAACAGGAGCAGTGCCCTAGACAAACCAAGTATTTCTGCTGTTCTGACCTGCAGGAATTGCTTGACCTGCACCCTGACCTCTGAACCCCATCCCTGCCAAAGCATGAAAAAAGTCAATGTCAGACATGACGCTCCTTCCCGTACATCACCGAAACCGATGTTTTGCTTCAGCCTTGTGCAATTGTAAAGAGATTCACACTGTGACTTTGTCAATCTTGGTGACAGCGGCTCCTGAGTATTGACTTGACCTGTTGAAACTGTGTGGGGGAACAAATCTATTGAGATCAACAAGGAGCACAGCGCGGGAGAGTATCATTCAGGGAGCACTTAACAACTGCAGAAGAGCTCATTCTCTGCCTTCAATAGGGTTCCACTGAGGGGCCAATCTTTTACCATTGCCTTCACCGCCGTTGTCAAAGGTCAGAGGTGCTCTTTATTTTCTCCACCTCTCATCCTGTGCAATCCCAAACGCATAATAACAAGAAAGACACTCTGCACGTATAACTCATTGTATACTGCTAAGCAAAGCCATCAGTGTGTGTTCTATAGGTTCTCTTACTGATATGTCTTTAGCTGAACTGTTACACTGAGTCCCAGATAACCACAGCACTGGCAACCAGAAACCGCCTCTCTACCATTAAGCGTTAATATCCAGACTCATTTGAGTGCAGACTGTGCCAGTGTTTGTTGCATTCCACATATCTGCTAGGTCTGGCATTGCTCGGCAAGGAAACTGTGTTAACAAGTTTAGGATTCCTACTGTCTGCCTGTACAGCGCTGTACTTATTTATACTTGTGTGGTGTAGGTACTTCTATATAATGGAAGTAAAAAAAAACTTTCACATTATTATTTTTATATTATCACTTTATTATTATTTTAAACTCGATATGTACATTACTGAAATGCAGGTCTCTCAAGAGTTACTCCCTCTAACCTCCAATTGCCCATGTACTCAAGACGTCACCAAGCACAAATCTGTCTATCACTAACAGCCTCAGTTACATCCCCCTGTGGATGCCAAAGGATACTTTCATTTCATCCTTGTATTTTATTATAAAAAGATTCATTTCCAACCCAAACAAGATGCAAAAGCCTGTCATTCAGGTTGGGAGAGAGCAATCGGCTTACATTTCACCCAATGTGGACACTAATGGTTAACTCTGGTATGTCATGGTATGGGAAATTATTCCGATTTAGTCACCATTCCACTCCTCAGTCAAAAACCCAGAGAAAGGTTTCATGTCATTCAGGGTATATTACCTGCCCACTATTTAGGAAAGACACATAAGCTAGAGTTAACCTCAGGGCATCCTCAATCTTTACACCATCATTTCATCATTTTTTTGAAGTAGTTAATTCATGCTTATATGATGCAATATATCATGCAATATATGATTATATATTGATGGCGTGCATATCAGAAAGATCAAATCTGCTGCAAGGGGCTTAATATTGAACTGACTAATGCTGTGATTTACATTTGTATGGCTAATGTGTTACCACAGCTGGTGCTAGTCTGCTAATTTGTAGCTCTCATTAATATTTGAAAAGTGAACACACTTTTTCTCTGGCAGCCTACCCTTCAGAAAGTAATATGGCAACGATCCCTTGGACTCCTGGTATGCCGGCAGCCTCCTACCACCTAACAATGTTAAGACCGTGCGATTATCCCAGGATTGTTCTTCTCTCGCGCTGCCGATCACTGGGTTTTCCAACAGAGGATGGCAGGTGCCTTTCATCAGAAGCACCAGACGGTGGGTTAGCTGCCAGCTATTTTCATGCTCCGCAGGACATCGAGGAACCAAACCTCCTAAATACCGAAACTCTGGCAGACACAAAGCATCAAAAAATTGACATCCTGTGGCAATTATTTATAGAGCGCACACAAAGCCAGGCCTGCGTTTTGAACAAAAAAAAAAAAAAGAAAACCTCAGCAGCAGAACCAGCAGAAAAATTAAGCAATTACATCCCGTTTGAGAAGGAGAGAAGAAGGGTTCTGGGGAGTGGTGCAGCGAAGGAGTCAGGACCCTGGACATGTGATCACAAGTTGCTACAGAGACCTGGGGGCCCCTTGTTTTCAAAAGCATGAGCAAGATGTGCCAAGGAAAACTCCAGCTGCTTCAGGTGGAGCTGTTCTATTTTTATGCATTTGCTATCCAAGAAGATAAAGAAACGAAACAACAGTGCTGCAGTGCCAGTCAGGTTATTTCTTATATCAAAGACAACTGGTTTTAAAAAAATGTTTCAAATGACTTTAATCAAATCGTTCATTTCCAGATAAGGTATGTTATTTTTTAGTGTGAGCACAAACACTTCTGTATTATGTACGAATTGTGTTTGCCCCTGCTTCCAGTGTTTTAACACTGACACAAACACTGAACATGCCGTCCCCTCTCCAGTGGGCTTGATACTGAGCCTGGAGGGATGATATGACACAGGTTAAAGAATAGTCTGTACACTAAAATGCCCGATATTCTCTTCAGGATTGATGGATTTCTGAAAACCTGCTCGTGGATAGTACTATAGCATAGCAGGACCTGATGGCACCTGGACTTGTCATTTGAATTTGAATAGATGTTACCCCCTTGAGCAAGGTACCTAATTTGAATTGCCTCAGTAAATATCCAGCTGTCCAAACAGATGATAAGTACAGTATACATGGTCTGCCTGGAAATCCTAATTAAACAATAACTAGACCAGACAACAGTGGAGCTTGAAATATAAGTTAAGGTGTTACGGACAGGACAGACAGGGCTGATTATACCTGAAACTGATCTCCCATGGAAATTATCCATGAATCAATGTCATTCATAGCCTTCTCCTCAGATTCCACAAGTAGAAACTTGTTCTGCTATTGCTAAACAGCCTTTGACTTCCTATCCAATCAGACAGCAGGAGGTTGCAGCTACAGGACTACTTAAGCTTCTAAGCCACGTACACATTTTTGCAGAAAGGATATAGGCAGTGCTTTACACTGTTCCAAAAGAACCGGAAGCATCAGCATGCCAACAGAAAAAAATCAGCATTTTCATCTCTGTGCAGGTGTGCAATGCATCTTCGCATGTCTGTCTCCCTGCGTGTGGTTGCTTGTATGTCCTTTTCCACACGTATCCTCCTCCAGGCCATACTGGTTTATCTCGGTGAGAGCAGAGGGGCATCTCCTGGAGCCCTCAGGCAGTCTTATCATAGCCTCCATTATGTTGACAGGAGGGACTGTCTGATAGAGCCCCGGTCTCCCTCTCACTGTCACCTCCAAGCCATTGTTGAAACCACGGTGCCAGCACAATTGCTCAGCTTGCGGGGCCGTAATGAAACCGCACATGTAAATAAACTTCTGAAAGCGCGTGAGAGTATTATCTCTTTCTGGGAGAACGTTTCATTTTGCCAGGGCCCGTTGTAGCTGGTTCCCCAAATAATGATAATGAAAATGTCTCCGTCTTTCTAATGTGGAATTCTGTAGCGGCATTCTCTGCTGCAATGAGATAGAAACAATATAACAAGCCATGGTATTATGCAGTTTAGTAGACTGCATCATACAATTCATTGTCAGCATGTGCACAAAGGCCTCATAATGAGATTTCAGTATTAAATATGCTTGCTGTCCAGAATCTGACAATACGTGTTTTTTTTTTATTCTCCTCTCAGTGAAGTTTGGATATTTCTTTCCTGTTAGGACATCCTCGATTCACGAATCACATGCACAGGGTTATTACCTTGTATTATTTTGTTGTTATTTCCGGAATTTTTGTGGCTCACTTTTAATAGAGCCAGTGTGATAGGCTATAGTAATAGGAGCATCAGCATATTGAATCTGTGCTGTTTGTTTTTCACGGCCTCAGTGGTTCTGTTTTATGGTCCTGGTTTGTAATTGATTATCATTTGGGATTGTCTGATGGATCACAGGCCGGGTAATATTTGGAATGATTGGACGGCTTTTTTAATTAGAAAGCAGTCAAGCAGGCCCATAAGCTAATGTCCAATCCTGCATTGATCCCTAACACGTATCAAAGGTTAGAGTAATTTATTACAGTGTTGATGGTGGTTATTAATATTAATCTGCAAAGCAGAAATCCTTAACGGGGTGACTTCTATTGCGTGAGGACGGCTTTACATGGGCAGAATAAGAAATGCATGTCTTTTAACAACAGTTAAAGAGGAAACTTATCCTTTCAAAACAAAGTGTAATTAAGTCTGTGTCCTTCTAGATTCTCCACTGTCTCTTCACCAGTTCTGTGGGGTTATTTGTTCTCACCCAGGGACTCAACAGTACATAGAGTCCTGCCCCCTTTCAAACCAATCTGGCTTGTGGCCGTGAGTAATATTGGGGATGAATTTCACATGTATCGATTGGAGAGGACCTGGCTGCCAGCACCACAGGCAGGCCAAATGAAACACGTCAACTCCTTTGCTGCTCCTTCTGATCCCTTGATTTCCCAGTGTCATCGGATTATTGACATATCCTGCCAGCCTACCGCAGGGCAGACCAGACACTTGCTCTTGTCAGCTAAGGCTGCAGCGGGTCTCCATCATGTTTGCCGTATCTGTCTTGTTTCCAGGTCATTTTCCCCTTCTCTCAGTCTGAATAATGCAGCTCCTAGGCTCAGTGGCAGTTCTCTCTGATGGAGTGGGCTGTAGAGGAGCCAAATAGAGCTGAGAGCAGTAGCACACCTGTCACAAGTCCATTCTCTGTCCTCTCTGACTGGATCAAGAGACTAGTATTTGATTCACACAGACCTATAGTATTTCATTTTCATTTAATACCACATGTCTACCTTACAAAAAACATATACACCATATTAGGCAGGGTGACTTAGGGGTTACGGACCTACTCAATGTGCAAGTCAGCTAAAATCAATACTGCTGACAAAAAAAAAATACTGACAATGAAATTTCAGTCAAATATCAAACATGTACTAAAATGGAACAGAGCCAACAGAAATCTGGGCTGTGAGCCTTTGACATGTAATAAAATCCTATAGTACTGAAAACAAGACCCATATGTCACTGTTTATGTTTGTAACAAGCGTACAATAAAATTAGTAATCTGATAACGTGGCATTGCAAGAGCTTTCAGACATCATGGCTGGCAATTTCTCCAGGCAAGGAGAATTCCCATCAATGGTTACATTGTAGACAGTGCAATTCAAGCTCCTACCTGTAAGTGTGTTCATTGTTGGCCCAAGTAAATGGCCATTCCTTTGCTTTGACACCATACTGCTTAAAAATCTGCTTCTATACCTGTGGCTTCCTTTATCAAACAATAAGCAGAATGATAATATAGTTGTTTTGGGGGGAGCAGCATTTAGGTTTTGCCTAGATAAACATCAAGTGTGATTCATGAAATGTGCATTTAATGACAAGAATTGACCCTTCACCCCATCTAGGTCTATCACTTTGTCTGAGTGCATCTAGCACTTAATTTCTGAAAAATCCAGGGATCTGGGCTTCCAGGTTCTGGAAGGAGATTCCATGCATTAATAACTGCATGTGAGCAAAAGACATTACATTATTACCATTTAGCAGATGCCCTTATCCAGAGTAACTTTCTTGGGTTATATTTATCCATGTATACAGCTGGATATTTACTGAGGCAATTAACGGTTAGGTACCTTGCCCAAGGGTATAACAGCAGTACCCCAGCAGGGAATCAAACCAGCAACCTCTAGGTTGCCCTGCTCCTTTACACTATGCCACACGGCTGCTGAAGATCTCGTTGTATCAGTGCAAAATTTGCATCTCAACTAATTTCCACCTCTCGCCCTTTTGTCATAATGACAGAACACAGCTTTATATAGTTTCCCTAACTGATTTTATTAATGCATTTTCAAAATTCAGAAAGCTCGATCAACCCTCCCCTCCCTCTTGAGTCTCCTTCAGACAAGATTAAAGCGACTGACGACAATATGCACAAAACCCCCAGTATCTTGCCAGCAAAATCATAATAGGTCACTTTAAAATTGAGCAATGCGCAAAGATTATTTCTCTGTTTTGCTGAAAATGGTGCACAAAATGTCTTTGTAGGAACAATAAAATATTTCTATATTTCAGCCAATGATATTGCATAATGTAAATAGCAGAGTCAACAAGAAATGATGTAACACAACACCAGAGTACACAGTGTTCCACGAGGGAGCGGCTGTCTGTACTTCTTGCTCTGCTACAGAAATAATGGTAGGCATTATCTTGAGAGTGCACTTCGACATGATCATTGTTTATGTTATTCATAATCATTTTTATGTAGCGCTTTTTAACATGACCAATTATTCTGGAAATCTAAAATCAGTATCAGTACAATTACGTCCTATGTTGAATTTTAAAATGTTTGTAAAACTATGGTATAAAGCCAGTAACCTTTGCATATACAATTAGAGCAATGTGCTTTTGTAGAAAGATTTTATTTGCTGGTGCTTGGCCCTCATAATCATGATCATAATCAAAAATGGTATCCAGTAAATCCATTCTGTAAAAGTGACATGGCACTCAAACTTGGTATGGCTAGGGGTTTTATGGATGAGTATGGGAAAGGAAAACTAAATACAACTTCAGGCATTTAAAATGATGTTTTCCTGTCATCATAATTTCTCTGGGAACATTGTTTTGGGATAATTTTGTACCTTGAACTCAGTGTCATGAAACATATCATATCATGAGCTAAAGGTATTTGCCTGATGTATAATGTCTAACAATACTAAAAAGCCAGACCATACATGACACTAATGTAGTGACTGTTAAGAGGAATCCTCTCTGCTGCAGCTGTTCACTTGCATAGGAAAATGTGTGCATCAGGTATGGGGTGTTAATAGGTGCAAGAATGTTTCCAGGCCACATTCAGCTTTCAAGAATCATATGCCTGGCTACGTGCACGTGTACAGTTTTGGTTCAAAGTTGTGAGTATGCATGTAAATCAGGTCTTGGAACTCTGCAAAGCAAGATGACTGCAGAAAGATTTACAGAGGACAGGATGTTTGACTGGTTTTCTCAAATCCTCAAAATACTGCCTGACAATTGCAGAGCATGGAAATTCATACAATAAGCAGTGCCTGCTGTCTTTAACCCAAAGGAATACCAGCATTTTCAGTGACTTTTTGTAATATTTCAGTGTGTACAACTGTCATGAAATATCAATATAATTTGGTTTATTTTGAAAATCTGAAAATGCCAACTTACCCTACAATTGAGGTAACTGTGTGCTTACACTTCACATTGTACATGAGATAGGTAGTATGCGCCTCGTGTTTACAAGTATCATTTTTTTCTGGATTGGTTCAAGTGGTGCACTGATACCTCCCTCAAGGGTAAAGCAACAAAAGTAGCTCACCGAGGATTTGAAAAAGCCTACAGGTCAGTAATCCTGTGTTATAGTAAAACCCTCACACTGCTACCCTACTTACACCCTGCTTAAGCTTGCGGCGGTAATGTTTTATGGTCAGAATCTCACACGAGCTATTATTTTTCTCTGTTCATCCATCAAACATTAATTACCATCCTGGGATTTAACACCACTCGCGATGACAGAAAGTCACCCTGGATAATCTGCTGTAAATATTCAGGGCAAGGGGAGGGACTGAGGCTGAGACACCTCTTTATTGAACAAAAAAACTGGTTATTTGGCAGCAGATGATAACGCGATTTACGACGTCTCCACCGCGCGCTGGAGCAAGTCCTCCGACTGTCAGCGCAAATGATTAATTATCAATCATTTAATCTGTGCAGCTAATTGGTAAATAACCGTGCCCGGAGGGAGTGTTCCGAGGGAACGTGGCAAAGCCTGTAAATAGCAACTGGTGCTTTTGCCCGGGGGCAGTTCTGAGCCTGAGAGTGTGCCAGAGCCTGTCACTCTCTCCATAGACTTCACCTCATTCTTTCAGCCTCAACCTCGTGTCCGTTTTCGCTTCATACTCCCTGATAATGAATTTAGGGATGCTATGGTGTGCATTCAAATCCTAGAAAATTGAATACAGGGAGTGTATTGAGTACATGGAGGACTGTTGTATTCATGTAGGACAAGACGACACACAACAGTGTGTACTGTGAATTTGTGATCTCGCCAGCTCGTTACATGAGGCCTGTGTCTCTGCTCCAGCCTCCTGCAGTAGGATATGAATACACTAGCAGAGTGTGCACCCACCCACCCACTGTTTGGCATGTCTGGACCACATATGGGAAGACAGAGTCTCCCGCTGATCACACCACAGAGCCCTTTGCTGTAATGCTTTTCCGTTTAACAACACGCTACATCCACTTCTGCGTCTGTACAACAGATACCCACACCACATGCAGAACCACAGCAGAAGCATTAACCAATGACTCGGCAGAAACCGTCCCTAAATTGGTGTTAAGGGGTGAAGCTGCCTCCGCCTGCAATTAAAGTAATGACACAGGGAGCAAATCATTAACGAGCCATATGGAAGCACCCTCCCAGTCCTGCTGCAGGACTCCTGACCCACCAACTGGATTTTCTTTAGGTTTTCTGAGGGGACCCATTTGGAATTATCAACAAAGTGCTTTTTAATTGGCCATATGGCGCCCATATCTTTCCCATGTGGGCCGGAGATGCACAGAAATGAGCAGCTAATGAAGAGTGCAGGAGCTGGTGGTCAAACTTCTCCCTCCACTCCGACTTTAAGCGCTAACAGCTAACACTGAGGCACGGCCAGACCCCGGCAAACCTGACCCCTTCCAGTGGTGAGGGGTAAATTATTCAGAGCGTCCCGTGCTTACCAACACATTATTCATGTGGTGTTGTACGTGTTTATGAGATAGGGACCTTGTGTTTGTCGGTTCAAAATTAAAACAACAGCACTGGTACTAAAGGGGTCAAGGTTGAGACTGGAAAAATGGAGCAGGCCTAATTATTAATTAATGTTTTGGTGGAGGAGAAATACTAAGGGTTGCAAAGCTAGTTGTGCTTGGCGCGACGTCATATCCTTCAGATCCTCCTGTGCTGGTGTCTATTGATGAAAACAGATGGTGTTCATTGATTAGAACTCCTGTAACAGGAGTTACTCCTGTAACTCCATAACAAAATGTTTTTGGTGGACTGTTGTTGGTGGCTTTGATCTAAATATTGCGTTTGCTTTAATAAGGGGTGGCATGAACTGAGTGTGCACCGTATAGGGTCTAACGTCTACCAGAGCATTGTGGAGAACAATCAGTGATGAAAAGAGCAGCCTCTTCCACAGGGAGATGAGAGAGATGCAGACATACCAATAAGGAACAGACAGATACCAAGCACTTAACTTAATTCAGCCACATCAAATCGTGATTTCTTCAGATTTTCACTGAATTACTTTGACAACAATCACTGCTCTAATTCAGCTATGGGTAATGACAAATATCCCATTTTTCTTCAGCTGCGTGAATCATTTGCCTTACCTCACTTAATCAAGTTTGAGCAACAGATAGAAAAGTATGTCTCTAGCACTGTTGCTGACAAACACTTCACCTCCAGATTAGAATGTGTGGTATTCTGTTAAAAAATCAAACATGTTGAGAGCCTTTACTGTAGGTATTAATTATTGTATCTACAGTAACAGAATGACAAGCACTTGGAGAGAGGCAAGTGGCCAGGTGCACTTGTACAAACGCTGCCCAGGTAAGAGTGGAAGTGAATGGAACTGAGTTAGAGGAGACCATTAATGCCACAATGTGAGCAGAGAGAAGGCAACAAACATACAAGCATGAACTCGCTCACTCTCTCTCTCTCTCTCTCCCTCCTCTGTCTCTCTCTCTCTCTCACACACACACACACACACACACACACACACAAGACAAATGAAATCCATTAAAAAGAGTTGCCTCTGATTGGACTAGACCCTGCATCATTTTTGTTAGGTTTATAAACTGATAGGGTTATTTTCTACGAAACGAAATACTATGATTTTTAGGTGTTCCACTTTCTACACTGTTTCAAGTTGTTGCCCCTTTGCAACTTCTCATTACTAATTTTGCCTGAAAAGCCACAGTAAATAAACCAGATTGGGACATAAATTAGCCAAAGTACAGAAGTAGTAGTCATTTGTAAACTTAATAATGTGGCAATGCCATCAGCTAGAAAAAATACATGGCAATCACGTCGTCTATATTCCTAACTGGACCACAACAATGCCATACAGTGAAATCCACACGAATAACGAATAAACCAAGTGTGCCCCCTAGTGGTTAATTCCTAAATTTGTATTAAAGTAAGATTTGATAGACCACTTTTTGCCCCTGCGTCTCCCAAAGAAGCCAATGGGTCATATGCCAAAACACCTTCAAAATAAGAGATTCAGTCATCATCTATACAATATTAATATCTTGCAAATAAGTGCAGGTTGCGGAAGCGCTGGGAAGGAAATAAACTTGACTTACGATAGAAGACATATTCTGTGTAACTGGACCAGATCTTGTCCTCAGTATATTGATTGACAAAAGACGCTGTCACCGAGGAATTACAGGCAACCATCTGGAATCCACATTCTGACAGCATGTCAAAGGCTCTCTCCAGGTGTTTGAACTTGAGGTAAAACCGTGACGTGTATCGCTCGGGCGGCCTGTCCGGGTCGCGGCTCTCGTTCAGAGTCTCTCCGAAGACCTCTTTCGCTAAGGCAATCCTCCCGCAGATCAAAATTCTCGGAACCCGTCTGAACTTGGCATCCGTCTGGCTCTCTCTGCCCATGGTACACGAGCCCCTGTAACCGACAGTAATGAATCCGTACTTCCTGTTGGCTGGAACCAAAGACGACGGCGGACATGTCCTCTGGTCGCTGCCCTGGGAAGCGTCCTCTAAATCGCTGTGGAAATAGTCGTCCGGACTTTGTTTGATGTCGTCGGGGGTCAGGATTTTGACCAGTTCCGGCAACTGAAAGTATTCCGCCTCTCTCTTGAGTCTCCCTTTCTCTGGGAAGTGATCAGGCAGGACGACCTGCTTGTCTCGGAGGTAGTCCAACACGTACCGAAATAAAAACCCATCTCTGTCGATAAAGTAACGTCCCTTAGGGTCCCGCGCTAGGTCGTTGGTAGGATCTTTCTTGGTAGCAAATATTTTTCCCAGCAGTGAATTGGGGATGCTAATTAGGGTGGCATGGCGAGTATAATATACCTGCCCCCCAACATTGAGTTCCAAAACGTCGGGGAAAGAATTCTGAGCAGACTCTTGCTCCTTAGTCGGCGGGTAAGTCCTACAGTTCCCACTCAATGCCATCGTTTCAGTCATGCATACAAAAATCTTCTTGCCGGTAGCCTCGCACAAATATTTGCTGGTGGTGTAAAAAGTTTTTTCCTTGTTATTTTCCTTAGACGGGATAAAGCATCAGTGATTCATGTAGATTTTATATAGGTATATTTATGAAAATCAGACTCACTCCGCACGTTTCTCGCGCCCCCACTTTGGATTTTCGGTATTTTATGTATC